>NC_081533.1:19044274-20515107 GCF_030273125.1 Centropristis striata
ATGAATTTGGATGCACATTTTAAAGATTTGTATGATAAAAGCTTGATGGAAACACCACAAATGATAAAACTTTTGAAAATTGGCATATACATTTTTACGCTCGATTTAGTTTTTTTTTTTGTCTTTTTACGAAAAAAAAGTTAATGCACTTAGTAGGAGATGGAAATGCTGTTTCCGAATGAGTTCTGACATAGCAAACCTTTAACTCACATGACTGATCAGCTGTTTCCACTATGATATGAAAGAACAATTATAACTTGCCCAATTAAATCTAATTCCTGAAGATATATTTTCTCTCATGGTAGGCCAAAGTTGTCCCATTAGCAACAAGTTTATTATTATTTTTTCTCTCTTGCTCAATCTCTTCTTCTTCTACTGTTTACTGACAGATTAGCCTACAGCAACACATTACACTGCCCTCTTCTGACCAAAGTATGTTCATGCAGCTTTGTTTATTTGCTCTAAACCAGTTGATGGAAACGTCCCTAATTCGCATTTTCTTTAATGCAACATTTCAAAATTTCACTTCAGAATTCAATTTGATTGTAATGGAAACACTGCTTATGACTAATTGGCTTCAATGCTCACTGCTGTTCCTGGAGGCTTGGTCGAAACACAAAAGGCCTCCAGAGCCAGAAGAATGGAAGAACAACATAGCACTGTGTGTGACTCTTTGTAAGAGGACCTGCTCCCTGTGTATTTCTGAAAGGCTCATGAAAACACAATGATTGTTCTTCAGGTGATTGTACACTAATGAAAGCATAATCTCACACACTGTTCCTTTAAGAGATTGGTCCACAGTAGATGGTTTTATTTCCAGTTTGCGTCAGCATGACCATTTAATGTAAATTACTTTGCACAAGAGTGTGACATGTAATCTAGTTTAATTGCACTGTGAAACATATCTCCTAAGTATTTGTTTAGTCAAATGTAATGGTACTCATGGTTCACTGTATCTTTATGGAAACCATAATTAAAAAAGAAATGCTGGTCATTTCCTTCACTCAGCTGTCAGTGTTGCGTTAGCCTTGCTGCTCAGTCTGTCCCTGACATTTTGCAGCTTTGCAAACAAACAGCTTGTGTTTTTTGGCCCTTCTTGTCTGTTCAATGGTCACGTTAAAAACACAGTTACTTGATGTCTTGATGTGGGCTGTGATGAGAGTGTTACTTATTTGTGCAATGCAATCTGCTAAGCACAGCTCTTGTGAAACACTTTGAAAACAATTTTAGCTGCAAGACAACAAGAATAAACTTGAACCGAGGGTACAGAGAGAAGCCGTCTGCGTTGCACCACTATTGTACAATCTGTCTGCTATTGATCTGTCATGTGCATTGAAAAAAGAGTTTGTGAATTGTTACTCATGCTGAAGGCGTCTGGTGACAACAAACCTTGACAAAGAGCTCCACAGTCCTGAGAGGCTTGTGGTCGGTCAGTAGTTGTCTCGGCATCTGACAAACGGCTATGTGGCTCGCCTTAGGGAGTCTAATCGTGGGAGACTTGCACGTGTGAACAGCTGAAAGTGAGGAAGTGTCCAGGGGTCTTTAGTCATCACTTGTAATGAATTGTCCTAATCACCTGGCATCCGGCCCGCCAGAGTAAACGCCATTTTGAAATGTTTATTTACAGCAGCGTCACTTCATGCGAGTTGGAACGTGTAGCTTCGCACTGCTGACTCTTTAAAAACATGTTACATTGTACGTTTTTGTTATTGTAATACCTCTGGGGGCTCAGGCTGGTCACTCATCTGAATGTTTGTGAAGCAGAATTATATTTGACATTCATGCCTCGGCACAGAGCTAGATCCAAAGACAACCTAATAGTGGACATTAATGCCTAGTGAACTGGAGGGAAAGGTAATCCGGATTTTCCATCTGACAAGACATGGTGGGGGACTGTAGTGTGTGTGTGTGTGTGTGTGTGTGTGTCATGCATGCTTGTTTATGTGAGCCTGGGAGAGACAAATATGTGTGTGTGTAGTCTGGCTTCATGCCCTGAGGAGCTTTTTGGCCAATAGCCCGACAAAACCAATGGTTCCTGTGCAACGTTGGACTAACTCCCACTGGAGAACTGAGGGCCAGCTGGGGCCCCTTCTAATAAGGAAGTGGGACTTTATTCTTCACCCCCTACTGACACACACAACACACACATATACAGTGTAGCTACAGTGTGGCCTCGTCCCTGCACCGGCTCTCAGGAGCTAGATACATGTCAGCAGCTGCATTCATCACCACCCAGCTCCAGCAGCTATTGCTGGTATGTGAGAAACACAGCCAGGGCCTAAAGGCTTTTCTCCGGATTAAAGGGGCTTCAGACGGGAGATCTTTTTCATGGCCATACTGCACAGGTAGACATCTTAAAGAACCATAAAAGTGTTTGAGAAATTGGCTGATAATATAAATCTGAGCCCGACCGATGTGGGCTGTGTTTTGATAACAGGGAGATTCTCTTATTACAAAAAAGTGATTTTTTAATTTTTCTTTCTTTGCACTGAAATAACTATATAATGCTATTCAGATAGGCTGGTTTCTTAAAGGGACAGTACCCCCAAAATATCAAAAACATACTTTTTTTTCAATTACCTGTGGTGCTATTAATCAATCTTGATTGTTCTGGTGCAAGTTTCAGAATGACTCAAAGTCCCCCAAAAACATGTAAAACATTTAATGTCTCTTAAGAAATCATGACCTGTTTACTCAAGATAATCCACAGAAGTTGTTGTTGGCAGGAACTGTTTCCTTTATACATGAAACTTCTTACACTGTCTGTGGATTATCTTGAGTAATGTGGAGTAATGTCGGTCATGTTTTCAGGAAAGAGTCATTGTTCTTGTGTTTTCATACATGGGTTTTTTTGGGGCATTTTAAACACCACAAGCCGAGTTACATCTTCTGCCATTATATTTGATGACAAACACTCAGCAACTCGCAGCAAAACGTACAAAGTTTGTATTGATATCTGCGTATCAGACAACATATATGCCGATATTCTGTGATAGACCAATATTGGCCAATAAAATTGACATCGGTCGCTCCAATTTCAACCATGCAAGTTTATCAAATGGCCTCCAGTTTTGATGGTAATTAACAGAGGTCGACTGTGGTGGATAACACAGTTCAGGAGTGTGCAAATGGATTCTTAGATCGTATAGAGATGAATGGTAACCAGTGATGCCAGAATGGGAGCAAAAATACATTCAGCTTTCTAAAACACAGCAGTGTTGTTTGCAGAACAGTTAAGTGTGCTATAAGTGGTTTTCAGTCAATGGGTTGAACTAGTTTGTGCTGCTTTAACAGGCGGCGGAGAGAGCTAGAGCAAAGCACTGTCAAATGTTGTTGTGTGAATTTGAACAAGTCTTCTCTCTCTTCATGTGCAGCATGAGATCAATGATCACTGATAACCCAGACAGGAACATTTGCTACATGAAGCCTAGCTGACAAAATTACTAAAAAAGGAAACAGTGCACACATTCATGAGACACCCAGTCACCTCCCACATTCTCCAACACTACTTGTTTACCTATCTCACGTTATGCGCCCGGGCCCAGTTATTGGATGTAACACATTAAGCCCGCAAATCACTAAACCTTTCCCTAATCCACACAGACATGTTCAATGATCAACCCAATCTTTAACCTTGGCGTCTCAGCCAGAACAAATAGGGTGGTCTGGAAGTATGCGTCGCATCAGCTTAGCCAAGCGGCTGTACAGCGCATCGATTCCCTCATCCTTGATTGAACGCGCAACAGGGCATTAGCTAGGCCAGCCGTGGCCCTCCAAAACTCACTGTTCTCTGAACAGGGAGCCGTTCCCAACACAGCTTTCTTCTTTGCCTGCAACAGTCCGCCTCTCTCTTGCTTTCTGTTAAGGTCATGTTTGGTTTTCTAATTGTTTATTGTTCCAAGGAGTCCCTCTTCCCCCCCGAACCAGAGTTACCACGGTCTCCAACACATGTCTATTTCTGGTGGTACATCTGGGGGTGGGTGAGGGGTCGCAGTGTTAACCTTTCTCTTCGGGCTGCTGGTGGGGCGGCTAGTGGGGCTGTGGTGCAAAAGGGATCAAGGGAGATATGGCTGTTAAGCAGAAGTTCAACATAAGTATTTAAGGCTGTTGTCAGCTGACATCCTGTTTGTCACAGCTGGACTTTGAGCTTGAAAGATTTTGCAAAACTGTCTGTTTTTTTTATGGCGTAGTCTGCTGATTTTACTTGTGGTAATCGGTTTACTGGTTAAAGCGTTTGCTACTCATCCTGAGAAAGTAGCTGTGTGTGTTCTGCTCTGGAGGAGCTCTGTTGAGTCTGACTGAATGACTTTGGAGACGGCACTTCATTAAGCTTGGTGTGTGTGCTTGAAGAGTACACTTTTAAAGGCTGCAATACAAACTGGGGATGTGAAGTGAAAACACTTTTACCAGACAGAGAGCATCTAATGAAAGCTGGAGTTGCATTATGGGAAGTGTAGGATCTGCTGTTTATGGAGCTTGACCCATGTGGATGACTAAAAAACATTAAATCACTGCCTCTGCTCCTCCAATCTTTGTTTCTCTCTCTTGGGTCCTCAAATTATAAGGAAGTGCAGTATTAAATTGGAGTATCCCTTTAAAGCTATACTTATCGCAGCTTGACCCCAAACAGTTTCAGGGCGTTTTTTTTGTGTGTGCTCCAGTTACATTTTACTCACCCTGGCCTTGTTTTTCACCGGAAACAGCACAATCATGGCTAGATGCAGGGGGGACTCAATCATCATCTTTTGTGCAATATAATACAGTTATAATGCCATAAATCATGAATAATGTATTTTACCAAAACTGGAATCCTAAACTTGCTATTTACATTTTTAAAACCTCTACTTACAGCCTCTCTTGTCTTCTCCACTCTGCTCTGTGTAAACAGTCTGAGTTCAGCTGAAGATTTAATTAATTTTTCTAACGAGTCCTTCATGGCTTCACAGTTGCACCGAGGAGTGCAGAATTTAATGGGTTTTTTTTTACAGGATCTGTTCATTAAATAAGATTAAATATAAGATTTATTCACTTTTCCTGGCATGAGCATTCATCACACATGATTTGTTTTTGGACTGTCAAAAATTTTCACAATAATTTCAGTTTTTACAGTTTCTCATAAATTGTGTTTTTATTTATGTGGGAAATTTCTTTAAAAAAATAGATGCCTTTCAAATTTGCCGATGGGTTGTCGTGCTCAGAGCTTTAAAGAATTCAAAAACAACACCACATAACAGATAAAAATCTTGAATATATAATGGTTAGTAGGGCTGGGCGATATGGCCCTAAAAGAATATCACAATATTTCAGGCTATTTTTGCGATAACAATATTCTTGACGATATTACGAAATACTTAAAAAGATATTGAAAATATTTTTTTTTTAAGTCTGTATAAATAAATAAAAATCTAAAATGTAGTGTGAAGTGCAAATCTCAACAATTGCCAAATACAAAAAAAATTACTCTTGACTCTTGAGTATGAGCAAATAATAAAAAATAACTATTTAGGGGTTTCGGGGGCATATTTTAATGACATTTTGTAAAGGAGAATAAAGGTTCTTCTGTGTTTTATTTAAGGCATCTTATTTTGACAGTCTTCTTGTAAGTTCTGTGGTGGATTCTGTTAACACACTGTGCTCTTATTTTGAAAGCTGTATGTGTTTAGCGACAGAGAGTAAGTAGCTTTTTGTGATTAAAACAACTTTAATTGTTAGCCTTACGCCGCTACATCAAGAAGTAGGAATGTTGCCAATATCATGATATGCATTTTTTTAACCATAAAAAAATATACCGATATTATCGTGAACGATACGATATGGCACACCCCTAATGGTTAGACACAATAAAAGAAATGTTGATTCAACAGCTGGTCACAGCCTCAGCAGAAAGCTTGTTCACTTGAGTAGTAATTTTCAAAATAATTTCAGTTTTTGCAGTTTCTCATAAATTGTGTTTTTTATTTATGTGGGAAATTTCTTTAAAAAAATAGATGCCTTTCAAATTTGCCGATGGGTTGTCGTGCTCAGAGCTTTATAGAATTCAAAAACAACACCACATAACAGATAAAAATCATGAATATATAATGGTTAGACACAATAAAAGAACTGTGTTGATTCAATAGCTGGTCACAGCCTCAGCAGAAAGCTCGTTCACTAGAGTAAAACTCTTCCTCGTTGGTGTCCTCAGGTTCCTGATGTGTGATGGTGGCCGTGGCCGGCTGTGACGGGCGTTGCTGATTGCCTCTCGTGTCCAATTAGAAAGCAGGAGGACTGACCCGACTCTGGCTCACGGAGCAGCGTACCGTCGGTGAGTTTATGGCTCTGACCATTGATCCCAACAGGCGAGGACAAAAGGTGTAAATCTCACTTCGCCTCTCCCTCCTGGCACACTGTCTGATCTGGAATTGTAGGAAGAGGCTGTGAAAGCCCAGTTTTTTTATTTTTTTGGGGGGAGATGTTATTGCACTGCCAAAGCCATATTGACAGCGTGTCAACTTTCATCTGTGTACGTTTCAGGTTTCACTCAAAAGAAAATGTTTAGGAAACACAGAACCACAGATTGCAGAATTAGATATTTGTGGGATAAAAGTGTGTGTGGTCTTGGCGAAAAATTGCCAAGAAAACAAGAAACATGTTTTGTTGCTGTGTGTGTGTAAGTATCCACCTTTTATGTGTGATTTTATGGCTGTGTGTTTGTGTCATGCAACAGTTCCACTCGATCCCCTGTGTTTTCATTAGTGTACAAGGTTCGTGTGCAGTGACCATGGCAACCCTCACCCCTTTTCCTTGCCTCTCTGTGTCTCAGGCAGCAGCAGCCTCGTGGGCCTCAGGACATACCAGACCCCAGCCTCCATCACACATCGAGCCCCCCCCTCGTCCCCCTCGCCCTCCCCAAAGTCCTTCCAACTCTTTTTTATACTGTTACATACTCGAGATTTACCGGCAGTGCTTTGGCTACACCTCCTCTGACACCTCCATGAAAGGTACCGGGCATGCATGACAAAGGCACACACCCTTTGTTTCCCAGTCGACTGCACCGCCTGTCTAACGCTGGCAAGTCGCTTGCTGTGCATTCTCTATATGCAAGTGTAAAGACGGCCCCATCGAAGGAGTGCAAACACGTTTTATGCAGCCACTTTTTGCAAAGGCCAGACAAAAGGAAGTGTGGCTAAAGCGCTGCCGGGTAACGTTATTATACGACTATAATTATTACTATTCTGTATATCATTCATATTAATGTTATTATGATTATTAAATACATGTTGAAGCATGACTTTGCAAAAAAAAACAAAAAAAACAATGCTGTACATTTTTAGATATTTTAAAGAAATACAAAAAAGTATTTTTGTAATCAAGACTGTTTGAAATGATTCTGTTTGATTGGTTCATGTTGTGCTAAAAAATGTGTGAGGAACTTTCATACCTTTTTATTATCTTTTTTTTTTTTTTTTTGCCCTTCCTGTTTCGTGCCATTATAAAATGGTTAAATGGCCCTGCTAAACCAAAGCAGTCCTGTGGGTTTGCTCTTGTCGTTTTCTACATACTGTGTGGATTTGCTCACGTGTGTCTTTGTGCGGCGTCTTTACCTGATGAGGCAAACATATTAGTCCTTTGTCTGATGTGCTTTGGTTCAACTACGGAAAAAACACACCTGATCCAGCTCATCATTTTTCAGTTAGAGGTAAAAGAGGCGCTTGACAGTAATCAGCCGTCACTGGTGAAGGTAGAGTGACCCCAGAGACGTGGAAACATAGCAAACTGAGCCCTGCTATAATAAGGAATCTGCTCCTTCATTGTGTAGCAGGAGGACAGCAGCACAGTATAGAGAAACAAAAGACCAAAGGCATTTTTTTTTACACTGGAGAGCTTTCTAGGCTAGTGGAATTATTCCGTTTTTGACTGCTTTGTAGTCCTCAGTCTGATTTCTTCTGAAGTATGACTTTATTTTTGCTGCACGTCTCTTTTGGTGTCACTCCAAAGAGCCAATCTGCATCTGAAACGATATTCACTTTAAGCAATTTGTCCCTTTTGTCTATTTTTAGGGGAGCCAACGTGATTCAACCTGCTTTTGTAAATTTTCAATTTACATAGTGATGATTGGAGTGTTAAAAAAAAAATCATCTTTTGTAATCTTGTGTATTCTGGGCCTGCAATAACTTCTTTGCTGTTTGACATATCATCGAGTGATCACATTTTCGGTGACATTTTGACGCCAAAATCCTCATTCATGTCGCATTCTTACAAAAACAAACAGCCGTTCTTGTACTTTTCTGATGAGGCCAAGTCACATTTCCGTGATGTGACGATCAAAAAGTGAAATACTGTAAGAAAAACAATCTTCTGTAATGTTTAGCCATGGTGTGTACAATCGTATCGGAGTGATTGAATCATATAGTCAGTGTTTGTAATGAATTATAATAATAATAATAATAATATGCACATCATGTCAACTGATTTTCTGGAGCAGTTTTTGCTTTTACAGACATTTTTTAAGCCGAGTGTGGCTCCAAATTTATTAGAACAAGTATTTATAAGGCGTGTGTGTGTATGTGTGTGTGTTTTTATGGGTATTATGTTTTTAAAGTTCATAGAAAATGCCCATCATATAATTAATTGTAAGTATTATTGTAAGTTTAATTGTATATTCATTTGGTAATTTTCTAGAGCTTCTTTTTGTGTTTGTATCTGATATATGAATACTGTTTTACCTACATAATTCACTGTGAAATTCAGAGAAAACCTTTGAACGAATGGATCTTTTTTGTGTGTTTCCAGCAGTACGGTACAGAAGTTCCTGAGGAATTAATATGATGATCCCTCCCTTTGTCGATGAGAACTATTCCTTTCTTGTTTCAGTATACCATGTGCGTACCTGTGTGTTCTGTGCATGTTCACGGCATGTGTGTGTTCTTCTTTTCTTTTTCTTAATGCATACAGTACTGTTGATATTTATGTACTTAGCCGCTGTAAGGAGAAACTGTATTTCAGTGAATTGCAGAGGTTTGTTTGTTTGAAACCAAAAAAAGGTGATCAAAATGAGAAGTTTTTATGAAAATGTTAAATGAAGACATTTCAGGCCGTCTGCCATTAAAGATTGACGTCATCCCAGCTGTCAAGATTACATTATTTCATCTTTGTGCCTCATGAGGCGTGCTGCAAGTTCATGTTGTTGTTGTTTTAAACCGAGCACATATTGTAGCATGGAGACCCAAAACTGACAATCAGACAAACATAAAGCCGAAAACATAAATGATTATGTAATCAAATATAATATCTGTTTCATAAATACTTAAAAATGAAGAGTTTGAATAAATACCAGTATAAAGGTGTTTACACAGAGCGGCGTGATGAATAGATGATACCAGCAGCGTTTGCAAATGCAACTGTTGTTGAATAAAAGGTTCAAAGAGGTTTGTGCGCCAGACAATTTTTCAAAGAAAAATTATGGATTCAACATAATTTTCTATTTTATTGAGTGTCTTAAAAGTTTGTAAAAAAAAAAAAAAAGTTTTATTTAAAAAAAATCAATCTTGTTACTGAAAAAAGATGCTTTTTTGCAGCATAATATTTGCATTCTGTGTGAAAATACTTGTGAAAAAAAAAAAATATATATATATATATAGTCCTGTGAAAAAATTAGGACACCCATTAAATATTCAGTTCTTTATTAAGAAGTGTTCACATATGGGTGTCTAATCTTGTTTTAATTCATCCTTGAATAAGAAAATGATTTCATTGCAGGTAAACAACAAAAATGAATCTTGTTTTACTCATTAAACAAAAGATATCAACAAAAATGCGTATTTAAACTGAGGAAAAAGTTGGGACCCCCTACCCTCTAATAGCTACTCCTACCCCCTTTGGCTGAAATAACTTCAGTGAGACGCTGCTTGTAGCCGTCTCCAACATCGGTCTGAGGAAAGTTTGGCCCACTCCTCAAGATGTTTGAGGGGTTTCTTGCATGTACAACCCGTATCAAGTCACCCCACAGCATCTCAGTGGGATTAAGATCTGGGCTTTGACTCAGCCATTCTTAGCTTTCAGCCAGTCCCTGGTGGATTTACTGGTATGTTTTGGGTTGATGTCATGTTGCAGGGTCCAGGTCCGCTTCAGCTTTAATTTTTTCTTACAGCTGGTCTCACATGCTCCTCCAACACCCTCTGATACAGGGCTGCGGGCCAGGTCCTGCTGCAGCAAAGCATCCATGAACCAAGACACTTCCACCTCCATGCTCCACAGCTGGTATGAGGTTCTTAACCTGGGATGCTCTATATGGTTTACACCAAACATGTCCTCTATACCAGTGGTTCCCAACCTTTTTCTTGATGTCCAAATAATTACGTTTTAGATAAATCTGTCCAAAGAACATTTTCCAGAAGTCCTGGTCTTTGTCTTTCATAGGGTGTCCTATTTTTTCACATGACTGTATATTGACCTGTAAATTAATCACACTAAAAAAAGGCCTTAAAGCTTTATACTTTAGAAAAAAAATCAGGAAAATGTGTGTGTTTGTGACATCAACGGCGCAATCAAAATGAATGTGTGGCTAGCTACATAAAGCATTTACTTATATAATTATCATGATACATCGACTGATAAAAAAGAATAAAAAGAACCATTCCTTTTTTTTTTACCATCCAGTTTAAGGGCTTCATATTTGAGGAGAATAACTGCATCATGACATTTTGACAGCACTGAGAAGCTGCCTTTTCTTTTTTTACCCACAAAGAAATCCACCAGCTCAATTTCCTCTTCCTTTCTCTCACACTTGTCATTGGATAACGCTTCCCCCACCATCCCAGGAGGCCATCAAAACATGATGTGGGATCCTATAAAGTGGTTTGTGTACCAGGGGAGCTGGAGACCTCTCACTGCCCTCTATAAGAATAGCCCACCCAACCCAGGGGCTGGCTACTCCTGAGACAGAGGCCACAGCCAATTTAGTTTCTCTCTTCGCTGTCTCCACTCTCTTCTGTCTGCTCACTCACACCAGGCGGCACACACCAGCTTCTCACACGACACACACTCGTCCACGCCTGGAGGGGTTACACAGGGTGTCAGAGTGGAGTAAAGTGGGGATAAAGTGCCTGTGTGCCTGTGTGCATGCGTGCGGGCAAGGGGACATCTTCATCTGGGTGCTTGCATGCATACGCCCAACTGGCAACACTTTGTAATGGTGTTACTCCTTTTGACAAGTCCATTAAAGAGGTGTTTCTGTCCCCTTTCACTCATTCTCTCCCAGCTGCATGCTAGACAAATGTCCTTGATGAAATGTGTCTGTATTTATACGACACTGAACCTTTAAACAACAGTCAACCCTTTATCAGGCGAAGAACTATATTTGGTAACTTCAGTGGATATCAAAATGGAGTCGAGTTGCAAATTTACGAGATTAAAGTGGCAAATCTACAAGAAAAAAAGTTGCAGATTTATGAGATTTAAAGTGGTGTATCTGCAAGAAAAAAGTTTTTTTTTTTCCCCCACTTCTTTCTTGTGAATCTGTGACTTTTTTTCCACACAGATATGCCACTTTAAATCTCGTAAATCTGCAACTTTTTTTGCGAAGATTTGCCACTTTAAATCTCTTAAATCTGCAACTTTTTTTCTTGTAGATTTGCCACTTTAATCTAGTAAATTTGCAACTTTTTTCTCGAAATATTTTTATTTTGGATATATCTGCTGAAGTTACCAAATACGGTTCTTCGCCCGATAAAGGGTTAAATCAAAAATCATATTCTCCACTTACTTTGACATCAAGGTCTGTACTTTGTTTTTATTTCACTATAAACTGTGTAGCTTGGCACACTGTGGTAAAACATTGACCACTGCTTACTGTAACAGGGAACCATGCTGTGCTATCATATACCACTGTTACACACAGTATGCATATTTACAGTGGGTCCATTATCTATTTAATGCTCTACTTCCTAAAGATTTTGACCTTTGCCCACATAAAATAAAGCAATGGCTTCTTGTGACCCTTTGTCACAAGTTTATGCAATATGTTTTGGAATTCAACCAATGACTGATTTCCATTCATTTCTTTTAAGTTCCTTATCTAACTCCTTTGTTTTGGTTTATGGTTAACAGCAGAGTGTATAAAAGAAGTGGATGTAGCCTCTTGGTTCTGAAAAGCCTTAAATCTGCATTCTTTCTAATGGCCAGCAGGGGGCGACTCCAGTGGCTGCAAAAAGAAGTTAAATTGTAAAAATATCTATGAGAAAATGACCCTACTTGTCACTTGATCCTTCACCTCAGTAAACATTTTCCTAAAGAGTTTATGATCTCAATTACTAGTTTAATTATTCTTCAATACAGCAGCATGTTCATTTTGTTAATTATATTCCTATTTAGAGTAAAATAGATGATAAATCAGGGTAGAATTTAGGGGGTGGCTACCTTGTTACCGCAGAGATCCATTAATCTGGATGGGGGCGTACCAATCCATATCCATGTTGTCCCTGTTTTTCCTCTGACCTTTGACCCTTTTACAGTGGTTTTTCAGTTCATAAAAAATACATTTCGGTCACTTAAAAATGTCTTGTTCAGTGTTCAGTTGTACTAAAGTAAAGTGACCCACCGGATGAAAACTGTTGATTTAATAACATCAATGATTGCTGCATTCCACGAGGCACTGGTATTGTGCAGGCTAGCTCACTGGGTTAGCTTACTAGGACACCTAATGGAACAGAGCCATCGTTAATGTTAACAGCTAACCTGTGCTTCTCCTACTGTGACAAATCAAAATATCCGCTGGGAAAAAGGTCATTTTTGGCTCCAGAAAAACAAGATGGCCAAAATGCCAAATTTGAGGCTTCAAAACATAAGTCCACTAACCAATGACTGACCTCACACTGGCGAGATCAACTTCTTTACAGTCTTATTTTAGTTTTTCACGTGAACCATATTGGTTTGGTGAGTTAGCATGCTAGCATTTAGCTAACTGCCGAAAAACAACAAACAGATTTTTGAAGGCATTTGGACAAAAACCAAAGTAGAAGAAGCTGAAAGTATTCCCCGATGGTGACACTACATGAAGAGTTTATTCCGCGGAGAACATGAATATACTAAATTTACCGGTAACGCTTTATAATAAGGTCCTTAATAACCATTAATTAACAAGTAATAAGGCATTGTTCTCGCTTTAGATCCGGTAGTTGCAAAAAGCATAGTTAACTTATAGTTAACATAGACAACATAGATGAGCAATAAAGTATATTTTAATATCAATAAGCAAACAAAATAACATTAATAAAGGCATGGCTAAGACATAATGGGTGGGTCATGGGTGTTTGTAATGCCATTATTAACACTTATATAAGCTTATAAACACACAATAATGTTAATAAGCATCTTGTAAGGACTTACAAGGGCCTTATTACTTGTTAATTAATGGTTATTACAAGGACCTTAATATAAAGCGTTACCAATTTACCTTGTAAATACATCTGTACATCTAAATTACAAAGGAGAAAGTGACCTGAGTGCACAGTCTGCTCACTTTTCTTACTGCAGTGTGTCCATCGTTGTCATTCTTGTGATCACAGTAACACTTCCAGATTCACACGGCTGGTAAAAGTCACATCTGAGCATGTGCAGTGGCATGAATCCTGAATAATTCCATGTCTCGAGGCATTTGAAAAGGCTCAGATACAATATCCAGTATGACTAACTGGTGACTCATCATTCAGCAGCCTGCATATGTCTGCAAAGGTCTGCACAGTCATTGTCTAAACAGTGATTGGCCAAAAGGGGGCTGTGTCTTCTTGGAAAGATTGCCCAACCAAAAGCCCCGACACTCCCCACAGCGCTGCTGGTGTCTTTTGTGATCGTTACTCTTTCAGATAAGCTGACGACTTCAGAGTGACTCAGTGAATTTGATTTCACAGCGGGGGAGAGGAGGGCCAGGAGTGCTTTCTTCCTCTACTGTCCTTCGTCCTCACTCTCAGTCTTTTCTCTGTCCACCTCTCACTATTTTCCCTCCTCCTCACTCATCCACAGCTTCCATCTCCCTTGGGTGGGCCCCTGCTCCCTCAGTCTCACAGCAATCAAAACACTGAAGGCTAACTCTCCCACTACTTTCCTGTTTCTCACTGATTTCATGTTGCTTCAGTCTCCTCTTTGATTCCAGTTAAGTACATAGAGATATTATTTTAATCATTTGAGTTGAGATCCAATTATGTAGGTGTGTGTATGTGTGTGTGTGTGTGTGTGTGTGTGTGTGTGTGTGTGTGTCTGCCTGTGCAAACAGGGTGTGTGTCATAGGATAACTTGACTGAGTATGACATCATAGAACAGCCGAGGCCCTTTCTATCAGGAAATAAAGAGCTCCACAGCGCCACCCAATGCTTTTAAAACCACATTACAGGATGCCTGTACAGTACATGAGCCTGTCCCCATAATCAGTGCTGGGAGTAATCAGATACTAAGTATCAGTACTACAGTAGTAGTGAAAGTTACATTCAAATAAATTACTTAAAAGAAGTACACTGCAAAAAAAGAAAAGTTCAAGGCAACAAACTTCGATAAAATTTTAAGTTGGACAATTAAACTAAATATTTTAAGTTTTGTTTTGAGTTTGCTCAACTCTGAATTCAGATTTTTGTCAACTCAACTGTAAGTTGTACTAACTTATAATTTTACATTGTAATAACTTTTAATCCTTACTTCTGCTAACTTCTACAATGTGCTGAATTGGCACGATTGTAATGCCGCTATGAAATGTCAGCTAATATTGCGACCACAATTTTGAGTTAGCATTGAAGGTAAAAAGTGTAATACATTTTGTGCCAAAATGTAGTGAAATAGCACAAAATGGAAATACACACGAGTGTGGTACCTGAATACATTTACCTGCCCATGATTCATAAAAAAAAATGTTTAAAAAAAATAAAAATAAAATAAAATATATATATATATATATATATATATATATATATATATATATATATATATATATATATATATATTTAGAAGTGTTGTTGGTCAAATTTTGAGAAAAATCTGAGAAAAAAAGCAATATTTATTTGTTGTAAAATGTGTTTTTAATATGCTAAAAAGTTTAGCATGCTGTTTTTAGTTGCCTTTATTTATACACTGAATGTACTGTATCCATGTGGATTGTGCAAAAATGGTGTGAATTGGTGTCTTGCCAAACCACATCTGGTACTGACTGAAAGACTGGACACAGTGTTATTAATAGAATTGCTAATTTAGTAATGGAAAGCATGAACGTCACTTTGGACTGCAGATGCAAGCACAAAGAAATGACGCCCAACAACCATTTCTGCCTGCACTAAGATCTGCAGGCTCACAGCATCTGAGGGGTCTCAGAGGACTTCAGTCCCTGCGGTGGATTCAGGGGCAAAGTGGTGTTCAAAGCAGCCCCGCCTCTGCCAGATTAGCCTCGTGTGCAGCGGGTTTCTAGCACCATGAAAGAAGGTGCCACTCAGGGCTCAGTGGGGGAGCTGCCATCGATTGATGCCAAACGTCATCTGGGCCTGTCCAGGTTTAGATGGCTGACTGCAGGGATCATAATGCCTTCACTTTGTTAGTTATCAGTTGTGCTTGGATGAGATTTTCTGGTCTGTTTCAAATTTTGTAATGGCTTTTTATAAATCCAGCAAAAACATACACAGTCTGAGCTAGGTAGTGATTCAATATTGTCATTCATCATCTTAGACTGGAATCATTTTGTGATGATCATACATTTTTGAAGGTTGTGACTGTGTTTAAAGACATTTTTCTGATGTTGTGCATTACACTGGAACCAGTTCTCAATTGTCTTATATATATTGATAATGGGGATTTTATAATTTACTTAATTTAGTGTAAACAACACCGCCATTACCGCTATGTGACTATGTCTCGGTACAGCACTTATACCATATCAGTGTGTACCCAAAATCAACTGATTTTGCTGTGATTTATTTGCAATAAATGGATCAAAAGTATGCAAAAAAAAAAATAACTACATCATGATGCAGATGTGTAAAAAGTCTGAATGAATTATTTGTCAGGTCTGCATGCAACATGACGAGCAAAAAACTTTTTAAACGTTTGTTTTCTGAGTGGAGTTCAGGATGATCAGAGCTATGCTAACTGCTGCTAAAAGAGCAGTGTGTACCCCAAATTTTGCTGTGACTTAATTGAAATAAATGGATCAAAAGTATGCCAAAAATAACTACAACATGATGCAGATGTGTAAAAGGTCTAAACTGATTATTTGTCAGGTCTGTCTGCAACATGACAAGCAAACAACTTTTAAAATGCTTGTTTTCTGAGTGGAGTTCTGAACATCAGAGCAATGCCAGATCTGCACTCTACTACTATACCATGAGCATTTTATTGCTGACTTCTGCATTTTTTCTCTTTCTAGCAGAAATGGGATTCATAATATTTCCCAACCCCGTGAAAGATATTTGTACATCCCTGATTAACTCTACAATAAACGCTTAACAGTAGTTCTCAACCTTTTTGAGTCGCGACCCCCAATTTAACATGCATGTTGTCCGCGACCCCCGCTCACTGAACAGAATCGCACACGCACAGTTCAGATCATATAAACTCAGTTGATACAACGAATTTTGGACAAATAATGAGGCAGACAACAACAAAAACAAAACATCTCTCTGTCTGTGCATTTATATATTTTTTTATAATTTATTGTTACTTTTAACAAAATGACCAAAAAATTACATAAAATTAAGCAAAAAAGGACTCAAATTGACCAAAAAATGACCACAAAAAGACACAAAATGGCCAAAAGAGACACAAAATGACCAAAAAAAATACACAAAATGACCAAAAAAGGACACAAAATGACCAAAAAAAGACACGAAACGGACCAACAAAGAAACAAAATGACAAAAAAGACACAAAATGACCAAAAAAAGACACGAAACGGACCAACAAAGAAACAAAATGACAAAAAAGAAACAAAATTACCAAAAAAGACACAAAAAGACTAAAAAAAACAAACACAAAATGACAAAAAAAGACATTAAATGACCAAAGACTAAAACACATTAACACATGAACACTTTAACACAGTGGAGACAGAGCTGACTTCCAGAAATCATCTCGCGACCCCAATTGGGGTCGGGACCCCCAGGTTGAGAATAGCTGGTCTAAACCACTGAGTAGCACTCAGTTAAACCAGTTATTAATCCAACCCTGGTCTCTCGGCATGTTTAACCAGCAGCTGTGTCTTTATTTAGTTATTATTTATGTATTTATTGTCCTAAAACTTTGTGGTGCAAATCCAAAAATTGTTATAAACCATTTTGAATTAAAAAATATATATTTCCATTCTGTGAAATAGACTTAGACTTTCTTTATTGTCATTGCACAAAAAAACACAACAGTGAATCTGGCAACGAAATATCGTTGCTTGGCTTTCGCAGTGCACAGAACACAGAACTGGTGAGCAGAACCTGTTAATAAATACATACTGTGGACTGTCACAATAAATATATCTATCTATCTATCCATCCATCTATCTATCTATCTATCTATCTATCTATCTATCTATCTATCTATCTATCTATCTATCTATCTATCTATCTATCTATCTATATATAGATAGATAGATAGATAGATAGATAGATAGATAGATAGATAGATATATATATATATATATATATATATATATATATATATATATATATAGTATTTCCATTCTTTGAAATATCTAAAAGTAGGAACATGTCGCCCTCTTGTGGCTAAAGCGGCTCAGTGCATATGTAGACTCATTTCTTTTTTTCTCTCCTCATTCCAAAGCAAAAACATTTACTTCAGGAGTGTTTTCACAGTGAATGAACTCAATTCAATAACTCCACCATGTGACGAATCCTCATTTCGCTGGTGCGTCTTTGTGTTTATCTGCGGAGAGGAGAGCACATGACTGCACCAGACCCGCTGTCACATGTGAGCAGCTGCAGAGAGTCATGCTCTGTAGCACCAGAGACATTCAGACACTGAAACGCTGAGGTAATGTGACATTTCCTCACAATCCTTCATCATCAACACAGCGGATTATGAATTTATGTTATGCTCATAAAATGTAATCTCCATGATCTTTGAGCTCGTGATGACTTGATAACAGCTCACCCAATTGGCCTGAAAATGTGTCGACTTTTGGAGCAACAGTTAGACAATAATTTATTCATTGCACAAACATTGTTTTAACATGCTCTGGTTAATGTTTAGAATACACGTGTGTTACTTAACTTCTTCTTCTACCTCTATTTAAAGGTTTCTCCCAAATTCACCAAAGGTTATCATTAGATAATGCCTCTTCATGAGCACATTAAAACAATAATAATAATAATAATAATACAACAAATACTTTCCTTAATGTAAGTAATCAACTAGAAAAGTTTCATGGCGATATATATTAGTTAAAAAACGTTTCTCTATTTACCTGTAGTGTGTTTGAGTGAATTTTACGACATATATCTGTTTTCTCAAAAAAAAAATGTTTTTTCTCAAACTGAGCCAGAAGTCTCAATTTTAGTAGCATTTACAAACCAAACTTTACAGTTTTATTCTTATTTATATTCCGAAGGGTTTTTACTGAGGGCTTGATTTTTAAAATAATAAAAACATATTTTAAAAATACAATAATATGATAAAAATTAAATCAGAAATATGTTTGATAATTTAAAAAAAATGGCAAAAATGTATTTGGCTGTTTTTTTCTGATTGATGGAGTGGTTAAAAAAAAGAGTTAACTCCCTCCATAAAGTCTTAGTGTCTTTTGATTCTAATATCAACAAAGTTAAATAAGAATTTTGAATCTGGCAATATCCAACATTCAGATTTCTCTTCCTGGAATTTATGCAAATTGGCACTTTTTAAAATGCCTAATATGCATATGTAAGCATTACATTTTATTAAACCTGTTATCCCAAAAATAGTTGTCTTAATCAACATAATCAACTGGAATTTCTCATGGTATCACCTGTAGTTGCCTTAAAAATAACACCAATATTAGACTTGAGTAACATGAAAATTGCTTTATTGTTACAAACTGTATAACATATAAGAACCATTAGTGCAAATTGACTATTATACTGTATGTCATGTTGTGTGGGGTCATAATTGTGCTGCTTTGCATTACGATGAGTCCAGTGTGGGACTAAATGCTGTTATTTTGATGCATTTAACAGTAAAGTAAAGTTTAAGGCTGTGCTCTCTACTGTTGGAGATATTTAAAGGGTGCATTCTCCAAAATAACAACCAAACAGTGGCTTGCTTGCCTCTAGTTGTGTCTAGACAAGCTGATATTTGTTGCCCAGATTTTTTAGATAGTCATGTCTAAGATTTCTGCCTCAATAATACCATGGAGGTGGAAGCATTCCCATTAACATCGCTCACAGAGTTAAAAATTACATTTAACCCTTTATCAGGCAAAGAACTATATTTGGTAACTTCAGGTAATATTTCAAGAAAAAAGTTGCAAATTTACGAGAAAAAAGGGGGAAAATAGCTACTTTTTTCTCCCAGATTCACTACTTTAACCCTTAATAGGGCACTCATTGAAATACTTGCAAATTTCAACCCTAGAGAATATTGGAGGATATTACATACAGCTAGAATGTGTAAAAAAAACCCCATACAAAATAATATTTTGAGAAAAAAGGTTTACGAGATTAAAGTGGCAAATCTACGAGAAATAAATGCATAGATTTATGAGATTTAAAGTGGTAAATCTGTGAGAAAAAAAGTTGTTTTTTCCCACTTTTCTCTTGTAAATCTGCTACTTTTTTCGAGCAGATTTGCCACTTTAAATCTCTTAAATCTGCAACTTTTTTTCTTGTAGATTTGCCACTTTAATCTAGTAAATTTGTAATTTTTTTCTCAAAAGAATACCTGAAGTTACCAAATATAGTTCTTTGCCTGATAAAGGGTTAAAACAATTCAACAGTCACTTGTATTTCCAGAAACAATGCTCCTGTTACATTGGAACCATAACCATAAACCATAATCCATGAACAGCTTTCAAACTGTTGACAGTATGTTCCTGGAGTATCATGAGTCACTTGGACTTTGTTTCCAAAAAGACAAATTGCAGTCAAACCTTTTTAAATTGTATTTTTCAATGCTGGGAGAAACCAAAACAAAATTCCATCTTCCACTTCAGTAGTCAGGTAGCAATATCAATCTTTGAAACAAACTGTCTGCATGGCTGGATACCACCAGAGTGTGTGGCCATTTCTGGGATACTGGTTGTTAAGTTCCTGTCTAAGGCACATTGGACTGACATGGTGATAGATGTTCTCCCTTTTTCTCTTCCTATTGGCTTCTTGTGTTGTTTTCCCATTATAATGTCCTTTAGGTGTCACCCTACTACACCAAGAACTTATTTTCCAGGACATTTTTATACTGATAATTTACCTGTGCAATGCAACTATTCAAACTCTGGAAAATGTCAACATTTTTGAGGTATATGATGTCCACTTTTAATTGTTAGAAGAAAAAAAAACAGATCTACATTGTGTCATCTATATAAAAATAAAATATGAACTTCAGACTCCAGGTTACTGCTTCTTGAAAGTCCTCTTAGCATCCACTCCCTCGTAGTTATAACTCTGTACGGATAAAAAAAAATCTATTATGGAAACATTTATGGAAACAAATAAAAGTATTGCATATTATTGATAGAATCTGACCTGTACGAGCTCTCCTCCCACCAGAGCTCTGCTGGTGGTCAGGACCTTGTTGTTGTCTTTTCTGGTGAATTTTCCTTTCAGCATGTCACCCTCCATCACCCACGTACCCTGGTGAAAAAATTACCAATTATTATGAGTGTCATTGGCAATATTTGCTTATTTTTAATGAGATTTTCCAACTACATACCAAGGTATAAAGTAGTCTAAGTGTATGAGAAATAAAGTTTAAGCATATTTAGCATATGCTTTTAAAAAGTGTACTTCAAAATATATATTTATAAGTTGAACTGCAGTGTACTTAAATTAAATAAACTAATTCTGCAATACTAAAGTGGCGGTTTAATGTACTGTAAAATTGTGTATTTTATTGTAAATCTGTGCTTTCAACTTACACTTATTAAAGTTATTAAACACTTATAGTAAACTTATTAAAAACTTATAGTTGGAATACAAACACTTACTTTTAAGGAAAATATACTAAAGGTATACTAACTAACGTTTCACTTAATTAGAAGAATTAGAAGTGCAAACAGTATAGCCACAAAAAATTCACTTTGATATTAGTTAATTTTAAGCTGTACTTCAGTGTATTTTTAAAGTATGCCAAATTACAATACTTGGTGGTAATTTAGCATACTTTATTAAAGTGCACCCTAATTTCACTTCACCGTGTATGAGTGTATATATATATACACAAGTGTGTATATATATATATATATATATATATATATATATATATATATATATATGATTGTTACACTATGAGCATGCTTTATTCAAGCCTACATTATATACACTTATTGGAAGTGTTAAGTATTCTTACAGAAAAGTGTACTTTCATATAAGGTCTGTGTATCTTGAAATAGTATATAAATATGCAAACACTTGGTTATTTCGTATACTTATGAAAAGCAAGTGTACTTTAATTTCACTTTGAGAGAAGTATTTTAGTGTACTCCCAAAAAAGGCACATTAATGGAAGCGTATTTAAAGCTGTTTCCCAGTGAATTTAAAAAAAGTTTTTAAAAGTATGCTAAGTTGCAAAAGGATGCTTTGAATGCTTTAAATAAAAAGTCAATTTCACACGTTGTCACACTGAAAACATCCACTGCAGAGTCATTACTTACTGGAACTTTTCCCCTAGCACTAGTTGGCTTGTTCAATCATAACCCTTTATCAGGCAAAGAACTATATTTGGTAATTTCAGGTAATATTTCGAGAAAAAAGTTGCAAATTTACTAGATTAAAGTGGCAAATCTACAAGAAAAAAAGTCGCAGATTTAAGAGACTTAAAGTGGCAAATCTGTGCGAAAAACGTTGCAGATTTACGAGAAAAAAGTGGGGAAAAAGCAACTTTTTTTCTCCCAGATTCACCACTTTAAATCTCATAAATCTAAGCATTTTTTTCTCGTAGATTTGCCACTTTAATCTCGTAAACTTTTTCTCAAAATATTATTTTGTATGTTTTTTTTGTACACATTCTGGCTGTATGTAATATCCTCCAATATTCTCTAGGGTTGAAATTTGGAATTTGCAAGTATTTCAATGAGTGTCCTATTAAGGGTTAAAGTGGTGAATCTGGGAGAAAAAAGTTGCTTTTTTCCCGCTTTTTTCTCACTTTTTTCTCGTAAATCAGTGACTTTTTTCGCACAGATTCACCACTTTAAATCTCTTAAATCTGCAACTTTTTTTCTTGTAGATTTGCCACTTTAATCTAGTAAATTTGCAACTTTTTGAAGTTACCAAATACAGTTCTTTGCCCGATAAAGGGTTAAACAAGTCGTATTTTCCTAAAGCAAACCAATCCTTGTTGCATTAAACTGGTGAGAGTTTAATAATGTTTTAACCACTTGGGGGCTCTCACTGTAACTTCGGTGCCGTCGGCCAGGCTGTAGTCGAACGGGACGCCCAGCGTGAAGTCGATGTCTTTCGTGCGGAAGGTGCTGGACTCTTTGATGTGAAACTTGTCTCCGCTCTGCTCGATGGTAACCTGCAGGTTGTCGTGCTCTGCCAGCTTTCTCTTCACGATATTAACACCTTAAACCAAAAAAAAAAAAAAAGGTTTGTTTCCATTATGGCATGAAAGGAGATTATTTATTGAAAGTCAGTTTCTGAGTGACAACTTGTACTTGCACTCAGACTTTGCCTCTCTTACACTGTGTCCCATCTTTATTTAGCTCCTGCTATTATTATTATGAGCAGCTCCATAAACACCTGCAGCTTATCAACACCTCACTGCACTGAACTCACACAGCAATGTCTCACTATATGGAAACACATGACACTGTTGCATACATTCCTCTCATAAACGACCATCAGAAGGCCAGACACAGCAGAAAAATGACTTCAGTAAGCCATTCAGTGTGACCTACACACACACACACACACACACACACACACACACACTCACCCATTTCCGTCATGAACTTGTCATAGTTATCGTTGCGGTCGACCTTCCAGGTTCCGTTGAACGTCATGGCTGCAGGCTCGCTGTGGGTTGAAGGCAGCTGGTGATGAAGCACTTAGAGACCGTGGGATTGTGAATGCCCACTGGCCTTCATTTATATACCCGCCCTCCCTCGTCCCTATCAGCCCCATCCCCTCCCTGAGCTGGCATGGAAGACGCTCTTCTTTATCTCACTGATTATCTGTCTGCTGATGTGGCCATTTAAAGACTGTGTCAAATGTAGGGTGATTGCTGCACGACCTCGAGGACACGCTAATAAATAACTGGAGGGCAGCTTCTCTCACTGAGTCTGGCACAGTTAAACACTGTCGCTCTGTTCTGCAGGACAGGAAAAAAAAAAAAAAGTGGGCTGTTTGTATGGCTGCCCATGGCAGTCACTCAACTGAGCCCCTTTCTGTTCCTCAGTCTTTTCTCTCTCGCCCTGTTTGTGCCTGGCATGAAAATGAGGCGTAAAGGACTTTCTATTTGACAGTGACAACTTGAGTTGCCATGGTTACTAAGAGTAGCAGCCCAGCAGAAAGAAATACCAAGACTGGAAACTTTATATTTGTCCAGAATAGAAAGTTGGACCATACCATAACAACACTTTAACCCATAAGAACCCAGACCTATTTATCCTTGAAGGAAATTATGGGGGATATACTGTATCACAGACCTAGTGGACCACATAGAACACATTTATGATGTTTTAAAAAAATACTACCTCTAAATGTCAAAGATCTGTGATGTGACATATACGTTACAATGGGCTTTTATGGTATTTGTTTATAATATTTCTTATTTTAAAATAAAAAATCTAAACACAGTTTCTGCTTACAGAAACAGAAATTTACATTTTTCTTTGCATCTCATTTATCATTTATTAAACATTTATCGAAATTGTGACATTAATAGTGCTATTTAACAACAAATAATTTTCAGATTTGTTTTAAAGTAACAAAATAAGAATAAATCAATAATAAATAAAAACAAATCACCATTTGTCTTTTTGTTTGCATCTCCATAACATATATCAAAATTGTGACTTTCATTCGTCCAAGTTAAATGCAAATTCAGGAGAAACTATTAACGGATTAGAATTGTTAAATGGGTTCAAACTTAGCCTCGTAACAAAAAACATACTTTTTCACATTTCTCACATCCATATTTTGGAGAAGGCACTTCTTGTCACAGTCACATGACCACCACACCAGGATGTTGAGTATACGTCGCTTAGGGATTTAATGAGTTAACGTGAAGCATAAAGCTGAATATGGGAGATTATAGAAGATTTAAAGTGTTTGTTACACGGGTGTCACCATGGGTTCTTATGGGTTAACGGGGACATCTAATGCTTAACTTATGCTTCATACTTAAACATGTGTAATATATGTAACATTTGTATATTTTTTAGAAGTGTTATGTTCCAAAAACACTCTATATTTACATTCTGTCTTTCTGAATACCTGTATTCACCCTCTGTCTGAAATGCTCTGTTTTAGTGCCTGTCTCTTTAAGCCCCCCTCAAAAATCCCAGTCTGCTCTGATTGGTCAGTGTTTCCTGATTGGTCAGATTGGTCTCAATGGAGTGAAACAGCGCTTTCAACCAATATATATTGTGCATTTGTGACATCACAAACTTACAGAAGTCCTGCCAGTTAATTAGTCACAGTTTCAGTGTTTTGACACTTGCACTAGTGCTGTACAAGTATCAAGTGTTCTGGGTTGTATAATTACAGCTTTTGAAAATGATTGGGTCTGTATGGTTATGAAAATCAATGATCAGACTTTTATCCCTTTACATCCTCAATCTTGCATTGTTTTTTGTTAATGTTAACTTATTGTTGCATGGTAATCTAGTAAAAGCACAAGTAGATTGTAAAAGACGGCCTTATTTTGAAGAAAACCATCCCCAAGTAAGGTCAGCAACTGAATAAGTGGATTTCCCAAAATGTAAAATGGTCCTTCACATGTCTGAATTTGTCTATTGACAATTTAGATTTGAAATCTGGATCAAGTAAATAAAAAAGTGCAGACACTGGCTCCAGTTTGGCTATTCAAAAATGTTTGTGTGCAGGATTGTTCATGTTGCTCAAGAGATGATTCTAGTGACAAAAACCTCGACCAATCAGTTTTCTTAAGTTTTTAAACTCCGTCTTCCAGTATCAGCTCAGCTCGTTTGGAACCTTGGCCGTAGTTGTACCAGAAAGGTATGAGGTACTAAACCAAGCTAAACCAGAACTGTTTCAAGTGAGGTGAGTCGAGCCGTGTTGTACTATACAATGGAAAAAGAATGGAAGAAAGGGTAAAACGGCTCGTCTCTTTACAAGAATGTCAATAACTCCCTTTAAGCATAATACTACTAATACCAAGTTCAAGCCGAACCTTTACTGTACAACGTAAATGGAATAAAACAGATGATTGGATACAGTAACGTTGGTTGCAATTTGTAATTAACCATTTATCAGGCAAAGAACTATATTTGGTAACTTCAGGTAATATTTCAAGAAAAAAGTTGCAAATTTACTAGATTAAAGTGGCAAACCTACGTGAAAAAAAGTTGCAGATTTAAGAGATTTAAAGTGGAAAATCTGTGCGATAAAAAAGCGCAGATTTAAGAGATTTAAAGTGGTGAATCTGCGCGAAAAAAAGTTGCAGATTTACAAGAAAAAAGTGGGGGAAAAGCAACCTTTTTTTCTCCCAGATTCAGCACTTTAAATCTCATGAATCTGCGCATTTTTTTCTCGTAGATTTGCCACTTTAATCTCGTCAATTTTCTTCTCAAAATATTATTTTTTTTACACATTTTGGCTGTATGTAATATCCTCCAATATTCTCTAGGGTTGAAATTTGGAATTTGCAAGTATTTCAATGAGTGCCCTATTAAGGGTTAAAGTGGTGAATCTGGGAGAAAAAGTTGCTTTTTTTCCCACTTTTTTCTCATAAATATGCGACTTTTTTCGTGCAGATTTGCCACTTTAATCTAGTAAATTTGCAACTTTTTTCTCAAAATATTACCTGAAGTTACCAAATATAGTTCTTTGCCTGATAAAGGGTTAAATGATAAATAAAAAACAACAACACTGGCATTGTTTAAAGTAGTTGTCATTCAGCTTGTGTCTGTGGACAATGGAGCACTATAGCTGCATTCTTGAGAGAAAGCTGGACTGTTGGATTGTAGGACACTGAGACAATACTGAATACGTTGTTATCATCTCAAGAAGTCCTCAGTCACCACAAGACTGTTTAATGTAACAACTTCAGCGGAGGAATGAGGCTTTTGGCTAATATTCTATCAAAATTTCACATTAACTACTAATATAAATGAGCATGTTATGTTTCCAATTAATTAAGTGGTGTGAAACTAGAGTCTAACTTCTTATCTTTCAAACCGTGTTTAGTTTTAACCATGTATGTTAGCTTTGTGTTTACCGGAGTCTGAAAAAGGATGCTAATGCTAGTAAATTAGCTGTGTGCATGGATCAGTCACTTCCATCTCCTCGCTGTGAAACACTAGCCGCTGCATTTTTGGGGGGGAAATTGGATGTTTCTGGGTAAGCTTTTATGTTGTTTAGACACGGCTGAATTCACTTAAAGTATCCAAAGCGCACAATTCTCCATTGTACTCCATTCAGTTGTTAAAACACTGAGTGCCCCCAACATGGCTGCGCATCCGGGTTACCGTCCAGAACGCCACGTTGGTGAAATAGTTATTAACACACCCGGACCGTACTTCCGTTAGACTTTCTTATTGCAATTAGAGATGTAAATATAGAGTTGTTGTTACTTATATCTTTAAGTTGGGGTTCACAACAAGGGATAATAGTTCTGCTAACTCTTATTTCATTGTTGTGAAATTCGGTGATTAGTGAAAGGTAGCGGCTAATTAATGCTAGCGGCTAACTGATGCTAGCGGCTAACTGATGCTAGCGGCACTGCTTGTTACAGCTACAAGAGTAGCCATTAGCGTATCAATGCTAACTCAAAATTGTGGTCGCAACATTAGCTGACATTTCATAGCGGTGTTACAATCGTGCCAATTCAGCACATTGCAGAAGTTAGCAGAAGTAAGGATTAAAATTAAAATTAAAATTAAAATTACAATGTTAAATTATAAGTTAGTACTTAGTTATAAGTTTGACAAAAATCTGAATTCAGAGTTGAGCGAACTCAAAAACAAAACTTAAAATATTTAGTTTAATTGTCCAACTTAAAATTTTATCGAAGTTTGTTGCATTGAAATTTTGAGTTCACCCAACTTTTCTTTTTTTGCAGTGCACATGCTGCATTGTTAAGAAAATATTTAGCACTAAAGCTATGATTCAATGAAAGAGAGTAGTTTGTCTCATATAGCATGATGGATGATGTTTATAATAGGTGGTTGGAGGATAAATCAACTAAATTCCATTTATCTCAGTAATGAGCTTTCAGTGTAGGCTGAAAAAAAAATTGCTGTGAAATGTTGGATGTTGCTACATTATGAATTTGTAAGCATTGAAATAGTCGAGTTCGGTTGTCCTAAAGAGACTTGCAATTTGGCAACATGACAACAATTACGTAATATGAATGGGATGTGATGCAATATATCTCAAAGTGTTTAAGTCATTAAAATATATTTATAGTCTGATTATAGCTCTGTCTCCAAACCTAATCCATTTTACTGCTGTCAATAAAGACAGCCTGTACTTTAACTCTTGATTGAGCTCACCTGATCCACTCACCTGATACAATCTGAACTATAGCTGTGATGCTGAGATTGCTCCAATTGGATCTCCAACCTAAACAACAAAATAGACGTCAACACCACCATGATGACACATATGAGCATTTCATGGCTCGCAGAGTGTTATAAAAATAGCATATTGAATATACATAAATATAATATAAAATATAAGATTGCAGTTGTAAAAAGGCTGCAGTTTCGGTGAATTTAGGCTACAAAACCACTGACCTAGGTTTAGGGCAAAAAAACTCCTGGATAGGTGTTATAATAGACCATTGAAGTGAAGTGGAGTAGTTACGTGAGGTGTAAGGGTATGTAAGGTGACGTAAGCCACGGAAGTTACGTAAAAAAAATGTTACTTATGTTAAAAAGTAACTATTATTTCGCACCGGACACAAACCCTGTTCTCCTGGGTAGAAGTCCACTGTTTGTAGGACACCATAATGAGATTAAGACAGATGTAATTATATCTCTGCCTTTAACAGAGAAACCACACCCTGCCTGCCCATTACCCACCACCTCCTTTATGTTGTTTATGATGCTGCAGCCTGCAGAGATTTCTCTCTCTCTGGACTGATGTTACACTTTTATGTCACACACTGATGAGACTGATGAAATCTCATTAATACTGTTAGATATATAATAACTGCAATGATCCTTTTCCCATATTGCTGTGCCCTAGTGGTCTCCATTACTCTTATTAACCCTTTATCAGGCAAAGAACTATATTTGGTAACTTCAGGTAATATTTTAAGAAAAAAGTTGCAAATTTACTAGATTAAAGTGGCAAATCTACAAGAAAAAATGTTGCAGATTTTAGAGATTTAAAGTAGCAAATCTATGTGAAAAAAGTCGCAGATTTACGAGAAAAAACTGTGAAAGAAGCAATTTTTTTTCTCCCAGATTCACCTCTTTAAATCTCATAAATCTGCAAATTTTTTTCTTGTAGATTTGCCACTTTTATCTCGTAAACTTTTTTCTCAAAATATTATTTTCATATGTTTTTTTTTCACATTATGGCAGTACGTAATACCCTCCAATATTCTCTAGGGTTAAAAATTTGGAATTTGCAAGAATTTCAATGAGTGCCCTATTAAGGGTTTAAGTGGTGAATCTGGGAGAAAAAAGTTGCCTTTTCTCCACTTTTTTCTCGTAAATCTGTGACTTTTTTCGCACAGATTTGCCACTTTAAATCTCTTAAATCTGCAATTTTTTTCTGGTAGATTTGCCACTTTAATCTAGTAAATTTGCAACTTTTTTCTCAAAATATTACCTGAAGTTACCAAATATAGTTCTTTGCCTGATAAAAGGGTTAATGTTATCACCGTGCTGGCACGCCTCGAGTCCAGTGTATGTTAGGGTACACTGGATACACATATATAGCACATGACAACAGTCTAATTACATTTATAATTATCATACTTCTTTGCAGATCCTTCTTGATGCATGCAGCACTGTTTAGGTGGACAAACAAATAAACTGTATTAAATGCAGGTGATAAAAGTGAATGTTGATATTTCATAACAATAAAAGCTCAGAGCTGCAGACAGTGGTGGAATCAGATTATTTACTTAAGTATAAGTGTAGAAATACTGAAGAAATATTACAAAAGTGTCAATGTCAAAATATACTGAATTGTGCCCATTTATTTATACTTTTTTAATTGTATTAATAATGTAACAAAAATGAAAGTACTCAATATGCATAATGCCCCATTTCAGAATAATGTACATTATATTTATGGATAATAATCATTGAAGGATTAATGTAAATTGCAGCTTGTAAAGGTGCATGGGGCAACTATGAATTATTTTATATGGTGAGGATTAGCTGTGTCAATATTAATATCTCATATTTTATTTGTTAGTATTTTTGTGTTACTGATCTGACTTCTTCATGGATACATTTTACAAATAAATGTAGTTAAGAGTAAATAAAATGCCTCAAATTTGTACTTAAAGACAGCTGGAACAATGAATCCAAATAATTACTTTTTATTTTAAAGTCTGAAAACTTGAATTCATGCCTCTATAAGATTGAATATTCATACTGAATAAGTTATTCTTCAGTGAGTAATCTTTTCAGAGCCTTTAAGTCATTTTTCAAGCAACAACCCAAAACATTTGATGATTTGAGCTTCAATGTACAAAACAAAAGACAAAACATTTTTTTGAATTATTTTGAATTACAATGAAACTATAATATTGTCAATTATAAGTAATTTGCAGATTAATCAATAATGAAACAATAATGAACAATGGTTAGCTGCAGTGTGAACTGATGTTTCCAAAACACCAATGTGTTACTGCAGGTTAAATATAACATATTAATTCCCATGATTTTCACAATAGAATCATAAAAATATGTGTATATAAATGCTAAATTATGCACAAAAAAATCTCACTGAATTAAAGTAAAAATAAAAAAAAGTAAAAGAGATAAGAGAAAAGGGATATGAACAAAATGATTGTAATTCATCCACCCATACATTACTTTATTGGAGTTCTTGTAAATATTATTACATATTATTGCTGTGGCTGTGTTCCAGAAAAGGAAGCAATCTGAGTTTGTTTGTCTTGCATAATCAAACCTTTAGTGATGTGCTGTCAACAGAAACACTCTTTAGTGATGTAGTACTCCATCTAGTGGACAAATGATGCAGCTGCTGTATCTACTTCACTTTGTTTGCAAACTGACTGGGACGTTAATGTTCATACTCATGGATGGATTACTGAATACGCCCACCAGGCACGGGCCCAGGGGCCCAAAGTGTCTATAAAACATCACTTAAAGAGACAAATACCAACCAGGAAGAGACCAAAATAACCAAATATATATATAAAACAACTACAGAGAGACAATACAAGACTACAAAGAGACCGAAACAACTACAAAGAGATGTGAAACAACCACAGACAAAAATAACCACATAACAGTCACAAAGGGACACAAAATAACCACATAACAGTCACAAAGGGACACAAAATAACCACATAACAGTCACAAAGGGACACAAAATAACCACATAACAGTTACAAAGGGACACAAAATAACCACATAACAGTCACAAAGGGACACAAAATAACCACATAGCAGTCACAAAGGGACACAAAATAACCACATAACAGTCACAAAGGGACACAAAATAACCACATAACAGTCACAAAGGGACACAAAATAACCACATAACAGTTACAAAGGGACACAAAATAACCACATAACAGTTACAAAGGGACACAAAATAACCACATAACAGTCACAAAGGGACACAAAATAACCACATAGCAGTCACAAAGGGACACAAAATAACCACATAACAGTCACAAAGGGACACAAAATAACCACATAACAGTCACAAAGGGACACAAAATAACCACATAAAAGTTACAAAGGGACACAAAATAACCACATAACAGTCACAAAGGGACACAAAATAACCACATGACAGTCACAAAGGGACACAAAATAACAACAAAGTCTCAAAAAAGACTACAAAAAAGTATAAATGATCACAATGAGACACAAAACAACTACAAAGTCAACAATGAAATAAAAACTACAACAAAAGACAAAACAATCACAAAGTGACACAAAACAACAACGAAAAGAGACTAAATAACCATAAAGTCTGTGTGTTTAGTCTCTGTGTAAGAGAGGCTGTCTATGCCCTTTATCTTATAATTTACTGGTATAATTTAATTTTGTTGAGTCATTATGTTGAGCAAAGTTTGTCCTGATCTATTCAGGCGTTTTTTCTTAAGTATAACATGATTGCAAATTAAAAAGTGGTCTCAGTAACACAAAGATATTTTTTTATTTACAATAACTTAACATTTTCTATCAGATTTGGCTTGATTTTGATTGTGATTTCCAAATCTCAGCATTGCCTCCAGCATCTGATTGCAGTCTTGAAAATCCCCAGATGCATACATACTGTAAGAAAAAACACAATCCTGTCCTAAATATATCCCTAGTGCCTCTGGAGAGCCAGTGAAAGTCAATATTATTGAGGCTCAGCGATGAGGCAATATTTGAATTTCAAATGAGCCTCAGACAGCAGAGAAAGCCAACATTCAGTCACCCTGACACGAGTGTACACGAATAGTGAAGAGGGCGAGCGCATGACACGGCGTTGACAAATAGCCGGTGCATTATGCTGAATGAGAAACACTGTTTCACAGAGGGGAAATGGGATAATTGATCCAAATTAGGAAAGAGTGACCTAAAGCACTGTGTGAGTGCCAGTGTAAGGCAGAATGTGAGTGGTGTTAATACATCTTCTCATTTGGAGAAGGAACTTAATTTCCTGAGTGTATAAATGTTATGATTTATGTAGCCAAATGAAGGATTCTAGTGTAGTTCCATTAATAGAAAGAGTGAATTTAAATTCAGCAGGAGACACTTTTTTGAAAGGCCTTGTAGTTCGTCTGCTCTACATACACTGTAAAAAAAGATAAACAATAGCTACTCAATAAAATTGAGGCAACAGATTGCACGCAATATTATTAATTAAATCTAACTATGTTGCAAGTTGAGTTAATAACAACTTAACAGGAAGTGTCAATTAAAAACGGACTAATTCTATTGTGTTGGATTCATTCAAAATTCTCTTGATTTAGAATTACATACACATAAAGATTATATTTAATGTGGTCAGAATAAATAGGTTCTATCTCAAACATTTCTATATTAATGTTACTTAAACAACTGCCTCAAAATCGAGGATGCATTTATATTTAATACATTTTATCAAATATATTAAGTAAAATGAAATGACTACAGAATAATTTATTACAGTGTAGTTTGATGGTTTGAATGTTTTACAGCATTCCATAATAAAACATTTCTATTTTTTGAATCCCTGAAATATAAAAACAAATCTCAATTGTTGGCTCTCTTCTTGGTAATAGCTACTCCCCTATCTCCCTCATTCACCCTTCCATATTTATTTTCCTGCATCGTCGATGCGTTCCAGCTCCGAGAGAGGGATTACGCATCTTTCTTGGTCTACATCCTACAGCCTGTGCTGGGACTGGTGCTGCCACCCACCACAGGACCTCAGCTGCTCCAGGCCTACCAGCATGGCTCGGATGTGGGTTTATAAATGATCCGGGACCAGGCGCCATGCGGTGCCACCCCCTGAGCCACAATCGCTCGCCCCTGTCTGAAATACTCCTGAAGCATCAGCTAATTATTACAGTATAGGTTCACTGAGGAGCACAGTTTCAGAGCAACAAAATGAGAGATAAGATTGCTATTTTCCAGCATCAGCAGATAAATACAGCAAATACCAGTGGTTATTAGGTCTCACAGTTGGAGGAGACCAACTGACCTTATCATAGAAGATGCAGTGGTTAGTTTTGTAATTATCTCCAGTAATGAAGCTGAGAGAATCAATGGGTCTAAGTATGGAAGCACCAGTGTGTCTATTAATGAAGACCATGCAGAACTGAAAGGAAAACTACTGCAACAGTCTGCAGCTGTTTCTGTACAAGATGCCCAGGCTTTGTTGCAGGTAAACAGCAAGTGCTGTCAATAAGATATATAAATTAATAAATGTGTTCATTTGTGATTGTAATATAAATTGTACTTGGAATATAATCTTGAAACACAGCGATAACATTGCAAACATGGGACACACGTGTCATACTGTTTGGTAAAAACCCAAAGATGTCTCCTTTTCTGTTTCCGAATCTGCAGATGAATCCAGATCTGCACGCAAACTGAAGATCCCATATTGTAAAAAGTGAGATTTCATGTCTTTTTTTAATGATAAAGCCATTTTGGGTGCTGTATAAATACTGTGAGAGTATCAAAACACTCTATCCAAGAAGAGACCGTATTCAGAAACTGTCTTTGAACAAGCTGTCAGGACTTCACAATTGTACTATATATATGAAGAAAGTGTTCGAAACTTAGAAAGTTACGTATAGTGTGTGACACGGTAATGTGTATAAGTTAAAGTAACTCACACTGCAAAAAAAGAAAAGTTGGGTGAACTCAAAATTTCACGGCAACAAATTTCGATAAAATTTGAAGTTGGACAATTAAACTAAATATTTTAAGTTTTGTTTTTGAGTTTGCTCAACTCTGAATTCAGATTTTTATCAACTCAACTGTGAATTGTACTAACTTATAATTTAACATTGTAATAACTTTTAATCCTTACTTCTGCTAACTTCTGCAATGTGCTGAATTGGCACGATTGTAACGCTGCTATGAAATGTCAGCTAATGTTGCGACCACAATTTTGAGTTAGCATTGATGCGCTAATGGCTACTTTTGTAGCTGTAACAAGCAGCGCCGCTAGCATCAGTTAGCCGCTAGCATCAGTTAGCCGCTAGCATCAGTTAGCCGCTAGCTTTCGCTAATGACCGAATTTCACAACAAAGAAATAAGAGTTAGCAGAACTATTGTCCCTTGTTGTAAACCCCAACTTAAAGATATAAGTAACAACAACTCACAAACTTGTTTTTGAGCAGACAACTGGCTTCCTTTGTTGTGCTAACTTACATTATTGCCCTAAATGTCAATAATTTATATTTCCAAGTTTTACCAACTTAAATCACTGTTTTAGGCCAAAAAATACAAGTTGGCTTTTTTGCAGTGCAGTGTTGACTTTTGGTTTCACATGGTACATGAACAGCAGTCTCCTGGGTCTACTAAGTTCTGTGTCCGACCCATCTATCCACTTTGAACTCCTCCCTACGTGGACTTTGTTGCTCTTTATACTATGTCACCTGACTTCCTCCTATGCTCCCGTAAAAAATTTCTACAGCCACTTGCAGTCGCTAATGACAAAAGTAATTACAGCTTGTAATAAGCTGCTTACACAGACAAGCTAAATTAGTATGTTTTGATTGAAGATGGCCTAGTATTAATATGAATGAAAGATAATCTTGTTTGCCCTGACAAACTCATTCTAATTTAAAAAGTCTGCACAAAGCTGCTGAGCTTTTTCCAAAGGGCCATACAAGTGTCTGTATCTTTGTATTTAAATGTCCCTTTAAGATGACAGAAGTCATATTGTACCACCTAAGAAGGTCCCTGGAGTTCAGCAATAAATGTAAAACATGAATCTATAATTCCAACACTCCAGCTTGATTGAAGAGATGTTAATTACAATCATCTCATCTCCCTTGGCTGATTCTAATTTGCACTCAGTGCATTTGACCCAATTTTGTTTTAATGAAGTTGGCATTTTCAGCAAAGTTCAGGTGACTGAAATGTTTCTGCAGAGGCAACTTTCTGTTTTACACTGTGAGGCTGCTTCTGTATCAGCCATTTGAATGTATATTAAATGGATTCTTTCAGTGCAGCTGACAGGCGTCATTGTTTTCTGCTTCTCATGACAACTTAACACCTTCTTTTCCTCAGCAGATGTCCACGTATTAATGACTCAACCCAACATATGGGCAAACAAACAGAGGCTTGTTCATAATGTGTGTGACCACGCCACAAACTCCAACCCAGGTCGTTAAAGTGCTTAATTGTCATCAATAGCCACTAGTTATCAAATCCTCCACAATTACTTTTCCAAAGGGTGTAAGGTGACTGTCCTCCAGCATCCTGTAAGTAATATTCTGTGACTTCATTCTCACATCTTTTTTTTAATACCCTCGTAGCACTTCCCACCTAATCTTGACGTTTCCTCTTCTTCACTTGGTCGCGGAGGGTTTTGTGCTGAGAGGACGAACTCTAAGCTCTTAATTGCAGGTGGTGTGTGTGTACGCTTTTCCCAATCCTAACCCCTTTTGTTCGCGGCGCTGTGAGAGAAACAAAGGTTCCTTTTTCTTGACTCTCAGAAGCAGTGTGGGGACGAATAAAGGATTAAGTCAACATTTCTCATGACCTCTGAGGCCTGGGGTTGGAGGGAAGCTTGCATGGTGCTCACAATAGAGCAACCTGGCAGAGGTGTGTGTGTTTGTGTGAGTGTGATCACGTACCCTAAATGGGGGACAATCTGCATCACAATGACAAAATACATATCTGAAAATACTTTGCATTCCGTCTCCTTTTCTCATTCTCAGTTTATGAGTGTGCCAAATATTCAGACATTCCCACAAAACCGTAATCAAGTGCTAATATAATTCTGAACGGTGCTGCTCCAAAAATCTGTCCCGCTGAGACTGAATGAGTCATAAAGCATGGAGCGGGCTGCTACAGTTAGCTGTTGTTGTTCATTTGTTTCCCATTACAGAAGCTCCATTTTGGCTAATTAGTCTTGACAGTAACTTCTCCCTGCGGTGTTGATTAGATCTAATTAATGACTGCAGGCAAGATGGAGGACTGGTGCCCTGAAGGAGCCATTTTCATACATCCCTGGGTAATTGAAGCTGTCCTTTTTTCTTTGCCACAAATACAAAACTATTCTACTGTATTTGTGGGTTTTGCTCTTACTGTTTTTTAATCAATACTCTAGCAATTACCTACAAGTGCTGGCATCATTTTAAGCATTTTAGAGATTCTTCTTTCCCCAAAAACGACAATATAGCTTGTTTGTACAAGAAGTTTACTCTAACCCACAGTGTAATGCCAAGCCAGGTAATGCCATGGTGATTATGACGAGAGCAAAGTCTTTAAGGGGTGGAGGTTGTGGTGGATGGAGAGGTCAAACAAACACAGGACTTTGACCCCGTAGACTTCATAGACTTTGGAGACATCGTATTCTATGTCTCCTCCCTGTACATTTTGAAGAAACTCCTCAAGCACCATCAATTCACGAAGGCTTTTGGACTCGGTTGACCCCCTCAACCCGTCATCAGTGCCCAATTTTTAAGTCATGTCTATCGTATTGTATTGTATTGTAAAGGGTCCTTGGGTTTCTTTAAAGGGCCCTACCTAAATTCAAGTTATTATTATTGTTTAATTATATAGTTATATACGACAGTGAAATATGCATAATTGCCGAACTCATTTGTAATCTACTGTTACAATATCAATACAAAATACCAATGTGCTTGCTAAAATGTTTTTTTTCTTGTTTTCACAAAACGTTGAAATATGACTATAGGAATATGATAGGAAACTATACTATTAGGCTAACGATGTAACAAATGTGCTAACCCAAATCAGGGGCGTAAATTTAGACAGTGTGGTTGCATTGGGCCCCATAAGGAGAACTGGCCCTCCAACAATATGTTGGGCAGAAAAACTGACCCATGCAAGTTCTTGTACAGTTCTGCCTAACAGCCACTCCCTTCACATTTTTATCATCATTTTGAATTTTGTTCCTTTGTGCTATTGCGCTGTAAAACAGTATTGTTTTTTTTCCTGTATCTCACAATGACTTGAATGAATGGCCCATCAACACAGAAGGAGTCACTTGACAAAAATGATGCCAGTTGATCTATGCCCTCGATAAGGCATAATAATTTTGTATTTACTTTTTGTCAATGTATTTTTGTCATATACAGATACGCAGTGATGATTGCTGATAATAGGTATGCTGATGTTGTCCAGTGTCAGATCTCTATTAAAAAATGACAAGATGATAAGATATACAGTAGCTAGTTTAGGTGCAAAATCTGTAGGAACTAGCAGATCCTAACTGCCTTAGAAACCACCACAACCATGATCTTTTCCTAAACCTAACCACGTAGTTTTGGTGCTTAAACTCAACCAAACTACAATAGTTTCACAATATTAACTAAGAGTTTAAGACTGTGACCATTATGTTAAGGTATAAGGATGTGTTGATCTCCTCCTGGTATAGGGGCATTAATTTAGAAATGTTCCTGTGGGTCGTATTCAAGAGTAGGAACAAATGAACTGTGTGATTATATGATTTGAAGGACATATTGGCATTTTACGAACAGAGCTCCATTGATTTAACTCGATGTGATGTTATGAAATGTCCTTGTAGTTGAGTTTTGTCTTAAAGAAGATAACTGATTACCTAACTTCACTTAAATGCATGAATATGAAGCAGGCTGCACTGGGGAGAAACAGCAAACACAAGCAAACATTCTCAGGGTTAATCAAGTTTAAATGGAAATCGGAACTACAAGGTTATACTGTTGTGATATGACTTTGTAAAAACAATGGGGAAGTTTTTCTGGACGTTTTGCCAGTAAGCTCCCTTGGCCTTTCTCCAACATTGCATCATACAATCATAATCTTTCCGTAGAAACTCCTCCACAGCTGCCTGCCACCTCCCATCAGTCCTGTGGAGTGGAGAGCTTAACGGGATTAGATCTGAGGTGGATGTCTCATAAGAAAACACCATGCCGAACTATGCATGTTGCAGGGGAGCAGATCGTCAGGACAATCTGATTAACAGTGTGAAAAAGTTCCTTATCTGTGATGACTTGAAACCTCCATACAAAGGCAGCAACAGCCACAGAGAGAGAGAGAGGAGATGGGATGATTAAGGTGGAGATGGATTTGCCACGTACGTACAACATCTGCCAACATCTGCCAACAAGTCAAAGCAACACTTCTTCAGAGATTGTGGCCAAACTCATCACAAACTGATTTTGGAAAATTTTGATATTAACATTGGATTAAATAATTTGTGAGAGGGTCAATTATAGTGACAAACTCACAAAGAACTCCTTGGTTCTGCTCTGCAAAAAAAGAAAAGTTGGGTGAACTCAAAATTTCAAGGCAACAAACTTCGATAAAATTTTAAGTTGGACAATTAAACTAAATATTTTAAGTTTTGTTTTTGTAATAACAAATTATAATTTTACATTGTAATAACTTTTAATCCTGCTAACTTCTGCAATGTGCTGAATTGGCACGATTGTAACGCCGCTATGAAATGTCAGCTAATGTTGCGACCACAATTTTGAGTTAGCATTGATACGCTAATGGCTACTCTTGTAGCTGTAACAAGCAGCGCCACTAGCATCAGCTAGCTTTCGCTGATGACCGAATTTCCCCGTTTTCCCACATTTCATAACAAAGAAATAAGAGTTAGCAGAACTATTGTCCCTTGTTGTGAACCCCAACTTAAAGATATAAGTAACAACAACTCACAAACTTGTTTTTGAGCAGACAACTGGCTTCCTTTGTTGTGCTAACTTACATTATTGCCCTAAATGTCAGTAGTTTATATTTCCAAGTTTTACCAACTTAAATCACTGTTTTAGGCCAAAAAATACAAGTTGGCTTTTTTGCAGTGCTCTGAGCTCTGTGGAGCATTTTACCAGCATTAACCAAATAGTTTTTGTTTTCTAGTAATGTGAAGTACCGACAACTGAGCTTGACCCAAACCCGACAAGTGTTTTGTGTTTTTAATGTCCAAACCGACCTGAACCCAATGCAAACCATTCATTGATTTCCCTGCATGGTTTTCAGTAATTTTAAACTTTCTCTCTTACAAATTGTGTCTGAAGAGAGCTCTGTGGAGCAGTTTTGCTTAGTTCATCAGATAGTTTTCGTTTCCGATTAACATGGAACATAACAAAGATTTATTTGTCCTAAGGTTAAAAAAAATCCACCTACCAGTATCTACAACCCTCACTAACTAGCAAGTTGTCTCAGCAAATTAAACTTAAAGTGTAAATGCAAACAGAACAGAGTGTGGCTCAGATTTCTGTTCAAACCCAGCCCTAATTTCAGTGTATTAACCAAGCTTGATCCGAGGTTTTCTGTTTTTTTTAAATCTCCAAAGTAGTAAAATAGTCCACTGCAGTTAATGTAAACTGAAGCACTAAGCACCCTTGATTACCCTACATGGTTTTAAATAGTTTTAAATGTTACATTCAGCTCTTACAATGTACAAAAAACAACAACTGTGGCCCCACTTGAGTCTAAGTTAAAGAAGCTACCCGACTACATCTGGACAAGCATCAAAAATAAATATATACTAATAGCCAATGTTGCCCGTGATGGTCTTGTCTGGATATGTAGGTCATATAGAGACATTTATATGAATATAAGTGTTCAATAACCAGTGTAAACTTTCTTGTAGTTCCTTAAAATACATCTGTGTCTTTCAGTTCTGAACCCAATTCTTCTGAAATGAGTCTGCCTATAAAAGCTTTACTTTTCCTTCCATCAATTCTGTTGGTCCCATTCGACAGCAACCAATTTATTCCTATGCTGGTACAAACCATAACCCAGAGCAGAGTACAGTATTTTCCCCAGCCCCTTGGCCTATATAGCTATCCACGACATGCAAAGTGTAATGACATGGTTGGGGGGAGATATGGGGGCTCCCGGTGAGTGTAGCAGGGGCTGGTGTCGGTGTGTCTCACAGCCACTGATGTTTATCTGGAGATATTCTGCAGTCTCATCACGGACTCTCCTGCTTCCATCACCACCTGCTCGCAGAAATCCAAATAATTACATGCGTGATAATGTGGGTGGTGGTCCTTATCTGCAGCCAATCGCAATGAAGCATGAAGGAAGCGCTGCCATTGCTCATGGCGTTGCTCATTTCCTCCAAGACGAAAAGGGGATGGGAGCTCATTAAGGAGACAGATTCATTTGGATGGGCTGCTCTAACTAACTGAAGCTGTCTTGAATATTCTTTATTTGTAGTAGATCATACTTCAGGGTGCTGAGTGGTAGGCAGCCTGTTGCAGCAGCTCTCTTACTTGTTGCTTCCATTGTTGTTATTCAACTTTACACTTTTGTGAGACAGTACTTCACTAAACGTTAGCCAAAAAAAAAGTGCTCATGGGTGATGTATATAAACTGCTTCCCCTGTGAATGGCTTATCTTATCCCAATTTCATGATAAATTCTGCACGGATGAATGTGAAATCATCATTTTACTACTTTCTATTGCATTGAATGCCAACAAGAAAGAGAGATGGTGCAGACTTCACATGTTGACCAGTCACTGATCTCAAAGATTAACTAAGATACTCATTGCCTGAGACAAATCTGATGGTTTTATTTGGAAGTGTAGCATTCATCCGTCACTATAGGCTTGTTGTAGTGATGAGTAATGGTCTATAAATGTCTGTCTGATTCACTTTGACTGGCAAGTGCTGATTTGAAGAGATCGTTTGTGTTGGGTGTTCATGTATTGTGTTTGACAGCATGGCTTATGGGTGGCAGTGGTGGAAAGTAACTAAGTACATTTACTCAAGAAATGTGCTTAAGTACAATTTTGAGGTACTATTACTTTACTTGAGTATTTCCATTTTATGTAACTTTATACTTCTACTCCAGTGATTCCCAACAGGGGGGGCCCGACCCCCCCAGGGGGGCGCCAAAGATCCACGGGGGGTCGCGAAGCCCTCTTGATTTTAAGGGGTGTAATACATCTAATGTGTTAAATATAGATGAGTCGGCATTTAATTAATTAGTGGGACAAAAACAACTAAATAAGGGCTACATTAAACATTTTTTCATTTATTTAAATAGAAAAATCACTATAGAAAAGTTTAAAAATAAAGGCTATATTGCGATAATAAGGACATGTGTAACATCCCTCCTGCAGAATACACAGGTAACCTCACCTCGCGGTAACCTCACCTACCAACAGTAACGCAGAGCTAATGGAAAAATGTTGAAGCGTCAGGGAGACGAAAATGCTGAATATCTCAAAAAGAAAAAGAGAGGGTACCATGAAAGTCACACTGAGTTCGGCTTCATAGAAGCAATGGACAATAGGGGGGGATTTGGAGCTCAATCAATCACCAACACTACTTAATATCTGTGAATCTTAAAAATATACATTTTGTGGACAAAATATGCACGTGGATTGCCCCCTACAGGTTGAAACTGAGCTTTACCGTTACATTCCTAATCTTAGTGTAATTCTCTATATTTGGTATCTGACGAAATGACTTATGATGCAGCATAGCTTCTTTTAAATGCATGAAAATGTGTTACACTTTACTTAACGCCAACAATGAAACATCATGATTAGCTATACTGCACTATAGTTGCGTCTATATGAACCTCACTTTACTTAAAGCATACATTGATCATTTATTTATACTAATGGCATCCTATGAGTCCTTATAACAATTGATTGTTGAGGTGTGTGTATAGAGGGGTATGAGTAGTTGTAATGTATTATAAGCCTCATCAGTCAGCCTGTAGTTTATAACCAGTCAAGAGCACTCATAAGACACTTGGATTTATAAGTCATTATAAGCTATATTTATAACTGTTGATATAGTGCATCATGAAGCTTTATATGTGTTTATGAGTGCAGTCATAATGCATTATGATTGATTATAATGAGCATTATAATTCACTATGAATGCGCTCATAATGCACTATAGATGTAGTCTTCATAGAAAGTGTTACAGAATTTTTTTTAAATTAATCTTACTTAACAGTATATTAAGTAATTAAATGAGCCCTGTCTTTTAAAAATTAAAACTCTGCTTACATCAAAGCATCAACACAAATAATGTAATAATATATTTAGAATTTATAAAACAATCTGAGTTGGTCCATTCTGCATAACAAGAACTTTAACTTTTGATACTTTAAGAACATTTTGATGCTGATACTTTTGTACTTTTACTTCAGTAAGTTTTGGATGCAGGACTTTGACTTGTAGTGGAGTAATTATACAGTGTGGTATTAATACTTTTACTTAAGTAAGGGATCTGAATACTTCTTCCACCCCTGATGGGTGCTAATGTTGGTTTGACAGTTCTGCTTTCTGCTGGTCCACCACTTTGGTCCATCAATATATCTGATGGATAACCATGTAATGTAGTGCAGACATTCAAGGTTCCCAGTGTATGGATCCCACTAACTTTGGTGACCCTTTGACCTTTCTTCTACTACCACCATGATGTTGAAATATGTGGTTTTTACTGTTGGATAGACATTTGGTACAGACATCCAAGTGCCCCTGAAGGCCGAATTGTAATGACTTTGGTAATCCCTTAATTGTTTCCCAAGTGCCACCATGAGGTCAATATTTTAAAAGGTCGAAGACTTTGGTTTATGACTAAATGAAGAGTTTCTTTGCCAAAACAGATAAAAGCCATTCTTAAAATAAAATGAAATGGCACCATTTCGACTTATTTTCCTTGATTGCACAATAGAAATACATGATTTAGGAAAGTTAAAAAGTTTATCTTATGGAAACAACCCAACAGCAGTGTGTGCCGTGGAGTTTGCCAAAAAACATAATGATGCAAACAGAAGTATCTATATTGAGACCAGTGGTGGTTCTAGACCAGTTCTACTGTGGGGGCCAAGCAGGGGCCAGTGTTTAATCAGAGGGGCACATAAAAAAACAGCAAAGATGATAATTAGGCATTCAAAACCTTTATTTTAGCTCATTTAAAAATCTCATTTAAGTATATTTGGAAGATACAAATATACTGATTGAAACAATGAGACTTACCAACAATAATTATTTTTGCACAACAGTGACATTTCTCATTTTTGTGCACAATTACTTTTTCTTTATTTTGAAAGTGTAGTATAGTGAGAATGATCTTTTTTTATATACACAAGCTTTTATTGCACAATTAAACTATTGTACAATGGACACATTCTGGGTTCCTTTTGTGCACAATGAGATATTGTTTGAACAAAAAATAGGTAAGAATTGTTCCATCGTCCATCGTTATAAATTGATGAATTAAATATTTATTTGACACAGGGGCCACAGCAGGGGCCAAGGGCTTCTTCATAGGGGCGGTGGCCCCTGTAGGCCCCTGTGTAGAACCGCCACTGTTTGAGACTCAGTTTAAATGTAAACTACCTCAAAGATTCCTTTAATTATGATATAATTAATGGGTATTTTGATTGTGTGAGCAAACGTGTGAAAGCTCAGAAGGAACTATGTGCTCTTGGTTTGAAAGGCTGACATGAGAGGAGTGACAGGCCGGCTTAGCTTTGGCGGATCTGGTCCATCCTGCTCCTGAGGTATCTCTCCACCTGTTGAAATCCTGCCCCTCCCTCCACTCTTAACACCCAGCATGACACACATACAACACGACAGGACTCCTGGGGTTTCAACAATGGAGACCCTCCCTCAAACACAGAGGAAACATTTGGGGATTACGACGCAAGTTTTTCAGAGTCAATCACCTAGAAAATAGAGCCCCTGAATGGATGCCACGACCAATATATGGTCATTTAGGCACAGAGGGCTGAGCAAAGAGCACAGTCAGGTGGAAGCAATACAGGCATGCTGGGAGTTGAGAGTGTGAATTAAAACTCGCCCACGGATATGAAAAAAAACAACAACATGGAACAAACTTTCTCACGTTTCCAGATCTGCTCACAATTGCTGTCAAACTGGCATGAGTCAATTTATTGCTCGGATATACAGGAGGGAAAAAAAGTGGGAGTGAGTGATTTGCTTGTTATTATTCTCATTGTGCAGCAGCATCATTTTGCCACATTTGGATGCAAAAAAAGGATGAAATTTACTCTACACACACACACACACACACACACACTCCTAATGCTGATGAGCCTTCTTGCGCAATTACTCACACAAAGTTTTATCTGCCATCATTATTCTCACAGCTGTGAATTATTCATGAGATTGGAATCTCTTGAGCATGTGTCGCCTGCAAACTCAAAATCGCATTTTCACATTTGTAAACTTACTGCCAAGTCATGACATCGCACATATTGAGATGGATGGCAATTACTGTTCATCAGTGTTGAGCAGAATTTATTCAGAGGATGATGGAGGGCACTGAGGACATGCATCCTTCAATATTATATTGGACTACATAGAATATTTAATATGGGGCAGCAGTTTGAGCAGTAATCATGACTGTAATGTTTGAGTGCATGTGGATTTCTGTGAGATTAGCATTGTTTTATTGTTGTTATCACTCCACTGACACTCCTATACACTACTTAAACTGGGGAATGTGCTGCATTCTGACTCGCACACCTCACTGCAGCCCATTTAATAAACATTCATGTGCATGGCAAAATCTGATTACACGAGGCAGTTTACTCCTAAACCCTTTGGAATTTCACAATGAGATCATGAACACGGCTTGTTTGAGTTCTTCTCTTTGTATAACAACACATTTATAAGATAAAAACCACACATATCTGTGCTAAGAATGCATTTGGAATGATACCTCAAAAAACTTTTCATTTATATTTTCCAACTGTCTGTCTTTCTGTCCAAACTGAGAGTGAATAACATCTTGTTTTGGGATTAAAGTAATAATGGATTTAATACAATAAATTGCAAAATGACTCTGTATGTTGTTGTATGCTGGAAACTCCTATTTACCTTCTATATACAGTATGTTCTGGAATATCTCATATGATAAAAAACGAGTGCATTTCTTTGTTGAAATGTCTAAGTTGCTCACCTGAAACATAGCAACATGTCATGGTAAACACAGCTGAACGTAGGAATAGTTTGCACTTGTACAACAATATGTTTTATTATACTGAAATGCAATTGCAACCTTTTTCATCATGTTAATGTTCAGACATCCTCCTGAAATGATTTGCATTACTAAACAACTAAGCAATTTTAATAAGATATATACAGTAGAGATTTTTTACATTATCTTTATTGGTTTTTAACACTAAAGGGCATACAGTCATGACCTCCCTCTTCTCACCCCAAACACCAAATAGTCAGGAGGAAAAAAGTAATTATAATAAAATAAAATAAAATAAAATAAAATAAAATAAAATAAAATAAAAAATAAAGTAAAATAAAAAGCATAATTTTAAAATAATAATAATAAAAACATTTTTTATTGGTGTCTATTAATTTATTTGCCAATTTCACACATTAATTTCAGCCTGATTGCTTTTCAGGAATTGCACAAAAGCATCCCATATTTCCCAGAATTCATGTGATTTCTCGCTAGCCACATAGCCAAATTTCTCAGAAACAAAGCAGAGCACCATTTCCCATAACCACATCGCAGGTGTAGGATATACTTTACACACCTACGCAATCCCTCTTCTCCCCTGAAGCAGTAATATATTAATCAACGGCTCTTCCTTGCAGCTATAGGATATATAATATATGTATATATATTTATGCACTTATTGTTATTTGATTGATCTTGGATTTTTGGAATTGCTGTGTACTCAAAGTACCACAAAAGGTCGTTGTTTAAAGTATTTCACACCTTATTAACCTCGGCTTGTTCCTTGTAGTTTTGCTGGATCAAAGCGATCATATTGCACACTCAGCTAAATCCACCTGTGGACGGAGAACAAAAACCTCATGCTTCGCAACACATTTGAGGCTTTTACACATTAGCTTGTTTTTCAGATGTCAAAATGAAGCAGAACCTCATCAGTTAAACACTGCATGTAAATGTATGGTGCAAAATAAAGTGCATCATACAAAACAGTTTACTCTGTACACTGTAATAAATGATTCTGTAGTCATTTCATTTTACTTAATATATTTGATAAATTTGATTTGAGGCAGTTGTTTAGGTAACTTTAATATAAAAATGTTTGAGATAGAATCTACTTATTTCACTTTATTCACCACTTTAAATCTCATAAATCTGCACTTTTTTTTTCTTCTCGTAGATTTACCACTTTAATCTTGTCAACTTTTTTACCACTTATTTGAGATTTTTTGGTCACAAATTTGAGATTTTTTTCTCACAAATTTGTAACTTTTTATACCGTTAATTTGAGATTTTTTTTCTCATAAATTTAAAAATATTAAATATTCACTGTAATAAATTATTCTGTAGTCATTTCATTTTACTTAATATATTTGATAAACTGTATTAAATATAAAGTACATTTTAAGTAACTTTAATATAAAAATGAGATTTGAGTTAGAATCTACTTATTTTGACCACATTAAATATAATCTTTTAATTGACAGGCACTTCCTGTTAAGTTGTTATTAACTCAACTTGTAACGTAGTTAGATTTAATTAATAATATTGCGTTCAATCTGTTGCCTCAATTTTATTGAGTAGCTATAGTTTATCTTTTTTTACAGTGTAATCTTGTTTTTTTGGTTCCATTCAGTGACATTTCAATCCTTCAATATAAATACTAATGTATGTATTTATTTTTAAATGTATAGTGTGTAAATATAGGCTATATATACTCTAGGCTATATACTATAAGTATATACTTTATTTCATCTAATGAACCAATTCCAGAATTTTCTTTTGGACATTTAAATTTCATTAAAAGAAAAATTATATTTAAGTTAACCAGAATTTTGAGATCTAATCTAAAAGTGAAAACAGGTATAAATGTTCAAAAACAGTGTAAGAGGTGAAAGTTTGTTTTACACAGTAATGAAAGGTATCACAGTATGGAAAAGTGAGAAACACAAACAAAGTGTAGCGCTTAACAGCAATATGCTATTACCTGAAAATTCACCTGCGTTTTTCTCAGTGGGCCCCCTCTAACAAATAGGTTTTTTCCCCTGACAAAATCACACTTTGATGTTTTTCCCTGTTGTGTTTTGGCTTTTGTTGCGGGTGGACAACCCATCTTTATTCCGTGCTAGCAGGGTAGCGAGGCTTCAGAAGCTTTTTTCGAACCACTATTTTCATGGTTTAAAGCTTTCATCTCATTTGCTGGTCGAGGAAGTGTCATGCTGTTGTGGAGTGGTGTGTTGTTTTGTTGTAAGGGCCAGCCTCAGCTTGCCTTCCTCACCGGGGGGTTCAAGCACCCTGCTTGGTATAGGAAACCAAGTCCGGCCTTAATAAGACAAAGTCCAGGCATTGATTTGACAAAATAGTATTTGGAATTAGATGTTGCAGCACAAGCAAATCACAGCTGGGGTAAAAACAATTCTCCCATCAGGGGGCGGTCATCCCTTAGGGGACTCCTGAACCCCCCGCCGACCTGAAAGGATCAAAGCCATGTCTTAAAGGAAAGGGAGACAGATTGTCAAATTTCAGGACTAAAGACTAAAAGCTCTTATCCAGCAGGAAAAGAGGAAACATTCATTAGATTATTAGCTTAACAGGTTAAAGACAGATTTATCTAATAACCAATCATTTGAGATAAATTGGTATTTTGTCATTTAAAGTTAAATTGTGTATAATGAGAGTGCTATGTAAAATGACAAAAAAAAAAAAAAAAAAAAATCAAGGTACCCTTACTGCTTTTTTTGTTTAGCAGAACTTTCAGCCATATCTGACAATCTTCATCACCAGATGCTCTCCAAGTTGTTGTTTTTTAAAGATCCTAACTGATAAATGTCCATCTACTGATAAAGGCTTTAAGAGCTGAAAAGACGGGAATAAAAGCTAGTAAGTGGACCTTGAGTTTAGATTTTTTTTTCTTTGTCAAACTATTATTTCAAAGTATGAACCAACTAGAATGATGCAATCAATTTTTCCTTGAAATCATTTTCATCTAAGCTCACCCTCTCGAAAAATCTACTTAAAAGGTAAAGAACTCAGGCAGGCCTGCCATTAAAACAAACACTTGTAAAGAAACAAAAAAATAAAAGCCACTATGAAGTTAATCACTTGTCAAAGGGCTCATTATTATAGGAGAGGGACAGGCCTGACGACAATCAGACAAAAGCAACACAGCGGAGGCACTTTAGTTTCAATGAGCCACTCTGCTGGTGCTGGGGTGACATCAGAGGTCCTCTAAGCTGTCCTTTGTATCCTTTACTTGTACGCCTCGTCTCTGGAGCCGTCCCCCTTGTTCTCACCAGCAGGTTGTTTTCTCGTCCTCTCATTAAGCCCTGATCCCAAAATTAGAAGTCCTCCATAAAAACCACCACATCTGACCGTGCTGTGACCCTGGGTGACATGTTGAGGATAAGACATGGCTATGTTTTGGTGGCAGGTACACAACCTTTGTCTCCTAAAAAATGTTTTAAATAGAAATGGATTGTCAAATTTTGGAGGAAATGTTATGCTGTATGATATGTTCATTGGGGGAGTTAGGAATAGGTTGGACTTTTCATTTAATCCTTTATCAGGCAAAGAACTATATTTGGTAACTTCAGGTAATATTTCGAGAAAAAACTTGCAAATTTACTAGATTAAAGTGGCAAATCTACAAGAAAAAAAAGTCGCAGATTTAAGAGATTTAAAGTCGCAAATCTGTGCGAAAAAAGTTACAGATTTATGAGAAAAAAGTGTGAAAAAAGCAACTTTTTTCTCACAGATTCACCACTTAAAATCTCATAAATCTGCACATTTTTTTCTCGTAAATTTGCCACTTTGATCTCGTAAACTTTTTTCCCAAAATATTATTTTAAATATTAAATATGGTTTTTTTTTTTTTTACACATTCTGGCAGTATGTAATATCCTCCAATATTCTCTAGGGTTGAAATTTGGAAATGCAAGTATTTCAATGAGTGCCCTATTAAAGGTTAATAATGAAAAAATAAACTACATTTTTTATATTGAACCCACTGGTGGTGGCATTTTATGTAACTGAATAATTGAATTTCATTTTCATAAGTGACACTGAATAAAATAGGAAAAAAGATTCTCTATTGGCATTGGCATCACTTTTTAGGGTACTGGTACTGGTATTGTAATGTTTTTAAGGAAACCCAGCCCTACTGCAGCCTTACATTTCTCTGAATACCTATCATTATTTAGTAGAATATAAATAAAAGTTACAGGACTGAACTAACTATAGTCAAATAAATCCCCCTAATTAGATAAGTAACAACAAATATATGGTTTACGGTCCAAATGTTCCACTGTTTGCAGATGACGCTTCTTTGTAGGTTACTGTTAATACAAGAAAATTAATTAAATTGAATTGCACATACCCACCTCTTACCATTCATAAATTAATTCCCGCCACTCACATGATCCTGAATTGTCAAGTCAACAACAAACTGCCTAAAGGGGAATCAATTGTCAGCCTAAATAATGATGTAACCTCTTTTTTGTTGGAACAAAAAGCCATGATAAAAAACACTTTTAAAAGGAAACACTTGGGACTGTTAAATACCTAATGGCTTAATCCTTCCTTTAGACACTGAAGATTCTCGCCAACTTTGTGCCAAGAGTACTCAGTAATCAGGTTTCCAACCAAATGTAACCAATTTTTTTTTTTAAATTAGCAAAATAAATTTTTTGGGTTGGTAAATCGAGATGAACAGCAATTCTCAAGTCAGAAATCCATTATACCCTTGCAGATTAAAAGAGTGCCAGTCCAACCTCCAACTGTGAAAAACAATGTAGAAACTCAATGGAAACCTGACAATTCGAGATTGTTCTTTGCAGAGCCAAAGCTTCAGTAGACATTGATGTCATAGACTTCATTAGCTAAATCTGTTTCATTTGATCTTGATTTAATCAATATATAGATATTGTTGTTATAGGTAACAACTTTTCCCCCTCTTGTTTGTGGTATTTTACAAACTATTTATTCACTGAGCAGTTTGCATGAAAATGAAAACAGGTGGATGGAAATTCACCTAGTGATTGCTCATTTGTGTTACTGCTGTTTATGATTGAATTTTGTCAACACTAATACCTTACACCTTGATTGATTAACACAGATTAATACAGATAATACAATGTACTAAGTGCTGAGTTTGGCCATAGCAATCCAGAATCAACTTCAGAGAAATTATGATCTAATAAAAGTGCCTTTTATCAAAGTTTTTAAAGTTTGTAAACAGTTATTTAACTTCAAATAATGTGAAGTACTTTCTCACACTCTCAGGATCTTAACCAAAATGTGAACGATGGCAACGATAAGCTGTGTTTGCAATTCAGGGCGTCATGATCAGATAAATTCTTTAGAGCTTGTGAACTTAAGGTTGCAGTTGTTAGAATCTAAAGCCCGCATTGATGTTGGGACTTCAGTTGTACAATTATAAACTGATAAAAGATCCCATTTATCTTGGGTTTTTGTAGATGCGAAGGAGTAAGATCTTCAAAAAGTTCCCCGAAGATCCACAAAGTCCCCCATTTGTAAATGTTTTTGAAAATGGTGCTTTGTTCACACCTGTGGTCAGCACTTTATTTTGTATTTCTTTTCTTTATCTGAGTTTGATCTGCATGCAGCCAGCATTTTGCAGTCTATAGTTGTGAATAGACTGTAGTGTGTATTGTTATCTGTTCCTCTGTCTCTGTACCTGACTGGCTGTGGTTCCGCAGTGACTTTGAACCATGTCCAGGTGTCAGTCCATGTAGATGCATGTTGCTATGGTTGGTGCCAACAGTACTACATGTGAAGGAAATCCAGATCTTCCCTTTACTTGATGCCATGCCTTATACACAAATGCAAAATTCAGTTTGAATTGTGACAAGTAATGATGCATTGTTATCAATTGTTTAAAGCTTTTAAGTATGAATTAGTTGTCAGTTTTGCATAATTATTAACATTTTTATATAGTAAAATACCAAAAGTATTCATTTTCCATTGATCCTCTGCTTGACCCTAAACACCAACTTATCAGAATGCATTAAAAAAAATGCTGCCACTTTCTTTGAACAATTCCAATAAAGAAATGTGATTCAAGCATGAAAGTCTAAATGCTGCTTGAAAGTTTTCCCTAATACCCCGTTCAACCAACGCGCAGCAAGTATAGTAACAAAAACGGCAGAGCATCGTTACTTCACAAATGTTTCACGTGGCTTTGAGAGCCTACATCAGCAACCAAACATGACTGGTACTTCACATTTGTTCTGCTCGTCTTGAAGGCTGGGATTATGTTGTTATTAACACTGAACGTAAGATGTTAACCCTGTGGAGTCTCCAAAAGCGCCAAAGCACGACTTCTTCATCACATCCAGACTAGAAAACAAAGCAGCGTGGAGCCCTACTGTAAATTTACCTCTAAAGTTCTGGCTGTAAACTCCATGAGGCCAGTTTCAGTTTGATGATGATATACCAAGTAAAACTGGAGACAAGCTCAAATAGATTTTGTATAAAATTATAGAACTGGATGTAACTCTCTTATATGTTATTTTTGCAACCTGTGCAACATTTAAATTCTAAAGGACTAAAAAAGACAAAAAATGGCAAAAAAAAGACACAAAATGACTAAAAAAAGACACAAAAAGACACCAAATGACTAAAAAAAGACACAAAATGACTTACAAAGACACAAATGACTAAAAGAATTGTTACGCTAAACACACAAGACAATAAAATAGAGTCCCACTAGAATAAAAACCAGAGTTGATGACAGGATCACACACAGTCACAAGATCACATTTATTTTGGTTTTTCTTTGTTTCTTTTTGGTTCAAAATGTTGATCCAGTAAGTTAGAATAAAAAATCAATTATTATCAGGTCATATAGGTGAGGTTGTGCTGAAAAAACCCCCACCAACATGGCATTTAAACATTTTTAAGTGGTGTATACAGACAGGATGAAAAGGATTCAAAAAAGGACAAAATAGCCCAAGACTCCATAGAGTTAATGTTAAATTTTAACATTAGCCCACTAGCACTAGCCCACTAATGCTAACCTGTATCAATCACATTGCAGTTAAACAAATAAAATAAAATAAAATAAAATAAAATGAATGATACATGTTTTAGTTGGCCCTGACATAAGTGGTTCATGGTTCAAGACCAGGCGACAATCTCCATGTCTGAGCATGGAGGCCAACCAGGAAGTGCCTTAAGCCTGCAATCCACCGAAAATTCCAGCAGGGGGTGCTAAGTTTGGCTGCAAAAAAAATCTTCCCATTCATTTCAGTGCAAAATTTGAAAACTTCTGACTTGGCAACGTGTCAATAAAGTTATATAAAACGTTATATAGATATAAAAGAGGACGTTTACCGATTTGGTCTCATAACTTTGACCCTTTCACTGTATTTTCACTTAATGACAGTTTATTTGAACGTTTTGTTCAGTAAAAATGTCTTGTTCAGCGTTTGGTTGGACTAACAGACACTCCAAGGAGTCGCTGCTCTGTTTTCTGAGGTAAGAAAGATACATTTTGTTTTTGCTAGCCAAAACTAACATCCCAGTTAATGCTCCAGTTAATGCTAACATGAATTAGCAGCAGCTTCTCTCATGTTCAAGACCAGCAAAGAGTTGGTGCCGCTCTGGAACCAAAGAACTGGTTCAAGGTTAGGCACCGGCTCCGAACCAGCCCTGGAACTGCCTTAGTCGTAAAGGGGTATAATTGCCAGAAATAGCCCATCATTTTTATTTTTTTATTTTTTAGCTCGAGAATTTTACCAGTTGAAACTCTGAGAAGTAAAATGTTGTAAATAAGGTGAGTATGAACAACGTCTTGGCTCTTTTGAAACCTTAAACACTAGTTACACTCCCTTCCAAAAGCTAAGGTACACGGTAATTCTTGCAGTTGAAACCCTTCAGATCCTCACAAACTGGGGCGCATGACGAAAAAACAACGTGAAAATTTGAAATACCTGAAAATATTTTGCAGCAAAACTATTCATAGTAATGTAAAGCAATGTAAACTGTTGCACCACTACTTCCACATGAGTTTCCTTTGATTGATCTTTTGAATCCCTGCATACGTGCTTCTCTGCACCTACGTACATTTGACTGAATACTAAGTAAGGTCATATGCTGTGGCAACAACAAGGAACAACAAATAAAGAGATAAAAACAATGAAAGTATTGTGGTCATTCTGTTCAACTGTAACAGATTTATCTTGTCTCAGTGATTTCCTTTGTGAGAAACCAACTGTGTTGATGTGAAGCTTGAAGTTACAGGTATGCTAGGGGCAAAGGCAGCAGGGCAGGCTAGGTCAGTATTTCAAGTGTAGTAGGTATGCTACAAAACTTTTTTTAAAAGTCTGGTTCTGCAGCCGCTTGGAAATTATATCCCAAATGGTTGATTTTGTGTACAATATTCCAATCAGAATGTCACATTTACTGTTTGATTTAAACCAATAAAACTCATAATGATTAAACATATCTACCGGGACAAAAAAAAAAAAACATGCACACAAACTGTAAATGCTTCCCTGATGGTTTCATGTTTCCTCTAATCTCTGTAGCAACTCACATCTGATCTGTTTGCAGATGCCAGTTGCTATCAGAGACAATGTTTAACAATTTCTAAGCTGTTATTGTCTGTAACTGAAAGCCTAGAATATTTTCCCATAACACCCCGGCAGAGATGTACAGCACTGATGTCTCTCCCTGAGCCCTGCGTTCATCTGATAGCACACTTACCTCGTTCTTTATGCTTCACCTCCTCCTTTCCTTGTTTATCATTTTGTTCTCAACGGTCTCCTGCATTCATAATACGCTTATTGCAATCTGGACATGTTTAAGATTGTGTCACTGTGACCTTGTATTGCAACAGTTAAACAGTAAACTATTAAAGATATGTGTGGAGGACTTCAACAACAACACTTTTGTACATTTTAAGGTTGTATATAAAATATATCTCCTTAAGGCTTCTCTAATAGCCTTTTTTCTATGAACAATTAATACAATTACTACCTAAAATGTGAAAATGTTGCTCACGGGCAATTATAACCCAATTCCACATCTCTTCCAGCTCATTGTTTGGGTTTTGCAGGCTGTAACGTAACTATTATGTTTCAAGAAAGTATTACAATGAACTTTCATGAAGTGAAAAGACACTATAGTCCTAAAACAATAAAAAACACATCCTCTATTTTACTCAAAATGGATACATAAATTACAAAGAAAAAAATCAAGCTTCATTACTCTATATATACATGGTTGCCCATAAAGTTGGTATAATTTTGTTTTCAGATCCTTTTCAATTCTCTGTTGATTGAGGTGATATGTTTGAAAGAGATTTATTCATAAAGTTTTGAGAAGATATACACATAAATCGTATTGTCACAATCATTTCATGGAAAGAGGTAAAAAAAAATATTGTTATCCAACTTTATGGGCAACTGTGTATGTTAGTGAAGACTTGAAACTAGAGACTGAGCCCATAAACACATTAAGAAAATTGTTTTCTGAGATAGTAAATGAAATGAAAAGTAGCCTAATTTTCTCATAGATTTCTATACAATCAGACTTCTTTTTGCAACCAGTGGAGTTGCCCCCTGCTGGCCATCGAGCAGAATGCAGGTTTGAGGCACAAATTGGTTTTCAGGCCGAGAGCGGCTTGGTAGAGACCAAAACAAAGCTACAAGAAAAGTTAATAAGTGTCTTAAAATTAATTCTAATGGTAGTCTGAATCAGCTGGATGTGTAATGAGCTAATACACTTACTCTATGGTATTGATATATCAGTTGTGCTTCTGTTGCCGTCCAAGTGGGGACATGAAGAAATAAATATTGTTGAACCTCTTACTCGCTGCTATTCTCTAATTCTCTAAAAATCTAACATGAGATTTAATGGACTGAGAAGCCTCTTCTTCTAAACCTTAAGATCATCACAGCTGGGGGAAATCTTTTCAGCAAACAGAAATTAACCAGAGTCCTTTGCCATTAGGATGCTGACAGATCCTTTCACTTGAGGCCCTGTAAACAACGCTTTGGAGGTCTGATTGTTTGCTTGTTTGTTTATGAGAATGAGAAAACAGAGAATCTCCCTTTCATTAGTGTTTAGCTCAGTGACAAGCCATAGTATTGCACTTGATCTGAAATAACCTCTTTTTCCTTCTTTTTAAACCTATCTAGATGTAAAAATGAACTATACAAAAACTCATATTTGTCCAAATATTTCATCCCTCAATCACCTGTGACACAAGCCCCAGTGTAAAGTGCACATTCATATTTGCGAAGTACCAACAGGGAGTACTTTCCCACGCTGTGTCTATCATTAACACATCCATTTCCTTGTCAAAGTCTGTCAAGTGGCACCTTTTTATAAAAAAAAACACACACACTTAGAAACTTGATTCTTCAAATCCTTCACAGAGGGTTGTGCTCATCTGCCACTGAGTTATGCATTGTTGAGTTGCAAAAATCTCCTCTCCGCAAGTGTATCGTTAAATAAAGAAGCGTCTTTGACAGGAAACAAATAGAGAGTGTAGCTAGAGTGAGTGCAGAACGAGGAACTGTCGGGGTTAAATCTCAGCCTGTTTAGACAGTGAAGGTTGCATTCATTGGCACCTGACCAGAACCTTTCACCATACTAATGTTCCCTTCCTACACGCACACGAAATTAGCTCTTAAAGCACTTAAATGTCTGCACACACACACACACACACACACACACACACACACACACACACACACATAGAGTGAGCCAGTATGTAAAAGTGAACCTGCATCTCCTTATAGATGCACCATGTTGATGCAGATGTAGTATGCATGAATAAAACAGGTACACATGGGTGCACACACAACCCACCCACCTATATTAACCCCACGCCCACACACACATCCATACCCAGTGCTCATGAGCAAACTTGGCTGTTTTTGGCCCACCATTGTTCACTGGCACTGAGGCATTGCTGGGCTAAGTGAGGGGCCCTGATGGATACCTACCAGACTCAGACCACCAGTAAAGAGGAGGAGAAAGAAGGTAAATGCAGGAATATTGAATAGGGGAGAAGAAGATGGCAGAAGATAGCAGAATATAGATAGGCACGGAATAGGAGTAAAAATCTATTGTCCCATGTATTCAAATGCACAGGTGTGTGTATGAGCGTAATAAAGATGCTTCCCTTCTTTCTGCATGGGTTGAAATAATAATATGTTTGTTATCTTTATGGAATTATTCCCATCTACCATTATTTCAAAAAGAACAGGACAGCATTGCGAAATTTAGAAATATCACAATGTGAAAATACTCCATTACAAGTAAAAGCATTAAAAATTTTACTTTACAAGTTATGTAATTTTTCAGCATCAAATATGTACAAACGACAAGACCATTACTACTACTAGATGTTATATATTTGTGTGTAATTATCCTCAAATAATTTTCCAACCCTGAGAAATTCTGAATTTAATCAAGGTAACATTTTGTCTCCTGTCCACAGTCGTGGAAGAAGATCTCTTACTTAAGTAAAAGTACTAATACCACACTGTAAAGTCAAATATATTATGGGATGATTATTATTGATGCACTTATGTAAGAAGCTAACTGCTTAATATACTGTTATGAGGTTTAATTTAAAAAAAAAAAAAGTCTAATCACTTTAAATTGATGTTTTATACGTTAAATCTCGACCTGTTAGCTAAATGTTGTTGAGTAAAAAGTCCAACATTTGCCTCAAAATATAGTGGAGTAGAAAGTTAAATAAAATGGAAATACTCAAGTAATGTAGAAGTACCTCAAAATTGAACTTAAGTACAGTACTTAGTGTACTTAATGTACTTAGTTACATCCCACCACTGCCTGTCAATGGTGTCATAGCCCATTCATAAAATGACTTTCTATCGTGTTTTAAGAAACTTTTTTGATACATTTTTATCTAGATATTTTAATAGGAGAGTGCCCTCGTGGCAGAAAATGACATACTGTGCTCTTAAATGTGCTCTTATGACTATGTATAATGTGAAAGGGGTCACTAGCAATGTGAAACCCAGTGAACAATATCTCCAGAGCATATTTCCACTCAGCTCTTCAAGACATTTTAACATCTCTAAGCTCATTACTTTGGTTTTATAGCCAACAACTTTTCATGCAGTGCCATGTTATGGTTTCTATATATTTATATGATTTGCATCTAAAAATACAACCAGTGACATGACTAGAAACTATAGCTGCCAAATTAATAATAAAATGAGAAGTCCAAAATCGAGTGGTGTAGAAGAATTACCTTGCACAAAATAGAAATACTCATGTAAAGTACAAATACCTCCAAATAAATCTTTGTTAACATGATTATCTATATAATCACCTTCACCTCCTGACTAACATTATTTTTCCTACTTTGGTATTATCAATGATGTTTAAAGACTGTCACTTTTCTGTCAAATGTCAAAGCCTTTATTTTTGGAACAAAACTCTACACCCATATATGTCAATGTGAATTTCGACACCTCAAAGCGAGCTATTGGTTTGAACAGAGAAAGATGTGTGAGAATATTTCCGTTGGAAGCAGGCGCAGGCGTAACTTCTGCTCCAGGCGCCATAAACGGTGACAACAAGTCCGACAGCACGGCAGTGATCTTGAAGGCTAAACTAAAAGCGAAGTTGCTTGTTGAACTCCGCTGAGGCCGAACATGTCACATGGAGCACAAATCAGCTTACTCTGTGTGTGTGTTTTCTGTGTTTTTTCTCCACAAAGCTTTAATACAACAAAGTGTCAATGACAGACTTACATCCATATAAAGGGAAATCAAAATGACTGAATCTGCACTGCAAAAAAAGAAAAGATGGGTGAACTCAAAATTTCAAGGCAACAAATTTTGATACAATTTTAAGTTGGACAATTAAACTAAATATTTCAAGTTTTGTTTTTGAGTTTGCTCAACTCTGAATTCAGATTTTTATCAACTCAACTGTAAGTTGTACTAACTTATAATTTTACATTCTAATAACTTTTAATCCTTACTTCTGCTAACTTCTGCAATGTGCTGAATTGGCACGATTGTAATGTCGCTATGAAATGTCAATTTTGAGTTAGCATTGATGCGCTAATGGCTACTCATGAAGCTGTAACAAGCAGCGCCGCTAGCATCAGTTAGCCACTAGCATCAGTTAGCCGCTTTCGCTAATGAATTTCACTGCTTTCCCACATTTCACAACAAAGAAATAAGAGTTAGCAGAACTATTGTCCCTTGTTGTGAACCCCAACTTAAAGATATAAGTAACAACTACTCACAAACTTGTTTTTGAGCAGACAACTGGCTTCCTTTGTTGTGCTAACTTACATTATTGCCCTAAATGTCAGTAATTTATATTTCCAAGTTTTACCAACTTAAATCACTGTTTTAGGCCAAAAAATGCAAGTTGGCTTTTTTGCAGTGTGTAGATCACAGCAGCAACCCTGACGACCTGATGGCCAGCATTGGTGTCCGTTCACCCGGCGTCAGCAGTGAAGTGGAGGCTACTGTGTGGCACTTAAATGACAAGGGTGTGAAGTGACAGATGAGAAAGCAAACACACAGAGGTCAAGACCTTTTGCACACTGAAAGAGAGGGGAATTTGTTGTAACTTGAGCGCCGTATTTTCAGAAACAATGATGACACTTAAGGCGCTAGAAATGTTTCCATGTGAAAGTCGTGTCACATGATGATTTCTTTGGCGTCTGTGATTCAGAGTTGGCAACAATAACATGATCTGATCTTTGTGAAGACTTGTAGCTGCAGGTAAATAATCTAGGCTATCGACCTATTTAGATCAACAGCGTGGCAGTATTAAATGAAGTCTGAATGCACATCACTTTATAGGACACTAGAAAAGATATAAGCACTGATTTACTGTTCAATGATGGGCTTCTCTTCCTCCACCCTACCTCCTTACTCCCCCTTTCTCTCCATCTCTGTGACAGTGGGGGACATAATCAGGTTTTGTGAGATTTGTGAGTAGATTAGCAGCCACCTTGCTTCAGATAAGAAGCTGCACTGATAAAGCCCTGTCCTGTGAGGCACATTGCTGTGATGAAACACCATATCTGACATGAGCAGATCTGTTAAGAACACAATTAAGACACTGTCTGCCCATATCTACTCTAACTGCACCTAGTCCTGCTAATCCCTTCGTTCTGTGCTTGGGGTGCGAGGTTGAAAAATTGGAGGTAAAAACGTGTTTGTGGAGCTGGAGGTAAGGTTGTTTTTATAAGAGTATACTAGCTCTGATTATTAGATTATCATCAAATGGTAGAATGATACAAGCTAGTTGAAAAATGACCTTCTCTCAAACTAATTGGATTTGAAGGCACTTTAAACAACCATCCTGGCTTGGCACTGAAGTAATCCTATGATCCAGACACAAACAGAAGAGGCAGTAAATGAGTAAATATAACACTACAGCTTTTATCCATAATCCAATTTATAGAGGCTTTTCCAAAAAAGCTGTTTTTGTCACATTCTCCTCCTCAGGGTAATTAGAAATAAAACAGAAACAGAACCTTTCCAAGAATTCAATATAAAGTGACACACGCATTTACACGGGCTTTTCAACACCATGCTGCTTCCAGCTACCCTTTCTGCAAGAAAAAGCTGTAACTGGTCCATATAAACCGCCTAAGTGGTGTGTATAAAACGCCAGGTGAGAGCAGCTTAATGTGCCTGGGTAAACTTGCCAGCCACAAATCCAAACCTCAAATTCCACTTCACAGTGGATGAAATGATAAAAGCTGCATGTGCGTCCACAGAGCATCTGCATCACTGGCATTTATTTATGTTTTTAGCATTCCGTGTTGATGGATGCTTTTCAGATTATCTTCATGTCCTGCACAGCTGAAGTGAGTCCGTACCAAACCTTATCCCTCGAGGCCCATAACATGTGGAGCATCGTTCTGCAAATAGCAGACTCGCTCTTTAAAACCGCTTTATTATCGGGACGCTTTTGTTACGACAAACACCTGTAGACTTGAGACTGTCCTCCTCCCAAAAAGGACACCATATGTTGTTTGTACAAGCTTAATATGACCCATATTTACATTTACCATTGGTAGCGACCTGTAGGGGCTGTAGTAATTAGGACAGGAACAAAGGAGTAGGTCAGCTGATGTAGTATAAAGATTGACAAAGTCTGCGTGGACAGATTAAACAAAAACAGGACTTTGACCCAGAAGACTGCTGTTCTTGTCCTAGGTAAAGCTTAAAGTCAACATTGAGTTATTTTAACTCAATTAGAGTAACTTTGTAACAAAAAATGACAAAAAAAAACACAAAATGACCAAAAAAAGACACAAAATGACCCAAAAAAAAAAGACATTAAATGACCAAAAAGACTAAAACACTTTAATACAGTGGAGACAGAGCTGACTTCCAAAATGATTTGCCGTCCCCAGAAATCATCTCGCGACCCCAATTGGGGTCGGGACCCCAAGGTTGAGAATAGCTGGGTTAGAGGACTTATTGGTAAACCCACAGGAAAGATTTTGTGCTTTTTGTTTGCTCTTTGTATCACAGTAAATGGCTGATAGAGTTGCCATCCATGTGAAAAAGAGGTAATAAGAAGTACCATCTGTCACTCAAAAGTTTTGGTCTTAAAAACAGTAATCTTCTATCAAACTGAAGCACCTACCGGTCTGTGCGTGCAGTAAGTAGTAATATTAATCACTAATATTAGCTATGTCTGCATCAAATCATTGTGTATTATACCGTAAGCAATTTTCCTGGCCTCTGCTGTAGCAGACCTTCCTCAGAGATGCCCTTCAGGGAATCATTATCTCGGTAAAACGCCACAAGGGGGTTGAGTGCTTCCATCCACTGCCTCTTTAACCTGCATCCATTATTCAGAGACAGTCTAGTGGAGTCAGAACTACAGGGAGACCAAAAGAAGCCACTGATGTCTCACTCTTGCATATACAGATGATTAGGAGCTGCGTAATAGCTGAAGATACAACCATTATTAATATTTTACTGTGTTTGCACACGCACACAATTGCAGTGAATATAAAAAAAGTTGAGTATGCATGTGTGCAACTGCATGGCGAACAGTGTTATGCGTTCCCTTGGTGACTGCAGCGTGTTTGTCACATTATGCTCAAGTTGTTTTCCATGTTATAACGGTAAGGCAATCTGCCACATGTAACTGGATCCCATTTGAATGGAGAGAAATGAATGAAACATGTGACAAGGTGTGATTAGTGATCCACCAATCTTACTGGGTGTTTGTTGACAGATGGGTCTTTTGTCAAGGTAATTTGTTGAACAGAATAACCAGGTAGATAATTACCTGTTGCTTTTGTGGCGATTAGAGCCATTGTTGTGTTTAAAACATCCTAATAAAGAATATTCATTGCTCAGTAGGGCAACCAAGGGGGCTCATTGTATCTAGCTGACCTGAGGCAACATGTTTTTTTTTTTTAGTTTAAAAAAAATAGTTAATTCCTTATTCAACACTTTGAATGGTGGTGCATGTTAAATATAGCAACTCTTAAAACAACCAAATACAAATTTGGATGTAATTCCCTGCAGTTTCACCTAAATGTGCAAATACAAATCTGGCCTCATTTTTGTTAAATTACAGCTGCATATAGGCTCAGTTGCATCAGATTAGACCACTAGTCATCCGGGATGCAAATAAACATGATAGGGTATTAAGGGGCTGGAGCGGAAAGGGGAGTGACGAGGGTGTTGTATTTCATGTCAAACCACCTGGAGAGGAGACACTTAAGGCGCGCTGGTTCAGGGTGCCAGCAGCAGAAGAAGAGAGTCACTCAGAGAAGGCCACGCCACTTGACTGACTTGATTAACTTTATTGGACTTAAAGACTTTGAAGCAATGGACAGCAGGATCAGACCGCTTGGCCTGGCCGGGCACACCGCCAACCCTCTCGGTGGCTTGCAGGTGCCCCATTCCCTCCTGCGCCCTCCGCCTCTCTTCCTCCGGGCTTGTAACCCCGCGCTGGAGAGGGGTTACCCCCGCACCCCGAAGTGCGCCAGATGCAGAAACCACGGTGTGGTGTCCGCGCTGAAAGGCCACAAACGCTTCTGCCGCTGGAGAGACTGCGTGTGCGCAAAGTGCACTCTGATCGCGGAGAGGCAGCGGGTGATGGCCGCGCAGGTGGCACTGAGGAGGCAGCAGGCTCAGGAGGAGAGCGAGGCCCGGGATCTCCGGCTCATGTACACCAGCTCAGGGATCGGTGGGGAAACAGGGATCCCCCAGGCGTCACCCGTGGGCCCCGGGGTGCCAGCAGCTACCAGCAACACTGCAACAGCTCCAACTTTTGATGTTTTCGGAGCAGAGAATCAAAAAGATGGTAAATTAGAAATAACAAGTTTTACTTTGGAGATAATTTCATTTGTTATTATTGCTTATTAATAGCAAGTATAGTCTGATTACATTATATTAGGTTTATTTGCAGTTTGTGTTACATTCTAGTAATCCCAAAATATGTAATTTACTTTCACGCACACAGAACTTTACGCACGTGATTTTAAACCACTTGTTTTTCTTTTGTCCATATTTCAGATGACAAACTGAGCAAGTACAACTTTTATAACGGATTCATGGGTCGACCCCTCTTTGCACCCCACACCGCACGGCTGCCCTCTCCGGTGGACAAAAATGATCTGTCCCCAAACAAGGACAACGCCACTTCCTTCAACGATGGCAGCGCGAGTCCATCCCCGGTGTTCGACCAGCGCTCAGACCACTTAGAGAGTCCGCAGAGGTCTCTTTCCTCCTCGGATCCGGAGTCCGGCAGCGAGTCGGAGAAACCGAATAACTACCGGAGTCTGGACCGAGACCCCACTGATATCATGGCCAAGATTTTCCCCCATCAGAAGCGGGACACCCTGGAGACTATGGTGAGAACGTGCAAAGGCGACATAGTCAGATCCATTGAACTGGTGTTGAGCTCCAAAGAGAACAAAATCGACTCTGATAGCTTGTCACTGTCTAGTCACACACACGCTCCCAGGCCTTCTGTTGGACTGCCTGGAGCGCTCGGTGCTCTGGGGAACAAGTCTGCCTTCTCCCCGCTCCACATGCCACCGACGGCCGCAGGGGGAGACGGTCTGTACGGGCTCAGCCCCCGCCTCGGGGTCAGCCCCTTACGGCTGGCCTATTCCTCTGCAAACGGTGGCATGGCAGGTTTTATGTCACCATACGTGACGTCCGGACTGATGCCAGTGTTTCCACTGCGTCCACCCTTGGACTCATACTCCTTCCCCGGCATGATCCGAGACCTCTCTTACCTTCAGAGCAAAGAGTCACTTTACACAAGACTTAACAGTGAAAAATGACAAATGAAAATCTGAAAAATTATATTCTTTAGTTATTGTACATTGGTTTTCAGGTTTACGTTTAAGCCACTATTAGATAAGGGCCTCAAAGCCAGTTAAAGTGCTGATGTTGTTTTTGTATATGTTGTAAAGATTGTTTATTATTAATAAAACTATCAGAAGGTGCCCTTGGTTTATGTTTTCATTTATTTTAAAAGGCCTACAGCCATGGAAAAATTATTAGACCACTCTATTTCTTCAATTTCTTGTTACTTTTAATGCCTGGCCAATCTAGCCATTTCCCATGGTTTTCTTGATAATGATTTTGGTTATTTTCAAGAAAACCATGGAAAATGGCTAGACATCAGCTCTTAAATTAAACTCTTATGAGCTATATTTGTTGTTATCATTATATTTGTCCAAACAAATGTACCTTTAGTTGTACGAGGCATTAAAATGAACAATAAACTGAAGAAAAATATCTATCTATCTATCTATCTATCTATCTATCTATCTATCTATCTATCTATCTATCTATCTATCTATCTATCTATTTTTTCATTAAATGTGATAAATAAATCAACCAAATTCATATGTTCATCATATGAAAGTAAACAGGCTGAAGGTAATTATACCATTCTACACGAGTGCATTGACTATTTAGTCAGTTTGTTTGCCATGGTAATGACTGCAACCACTTGCTTTTTGACAAGATGTCACAGTAGGAAAAGCGCAGGTGTAAATAATAAAGTGAACGATGGCTGAATTCCACTTGGCTGCTATGATTTGAGGGCCCTTTTACTGTGCATTTTGGCTCGATGGATGTATGGCTCTCTGTCATCTTCACTGGCACACTTTAATTAGTGTTATTAGTAACACCTGCTCTTCTGGAACTATGACATGTCAAAATATTTACTGTGGAAATGGTATAATGGGAGTATTTGATAGAATATCCTGACTACCTGTTGTTTAAATGCTGGTTATGGGTGGTCACAATATGCATCACCTTACCTGACATGCACTCAGAAACTAGAAAATTTGAAAGGTGTTTATTTGGAAATAAAGAGAAATTCAATTCACCAAAAAAAAAAAACCTCACAAACCGCCTTACATTTTGAAAAATATCAATACAATCTAAAATATGTGTGTATATTTTGACAAAAGGATAATATACAAGCATTCAGGTAAAGAATAACAGCACATGCAGAAACACACACTAGTGATAAAATAATTTAAAAAGAAATAAAAACAAAATCTAAAAGATAATAACAAAATAAATGAGCAAACAACAACTGTGGTAAACAGGTGTACTATATTAAGTACACAGATTGAGTCAGTAATAACTTTTTCAAATGTGAAATGTGTATGACTTTTTTGTTGTTTAATAAACGTATGAATTTAAGTAGATATCTCGCTGAAAGAAATAAAGTCTCAAATACATTTTTCTCAGTCGCTTTGGTGCATTACTCACATCACTATTAACACTTGCACAACAGTTAGTCCAACCTCCACAACAATTAGTCATTTGTGCACATTATAGTAGCAGTTTCTCATTCATTCCAACAAATTACAAATGCTTTTGGACATGCATCAATTTCTTTCATACAACTCTCTGCTGTTTTATAACATTATCATTTGCTTATGTCATGTCAGTCAAAATTAACTATACTTATGAATGCTGGATAGCCATTCCATATAAAACTTACAGTCCTCATTTCATTGCTTGAGTCATTACATACAAAATGTTGAACTACTTGTCAAAATGTATCAAGCTAATTTTATACATTTTTTTCCTAAATCTTTCTTTTTCCCTGAAAATGTCTCATGAATTGAGCAATTTCTCTCAGGTGAACCTCAGCTTTCACTGCAGAGGGTGGAGATACTTTCCTCGCTGCATTGCCAGAGATAATATTGGCTGTGATGTAGATGGAACTATGTGGCCAGACAGAGAGGAACGCCTGGATGTGCATGAATGATTTACAGTACTATGTATGTTCAGTTCTGTTATATACTGCAATATTGTTTACTGTTTTGCACAGCTCTACCCAAAGGGAGTTTATGTTTGTTGTAAATGGGTAAAGGTTTATTTTTTCTCTTGCACAATGCTGTGAACATATTAGAATTGAAAATAGCATATGCAATAAAAATGTGAAACATACATATTTAGCTCACTATATACAGTAATGTGTAACTTTACTGTAGTTTTCAAATGGCTGTGCAAATAGTAAATGGTGCTGTCTGGAGCATGTTCAGGAAGCATCACCAAGATCTGACTTTTTTGCACTGGAAAACATTTACAGAGTAAACTGTCATAATGAAAACATTACAAAGCATTTTGACTATCTTGTTCATAAACAATGATGTCAGGACTTTTCATCTTGATGACACTGACACTTTCATTGACACGAATACTTGCTTTTGAGGAATGAGCTATCCATTTAGAGCAAGTGACACATTTTTGCAGGTTATCAACTATTTTTTGCAGTTTGTACTAATTGTTTTGAGAAATTAATTAACTGTTGTGCAAATGTGAATAGTGACGTGAGAAATGCACCAAAGCAACTGAGAAAAACTGTAAGAATTTGAACAATTGCATTTCGGAGGCAAAAGCCATTCTCACTCCTGATTGGTCAACGGAATCACATGCGGCTCAATAGAAACCCAATAGAAAGTCTCAGAAGCGTCACATGACCGCGTGTTTCAGGAAGTCAGAACATGGCCAGTTTAAATGTTTGAAGCAGATATCATGAGTTTGAAACCGCTTTGAGCGGGTTTTTGCGAGGCAGGAGCGAGACAGTCTACAGTTGTGCCATCTGACATGCGTTTCCACATTATTGTCGCCGCTGTCTTTTGGTGTGGTTTCGTAGACTCGCGGAAAATAAGAGGAATATCTTCGTCCTGTAAGTTCACTGTCCCCTTCGAGCTAGCATGAGGCTAAGTAGCTGTCATCATATCTGCAAATAACACTGCATGGTGCAATGTGCTGAGACTGAAATAGCTCTTTAGCTTCAACACAGACAACATGTTGCAAGTTCCTATGAAGTTGTCATCCTTCCAGATAGATTGTAACAACTCTACACAGTGGTTAAATCGTCCTCAGGCTGGTAGCAATGACACCAGACAAATGCATACACATTTTTAATAGTTCCAACAGCATGTCTTTACATACTCTGGGCTTCAGCATCAAGCTTTTATCCTGAAATAAATGCTATCGAAACCAGAGTCCACTTATTTAGTTTGGTTACATTTCAAGCTGCATTTCAAGGTCAAAATGCATCAGTCTGTACTGTTTTTATTCTGTAACAGACAAGCGGTTCTACAGGGAGAGAAAGTCATTTCTGTGCATTGATGGATCGAAGATGATCCCCTTTGAACAGGTCAATGATGACTACTGCGACTGTGAAGATGGCTCTGATGAACCAGGTAATGTTGAGCTCCGTGGGAGAGTGGGTGTCTGTTTACCAGTGTTAACAAACTGTGATTCACCACTGTGACCTGTGCACTGTTATCAATTACTGCACACTGAATGTCTGTTTGTGGAAAATAACATTTGACTTCACATTTTGGAGAGGTTTTTTTTCCAAATGGAATTTAAGTCATCGATATTTTTGAGAATTTCAGTCGCAGCAGACATATTAGTTCCCCAATCTCACTTGTTCACCAATCTGGAGATAATAATGGGTTGCACTTTCTATCAAATAAAGTCATATTTGCACACAAACGAGCCTTATGCTATACAGACTATATTAAAGCCAGACAGACAAAAATAGGATATATTTTCCAATGTTTAACGAACAACCTTAACACATTGCTGGTACACAATAAGCTACTGAACATATACACCCTCAGACCGTTTATAACAAAAAAAAAACCCATTATAGATCTGTTTTTTCAATAGTTTCAGTAGTTTTGATGCTATTAAACTGAAATTGTATCATTTTAAATATATGGTATCCATAAACTATCAATACTTTGATGAGCTTAAGCCAGCCATTTTCTGCTCACATGACACCTGTCCATTAATTAATATTTTCCATTTATTTATTTTAAGTATCATGTCACATCTTCGTACCCTCTCCCTCACAGGATTGTAAAATTTATAAAGCCTTTTACAAAACATCATCATCATAAATCATTAACGTCATCCTATTCATCACCAAGTCATTAATCATTCAAGGATCTCTTTATAAATATCACCATGTAAATATGTTCCTAGGGGAACCAGCATGGAGTATGACATAAGCATAATAGGCTTTCCTACAGACTATTTAGTTATTGAATTGCAAGAAAACCTGAAATGTTGTCATATATATTGATCTTGAGATATATATCATGACAAGATTTTGGCCATATCGCCCAGACTTAATCTGCCCCTTTCTGCTGTTAAACTGTCCCATACTACTGGCTTCAGTCCAACCCCTGATATTATCAGCAACAAAAGTATAAGCAGCCAAACAAACTGCTTTACTCATTACAGACTAATTGGGCAGAAAAAAAACATTGCCTGCTAAATATGTAACTTCCTGCAACCAGGAGGTAACCAGTAGGAGGTACAGTTGAAACCAGAAGTTTACATACACTATATAAAAAGACACACATGCTTTTTTTCCTCTTTTTTTGTTCTTGAGTTGATATGCACATTTTGGACCAAAGCACGGTATGATGGCTGGACATTCCCATGTTGTTTATACTTTGGTATAATTATTTGAACAGATGAATGTGGCACCTTCAGGCATCTGGAAATTGCACCCAAGGATGAACCAGACTAGTGCAAGTCCACAATTCTCTTTCTGATGTCTTGGTTGATTTCTTTTGACTTTCCCATGATGTTACACAAAGAAGCAGTGTGTTTCAGGTGTGCCTTCAAATACATCCACAGGTGTGTCTCCAATTAACTCTAATGTTGTCAATCAACCTATCAGAAGCTTCCAAAGACATGACAGCATCATCTGGGCTTTCCCAAATTGTTTCAAGGCATAATAATGTTAGCGTATGTGAGTTTCTGACTTTGAAGAAAGTAATAAAAAATTGTCTAAAAAAACCCTTCCCTCATTATTCTGGCATTTAGCAAATAGAAATCATTTTGGTAATCCTAACGGACCTAAAACAGGAAAAGTGATGATTTCATGTCAGACAGTGAGTAAAAAAGCACATGTCTTTTTATATAGTGTATGTAAACTTCTGGTTTCAACTGTAATGGTTCCATATTCTAATTACCACCACTATGTTTTTACTCGTATTACTTGTATTTATATTATATACTTTAATTTACATATCTTATTATTTATTTTATTTCTTTATTTAATGTTTTTATTCCCTTTACTTTTGTGTAAATGTCCCCCTCATTGTATTTCATTATTGTAACTAGTGCAGTGCCCGTAGGAAGTATGTATTCGTATAGTTGGAGATTAAGTAGATTTTTCAGTTATGGCCAAATGAGGTTGTGTATGAAAGTGGGATGTACAATGAGGTGTAATACTCTTGTGTAGTGTTAATAAACAAAGTGTATATTGGGTAATACATGGATGTACATTGAGATATAAAGAGACACAGAAATAGTTATTTTAAGAAAAATAAACTTAATCACTCAACATGGATAGACATATATACAGACACAGATATAGGAGGGAATAAGTTTACATGCAGCACAAACAGATGGATGTGAATAATGTGACTAAGGGTTATTAGGTGTGTTGTGGAATGTGTAGATTGATTTAACTATTGTGTTTCATATATTATGGCTATGCAGACCACTCCAATGTCTGCAACTCCATAAAACACTTATTTTTCATAAGGTACCACACCATCCAGCACATACACATTGAACATTGATATTTGCTGGAAACTACTCGAATATTATTGGAAAAATCGAACATTGTAGAGCACTTTAAAACTCCTAAAGATAGGTAGGCTAAATAGACTTACAGATGAGATGAGTCAGGGTGGAAATGCAGAGCGTATTGTGTTACTGACCAGGTGTAGGCCTATCACACAATGGGGCGGAGCTCCCCTTAACCCTTAATAGGGACTCATTGAAATACTTGCAAATTCCAAATTTCAACCCTAGAGAATATTGGAGGATGTTACATATTGCCTGAATATTTTGAGAAAAAAGTTTACAAGATTAAGGTGTCAAATCTATGAGAAAAATGTGCAGATTTATGAGATTTAAAGTGGTGAATCTGTGCGAAAAAAGTAGTTTTTATCCCCACTTTTGTCTCATAAATCTGCAACTTTTTTCGAGCAGATTTGCCACTTTAAATCTCTTAAATCTGCACATATTTTTCTTGTAGATTTGGCACTTTAATCTAGTAAATTTGCAACCCCCTCCCCCCGGTTTGTATTTTTATTCATACTTGGCCTTAATATGCCGTCATAGTCAAGTTCTCCTCGTACAAGTCCATATGGTTCTATGACCAAACAGAGAGACATGGGGAACCCATTTTGATATCCACTGAAATTACCAAATATAGTTCTTCGCCCAATAAAGGGTTAAAGCCGTCCGATCGGAAACAGTGCAATGCCGCAACACGTCGTTGTAAATAATGATATTTTGAAAAATGAATTAAAAAATCTTCAAAATCGAGGATGCACACCTTCATGCCATGCGCAAACCACGTACGAAATATGAGGTCAGACACACACACACACACACACACACACACACACATACGCACATACGCTTCTTGCATTCATAGATAGATTGTTGTACAGAGGAAAACAATCCCATACATCAAGTTATGGATCCAATTTCAAAGTATGTACAAGTGGAACATTGACACTACAACAAAATGCAAAGTAGTAAACCCAGGTATTGCAAAACAGCGGCCCTTTTAAACTCTTCTTCTTTACATATCCAAAATATGATTAAAATGTTGTCATAGTTTGCAGTTAAGCCAAACTGTAGATCACTTCCACAACAAGATGCTTGTTGTCTCCTAGTGCAAACAACTTTATAAAGCACACTGCTGTCACTTCTAATCATGCGTTTGAGGCACTCTTCATTTCACTTTTAAAGGAATACGTCACCTGCAAAATGATCATGTGTTTATCAATTACTCACCTGTTATGTTGAATTGTTGAAGAGAAGAAAACTTTTCTTCTACATGCCTCCATGAAGAATCCAAAAAACAGAGTAAATCCTTGACAAATTTAAGTAAATAGGGGCCTTGTTTACCTACAGCAAAACTATATAAAAACATCCATTCACAAGCTCTTCCACAACCCACGCAGTATAATCAAAGTCTCACTTATTCAGTCAGAGGCTCACTATTTCCCAAACATTTAGTTAAGGGCCGAAATACATTTCTGATCTTCTGCTTAGCTACAAACCATCCAGAACTCTCAGATCATCAGGGACTGGTCTGCTCTGTTCCCAGAGTCAGAACTAAACATGGAGAGGCAGCGTTCAGTTTTTATTCACCACATATTCACATATCTGGAACAAACTCCTAGAAAACTGCAGGTCTGCTGCAATTCTCGGCTCTTTTAAATCAAGACTGAAGACTTTTCTGTTTGTCACTGCCTTTACGGCAACTTTTACTCCTTTGATATTTGATATATATATATATATATATATATATATATATATATATATAATCAGCTCACTACAGCTACTTTTTTTTTTTTCCTAAATATTTTATCTGCTCATTTTCCATCTTAAATTTTTGTATTTCAATGTCATTTTACATATGTCTCTTTTAAACGATTTTAATGTTTTGTGTAAAGCACTTTGGGTTGCCCTGTTGTTGAGAGGTACTAGACAAATAAACTTGCCTTTCCTTGCGTTGCCTTTTGCTCAAACCTTAATATTTAAAACCCTTACACTGTGTCTTGGTTGAGCAGAAATAAAGCTTGTGCACGATTCATCCATGCACATCCAGATGAGTAGTGTTTTAGGAAGCATTTTAAATCTGTTTTTTTTTTGGGGGGGGGGGGGGGGGGGGGGGGGGGGGGATTCATCTTTTTGGGGATTTAGTGTGCATACAAGTGGATAAATGATACTTGGATTATACTGCACTGGATGTGTGAGGCTTTGTAAACAGATGTTGTTATATAGCGTTAAACACAGCCTCTATTTACTTAAATTTATCAAGACATTTCTCAGTTTTTGTATTCTCAGTTTATAGTGGAGTAATGTGAGGAAAACAACATTTTCTTCAAGAAATGAAAAGGTAACACATGTGGGTAATTGATACGGTAATAGGTAATTTTGCAGGTGAAGTATTCCTTTAAACAGGTGGAAACACAGGCTTTAAAAAAAAAGAATCATTAAAAAACTAAAATTAAACACCAGCATCATCTGGGCTTAAAGTGCCTGTTTACTACATTAAAAGCTGACTACTATATATAACTGTTATCAGCCACTGTGCATGTATTATAAATAGTTTTTATTAGAGTCATTTCTTTGTGGAAGTAAGTTTATCATGCAGTGCTAACCTCTGCTCCTGCCCCCATGTAGGCACCTCCGCCTGTCCCCGTGGCCGATTCTACTGCACCAATCTGGGTTTCCGCCCACACTACATCCCATCATCGCGTGTCAATGATGGCATCTGTGGTAAGGCATTTTATATATATCGCATTATATTGGATGAAATAACGCTCCCCCGAGAGGTGACTTTCATAAACTTTACAGAAGCTCGAGTGAGGCAACGGATTAACAATGTTTTCTGCTTCAGCGTTTTTCAAGGACAACAAGGGCAGCTCTCCGAGCGCTGGAGTGATGAACACATTTACTCTTGCAGAAAATGAATCGCTGTCTGATTTGTTCAAAATAGCTGCTGGATTGGTTTGATGCCAAATGTGCCGTGCATGTCTTGCAACTTTTGTCATTTGAGAGGTTTTAATCAAAGTAAGTTCACATCCATTTTTGTTAGCTAGGAAGTTGTTGTGTTTGCTTTTTATATGGACAAATATGGACAGGAATTCATATTTTACATGATGTCAAGAAGCTGACATGTTGGTGTACAAACTGTCACTCCTTCTGTAGTACAAACAAACAGATGAAGTAGACACAGCAAACAAAACATGGCTCTCTAACACGCGCATAGCAACGTGCGCACGCTCACTCTCCTCACAGTTTTCCTTGAAAAACATCCTGTCCTTTTCCTCAAAGCTTGTCTCCATTCTTTCCTGTAAAATCTGCCACGCTCTATGCCTAATCAGATAGTTTTCAGCCACCCCTTCTCACTTTTGTTCTCCAGTAGCGCCCCATTTTGGATAAAATCAATACATTTCGTCGCCGACATCTCCTCTCTGTCACCAGCGCTTTCAGCAGCGTTCGACAGCCAACGTGGGTAAAAGATTGAAGCCATGAAAGAGCATGAGTAGAATAATTCTCAAAGCCCCCTTCTCCTTTTCCTCCCTCCTTTTATTCTCCTCACACCTGTCTTCTCATACCTTCCCTGCCTTGAGCGCAGCCGTTTAATAGCTAACACGTTGTCGCTTTTCCTCATCCACTGGTTGTTGAGAGATTTTCATGGGCTTCCCTTTTCTGAGCTGTTAAGCTCTCGTTCCACCGGTCACCAATGTTGTCTGGATAATTGGGAAATATCACACTGTGCCCACTCTCTGGGGTGAAACATCTGAGGAGAAAGCCAGATCTGAGCACTTACAAAACACCATGCAGCTGATCTTTATGAGTGGCTCATCTCAAGAGACACGCTCTGATCTAGAGAGAGAGAGAGATTTAGTGCAGATGCAAAGATCTGTGCTGCGTGCCAAATCGCATCATTTTTTCTTTTTGCTTTTAGTACGTACCACAGCTGCCCTTACTTAGTATATTGGGACTTTGTCGCAGCATTGCAGCTTGAACTATGACCCTCTTGCTTATATATGCTGTGCAGGGATTGAGGGTCAGATAGCCAGAAAAGTATGCAGGCTTGCAAGCTGCAAAATGCAAAGAGATGCAGTAGGACATCCTGGTACTTTTGGCATACTGCATTTGACTTCTATGTCCACTTTGATCATACTTGACTAGATCTTTGGCAGGAACTTAACAGCGTTTTATGATTATATACCAGTAGAGAGTTGACATTATGAGCAACAAGTGACACAAGCAGCAAGGACACACACAGCATTTGCAGTGACGGATGACAAGCCACTCACACCGGTGCCATACGTCAAAACGAACATGGATCACTAAATCGTATGGTAGTATGAGTATTGGAATGCACCAAAATCTTCACTGAGGTTAAAGATAAGCTCTGTGAGATATAAGGCTACAGCACAAATACTGAAAAAAGGGGAAAGCCATGGATGGATAAAGAGAACTCGATACAATGTTGGAGGCGGGGCCCTGTTCATTCCTATGAAAGCTGCTCAGTGGTGAATGAAGCCAAAAAAAGTTTGACCTTCTCTGGGAGGTCTCAGCCCCATTTACATGAATAAACGAAAATCTGGTTTTGGCTAACTTTTAGGGTATAATTATTTAAATAAGGGCTATTCAAGCGTCCACACTGGGGAGTTGATGCACCTAAAATAATAATAATAATAATGTGCTGATTTACGGACATCTTTTACAGTTTCTATGCAAAAAAGTATTTTTGGGCTCCAATGCATAAGGTGACAGACATGGAAGATTTAATCACATGGTCTAGTCACAATGGAAGGGAAGAAAGATGTTTCCCAAATTGTCTAATTGTTTCTTGAACCTATGATAATTTGTCTATGAACAGACGGAAAACATAGAAAAATATCCATTATAATTATCTAATAATATCAGTTAACTACCATGTTTGATTAAAAAAAAAAAATGCACATTTGAACAACTGAAACCGAGTATTTGGCATTTTCTCTTGAACTTACTGAAAAGATGAATCAGTTGTCTGGTTGGGCTGGCGTAAACATTTTTTTAAACCGGTTTGACATTAAGCCAAACACTGGGCTGCATGTGTGTCCCAAAATTTACCACTAGGTGTTGCACTCGACTCTTAAAATCAAAAGTCTAATCGAATCAAGCATTTGGAGAATTGCGACACACCTGATAACCCAACTGGACAAAAAAAACTGGTGATCCATCCAACTATAAAAGTTGCTGATCAATTTTCTGTTGATTTGATGAATCAATTTATTTACTAGTTGTTCCCACCCTAATCTAATTACACCATGTCTGTTTTTTTAAAGAATTAATTATGTGTAGGGTCGCAAAGGGGTGGAAAATGTCTGGTAAATTTCCTGAAACTTTCAAAGTCAAGCTGGGAAATTTTGGAATATTCAAAATAAAAAAAACATGACATTTCAACATAATATAGAATTTCATCGAGTTTTAATTATTTGATTGAACAATCAGTTATTTCATTGAACAACGAACACATGAATGTTGAGTTTTACTCATCCCCCCGACCCCACCCATTCAAATATTAAGTAAATGACCCCCCCCCCCCCCCCCCCCCAAACATCCCAAAAAAGTCACATTCAAAATGTTAAATGAAAAGAGCACCTCTCCCTTCTAAAAGGCCCCATTCAACATGTAAATGAATTGAACATGTGATGGAGGAATGCACAGTGCATGTAGGGGGTGTGGCCTATGTAGGGATGTGGCCTATATAGGGGCGTGGCCTCTGTAGGGGGCGTGGCCTCAGTATCCCTGAAGTGAGCAGTGTGCATGTGACTGAGAAATAGCAAAGATGTTCAAGTGTACTTGCATGAAATTTGGTTGTTTTAGTCAAGATTATGCTAAAATGTATTTCCCCACTACATTTAGGTTTCCTGTTAAGGGCCAACCTTCAATTCAGTAAATTCCTGGTTTATTCCAGTTAATTCCCATACCTTCCAGTTAATTCCCATGGAAAGTTTCCAACTTTGAAAGTACCCAGTATTTTGCAACCCTATTACTGGTATCCGTGGCGTCCATTGGATCGATCCCAATGTCTTTAGCTGATGCCCTCACTTTTCATAAAGTACCAAATGCTGGTCAAAGTTTTCATGAATCCAGTGAAATATCTCAATATGTAATATGTAAATTGCCACAACATTTTGTTCAGACATTTGTGGTTCCTGGGGAATACGTGTAATAAATCTAATCATAATGACTTCTACTCCTTAATACATACTCCTTCTTTAGACGCTTTATTTTTTATTGTATTTTTATTGTATTTTTATATTTTATTGCTTGAAGTATGCCTAGGTTGTTCTTTTTATTTAATTGTGTTATTGTCTCTGTGTGTAATGCTGCTGCTACTCTGTAATTTCCCAGCTTGGGATAAATAAAGTCTATCCATCTATCCATCCATCCATCCATCCATCCATCCATCCATCCATCCATCCATCCATCCATCCATCCATCCATCCTGTTTATTCCCGAAAATTCTCATGGAAAGTTTCCAACTTTGAAAATTTACAGAATTTTGCAACCATAATTCTGCGTATGTCAATTGGTAATGACAATCATGTGCTGTACGTTAAAAAGCTAAAGGTTGGAGTGGCCAAATGTTCCCTTTGTGGGTGCAAAAAGTGAGTGAAACTAATACCGGAAAAGGATTATTTCATAGTTATAATAATGTATTTTAGTTGAGTTTTAACTTTATCCTTTGTTCCTTTCTATTGTCAATTGATGAATCATGTAGCGTAAAGACATGTTTTCTCTTCTCTCCTTGCTAATATCCAATGCTCTTCTCCTGTTCTCTTCTATGTGCATTGGACTGGTTTCTCCGGTGTCTGGTGCCAGATTGCTGCGATGCTTCAGATGAATACAACAGCCACGCTCGCTGCCAGAACACTTGCTGGTCAGTTGAATCAAAACTGAGATTCAATATTTGTAAAATAACACATGCAGATTTTGACTCAAAATATGGCATTGGAGGCCCACGCGTTGCTGAAGAAATAAATATTCAACCAGTCTTTTCTATTTGGGAAATGTATCAAACAGTGCATTTTGGGCAAAACAAAAAATCAGATTTTCTTAAATCCCAGTTGTCTTTAACATCAGGGTGTTTCTCAGTGTGATAGACTTGCTGCTCTTGTGTGATAGTGACTCATTCACTGTGCCACCAGGGGGCATGGTGTCACTGTGATTGAAAAACTTGTTGTACTTCAGACCTGCTTTTGTAATGTATATGCATCACAATTTTTTTTGAAGAGTTCATCCATGATCAAGACAGATCTGACTCCCCAGCTCATTACACTTTTTCTTTTCACACTCTAAATTGTACTCTCTATAAATAACACCATGCAGAGGTGTTTCTCATGCAGATAATTTAGTTTCTATTGGACATAAATAACACACTGCATCGATGGTAGCTCTGCAAATACATATATATTTTCAGCAGTGCCGGCCCCTGCCAGCTCATATTTATCTTCTTCTCTGAGCTGCAGAGATTGACCATACTATGATGCTGAAATCTAGCCCGCTGTGTAAATGTAACTTCTAATATCGTAACCCACTTCTTTTGTTGACAGTCCTCTGTTTTTTTTCATTCACTGCCATTCGCCTAAAAGCCACATACAAGCAGAGTATATCTCATTATGTTTTCACAAGGTCCACACTCATATTGTGTTTGCCAGACTTCAAAAACAATTTAGTTCAGCCACAGAGCATCAGCCCCCGTCTTATTTACTCTTCTATTTTCCCATTTGGATTCCTGCTGCATTGTGGGGCCCTTAAAAATTGGATTGCGCCATCTCAATGGCCATAGCAGGGGTGGCTGATGTTTTCTCAGTAATGACGGGACTGTGCATCCTCCCTCTCGCTCTCTTCCAGGAATCTGGGACAGAGAGAGAGAGCATATGTGGAGGGCCAGATGAGGACCTTGGACGAGGGTTTGCAACTCAAGCAGCAACTGATTGAGGAGGGAGTGCTGCTCTGGAGGGAGAAACAGGTACACTGAATTCTGCTGAAGTAACTACTACGGCATGATGTGTCGTAGTAACAGGATATAGTCATCAGGGTTTTCTCTAAAAAGCTTTATCTTGTTTCTGTTGTGACAAAACCAGTGACTTTCACTTGTGTTTCTCGCTGCTTTTCACTTGACCTGCACAGAATATACACAAGGTTCATTAAGTGCTCTATATATAGTGTATGGTGGCCTATATATTTTAACTTAATCCCTAGATCAGTAGAAAGCAGGTGACCTTACGTTGTTGAGAAACAGAAACGCCCTGAACAGACTTCAAGTAAAAAAAAAAAACCCAAACTGCAGCAAAAAACACATGTTTTATTTGATCATAATTCTAAAAGGTTCTTTAGTTTCTGTTTTCTTCCACAGTCGTGAAATGATATGGAGCTGATTATCAAACAAGCCAAAATATTCATATGTCGACTGTATCTGTTGGGAAATATTGTGGTGTAGCTCAACTTATTGATTAAATAACAAATCGACTGTGAGATAATTAATATATACCCAATCCTCATATTGAGTCAGCGGTAACTGGAACACAATTTGTTCCAATTGAGAGAATTGTTGGCAAGTGATCAGGTCTAAACAAATACCTACACTGCATTCTGTAGTCATTTCATTTTACTTAATATATTTGATGAAATGTATTAAATATAAATGTGTCCTTTATTTTGAGGCAGTTGTTTAAATAACTTTAAGATAAAAATGTTTGAGATGGAATCTACTTATTTTGATCACATTAAATTTAAACTTTATGTGTATGTAATTCTAAATCAAGAGAATTTTGAATGAATCCAACACAATAGATTTAGTCCGTTTTTAATTGAGAGGCACTTCCCGCTGCAATAGTTTGAATAGGTTGGAATAGCTAAATGTCTAGCTTCTGTAAATGCAAACTGGACCAAACCCAAACATTAACAGTTTATTTGTATGAAAAAATCACAATCACAGTCTGTTGCCAGAGACCATTGCCATCAACATGCGACATTTGCTACAGATTCATATATTTTTTAAACGAATTTCTGGCTGCTCCTCCTTCAGTGAATTCAGTTCAGTGATGCACAATTAGGGTGCAAAATTCCAGAATTTTCAACATTTTAAACTTTACGTGGGAATTTGCTAGGAATTCATGGGAATAAACCATGGATTTACAAAATTGAAGTTTGGCCCTTAACGGGGAACTTAAATATAGAAAATATATTTTAGCACAATCTTGACTACAACAACCAGATTTCATGCAAGTACACTTTTTTCATTTTTTTCATTTAACATATTGAATGGGATTTTTGGGGAATTTTTGGAGGGAGTCATTTTACTTAATTTCTGGAATGGGTCTGGTCATTCATGTTTTTGTTGTCCAATGAAAGAATTGATTGTTCAATAAAATAATTAAAGCTTGATAAAGTTCTACTTAAATATACATCTGTTGAAATGTCATGTTTTTATTGCATGTATGCCTGCTTATGACAAAACAAAATGTTTATATTTATGTTTCCAGTTCCCATAAATTTCCATAATTCCCATGGAAAGTTTCCAATTTGGAATATTTTCCAAATTTCCTCAGTCAGACAATTTACCGGGAATCTTTCACCCCTTTTGATTTCTTTCAGACAGTAAAATAATCCATAATTCTTTGCTTTTTATAGCAAATTCTGATAAAATAATCTGGTAATTGTACATTGTATTTAAAATAGAAGTTTTAAAGATACATTGCTTAATACCTTAACACATTTAACCAACTCCTTGCAGATTCAGTATTGTATTTTATCGAAAAGTGTTGTCTTTTAATATTGAAAAAAGACCTCAACGGCGACATTTATGGCTCTCTAGTCAGCGTGCTGTGCTCGGTTTTCTTTTCTTATTCTGTGTTTATAGGTGAATTGCAAACCAACCAATTTTAAAGGTGCTAATTTGGCTTTGTATTATCAGCTCTATTTATATGCGATAATTTAATACTTGAAATCTTACACAATAATATAAATGTCCCATTATCAGCCAATATTGATCTAATCTGTCATATTTGGTTGCAATTTTTCATCCAAAAAAAAACAAGTTTTGCCTATCTATGCTTCTACAAAAGTATGACAGAATACACCTACAATGATCCTAAAATCTACCAGTGAGTTCAACTACAATGTACGGATTTAGTTTCTGTTATTCTCAATAGATTTAATAAGTTTTCATCTTGGGTACTCGCACCGCCACTCAGTAGCTGCAGTGTTTATACCTGGCGTGCTCGCTAATACGCTTGATTGATGGGGACACTGAGGTTAATTTGCTTTTATAGTATATGTTGCGCTCTGAGTATTCCTGCTTTAAATGAGCAGCTTGTGCCTTATGATATTGTTTTGACCATACATGCTAATGACATCTGCTGCTACAGGCGTCTGCTGTGCAGTTTCCAACACCAACCTTGGCCTGCTGTGAAGTTAGTTTTCATCATGTGTCTGTTCTCCAGCTCAGAACAAACAAAGCATTTCTACAGCCGCTAATTCACTTGCATCATTGTGTTTTAGTTCATGAATTTATGCCTTTTCTTAGTGAGTGTCCTCCAATTTTAGTATAACAAGCATGTCAGTAGGGCTAGACCAGCGATCATCAACTGGCACACAGTTATTTCAGGCCCGGCAGGATTTCACAAACACATATTTTTCCGCTGAAACTTGAACACACCATGTAAAATCAACCGATGAAGAGCTTCATTTATGCTCCATGCCTAGATAAACCTGAAATTAAATTGACTGATATCACCGCCAGCTAGCCAAACACTGTAATAAACTGCAAAACAAACCCCAATCAAATTCATGAACAACTAAACCAAGTTCTCATGTGTTTCATTTATTTGCAAATATACTTGTCTACAAATCCACTGTGGAATTTTAGATAATTTAACTGTACAATTCTTGGGGGCCCGAATAATAGCCTAATAAATTCAGAAAATGCAGGGAGGAAAAAAAATGTGGTATTCATCATATTTACAATGACGTTTCACAGTTTTTAACCATCACTCCTCAGTGAACTGCCTCCTTGGTCGAAGTTTGAGGCATTTTCTAGTGAAATATCTAGTTATTATTCTGGATTTTTCATGTTTGTTAGGAGTCTGTTGACACTGATAGGTACATAAAAATAGTATGAATTTAGTACGAAAGTGAAAATATTGAACAATGATAGGCTAACTTACGAAGACTGTATTAGGGCCAAGTATGAAAAATAAATAAATACGGATCCAGTGACGAAGACAAAACACTATTTTTCCAACATTTTTTCTCATAAATCTGCAACTTTTTCCTCATAGATTTGCCACTTTACTCTCGTAAATTTGCAAGTTTTTTCCTCAAAATATTAACTCCCTCCCCCGGATCCGTATTTTTTATTTTCATACTTGGCCATAATACACTGTTGTACTGACTAGGCATAAGTACACTATATTTTTTTTTATTTGAATGTTCGGCCCCCACTGTGTCTGGCCCCTAGCCCAGACTTCAGGCTCATTCCATACTAACTCATGTAAACCTCACAGTTCATGGCATGGATTTTGTGGAAAAAAACAGTGTGACACTTTTGTTAAATTTTTGGGACTGTGCAAAATCCTACACCTCTGCTCAAAATACCTTTTCAGTTATGAATTGTTGAAGTTTGGCTCTCAGTTATCATTTATTAAATGATTTGTATTAGGGCTGGGCGATATGGCCCTAAAAGAATATCACGATATTTCAGGCTATTTTTGCGATAACGATTATTCTTCACGATATTACAAAATACTTAAAAAGATATAGAAAATATGTTTTTATTAGTCTGTATAAATAAATAAAAATCTAAAATGTAGTGTGAAGTGCAAATCTCAACAGTTGCCAAATACAAAAATGTTTTCTCAAGACTCTTGAGTATGAACAAATAATAAAAAATAACCATTTAGGGGTTCCGGGGGCATATTTTAATGACATTTTGTAAAGGAGAATAAAGGTTCTTCTATGTTTTATTTAAGGCATCTTATTTTGACAGTCTTCTTGTAAGTTCTGTGGTGGATTCTATTAACACACCTAGCTCTTATTTTGAAAGCTGCATGTGTTTAGCGACAGAGAGTAAGTCGCTTTTTGTGATTAAAACAACTTTAATTGTTAGCCTTACGCCACTACATCAAGAAGTAGGAATGTTGCCAATATCATGATATGCATTTTTTTAACCGTAAAAAAATATACCGATATTATCGTGAACGATACGATATGGCACACCCCTAATTTGTATGTGTACTCTAAGCCTTGTGAATTGCTTATTTTTTGCGGAATAATGTAACATCTTTACACTTCGAGTTAAGTGATAAGGGTGAGTTTGAGTATGGAATAATCCAAACTATTCTAATTTCTAGTCATCTGTAACCCATAAACATCATTATATTCTTCTGCTGGAAACTTTGCATTTACTGTATCTTTAAAGGATTTCAGCTGTAACTCTGCTTCACTTACAATCACTCTTAAACAGTAAGGAGTCAGTGGTTGGATCTGCTCAAGTAAACAAGTACCTGAGTATATCAAGCCCATTTTGAATCAACATGCTCCTTTTAGAGAGCTTCAAGAAACTACTTCAGTTTCCTCTGCTCTCCATTTGCACATTCAACAAGCACTAGGCCAAATTAGAAACCTGGAGCCCTGGAGTTCGGTGCAAATTAAATCGGTAAATTTGGCAGCTGAGGATCTCTTTAGATGTTTGTTAGTTATATTTACTGGTTCAGTGGTCTCATTACTTAATGCATTATATTAATTTAGGAAATACAAGCTGCCCCCCTGCACTGTTTAATGAGAACCTACTGCACTTCTAAAACATAATTTTCCTTTTTTTAGTGCATTAGGATAATAACCATGATAATTAGAAGACCCCAGCATTGCTCCATAGATGTTACGGTCATTTTAAAATTAAAATAAATATATATTTAGGATTCTAAAGGACTGGTAGCTGAAGTGTTGCCGAAGCACATTCACTTTTCTGTCCTTGATCCTTGAGTTATTTTGTGTTTTGATTCTGTGAGAAATTGCTTTATTTCAAGATATCTTGAAGCACTTTACAGCACCATTTGTATTAAAAAAAATGCATTTCAAGAATGTCAGGTTTGCTTAAAACATGTATTGCTTGTAAAGGAAGATACAGTTAAAAAAATACCATTTGTTTGGCTACAGAATTTTTTGACTGAAGGCCACTTTTTATCACACACACACACATGTCTGATTTTTTCAGCTGATGGTCTCTGAGTGCACACCCTGCACTCTCCTCTGTTCCAGGCTTTTTTTGTTCCATGTTCTTTCTGTGGCGGCTGATTGGCAGATCGAGGCTGAAGTGTCACCCAGCCCTCGGAGCCCAGCTGCACGTTGTGATCCTCTCCTCTCAGCGTGTCTTTGTTGATACAGCAGGGTTACCTCAGGGGCCTTATCTCAGAGGCCTTACACAATACCTCAGAAATGAACTCTTCCTGTGGTTCAAGGGTTAAAGCTGAATCTACTGCTCAAGGAACAGGATGTTGGAAAACTTTTTAATCAAATTAGAAGCATTTACACAGTGAAGGTTGAATGTAGCATGTCAGCAGTACATGCCCGTGAACAAGCAGAAATACTAATTCTACTGTTAATTAAATACAAATAGGAATTCAATAAAATCCTCTTTCAGCAGGGTTGTGATTATCTTTCTGGTGACTGGGCCTCTCGAAGGGTACACTTTAAAGCAGGGAATTATATGCAGCTTTTTTCATACGGAAGAGGATTGGGGCCAGGTAGGAGAAAAAAATAGGAAGTTTTATTTTCTATAATGTAGTTTGAGAATAAAGTTAACTTTTTGTGTCTGGCAAAGTTGGACAATTTTTATTTTATTTATTTATTTATTTTTTTTTACAGATTTGTAGTTTCTGTGTCAATAAGTCATCAGAGGAACATTGTTTTCTATCCGAACAGTTAGGTAGACTGCTAGCTACAACCTGATTTTCTTCAGTGTCATAAAATTAGCAATAACCACCGTACAGTGCAAAAAAGCCAACTTGTATTTTTTGGCCTAAAACAGTGATTTAAGTTGGTAAAACTTGGAAATATAAATTATTGACACTTACGGCCATAATGTAAGTTAGCACAACAAAGGAAGCCAGTTGTCTGCTCAAAAACAAGTTTGTGAGTTGTTGTTACTTATATCTTTAAGTTGGAGTTCAAAACAAGGGACAATAGTTCTGCTAACTCTCATTTCTTTGTTGTGAAATGCTGGAAAGCGGTGATATTCGGTCATTAGCGAAAGCTAGTGGCTAACTGATGCTAGCGGCTAACTGATGTTAGCGGCTCACTGACTCTAGCGGCGCTGCTTGTTACAGCTACAAGAGTAGCCATTAGTGTATCAATGCTAACTCAAAATTGTGGTCGCAACATTAGCTGAAATTTCATAGCGGCGTTACAATCGTGTTGAGTTGACAAAAATCTGAATTCAGAGTTGAGCAAACTCAAAAACAAAACGTTAAATATTTAGTTTAATTGTCCAACTTGAAATTTTATTGACGTTTGTTGCCTTGAAATTTTGACTTCACCCAACTTTTTTGCAGTGTATTAAAGGGTGTAGTAGAACTGAAATCCCCCTACACATAAATGAGATATTCTTGGTAGTAGCCTACTATGACTATTGTTTTGGGAAAATCTGCTTTTATGTAATTTATGTGAATTTATAGACACTAGTGCAGTGCCTGTAGGAAGTATGCATTCGTATAGTGGGAGATTAAGTAGATTTTTCAATTATGGCCAAATGAGGTTGTGTGTGTAAGTGGGATGTGTACACACACACACACACACACACACACACACAGACACTTCTTGCTTTTATAGATAGATATTTTAGCCGTATTGAGGAAAATCAGGTTGTATCTTGCCGTCTACCAAACTCAAGAAGTTGATTTTATTCTCGTCATTTTGACACTCAAAGCGCATAATTAATTTTTCCTCATTATTTGTATTCTCCTACCTGGCCCTAATCTACTCTGTATTTTGTAGTCCTCAATCCTTAAAAAAAAAAAAAAAAAGATTAAATTCTCTTCTTAATATAGCCTCTGTCTGAGTTTTGCCAGGATTTGAGAGGAACGTACGGTGCTTTTTCTGTCCAAACTGTACTGCAGCTCTCCAAGAGTTAACACAGCAGGGAAAAAGTCTCAAACACTGTGTTCTGAATCAACACTCCTTAATCTTTAAAAACATAAAACTCAATCATTTTTACTAATTCCAACAGGAATATTTCTTATTTTTCATATTAATCCTAAAAAGATCTGTCTCTGCTTTTTCAATGCAGTTTATTTAAAAACTTGAGTTTACGAAAACACCATGTAGTTGTTTGTTACAAGACTGTGGAGTAACCTTTTACATGTTACGGGTATTATTCACAAGTAAATATGTTTTTGTACACTGGAAATGGAGCCCATAAATCACTACAGCAAACTTAAGGTAGCGACGCAAGCAGCATGGCCTAGAAAGGTAGTCATCCCTATCGGAACCAAGCAGAATCCATCACTGCATTATGAGAGTCTCTGAGGAGAGATCGGAAGGTGCTATTGACACACACACACACACACACACACACACACACACACACACACACACACACACACACACACACACATTCTTGTACTTCTATCTTTGTGAGGACCCTCATTGGAACAGTGAATTCCCTATCAAGATTATAATAGTTTTGGATTTTTCATTAATTTTATTTTTACTTTCGTTGTCATTATTTTGTTTTTAATTTCAGTTAGTTTTAATGAGTTTTTAGAGTGAGTTTGCTCGTTTTATTTTTTTTATTTTTTATTTTTGGAAAATGCTTAGTTTTAGTTTAGTTTTTATTAGATGTAGTTTTTTGTAATGGGGTATTTGTTGGGTGGGAGATTAAAAGAGGTCACAGTAAATTTTGCCTTTATTTTCTTTGTCTGATCCATCTTCATTATGTATGAAAAAAGTTGACAAAGACGAAAACGAAGGACATTTCACTCTAATTTTAGTTAGTTTTGTAACCACAAAATACAGTTTCAGTTAGTTATTGTTTTTTTAAAAAACGTAAAAACATTTTTATTTTTATTTCAGTTTCCGTTATTTTGTTACGTTTTCATTAACTATAATAACCTTGTTCCCTAACCCTAATACATGGTTACCTTTACATAAACCTATTGTAACCTGAACCTTAAAACAAAGTCGGAACTCTCAAAAAAAAGCCGAAATGTCCTCACTTCTCAAAAATGTCCTCACTATGTTGGTTTAAAATGTGTTCCGGTCCTCACAATGTAGGAGGTACAAGAACACACACACACACACACACACACACACACACACACATACACGTAAACAAGGAGCTGCTGCTCTTTCATATTAATTGGTCCATTACAGAGAGTGATGATAGGTTATGCTTGGTTGTCAGAAGCTGTCATATTTGGTGTGACAGCAACACCTCCTGACTGAGTGATTTAAATAGTCCATTGTGCAGGCCCGACTGCTGTCGCACAAGCTTTTGTAAATGCATGAGCTGGTTGTGAACTGGAGGTAAAGATCCTGATACACAAGTAAAGATAAGGTTAGAGGAGGAGTTAAGAACAGATCAGGCACCACTTTTTATTAATATTTGTGAGGCTATAAGTCAATTACCCTGTAAACACTTTAATATTATTATTTTAACACCTATTCCCTGAGTAATTTAATCAAGACTATGAGTGACGAAAAGGTTTTCCATGAACTGAAAACACAGATTTAAAAAGTGAAAAAAAGCAACTTTTTTCTCGCAGATTCACCACTTTAACCCTTAATAGGGCACTCATTGAAATACTTGCAAATTCCAAATTTCAGCCCTAGAGAATATTGGAGGGTATTACATACTGCCAGAATGTGTAAAAAAAAAACATACGAAAATAATAGTTTGAGAAAAATATTTACGAGATTAAAGTGGCAAATCTACAAGAAAAAAATGCGCAGATTTATGAGATTTAAAGTGGTGAATCTGTGAGAAAAAAGTTTCTTTTTTTCCCATTTTTTTTCTCGTAAATCTGCAACTTTTTTTCGCGCAGATTTGCCACTTTAAATCTCTTAAATCTGTGACTTTTTTTCTTGTAGATTTGCCACTTTAATCTAGTAAATTTGCAACTTTTTTCTCGAAATATTACCTGAAGTTACCAAATATTGCTAACAATGCTAACTCAATTTTGAGTTAGCATTGATACGCTAATGGTTACTCTTGTAGCTGTAACAAACAGCGCCGCTAGCATCAGTTAGCCGCTAGCGTCAGTTAGCTGCTAGCATCAGTTAGCATCAGTTAGCCGCTAGCTTTCGCTAATGACCAAATTTCACAACAAAGAAATAAGAGTTAGCAGAACTATTGTCCCTTGTTGTGAACCCCAACTTAAAGATATAAGTAACAACAACTCACAAACTTGTTTTTGAGCAGACAACTGGCTTCCTTTGTTGTGCTAACTTACATTATTGCCCTAAATGTCAGTAATTTATATTTCCAAGTTTTACCAAATTAAATCACTGTTTTAGGCCAAAAAATACAAGTTGGCTTTTTTGCAGTGTACTAGAAGTGTAAATCAATGGTTTAGAAAGTGTCCATCATGATGCTGATCGTTCTGTTTGTTTCTATCGTCTCTCTTCAGGCTCAGCTCAGAGAGCTTCAGCAGGTCGCCGAGGACCTACAGATCAAATTAGAAGAACACAGAAGGAAGAAACACGAGGCCGACCGACTCAAAGAGCAAACACTGAAGGCACTGGAAGCAGGGGACAGCAGTAAGTGTCCTGCCACCTTTAACCTGCCATGATTTAGTTTGAGACGATTCAAAGCAATTTGCTCAATCCACAGAATTGCTTCAGTTTGTAGATATAGTTAGGACATTGTTGCAGCTACCACAGGGCAGCTTCCGTTTTATTTCACCTCGGCCTTACACTGAACAAAAGTAAATTGACCCCAGCCCCTCAGGCCACATAGTCAGGATGACAAATGGTAGAACATCAGGAACAGCTGGAAGGGTTAAATACTGATGCCTGTGCCATTGAAATAAATGGACTCTTAGAGGAGTGCTGAGCAGCAGCATATTGCAGTCCCACAGCTCTCCTTTCACGTTGCTCAAACCTTCAGAGAGAGAAGTTGCTTATGACTCACAGGAAAATTCCCTTATCGCTCCGAGCACCGGCTGGCTCGGCATTTTAGTGACGTTCAGACTTGCATACGTGAATGTACAGAAAGTTGTGTGGCTGGTTAGGAAATGGGGCTCAGTCATTTTTTTTGCACTGAAGTCCATAAGGATTTAGAGTTATTATATGTGTGTGTGTGTGTGTGTGTGTGTGTGTGTTGGGAAGGCAGGGGATAGAGGTTAGTGGAGGTAAATTAGCTCAAAGTGTTCGATTTAGAGCCACAAAAACACACCTCCCCCCAATCTGTGTCATTTTTTATCTAAAAGGGTAATATTATTTGTCTTTTTTAATGTCAATATACCAAATAGGGCTGGTATTCAGCCTAAATATATTGGGAAATGACTTTTGGTCCATATCGCTATGGACCAAAAGTCATTTCCCAATATATTTAGGCTGAATATCGATTTATACAATATATAGTCGTGGAAAATAATATTAGACCACCCTTGTTTTCTACTTGCTTTATTGTTCATTTTGATGCCTGGTACAACTAAAGGTACATATGTTTGGACAAATATAGTGATAACAACAAAAATAGCTCATAAGAGTTTAATTTAAGAGCTGATATCTAGACATTTAACATGGTTTTCTTGATAAGGATTTTGGTTAATATCAAGAAAACCATGGAGAATGTCTAGATATCAACTCATAAACAATGGTCTGGCATTTTTTTCACGACTGTATATCCCGATATTTGTATCGCAAAGTGAGAGCAAATGTTCAGTCAAAGTCAAAGCCAAATATGACATGTCACAAGTAGTTTTATTGAAACCGTTTGTTTAAGTGAGCAACATTTATATATAAAATATATATTTTTTTAACTATATTGATATATGCGATATGGTCTAATTCCATATCACATTTAAAAATATATCAATATATTTTTTATATCCATATATACATTGTAAACAATTGTCTTGTAAATTAACAGTAAAATACTGGCAGCAGGGTTTCCAGCATTCTACTGTTAATTTTACAGTTCCTCTACTGTTATCTACTTTACAGTATATAAAACCACATAGTGAATTACAGTAAAATCCTGCATTTCATTGATGTTTACAGTAGACTAAAACACAGTATAGTACTGAAGCTAGTTGCAATATTGTTGCTGTATACAATGCAGTCATTTTTTGTAAATAGAGCATATTACTGTCTGAAAGCCAATTACTACGAATTAAGCGCTGTCTTCACTGTAACCTCAGTCATTTTAATAAACCATATACTGAATGAGTTATTTAAGTAAAATACAGCCATTAAAAATGTGTACAAGAAGAGACTTAGCAAATATCATAGATATATATATCATATATTTTATGGGAAACGGCAAGCTACCTACAAATATTGCCCAGAATGCATTGTTTTCTACAGTATAATAACTTTTTAATGGAAAAAAGTATGTTACTGTCACAATTTGTTTTCTCACAGCAATCTGTTACAGTGTATATTGCCCGGCCCTAACACCAAAAAAACAACACATTCAGAATACTGTCATTTGTCTACTTTTTTTAGTATTTGCTGTCATGTTTTTCCACATTCTTCTCTGATGCCGTGAATTCTGGTAATTTATTGACTGTCTAGTGTCAAACTGGCCCTCAAGTAAAAGTTTTGATTGCAATAAAGGTCATTTGACTTTGCTGGTTCCTTTGAGTATGCATCCATCATGCTTCCCGCTGTGCGTTCTGACCTTTGCTGGACGTAACTGGCACCCCATGTTCCTGAGCCTGTCATCCCTCGCTTCCATTAGTGCTCATCTTCAGGGCGTAATACCCATCAATTTTCATTTCCGTGGTCGTGGTGGCATGTCTCGCCTGTGTTGGCTATCCATCTATGCTTTTATTATGCTGCTCTAATGACGCTTTGTGTGGTGTGTGTGTGTGTGTGTGTGTGTGTGTGTGTGTGTTGGGGGGGGGGGCGTCTGTGTGCTGAAGTTGAAGGGAAGTTCCAGTGACCTTAAGGCAACTTATCTAGCATTTTTCCTGCCTGCAACCTATGACATTCGTGCTGATTTAATACTTGAATTTTAGTGAATAAGCACCATTAATCTGCCAGCGATATAACTCAGCAAATACTTTATGGCTCCCCGCCTGGCCTTAATGTTATTATTTTGGGGTGGCGAGTTAATACTGCTTTCATGCACATTTTGAGTTCATTTGTGAAGTTAAAAATGCTTACACTAAAGCTGAAGTTGTAGTGGAGTTTAGTTATTGTCAAGGCAGTATTGTTTTTAGTGTTGTGTTAATATTCATAATTATTATTGCAACTTTCAGTTTGCAAACTGTAGCTTTATCCAACTTAATTCTCAGCTCATTGGCTTATTCACATACGGCTGCAGAACTGAACGCTCGGCCGTGTTTCAGTTCAGTGAGTAGTGATATGCAGTCATAGATTAAATTAAAATAAAAAAATACACAGATTGATTAAAAATTCCACGTGATCGACTTAATCGTTAACGACCATTAATCAATCATCCATTCATTATCCCCATCCCTACTCCAAGAGGAACAGGATCAGGTTTCGACTAGGGGTGTGCCTTATCGTATCGTTCACGATAATATCGGTATTTTTTTTACGCTTAAAAAAAAATGCATATCATGATATTGGCAACGTTCCTACTTCTTGATGTAGTGGCGTAAGGCTAACAATTAAAGTTGTTTTAATCACAAAAAGCTACTTACTCTCTGTCGCTAAACACATGCAGCTTTCAAAATAAGAGCATGGTGTGTTATCAGAATCCACCACAGAACTTACAAGAAGACTGTCAAAATAAGATGCCTTAAATAAAACATACAAGAACCTTTATTCTCTTATTCTCCTTATTCTATTTACAAAATTCATTAAAATATGCCCCCAGAACCCCTAAATGGTTATTTTTATTATTTGCACATACTCAAGAATCAAGTGTAATTTTTTTTTATTTGGCAACTGTTGAGATTTGCACTTCAAACTACATGTAAGATTTTTATTTATTTATACAGACTAAAAAAAATCATATTTTCTATATCTTTTTAAGTATTTCCTTATATCGTCAAGAATATCGTCATCGCAAAAATAGCCTGAAATATCGTGATATTCTTTCAGGGCCATATCGCCCAGCCCTAGTTTCAACCTGTCTTTTCAAAAGTTCTCCTTTTTCTGTCTTGCTGTGATAGTAACTTCACCTTTGAAGGCTTCTTTATCAGAAGGAGCTCCATTTCTTGCACTTCAATTAACACGATCAAACAAAAAACCCTGCAGTATTCAAATACTAATTTGAACGTCTATTACCATGGCAGGGTCAAAGCTTCAAAGCAGCCCTACATTTACATTCTGTGCAGTCAGACCACACCAGTCAATGTCAAGATGTCAATCTATTGACCCACTACTACACAGTCATATTGTTTGAATGAGTGCTTCCATGTAATTTATCGAACATAAAAAAAAAATTAAAAATCCTTAAACTACAGTGCACCCATGAGGACAAATATTGAGTTATCTCAATTAAATATAGGAGCATCACAACAAAGAAATCCAGTTATTTTCATGAGCGTCTTGTCTCTCCCTTTATGACCTGTCAATAGCCTGTGTCAAAATAGGAATGAAAAGCCAGAAGAACAAGCAGCTGAGCCTGCAAAGTAGAACTTAACAGTCTTTCCCTTTACTGCTGCTGTCGCTCAAACAAGTCTCCAGGGCTTGGTGCACAGTTATTGAGAAGTTTTAAAGGACCTGGGTTATTTGTACCCTCAAAGGAAATTGCAGTTTCTCATGGCGCAGTGCTTTTGGTACAATGAAACAATAATTGCAGGAGCATCGGAGATATTGAATATTGTTATTACAGGACAAGTTGCCCCATTTTATTCAACAAAGGAAAGTTTATTTTGTGCACATGGTTTTACTGGACTGTGAGCAGGTGCCATATTTGGAATAAATCCAACAAATAAGGCAAAATGTGATTATGAAGTTCTCCTTCTACAAGATTATCACAGATTAATAGGACCACGTTATTGAGCTGTATCCTGTCATTCCATTAATCACCTCAGTGTTTACGATTTGTTGCAAAGCATGCTGGGAAATCTGGTTAAATCCTCATTGAATAACAAAGACTTTGCGGTGCCTGGCTTGTCAGAAAGGGCACTGAACATGTTTGCTTGTTTTCTTTTTGGAGAAAAAAAATCCTTTTAAATGCCAACCTGGGTAAGCTTTGGGTTCACGTAGAGGTCTCTTTCTTCTCTGATGATGTTTATTTGATATGATCCCCTCATATAGAAGCACATTGTATTTTACGTCCGTTACTCTCTTTAATGGTACGTCCCAATATGCAAAGCTACACTGTCTCGGAGTTCACACACAGTTTGAAGGGATTTCCTCAGGTTCATCTGTAATCCATTGGTTGACCTGATTTCTCGAGCAAACCGTCTTCAAACCACCGCCCTGCTACTCATCTTTCCAAAGGTACACGAGTGCTGTTAGACACAATATAGCATAACTATTATTTGTATACATGCATATTTTATTTTGTGCGGGCAGTACATTCTACATTTTATTTTATTTATTTTTATCCCATTTTTAATTTATTTTATCTTATTGCATCTTACTGTTCTATTGTTTACTACATCTCATTGTATTGTGTTATCTATTTATTGTTTGTGCAGCACTTTGGAAACCTTGTGTTTGCTAAAATTGTGCTATATAAATAAAGTGGATTGGATTGGATTGGAACTAACTGAACTGAGATGGCAAACCATCCATTTTTTTCCTGAAGACCTTTTCAATTGAAATTGTTTTTGTTTCTTAGTTTTTGAAGACATGCCTTTATAATTTGCACAAACTAGGGATCAGTGTTCGATTAATGGTCGTTAAGAATTTGGACAACCACGTGGAATTTTTAATCAATCTTTGTATTTTTTTATTTTAATTTTATCTATGACTGCGTATCAGTACTCACTGAAGTGAACTAACTGCAATATCAATTCTAAAACACACAGAAATACAAGAGTAGTAATTTGCATAGTGGAGTATGTATAAAACAAAGTGATTAATCAATTGATTGATCGTTAACGTTATAGATACTCAAGTTGGCATGTTTCTTTCAAATGCTCATCCCTAGCACAAACAAAATCAAATCAGTCATTTCACAGTTGTGTCAAAAATGGACATAATTTATGGTCCTTCAAATTACATCCATATTTAGTTGTTTTTTTCCAACCATACAGTCATGCATAATGATTAGACTGAGTCATATTTATTCAGACATTTCCCCAGCAGTGGTAGACCCGTAGCAGAGTGTAAATGTTAGTTATTACCTAGTCCGATATGCCATTTTTATTCATGCAGGTGATCATAAAATTTTCATACGTGTATAAGTAAACCACATGGGCATTTGGTATAAGATGGTTCGACACAGAAAATCCTCACAGGATAACAACAGCTTCTCTATTCCCCACCGTACCTTAGCCTGTGGGAGATCATTACTGTTTGTAAGGGAAGATGATTATTGATTTTGCCATATACATAGTCATTTTACTAATTATTACAGGATGCCCAGAGGCAAAGAGGTATTTCACAGAAACGTGCGATCTGTACCTGGATCCTGAAAATCTGAATTTAAAGCTGCTTTTTGTTGCCTCGATTCTTCCGTCATTGTGATCAAATCTCAATATGCAGATGAGGCGGTTGGCGCTGATGGATGTTTTTGAATGTGGTTATCCTCCGCCTTATTGTAAGACACCTTCAGATGTTTTACTTTATTCTGGCGCCGGAGAGAGCTCATTTCACACCTGTTTGCCAGCTGTTTGCTGATGTCTTTATAAATTGGGTAAATTTGTAGCCTGTTTCTCAGTTTTGCTTTTGTCCTTCTGCAGTGCTATTAAACAACACATTTCCTCCAGATGTGTTCCCACTGATCCAGTAGCAATTCAGGTTCAGGTGGTACACTGCAAAAAAAGAAAAGTTGGGTGAACTCAAAATTTCAAGGCAACAAACTTCGATAAAATTTTAAGTTGGACAATTAAACTAAATATTTTACGTTTTGTTTTTGCGTTTGCTTAAGTCTCAATTCAGATTTTTGTCAACTCAACTGTAAGTTGTACTAACTTATAATTTTACATTATAAGTTATAATAACTTTTAATCCTTACTTCTGCTAACTTCTGCAATGTGCTGAGTTGGCACGATTGTAACGCCGCTATGAAATGTCAGCTAATGTTGTGGCCACAATTTTGAGTTAGCTTTGATACGCTAATGGCTACTCTTGTAGCTGTAACAAGCAGCGCCGCTAGCATCAGTTAGCCACTAGCATCAGTTAGCCGCTAGCTTTCGCTAATGACCGAATTTCACCGCTTTCCCGCATTTCACAACAAAGAAATAAGAGTTAGCAGAACTATTGTCCCTTGTTGTGAACCCCAACTTAAAGATATAAGTAACAACAACTCACAAACTTGTTTTTGAGCAGACAACTGGCTTCCTTTGTTGTGCTAACTTACATTATTGCTCTAAATGTCAATAATTTATATTTCCAAGTTTTACCAACTTAAATCACTGTTTTAGGCCTAAAAATACAAGTTGGCTTTTTTGCAGTGTACATTAGAACCACTGGTTTAATCTTTAGTCAAATGACAGTCTTCCCTCCGCCCATCAAGTCACGCTAACTTCTTAACCTCTGAGTTTCATGGGTGACTCATACTTTTTTGTCAGATAGCTTTGCACTATGACTACTTCTTCTCTTAAAATACAGACCTTTGCTGCTTTTACTTTTGCTTCTCCTGACACCTTTAAGAAATAATACATTCAGCTTGCACCTAGGCAGTCACTAGCAGGCTTAAACATTAGACTTACTCATATTTCTTCTTAAAAAGCCCCTGTCTAGTGTCTACAGATACTCTCAACATCTTTATATGTGTCTTTTTTGGCGTGTAACCCTATATATGTGGGATTTATTTTACAGAAGGCTGTATGGATATTAAGAAACATGCAATGAAAGACAGTATATTTGTCTTCCAGAATTCGGGATTTCAATAGAACTTTGCCTGAGGTAACCCAGATGCAGTAGATCCAGTGCCAAACATTTCATGTTCCCACTGCTTTGATACACTCCTATTTCTTCCTACAGTGAGAAATAGAATGGGGAACCCTCAACTGCTCATAAATGTACAGATGGATGACAAATTAAAGGAAAATCTAACATGACATGAGTAGTATAGAGCCAGGCCACCATAGACCTCCAGACCTGCTTTAGTGCTCCTTTGAGGGATGAACACAATTCCCCCACAAGATATTTCCTCATTCATTTATATTTATATATATATATATATATATATATATATATATACATACATACACAATCTTTATTTAATCAGGGAATCTCACTGAGTACAGCACATACAAAGGAAAAGCAAACAAAAACCAGAAATATAAAAATGGCATCAAAGACAATTACAGACTTACAGACTTTAACAATCTAAATATCTAAACAATGTCAGATTTTCAGTACATTTTTGAATAAAAAAAAGACCATATCTATGTGGATGGTGCACCAATATGAATATGCAAAGGAAATCATCTTTCTTTAAGATTATATACATATTTACATGTTATCATGAGTATTAGAAATAATAACTGAGACAAAAATATAATACTTAATTAAATAAACACCAGTACCATATTGAGTATGAGTCTGTTGCTGACTATTTGAATAAAGACAAAAGAAAAAAAAAGAAAATAGCTAACGCCATATCTAAATTTGCCCCGAGCATTGCTTTCTTCATTTTATATTGTGTAAAAATCGTTTCATATCAGCTCAAATTGTGCAACATGTACGCTGATTTTGATAGATAGTAGATCAGCTGGGTTGAGATTTGGTGACTGTAAAGGCTGTGTCATTTATTTCATTTTCATACTCAACAAACCATTCCCTGTGTGGGAACACCTGCATTTGATTTGTTGCTCCACTCTTTATTCCCATATTTGCTCTAATTTGGCCCTTGCCTATCTTTCTTTAATCATTTTTCTATAAACAGCCTTTTTTTGGTTTTTGGTGGGCACACATTTTTGGTTCATATTAATACTTCTCTTATATTGCTTAGAAACAGAAAAACGTTGTGTATATATAACGCTGTGCATAATCTCTGTGTATATTGCCTATCCTTTTACCTTTTTAAATATGTTTTTTATTAATATTTCTGGTGTTGTAAGTTCATATTGAAAAGCAGAGTTTGACACATGACTCAACACAGTCGTGTCATGACGTGTGTTTTGTCCAGAATAGTAGCAGAAGGCAGAAAGATGGAATAAGCAAAGGCAAATATGTGAACTGTATGATGTAAATTTGGCACATTAATTTGTCTCATCAGAATCAGAAATACTTTATTGATCCCCTGGGAGGAAATTTGCTTTGTTACAGTTGCTGCTGTATGAGAATAAAATAGAAAGTAAATCTGTAAATAATATAAAGATAAAAAGGTAAAAAAGCACACTACACCAAATATACAACAATATAAATACAAATGGAAGTCTTAGGTTAATAAAGATATGAATAGAAGAATAGAAGTATGAAATATCAAATAAATATGAAGTAAATAGAGATGTGTAATAAAATAAAATGGAAATATAGAAATAAAAATATAGATATGGACAAATTGAACTACTGCCCATGGTTACTAGAGAAATTCCGTATTGCACAGATAAATATTACAAATAAAGTTATTAATATAATATATTTTATGGTAACGCTTTATAATAAGGTCCTTAATAACCATTAATTAACAAGTAATAAGGCATTGTTCTCGCTTTAGATCCGGTAGTTGCAAAAAGCATAGTTAACTTGTAGTTAACTTATAATAGATGAGCAATAAAGTATATTTTAATATCAATAAGCAAACAAAATAAGATTAATAAAGGCATGGCAAAGACATAATGGGTGGGTCATGGGTGTTTGTAATGCCATTATTAACACTTGTATAAGCTTATAAACACACAATAATGTTAATAAGCATCTTGTAAGGACTTACAAGGGCCTTATTACTTGTTAATTAATGGTTATTACAAGGACCTTAATATAAAGCGTTACCTATTTTATTACTAATAGTTATTTGTGATACTTGTCTAGGCTGTTAAAAATGTCCAGTATTAACATGGTACACCTTTAGAGAGAATAAGGCAATGAGCTTATCACTAACCTGATGAATTTATGAACAAATTTAAATAAGCAAGCCATTGATTTTTATTTTACACTCCAATATTCTTCTCATGCTGCTGAATGTGACGCAGTATCTGAATCACTGATGCTGTAAGCCGCCACCATCTGATGCACCATTAAGGTTAAAGCACTTAAGTGCAGATTCTATGTTTATCCTTATAGTATGTGCTCTTCTAAAGGTTCACTGCAACATCTGTAGCCTTTTGATCCATTTCCATCTCAAAGGAAAGGTGTAATTTCCTGCCTGAAAATATTGCTTATAGTGTATAAAAGAAAGCAAAATGTGTGTTTTGTTAGCCTTGGAGTGCAGAGCTTACAATAACAAAGAAAGCTCTGCGTGGATACCACGGTCTGAAGCCGAGGCATAGATCTGCAGTCTCCTGCTGATATGTTCCATTTTCTCTCTTCTCTTTGTGCCTCTCTTATTTTACGAGTGTGCTGCGCTATCGCCAGGGCAACATGGGTGGATGAGTGATGGTGTCCATTAGTAAACATAGCCCCCTATATGTGCCATCGGCCTAAAGAGCCAATGTCTTGAACCTCCTTTCTTTCTTTTTTCTGCCCTCCTACTCTCTCTTCACTTATTTTCCACATTCTTCCCCACTCTTCCTCTTACCTTTTACCACATCGCCCCCCCCGCCCCCACTCCATCTTTTTCTTCCTCTCCTCCCTTCTCCATCTATCCTCCTTATGGTTGTTTTTCACAGCCACAGCTCTGCAGTAGAGGGAGGGATGAGACCATTTCTCTTCCTCCTTTGTGCACTCATTTTTTGCGAGACAGAGCGACTAGAGGATGGGTTGAGAATGTCGAGCATTAGGTTGGGAATAGAGCGCTGTTCAAACAAAAAGAATAGACCGCTAATATGACAGATGCTGTGTGTATTGCAGAAGAATATTAGCAAATCTAAGTTTTCCCCTTGGCTGAGTAGAGTCAACAACGAGGGTGAGGAATCTGGCTCCTCCAAAGACTGCTGCTGCTGCTTCCAGTCATGACGTGGGTGATGAGATGTTGTGTACAATCTTGCATCTCTTTAAACTTAAATCCCCCCCAAAAAACGGCGCGGCTTTATAAATATGGATTCAAGGTTCATTTTGGCAAGGCTGCATTTATGAACTGGGGGTTTAGTTTTTAGTTGCACCCCTACAGCACACACTCAACACAGGCGCTCTACTGTACGCTGGGAAAAAAAATGCTAATTTCACAATTAGCTTTTCTGTAATTAGTACGGAAAGGTAATTGCGGCGGATGTGCAATTAGCATTATGTAAAGTGCTTTTCCCCAGACTTAGGGGCCAATCAGTTTGCCCCTTTACATTCTCTGTTCTGCTGATGATGTGGGAGATGCTTAGTGCCGAACATAAGAGAACTTCCTCTCCCTCCCACTTCCAATGAATGCGATTCACAAAATGAATCAGTTGGGGTCACATGCTCGCTAGAAAGGGGGTTGGGGGAAGTTTTTGCGTCTCCTTTTCATCTGCCTGTGACTGTGAATGGGGAAGAGGGAAATCACTGTCATACCAGCCGTTACAGCACAAAGCCTCCTGATTGCATTCTGGACTCTGACATGGTTTTTTTTCCTACAGGGAAACCAAATGTTCTTGCACAGCGTGAACGACTCATTGCCTGATTGCCCAACAACCTCCATCCTCTCCCCCCTCCGCTCCCCACGTTTTTAAATCCAACTCCAGCTCAGTCCTTTTCTCCATCCCTGCCTCTCAGTTTGCATTCAGATGGATTAGTGTTTGTAGCAGCGATTGGCGATTAAAGAGCAAATCCAACATAGCTTTGTCATGACTCATTGTGCATATAACACGGTCAGCTAGAATGTTGTGTTTTAATCAGGTGATTTCACTTTAACCCAGATATAATTTTCCTTTTTTGTTTCTCCAGGTTTCAGACGTCACAACAGCACAGTAACCAGCACTTTCAACTTACTGGACAGCAATAAAGATGGCAGGTAACCAACATACTAGACAGCTGAAAAGCTTGTGGCTGCTGTTTTAATGCTAACCCGTTTTAATGATTCTGGAAACTGACACCCCTCCAAAGCCCACACATGTGTGATGTGTCAGCCTTCAAATGGTAATAAAAACAAAAACATTTGGTATTATAAATAGTGTTGGCAAGTTTCTTTGTAAAATCTACAGGATCCACGGATTTGTTTTTGTTTTTGATTTTCTTTGTAAGATCTACAGGATCCACGGATTTGTTTTTGTTTTTGAAGGCCACCACTGATATTTTTATGCTGAAACAGTTCTCCCTTAGGATTTTCCTCTTGCCAGGGTGAAAAGGCTTCCGTCACAGTATTTAGATTGCTATGAAATCCAATACTAAAGAAATTCTCAAAGCATATTTGCTTTCAGTTTGGGTTTTTCTCCTCCTACTGTGCCGTTTTAAAAAATGTACCAGAAAGAGCTTGAAGGCTGGGGAGTGTGAAAAAAAGGGGAACAAGGCTGAAGATTTCAAATCTTGCTTTATATTTCTACCAAATGATCTACTGTCCTTGAACATTGTGCTTCTCCAACAGAGCTGCACATTTTAACCACTGGATACTAAAATGAGCAAGGTTTAGTGAAAGAATATATCTGTGACACATTTCTGACATTTTTCATCTTTTTATGACACTTTAGTGTTAATACAACTCTGATTCCAAAAAAGCTGGGTTCCTGTGAAAAATGTAATAAAAACCGAAAGCAATGATTTACAAGCGACCTGCTTTCAATTGAATACAGCATAATGACAAGATATCTAATGCTCAAACAGTGAAACTTATGTAAATATATAAACTCATTCTGTATTTGGTGCATTAAATACAGCGACTGTTTTTTTTAATTCATGTTTTACACAGTGTCCCAACTTTTTTGCAATCAGGGTTATAAGTTTTGTTTGTGCACACAACCTAAAGTGATGTTTATGTTAACTTATGAAAAACAGAAAAAGAGCAGCATAGGTCCATTTTCAATGGGGCGTATACAAATCCAGTATTTTGAATGTATATATTAGTTCGTCCATAACATTTTAAGCTCATAGGTGATGTTTCCATATAGTGGCGGCATAGCTAACCTATTGCTCATTTTGTGATAAAAGCACCAAATTTGGTACATGTATAGCTTAATATATTTAGAAGAAGACTGGATATTGGGCCCTTGCATATTGGCTTTCTGATGACCATGCTTTTACTGGTAGAGAGCACCTGGGCCCCCTCTAAGCTGCTGTTCACATGTTTTCAACACCACAAATATTAATTACATAAAAGTTCAAGTGAAAATGTGATTGATTACAGTGTGTATTTACAACAATAACAAATCAAAGAAAATGCAACAAAATGGTAGATTGCCTCTACATGTTCTCGTATTTAATGGAACCCCTTGGTCCAATGTTCCGTCCGCGGTACATATAGTGCAATAGTATAAATATGTCTTTTTCTATCCATTGTTCTGATAGTACAACATAGTAATCCCAATTTCTTTGGAATCGGGATTATATATTTATATTTGTATATAGAAAATTATTCTGTCCAGAGAATCGGGTCATAGAGGATTCTTTAATCCCAGATCGGTGAGGTTTCAAAAGTGAATGTGTGGTTCTGAAATTTCAAGAAACGAAAAGCTTTCAAATCTATACATTTATATAAACTTAAACAACCTGGTGATACAGGTTTCCATTGATAAGAATACCGAATGTTACAAACACAAACTCGAAACTACAGAAAGATATGGCAATGGAAACAAACTCTAGAACTGGAGAAAGTAGAAAAGAAAAAGGCATTAACTGTCTACTTACCATAACAGGACCGTCATCTAGAGGCACATAAAGGACAGAACCACTGGTTTAAATCTATCACCAAAGCTCAACAGTCTCACTTATCTTTCTAATTTGTACTGTTAAATTACATCAAACCAAATATTCAGTGTGTAACCACTTGAATATTGTAAAGCCTTTGTCGTTTAAAACTTGTTCTAAGACCCGACTTTGAAATATAATTCTTAATATTAATGGTAAGTGTAGTTCTTTCAAAAGCACATTTTTGTGATTAATTTAACAGCCACCAACTAATTAACTAATTGAATTAAAAGCCAACTAATTGTGTAAATTGTGCAACAAACAAAAACTCCTTTTGGGAAGGTGTTTAGTTTCATTCATAGGCTGTGTGTTGAAACAAAGGGAGCTTTATGTACAGAGTAAAACATGTAATTTCTGTCAGTGTGGATGAGGGGAAATATTACCATGTCGCACGGGGCAACAAATTCACAGAGCTCATGTTCAATCTCTTGTAGTTGTTGTCCTCAAGAGAAATCTTGCTAATGCAGTAAAGTGAAACACAAACATCATAAAAGATGAGTAAGAAGAAGCAGATCCATAACACCTCTGGATTAAAATAAGGGCTCATATTTCTGCTCTCATGTTTATCGTATATTTTATTGCTCATGCTATAAGATAAATGAGTGTTCCTTGAGTACCTAATTCACATCAATATGTATATATACTACACTCATTAGTTCCACCTTACCTTCTGATGCAGTGAAGTCTCATCAGTCTGAGCTGAGTGCACACATCTCATTCCCTGAAACTCCTACACCTATTTGTTCTTCAGCAAACTTCAAAAAAGTAATTCATTGCCTTATTTGCATTGTTTAATTTTAAAGTCCCAATAGACCCACTTGTCGCCCCCTTACCCGATCTCCCAGCTCCCCCCTCAGCCACCCGAGCTGACTCACATGCTGTCGTGAGCAGTGTTTAACCTCTGCCAGCTCTAAAGAGAATGACATCCATTTTGCTTTCAAGCGAGATACTTAAATTTGCTGGTGGCTTGCAGAAAAACAGAGCGCGTCATATCCAATGAGCCTGTCCCCTTTGTGCTCTTTCTCTGCTGCTATCCCCACCCTCACGATCCCCACCTACCCACACCACGCCTGGAAAAAAAAAAATCAATACTGCTTAAGCTAACTGGGCATATTCTCCCGGAAAGGAAGCAGGGCTGGGCATAGTAAACTGAAAGCGCTATAAAACATATGGCTGCATCGAGGATGAAGTGCTTGTGCAGCGATTTTCCAGGGAGCGCTATGTGCCCACTTATGCATTCCTGCGCCTGGATGTGTACCATTATTCAGCCCTTCTGCCCCCCCAATCCCTCCCCAGCTCTGCCTCCATCCATCCACCGTGTCTCTCCGCAGGCTGCGCTTAAACAAACACATTACTAAGCTGAAATATCTGCAAGTGCCGCTCATTTCTATACAGCCATTGTTTCAGTCCGTCAGTCAATGGGATTCGGTGAGCTGGCCATCTTGAGGCAGGACATGTATTGATGCCCATTTGAATAAAGCAGGAGCTGGAGGATTTGTATATGTATGCAACATCACCATTTTTTCTTGTAAGGCTCTGCAGCTCACACGCCAAAGTGTCAAGCTTGATTTAGTTTCCGTTTAGATAAATGCAAAGTCCAAAGTCACTGGTATACCTGATGCTTGCAGATTGCCTGGCAATTTGCTGACTTTGAACCGGATTAGCATGCACATTGCAGACTCTTTATCTTGTACAAAAAAGCTCTTGGCTTTGTCCCTAATGACACTTAGCAAAACACTACCCCGTTCTTAATCCACTCGATTGGAATTGCTAATTATCTTTAATGCAGATTCACAGATAATTGTTCTCTCATTTATACTGTGAACTAATCTCATTTTTGTGTCTATTTAGCCACCAATAATTGCTTCACAACAAAAATGGCAACTCGTTTTTTTTCAGGAAGTTTTGAATCCACTCTGATTTGCATAAAGAAATATGTCGGAAGCCAACGTGCTGCTTACTAACGTCGTAATTGTCTTTTAAAACAATTCTGAATAAGGGTTTCCATGAGCCTGGAAAACCTGGAACCTGAACAACTGCTGACAGATTTTCCTCTGAAATGCCTGGAAAATTACTTGACTCCTGTTACCTGAAAACAGGCACATTTGTGCGTGGATTGTGAAAGTATTATTAAATCAGTGGCAATAAATGGTCTTATATTATTATTAATTGCAATTACTTTTCGGAAAAAATATATCATCCAATAAAATATAGTAATTGTTACAGGCCTAGTCGATCCACAAATACAGATTTAACACTTTAAATGCAAAACTGCAGGTTTTTCAAATGACAGTCCATGAAAAATGCACAAACAAAGTTTTTTTTTTTTTACAAATAGACATCTATTTTTACAAATATTGCACATTTATTTAAATGCCAACTTCCAAGTCAAAAGGAATTTTGTGTTTGTGGATAGCAAAACACATTTGTAAAGCATGGAATATGTGCATATACCAATCATTTCTAGACCTTTTTCTGTGCTTAATATTCTATAACGAACCTATGCATGGTAAATGATCAATTTGACTGGCTCAGTTCAGTGAAGCTACTGCCGTATTACCTGGATTAGTTTTGTCGTTGAAGGTTAATACCTATTATCATTAATTTATCAGAAATTGCTAACTGATCTGGATAGAACCATCTGCCATCAGGTGATGCCTGAACCGGATCATTGCTGGAAAGTAATCTCTAAGAAAAAAATAGGAGCACTAGAAGTGTTCCTGTGATTTGTAGGTTAGCGTGTTCAGACATCAGGTCACATCGAGAACATGTAGTTGGTTCAGTCTGAAAGTTTCTTCCCATTAGTTTGTACTTTGGGATACAAAATCTCCCCACACATTGGTCATTAAGGTAGCTTGTGGACTTCCTCACCATTATTTCATCCCAAACCTTCCCAAGCATTACACACAAGTGCAACCCACTGTGCCAGCTGGCAGGCAGTTGGCAGCCCAGTGCAGGATTAACTGGTACCAGTATGCTGGCCTATAAATAGAGTCGACCAACTGCTTCAGGAAATGAACCATGATGGAGCCTCCCAAAGGCCCACAAACAGGTTGTGCTTTTTATCCCCTCCTCTCTGTCAGGATTATAACTATGCGTGTGTGAGAGTGAGTTCCCTAATGTTTATTACTGTCTCTTTCAGTCAAGCCCACTGTAGGTCTGCATTGCAAAGCACCTGCTTTTATGATGCCATATATATATATATATATATGTGTATAAATACCCTTTGTGATTGGGGCCAAAGCCAGTTTTCTTCATGCAAGATTTTCAGAGCGGCCACTCTGCAGCCTCTGTGCCGCCTCACAATGGAGAGAGCTATTGTTTTTCTCCAGCACTTACCCCAAGCATTGATCCTCTGTAGTGGAACAAGCTATTCGCTTTGTATGTTTGCCTGCACTTCCGCTTTTGATGGACTCCCAGGATTGATCCTGGCTATGCAGTCATTATCTCAGCTCAGTAATGTTAGTTTAGGTGGAACCTCAGGAAGAAAGACACCAGCAGGGAAGAGTGGCTTAAGAAAAGATCTAAGTGTTCCCGGATAAGAGGTGGTGTGTGTGATTTTTGATTGTGCCACTCAGAGCGAGATAAATGGAACGAGAATCCGAGTCGATGCAGTGTTGACTAAGCCCAAACTGACCTTAAGAATGAGCTCACCCAAAAAGGACAATGTTCACCTTATCCCCATATCAGTTGAAACACCAGTAACATTTGTTTTCAATTCAATATACAGCGAGTTAGCTGCTGCTGCTTTATCCGGTCATCTGGAGAGGAAAACAGAAGTACAGACTGCTTCATTGATAACTGCAAACAACTTGTGCACTGTAATCCATGTTCTGTGAAGCCAAAAGATCGAGCTTGGAGAGGGTTTTTTTCCAGTTTTGCTAGAAAACTTAACTTTTGTTGGTGCCAGTTGCAGTGAAGGCTTCAAGATGTTCATAGAAAAAAATATTTTTCCTAAAGTATGCTTAGATAAAATAAAAAATTACTACAATTACTATCTGTCACAGAATGCGGCTGTTTGAGTCTATGACCCATGAAATAAACCGTTCATTTGCTTTATAATGAACTGGGTCTATGGTGACACTCTTTGGGTAAAAATCTTACGCAGCGCACAGTTGGTGACCATTTTCCATCACACAGCAGTGATCGGTCTTTTAGAGAGGGTCGTCAGAGCTAACACTCGCTCTTCAACTCATTTTTGCAAGCGTTTCCAGTCAACGGTCGCTAAAGCGGAACAAATGAGGAAAAGAAAAAATTCAAAGACAAGTGAAAGTGAGATCCAAAACACATTCAATTACCACTTGTCGCCATAGGTCCTGCCAAAGAAAATGAAACAATAATCTTTGTAATTGTAATTAAATTGAAACTATGAGGCATGCTAATATAGTGTTGTAATAATAGTGTGATTTTGATATGAGGCACATTTTGAAATAAACTTAATTTCATTTAGCTCATCTCAAGACTGAGAAGAATGTATATGTTATTAGATATGTTTCATATTTTTAAGTTGACTTGAATTAATGAATGTAGTATTTTGGCTCTTTTATTAATTTGTAGGACGCTGTGTAATTGTGTAGAACAGGGGTAGGCAACCTGCAGCTCCAGAGTCACTTGTGGTGTCTAGTTAGGCCAGCTTTCAACTTTCCAAACTCCTGAGATACTCCTCTCACCTGCACTAGGGTCCTAAAATCATATTAATATATGCTCTCTAAGTCCTATTAGCAATGTTGGAAGGCTAACTAAGACTCAGTAGGCTGTTTATCTTCATTGTAAGGCTCAAAATTCTGTTTTCAGCTCCATTTTTCTCTTTTTTCGGGCCAACAATGGCTCTTTTGTTGGTAAAGGTTGCCGACCCCTGGTCATTTCCAGTTGTTGTACCAAAATACTCCAAAAGAACTAAGACTAATACACTGCTGTTACCTGTGTCTGTTTTTTCCAAACTCAACAGTATAACCGTGGATGAAGTCCAGGCTAAAGTGGCACTGGTCCACGATGAAGAGAGAGTTCTTTCTGAAGATGAAGCAGTAGTGAGTAGTCTTTTATTCTTACTGTTAATACAACAATGCTGCTAGCTATAGTGAGATGTGTTGGCCACAACAATTGCAATGGCCTAATGCCTGCAACAAGGTTGTATTAGATGTGGATGAATATGCTATCTGACCTTGAAGCACTTGGTTTCTCTGAAAAACAACAAAAGAGCGTGTAGCAACGTATATCTCATATACTGTAAGTCAGGGATTCCCAAAGTGTGGTGCGTGGACCCCCAGGAGTGCACGGGCTGCTGCTAGGGGGTGCGCGAGATGGAAAATGTAATGGCGGTCTGATAATTACACAATTGCATTTTTTCCCCCCACACGAAGACAAAGACGTGTAAATAAACATTTCCTTTGTAAAATGTAAAATCAAAAACAGTAATATTAATTAATTAATAAATGCAGGCTATTCAAAATGCACTTCATCTTAAAATGAAGCATAGAAGAAGTTATCTTCCATTTTTCCAACCTGTGTTATGATGACTGGGTTGTGTTTTAGCTCCACGCTCATTTAAACTTGCTGCAATTTTTGTTCAACGCGGCTCAAAATATTATAACATTTTCCCCAGTTTATCTGCTTTCTGCCTCTGATCCTGAGCCTGTCATCATCCTCTTTGCTCTTAAAAGTGGAAGCTTGAGCATAACTTTGTTGCATTATATTGAAACTGTGTTACAGATGAATTCAAATGCGAGAGCGCATTGTTGTGATGGTGATTATTTTACTATATGTGTGTTCTGGTCATTTGAGCATGATTAAACATGCCGCCTTTAATATGGCTATAAAAAAGCTTATTGCATTTTGTTTTTTTTTGAAGGTGTGGGGGATTGGGGGTGCGTCAACCCGGTTGGGACATAGAAGGGGGTGTGCGGCTAAAAACATTTGGGAACCGCTGCTGTAAATAATCTAAATACATACTTTTTTTCTGAGGCAAGACATTACATGCAAAAACATTTTGCTTCTATTACATGTCTACAATCAGACAAGTGGAAAGAAAACATCCCAAATACACATTTAGGTTTTTATTTTACTATCTTTGAATCCGTAGATTTCTTGTAAATTCACCAAAGTTAGCATTTGACAATGCCTCATTTGCATATATAAACATACAATTTTAGACCACCTTGTTTTCTCTAATATCTTGTTCATTTTAAAAGTAATCTATCTATCTATCTATCTATCTATCTATCTATCTATCTATCTATCTATCTATCTATCTATCTATCTATCTATCTATCTATCTATCTATCTATCTATCTATCTATCTATCTATCTATCTATCTATCTATCTATCTATCTATCTATCTATCTATCTAAATGCCTGGTACATCTGTTTGGACAAATATAATGACAACAAAAACAGCGTTTAATTTAAGAGCTGATATCGAGCCATTTTCCATGGTTTTCTTGATAATGATTTTGGTTATTATCAACAAATATTGATATTGGTTAAACATTTTACCCCATTCACCTGTAGTGAATCTTGCAATACATTTCTCACAATTAGTTTTGTTTCTTAAACTTAGACTTTGAACTTTGAAGTAATTTCCTCCAACAACTGGTTCACTGTAGATCTTAGCAAACAGGAGTAAATTTGTTGGGAGCTATTTGTTGATTAATTTAAAGTATTTACAGCATTGGTGGTTGTGAAATTGAATCAAAGTACAAGCTCACTATTGCACGCCATCATCCATACACACTGCAAAAAAAGAAAAGTTGGGTGAACTCAAAATTTCAAGGCAACAAACTTCAATAAAATTTTAAGTTGGACAATTAAACTTAATATTTTAAGTTTTGTTTTTGAGTTTGCTCAACTCTGAATTCAGATTTTTGTCAACTCAACTGTAAGTTGTACTAACTTATAATTTTACATTGTAATAACTATTAATCTTTACTTCTGCTAACTTCTGCAATGGCTACTCTTGGTGCTGTAACAAGCAGCGCCGCTAGCATCCGTTAGCCGCTAGCGTCCGTTAGCCGCTAGCTTTCGCTAATGAATTTCACCGCTTTCCCGCTTTTCACAACAAAGAAATAAGAGTTAGCAGAACTATTGTCCCTTGTTGTGAACCCCAACTTAAAGATATAAGTAACAACAACTCACAAACTTGTTTTTGAGCAGACAACTGGCTTCCTTTGTTGTGCTAACTTACATCATTGCCCTAAATGTCAATAATTTATATTTCCAAGTTTTACCAACTTAAATCACTGTTTTAGGCCAAAAAATACAAGTTGGCTTTTTTGCAGTGCATGCACCGTATCCGATTATATCCAGTTCACATCCACTATTAGTCATAGAGTCAGGTCCTGTTGTTGATCATTTTTCAACCATCTGATCTTCATCTTCATCCACCTTGCCCTCCCTGTGCTTTTTCTATCCTGCTCGGGTTGACTGACTGTCTGCCGAGGTTCACTGTTTTCTCCACTCGTACAACAGGGTCCCTTCCAAATTCATTTGAATTCTGAACAGGATGAGCACAGTTTCCCAACAGTGATTCTTCCCTCGAGCTGCAATGTGTGAGAATGCGGCTGTCGGTTTCACTTTAAACTTGTTGAGCCTCCCTCTTACCAGGCAGCACATATCAAAATCTCTGGCTGTAAACAAAATGGCTAGAGCTCAATTTTTCCTCTACTTCTCCCTCTTCCTTTTTCTACTTTAAATGGCAATTGGTATGCACAATCATACACTCCAGCACTGTAAAAAAAAAAAGAAAAAAAAAAAGCGTCTGCTGGGTTCTCCTACTGCAGGGCAGGAAAAGTTCAGCTTGTGAGTAGGTTGTCACATTGCTGAAAATGTGTTTACAGAGATGCTCAAATTTTTCACAAATTAAGTTTGCGGTGTTTATGGTTAGAGGTAGAAATGTCCTCTACACTGTTTTGGGGTGACAATGTGTATCTCGCACTGGCTTGCTAATTTTAGCTGCTGTAAAATGTCTAACTAGAGGAATTGTTCGGATGTTGTGGTGTTAGTCTATAACAGGGATAAAAAAAGCAAAAAGCGAAGCAGCACCAAAGCCTTCACCAACATGAAAGAGTGCCGGATGGGAAAAATCAGTGCTCATTTGTTATTTCTGCTGGCTAACGGGGAGGCTTTCCTAATGAATTCAACTGCATCTGAAGAGGATGAATCAGTATGAATATGCATGAATATGAAAATGTGTGCTTAACTGCAACCAAAACAAGCGGTGATCAAGCCGGGCAAATTAAACGGGGCGCCATTGACAGTAGTTAACAGGCAATTTACATTAGAAGTGACAAGCGGCCCCGTGTTAGCACCTGAGGTCCAAGGGCAGCAACAGTTGTACCATACAAGAAGTTAATTCTGTGCACTGGGAGGGATTTAGAGAAGCCATTTTACTCCATAACCAACTATTAATTCTTTGCTTATTGCCTAGTTGGCATTTCTATCACAGAAATACATTTTCTGGCGACTTTAACACTGCAATTATGTCGCCGTACAGCCAGTGCATACCCCGAATATGTGTAAATCCTTTCAGCTTGATGAAAAAATAACACAGTTGTTGAGAGAACATAATAACACTGAGTTTTCATGCTGTTTTCTTCTATACAGTATGTGAACAGGAAAGGGGGAAAAAAAAGTTATTTCCTCATTGGTGCTCAGTCGTAATGTTTGCAGACCTTGATTACTTTCCTCCTGTCACACTCCGAGATAGGGCCATATATTGTTTTTGCACGCTTATTCAATTTGTGTCATTTTCACACCTTTTTATTAGTTTCCCCCCCTTCTTTTCCCCTTTCTCTTAAGAAGCTTTGGTCTCCAAAGAAAATTTAGTTTCCACTTCAGCGGCCCAGATAATTCAAGAACAGAGAGGATTTTCAGGAGAACAATTTGATGATCAAAGGAGGCACTACTCGGGAGGGAAGAGGGATATTCTGGCGTGGCGCTTCCTCAGTATTCTATCATTATGTTATTGCCCTCTATTCCTGTCGAAACTACTGCGAATGTAGATTCAAGTTCACTCGCTTTTAGAAGGTAATCATAGGTATCCAGGAAGAATGCCTTGTCATTGTCATTGCCATTCTCGTCAAGTTGCCTCCTTTAAACGCGGCACAGAGACCTGAGCAGATTTCATTTCAATACTCAAACTGAAACATTTGCACTAAATCAGCTCTTAGTAAAATCTTGCAGAGAGAGAGAAGACTGTCCTCTCTTCTGGCTATAACCATAGGACAATACATTCTCAGAGGCACTGATGTGTGACCAAGCTCGGACTGTATGTGCTGGGGAACAGAGCTGGAGGAAATTGCCTTCTCTCAAAGAAATGGGCATTTGTGCAGAGGTGAAATTCACTTATCCATCTACCCACCCACCTCCCTTCAAAGCCCCTTACCCAGTCTACCAGAAACTCAAGAGACCCAATATAGGATATGTTTTGCTTTCTCTTTTGAACAGGAGAACGAAATAAATCACCAGATTAAAAGAAAAAAAGTCACCACTTGGTGATGAGAAGAGAGCAAAGATGCAAGAATTTCACTTCTTTTGCAAGTGAAACATTGCTGTAGGTGCAATAAAGGTTGGGAATTCCCCATAACAGCGGGCTACTGGGTGTAGAATTGGCGCTTGCTTCACAGTTTAATAATATAAGCTATACTCCAGGGGTTCCTATATACAGAAGAAGGGCTGTCGTTAGTTGGTAACAAGGCAGGAATGAAGACAGTATAGTTAGGAGGTAGTGGTGCATGGACAGAGGGAAAAACAGAAACTTAAAGATCTCATTATAATGAACTCTGTGGCATCTATAACTAGCTTTAAGAAAGATCTGGTATGGTATAGCACCAGTAGACTAAATGTTTCCTTTTTCTTTTGTTCTTCATCGAACAGGAAGCTGCTTTCAAGTTGTATTCTATTCTCATTCAACGTCTACATACTAGAACTCTTCTAGTAAGTTAAGGTTGTCAATAGTATCCATACTTTTACTATACTATACAAAATGATTCATCTAGTTAACTATACATTTGATAAAATTGAAAGTACAAATCCTGAGCACTTAAAGAAGATATAAATTGATCAAGAATCAAATTGGACACCCAGTATTATTGTACTTTGAACAAAAATGCTCTCAAAATTGTGTCAGAAATACTGATACAACACAGTCATTAGTTGTGATTGTTTGTTGTCAGAAATGTATAATATTTGATGCTAATCAATTCACTTATGAGTATTTTTTTTCTTGGATTATATAAAATAAGCAAAAATAAGCCATGTGCTTCAGCCTATTCCTATTTTTCAGTTTTAATTATGATAATAAATTGTGTGAAATTTGTTTTTTACAGTATATAACCAAAAATAAAGATAATTCATTAATTTAAAACAAAAAGCAGAAATGCTAAATATTTTATGGTTTTCACTTCCTTGATCACAGATTTGTCACTTTTATTAATTTTGATTGTTTATAGCGCAATAACATATGATTAAAGCGATGGAGATGTGAATTAACCCTTTATCAGGCAAAGAACTATATTTGGTAACTTCAGGTAATATTTTGGGAAAAAAGTTGCAAATTGACTAGATTAAAGTGGCAAATCTACAAGGAAAAAGCTCGCAGATTTTAGAGATTTAAAGTGGCAAATCTGTGTGAAAAAAGTTGCAGATTTACGAGAAACAAGTGGGAAAAAAACAACTTTTTTCTCCCAGATTCACCACTTTAAATCTCATAAATCTGTAAATTTTTTTCTTGTAGATTTGCCACTTTAATCTCGTCAACTGTTTTCTCAAAATATTATTTTCATATGTTTTTTTTTTACACATTCTGGCTGTATGTAATACCCTCCAATATTCTCTAGGGTTAAAATTTGGAATTTGCAAGTATTTCAATGAGTGCCTTATTAAGGGTTAATCAGTATACTGGATATGCTGTACGTACTGTATATAAATATGTAATTTCTACAGCAGAAACCTTCCCTATACCTTTTTACCCATCTGACATTTTTCAGTCATGGTGACAGACTGACAGCATCCCACAGAGGCAGAAAGCACCTGCAAAGCAAGCCGGCCTGACGTGACTTCACCTTTCTATCTTGGCAACAACACTGAGCTCTCTTGATGTTCACAACATCCACTGATACACAGAAAACAAACACCCGGCGCCTCGCGCTGCCCTCCCACCCCACCGTCGCAAGCAACCAAGGTCAGCCGCTCGCCCGGCTCTTCACACCATCTGTTTGGGCTGGTTGACATTTGGCCTCAGCCAACAGTGAAATCTCACTTCAGAGGGGGCCCGGCATTAGCATTCTGTTTTTGTATTGTAAATCAAGAGGCCAGATTCAGCTATTTTTTTATCTTAAAGGCACCAATTAAGATCCTGACTGAATGTGCGAGATATTAGTAAATAGAAATACTTAGTGATGCATATTGAATCAGCGTGTAGGCTTTTAAAATGTTGCACTGAATACAGTAGAATGGCTTTTGACTTCTCATACAATGCCGCACATAAACTGCTCATTATATCTCGAGTCAAGCTGTAACCCTGACTGTAATTGTTGCACATTTAATCAACCCAAAAGACTGTGAGGTTAGAGCCACGTGAATGGGAAGGCAGGCTTTACAGTACATCTCTGCTTGATGGTGTCTCTCCAGCCTCCAGAAGGGGGCAGCAGGCCTCTAAGCTGAGTGCGAGCTAATGGAAAAAATGGAAAGTCACATTCACAGGTCATTTAATCTCTTTGTTTTGTCATGGGCTGGGCCCCTGGTGCTGTTTTCTCTGCCTCGCTCTCTCAAAGAAAGAGAGAGATCCCTCCTGTCCGGAAATGAACAATTCTCATCTGCCTCCAAGAATTTCCTTTTTCATGCATTTGTGGGGAGGTTTCGTAAGCTCGCAGTGATTCAAGGGGTTTAATGTGTGTGTTCTGAGGAGAGTTTTGGGTCTGGATGCAACTACAAGAGCAGTTTTTTTTCTTACCGTCTGTATTTAACTTTCTGAAATGCCTTTATTTGGAGCAATGTAGGCTCTTACGTCACTGAGAGTAACCTAGAAGTTTAATATCTGCAGACCTAAGCTGTACTTAGGATTCCAGTCTTACTGAACCGACTGTATGGATGTAGGCCATGCTGTTGCTTTACAGTGTATGCACAGGCTTGCTGTGCCATGCTGTGATTGCTTGTGGATTACACGGCAGTAGAGGTAAAGCATACACAGATTAGACCGTGTGATCTGGGTAATGTAGACGGTAGAATGTAGGTGGTTGTAAACAGAGGCAGCCATATATGAGCTTTGCATATCTGTTTTTTTTCTATTCCAACAAGTCTTCTTGTTAAAAGCCTTCTGGGTATATGAGGCTGGCTGGGCTGAGGGTGGGGGGGGAGGAGGGGGTTATCTACGCCTCTCCCCCCTCAGTACCATTCATCACCTCCCATCACACGAGTCATGTTTTTGCTCCCCAGCTGGAGTGCTTTCAAGCTATATAATGCGAAATGACAGGCTGAAACCAGAGGTGGAGTGATATGCGGTTTGTAGAGCCGAGGTACAGAAAACTGACCTGCTAAAAAACGCTGTAATGTGTCATGTTCTTTTGAGATAGGAGGACAGTGAGGGGAGGCGGAGGAGGGGGTTACCACGAATGATTTCGGTGGTAACTGTGAAAGACTTTTTTTTTTATTTGTTTCATGCTGCACACCTGACACTCCTCAATCTCTCGCCCTGCCCTCCGTCTCCTCTGCACCTCTAATCTTCCCCGCGCTCGTTTTTTGTTATGTAACGGCCGTGATTGGATGCGCTCGAGGTCGCGCAGGTGGAACAGGTAATGGAACCGGTGGGAGGTCAAAGGCAAGAGCGGGAAGGAGCAAAGTGAAGAGGTATCGCTTTATGCTGCTCCAACAAGTCATGAAAGAGGTCTTGTATCAAGAGGTGTCATAGGTAGCTTTCTATATGTCTAAATATCTCTTTACTATCTGTGCATCTGCCACTTTTTTCTGCATTTGCGTTAGATTTAAAGACGCAGTGTTGTTGTTTTTACAGAATTATGAGAAATAATCGGAGAAAAAGTGATTTGTATACCAAAATACAACCCTGTCAGACTTAAGAAAGTTGAATCACACAGCCGTGTTTGTACCGCTTTGACTCCATCGCTGAAAATTCTGTCTTACAAGCTGTACTGACAAACCAGCCTTAAAGCAAGCTCAAGGCAATCGTTTGTATTCTTATCAGCTTTAACCACTTGACAAATACTATTGATGTTGCACCCGTGTAACTGCAGCTCTCAAGAACAGGGTACACACTGTGCAATGAGCAACGTCCAGGGAGAATAGACATCGGTTTCCTCTGGGACAATCTATGCTGGTGCTTCCCCAGGTGAACGCATTGATCGGTGATCTTGTACTGTATCACAAGAACAGAAAGGATGTTTGAGCAGTGGAAGCAGTCTCTAAATATTCCCCCGAACATCTCTGGAACATTTTAGAGGGATTATTTTTAAGTTATGCTAATGGCAGGAAGTGGATAATCGGCTTATTTTATATACATGCGTTCCATTTTTTACAGTATAGTTGGGGTGGGTTGGTTAGAGTCAGTATCACAGTGCTAAAGTTGCAACCCTGATGATTTCAGGCCTCGTTAATTTGGCGACACCTATGGTTCTGTTGTGGTAACAACACAGCTACTTTTACAGAAATTAAACTGAAATAGTAGAAATATATTTTGTGCATTTGCAGTAAAGAAGGCCCCATATTTTAAAAGGGATTTCCATGTTGTTGTTTTTTATTAAATATGAAGCCGGTCGAGGATCTCTATAAATACTGTGAAAGTATCTAAATCCTCAATCCAAGCAGGAATGCACACAGCTCATATTAAGAAACTGTCCCTTTAAATGAGCCATGAGAACTTCTGTAAGGCTGAAATGTCACAACTATGCTGTTGGTGACTGTTGGTATAATGTGATGCAATAGGGCGCCACAGAAATGAGTTCTTAAACCAGGAAAATAGTTCGCATTTTAGCGCCATGGGGTCTAACCTCTCACCAGCTAAAAGAGCTGTTCGTGTTTTGCTGTACGACATAAAATACGTTAGCAAATACCCCCACTTGGGAATTTGGGAGTTTTTACGTGTTCTTTAAATAGGTGGTTGCTAACAAGTAGCTAAATGAGACTACAGTAGTTCTCTTGGATATTACACGTCATCACACTGGACATGGATGGGAACTCGCTCACTGGTCCGCCCTACAGCCTCTATTCTTGTTTCTCAGTGCTCTTGCAAACCCTTGTAGTTTGTAAATTATGTAAATAAACAATTCATTAGCCTACCGTTTCGCTAGCTTGTCAGCTTCTTACATCTGTCGGCTGCATTAACGCTTTAAACATAATAAAACTGGTGTTCATTTGTGAAGATTATCCTACCGAACAAAACATGTAAGCATCAGAAATGTGTGTTTGCCACAGTGCTTATTTTCTGCAATGAATCCAAAATCCAATGCAAAAATCCCATCGGCAAATTCTCAACAGATCCCATGGTGATGCTACTTCCGGGTCGACCTACAAAAATACGTCATTGTGTTTGCTCTCTATAGTGACATTACAGTCATTCCCCGGCTGCAATGATGGGGCTGAGAGCATGGATGCGGAAGACAATGAAATGTTGAACAATCAGAGCATACTGGGCTTTTTCAGGAGGGTCGTTTAAAGAGACGGAGGGTAAATACAAGTATATTCAGACAGACAGTATGAAAATCATAATGTGTGTTTTTTTTAAATAGCTTTGATACAGCTGTAGAACATAAACACTAAGGATGACTTAAAGTTACAACACGCTGCATAGTTTCCTGTGAATCCCTCATGTGTGTAAAGGCAATTTCAATCCAGTACAGGAATGTTAATTAATTAAGAACATCATTTTTTTAAAGAGGATATAACAGAATGTAAACACATTGAATGTCTATTGCTGAAAAATGTTGTCCATGAATGCTATCAAAAAAGGGACATTTCTTTTTAGATATATAACTTTAAAGGAAAATGTTGGTATTTTTCAACCAAGGTTTTATCCTCTTCAATGTGGCTGTTCTGTTTACAGGTCATACTAACTTTGCACTCATCAGTTGTACAGATTGGAACCAATGTATTATGATGGAGGTAGCCAGAGATATCCAAATGTACCTACATTTTGCCTTAATAATTTGAAATACTTAGCTTCGAGTCTAAACAAAAGGGAAAACTAAAGCAGTGGAAGTACATTTACTCAAGTACTATACTTAAGTACAATTTTGCGGAAAATGTACTTTTTACTCCACTACATTTAGGCAACAGCTGTAGTTACTTTTAGGGTCAAGATTTAACATAGAAAATATGATAAATTCAAGTGATGCAACATTTTCTAAAATTAAACTTCATAACAGTATATTAAAGTAGTTAAACTGAGAAAATGAGAAAATTAAAATGCTGCTTCCTAATTTATTTAGAATCTATATCAAAATATAACTATATAACAATCTGCGTGGGTCCATTCTGCATAACAAGCACTTTTACTTTTGATACTTTAAGATCACTTTTACAGTTTGATGCTGATACTTTTGTACTTTTACTTCAGTACGTTTTGAATGCAGGACCTTTACTGTAGTGGAGTAATTTCACAGTGTGGTATTAGTACTTTTATTTAAGAAAAGTTATCTGAATACTTTTTCCACCACTGCACAAAAGATATTTCCCTTGATTAGCTATTGTGGCTAACTGTACATAGATATACGAATAACACAATGTCAGATCAGCCATGATTATGATAAAAGACCCAGTTTTGAAAATACCAGAATAATTTATTTAACAAAAGAACTTATTAACATAACATATTATTAATAATCACAGTAACATGCTAAGAAATTATATAAAAAATAATCACCTGCTTATTATTCTTCAGTCTGAAGCATCACACATCCAGCTGAACTGCATTTATTTGGAGATGAATTGCAGAAATCTGCATTTTTTTCTTAACATCAGGTCACATCTAATGTCCTTCTGACCCCAGACGGACCACTGGCTTTTGGAAGAACATCTTGTTGAGGAACCTCGTATCCGTCTGTGGTGAAACGGTTGAAGTGTTTTGTGTTTCCATGGTGACCCTGACACGCAGCACATAAGACAATCATGAAAGCTCTCAAAGGCCGCAGGGGCACCAGAATAGTGCACCTCCTCGACGTTTCAGCTATTGTGGCACTTGGAGGAGTTACACAACCTGACGTTCACCCTGAGAATGTTTCCTTCCCCCATCATCTCAGGGCTTTTGAGACCGGCAAAGATTGGGCTTGCTAGCAAAGGGATGACACACGGAATGACAAAACTCCTGTGTCTGTCTGTCAGGCTTGGTCTTTATCCGACTGACATTTGCTGGCTCAGGCTCATCCAGGCTCTGGAGAAGCCAGGGATAAGAGTCAGACACAGATGGCTTTTTCCCTTGCAATTCTGTCTCGCGCAAGATTCAGAGGGGAAAAAATGTTTCCAAATCTTCATCCTGTTTTTACAGACTCTCTGAAATATAATTGCCTCTACAAAAGTATAAGAACACAGTGAGTCTTCACATACTGCAACACTGTGCTTTTTTGTACAATGTATTCTTTCAGTGCTTTATTCTTGTTGTCTGTGCTGACCCAACCTATTGGTGAGTAAGGCTTGATAGGGCTGTTACTTCAGCAGAGACATTTCTTGTCCTCTGAGTAAGTCAAAAGAACAATGCAAGAAAGCCTTGTGCCATTTAAAACTGATGAGCCAAAGCCAGCATGAAGGAGGAGAGGGGAGGTGTAGGTGTTAAATTGATTGGCGAGAGAAAAAAGCATCTGCTTTGCAATAGCTTAACAGAGTTGCCTCAGAAGCACGCCTGCTATTGTTTCCAAATAAGGATACCCACTTCTGTGTGCCTAGCAGTGTCGCCTTCAGAAGACATGTGTAAGAGGGATAGAAATTGTTGCATAAGAAACATTTAGAGACATCTTTTTTTGCAGCTTTCCAGGACCTTGATCTATTTTCTTTTTTCATAGCTGCCTCAACTACTTTTCTGTTCTCCAGGCAGCTCAGAGTTAATACGTGGGCAGAGAACAAAAGACAGGGGATATAGGGCTGGAGTCAGCAGCTGATCCAATGACAGAAATGGCACTGAGGCGAGAGGGTCCCAGGTGTAGTCATGACTCAAGTAGCACTCCAAGATAGGGGGTTGTGATTGAGGGGGGCAAGGAGCGAGAAAGTAGCATGGGGGCATCATGGAAACTTGCTTCCTGTGTGACAAGCTGCCTGTTGTGTGCATACTCCTTGACAGCAGGAAAAGCAAAGAGACAGGACACCTGACCTCTCTGACCTCCACCAAAGTAAGACGGGACTCAGACTTCTGTTACTGAACAGCAGTGGCATGAGTGTGCACCGCTCTTGTCTCTGCATTTGTGGGAGTAAACTAGAGTCCAGTAGTTTGACGTCACTGGTTCAGATGCAAGAAATGTTTAAGAAGATATTTTTCGTATGCAAATTTGTTTCTTGCGACATCCAAGGAGCATGTTGTGTTTTGTTAGATGAGGTGCGTCACAACTAGGGTTGGGTACCGAACTCTGTACATTTAATTGTACAGACCAAATAACGTTGGTACCACCAAGTACCAAGTTACGTTAAATCAATCGGTACCTGATTTCGGTACCTGCGAGGGCATCTGATTGAGAGAGTACTTACAGCATGTTAGCCAATTGACTGGAAACAAAAACTATGAGGAAAGTGCTCTACCATGTTTAAGATTTAAGTTTCATTTGAGATTTCAGTCTGTATATTACGGTGGCCCTGAAGTGCAAATCACAACGACAAATCAAAAAACACAACGACAAATCAGAAACGACAACAACATTAACCAAACCGCAAAAGGTAGGTACCCTCGGGCGATATGAGTCGTCACTGATTGGACTGGTGACTACGGACCACCGTCCAATCAGTCACGATTTGTCGTTTTGTTTTCTGATTTGCCGTTGTGATTTGCACTTCAGGGCCACCGTAGTATATAACCCATCCTTTACACACCAGTGAACACACCATGCGAGGAGCAGTATGCAGCAGATTTCTGCACCCGGTGAGCAGTGGGTGTGGTTGGGTGCCTTGCTCAAGGGCACTTCAGTTCTTGACCTGTCAGTCCTGGGATTTGAACTGGCGACCCTCTGCTTACAAGCCCTATTCCTAACCTCAGGTTTATTATCATTTATGGTCGTGCTTGCGTCTCTTTCCTGGCGAGCTGAAAGTGGTTGGTTGAGGTTGAAATTATGTTTTTGTTCTTACAGAGAGAGTAGAGTACGAAAAAAAGAACCCAAAGGTACCGGTGCCAAATTCCAGGTCCTGGTATCAGAATGGGTTCAAATGTGAACGGTACCCAACCCTACTCACAACTGTCAAAAAGTTAATCAATCAGAAACCTGAAACCTCCTGCACACTGGGGATGTTTCAGTAAAAAGAAAGAAAATACACGGTAACAATATAACTGATATTATTGTATTGTATTACCCCATTGTCTGCAGACTGCAAGCTGTTCTGCGGCTGGCTTGCACTGCTCTTTCATCGGTCAACCTAGCACGCAAACTACAGCGTTGGTGGGCACGGCGTGAGGCCAGATCAAGAGTTTCTCAGTAAGGGGAAAAGTAGATATGCTTCCACCTCTTTCTCAAAGTATTTTTTTTGTTGGCAAACCATGTTAATAAAAAATAATTATAGCAGAGTATGTTTAAGATGTGTCTGGAGGGAGAAGACAGGACATGGCCATGGCTGAGATCTGCACTTTCTGAGTGCCCTTCTAGTTTAAATACAGTCTTTTGTTGATCTGCATTGGCCTCTTACACACATAAAAACATGTTTATCAGTTCCTTCTGCAGTGATGACACACAATATATTGTTTGGGACTGTAGATCGGTCACATTGATTGCTGGCTATCAGCCATGCTAGTGCTAGTCACTGGACAGGTATGGGTATGAGCAGAGCATTGCATTCATTATCTTCATTCAACAACAAAAGGCTTTATTTGCCTTGAAGAAAGACTATATAGGTATATAGGGAAGGTCAGTATGTGTTGTACATTTGGGGAAAATCCTCTATGTGCCAGGGCAAATGACCACGATCTTGTATCAGTAGTTGTTTACCAAACCCAATTGGTTTTGATGCCTGGCTGAAACGAGCTATGCACACAGATATCGTTTGCCTTTGTCACTTGGAATTGCTTTTTATGTGGAAAAATCCAGCCAAATGACAAACCACACGTGTAATATTCCACGTACGGCTGACCGCTATTCTTTCACCATTCTTTAAAGTCGAACCAGCTAATTAATGAAGCTGTCAATCACACATGTTTGAAAGGCGACACAGAGCGAAGAACAGAATTCCATAATTGAAAACTTTCCTCTATTTTCTCCCAAGAATGACTCTCCAATGAAACTATTTCAACCCTGACAGCTAGAAATTATGTTGATATAATACTAATTTGTTTTTCCAATTATGTTGTGGTGAGAATTTTTTCTGCTGCCAAATATATCTTTCTTTGGAACACGTTGTCTCCCATAGGAAGTGCTAAGGTTTAGAGTTAGGAATACGAATACAAATACTTTATTTTTGGATAGGGACAGTACACATTAATGAACATCGATAAACATCTTTGTAAATATGCCGGATTATTGCAAGGCTGCTAGTTTGCATCCGTAGTCCCTAAAAAAAATAAAAATAAATACAAATATAAAAGACAGCAATTACATAGGTAAGATACAAATAGAGGAGACAACACACACACAACACAACACACACACACAGACCCAGACAGGATATAACAGCAATAAAAAGTAATGTTCAAGTTGTCTCAAATCCAGTTAGTGGTCACACTTTTGATGTGATTTCAGATTTCCTTTAAAAGAAGAGAAAGTGGGACATACGATAAGTAGGCAACATAACATTTTGGTAGAATAAGGGAAAGATGGTGGTTTTGTTTAAATGTTAATACAGTAAACATGGTTTGACCCAAGTCATCGTGTACAAATGCCTCCAAAAAGCTAAAAATAAGATACATTTCTCTCCTCAGTGTTCAAACTCCAAAGTATACCGACTCCAAAACACACTGGATGGTCACTGACCTCCAGCTTAATGTTGGTGTTCATGTCAACCAGCAACAGTGAATACAACAGCAGTGCACAAAGACTTTCCAAAATTTCTGGTGGCTCTGTATTCTCCAAGCGCCATGCACAGTTGATCATTCACAGGTAAAACACAATCTTCACTGATGAACATGTGTAATATGAACCAGTGTGTTACTGCTGCTCTTGATGAACACGTCTGGTTGGGTGTTTCCAGTGAAACAGGTTGGGTGATTTGAGTTTCACTTGTCTATTTAAAGCTGGGTCTGTAATTGATTTGCCACTAAACTGTGTCACTGTGAACCAACCATGCTGATTCTGTTGGTGGTCAAAGCGCACATGTGCTCGCAGGTGGTACATCTGTGCACCGAAGTGTACACAGTCATTATTCTGTGTTTATGTGTTCTGTGTTTTATTGAACATCCAACATGAAGCTACTTAAATATTTTTTACTCCCCTCAAAAACAACCCCATAGGTCGTTTGTACAGGTAGCAAAATATGACCCATATTTACGTTTTTGACCCATATTTACGTTTTTGCCTGCCCTCTTCTGTCCTTTGGTGGCCGCAATAATAAATGATGGCGATGAAGAGTTTCATTTGGGCTTGTGGAGGGTGGGAAGGGGTGCGGATGGGTCGACCAAACGACTTGTGTACCATGTAAAAACAAAAATAAATGATGAGATTTAAACAACAGAACTTCCGTGCCTTGTTTTGTGCATCACATTTTCCTTGTAACTACTTCACTTCCGGCATTTCCATGCATTTATATATATTGTTAATCTTTTATAATGCCTTACCAGGAATGCCTTTTTTTTGCCCCTAAACCTAGCTCTGTGGTTTTGTAGCCATATTCACAGAAACGGCAGCCTTTTTTTATTAACAACCTCGGTGCTATTTTTAGAATGCTCCGCTGTACCATGAACCGCAAATCGATCATACAGTCATGGAAAAAATTATTAGACCATTGTTTTCTTCAATTTCTTGTTAATTTTAATGCCTGGTACAACTAAATGTATTGATAATAACCAAAATTATTATCAAGAAAACCATGAAAGATGGCTAGATATCAGCTCTTAAATTAAACTCTTATGAGCTTATTTTTGTTGTTATCATTATATTTGTCCAAATAAATGTGTCCTTTAGTTGTACCAGGCATTAAAATTAATAATAAATTGAAGAAATCCAGGGTGGTCTAATAATTTTTTCCATGACTGTATAGGTCTTTATGGGATCTTTATGACAAACAACCTATTCTGTCGTTTAGGTTGGAGATCTTGTTGGACTATTCGTGTTTTATGTTAATGTGCTGATGGCTGTTCTGTACCTTAAATAGAAAGGATAAAATAAAACCCTTTTTTAGGGTTCCAAAGATTTAACACACTTTTGCTATATACTAAATGAGCAAATTATTTCCTGATGTGAAACTATGATTATTTCAACATATAATCATATTCGTTCCTATATCTCTATATTGGTTTAAATGAGGGTTGAACTAAGAAGCTTTTTATAGTCATGCTCTCTTGCTTGTATAATCTCTGTCTAGAGTGCATTTCTACGTGTACCGTTTGTGTGTCTGTGCACTTAAGTCTGGATCAGTATTGTTGTCACTCTGGCTCCCTCCCTTCCTGCTTCTCTCTCTCTTTTCTCACACACTCCCCTCACTCCCTCTACAGAGTGACATTTATTAATTAAATATGTGTACTGCCGCAGGATGTGCTTCCCTTTCCACTATCTCCAGACACTAATAATTACATTGGCATTTAGCTCCGTGATAAGCCGACCCTATGGCCTTTATGAAATGTTCCCTGGGCCCGGATACTGAGCAAAATATAGACTGATGCGATGCTATATATCGATCCATCTGCCTGTTTTCTTGCTTTTATCTTAAGAAGAGAGGCCCTGTTCATTAGCATGGTTAAAGAATCTGACAACAACACCTGAGTTTTACATCATTAAAGGCTGAAATTGAACTTTGCTGGAAAGATGCAATAGGCGGGGGCTTTAATTGAAGGTAGAGCTGATGATGACAAGTTATTACAGGTAAATAAATGTCAAAGGGACCACTGTCATTTATGAAACATACTCTTCTGTGGCCTTTAAGTTTAAAGGTTTCCAGTGTAGACTGCAGGGCTCCATTAAACATGTCCTGATTAATATGGTCCAAACCAAATCTCTTTGAAGTCTAAAAATACCTATTTTTATTGTGACTCTGACTAACATTAAGAAATGTAAAAGCAAGGAATGATGGATAAGCTAAAGCTCAACTGCATCAATGTTTCCCGTTAAGATTATGCCTCTGCAGATCTAAGTGAAGTTAGCCAAAAAGCTTTAGAGTATTAAGTTTGATTCTCCTTTACCTAATTGCTTTGCCTCAGGTGGCCTAATCATGCTTGTGCATAGCAAGATTATTATGTGGCTTATCAGCTTCAGGGATGTTTCAATTGATGCTTAAGTCACAATTACTGTAATCATGCATTCAGTTTATATAAAGCTCACTTGTACCAGTTACATTTTAATAAACTGTCAGCAAATAGCCTGTCTTCTCTTCCCTAAACTGTCACTGGCAGCTTACATTTATCTTTCACATGACTAAGGTTATACCTGATGGGTTTCAAATATTAGGGTTGGGGCTACAGTTAGTACTCACAGCAACAGGATCCCTGTTTGACTCCTCTTCTGTGGAGTTTACATGTTCTCCCAAATTCGGATAATCGTTTAAGGATAATAGATGGGATGGATGACTAAGGTTATACCTAATAGGTTTCAAATATTAGTCAGTTAAATAATAGTATCTATGAAGTCTGTCCCCATAATGTATTTTAAACAAACTTATAATGCAATGTAATCAACATATAGTACGGTGTAATTATAGTTACAAGCACTTATAATGTAATACTATAATACATTATAACAATAATTAAAGCATTTTATAATGACTTATAAGGTCAACTATTATTCTTTATAATTGTTGGTCATGTTTTTGCCATGATGTGTCTATAATGCATTAAAAACAAGCCTATGAAGCCGTATAAGTTTAGCATCCATCCATCCATCCATCCACCCATCCACCCATCCATCCACACATCCATCCATTTCAGTGAGAACCATCTGGGCTTCAAATTGGACCTCTGGACTCGGAGAGATTGTATGTAACATTCGGTATCAGCTGAGATGACCAGTGTTCTTCCTACCTTGGGAAATCTGCCTCTGACTTCTATTATTTTGGTCGATGTGTCCAACAGTCTTCTCTTCCCTAAACTGTCACTGGCAGCTTACATTTATCTTTCACATGACTAAGGTTATACCTGATGGGTTTCAAATATTAGGGTTGGGGCTACAGTTAGTACTCACAGCAACAGGATCCCTGTGTGACTCCTCTTCTGTGGAGTTTACATGTTCTCCCAAATCCGGATAATCGTTTAAGGATAATAGATGGGATGGATGACTAAGGTTATACCTAATAGGTTTCAAATATTAGTCAAATAATAGCATCTATGAAGTCTGTCCCCAAAATGTATTACAAGCAAACTTATAATGCAATATAATCAACATATAGTACGGTGTAATTATAGTTATAAGGACTTATAATGTAATATAATACATTATAACAATAATTACAGCATTTTATAATGACTTATAAGGTCAACTATTATTCTTTATAATTGTTGGTCACGTTTTTGCCATGGTGTGTCTATAATGCATTAAAAACAAGCTTATGAAGCCATATAAGTTTAGGATCCATCCATCCATCCATCCATCCATCCATCCATCCATCCATCCATCCATCCATCCATCCATCCATCCATCCATCCATCCATCCATCCATCCATCCATCCATCCATCCATCCATCCATCCATCCATCCATCCATCCATCCATCCATCCATCCATCCATCCATCCATCCATCCATCCATCCATCCATCCATCCATCCATCCATCCATCCATCCATCCATCCATCCATCCATCCATCCATCCATCCATCCATCCATCCATCCATCCATCCATCCATCCATCCATCCATCCATCCATCCATCCATCCATCCATCCATCCATCCATCCATCCATCCATCCATCCATCCATCCATCCATCCATCCATCCATCCATCCATCCATCCATCCATCCATCCATCCATCCATCCATCCATCCATCCATCCATCCATCCATCCATCCATCCATCCATCCATCCATCCATCCATCCATCCATCCATCCATCCATCCATCCATCCATCCATCCATCCATCCATCCATCCATCCATCCATCCATCCATCCATCCATCCATCCATCCATCCATCCATCCATCCATCCATCCATCCATCCATCCATCCATCCATCCATCCATCCATCCATCCATCCATCCAAATCATAATGCACTGACAGTGATTTTAATCAATCATTTCAGTTACAATCAATGAGAAATATAATACATTAGAAATACAAAATAAAAGTAATTAATCTTAATAATTATACATTATGATCCTTGCAAAAACAAAACAAAGTGATCAGCAATTATTAAAGTAATTCAAACATGATTGATAATGTTTTACGGTTTATGTGAAGCGTTATGGATATTTATGAATAGTTACGATACAGTCTACATTTCTAAGTATTTTTATCATGCATTATAGACATGGGAGTCATAGAAAGTGTTACCTGGTTTTCCCCTGCTGGGGTTGTAGAATACATTAGTTCCACAGAGCAGCATGGAGCAATCACTCCAGGTTTGCTTGAATAATCTCTAATCACCAAATTAAACTGGAGATTTGAGCCACTTGTTCCAAAAAAGGTCCAAGCTGAAATTACCAGGGAAGGTTTCAGTGAGAACCATCTGGGCTTCAAATTGGACCTCTGGACTCGGAGGGATTGTATGTAACATTCGGTATCAGCTGAGATGACCAGTGTTCTTGCTACCTTGGGAAATCTGCCTCTGACTTCTATTATTTTGGTCGATGTGTCCAACAGTCTGTCAAAGGGGACGAAAGCGAATCACTAGCGGTGACTATTCGCTGCTGCTGTATTTGTCAGAGTACTCGACTGAGGATAAAAGCCCAGAATTGAGATGCTAAGATGAGACAATCTGACAGAAGTAGCTGGCAGCTTTATTACATATGTGACTTTCCGCTCATATATGTGTACATTCACTATGCACACACTAGCTATATGCTTTAATACTGTGTGGGAGTGGTAATATTTTCAGTTGTGTGGGCTCATGGTAATAGATGTCTCATCTTTTTGTTTGTGCTGTTTCCACATATTTGCAAGGTGATGCATTTCATAACTAGAAACCCAATATTCTCTTGCCAGGTGGATATAAGTGGTATTTGTAGAACTGTGCTTCTGGGACTAGCTGAATCTATCAAATAACATAACACAGTATGTAGCAATGTTATTTGATCTTTCCTCTCTCCTCCCTCTCTCTCTATAAGGCAATATCTCTGCATACTGTTATATCAGCCCTCGTGTTAGTTTGACTAAATCAACTGTAGAGCTTATTTGTCGGAATGGTTGGTGAATTTTCACATAACAGGATTCAAATCTACCAGAAATTGCAGTTTAGATACAGTTTACAGACTAACTGTGCTGCTACATAAAAGTGATGGATGCTTAATGTGCAATTTTCCCCACAAGACAACATTCATATAACATTTCTTAAAGTTACAGTTTTGTTGAAGATTTGACAATTTAGAAGGGCTTTTTTTTTATTACTTTCTTTTCTTCACCCACAGTTGTAGCATTTCGGTCTGCAAACAACACCTTGCTCCCTTGTTGTTAGCTGGAGTTTGTTTTGTTTTTATATTTCAATAAATTAACTTGGGCAAGGTTGAAGCTCATTACAGCTGTACACCGTGGGAGTGGAGAAGGTTCACATTAGTTCCCCAATCGTTCTCATGTTTTTGAACTGTTGGCCATACAAGCAGATATGTTTATTTTGATAAGTGTAAAACAGTTGGGAGAAAAATGAGGATTGCTGCTACTGAGAGTCTAACAAACAGCAGTACAATCATTTTCAAGCCCATGCTGTGTCTCAATTTCCACACTTTTGTACTTACACTTTTTATAGCAAGTATTTATGTTATATTATAATTATAAAATGCATTTTAAGTGGGACTATAATATAATAAATGAACATCATGCTGAATTGAAGAAGAATTTAAAGTTGAGATTGAGACCATAAACTTTTTTTTAGCAACCAGTGGAGTCGCCCCCTAGTGGCCATTAGAAGGCATGCAGGTGTAAGGCTCTTTCTTTTTTCTTTCTTTCTTTTCTTTTCACATTGACTCCCTGTTTTCTTCGGCCAAGTGTACAAAAAAGGCCAATAATAAGGACTTTTTTCATAGGTCATTGATTTGACTATTGCTCCAGTTAAATCTCATCACAAGCTCTGAAAAAACACTGAACACAAACCAACAGTCCAAAACTCAACTATTAACAATTTGAAATAATCTAACATTGAGAAAAACTGCAAATCCTTACCAATCAGAAGCTGGAGCCAGCAAATATTTGACATTTTTCCTTGTTAATTCACTTAAATTGATGAATCCACCGATTGTTTCACTTCTGCTACAGCTTACTATCCAGCCAAACCTTTGCTTATAGTCTAACAAAGGTCAATCTCAAGATGCAAAGAGTGTGTCACCAATAACAAAGGATAAAGACTGCATACTGCAAAACAAACCGTGAACTTCAGCTGCATTCAGCTCATTTCCTCTCAGTGCACACAGCGTATTTTGTATGCGCTTCAAACAAACACATTTCAATTTGGCTCCGCAAAGAATACCTAAGCACAAAAGAACTTTTCTCCTCTCACGTCCAAGGTGATTCACAGCACCTGCCTTCTAGTCCAAATGTCCAGATCCACAGTCGTGTTTATTAGCTTAGCTTAATTGTGCATAGTATCTAAAGGTCACTGCCTGCTGTGATACATTGCTGCCAAAATGGCTTCCAGGGGACACTGTTTCAGATGAATAAACACTGAAAGCTGCACCACCTTCCACCCCTCCGTCCCCATCCTTTACCTCCCAATGTGCAGCAGCATCACATTCAGCTTTTTCAGGCCTTGCACAAGGTCCTGTGACTGATGGGCATCCACTGGTACGCACCGCCTCACTGACTTCCATTTCAGCTGGCAAAAGGCAGCAGATTAATTCGCTTGTCAATCCCCCCCAGCCCCTTTTTTTTCCTGCAGGAGTTTATTCAGATAGGAGGTACGATGTGTTTGTCCTCTAGTGAATTAAAACATGCAGTATATCTGTATAACTACAGCCTACCCGGTGATTTATGGTATTTGACTTCTATAAGCAGTAAACTTCTTCCGTTTGGCTGTAAAAGCTGATTTAATGAGAGAGTGACTTGAATAGATAAGCAGATATAGCAGCGGGGATTATTGGGAGGTGGGCTGAATGGGAGATGGATGATATGCAGTTTATTATCAGTTATGTAATGCACTTTTTATAAGCCCATACCTGTGGGGCCAGCAGGCACTCTGCAATAGATGCGAGATTGCGAGCTTAGCTTGTGCGCATCTCAAGATGTGTGTCAGAAAGTATATGTGCTTTTGAGAAGATGTGTACACATGTATAAGGTTCTATTAAGAATTTACAAGAGAAAGAGAAAGCCATACATGTTGAGTGCCTGTAAAGATACGGAGGCTCCATGTTTGATTAATATACTGTGCTGCTGTCTGGCTTCGTTAAAAATAATACTTTTACCTCTTACATCCCCAGGCTTTATTGGGAGGCCATCAGATGGATCTCACCAAGTTCCAACACACACTCTGGGACATCCTGACAAAAGAGGACAGTGTCAAGGTGAGCTTCATCATATTTCTAACACCCACTAAAGATAACTGCATTATTAATTTACTCCCTGATTCCTTTATTCCATCGATTAGTTCCCAGTTGCACCAGAAAATTCATTGACGTATGTTTTTTCGTACCACTCTGACATCCCAGCGGGGTATACGCTATATAAGGTATATTTGTTTTAGTTGACTTTATAAATGCTATGTAACCAAACCATTATCTACCATTGATCCCTTTCCTTCCGCCACCTATTGTAGATTTAAACTATATCTCTCTTAAAACCTTCCTTACAATGGCTGGGTAGGTGTACATAGGAAAATAAAACACTGGTATCTTCACTCAGAATCACACAGAAACAATGTAGAGACAAGAGAAAAGCTGAGGCGATAAGCACAAAATGAGGAAAATTTGTTTTCCCTTAACCGAAATGTGCAAAAGCTTGATTACTCCTTGAGGTATAAATGTAGCCGCTGGTGATTTGACAAAGTGATGTTCTTCTAGTTACCACAGCGTGATTAGATTTATCTCACGCTTCTATCCTACCTTGACAGCCACAACACAAATAACCTCATAATACCTTCCGTTCTCCAGTCTGTGTTAATTTAGAGTCTCTAAACTGCCGACATATTTCATTCCGAGCACAGGTTTATAAACCACGTTTTCGTCTGACAGCCAAGGCCTAAAAGAAAATGTCCGTGCCGCTCTCCATCTCCTGAACTGAGGACGTGGAGAGTACGAGATACCATCCTTTCATTTCCGCTCCTCCAGATAAAAAGATGAGAGAGGGAGAGGACGAAAGTGAGGCCTATCGCTGGGCAGCAGTGATTGAGTCCCGTCGCTAAGCCACAGCGAGGATCTGCTCAAATAACCCTCTCTGCCGATAAGAAGCTAGTCATTTCCATAGACAAAAAACATTGGGGTTCAGATTAGATTTCACCATCCGCCTGACTTATCTCAGTGTTGCTCCATCATAGAATGTGAATTATAAGGCAAACTCCTGTCGCCCATCTTTTTATGAAAACACTACTGAAATACATATATATATATATTTGAAATGGAATGATTTTATTTGCACTCTTATTGTTACCAGTGGCAGCACTGCTCTCAATTCAGTGCCCACATTAGAAATATAACCAAAACTGACATTGTTAAGAAATCTTATTTCTTGAGTAATTCAATTTACCGGTAGATGCTTCCATTAACAGAATGCAATGATTTCCTTTGCTACCTATATTTAATTAATACAGCACAAATGTGGGATATCTAATGCTAAAACTGCTGGAAACTTTAGTTTTTTTGCAAATATATACACACAATTTTTTTATGTTTGACACAGCATCCCATTTTTTTTGTACTCATGGTTTCAGCAAGATCTATTACTGTAACGCTCCTGTTCTGATCTCGCCAAGAAAGTCTTTAAAACAAAATGGCAAATCATGAAAAATGATGATTTATAACGCTTCGAAAAGTCTTGTTTCAGTTAAATAACAATAAAAACTAGATTTTTACTTGGAGAGTGCAGACTCGCCAATACAAGGCCAATGGTGCATTTACACGCTCCTTTCCTGATTTGGAAATTCCTCGTTCTAACTTTGGTGTGTTTATGGGGTTTAAGGTGTACACTATGCAGAAGATGTCTTGTGTTTTATTCCTTAGTTTAAACTTTTTTTAAACAACACATCTATAGCTGTTTTGAGTATTTGTGTGACAATGAAGAGCAAATGATGTGACAATATTTTAGTCGACTTTCCACCTCGTAGTTCCGACTTAAAGGGGCGTTCAAGTGAATATCCTTTCAGATCCTTTCATATCAGTTCAAATGGAACCAATGAACCGATGGGTTCTTCCTTGCCCCATACTACACCCTTCCACCAAGTTTCGTAAAAATTGTGCCAGATGTTTTTCTTTAATCCTACTGATTGATATTCTGTATTGCCTTGGTTCTTGCTCAACCAACATGTTCAGCATGTTAGCTTAATTATTGTTAGTTATGCTGACATTTCAGGGATATAACTGTGGTATGGCTGGTGAGTGGTTGGGGATTTCAGCTATTATTGTTGACCATACAAGTTGATAACGCAGACCACATACATCACAATCTATATGACATGTTTATCGTGTATGGACAATGTTTGACTGTTTACATGTTCCAAGAATAACTGGCACCATGCCACATGAGTATTTAAGAACTCTTGCTCCTGTACTTGTATTCATTTCTGAATGCATGTCAGAACTGAATCCCTTTGCCGTTGTGTGCATTAAATACGTGTATTGATCTCCACTCTGACTCCTCATCGATTCTTCAATCTCCCACAAAAAATGAAAAAAACAAAATGAGCCAGAAAACTAACCTTCCAGGTGTAAGCAAAAAACAACAATTTCAAACCATGTTGTATTATTAAACAAGAAAAGTCAAAACAAGTCAAACAAATATAACAAAAAAAAAAGTGAAATAACTCTACACTCAGGCTACTGTTACGCCGATGATACCCAGCTATTTTTGTCTGGACTCAAACTGAACCCATGGCACTTACTCATGTGTCGTCTTTTGACTTCATCTTTGCTTTTGTTGTATTAACTCTCAAATGTACTTCGCTTTGGATAAAAGCATTGTAGAACTGTAGGTTTCTTTTTCCTCTAATACACCTTGACTTATCTTTTCATTCAAACCAATCTTGGCCTTTAACTTTATAATCCAGCCACGTTTCAAGCTATGATTATTGAAAGTCCAAGTTGACAGAGGTGTCCTAGCATGACCCTCGAGGCAGATGTTCTTTTCAAAGATGACACGTGTTGGACTGAACAGAAAGGGGCTGTAAAGACGCTCAGTTTTAGTATTTTATGTATTTATGGTCATCTAGCAAGTCGGCACTGAAAGGTGAGGAAAAAATTGGTTGTTGAAATAAACTGTACTGTACCTTTAAATATAATCTTCTGTGGAAGTTCCTTATGTTTAAGATGGGGACAGGATGGTTGTTGATCAATGCTACTTAAATTTTCCTCTGTTGCCATTTTATCCTCTGGTTCGTTGGAGTTGATATATTCATCATTGTATGCAAAACAACTACAAACCAGCTTGTGAAAAGTGTTGATAAGCACTTTGCCTCCATTCTCAAGGAGACGTCTAAGCTGCTGTATGGCACTTAAACATCAGTATGACACTTAATTCTCGAGGGGTGGTGAACCACTCGTAAGCATTCCATACACCTTGGTTTCTCGCTCTTCACTGCCTGATCAAACAGCCCTGTCACATCCATTATGTTTCCGCCATATGTTCGGTTCACTTATATGTGACATCATTGTTTGATTTTCTTGAAATCTAAATTAAATAAATGCATCAGGAAAGGAGTGTATAATAGAATGTGCGGCATTAAGACTGGTGACCTTTTTGCACACCTACAAAGGACCGGGTCTAATTGCGTCGTGTTACAAAGTAGCTGCGGCGACTAATGGCGTTTTTTCATTCCGCACTTTCATACCACATTTCATCCCGGCAACAGAGGCTGTCGCCAATGCAATAGCCATGAGAGAACTTTCTATTTCGAAAGCAAACATTGCTAATGAATCACAGCAACTCTCATGCAGCCCAATTAGAAGCTAATTATTCAGGTCTTTTTAAAAATTTTCTGATTTTAACCAACCTTCCATTGTCTTGTCAAAGGGTTGCCAGATAACAAATGGCCTTAGTTACAGTAAATAATGTGAGGGATTTGTGCAGCCCACCCACAACCTGTAACTCATAGCCTTTGTGGGTTTTGAATTATGCAAGAATTTTCCCAATTTCCTATCAGAACAAAACAATTGCAGATTGTTACACTCACGCCTTGTTCAAAGTTAGCATAGGGTGGTATTTGCAAATAGATATTGTTGGTTAGAATGGCAATACATATACAGTAGTTCAGATTCAAATGTCAAAGCACATCCTGGTTGAAAACAATAGTTTCACTGTAATTTATCCACAATAACAGCACCACAGTTGCTGCAGGGGTGGTGGTAACATGCTACATTCACCTCAAGCATCAATAATATAAATGAAGAATTGCCTTTTTGCAATAACTCAGCTAGTTGATTACATGTTGTTACCCTCTAAGGCTGTCCTTTGGGGGGGAAAAAAAATCTTAGTCCACTAACACAATTTTGTCAACTAATCAACGGCTGTGGCTCAGTTGGTAGAGCGATCGCCCACTGATCTGAAGGTTGGTGGTTCAACCCCTGACCGTGGCAGCCTACATGTCGAAGTATCCTTGGGCAAGATACTGACCCCCAAATGGCTCCCGATGCTGCGTTCAGAGCTGTATGAATGAATCCAATGGTGGCATGTGCTACCAGTGTGCCCTGGTAGCCTCAGCCACCAACATGAATGTGTGTGTGAACGGCTGAATGAGTGCAGTCTGTAGTGTAAAGCGATTTGGATAAAAGCGATATATAAGTTGTCGTGGCAATTTTGACAACTGCACTAAGTTAATGGGTGAGCTGGCCAAACACAAAGGACTCAATACTCTGTTCAACAAGTTTTATTAGCACATTCGTATTCCATACACCGCACGATTCCGAATGGCTCTTTTACAGTACAACAAAGCCCCGCACACCGTTCGACTTGTGACTGTTGCACTTTTCAGCATTGGCTCTTCAGCAAGACTCAATGCGGCCCTATCTTCCTCCCCTAAACAACACATCAGGACAGAGCCCCCTGATCTACATGTTCCCCTCAATCATGGTGCTATCAGAGTTCAGGCCCTAGTGAGTTCCCATAAGGCCTTGTGTCTTGACTATCAAGTAGGTCGCCGCCCACTTCTTGTACCACCAAGACAGGAAGTACCAAATTTCCTTCACAAAGTGTAGGCCATTTACCATTTAATTGATTAGTTAATGTCATTGACAGATCTGTAAGATTGAGTTTCTTCACAAAAACCCAAAGACCACTGGTACAACACATTTGTGCTGCTTGTCTTGAATGCTTGGGCGGCAATTACGTTCCTATTAACACTGAACGTAAGATGTTAATGTAACCCTGTGTTGTAGGCTAACACTAGTCCACTAACACTAGCCTGTATCTATCACATTGCAGATAAACAACTCAAATAAAGTGAATGATACATGTTTTAGTTGGTCTTGTTGATCATGATAATCCTGCCCCCAGCCCCTGATGTAAGTGGTTCAAGACCAGCAAAGAGTTGGTGCCGCTCTGGAAGCAACTTCCTCGGCCGATAGCTGGTTCTTTGGCTGTCAAAACACAAGGAACTGGTTTCAAAATTAGGCACTGGGCCTAGAACTGCCTTGTTTAAAAAAGGGGTAAAAGAGTCATGGAGAAGCACCACTTTAAATCTTGTGTTTACCAAAGGTGTGCACATAGGTTTCTTGTAAATGTCATTCACCATGAAAAAGGATTAAAAGCCACCAACTAATTGACTAAAGAAATCTTTGCTACCTAAAACCAAAACCACCAATTAGTCAACCAAGAGGCTGGACTACCCTCAGTTTTGGCACCATAAATACTAGTCTGTAAAACTTAATTGTTCTTATTTTATTACTTTACACCTTTATATTACTTATTGACACAATTAGCACTGAAATGTCTTCTGAGTGAAATGTTGCTTAACAAGAAAAAGTAACTGTCAGCAAATTATGTTATTAATCAGGCATGTTTCCAATTAATGCAATTTTACTTTTGTTAAATGAGTTGTTGGTGTGTTTTTCAAAATAAAATGCTGTGTTCATAATGCACTGCCATACATTTCATCCACTATATTTTAGGTTGTTTAACCTTATAGATTACATTGTGCTAAATCTTTAGAGTTTTTTTACTCTTGGACTAGTCGACCAGTCTCTAGTTTAAATGTCCTTTAACCCTTTATCGGGGGAAGAACTATATTTGGTAACTTCACGTAATACTTCGAGAAAAAAGTTGCAAATTTACTAGATTAAAGTGGCAAATCTACAAGAAAAAAAGTCGCAGATTTAAGAGATTTAAAGTGGCAAATCTGCGTAAAAACAGTCGCAGATTTACAAGAAAAAAGTGGAATAAAGCAACTTTTTTCTCCCAGATTCACCACTTTAAATCTCATAAATCTGCACATTTTTTCTTGTAGATTTGCCACTTTAATCTTGTTTTTTTTTTTCTCAAAATATTATTTTTGTATGTTTTTTTTACACATTCTGGCAGTATGTAATATCCTCCAATATTCTCTAAGGCTGAAATTTGGAATTTGCAAGTATTTCAATGAGTGCCCTATTCAGGGTTAAACCAATCTAACTTTCCACTTAAAAATCTTTTGGCAAAGAAAGCATCAGCTGTGTCAGCAGTTAAGAGCATGCTTTAGAGTGTTAGAGTACAGTAGAATTAGCAGAGTATTTTGGGGATTGGGGGCTGTTGCTGTGAAGGCTGATGCGCTCTTAGGGGTACATTTGTGTGAACATTTAATGGACCCCCTGCTGGTCTCCCCGTTGTAAAGAGACCTAAGCAAACCTGACATCAAGAGCATTTGGGGGACTCTCCGTCTATCTGTCCAGCCCAGTGCATTTTTTTTCGGTCACCCCTCGCTCTCCCCTCCTTTTTAAGCAAAGACAACTTTGGTGAATATTTCATGGGGTACATTGCCTCAGTTTCACTGTGTCGAGCAGGGAGAGTGGCACGCGATGACGACTGACAGGCCCACACACCGCCGTCCGCTAGGAGACAGCCTTTCTTTTTGGTCTGTCCCTGACACTCCTACTCCTTTTTCCCTCCTGTTTTCCTTCTGTCACAGACAACAGCTCTTTCTGGCGAGAGTCTGGCCGCTGATCATTTAGCTGTTTCTTTAAATTTTAGTATGACTACAGAACTTCTGCCGATCCATCTGATACTGTTGCAAAATGCCAACATATGGGTCCAAATCTGTTTAAGCACAGACTGCAACAATTATAGCACTTAATGATTCGATTACATGCTTTTAAGATCATATAGAAACTTAATTGTGCTTCTTTTGCCAACTTTGATGTTTACACTGAGACTGAAAGAATTGCGACTAAAGAACTGTCATTTTTTTCAAGTGCCTTTTGAAAAGCACTCCCTTTTTCATGATATAGAATATTCCCATCTGCCTTTAGCTTTAAAGCTGACCTCAGCCTTCCACTTCAGTCAGCTGGAGTTGTAGAAAAATGCTGCATCAACCATAAAATAATACCACTAAATGATCACTTTTGTTGTTTCTTTCATCGCTACTCAAACTCCAGCGGCAACCTCTCAATATTGTATTTCTCAAGCGCAAGCTCCAGTGATTGCCTTTACTGTTATTTGAAGGCACACTTCATTTCCCTCCACAACATTCAATTTCATGGAGGGATGAGAAAATGCTGCCTTTCCATGCTACTTATGAAGGTTTGACAACACTACAGTATGCTCACTTTGCTGTCGCCGCCGCCGCTGCATCGCCGCTCTCTCCCTTCCTCCCCTGCTCGCTTATTTAATAAACAGTGTGCTTGCTTGACTTACAGTAGGTTTCTGCCTCGCCTTGCTCAGTGTGACGAGCAGCTGAATGGTGTCACAGTTAACAGGGGCGGCTCTGTTGCTCTGTTGTGACAATATTCGTTTGATGTAGCAGTGGTAGTCCTCGGCTGCCATGTTTTCCCCTTCTGCTCTTTTACTTTCTTGTTCCTGCTGTCTGGATCTCACCGCTGTCACACGTCGGCGAAGCCAACTGGCATGACCTGAAAGTGCGACCGCGACACGCAAGCTGCCATTTTTCTCCCCGTTGATAGCCATCCAATATGCATACATACATACACAGAACCGCAGTGATTTTTTTCCCGAGATTAAACAACTTTAATTGGCTCTCACTCTTGTCTGAACTGGCGTCCCAGGATGCAGCAGAGGGTGCCAGTGATGTATAAAAGATGCTGTGTGTTTGTGTGTGTCCCCCATTTTCATAAAATAGTGTTTTCATCAAATTTAGTCGCACATAAATCTGCCATATGTCCATGAATTTACCGCTGACTGGAATTTTCAAAGTATGGTGCTTAAGCAACCAGGATCCTGTTCATCTCTCTCTCCCTTAAACACACATAAACACAAACACACACACTCAAACAAATGCCCACAGACTTTGAAAGATGCAGCATTCATCACAGGTAGCCTTTTGACCGTATCAGCACCGCTTTAAAGTCTAAATACAGTTTTCCAGAAATGACTCATACAGTAAAAGGTGCAGATACCATTGTGATCTTTCTCAGTATCAAACATAATCTCAGCTGGCGCCAAAGTAAAACATGATAACATGTAATAACAGACAGGAAGATATTCTCCGAGTGGAAGAACATTTTGTTAGGAAGTGCCATTAAAATTAATCAAAAGATTCACTTGTTAAAACCACCATGACTCACTCCGTCACTCCTCTCGCTGCGAGCTGGAGATACAGAAGAGGAAAGTGCCAGCAGCCATGTATGGGATCGGAAAAAGGAAAACCACTCAGGGCGTCTTTGTCCTCTGTTTAAACAGCGCCACAGAGGGGGGGGAGGAAGAGTGGGAGGAGGAAGAGGGGATAAGAGAGAAGAAGTTTCTCACAGCTGCCCAGCCTGAGGCCCAAAATATGTGGCGCTCTGCTCGTCGTCGCGTCACCAGCCATCCGTCCTCGCTTGTCATTATTTTACCTCTCACTGAGCACACACGCCGTCTCTCAGGCACACATATGCACACGTACGCCACCACACGCTGCATGTGCTGTCTTGATCTACTCTTAAATGTTGCCAGTATCAGATCTCACACATGGCCAACTTGAACGGGGAAAAAAACAGACAAATGCAAATTTTAAATGTTGTTGAAGAAATGCAATTAAATGGCATTAAATTGTTAAAATACTGCATGATTTTTGGTAAATTATAAAAGAAGTACGACATGTATTACAATGGAAAAGTTGGTATTTATAACTAAATGCTCTTAATGTATATTTATTACTGACAAACCCAAGAATGGGACTTGAAATAATGGGCTCTACTTTTGATTTTTATTGCCTCTTTATAGTACCCAAACAAAGCATTTTGTAACATTCACTTGAGGGTTCTTTGGTGTATCCATGCTAACAGCATTGAACTTCATTCAAATGACCTCTTGTGGTGCTTATAAATAATGTTAACCCTTTATCGGGCGAAGAACCGTATTTGGTAACTTCAGCGGATATCCAAAAAAATATATATATATTTCGAGAAAAAAGTTGCAAATATACTCGATTAAAGTGGCAAATCTACAAGAAAAAAAGTCGCAGATTTAAGAGCTTTGAAGTGGCAAATCTGCATGGAAAAAAGTCACAGATTTACGAGAAAAAAGTGGGATCTGCGCATTTTTTCTCGTAGATTTGCCACTTTAATCTTGTAAATTTATTTCTCAAAATATTATCCCCCTCCCCCGGGTACGTATGTTTTTTACACATTCTGGCTGTATGTAATATCCTCCAATATTCTCGAAATTTGGAATTTGCAAGTATTTCAATGAGTGCCCTATTAAGGGTTAATACCCAACTTCTATCCAAATCAAGTGTGGGACCAAGTCTCTTTGCACTCAAGTCCCAAGTCTTAAATTTTTATTTTCAAGTCCTAAACAAGTCATAATGCCCTCTTCACCAAATCCAATGGCTAACAAGTTCCCCAACATAAATGGCAGAAGAGGTCGTGTGTCAATACCACAAATTACAGGACGTAGGAATGTATCGCTGCTCGTTTCATGGCACATATGTACATATCAAGGCACGTTGTAAAAATAGCACATACGTACGGTGCGCGGTTGTAAAAAAGACTGCAGTTTTTGTGGATTTATGTTGTAAAACCACTGACCTGAGGTTTAGGGCAAAAAATATCTGGTAAGGCGTTAAAAGAGGACAGTTTAAACAGTAAGTAAATGTACGTAAATGCCAGAAAGTGTAGTAGTTACAAGGGGTGGCTGTGGCTCAGTTGGTAGTGCAGTGGCCTTCAACTCTCATTGTGAAGAAATAAAAGGATTAAAGTAAGATGAATAGACTGAAAATTTTCACTTATTTGACAAAACAATTTTTGATTGAATTTAATTTTGTGGACGCAAAGTGCAGTTAACCCTTTATCAGGCAAAGAACTATATTTGGTAACTTCAGGTAATATTTCGAGAAAAAAGTTGCATATTTACTAGATTAAAGTGGCAAATCTACAAGAAAAACAAGTTGCAGAGTTAAGAGATTTAAAGTGCCAAATCTGCGTGAAAAAAGTTGCAGATTTACGAGAAAAGTGGGGAAAAAAGCAATTTTTTTCTCACAGATTCACCACTTTAACCCTTAATCGGGCACTCATTGAAATACTTGCAAATTCCAAATTTCAACCCTAGAGAATATTGGAGGATATTACATACTGCCAGATTGTGTAAAAAAAAACATACGAAAATAATAATTTTGAGAAAAAAGTTTACGAGATTAAAGTGGCAAATCTACGAGAAAAAAATGTGTAGATTTATGAGATTTAAAGTGGTGAATCTGGGAGAAAAAAAATCGCTTTTTTTCCCCACCTTTTTTTGTAAATCTGAGACTTTTTTTCGAGTAGATTTGCCACTTTAAATCTCTTAACTCTGCAACTTGTTTTTCTTGTAGATTTGCCACTGTAATCTAGTAAATTTGCAACTTTTTTCTCGAAATATTACCTGAAGTTACCAAATATAGTAACTATAACTATATATATATATATATATATATATATATATATATATACATATACTCACCATATTGCAAAATGCTTAAAATGACAATAATATCATATCATGACACCCTCTAGTGTTAAAGTCCAAGTTAAGCTGCATGTCAATACATTTCTTTTGAGTCATTCTTGTCCTGGTCATATTGTAACTGACAAACAACCCAACTTACTGACAAGGTATGACAACTTGTTGTGAGTGTGAGCTCTGTAAATGGTCTTGCACAGAGTCGACATCGACCCTCCACTTGGTGCTCGTGTCCAAAAGTTAAATTCTACGGAGGCCTCCACAAATGTCACAGTCAAGTTCAGTTTGTATTAGCAGCAGTGTCACGAGGCAGAGGAGGCTCTGCAAACATCGTGCTGCTGTCACATTTACCATTAAACTCCGTGCCTCTGCTGAGATCCCCATCTCGCCTTGAATACGGCAGTCTCCGCAAAAAAAAAACAACAACTGAATTTTACTTTGTTGAAACCTGAGCGCTAAGTTGCTGTAGCAACTTCTGTTTAGACAAACAGAGGATCTGCTGGACTTTTATACGCTGAGAGATATGGCTTCAGAGTCTGTGCAATCTGTTGTCTCGGGCTCTGTGGCAGTAACATATCCATCAAAAACTTTGGCTGATGGGAAACTTTATGATTCATCCATCTTCATGTTTCACCTTAGCGAGACATAACCGACCAGCTATAAAAGAGCCAAGATGCTGGCTGTTAATATCAGCCACTGCTACATTTTCTGAGCAAAAAAGGAAAGAATCTGGTAAATATGTAGGAAGTCATGTATGACACATAGATGTACACAGATGCAGAGAACACACATGTTAAGTGCCTTCAAAGAGACAAAAAGCATGTGACACATTAAATATTTAAAAATATTCTGTAAAATGTGACACGCTCACCAACTGAGCATGCTGCTGAGGGAATTGAACATAACACACACATAGAAGGAGGCCGTGTCTCTCCTACTTGGCTGTCATGAATGTAGGTCTGCCAAACTAAGCAGCAGAAAAAAAAAAAAACACAGAAAGTATTACATAAGTTAGGATTCTCTGCGATTTGAACCTTAAGTCTGTGCACAGGCGGCTATTTAAATTGCATCAGTTCCTCTGATGTAAATGTGTATAGCCTTCAACTCCCTTAGAGCTTTTAGTCATTTATTTTGATTAGGGCTGTATTTATAAGATAAGTCTCTTAAGTAAGTCGCCTGGGAAGATGGGTTGGCAAGGATGGTGGTGGGGGAACAAAATGAAGTCTGTTTGATGATTATAAACTCAGAAATATCTGCTTGTCAATTAATTAGGCGCTTCCTGGGTATGTGCGCCCCTCTTTTCATTTACTGGGCCTGACTCCCTGGACAAATACCCGCGGTGCAGCTATTGTATGTCTAAGTCGTTCCACACATCTCCTGCAGCTGGGGAATGGAGAATAAAGATCCTTCAAAGGCAGACATTTTTCAAGAGCGAGCCTCTGTTTTCGTGTGCCGGCAGATTTCTTGGAGCAGCGTACGTATGTAGCTGCTTGAAGGCTTTACTCTGCTGGTGTCTCCTCCTCAGACACAAACAAGAACTGGGGGAATGATGTGGACATGAAAAGATAGGTAGACTGAGAGGACTGAGCTTGAAGTGATGCCTCCATTATTTCTGCCTCTCACAGTCCAACAATACGTGCAGCAGACTTATCTTTTTGAGGCGAGCATCGACTATTGTCAGAAGGATGCTTTTACCTTCATAGTGGACTAAAACCAGTGTTAACCAAAAATGGACAGTGTATTTCATATAAAAAATAGATATTTTTCAGCTTTTCACGTTCTAATTTATGTTGTTGGTGTGTGTCCATGTCCAAAAGATAGACATCGCTTCGTAATTCCACTGCATGAATCATTGTTGGGTAAGCAAGCGTGCATAAAGGCCCAGTCCCAACAGATTTCATGATGGCAAAAATCCGGAGTAAAATCACAATCAGAGGATCTGCTTTCAGAGGTGAAATGAACACACTGTTCTGAGAAAGAGCCATGGTTTGCAGTTGGTTTGGAGTCACTGGTACCAATATGTCGATATAAATACAAGCGCCAGTCCTGGCCACCAGTAGCCACGACACAACCAAGCTTCTAGTCATACTTATTTTGTGTGGATGAGACAGTCGTGCTTCCATCAACAAATTTCTATGCACATTTTGGAAGATTTGAATGAGAAAAGCTTGATGGAAACACCAAAATTCAATATAACTTTTCGAAAAATGCGTTATTACTATTATTACTATAATAAGGACTTATTACGCCCTCTTGAGGCGTTTTTTTGTGTTGTCTTTTTTGAAACACTTCTTCCTATTAAGTTATGACATAGCGAACATTTCACTTACATCACGAATCAGCTGTTAGCAGTCTGTCGGGAAACCAAGAAGAAGAACGATTAACAACCTCTTTTTTTCTGGTGTTTTTTTGTCTTGAGCACAATTTCTACTTCTCATGTTTACTGACATATTAGCATTTAACAATACATTACACTGCCATCTTCTGACAAATGTACGACTACGCAGCTTTGTTTATTTGCTCTTATAGTTGATGGAAACATCCCTAATTCGCATTTTCTTTAATGTGACTTTTCAAAATTTTGCTTTGATTTTAATGGAAATGGTGAGACCACTGCTTAAAGCGACTTGGGTAACTTTCACTTTGTGTTGATTTTGGCGCCCCCTGTGGACAAAAACGGTAGTGTTTCCAAGTGCCAAGTGTCATAAAGATCTTTATCTGGCTAGAGTCTGCATTTGTTTTGGCAAATCATATCAATATCATTTATAACCACAAAATATTATTTCAAAAATACAATTTTCTAAAGCTTAATTTTCCTAAAAAAAGGAACATAATGTGTCATCTTTAATTCTTGAGCTTTAGAGGTGCTGGTAAAAGCAACCCAAAGTTTAGTCCATTTTAATCAAACTCTGGTGCCATTAAATCCTTGTTATGGTTCGTTTGGTTTGTTGTGAACGCTCCAATGCTACTCTGGTGGAGACCAAAACAACCAGTCTGAGACCACTTACTGTGGAGGGTCCGTTTCCAAACGTACCCTAATGTGGTTCGATTGTACTGTGAATGTAATCCGACCAGAATCCAACCCAATTAAGGGTGCTTTCACACCAACAGCAGTTGGTGCGCACTAAACAGTCCATTCGAACCAAAAGCCCTTAGTTCGGTTCGTTTTCGTCGGTGTGAAAGCATCAATCGCACTCGGGTGCGCACTAAATCAAGTGGACGGAGTCCTCCAAAAAGAGGTGGTCTCGGTCCGCTTGATTCAAGCGGACCGAGACCACCTCTATACCGCACCAGAGCCAACCTCTGGTGCGGTCCCTCTGGTGAGAACGCAAACCTGGACCAACTCAGGTCTAAACTAACTATTCGAAATGAACCAATGCTTAATTTGCTTGCTGCCTGTATATTCTCCTACATTCATTCATGTCATGACCTACCAACACAAGGCTAATTTGAATATTCAAATTAGCCATGTGTTGCGCAGCTGCTGAAAGAATGTTGGGGAAACACTGGTATGAAATGAATTTAATCTGTAATATAAATGTTTCATTCGATCCAACCCCATACATTTCAAAATACTTCTCAGAGTATGCATACTGATAACAATATCATCCACATCAGCAGGACAGCATTGGTGAAAATAGCGCGTCTCCTCTGCCTGAAATGACGTGATATGTGCCTTTGCCGGATCCATTATTTCCGATGATTGTTCTCCAGCTGCAGCCGCGACTCATTCTAGAACTGGATATTTTGCCAGAAATGGGTAATGTTGATGATATAAAAAGCAAGGGCCAGCGCACGAAACAGTGTGTGAACGTGTCGCTCCATTGTGAAAGTTGAAATTGGCGTTATTTCCACCGGAAGATGACGAAACATCATTCAGACCAATGTGGTTCGTTTGCATGTGTGAACGCGGACCACACGTAGTCTGTATGCTACAATGTAACAATTTTACTGCCTGGTGTGGACCAAATAATCGAACTAGCGGTGTGAAAGCACCCTAAAAGAAATGAACCAAAACGCAGTGGATTGAGGGCTACCTGCGCGGTGAGATGTACACAGATATTAGACGAAATTCATGTCCTTCAGTTTCACTCCGTAGGCTACCACTGAGCTAAAGGTAATTTGTCATTGCAGAATTATCAACATATCACTCAAAATAAACTTACATTTTTACCTTTGTGGCAGAAGATGTGTCTGATCGCAGCACATCATCTATGGAAATAACGGATTAACACATTATTGATGACTCGGAGCCTCAACAGGCGCTTGTTCTGAGCGTTTCTCTCCAAATTTGTCTGGTCGGAACACCAGAGCAGATTATGTCTGGTATAATTAAAGCTACTTGGTTTGTGCTTGGTTCCACATTGCTTTGTTTACTTTTTTCACCTCCAATTTTTCAACCAATAAGAAATACTTGTGCCAGCCCTCCACCTCCGTACACGCCCCTCTTCAAATCTTTTTTTTTTAATTTGGTCCACTTACATTTCTGTTCTGTTAAAGCAAACCAGACTAAATACAAAACAAACCAAATGTATCAATTTCACTCAGATTTGAACCAACCAAACGGACTTGGGTTGTGATACCTTGTTATTCATGTTGGATAAGTCTACTCTTAACATTGAACAGTGTTTACCAGCATTAGGAAAAGGGATGAAGGACCGGTGGGTGAATGGGTCGGAGCTACTCTTAAAATGTTAAAATGTAGCCTTTTCCACTTTTTGCTTTTTTGCTTTTGTATTTAATAAAAAAGAAAATCAACAGCCGTCTCAGTGCTTTCCTTGCAAGACAGACCAAATGACTTCAACCTGGATGTTACAGGGAAAAACAACACAGAGCTAGGATCAGCAGACCGATTTTAGAATCAATAGAAATTCCCTTCCAGATGTCTAACCAGAGCTGATGAAGCTTCATGGGAATAACATTTGTGGATTATTATTTCAAAAGACTTTTTTTCTATCAGAGTAACTCAGTGACATGTTTTCTTAAGGCTTTTTTTGGCATGGCAATTTTCACATTTGTATTCAATCTGTCAAAATATTCTGAACCTCAAATGCTGCATGCAATGTCAGAGTGATCTTAAGCAGGTTTTTGTTCTCAGAGGTGGTGAGTCACATTGCATTCGGCGACGCCTCTCACTTGCACAGTTGAGTTTACAGTCTGGTTTCCAGTGAAGGAAAAAATGACAGCGTGCAGCATGCGACAAGTCATCAAATCAGACCCACATTTCCTCTGCCCCATATGTGGGACTCTTGTCATGTTTAGTCCTCCACAGCACACTGGAAAAGATGTTTTGCACAGTATTTTTATTGTTTAATTTTAAAAATGCCTACAAGCGTCAACAACAGAATATAGCACATCTGTAAAAAACACACATTTTTCTAACCTCAGGTAGATTCCCAGCTTGAGATGCATGTCAATATTTTGATATTGAGTATATCAATATTTTGCCGCCACAGCTTAGCAATCAACAATATTTACTCTAGCAAGGATTTAGTGATTATCTCCCTAAAACCTTCCACAAGGTGAGAATCTGAAATGCAACTTGGATCTTTTTAAATGAATGCGGCATCTTAAAAGGAAAATTAAAAGACCTAAAATTGTTTTGGCTCTGCCTGTTTTTCCCCTGCGACCTAAAACAGAACGCTAGCATCCAGGCATGTTGTCTTTCATCATTAAACTGTCTTTCAAAGGCTCCTGGGAGCCTCCTAGAGCACAGAAAGGAACCTTGTATTTTGCAACATCAAGCGCACAGTGTCTTCAATGTCTGCTGGGAGGTGCATATTAGAGTCATGGACTTGAGCTGAAATGATCTTTTAAAATCACTCTCTCCGTCTCTCTCTCTCTCTCTCTCGCACACACACACAAATGCTTTTGTTGTTGCTTTATACATTAATACAGGTGATACCCAAGGTCTTACCTGTGTATAGATCTTTGACCTTGTTTTTTCTCTCTCTCTCTGCTTCCATTACGTGCTTGTAGATCAAAGACGCACATGGTGCACCAGGCAGTCCTGTGGATGAAGATCCTCACCTAAAGGCAGCTGACAGAGGTAAGTTATTAAACCCTCTCTACTCCTCTATCTTTTTATTGTGTCACAGATTTTTTAAACAGCCCAAAGTTCACTAATGCTCTTAAACTTCAAGAGCTCAGAAGTTTGTGTGGTTATTTTCCTGATGCTGGTTGCAGATGCTTTTTTTATCAACAATCGATCAACAAGATTCTATGTGTAATTGCGCCGTTTAGATAATTTGCAATGCTTCCTTCAAAATAAAAGCTGAGGATGGAACACCAATGGCTGCCCATTAAAAACACATCTTGCCTATGGGAGAGTATAGTCCTGTTGTGCTGTTTGGGTGGTATGAAATATAGAGAACCATAAACATGCTAATCTCTGTCACAGGTATCTGTATACAAATGCAGAATCTGATGTAAAATTGTTGGAAGGTGGTGTAATGTGGTCTTTGTTATATCACCACTGTTGGATGGCTAATTAAAATATGAACAAATCCTTAATTGTGGCTTTAACTAATTATTAATTACTTAATGCACAAAGTACAAGACACTATGAATGCTATGAATGATCGAAAATGTATATTGATATACATACACTTTTAGCCCTGTTCAACCAAGGCAGTTCCAGGGCCTGTTCAGGGGCGGGGCCTAATCTCAAACCAGTTCCTCGCTTTTAAAGATAAGAACCTGCTCTCGTCCAGCAAAACTGGTTCCAGAGTGGCACCAACTCTTTGCTGGTCTTGAACATAGACTGTATATAAATAATGGACGTAGTCACCGTGACGTCACCCATTGGTTTGTGGCCCGTTGGAAGCCTCGAGTTCAGCATTACACTCGTCGCCATCTTGTTTCCGATTCGGGGAGCAGACCATATCTGGACTGTGGAGGAGGAGAGGGATCTGATCACTGACTACAGCCTCTCTACACCTCAACCTGACTGAGAGAAGCTGCTGCTAATTCATGTCAGCATTAACTGGAGCATTAATTGGGATGTTAGCTTTGGCTAGCAAAAAAACAAAATCAAAATGTATTTTTCTTACCTCAGAAAACTGAGCAGCGACTCCTTGGAGTGTCTGTTAGTCCAACCAAACACTCAACAAGACATTTTTACTGAACAAAACGTTCAAATAAACTGTCATTAAGTGAAAATACAGTGAAAGGGTCAAAGTTATGAGACCAAATCGGTAAACGTCCTTTTTTCTATCTATATAACGTTGCCGTGGATACGCATTGCTCTGCTTCTCTCCTGGTGACAGCTCGCCTTGTTAGTGACCTGTCAATCAAAGGTAGCCACGCCCCAAATCATACGATTCTTTATCTCTATTTTCTTCTAAATGGGGCCATTATTAGAACTATTAACATCAAATGTCTTGAAGATGATTTTTTAGTGAGAAGTTTTAAAATTTTGCACTGAAATGAATGGGCAGATTTTTTTTGCAGCCAAACGTAGCACCCCCTGCTGGAATTTTCGGTAGATTGCAGGCTTAAGGCACTTCCTGGTTGGCCTCCATGCTCAGACACGATTGACCACAGACCACGAAACGCTTACGTCAGGGGTTGGGGGCGGGGTTAAAGTGACCAACAAGACCAACTAAAACATGTATCATTCTTTTTAATTGATTTGTTCAACTGCAATGTGATTGATAGCAATAGCTTACAACAAAGTCTTTTATTACTGTCTTACCTTCAGTGTTAATAAGAACGTCACTGTCATCCATAGCATTCAAAACCAGCAGAACAAATGTGTGGTATCAGCCATGTTTGGATGCTAATGTAGGCTCGCAAAGCCTGGATCAACATTTGTAAAGAAACGATGTGGAAAAGCAAACAGGGTCTGAGATGGTCTGCAAGTTGAACCAACTCAGAACCAGCACCAGCACAGCAAAAGACCTAGGTTGGTCGAAAAGGGATATTTGTTAGATTTTAAGTTATCTTCTGTTGTCTGGTGGATTTTGGAAATACAGTGCACAAAACATGTTCGTTATGAGCAGGCTGATGGTTTTCAAGAAGCTCTTTCAAACAACTTTGCACTTGACACTGCTCTTTCTTTGGTCCTGTGTTATACCCCTGCTATGATATAGTTGCTTTCCCCCTAGCGATGCTAGAGTCTCGGCATTATTAGCTTACAGCTAGCTATTGTGGACCTGGCTATTTACAGATAAATAGTGTTCGTTACGGAAATGGTAAATGTATGTTATTCCGACATGTGAGTGCACACAAATGCTCTTCATGCCACCCTTGAATAAATCAGTGACCACCCCAGTTCAAAAGCCTGGACACGCCACTGAGACGATGCTACAGTTGATTTATGATTGTTATACATGAGTTTTGGGACATTTGGTATCCCCTGTAGTCATTTTTACAGAACATACAGCCTGAAATGTCCAGGGACAGGAGTTGAAAGAAAATTCTCTAGCAAAAGTAGCTATCCAAAATTTTCAATATAATGTGTTGTTGAGGTGTTGTGGCACACCTAGAAGCTTGGCTATTGTCTGAGAATAACAAACAGATTACCCATGCATGAGAGAGCTTTGTTTACCATACATCTATTCCTTTGGCCATAGTTCCAAACAAATCTAAGTGAGAACGCACTTAGTGTAGATATGTGGCTGATGCAGAAGGCTGTTTGTGTGTCTCATGTTTTGTTTTCAAGGTGATGCAGCTAGTTTATTCCCCCTTCACACCACGAGCATATTATCCCGCTCCAGCTGCTGCGAGGAGACAGGCCCAGGTATTTATGGCTAGCATAAAAAGCGTGTGCATACGCTGTCACCCTACAGCTTGAGATTTACAGCGCATTTGACAAACACACTGAATTAAAAAAAGGAGTGTTCAATTTGTATAGGAGTTTAGAGGCTGTCTGTTGTGCATGCTCCCAACGGATTCTGCTGTTAGTACATGTGTGTGCGCATGTGTCTCGCTGTCTATGTACGCCTCCCGCTGTGTGAGAATGTGTCGATCTGTCTGCCCGTGTGCGTCTGTGTGCCTGTGTGTGTTTTTGTGTGCGCGAGCGAGTGTGTGCACACGGAGCCCGCCTGCTCTGAAACACCAGCAACAGATAACAGATGGTCCCCCTGCATTAGAAGTGTTTTATTTCCCTGCGGAAGCCAGATATGTCAAAAATAAGCATGTGCAACATTAGTCATTTGGAATATTCATGCCCCTGCCGTCCGATGGTTTCCTTTTCACAGCCAAAATACCACCAGCCCAATTCTCCTAAGGAAGTGAGGGGAAAGCGGGGGGAGAGGAAAAAAAGCAGTCATCAGCTGAACTGATGGGGGAAAAGGCTCAGGCCTACATGCGGCTTTAATGGAGAATTTTTTTTCCCTCTCCTGGTCGCTTCTTTAGCATGCCAGGGCTGTAATTAAACAGGGGCTACAGTCTGTAGATGTGCACATATTAAGAACCATATCCCCCAGCCCCATTAGACATACTGATGTGAATATGCACACATGTCCATATGCCTGCCTGGCTGCGTACATGCACACACAAAATAGTAATTTGCACCCACATTAGATAACCTCATCCACTTCTTTTGCATTCCTTCATAGACTCATCTCAGAGTCCTCCTCCTCCTCTCCTCCCCTCCTCCGCTACTTATCTTCCTATTTCTCCTCTCCACCTCCATCTCTTTAACTATCTTGACTCTCTGTAGCTTCAGTCTCTTTAATCTCCACCTCCTCTCCTCCCAGGCTTTCTACTCCCCCCATCTCCCACCATCGAGCATTGCTGCCATCCTTGTCCTTGGTGGCGGACATGGGCATGCATCATTATCAGGCCTGATTAACCATCCACGTAGTTGGCAGTCGGGGCCCCACCAGGGGCCAATGGCACGGTTTTCCTACCGCCGAAAAAACATGAATTTTGAGCAGCACTTTCTCACTCTCCGTGGTCCCTCATGATCAGGGTTAATTCGTGGCAGCAGGCGTGAATGTTGTAGAAAGAAGAGAGGAGGAAGAAAAGGAGGAGGAAAAGCTACCAAACAGTAGAGCACTGCTTATCGCAGAAATGCAATATGATTTATTCAGGAATATGCAAATCCAACAATCACTCTGCCTTGTTTACCGAAGGGACCTGCTGATTCAGAGTCTGAAAAAGAGAGAGAGAGAGAGAGAGAGAAACAATCCCAACCATAGACGCCAACATACAGTGAATGCACCAAGGCAGCCACCAGCAGCTGGTTTTCCTAAGAATCAGGAAATGAAGGGTGTCGGACAATTTCTTGGTTGTTTCACAGCTTTAAAAACCTAAAAGTTTATTCAGGGGAGGTTATATTGATGATGTAAAGTGCAAAAGGTTGTAATCAATACATGCATTATATGTAAATGCACTAGTGTTTTTAAAAAAAATACCATTATACTTCATGTTATAGCCTGCAATGAGTGAAAATAAGGATTACAGCAGGAATGGGCATGGTACTGATCATGGATTTGGTGGCAAAATATAGTGGAGTATGGAACTTAAAATCCTATTGTGTTATCATCCAAAATATGTTGATAACAGCGAGTATAAAAGTCCTTAACGCTGGGAGCAAATGTCTGATAAAATTTGCAATATTGTTTACTTATTCTTCAATCGGATAGTTCCTAATTAATATTTTCTCGTTATTACACTGTGTTTTATCTGTAGGGAAAGTCCTTATACAGTTACTTGTGTTAAGACATTTATTATTTTAAAAGTCTGGCTCATTTTGTTAATTGAAATTGTTTATATTTCCTAAAGAAAGATGCTAAAAAAAGAAATCCTAGTTATGGGTTGATGGGCTCCACGCAGCAAGCAATATATAAATACCTATTCATCTCTTGGATTTACAAATATTGTCTTATTTTTGCTGATTGTACCGGTCTTAATCAGTAAGTTTGTTTGTTTTAAGAGAACACTAAAGGGATTTTAACCAGAAAACACTGACTGCAATGACTGTTGTTTTGATTAAGGGGCTTGTATTGGCAAAATTAACATAATGTGCCAAAATTACAGAAAAAGTGGCCCCCATTTAAAAAACCTTTAGTACAAATGGTGCCAAGGAACACCTTCAGTATAACAGAATGTAAATACACCCAAACCATGACTTTGATCTCCATTTTTTCCATAAGGAGTAAATGTAGTTGCCATTTAGACTTTTGACAGCCTACTTAATAATCATGTTACCTTTTGCCATGCTCCATTTGCATTATCATGTTCTCAGCCATCCCCGTCCGCACCCACCAATGAAAAGTAGTTAATAAATCTATTTAATTTTATCAGCTTGAAGGGATTTACTCTTTTTGTCATTGTTTTGTAAGACATTTGAGTTACATTAACCTGTGGATACTTGTCTCGCTTGGTGTGCAAAAAAACCCAAGGTGTTATACGCTGATAAGAGTTTCTACCGTGCTGTAAAGGGCTACAGGGAAAGCTAATGATTGTTTGACGGCCATGTAGGAATCCGTATCTTTGAAGCGGTTTTCACCACTAGTAGATAAGCAACTGTGTTACTATGGTGTTTGCCTAAAGTAAAAGAGTAACGATTTTCTCTGACCAAACGAGATATTCAGCGAACTGTAGCAAAATGTACCGTGTGGTTAAAAAGATTAAAAAGACAACTATGTGCTGTGAATGAACTTTAATATATCATGTGAAACTGTGCAGTGTGGAATATAGGTTAGACAGTCTTGCCTTTTTTCATGGGTAACTAAAAGGTGCACAGTCTTGCATGTCACATTCAATTTTCGCTCTTCATCTTCTTTGGGTTGTAGAAATGGGTATGAGTTGCAGCCATTTCCCGACTCTCTGCTGAGAGCCCAATTAGCGCTGTTGTATTGATTTCTCTGCGCTGTATTGCATGTACTTTTCCAGGTGAGTCCCTACAGCGAGCGCGAGTGTATGGAAGACAACAATTATCCCTTCTAACAGAATCTCTGAGGCCACACAAAAGAGAGCAGAGCTCAGAAAATTGATCTCCTCAGGCTTGTGACTCCTCGTGTGCATGAGCAGACAAAGGCACCAACAACTTTGTGATGTCTTAAAGCTACAATATGCAACTTTTTTGATGTCAAAACCCTGTAATTACTTTCTCAAACTAGTTAGAAGTCTCAATGTAACATTGAGTGATGAAAACTAGCCTGTGCAGTGTTTCCTACATGATTTTTTTCAGCAGCCGGGGTTAAGGGTTATTTGTCCCCTAGAAGGTGCGTGCATGTAAATAGCAATTTAGAAAGTATGAAAAGCGCCACTGGACTGCAAAATAAGCTTTAGAACCAGTGTTTCCTACATAGACTATAGCCCCTTTCATATTGCCGTTTCATGCTCGGACATTTACGGCTCTGTAACGTCTTGCCTCCACTATGAAAGCGGATGCAGGGATCAAATGATCCCTCATCAAATGATGAGGTAGTCACAGAGGCGGAAAATTGCTTGGTGGTTCTGTTGGAAGCGGGACCACTATGAAAGGGGCGTCGGGGCGAATCGGGATATTTGACGCCGTGCATGACGTCTTACACACACCTCCTACTTGGTCCGGCAGACATCAAATCACTGTTCAGCTGCACAACAACTACCTGCCATCACTAACTGTGCACAGCATCTGCCGCTTATTGTAAACAAACTGGCTTCGCTAACTGTGCACAGAGTTAACACACTAAGGTAACACATCCTGCTGCAGCACATACATACTGTACTGCTACAGAGCTAACTGTGTAACCTATTAGCACTGCTACTGCTCTGTCGCACGCCACTATCGTCTCCTCCCACTATCGTCTCCTCCCACTATCGTCTCCTCCCACTATCGTCTCCTCCCCCTATCGTCTCCTCCCACTATCGTGTCCTCCCGATATCGTCTCCTCCCGCTATCGTCTCCTCCCACTATCTCCTCCCACTGTCGTCTCCTCCCACTATCGTCTCCTCCCACTATCGTCTCCTCCCCCTATTGTCTCCTCCCACTATTGCCTCCTCCCACTGTCGTCTCCTCCCACTATCGTCTCCTCCCACTATTGTCTCCTCCCACTATTGCCTCCTCCCACTATCGTCTCCTCCCACTATCGTCTCCTCCCCCTATCGTCTCCTCCCACTATCGCCTCCTCCCACTAGGAGCACATTTTATTCATTCTGTGGTGGATTCTGTTAACAGACATGCTCTTATTTTGAAAGCTACATGTGTTTAGCGACAGGAAGTAAGTCATGGTTAGTCATTAATAACAGTGTAGAGCTCTTTGGGATTAAAGCAACTTTTTATTGATACTAAGGAGGTGTACTCACTTTGAAGTCACATTGGTCTTGTAAATGTAGTCCTTATTAAAGTCTGTCCAGGCTGCTCACATTTGAAATACTAAAATCTCGACCATCAAGGAGCTTCAGCTTTTTCCTTTTCTTCAGTTTTACTTGTTTATGCATTTCTTTTTAGATATAAAATAGAATAGCCTTTATGTGCTTCCATTCATGTATTCACAAGTGAATTTTCTGATTGGGAAAATGCAGTAAAATAAAGTTTACCGGAACATTGCTTTTGAAGGCAGGTCTTACACATTCTTACAGTAATGGGTAGTAAATATCTGCCCCGGGAAAACAAGTGGAGGCTAGCTTGGCCGCAGTGTGCTTTAATCTCTTCCAGTAAGGTTAGCTAGCCATTCACTCTATAAGGCAGTCTAACCTCCTCAAACACTCAAGTAATGGTGAAAGAGTCCTCGCGCTGTTGTGGTTGTCATGACATCTCAAGTGTTTGACGTCCTGGCAATGTTCCATTCACTCGTCCCTACGAAGCCTCCGGATGTGGTCACTGCTACAGAGTTAAAAAAATAAATAGAACAATCCCCCATTCTGAAGTAGGGGCGGGCATGATTTAGCTGTTTTATGCTATGAATAAAACATAAAAACAGCTGAATAATACCATTACCACAGCATCACATCAATCTGGTCTTTGTGACCGTGTGCATATTATATAAAATTGCTTGAAAATGGGCAATGGGTGCTTTATTTTTAGGTTCATAGCTTTTTCAGTAACCACAGCCATTAGCAAGGTTGCAGCTTTCAAGCATAGGAAGTCATAGCAACAACAATAATGTAAAAAATAAAGCAGTAAGGAATGAGAAAACTATAAAGCTAGTTAAAACAGATGAAAATTGTTTTTTTAGTTTTCTTCAACATGTGTTTCGGCTTTATGGATGTTTGTTAAGATAGCCTCACCTGTTTTAGGTATACACCACACATGAACTGGACTATTTGAAGCAAAGAAAATTGAGCTAGAGTTGTATTGCTATCCAAATGTTATAGTTTTAAGTTTATAGCTTTAAATTGAGATATTAACAGTGTTGTGCCACATAGCCTAATGCTAAGTACAGCTCTAGACCATTCGACTGTATAACAGAAGTGAAAGTAGCCACCATGATGGCACTCATTGGTTTGTGGATTATCGTTTTGTAGTCTTGAGTTGGGCATTTTGGCCACCACAACTTGGTTTTTAGGGCCACAAGTGACCATATTTGGGTGAGAGGGTGGCACTTAGTTATGAAATAGTGCTGGCTCACTAGCTGGATTCGCAAAAATGAAAAGCCAAGCCTTGAGTGTCTTTTAGTACAATGAAAGAGTGTCTTTTAGTACAATGAAATGGTGAACAAGACATTTTTGAAGTTCTAAAATGGAAACACAGACAGCAGCCAAACTGGACAACGCCTTGGTAGTGACTTGTCAATTACAGCGTAGCCCTTCCCTAAAGCATACCTTGTTTATCATCAATTTTACTCCAAGTGGGACCATAAGTTACAAAATTAACATCACGGCAACTTCAAATTCCTACAGTATTAGACATCATTGACCAAATCTTCAGTTTTTATCAAAAGTTTCATTGCCAAAATAGTTGTAATTGCTGACCGCCATACCACCCTGAACACGCCCAATCTCGTCTGATCTCGGAAGCTAAGCAGGGTCGGGCCTGGTCAGTACTTGGATGGGAGACCGCCTGGAAATACCAGGTGCTGTAAGCTTTGGGCGGCTGTGGCTCAGTTGGTAGAGCGGGTTGCCCACCGATCAGAGGGTTGGTGGTTCGATCCCCGACCATGGCAGCCTACATGTGGAAGTATCCTTGAGCAAGATACTGAACCCCGAATTGCTCCCGTTGCTGCGTTCATCGGTGTGAGAATGAATTCCCAATGGTGGCAGGTGGGAACGTTTAGGGTAGCCTCTGCCACCAGTGTGAATGTGTGTGTGAACGGGTGAATGAGTCAGTCTGTAGTGTAAAGTGCTTTGAGTGGTAGAAAAGCGCTATATAAGTGCAGGTCCATTTACCATTTACCATTTATACTCATTGCACACAAAAAACCAGGGCAGTAGTTAAGACAAACTTAATTGAGTCAAAATATATTCCATGACCAGGTTCAGTCAAGGCCGAGTCCAGAGCAAATCTAGTCCTATTCAAGATCATAAAATAGTCTTTCCATTATTTCCATATAGTGATTCAGTGGTTAGGATGAACATAAATAAAGACAAGATTGATCTACTTCTCTTCTAACATCAAACTAATTTAATGCAGCATTTTGGTAGAATCCATGTATTGTACAATTGATCCCGAATCAGACAGAAACAACTTAGTCTTGCATAGCCAGACCTCTCTCCACAGCAGTGCATCATATTATCGTTCAGGGATAATACCCGGTGCTATACTATCGTCTTGGGCGGTGCTAAGCCCCGGATGAGGTGATGGTGCCAGAGGAAGATCAATAGGGAAGACAGTGGGAAATATAGATCTGTCGTATCCTAGTAGTCTACATCCTGTGAGTCAATCTAGGACCAACTTGACCAACAATTCTGAATACAAGCCCAAGACAAGTGCAAGACTTCAAAAAAGTGGCTTTGAGACCAGACTCAAGTTCTACAGCCCTGCAAACAACCCTTGACAGGTATATTCAAGTGGTGAACAGAGGACCTCCAGTCATTTAGAGCTTCCAGCCGTAATCTACAATGAGCAGAATGTTTCGTTCTCTTCTCTCTAAGTAGTTTGGAAAATACTGAGTGAGCTGTCCCTCTGTGTATTTTTCTGAGAGATTTAGTTTCATACAATTTTTAAATGCTCAGTAGGAAACCACAGACATACTTTATTTCTATTTACTTATTGATTTTAACCAAGAAATGCTGTCCGGGTATTTCTGAGATCATTCCCGGTCTTTAAAAGCAGCACTTTGAATCGTAAACAGACAGTGATCCTTATTACTTATGAAACTGAGAATCACATTTACTGATTTATAACCCTAGATTTCTTACATATGCAATATTTTCAAGTTCTTGCATTCGTTTGTCCTGTGAATAGCCCGAGTCGCTCTATTTTCCTGTCTTCATCCTGCAACTAGAATTGCTCGAAGATTTTTTCCCGTGAATCTATGTCATATCAACACTGTGATGCTAATCTGCAGGAGTCATACACCCTCCGCCATGCTATTTTTGCCACACATGTTGCCCGAGAGGTCAGCTGCATAGCAGGGTTCTTACTAGGTTGAATTGCTTAGAGGCAGAAGTTAATTTCCAACTCAACAGAGATAAATGACTTTGCTTTGACCTCCCTCTCTCGCTGCCACAACAAAGACTTTGTGCTTTTCTAGGAGACAGGCTCCGTAAATATCTGTTGTTATTACTTGCAGTATGAAAAGATTTGATTCAGTAACAACGATTAGCCCAAATTATCTGTGATTTTGTATAAAACTATATTTTTTGTTTGCAGATATTTGACTTCTTTGTTTTGCACCAACTCATCTCTATACAAACAGATTGGCACTGAAGAACAAAGAGAGCAGATTTTACTATTACAAGTTCATTCACATACACACTAACACTTTACTCTGATCTGACTCCAGCTATTGAGATGTTATGTGAATTTTTTTTATCTTAACTAGAGTAAGATCTTAATTCTAGTGAGCATATACAGATTAACACTCATTGGTTTTGAGTTTTCAAAGAATACTGTAGTGGAAGTGACATAAGTGTTGAAATCATAACTGAATTGACTGTTCAGGAAGCCCCGCCCCCTTAGTTACTGTGGTTAATCCTGTTTAACTTCGTTATGTCCTTACCACAGCGGCCTGAGTTCGAATCCAACATGTGGCGATGTCGTCCCTTCTGTCCCCATTACAACCTATCACAATAAATTCACAAACCCCAAAAATAAAATCTTTTAGAAGATAAAGAATATAGTGTTAGATTAATCAAGTATTATGTAGGTTTGGTAGATACATTTACAACCTATACTACAAAATGTATTATCTTTAGATGGCTAGCTAACTGTTTGTATTGTTCAATACAGGCAATTTAAGATTGAATATTAAAACATTTGGATTTTTTTAGTAGCATAGTAACTCAGAAGGTTGCCAAATGAAAAATTAAGATGCAATCTAGAGCACAAATTATAGACTGAATTCCATTTCCTTCCAGTCTTATTACATATATACTCAGTATATCCATTCCGACAGTCAAGTCTGGCTTTGCTTTGGCATTGAAAGGTTTCAGTTCAAAGATTCCTTGTCCTTAGTATGAAAAAGAGATCACTTACAAAAGTTGAATGCAATTCTGATGCAATATTTTTTAGCTGAATTGCAGGGATTTCTTTTTTTAATCTTTGTGATGTAGAAGCACTTTTTAGTCCTCACAAACTACAACATTAACAAAGATTCCCATAGCCTGACTAACCTGAAAGTGGGCCCCAATTGAACCCCCTGGTCCCCCCTTACCCCCCATTCTCATACATTGTATATGCACCCTGGCAGACATTCAGACAAAGCACACAGCAGAGACATAGCGACTTCATTATATTTAGCCGAAAACCAACCAATTCTCACACAGATGAATAGCACATTACCCCAGGTGTAGATGTCAATTCCTACACTTTTGTTAATGTGAGTAAAGAACATTTTATGCAGCGATGTGCACTATATAAGTACTGTATCATTGAAAATGTTCAAGTTCTTAAAACTACAGTAGCTACAGTAGCAAATTTGGACACAAAGCAACTTTCTAGATTAGGTAATAATGCAGCACCTGTCTTAATGCCCTAAAGATTTCAGCTGATATTTTGCTTTAGCTTTGCATATTCCCAAACAAATATACAATATGCAATGAATCAAATTACCCCAAGCCAAATGACATGCAGTAAACCTGAGGCTTTTTGGGCCCCTCGGGGTCCGGGTGCAAACATAAACACAAGCTTCTATTTCTGTTGGAAATAACATCTAAACCAGTTAATGTAAGATGGTAATCCAGCAAGAATTTCCCGTCTCCACACCCTCAGTGGTATTACCTCTTTTAAACATAACCCTCATGGAGTATATTTTCAAAGCCTGTTATCTGATATACTGCTTGCAGTAGAGTCCAGGCTGTTTCTGGCTATATTTAACACAGAGGGTGTACATGCTGTAAGTGACCATTATGCTCTCAATTATCAATTATCCTGTATTATCCCCCACTGCCCACCATGCTACTTTAGCACTTATTAGGGGCATACTTGAGGCTCGCCCACACGGTTCACCTTCAGCCCACTTTCGGCAGGTAATGAGCTTGACGGAGGAGACAGCAACAGACACATTTCCTGCAACAGATCATTGAGGGGTGACCCTGGTGGTTTGTATTGATTTGAGACCCTTTAAATGGCAACAATGGTCAAAAGAACGACATTGTGTAATCACTAATTGACCTTATTTCCTTTGTGCTCTCTAAGATCTGACTATACTGTACAAGCCTGATTCCCTCCAAAATTGGGACCATACATTAAACGTAAATAAAACCGTGTCATAACCTTGTACCTTCCTGCTTCAGCAAGATAATGCCCCATTCTGTCCATGTTGCAAAGCTTCAAGCATAAGAGGGCTGGTACCTGGCGTGTCAGTAGTCCAGAGCGGTCTCCCATTTAAAATGTGTTGCATTATGAAGCAAAAATACCACAGAGACCCTAGAGTTTTTAGCAACTCAGGTTGTATTTCAAGCAAGTTTTGTGAAGTATTTTGCTTTTAAAAATTCAACAATTAGTTATTTTCTCTTCTTCTTCTTCTTCTTCTTCTTCTTCTTCTTCTTCTTCTTCTTCTTCTTCTTCTTCTTCTTCTTCTTCTTCTTCTTCTTCTTCTTCTTCTTCTTCTTCTTCTTCTTCTTCTTCTTCTTCTTCTTCTTCTTCTTCTTCTTCTTCTTCTTCTTCTTCTTCTTCTTCTTCTTCTTCTTCTTCTTCTTCTTCTTCTTCTTCTTCTTCTTCTTCTTCTTCTTCTGTTTTCAACAATTTGTGTCCTCACTTCTTGAACCAGCAACATCTCCAACCTAAACGACTTAAGTAGGTTTAGGGCAAAAAACTTCCCAGCAACGCATTATAAAAGACAGTTTAAATGGTAAATAAATGTGCATACATGCCGGAAGTTAAATAGTTACATAAAAAACGTAAGTTACATAAAAAAAAGTGATTAACAATCCACAAGCCTCGTAAGTTACGTAATAAACGTAAGTTACATAAAAAGTATTTTTCTTTTGTTTTCACATGGGACACAAACCCCTGTTAAGTGTGATATCCACCATTTAAACTGTAATAGAGTGGTAAACATGCCCCCGTCTCAACTTTTTAAAATCTTACAAGCATAATATTTACAAAAACAATGGATTTTAGTAGTTTGAACAGTAAACATATTATTTTTGTACAGTTTTCAATTGTATATACATGGCAAAAAGATTCAACTCTGTTTTATTTATATTTTAGAAAGTGTCCCAACTTGTTGGAAGAAGTGTTGTATGTGTGTATGTTTTCTTTTTCTTTTCTTTTACTGAGCACAGATAGAAAAGCTTTACAATCTAAAAAAATAAATTAAGGCACCTACGTACCGTGCAATAGCAGCAATCTTTTAAGTTCATTGCATGTCACATTGTGAGATAGAGCTATTAAAATCTCCGTCCCAATCCGTGTCAAACTGCGATTTTCTACCACAGTGATATTCAGCTTGACCATCCAGGCCTTTCAAGTTCTGCTACAATCTCTCCTGGCAGCAGTCGACTGTAAAGCAGTTCAAGAAACTGCAATTCTGCTAAAGTCCCATGTTGCTTTGAAAAACTGGGCTATTGGCAGATATGCTTATCATTAGATGTGCCTGTCAGATTTTATTGGAACAAAAACTCATGGTTACTGAAGAATTAAAGAATTCAAGCATAGCACATCATGGAGACAGGTGGTTGCCAGCCTTGTAATGATACATAAAAAACATAAGTTGTCTCCCACATTGGATTGGTGTTAATTGCAGGGTACATTTGGAGCTGATGCTTTGCTAAAGGCTTGGCTATGGATGCATTGAGGAGATGCTGACCATAGTGAGACAATGCACTCTCCTTTCCGTCTTTGCTCAGCCTGTGTTTGCTCAGATTATGTTCTCAGTTGTTTAAGTTGGATTCTATATTTTGCAAGAGCTGCAGTCTCTCTCGGTCTCAAGAGATGTGGCGGTCGTTCGTACACAGAAAGACTTTCACAAGGAAGCGTGAGAGCAGCAGAAATACTCAGCCATGGGATTTACCTGTCAACTGCACTTAAGCACGTGGGATGACATACGCTAGACGCTGTGATGGTAAAATAAAGGCTGACATGCCTTTCCTGTGATCTTTGGTCACTGGCGGTTTCATGTATGTCAGCGCCTCAGAGCGAAAGTAGAAAATAAACTTGCATTAATAGATGGTTGGATGGATGTCTGTGTTTTAAAGGCCATAGTGTCTCTGAAATCATTTATATCTGCTTATCAGACGAATATTTGATATGTAAGCCAGAGTTTTATGAAATGCTCATTTCCCTTCTTGCTTCTTTCCTCGGCTTCATAGTTTGATGGATTACTTTACAGTATTGTAGGAGAGAAAATACATTATCATGTCTCATCAAATTGCAGAGCTATAGTTGACCTTTTCATCAAGCTGTCAATAGTCATTTTCCATCAACAAATATTGATGCAAATATTTAAGATTTACACGAGAAAAGCTTGATAGAAACATCAAAATTTGAAAAAAAGATTTTACGCTTGCTTGAGGTGGTTTTTGTCTTTTTTTTAAATAATAGTTGCACTCAATCGGAAATGGAAACGCTTTTTGAAAATAAATTCTGACATAGCAAACATTTAACTCGCATGACTGATCAGCTGTTTCCGCTCTGACATGAAAGAACAAGTTGCACACATGAATCCAATTCCTGAAGACATATTTTCTCTCATGAGTGGCCAAAGTTGTTTGATTAGAAACCTATTTTTAAAAAAATATTTTTTTCTCTCTTGCTCAATCTCTTCTTCTTCTTCTTCTTCTTCTTCTTCGTCTTCTTCTTCTTCTTCTTCTTCTTCTTCTTCTTCTTCTGTGTTCCTAATTCTCATTTTCTTTAATGCAACATTTCAAAACTTTCCTTCAGAATTTGATTAGACTTTAATGGAAGCATGGCTAATAAATGTTGTAGTGTCTCTTTAAAGGACACTTTTCCCCTACTGCACGATTCATCAAGATGTTTGCTAAAACCACCAAAAGTAACAGAATACTTTACCTTTAATTGAAACGTTGACTGTTGTGGAAGCTCCTCTAATTCCTCTCCATAGTTTAAAGCAAAGTGAAAAATTAACAAACTCATCTAACCTAAAAAGTAACAAAATGTAGTTCCATATTAACGTTTGAAATCTGCAGCTTCTAGCTCAGTTTCAGACTGCTGTGTCTAAAAGTACAGAGCAGAGTTTGGGGATTTAACTAAGCACAAGAACTCGGCTCAATTCCCAAAGCATCCGCCAACCACCCAACTGCACAGCACTTTTGGAAAATAGACACACAGGTAACTGATTTCTCCACTGACAATGCAACAGAAGAAAAGCTGGCTCTATCATTCCAACCATCTGGAAGTCTGGCTCAGACTTGAGGCTGATGTGTAACTTTTAATTGGTGAGACAGTGGTGGGAGGCAGAAGAGTAGGAAGCAATGATCCCAGTGGATAGACAGGCAGTGCCTGCTGCCAGATGGACAACCTGAGTTTGCTGGAGTGCACACCAATTCATTCTCGGGCCAATGTGGTGTGTGTTCTATTTTACAGAGAGCTTGTTGGGGAGTCATAGTTTGGCCCAGGATTTCTCAGATGCTACAAAATGCTGCTATCACCACAGGAGAGAATTAGACTAGGAAATGCTTAGATTTTCTTTCAGTGGGTTTGACGGCAGACATTTTCCTTTTCAAGAGATAACACAAGACGGCATAAAGTGGATCCCAGTTTTGACAGTTAACTCTCAGTTGAATGTAATTGTCAGCGTTGACCATCATGAAACACTAAACCCTCTTCTACCCCTTATATCAATATTAAAGCTTGTTGACCCAGCTTCGATTGCTACAGTACATTTATGTTTATATTGTTGTTTTTGTGATTCAGAGACTTCATTTAGTTATTTGCCAACATCAAAACAGTTATTGCAGGTTTGAAATAGTCTCAAAACAAAAAATGGCAGGTGGCACCATTTAGGGTAGCCTCGGCCACAAGTATGAATGTGTGTGTGAATGAATGAAAGAGCGCTGTCTGTAGTGTTAAAGCGATTTGAGTAGGGATGGGTACCTTTCACATTTGAACCGATACGGTACCGATACCCGGTACCTGGGAATCGGTACTCAACGGTACCAATTTTCGGTACTTTTGCGTTTGTTTATGTGGTAATAATAATAATCAAAGTGTTTTTATTGATTTTCATATTCAAACATCAAATTCAATACAAAATAGTAGGATTCAAAACTACAGATAAAACAGTAACAAGACAGATCCTACTAATACCAGACATCAGACATACCCACCACCCGCGTGGTCCAGGCACTCTCGGGTTAAAATAAATAGATAAATGAAAAATAACAAAAATGACATCAACAACAATAATAATATTCATTAATTCCAAAATAATAATAATAATAATAATAATAATAATAATAATAATAATAATAAATAGTAAAATAATAATAGTTAAAATAAAGAAATAAAAAAACTAAAAATAAAAATAATAAAAATAAAAAATACAGGAGGGGGGGGGGGGGTCAAAAGCTGCCAATTATGTTGGAGCCGATGAAAACTCACGTTCAAAATAAAAAATAAAAGGCTGCCAGACCTTAGAGTATCTCTTAGTGTTGCCCTGTAAAGTAAATCTAAGATGTTCTAATTTAAGGTGTGCCATCACCTCCTCTACCCATCGTTTGTGAGTTGGCGGTGCTGCCTTTATCCAGTTAAGTAAGATCAATCTCCTGGCCAACAATGAAGAGAATGCTATTGCTTTTCTTTGAGCAATCGTTAATTGCGTTTCCTCCGGTGCCACACCAAAAATGGCTGCCAGAGGACCAGGCTCTATATTTTTGTTATAGATGGATGAGAAGGTTTTGAAAATGTTGGTCCAAAACTCTTTTAGCCTGGGACAAGACCAGAACATGTGACATATGTTGGCTGGTACCTGTTTACATCTAGGGCAAGTCGGGTCTGCTCCCTGGTAAATTCTTGCCAGTTTCTCCCTTGTGAAATGAGTTTATGTGGTAATAAATGTTAATTTGTTTAATAATAAAATCAAATTTTTTCAATTCAACATATTTATTTCTCAAAATATAAACTTTAAAAAATATATCAAAACAATATAAAATCCAGGATGAGTAGTGCTTTATTGTTGAGTGAACGTGCATTTTGTTCTGTTCGTCTCTGCGCCGGGGTGGAAGAGGACAGCAGCTAGTGGCCGCGGTGAGCAGACAGGACCAGACGAAGAGGAAAATAAAAAAAATAGTGCGATCGTCAGCACGCTTGTTAATCAAAGACGTCAAATGAAAACAAGTTGAAATCAATGATCAGTTTAAAGCCGTTTAGGTACCGAAACATGGTACCGTTTGGTTTTACATGAATCGGTACTCGAATTCGGTACCCATAAAAGTACCGAATTCGGTACCCATCCCTAGATTTGAGTGGTCACTAAGACTATGAAAGTAATATGCAACTGCAGTACACACTAAGGCCACGGACAGGGGAGTGGTTTCAATGCTTAAATCTCACTTGCAGAAAGAAAGCAAATAATAAGATTAAACAAGCTGTTCCTTTTTAAATGTTTTCAGGTGGGCTCGGATGTGCTGTCAGGCAGTGTCAGAGGTGTGTGATTTGTTTTATGTTTGTTAGTCATGCATTGTTTGCTCATCCTGCTGCTCTCCATAGGGAATAAATAAACTTGTATAATGCCATTTGGGCCTGTTTCCAGTTTCACCAGTGTGATTTGTTGCGAGAGCTTGCAGTGAATATTTCTCTATACTGCCAGCTTTTGACTGTGTAAGATGATCTGACAAAAATAAAGGGAAGCCAATTTCTATCTCAGCCAGCTACAAAGATTGATATATTATTGTTTTGTGTCAAAGGTTCCCAAATGTTGCACTGCAATTTGTTTATAAGAGACTGAGAGAGGTATACTGTAGGTTTGTTGATGCACAGCACTGGGTAGTAGATTTCTCCTCATTGTGAAACTGAATATAAACAAGTGGCTGTGCAGCAGTGGCTGTCTTTGCTTTTATTCACTTCGAATGCAAAATCTGTGCCGTGTGTGAGCTCCTACAAAAGCTCAAATGTTGAACTGACAAATCCTGCGCCGGGCCACTGTGTTCTGCAGGGTTGTATTGTATCTACTTTCCCAGCAGTCTCGTCCCCCTAGTATTTCAAGAACAGTAGCACCGGGCAGAATTAGATCTTCAGAGATGGCGTGTGGTTTCTGTGCGGGCCATCTGATACGAGGCTATAAAGGACCCCTTCAGGGCCAGCTCAGGAATACTCGCTTTTTGCTTCAATACAGTTTACTGTCTGTTTAGCTTGTCTCACCTTTCTCTTTGCGGTAGTGAAGCCATACTTCATTGAGGAAAACTGAGATTTGTGAATGTTAGTGCTGACCTTTTGTGTGTGTTTTGCAGCCAAGTCATAAACATTTATTTATTTATTCATTTATTTCCAACTGTTCTCTCTCTCTCTCTCTCTCTGCTCTCTCTCACACACCAGGTGCTAAATATTGCTCAAGGACACAACTCATTCTGTAAATGTGCGGTCATGTCTGAATAAAGCCATAAGGAATGTTAATGTAAAAGTCACACATGGCTTTTGTCTGAAAACAAAACAGTGTTATTCACTAGAGATACAGTTTAAATATATGGTATAGCCACGTGACTGTAGGTATACAGTATTTCATTACACTGTAATGTTTGTATTTCATTAACACTTTCCAGGATGCCATGTCTACACTGCAAAAAAAGAAAAGTTGGGTGAACTCAAAATTTCAAGGCAACAAATTTCGATAAAATTTCAAGTTGGACAATTAAACTAAATATTTTAAGTTTTGTTTTTGAGTTTGCTCAACTAATTCAGATTTTTGTCAACTCAACATGATTGTAACGCCGCTATGAAATGTCAGCAAATGTTGCGACCACAATTTTGAGTTAGCACTGATAAGCTAATGGCTACTAGCTGTAACAAGCAGCGCCGCTAGCATCAGTTAGCCGCTAGCTTCAGCTGGCCGCTAGCTTCAGTTAGCCGTTAGCTTCAGTTAGCTGCTAGCTTCAGTTAGCCGCTAGCTTTCGCTAATGACCGATTTCATCGCTTTCCCACATTTCACAACAAAGACATAAGAGTTAGCAGAACTATTGTCCCTTGTTGTGAACCCCAACTAAAAGATATAAGTAACAACAACTCACAAACTTGTTTTTGAGCAGACAACTGGCGTTGTTGTACTAACTTACATTATTGCCCTTAATGTCAATAATTTATATTTCCAAGTTTTATCAACTTAAATCACTGTTTTAGGCCAAAAAATACAAGTTGGCTTTTTTGCAGTGTATAATGCAGCATAAACATACATGTAATACATTACAATCTGTCTACATCACTGCATACTTCTAGATATACAGACTCACATAAATACGTATGTCTTATAACAATACTTGTAACACTTTATAAAGCATTTTACAATGACTTAAAAGGTCAAGTGTTATGTTTATTTCATGCTTTAAGTGAGGCAAGCTGGTTTCAAGTCACTACAAGTTGTTGTTTTCTTTAAATAAAATGAAAAACTGAATGAGACACATTTACATTTCACTCATGTAATACCCCAAAGAATTACATAAATTAATAAATGAATGAATTTATTGTTCTTGCATTGATTTAATACTTTTCACTTCACAATGACCACCGCTAGTAACTTAAAAACACAAATTTTATTTTTTGTATAACAGTGATTATAATGCATTATAAAACGATTGTAATGTATTACAACTATAAGAATTAAATTACACATTTATTCTTGCAAAAAAAATGAACAAGTGACCAGCAATTATAAAGTATTATGATGATACCAGACCTTATAAATTATAAAAATGTATTGTGTATGCAATGTATAAAATGTACTTTGTATTGTGTCATGATTATTGTTATATAAAGCATTATTAATATTTATGCATTATGAGTATGTTTGCAATAGGTTAGCGATATAGGCGTCAGAGGAAGTTTTACCTTTATTTTGGACTTATTGTCACATTTGTGCAAACTGGTGTCTAACTGCTCTTCAGTCATGATTGTTGTCTCACTAAAGCTCCAGAATGGAAAGAAAATCCAAGGGCTGTGTAGGTGGGATGATATGTGACAGATGAATGATAAGCAGTGCGTTGTGGTTTAGGCAGAACCTGGTTCAAGAGATTGGGAAAGGAGGGTCCAAGTTGAAATCTGAAGTGTGTAAACTGATGCCTTCTTTGGGATTCAGCCGCCTCCTTAGGCCCCTCCCTCCTTTTTTCCATTCGCCAGCCTCTTCAGGCATGTGTATGTTTTTCTCCATTTCACACCTCTCTCACACTGCATTTTCATTTATCACTACTATTGCCTTTGTGGTACCCCCCCACCTATCCGCCCAACCTCAAACCCCTTGACGTGGGAATTCAATTTGTACTGTATGTTTCATTTCTACTCAGATTTAGATTTATTTCATGTTGGCTGCTTTTAATTAACTCTCTGGATATGTGACGTGAGAAGGAGAGAGGGAGAGAGTGAGAGAGACAGAGAGATAGATAAAAACTCCTCACATCCACCAATGAGTTACACCGGCAATCATTTACCACTTAGACAGTAGTGCAGAAGCCCCCCGTTCGTTGCCCTGGCAACCGGTGCCTTGGTGATTGATTCCTTGCCAGTGTGGCATCGCTGCGGGGAATAGAGCGCGTGAGCTTAGCGTGCTTGCTACATCTTTCTAATTAAAATGGGATTACAGAGTCATCGCCGTTGTATGTTCAAACAAATGCAAGGCTGTGAAGGAAATCAATTTTTGTAAATGTCAGGGCTGTTAAATACAACTATGGATAAACAAATGTAAGCGAGCTCAATGTACTGATATGCACACTATACATGTGCCTCCGTGCCATTTGCATGTCGGGGTTGTAGCTGCTGACAGCGGCGCGTCCCTCCATCCAGGAGTCGAGCTTGATTGACAGTGCATGAATCATGTTATGCAGCACAAATCACCAGACACAACAATTAGTCTGTTTGTTGCTGTCTGCTAATCAGAAAATATTCTTCAAATTGGAGCTTAATGTACATCTTAAATGAACAACGGTTTCTTAATGTAATTGGATTAGGCAAGTCAATCATATCTTTGCAGTTTAGGCTGTTGTCTTAGTGTGTATTGAGGGGCTCAATATTCTCCCATGCACAGGGCTCAGACTTGATTACTTCACATTTTACAGTAGCTGCTTACACTTGCACCATGGGGATACTGTAGCACACCGACGTTATATTTCAAAACATGATGTTACATACATATGAATTAGAAATTATTGCAGGATGCACTAGATAGTGCAGAGGGGATGGGGGAATAAGAGGTAATGTAACACAGTGTAGTAGTATTTTACAAATGGTAATGCAGACCCAATGGGTCTATTTTAAGCTCTTCCACTCCACTCAGCCCGACTTCAGACTTTGGTTCCAAAGGGGTGAAAAATGTCTGGTAAATTTCTTGAAACGTTCCATGGACAATGAAGCTCGGGATTTTTAGAAATTTATGGGAATTATCTGAAAATTTGGGGTAATTTAAACAAACTGTACCATATCCAAACATAAATATATACTTTTTTTTTTCATAGGCAGACAACAATGCAAAATAATACAATTAAAAAACATGACATTTCAATTTTGATTTATTTGTAAACTTGAATTATTTTATTGAACAATCAATTCTTCCATTGAACAACAATAACACCCGAAACCACCCATTCAAAAATGAAGTAACATGACATGAAATCTAAAATTGCACGAAATGGTTGTTTTGGTCAAGATTAAGCTAAAATATATTTTCCAAAACTATATTTAAGTTCCCTGTTAAAAGCCAACCTTCAATTTAGTAAATTCACGGTTTATTCCCATAAATTCACGTTATTTCCCATAAATTCCTGTTATTCCCATAAATCCCTGTTGATTCCCATGAATTTACGTTTATTCCAATAAATCCCTATTAATTTCCATAAATTTAGTCACAACCCCCAATTTAACATGCATGTTGTCTGCGACCCCCGCTCACTGAACACAGTCTCACACGCACAGTTCAGATCACCCAAAAAAGAAACAAAATCACTAAAAAAAGACACAAAATCACCAAAAAAAGACACAAATTGACCAAAAAAGACACAAAATGACAAAAAAAGACACAAAATGACAAAAAAAGACACAAAATTGCCAAAAAAAGAAACAAAATTACCAAAAAGACACACAATCACTAAAAAAAGACACACAATCACTAAAAAAAGACACAAAGTCATCAAAAGAGACACAAAATGACCAAAAAAAGACACAAATTACCAAAAAAGACACAAAATGACAAAAAAAGACACAAAAGGACCAACAAATTGCTTAAAAATGACTAAAAATGACCAAAAAAGGCACAAATTGACCACAAAATGATAAAATAAAGACACAAATTACAAAATAAAGACACAAATTACCAAATAAAGACACAAAATTACCAAAAAAGACACAAAATGATAAAAAAAAGACACAAAATGACAAAAAAGACACAAATTGACCACAAAATGACAAAAAAAAGACACAAAATGACCAAAAAGACGAAAACACATTAACACAGTTGAGACAGAGCTGACTTCCAAAATGATTTGGCGACCCCCAGAAATCATCTCGCGACCCCAACTGGGGTCCCGACCCCAAGGTTGAGAATAGCTGCTCTATCACATAGTGATAGAAGATTGCCTCACGTTAGGAGCTACAAAACATCATATAAAACATACACCTATAAAAGATTCACATAAAATTACATTACAACACAAACAACAACAGTTCCATGAATAAATAATAACGTGCAAAACTGCTTCGAGAGGTAGTGAGTCTATTTTGCCTTATTTAAATTGTATTAATTTGAGATGCAGCTCAACACTGTGTCGAGTTTTTCTATTCATAAATCTGTAATAAGCATTGTGTTTTGGTTGGAGTGTAAAGCTATAAGGGCTGAGAACACGATGTGTGAAGTACATGTTGGCCATTGCCAAGCTCAGTTATGTCTCATAAGTTGTTTCAGCAGTTCTTTGGTTGCAACAATTTGTGGTTCTAAATTAAACCAGTATACCAAAACCTTGAGGAACACCTTAGAACATCCATGTTGTGATTTGGTTTCAAATCGTTTTAGACATTTCTGCACAAATCTTGTGGCAGGAAAAAAATGATCTGGAAACTGCCGACAAACTCCATTACTGCAGTATGTCAAGTGTCAAAGTCTGTTGACGTTTTCTTTTGATGAAGCAGTCTTTAAACACTGCAATAGCCCACACAATGTTCTGTTTACTGTTTACTTCATGTCTGTCTGCTTCAGTTTTGTCTATGCAGCTGTCTTCCAGCTGTGTGTTTTTAATCTCTTTTGATTCTTCTGCACTGTTTTCTTGTTCGGGGAAAGTTGAGCCATTTTTGAATTGGAAGTTTTGTGCTGTCCAAATAAATTAAAATGAATAGTAGAAAAAAATCTTCGATAACGGAGTAATGGAAAGCAAATGTATTTTGGTACAGCTGGCGGAAATCTTTTGCATATTTCCTTCTGCGGATTAATACGTTTGGCACTTCATCCACATCAGCTGTCCGTTGTATACATAAAAAGTCCATTTTACATAAAAGTATTCTATTAAACATCTTCAGAAATAATGACTATGAAGAAAATGAATGAAGATTGACTTTGTCCCAATCAAGGTTATAATAGTTTTTGATTTTTCATTAGTTTTGATTTTGTTGTGAATTTTTGTTTTCAAGTTCAGTTAGTTTTAATTAGTTTTTAGAGTGAGTTTGCTAGTTTTAATTAGTTTTTATTTTTTGGAAAATTATTATTTTTAGTTTAGTTTTTATTAGTTTTAGTGTTAGTTATGTAATTGTAATTGGGTATTTGTTGGGTGCGAGATTAAAAAAAGTCACAATAAATGTTTCCTTTGTCTGATCCATCTCAGCCCCAAAAAGTTTATTAAGTCATAAAACCAGATAGATGAAATAGATTTCATGTCAACCAAAAAGGTTTACAAATGAAAAAAGTTGACAAAGACGAAAACGAAGCACATTTTCACTTTAATTTTAGTTAGTTTTGTAACCACACAATACAGTTTCTGTTAGTTACCTTTTTTTTTTTAAAACTCTCATTTTTATTTTTATTTCAGTTAAAAAAAAATGTTTTTTTCAATTCTAGTTTCTTCTTTCTAGTTATTTCGTTAGTTTTCGTTAACTATAATAACCTTGGTCCCAATACATAGTTAGTCAGATGCAGTGTGGCAAAATACCAGGATGTCCTTCTACATCCATTCACAGTCCTCCACATAGCACATTATGATTGAGAGGGTCAAAGTTCAAGGTGCCATCCCAATTGACATCCCAAACCACTATGTACTTTGTAAGGGTAGGTGCTGTATACGCTAAAAGTAAAAATAGATAGTATTCGACAAAGCTGTGTAATAATTTGAAATAATAATTAAATGATCTTCCTTTCCTTTATAACCATCAGGATTTACTGCATGCAGTGTATATCTATTGGTCTGCTAATACGCTATTGTTCAAGGCCAATGAAAGTACAACTTTTCAAAGTGCTGTTCTTCAAGATAATTGTCTGCTTGAGTCATATTTTGAAGTCTGTAATTCAAGGTGTCTAGTGGGCTCTTAAGACCAACGACGTAGAATGCCTAAGATAAAAATAGCAGAAAAAAAAGAAGGAATGCAAGTGACCGAATGAGCAAAACTGGAAAGATATGTGACGCTCAGAGCAGAAGAGATATGAGTTCTAGCACTCGGTTTTCAGATTTCAATCACTACAATGCAGTTAGCCAGGTGTAACATAGGGCCTTGCGCCTTTTCCCAAGCGGAGCTCTTTGGCACTGGCTGTGTGGGATGTGTCATTACAGCAAGGGTAATAATAGACCAGGGAATTTATAATGTGACGCTTTTTACGTGCTTATAAAAGAGTGCCTGAGAGCCAGCCAATGCTGGGAAAAAAAGGGGAAAAATTCACGTTCGGTTGTAAACAATGGGAAGCCTATTATTGGCTGAAACATATATTAAACCTCTCATGAAGGACCTCTGAAATGGAACATGCTTCATTTTCATCCATATAGAAATGTGAACACGGTTCTAGCTTCAGACCAGGGGTGCACAACGAGTCCCACGTACCTCTACTATATCATCTGGTGATGCAGAGGTTTTTAAAGGGCTCTCTGTAGGTAACAAACTACTCTCTGAAATGAAAGTGCAGTTACAGCCTTATGAAACTGAGTGCCCAGATTAGGCATAAATCACTTTCAGGCTTGTTTTGCCCTCTCAATCTTTACTCAGTATGGATGCCAGGCTTTTGTGTACTCAGCAAGCATGATAACATGCTTTTTTCTTTGTGCTGTGAAAGGAATATGACAACATGAAGCACTGTGATTTTTTTTCCATTGCCCTTTGAATTGTGTAGATTGAAATCATGTCTGTTTGTGTGAATACCATTTAGCATGCCATCGGCTTGAATCAGTGGAGTTGCTGCATGCACATAGCTCTGATTAACATACCATTCAGACTTTTATGCTAATGCAAATCAGCAGGAATAAATGAAAGCGTAACCTTAGTTGCGGTTATCAATGCCGTGTGTCAGGCAAAGGTCTTTATACTGTCAAAAGTAGCAAAAAAGGTAATAGGTAGTAGTCTGTGAATAACTTTGCTGCACTCCTAGATACATTTCAGTAAAATGTAGTACTGGTTAGGGTTAGTCTGGCTAACAGCAGACTAATCACAAATGAGATTAGTCTGGAAACCAGCCGTTCATTTCTCCGTAGAGGAGGCGTGGTTTACGATCCTACGGAGCCGTTTATTGGACGCTTAGAATGTCTATCAAAAGCGTCTGTAGGTAGCTCTTAGCCAATCAGATCAGTTATTGACAGAAATTGATGTTTGTTGTGTGTCTGTCTGTGAGAGTGTTGCTTGCTGCTTTGCTTCTCCAGTTCTCGCTTTCTGCAAAATTATTTATTTTCACGCCTTATTCCGCTTATTATTCCGCTAGTATCGGCGCTAGTAGCGGGGCTAGTTGGTAGATTAGTAGATTAGACTTTTGCCAAATCCTGTCGGAAGCAAGGCTAAAACATCCTTTTTGGTGGTGAAACAGGAGTGTAAAGTCAAACGTTGTTCTTCTTTTAAAATCAACTTTTGCTCTAAACTATTTAAAACACCATCTACAGCTAAAGAGAGTTTCGCGTCTGCTGCAGCCATGTTGGATCCGTAAGAAAACTACAAAACTACAAGCTTCCATCTGTCGAGAAGTACGCGTCATCCTCTTGCCGTCCCTCCCCGTTCTGTGATTGGATCCTAAAACAGGGATTAGAAACGGCCCTGGTTGCAAGACTGGATGGAGGTTCGAAATGAAATGCGAGCGCGCAAGGCAGTATGGGTATACCCAGGCTAGGTTAGGAAAATTTCCAATATATTCCCAGAAACAAAGTTTTCACAAATCCAGTAAAATATCTCAAAATGTAATATATGAATTGTCACAACATTTTGTTCAGACATTTGTGGTTCCCGGGTAATGCATGTAATGAATCTAATGAATCTAATCGTAACCAGAGCAACACATTTTTATAGATTGCCATAACATTTCGTATAGACATTAATTCCCCTCATGATTGATTGTAATTACCATAGACTGTATGAAACAAGTGGATGTAGCCATCGTGATGTCACCTATTGGTTTGTGGACTATGTTTTTAAATATTTTGAACTTTTAAAACATGTCCTGCTTTATCATCTATTTTACTATCTATGGGACCAGAACTTACAATATGACCATCATGCCGCATTGAAGAAGAAACTTGTGATTGAGACCAGGGAAAATGTTTACTAAGGTAATAAAGCAAGTGAGAAGTATGGTTATTTTCTCTATATTAAATTGGGCTTCTTTGTGCAACCAGGGGAGTCGCCCCCTGCTGGCCATTACAAAGAATGCAGGTTCAATGCACTTCTGCATTGGCTTTACTTTTTTAAAACCTGGAGGCTGCCACTTGGTAATAACTTTTATGATCCCATAGCTTTTCTTCTAGTGTTATAATGAAGTCAATATTTTTTTGAAGCTTTGTCAAATACTTCTAGCATGTTAGAATTGTCATTGTGAACATGTTGGGATGTTGATGTTAGTTTTTAGTACAGTCTGACAGAGCTGTTAACATGCTATACCTGGGATTCCTGCCCATCAAAAGACATTATAACATACTGTAAAGCACTATTCTGTGCACAATTATATTGCACCAGATTGCATCTGAATTGTTGTTTTGCATTCAACCCCACCACCTTTACTCCATAAAGGTTAAAAGAAAGGACATTTTTGCACGTGTTATGTAGCAATGTTTGGTGTTTACATAATTCAGAATAACAGATAGCACAGCGAGCCTGATTCTTCCATGTGGCTCAGTTGGGTAAAGGAGGATGACAGTGTAGCGTTTTTTTTTTTCCCTTTTCGTTTTGGGGTGTGTGTTAAAAATCACACATACGTGTGCGCGAATGGCGTCGGGTTCGCTCTCCTCTTGAGCAGAGAAGAAAACCATCTGGGATTGTGTTTGTGTTAAGCAAAGTGCAACGGTTTTCCCACTCTCTCATTCACACAGGCGCCTGGCATCATGTAGGGACTAATGTGGAATCTAAATCTGGACCTTGTTGATAGAAAATGGCAGGTCACACTGTTTGGCATGTGACTCTCACAAACCCCAGTGCAGGCAATGGTGCTAATAGATAATTGCTAGCTTAATAGGAGATGACATGTTGTATGATGTTGCACTCAGAGCCAGTGAGTCTCTCCCTAAATAGTTATCTTTATTATACACACAACCTCCATATCTTTCTATTTAGGATTTATAAAAAAAAATCCTTCACTTTTCTGCACATCTAATAAAATGTCGCTTTTGTGTGTGTGTAATTTTAAAATGACCTATGATAATGTAAATTGATTTTATCATACTACATAAAAGTAGACCTGCCACTGGCGGCAACAACATGTTTTCATTTGCATTACAGTCCAAGGATAGAAAAACAAGTCATGACATGAAAAGCAAGCTTTCTTGCCTCCTCTCGTGAACTTTTGTTCATGGATTGCAACGATTTGCGTGCAGAGCTTTCTGTTTTTCGCTCACACACACACACACACACACACACACACACACACACACACAGACACACACACACACACACACGCACACACACACACTAGTCCTCTCATAGACACACACACACTCATCATAACCGTTCACTGTGGAATCACACCCTTCCCCCCTCGCCTCCCACTCATCCTACTGATTGGAGTTGTCAGGAGTCAGAGGGTCACAGTAGACGATGTCAATAGGCCTCATTCACAAACACACACACACGCACACACACACACACACACACACACACACACACGGTAAAGCAATAAAGTAGAGAAGCAGACAAAATGACAGACAGACAGTAATACAGTCATATCTTAAGTGTGTATAAACACACCCTACAATCACACCAACACGTCAACAGCTGTGCATCAGCTCGCTCTCCCGCTCACCGCTGCCACGATCGGCGACGCCACTGAAGAGCATTCAATTTATATTCATTATTCACCAGTCAACCGCCTTGATTTCAGTGATTGGATATACCCTCCACCACCTACTGGCTCCTCCTCACTTTCCACAGTCCCATGGGAAGGCTCAATGTCTCCACTCAGCTCCCGGAGTGGATGGCTGTGTGAGTGTGAGTGTGTCTTTTATGTATGTTAAATGGTGCTGGGTGTGTGGCAGTAATAAGGCTTTTGGGATGTGAGTGGAGAGCAGTTGGGTTTTATCAGGACTTATGGTGAAAGGAAAAAGAAACGAGGCAGGAAAAAGAGCCTACAGAGAGGTTCAAAGTCTAGCACTTATACACAAATTAGTGGAATTTTTCTTTATTTTGGCCTCCTTTGTTAATCTACAGTTGTACTTTATTATTTAGTGCAGGGCTGTTGCAGTGTCAGTCAAATGCCACTTTCTACACCATTTTGATATGGACATAGACAGAAATATAATCTGCAACTGTTAAATAAATTACCATTTTGAGTTTATCCAGTCTTTCAAACTGTTGGTTTGTTTACAACCCACAGAGCTGAACTGCTGTGGCTGTATATGTCCAGAGAATGCTCCTAAAGCTCAGTTATCAGCATGTCCACGTGTCCTTAATTACAATACTGCATTAGGAATAAAGGCTAATACATACTCCGCAAAAACAGAGAAATTAGTTCTCTCTTCCAGGGCTGCAAGAAGAGAATTACGTCATTCTGTTCTTGAAACATCATCTGGGCAGAACTTTTTCTTGTGTGGTGTCTGACAACTATTGTGTGATTGGTCAGGAATTTGAATTTGACGTGTGCTGCAGTGGGAGGGCACTATGAGGACTTCCCGGGAGTTCACTTGAGTTTCTTGTGAAGTATGAAATGTCCTGGCCTGAACTAACTTTGTTCTTGTTCTTGCCACCTCGAGAAAAAAAAAGAAGAAATTCTCTGTTCTTGCAGAGTATGTATTATCCTTTAGGCTTAATTTGGAATATCCGAACAAAATATGTCATGACCTGTGTCATATCCGGAATATTGCCATGTTTGGAATAAAAGTGGAACATTAGTCTGCATATACATCCTCACTTTTCCAAACAAAAAAGTACCAAGGCTACAAATCAATACATGCATACATTTAAAAAAAAAAGAGCAAAAGTTCTTTAAATGTAGTCTGAAAAACCAAACATTAAATACTCCCTCCAGGCATGTTTTGAGACACTGTTTCCACTACGTAAGGACCCCAGATAGATGATTACACAAGATTTTGTAAAAATATTGATGAAAAACTCATAAGAAATGTAAAGTCTTTCCACTTCTCCTACCTCCTTCTTACCTCTCAGGTCTATTACAAACAGCTTCAGGTAACCGGTGAAACCACCAACACGCAGCATCTCAGTAACAACACACTAATCAGAAACAATCAAGTGCAGCCGAGCCCAGCTGAGAAGTAAAAGAGACGTTTGTTTGACGAGACATTGGCTCTGCTATCTTTATCTCTAACCATAAGCAGAGACAACCACACGCAGAAGCTCACAGGCAGTTTGCGCTCAAATTGTTCTGGGCACCTGTCATCCTCTATTATAATTAGCAAGTGGACGTCTAAATAATTGCCATCAGGCCGCGGCCGCTGTATCAGTGTTGGTAGCCAGAGCCCCGTCCCTTGCCTTTAGTTCGAGTAATATTTAAAGGGCCGGCACGCCTTCACAAAGCAGTGCCCTCAGCAAAGTCTTAAGCTGTGTATTCAGACAGCGACAGCATCTGGAGCGCTGAAAATAATTAACTGACACAAGAGGGTTTGGTGTTGGCTTCACCATTTGTTTTGTCCACACTTGTCCCTGACACACACAAACGCACATATGCGCGCACATACAGGCAGCTTTTGATCATAATTGTGACACTGCCAGGAGAGAGGGAGGTAACACACTTATCCCAGTAGGGATTGGGGATGGTTGTAAAAGTAAATGAGGCAGATGGGTCTGTCTTGAAGTGTAGTGTGAAAAAAAGAGAAAAGTCTCCTCTGAGGAATGAAGATGGAATAGTTAAGTTGAAGGACTGCACTGGCATGACTACAGTAGGAATATTATAGAATAAAAGTGTAGCATATAAATCTACAGAAATGGTTTTCACAAAAAGGTCCATAAATCAGTAATATCTGGCTGAAAGTTCTACACCATTGATGTGGAAACTGATGGAAACTTGATAAGTAATGCAATTTATAGCAGCTTGCGCGTCACGCAAAACGGACAGCTCTGCTCCGACTGTATGGAGAATTGTCTGTTGGTTCAAATGCAGGTGCAGTGCCATCATCCTCTCATTGTGGGTGTGTTTGTGTATGTGTGTTTGTGTGTCTCAGGGCCGAGCCTGCTGCTATAAAGAGCTACGCTCCAGGGCCGGTGGGAGCCGTCCCGGAGTGTATCGCCAGCCGTAGCGTGACGACTTGACTCACACTTGTCGTTCTTTCTCTCCCTCTTTCCCCCCGATTAGACTGATGCAGTGTGGAGATGTATGTCAGGACCACACACACGAACAGACACACACACATATATATATAGCATATTCACAGAGAGCCTGTGGGAAGACCATAGGTCGCAGGCTTGTCTCCACCAACCCCCTCCTTCAGGGGCATTATAGCTGGTTAAGGTCACTGCTGCTCAGCAGCGCCCTCGCTGTGCTGATAGCTGCGCTGCTTAGATTAGCCAGTCAGTGACGTTTAGATTAATCCAGCAACAGCTGACATTAACAATAACACACACACTCTCCCTTCCCCCTCCTCCATATCACCCTTCCCCCTTTACTCTCTGTTGTTCTACAGCTACCTCTCTCACACTCGTAGTCTTTGTTGTTATCTCAGTTGTATGTGTCAGCATGTCTGTGTGCATGCACACGTGCACGTTTGTCTCCCTCTCTCGCCTTCTAATTCTCTAATTTGTCTGACATGTCCTGAAAAGCCCCCATTTGGAGAGACATTAGCATAGCACCACATAGAGTGCAGAGGTGTCTGCAGGAAATCACTTCCTGTACTGAAACGGACAGAATGGAGTTCTGTCGGTGTCCCCTGAAATGTCATGCTAAACATCCAGTGTCACTTATTCTAACCACCTATTAAGATCCAGGCACAGATGTTCAGGCACTCTGGTCAGTTAAAAGTGTAAAAAGACAGTGTGAAAAGAAAAAAAACTACATTAAGAGTCTTGAATGTCTATACAGGCTTGTTGTGTGACGGTAGTTGCAGCTCAGCGAGTTCCTGGCCCAGCCTTTTCTGTGTGGTCTATTTTCCTTGGTGCCTGCTCAGCAAGAGCTCTCCGTGGTGCTGACTTAGTCGGGGCAAACTGGTGCTGTCCATGGTGCTATCATCACTGGTCCTATTTCAGTTGGTCCTTGCTGAGCTACAGCTGACTGTGTTAGCTTTTGTCGGCTCTGTCCTTTGTGCTACCTCATCTGTTTCTCGCAGAGCGCGTGCCATCCGCAGTGCTAACGCTGCTGGTTTGGGCCGTGATGCAGTGTGAGCTGCCCAGTAACCACTAACTGCAAGCAGAGCCCATGTCTGCCACAGATTATAAGCTGCTAACTGCCACTCTGGATCCATTTTCTGAATCCTCGGGAGCAACCTTTTTTATACCCAGCTCATATCCTGCCAGTTAAATGCATATCAGGAAGCAGATTTGTCATTGCTCTAGTTTATGGGTTCTATCTTCATGCAGGCAGCGAGTGGCATTTTCCTGAGATGCAGTGAGGATTTTTTCCCTGTGACTCACTGTCCGCTGCAGTAGGGGGGAGTGTCACTGGCAGTATAGTGGCGCCTGCAATTTTTGTTGACCACATTTTGCGCCATGTGATACATGGCAGGTCTGGAAAGAATGCTGCACCCATATCTGTGCTTTTTCTTTACATTAATTGGTTGAGGTTCAGGTTTAAGACCTCTTTATTCATGATCTTTCTTTCATTATCCATATTTCACCATGTGACAACTCCATTTGCACATTGCACATTTTTACAATAATGTCAGGAAGCAGGAGTTAAGATTAATATCTGATTCTTCTGTTGTCATTAGTAAACATAGTCTTCAGTGTTTCTCACAAACATCAATTTGGCTTATGATATTAAAGTATGTACAGGGTTTTACATAGGAAACTGTAATGCAAAAGTCAAAGTACGGTGCGACTTTGATACAGTTGAGGAAAAATCAAATGCATAGAATATATTTCTTTCACTTATTTTAAACGGACAGTAGCGCATGTGTCAAAGACAGAAAAAAATCTTCTTGCAGACTGAGGTACCAAGTTTCAACTTGTAGTTACAAGCTATAGCGGAGCTATAGCCTACTGTGTTGCTACTGTTGTAGGTGTTAAATTGTGTAAAACATGTTCTGGGCTTCAGCTAACATTTGGAAAGTCAGTTTGGAAGAACAGCCGCCAAATTTAGTTACTACCCCCATTCAAGTTAGCATAGGTAAACCAGAAGTCCTTGTGGTTGGTTAAGAACAGTTGAATCCCCCTTTCCCATCGAAATATATAAGAATGGCGGCAATTTTGGACCAAACATGGAAACAGATCGTCATGCGTTGACAGTTCCAACTGCAAGCATTCCCACACAATTACATGACTGAAATGGTGCATCCATGGGGCAAGCATACTTAACAGTCCAGTTTTATTTTTGTCGTGCTTCTTGTTTAGATGTTGCTGCTTATGGTAGCATAACCAAATTAGCTCTGTACATATGGGTTGTGTGAAGTTGGGTTCACTTTGATGTAATGAAAAGAGGTTGCAGCTAAAGATATGAAGGCATATCTAAGAATAGTAAACATATAAGGGATGAATAGTCATGTAAGAGCAAGAGAGAGAAGATATAAGATTAGATATTCTCATGTGTGCATCAAATCAAACATTAATAATATTTAGGTGTAATGCTTTCTAACAGTATGCTAAATTTAAATTGCACTCCCACAGCCCTGTCTCCCACATACACTGGGGTTGACCAGGGAGCTTTTCTAAGACAATGCATCTCAGCACTCAACAAATGAATTGGCATGTGAGGCAGCGGAGCTTCACTGTGTTAGGAGAGCGCGGGGATTGGCCCTCCAGCAGGTTACAAACCTTGGCAAGGGCTGATGTTAATTAAAGGCTCTGTTCAGCACTTTCCAAATTAGATGTTAAATGTTAAGCAGGAGGGGTTTGCCATTAACGTGGTTCCTCTGCGAGACCTCTGACCCCGGCTGAGGGCGACGCGTCCTTGAGACATAATTGTGCTCACCTCGAGTGCTAGTTCAACAGAAGGAAAAAAGGAAGAGTCAAGAGAGGAGAAGCTTCCTTTTGCTATAGAATAAGCTACCAGTACATTTTCCCTCTTCTTCCATTAAGCTGTCGAGAGGTTGAAACGATTTGCCTCTCACCCTCTTTCACCCTTGTTTGTGTGTTTTGATAGCCACAGGAGGATTGTATTGGATTGCAACCATTTGAGGGATACGCCAAATTAGCCTGTTTTCACTTATCAAATGTTGGAAGTCTGATTTGAGCGGCTGCCAGCATTCTGTCTCTTATGTAGTCTGAAATAGATTTTTCCTTTCCCAGCTCCTGAAGCTAACAGTGTTTGGCACCGTACCAAGATGATCCCAGATAAAGATATTTTATGAGATGGTGCAGACGAATACTCTCCAGTGTGCAGCCCCAGTTATGTCGAGAGCTCTCTTTTGTCTGCGTGTACTTGTCCATCACACATTTACACCATTTCCCTGCATCTACTTTTATTATTCATGTCACATGACTACTCGAGTACACATTCAATCATTTGTTGTTTATTTTTAAACACGACTCCCTCAGAGCCGGTACAAATCGATGTTTTTGATGCTAACATCTACATTTAGGCAAGAGGAACTGATAAACTCGTCACATCTCACGTGCAGCGGATGAATAACCTGTCATTACCACAGCCCGACTGTTCACACAGCTGCGCAACCACCTATTGAGCCCACTCCCTCAGCAGACGCTTATCATCACTTGCAAAACCATCAAAAGGGAACATGTTGATTTGTACATGAGAGTCGCATCCTTCCTGCTATTACAGTATGTTGCAAGATGACAGAGTTACCCCGGAAGGGGACCAAGTCATGAGCAGAGGAGACGCAGAAGTAGGTCAGCTCCTAGGCGTTTGTTACATCATACATATTCATAAACAGCACCCAGTTGTTGCAGAGTGAACTCACTCCGCACAGACTGTTTATTCTGTTCATTGGGCCCCCATCTCCGTTAAAATGTTAAATAGTGATTACGCATCACAAAGATAATGTGAGCAATTGACTCTGACTGCTACATTTACATGCATTTTACTGCTATTATGTGAATAGTATACAGTTGTTGTCCCATATTAGCACCGCTTCATCTCAGTAAGTCACGCATTAAAAGATCAGCAATCTCTCATTTACATAGAAGACTTAGGATGATACTTTATTTAAAGGACTAGTGTGACATTTTGAGACATATGAGAGTTAAATGAGAAGATTGATATTGCTCTTCTAGCTATCTGTTAAGTATTAAGCTACAGCAGCTAGTTAGCTGAGCCTGGCACCAAGACTGGAAGCTGGGGTAAAAAGCAAGGCTGGCTCCGTACAAAGGTATGGGGGGAGGGGGGGAGTTATGTGCCAGACTATACATTGGCCGAGAGCTGTGACTCTGCTGGTTTCTTGGCAAGTTCATGATAGCGACAAGACTCCAGGAAGTCACCGCTCCCAGCCAAGAAATCTTCTGACACATGATACCCTGTACATGTCAATTTTACACCCAAGAAAGCATTTTTCCAAAAATGCAAAACTGTGACTATCTATACTGTTATACTATCCGTCTTTTTTTTAGTCTGTAAGATGCAAGAAAGAAGAAAATAGAATCACAGTTTCCCATAACCCTAATCTTTGGACCCATCAGATATCGGTCTGGTATTGATTTAGCCTCTGGGGGAAAGGACTGATGTGTCTAGGGTTCTGGTGTAGCTAACAGATATCTGGATAATGATTATCTGGGCCAAGATCTCTTCTCCTGGCCAGTCATTGCTTAAAGTCTGAGTAGCACCATGAGATGCAAACAATAGAGTTGAGAGACGATGTCTACAACCAGATTGTTTTTCTGCATATGAATACAGATTCATTTTAAAAAAACAGTTGATAGCCAATAGGGATGGGTGTTTGGAAGTTACCTGCCAACTCGATTATCTATAACGTTAACAATCAATTAATCGATTAATGGCCATGTTTTACACATACTCCAGTATGTATAAAAACATGTATACATGGGCAAAATAATAATATATATTAGGGCTGGGACTTTAACGCGTTAATTAAGATTAATTAATTACACAAAAATTAACGCGTTTAAAAAAATTTACGCATTTTAATCACACTTATTTTTGCACGGCGGAACGTTTGTCACTGGATGAGTTTCAGGCGAACCGATTATACTGGAGCACCAACTAGCGTTGATGAGTTCAGACAACAACAAACCACAGTGAACATGAAGGAAGAAGCTGATGAGACGCTTTGGTTGGCCCCGTGGATGATGGGACATTTAGTTACTAAAAACCAACGGATGGAAGCGTCGATGAGAGTATGGTTGTGTTGCTATGCAACAAGGAATTCACATATCACCGCAGCACATCCAGCCTCAAGTATCACCTCAATGCTAAACATATAGCAGCTAGCGGCTAGTGTGGTAGCTAGCGTGGATTGTGTTTTACTTAAAAAAAACTAAGTATTATAGTTTACAGAAGGTCTACCTACCTATAGGCTACCTGAATTTATGAAATGTACTATATTTCTAAATATGCTATTGCTACAGTTAATGGCAAAAATTGCACTGGTCTGTTGGACTTGAACAAAAATAAACAACATTTTTGTTGCTTAAGCTTATGTATTCAGTCATTATTCAATGGTATACTAAAAATCCATGTGAAAAAAATTACTTCTCACTGTTCTCGGGTCAAATATTTATATGCGATTAAAATGCGATTAATTTCGATTAATTAATTACAAAGCCTCTAATTAATTAGATCATTTTTTTAAATCCAGTCCCGGCCCTATATATATATATATATATATATATATATATATATGTATCATATATACAGTACTATGCAAAAGCTTGTTTTGCTAACAGACGTTTTTATTTTGAAAGGACAAAAAGAGACTTGATCCTGTCAATTGTAAAATTAACTCAACTGAGATTAAACTGTAAAGATAACGTCAAGAAGTTAAATGCTTTATGTTTTATCCCCCGAAGAGGGATGAGGTTAGTTTTCACAGTTTTCACAGTCAATCTTGCATATTTATGTGTTTTGTGTTATAATAAGTTTTGGATTAAAGTCAGTATTCATGCTGGCAGGGTTTGATATAGTAAGCTAGTTTTGCTCAAATTAATACTCTTGTATTTCTGTGTTTTTTATAATTGTTATTGCAAACTGTAGCTTTATCCAACTTAATTCTCAGCTCATTGACTTATTCATGTACAGCTGCAATTTGAAAATACACAGATTGCTTAAAAATTCCATGCGATCGATCAAATTCTTAACCAACATTAATCGATCGTCGATTAATTATTCCCATCTCTAATAGCCAATGGGTTCTGAAATTGCATTTGGGCAAAAGCATTTTGCCTCTGGTGCGCTCTACACGGACTGTAACTTGCAATGAACCAAATGTGATTGGTCAATATAACTCTTACTACAAACAGAAACCAGAACGCTTCAATTACCGAGTTCTGTATTCATAAACAGATCTGTTTACAGAGATTACCCTGAAGCCACGATATTATATTATTATTATTATGATATATCTTCAGTTACTTGTTTTGTTCTATAAAATGTTCAGTTTTCAGTGTTATAAAATACAGGAAAGTATCAAACTCAACTCAACTCAACTTTATTTGTAAAGCACTTTAAAACAACCACAGCCGCCACAAAGTGCTGTACATAAACAAACAGAACAGGATACAATAAAATAAATAAAACAGGAAATAAACATTAAAATAAATAGATTCATTGCTTTTTAAAAGACAATTTAAAAAACAATAAATAAAAGCAAACCATAAAACACTACAAACAAGAGCAGAGTCTCATGCGTGGTTAAAAGCCAGGGAATAAAATAAATCCAAACTTTGCTGTATTTTAAACCGTGTCAGTATGAGTTCACACAAAACAACATGCACACACACACACACACACACACACACACACACACACACACACACATATATATACACACACACATGCTCGTCATTCTCCGCATCGGTTTATATAATTTGATATGATGGCAGTTGTGCCGTGAATGGACCCATTCTTAATTTCAGCGCGTCCTATCTGTGGTGCTGCACTTGTCCTTCAGCCACTGTGGATAAAAAAGCGAGTTGCAGGAGAGTGTGGGAGACTGAATACAAACTGAGTCAGTCACAAGGCTATGAATTGCACTGATAGTTCAAAACATGATGCTATTTCTGCCAGCTACTGTTATTCACTCAACCCTAATATAATCAGACACTCCAACACAACGATTATGCAGGGGGCGAGATTGACCTCTCCTCAACTCCCAGCAGCCTGTGCTACAGTTTCAGAATCATTTGTGAGATTTGGGTGGAAAAAGAGAGAAATAAAAAGCATTTCTCTGTTTTTCAGCTGTTTAATTTGTATTCTTTCTGTTTGAATACATTCTATTTAAGGTTTCAAACATTTATTATTTTTTCTATAATATAACACCTCTTTATTACCTTTTGTTGGATAAATTATTGAAGAAAAAAAGGGTAATTAGCACCTCTGGGCGGTCGTGTTTGATTCTACCAGGTGGCTATTAATGCAACTGCCAGCCCTGTTGACAGTATCTGAAAGGCCTCTTGTTCGTTGTTACCACCTGCCATAAACATTTCATTACAGCAGTCCTCAACCTATATTTTAGCCCTCCCCACTCCCCACTCTGCAGTCAGCGCAAGTTCGCCAGTCAAGGAGAGAAAGTGAAGGAAACGGAGAAAATGGAGCTGAAGAGAGGGACGTGAGGGTGACAGGGGGACTCTGAGGAGCTCATGCCGAAAATATTGAAGGAGAGGAGAATGTTGAAGTCAGAACGAAGAGAAAAAGCGGGTTGATGGATGGGGGTGAATAAAAGAGGTTGTGAAGGAAAGTGTAACGCGTACTGCCAGCTTTTATTTTAAAGAGCAGCTTTTACAGACAACAAAGCAAACTCCTACATGTGCCTTTTAGTCGACGCAATCTCGCTAAAGGTGTCTGTTGCTTGAGTTGAGTGTGAAGTTCAAGGGTGGCCTCGCTGCATTGCCCTTGTTTCTGTTAAGCATCACCGCGGCGCGTATCGCACCGGGCTTCTTTTCTTAGCGCTGCAGAGAAATCGCCTCGCTTATTGATCCATTCGCATGTAAACAGAGCATCTCCGGTCTCCGGCTGAAGGTATGTATGCACAGGAGATTTCCGGCAGAAGATGGCATATTCTATACAGCGTGTTTCGTCCTCTTCTATTTTTACACGTGGCCTCTGTGATTTAAAAAATCCCTCTTGATACGTACAGTGCTAAAAGCGAAGTGCAGTACATTTGTGGTAGTGGAAAAGTGTCATCCACTGGTCAATTTAGCTTCCATTTGTCTGACATGAATATCCCCTAAATGTAGAGAAAGAAGACTTTTCAGTATAACAAAGCATTTATTCCTATGCATGACAATAAATAATTAGGTTCAAGCAGATAATTAAAGCTTTCTGTGATTGCATGACATCCATTGACCGTATGTATGTTAATCTAATCCTCGCAGTCATTAGACCTTAAGCATGTTTTTGTTTTTTTTGTTTTACTGTACATGGGCCTCAGGTTATGTCGGCCTGACTGGTGCAGAGACCATTCCAGAGGCTTTCCTCGCCCTGTGTTCCCTGCTCTGGGTACTTCTGTACGCCTGGCTGCTCTCTCAGTCTTTCTTCTCCCTCCCTCGGCTCCCCCCCTTTACCGTCACCACTCTCTCCATATACGACCGGGCTGCTGCAAGGGGTCAAATGTCACCCACTTGGGATTCTGCGTCTCTCTTTGTCATTGCTGAGCCTGATGATTGGTGTGTCTCTGAGAAACAGAGAGAGAGAAATAGGGCAAAAGAGGGAATCTGAGTATGCAGGAAAGAACATCCCAGTGTGTGACTGTGATTTTCAGTTTAAGGGGATCGAGGGTGGGTTAGGGACGGATCTCCCTTCTCGGTTCTATAAAAATAGCTGTTACAGCATGGGAATTCACAGCTCGCCTCTTGGACGCATCACATCTGTATACTGTTCGGCAAGAAAAAGGTGCTGGGGGAATTGTGTAGGGGGGTATCTTTATGGGCAACCAGTTGAGACCACATGCAAGAAACATGCTAATTGGTATTGAGACCAAGGCGGCGACAGCTTCCCACACAGTCCTTACCACATACACTTTCTTTTCTGTTGCCACGGCGCCGAGCCCAGCGAGAGTTTCCTCAACAATAGAGATGAACCTGTCCACTTCCAGAAACCCAAGTAAATCCCCAGGTCCATCAGCGCTAGACAATTAAACTGCTGTCGTCACTTCTATTTTGTGCCATCTCCTCTCTTCTCAAGTAAAGACACTGTGGTCGACAGGGTTCACCTATGAAGTCATTCTGTTTATTGTTGTTAGCCTCTCTTGATAAATTGATCCCCTTGATTTAATGACAATGTTGTTTTTTTACTTAACCAGTTCAGTGGTTAAGTGGGTTTAGAAAGCTACTTGTCAATTTTTACCTTCACCTACACCAGGGGTTGGCAACCTTGATGAACAGAAAAGCCAAAAAAACACAAACAATGTCTGTATGAAGCTGCAAACATTATTTTGAGCCTTGCAATAAAGATAAAACAGCCTACTTAATCAAAATTAGCTTACCAACATTACTAATAATACATAATGAGCATATCTTAATATGAACTTGTCACAATGCAGCGATGACCCAAGTGCAAATTCCAACAGGGGATGCCAACAGCGGTTACAAAAGAACTCCGGTCCTATCTATCTCAATACAAAATGAGACAACTTCTTACTTTATTACTGTTAAAGTGTATTTATTACATCCGAAAAAAATCTTGTTCTTGCAGCATTCTGCAAGAAGAAAATAAATGATAAAGAAGCTTATGATTCTTCACCTTACCTTTGGCTAACATGGCGAGCTGTCAGGATAAAAGCAAAACAATGCGTATCACAGCACTGTGTTCATCTAAACAGCGTGAACTTGTTTGCTGTGTTTTCGTCTCAGAACTTTGACCCTTTCTCCGTGTTTCACATTTTGTTCATTTAAAAATGTCTTGTCCAGCGTTCGGTTGTACTAAAAGACACTCCAAGCAGTCGACTGTTCAGTTTTTCCGGTATGTAATGTACATTTTTCTCCCAGTTTAAAAAAAAAAAGATGTTAAAGGACGTAAAGCAAGATGGCAACAGCTATAACGCTGAACTGGATAATTCAAACGGGCAGCCCACAAACCAATGGGTGACGTCACTGTGCCTACATCCATTATTCATATACAGTCTATGGCTGGACACCAAAGAAATATCTCAGGAGATTTGGAATCACAGCTAGCCTAGCTAGGGAAACACAAAAAATTTAGAAAATTTTTAAAACGCAAAATTTAGAGGTTAAGGTGCCGGGCCGTAGACTTTAATGCCATTAATAAGGTTGCATCTTTTACAATTGGATACAAATTGTGTTTGGCTGAAACCAATAACAAATGGAAATTAAAATGTAAAGGAAAAACTGTTTTATTTTGTAGGATTTTCTTGCCACAGCCACAGGGAGCCACCACAGATGGCCTGAAGAGCCATATGTTGCTCTGGGGCCGCAGGTTCCCTCCCACTGTCCTATACAAATTGTTTTCTTTATTAGCATTAACAACTAGCCTGGCTAACACCAGACTAATCACAAATGAGATTAGTCTGGAAACCAGCCGTTCATTTCTCCGTAGAGGAGGCGTGGTTTACGATCCTCCAGAGCCGTTTATTGGGCGCTTAGAATGTCTATCAAAAGCGTCTGTAGGTAGCTCTTAGCCAATCAGATCAGTTATACCAGATGACGTATGTAGAGCAACAGAAATTGATGTTTACATCTGTGGTTTACATAGCCAGACTAGCCCATCTCTACTTTGAGGCTAAAATGCTCAATTCTGCTTCTGCAACATTTTTCTGCAGCATGTTCACATTCAGCCACACACATCCACTGATTTTATGGGCAATAAACAAGCTGCTGCGGCTCTCTCGCCGGCTCCGCTGTCCCCCGGCTCGTAGCGAGATCACCGGCGTTACGGTAGCGGGGCTAGTAGCGGGGCTAGTAGCGGGACTAGTAGCGGCGCTAGTTGGTAGATTAGTAGATAAGACTTTTCCCAAATCCTGTCGGAAGCAAGGCTAAAACATCCTTTTTTGTGGTGAAACTGGAGTCTGCTGCAGCCATGTTGGATCCGTAAGAAAACTACAAAACTACAAGCTTCCATCTGCCGAGTAGTACGCGTCATCGTCTTGCCGTCCCTCCCCGTTCTGTGATTGGATCCCTAAAACAGGGCTAAGAAACGGCCCTGGTTTCCAGACTGGATGGAGGTTCGAAATGAAATTCGAGCGCGCAAGGCAGTATGGGTATACCCAGGATAATTAACAACTGGGCAGCCATGCAATCCAGATGCTGTTGACTCTTGATTATGCACTCCAGCATCTTTTTTTTGGATGTGCCTTTGTGCAACCCTGTTTTGTCCACCTTGCTCTCAAAGTTGCAACAAACTGCGCAATATGTGGAATGAAGAATGGTTAAAAGGGACAGAGAATTATTTATTACTTTTATTTATTATATTTCGTCATATGCATGAGAAAAATAAGATGGAGCAGAAGATGAGGCAAAATAAAATCCCTTTAATAAAACCAACAGACACTTGAGTTGCTGGGGTCATTTGAATTGTAATACAGTACTTCTAACATTGCATTAATGCACTGCTACAGCCTTAGATCAATAAATGGTAAAGAGACAATGTCGTGCATGAATGTGTGTGTGTGTGTGTGTGTGTGTGTGTGTGTGTGTATGCTCTATTATTATGGAGTCTAGTTAGAGCCCGAGGGGTCATTTCACATGCCCCGGGCAGTCAGGCAATCCTTATTGTTGAGCCCTGCATAACACATTACCAGTGACTGAATCCAATGTCATTTAAAGAGGCATAGCTAGACACACACCACATGTGGGTGCAAGTGTGTGTTTAATTTAGATGGTAAAGGAGCAAATTTTTAAAAGCAAAGAGGCAAAACATTTGCTTGTTCCATCCTCTTTAATTTGAGTTTAAGTTCCCCTGTACTATTTTTTTAATTTCATTAGATTAAATTTTACAAACACATAGAGAATTATGGCTCGGCTTTACAGTTCTCATCAGCTTTGCAAAGTGTTTTAACGTCTTTCATCTCATTGTTTGGTTTTATGGCCTAAAAAAACTCTTTGCTCTTTCAACCCTGTTTCCAGCAGGATCAGAAGGCAGTTTTCAAGTTACAAAGCTCTGAAAAAACTGACACTACACATTACATTACCTGCCAACACTCAGTGGCAGAAAGAAGAAGTAGAAGTTGAAGATTGGGGAGCATTTAGCTGCAAAAGAGCCGGAGATTTCCCTCAGGGGTTGTTGAAAGCTAAAATGGAGCAAAAAAGGAGAGGGAATTATGTAAAGTGGACAGAAAAATATGTGAACACAGGGTTGTTCATATAATGTTTTACTTACAGTTTCATTATCTTTTACCTGTCACAGTCACTTAGAAGGAGTTTGAAAATCTCTAGCTTTCCACTAGAGTCTGACATCTTGTCATACCAGGAACATACGAACGTGACAAAGAGAGACTAACATCTCATCGCTGTGGCCACCTCTGCTGCTCCACACTCCCTCTGACTTCTTTTCTCTCTCAGTTTCAGTTAACACAATTGTCAGTGTAAAAAGACTAATAAGCCTGCGGGCCTTTCGGCAGTTACCACACCTGGAAATAGCATTTTTCTGTTTATATGCAGCCTTGCTCCTCTCCCAGTCCTAGATATAACAGCCTATATTAAGTGCCCACTGTTTGGCAACACGCAGCTGTTGAGATGCAACAGCTCCGTATTGTTAATTTGTGTGACCTTTTGTTTTGTCTAGCTGCAGAGTGGGAGGCTACAAATCTGAAGAAGGTAGAAGAAGCCTATGAGACAGTCAACATGGAAATAAGGTAAGGGAGGAATAACAAAGAAATAAAAGCAGAGGTTAGCTTCAAATGGCACATATTTGTGGCTGAATCCTCAACATTTTGCACTCTGTGTGGACGGTGAATTTAATTCTCACATTGCTATCGTAAGCAGGGCGGCATGGTATGTAACTGGGCCTTAAAATAGACTATCCGTCTGTGCTAAAGTAGTGAGGAAAGCTGCTCAGTAATGAATTTGCACTGTGTGATACCTAAGGCTAATTTTAATGAAGATAAACAAATGCTATTGGTTGCCTACTGTGCTCTGGTGGGTATGCCTGTTCCAACTTACTTTGAGCAGAGGATTGTCATCCCGGGTACGAATTATCTAAACTTCTTTGTGGCATTTTTTTAAAAGACAGACAAGGCACAAATTAGTGCAGCAAACGCTGTAATTATTTTGTATTATTGAAAAAAAGACCTCCTGTCACAACAAATTAGCTAGGCACTTTCACTTTCCATCTGGAAAATCTGTCAGCATCAAAATGCTGCATTATTTTTTATATTTTTTTTATATTAAAGGGATAGTTATATATCAATGTGGGAAACAACCCACTTACCACCCCGCTTTAAAAAATCTGAACAATGCCTTTACATGAATTGAGTCTGCAGTGTTATTTTTAGGCAACATTATTGTATACAGTCACACTTCAACATGCTTGAGAAGAAAGAAAAAAACCTGAGCAGGTTTCGGGCGATAATTCCTTTGACATGCTTTCGTTCCCTCTCAGATCTTTTCACAGAGCTCTGAGCCAGCCAGCAATAGCTGCTAAGTAGCTAGTGTGGCCCCTAGGCCAACAAACTGTTCATTACAGTAGGCATAGAGGAGAGCCAACCACAGAGATGGCCGTTACCGAAAGGTCAAGATTTTTTTCCCCCCTAAACAAACGGCCGCATGAGGGGAAAGGAGCTGGCATGCGTCAGTTGCTCTATTTCTTCATTGTTCACCTTGCTTCAATTGCTCCTGGTCAAATTACTCACCATCATTTATGTGTGTTGGAGTTTCCCCCATGTTCTCTGCAGGCCATGTCCTTTGTGCAAATGGTAAATGGACTACACTTATATAGCATTTTTCTAGTCTTTGCAACCATTCAAAGCGCAGCATCAGGAACAATTTGGGGTTCAGTATCTTGCCCGAGAATACTTCAACATGTAGGCTGCCACAGTGAGGGATCGAACCGCCAACCTGCCGATCAGCGGGCGTCTAATCTAATAGTCTAATAGTCTAATATTAACATCCTACGTTCAGTGTTAATGGAATGTAATCTCCATCCACAGCATTCAAGATGAGCCAAACTAATGTGTTGTACACAAAGACTGTATATAAATAATGGACATAGTCACCGTGACGTCACCCATTGGTTTGTGGCCCGTTGGAAGCCTCGAGTTCAGCGTTATACTCTTCGACACCAACCCGACTGAGCGAAGCCGCTGCTAATTCATGTTAGCATTAACTGTGATGTTATTTTTGGCTAGCAAAAAACAAAAACAAAATGTATCTTTCTTACCTCAGAAAACTGAGCAGCGACTCCTTGGAGTGTCTGTTTGTCCAACCAAACACTGAACAAGACATTTTTACTGAACAAAAACGTTCAAATAAACTGTCATTAAGTGAAAATACAGTGAAAGGGTCAAAGTTATGAGACCAAATCGGTAAACGTCCTCTTTTCTATCTATATAACGTTATATATAACTTTATTGACACGTTGCCGTGGATACGCATTGTTCTGCTTCTCTCCTGATGACGGCTCGCCTTGTTAGTGACCTGTCAATCAAAGGTAGCCCCGCCCCAAATCATACGATTCTTTATCTTCTATTTTCTTCTAAATGGGGCCATTATTAGAACTATTGACATCAAATTGTCTTGAAGATGATTTTTTACTAGTGATTGAGACCATAGTGTTGTCCTAAAAACAATTTCTAAGGTAATAAATCAAGTGAGAAGTTTTCTCATTTTGCACTGAAATGAATGGGCAGATTTTTTTTGCAGCCAAACTTAGCTTCCCCTGCTGGAATTTTCGGTAGAATGCAGCTTAAGGCACTTCCTGGTTTGCCTCCGAGCTCAGACACGGAGACTGCCGCCTGGTTGTTCATGTCGTGTTTGGATGCCAGTGTAAGCTCGCAAAGCCACAAGAAACAATGTAGGGAGACGATGTAGTCCACCATAGTTATTATTATAGTTAAGGAGAGCAGAGACTTTTCCAGACATATACAGTGACGTAATGACATGACTCTTGAGCCTGTGGAAAAGCAAACAGGTTATGAGACAAGTTCAACCAACTGTGAACCAGCACCAGCACCTAGCAAAAGTACTAGGCTTGTGTTGGTCTAAAAGGGCTCCAACTGAGCCACAGCACTGGTGCATTTGGGTCGTCATGCCTTTTAAAAGTAGAATGAAATTAAAGTGTTTTCCTTATTAGTCCGCACCTTTTATTCTTTTAGTGCACTGTAAAGGGTAATTTCCACAAAAAAATGACTCTGTGCATGAATGTTACGACCCCTGCCCTGCAGAGAATCACGAGCACACACAGTTGCACAACTTGCATTGCTTCTCTGACCCTGAATCCCTCCGTGCCGCCCGCCCTTATCAACCTCAAGCGAAACAATCACCCTCTCTAAACATTTGTTAACCCCATTAGCAATTCTGGGTTATGAATATGGAAATAAGGGCCTGCGCACCGTTAGAGATAGGGCTCAGTTCCCTTATTTGCGATTAGTGAAGAAAAGCAGCCCTCGCCAGCTCAGATAATTGGAGACACTGCATAGAAATGGGCTTTAAGGGGGCCACCTCATCAACACACTATTCAAGAAGTCAGTCACTTAAAGCAGCGAGGAATATAAAGCTACATTGTCAGCACAGTTAGGAGTCATCTAAAAGTTATTAAAGCAGCTTGTCAGGGACTTAAAACAAAAGGCCTACATCCAGAATGCTCCATAACAATTATTGAAAGGAACTTTTGTGCTATGTTTGCTGCAGATTTTGGTATAAAAATCATTACATAACTTCTGTTGAGGCATATTTTAAAACCTTTCCTTTATGATAGCTGAAATTATTTGCTGAAAACTGTACCTCTAGTGTAATTAACATGTGCCATGGTGTCAGATATCAGCAATAACTCAATTCCATAACTCAGAAATCCAGCTGGAAGTGTTCTCATTGTCTAATACATTCATTTTGGCTTTCTCAGTGATCTCCGGAAGAAGCTGGCCATAGACTATGGACCAGATTGGGAGTTTCTGTTTTTGAACAGCCAGTGTTACAAGCTGAATGTTTACGAGTAAGTACTGGTGGATTTTTTTATTACTTTTTTCATTTATATGCTTATTTTTTGTCTGACATTAATATGGAAACTAGTTCTAAAATGTGTGGTTGCGTGCAAAAAATACAGTGTCATCATAATAACATTTTACGAAAACAAACACTGACAGGAAAATACATTTTCATGGTTTTGACAAAAGATTCTCATGAATTGTTAAAGCTTTTAATAGTAATGCCTGCTCTCAATAATGGAAATCACAGAAAGCAATTACTTGTGCAATACCTGTTCTTTGCGGGAAGCCATAAAAACCACTGGGTAAAAAAGTAAAACAGCGTCAAAGAACCATCACAAAATCAATATGTTAATCAGAGGCTGGATCTTATTTTGAACAACTGTACTAAAACAAATTCTATCTGTAGCAAATGTGAACAATCTCAGCAAAGATCCACCATTTAAAGTTGATAATTTGTGAGCTCCAAGTCACCCTGGAGAAAGCCAAGCAGCTAAATCAACTAAATTTAATCAACAGAATGAGCTTCTTTTACTCTCTCCCGCTGCATCCCTATGGCCCCTGCTGGGGTAGAATCTGTTCTCCTCAGGATTGCTTGCCAGCTGGAGCTTTAGAAGCCTGTGGGTGGTTGCAGTTTTGAAAGAAAATTATCTGAGATCTGCACTGAGATCTGCACTGCAAATACATTTTTCAGACATCTTTGGAATCTGTGGTTTTCCCATGCCCTTATACACCAGTGTGATTTGTTTGCTTAGTTTGCCATTTAGGAGGCAAACTCTGAAAAAGGAAAGTTGCAGTTCTTGTACACGAGCCAGAGAAATCAATCTGAGGCGTTTACTGTAGACGGTGTTAGATAACAATATTACACATTGGTTTGTGAGATGCTTTAATGTCATGATGTAGGGATGGAGAGCTGGCTCCTGTGATATTGATCGTACTTTACTCCTGGAAATGCTAAAGACTTGGACAGATTCACATGGTGAAGAAACAACAGTGGAGGAGAGCTATGAAGGATTATAACAAAGACAATGGATGATTGGCTCATCAGCAGATGTATGTAAGCATATACAATCAAGCCTGTCAACAAACAGTGATTGGCCAATCATACCAGTTACTGCAGACCTGTTACACCTGGATTTTTGGGGACTTTTTTTTCAGTCTTGTGTTGGCAATTTGTGTTTTCAGGTCATATTTATGGATCCATCCACTATGTAGCATTCTGTCACTGTGTTGTAGCTTGACCTGAGCAAAATGTATGCTAACATTAGCAGCACTGTGTTATGCCCCAGTCTAGGGGGCCTAGAGCACAACATGAAAAGGCCCCATCTTCCCCATCTCCCAAGTAGCCACAAACAAAGATAAGTTTGAAGAATGGGTAAATATTTATTTACAAAGAGAACTTAGGTAAATACAAATATTCTTCAACTTAGGGGTGGACTAAAAATGATTAAAAATAAGAAATGTCCCTGAGAAACCAAAAGATACAAAGCCTTACCTCCCTACCTACTTAAACAGGAGAAAACGAGAAACAAAACCTGGCAACCCACCCTTACTGCTCAAAACAAGGGAATTAAGTCCAAAACCACAAGTTAACGCAAACAAAAGGTGTTAACCGGTTGGGAGACGAGGAGGATGAGGAAAATGCCTGCTGCCCCTGACGGCCGCCATCTTGGCTCCATTTAAACCAGGTGGTTCCGGCTGCAGACAATCCCGGTCCAGGCGTGCAACCTCTCCACCAATTGCACCACGGCTATGGCACACTCCAATCTGCATGTAAAAAAGGAAACCAAAACAAAGGGCACACATACAAATGCAGTTTGCTAAACAATAACTATAATATGACCACAGTCATAACAACTATCATGCTATTTATATTTTATTTTGGAACATTAATACTCAAGCAACTCTTAACCCTTTATCAGGCAAATAACCATACTTGGCAACTTGAGCAGACATCTATAACAGGTCTCCTCTCTCTCTATGAGCTCATAGAACCATATTTCTACATCACAGATAGTGACACTGTGGCATCTGACCAATCAGTAAATCACACAAGATTCAAGCTTTCCTTTATTGTCATTGTATTGAAATAGTATACAACTAAATTCACGTGTGCTTCTCATATATAAGGTGCTTTAAAAAAGACATTCAGACATTACACATATGTAATAAGAAGTCTAAAAAGATAATAAAAAGTAAAGATAATAAATAATAAAGTGGTGATGGATGCAAATTATGTATTATTGTCTTTTTTGGGTTGCTGTGGGAAAGAGACTATAATAAATATAATAATAATAATAATTTGTATAACAACAGCAGGAGTACCTTTTTTTTTCAATCAAAGCTCCATAAAAAATAGCCTATGAAATAAAATAGGCCAATCTTTTTCTGAAATAAATATTTTTTTATGAGAAAAGAATAACAAACATTACAAAGGAACTAAATATGACAAACCCTAGTAAGGACAGCATTTATATATAAAGAAAGAAAAAACAACAACTATACCGATATATGTGATATGGTCTAATTCCATATTACATTTAAACATATATTGATATATCTTTTATATCTGTTATGATTTTGCTCACAAGTGCTGTTATTTTTTTTTTATCATTAGTTGAACCTTCAATTTTGGTACTGTTTTTTTCTCTTCTCTTCCATTAGAAATCAATCAGTTTCAGGAAATTATAAATTATAAAGACAGTTTGCAGAATCAAACCACTAAATTATAGCCATTTGGATTAAATGTTTAGGAATAATTGGTCAACACTTCTGCCATGTGAGAATGGAAGGCTTGACAGGCATTTCAACATTACTAAGGGAATAATATTAATTACAGTATGTAGCCTTACAGACACCTTTCCCTGACCAAACCAAAACACTTATAAATAACAGGTTATGATAGTAAACAAGTTCATAAAAGCTGTATCACATTTACCTATTTCTTACACCATTTGCACAGAAACCCAAAGTGCACTCTGTTACCTTTCTCTCCCTGCCCTATTGGTATCATACACTTCATGTTATTTTTCATCCTTCAAATGACTGAAGAGCACAATATCCACCAGCGTCAACTCAGTCGAAGGTCCTTTGACCTACCAGCACCCTCTCAGCAATGTACCAGTTCCCCTCCCTGCCCCCCTTTATCCTTGCTGTTCGCCTTGAACCGTGATCCTGAAAAGACGTGACATTGACAGACACATAAACCAACGGCTTTCTATAACACTCCCTCCCATGCCCTGGAGTAGCGAACCAGCAGAGCTACAGTTCCTCTCCAATAATGGAACAGAATTGCACACTTCTCTCTCCAGCTTCTTGATCATCGGTTGAAACCGCCTTACGCTCGCCCTCCCTTATGTTTAGATCTCTCACTTTTGATTACATTGCTCCCTTTTTTTTCCAGCCAATATCGAAGAAAAGTGCCCGCAGCCATAAAAGTTTGCCGAGCTGAGAAGCTGCCTGTCTTTAATATAAATAATAGCTGTGCATGTTTAAATGGATGAAATGCAACTGATGCTGGCGTGGGGTGTGGCGAGACAAAAGCCTTCAAACTCTACCTGGATTATTTGATGACAGTGACACGTGTGGAGCAAGTTAATGCATTAGACAGCCCTAATGGAGCAAGGAAATAGAAAGAGCTGATTGCTTTGTAGACGATTCACAGAAACTGGATTTGCTCCTGTTTACTTTCATACTGCAGGCCAAACTTGTTAACGTTGAAAGTGTGTTTCATTTCCATCTGAAGTGTCAGCTGAGATTTCTCCCTTTGTCTGTCCTTTTCCCTGCACCTCTTTTGTTGAGTTATTCCTTCAGTCTTGCTGTTGCCTTGCCTCATGATGGTGTGAATCACTTCTGCAAACTGGGACTTGAAGCCTTCTCATGTTTGTCCAGGGAAAAATATAATTACTTTGATATCAAAGGGGGGGGGGGGGGACTGCCTTTTGTTGTTGAACACTTTCAAGCGGAATGATTAACGGCAAGATTAGAAGCTAAATGCTGTGTAGTAGCACACTCCACGTTCCCCTCTCATCAGTTTCTCTAAAGACCATAAACAACATGGATAACAGCTTAGAGAGGGACCTTGTTCTTGGTGCATTATCATTTAAAGACATTTATTCATATACTTCCATTTAACCCTCTCCGTCTCACAGTTACCTTGTTACTTACATTGCATCATATTCGACAAAAAAACGAAAAAATCAACCATTAGAAATCCATGTATTTCCCCTGAAATGGTCTTTAAGGTGCTGGAGTGGCCTTATCATGAGTCGGGAATTTAAAACGCAGGCTTCTGCCAGTGAATCAGAAATAAGCTTGGCAATTCAGTCAACACAGCCTGGCACAGCATGAAGGAAGACACCCCATAATGAGTTCTCAGAGGCGGAGTCCCTACCTACAGCAGAGTCTAATATTCCTCCTGTGGATTTGTTGACACTCCTCAAAGCAACTTAAATCGAAGGGCCGTGATTTATGCAAGACTGTCAGGTCAGATTGACTCAGCCTCCGCTCTCGTGTCATTAGAAAGTACAGCACTTCAGTGAGTCATGCCCGCCACTGTGGTTCAGCTTTGACAGAGAAGAGAGAAGGATAACGCAGCACAAGTGACACTTCCAACTGTCTGTAGAACATCACATGGCCTGAACAGTGCACTGGGTTCTTCAAGGGAAGAAAGAGACTCCATCCGGATAGCCTAGAGGGAGCTCTTTCAAATTGGATATAAACCACAGCGAGGCGGGTGGTGCAGAGTCCTAGATGTGTCTGTTGACTGTCGAGAGTGCAACATAGAAATGAAGAGCCATATATGTGGTAGATTTCATCATAACAGCTGTGCCATGGATGCTGTCTTGTTGCATATGGGGGATTGGCAGGATCATTTGGCTCTTCAGGCAGTAAATTATTTGCTGTCTGCCTGTGGATTTCAAGTATTTGCCAGAAATGGAAAATATTCAGTAAACTTCATTCCTGGTAATAATATTCTTAAGAGCATCTGCCATGTCAGTTTTCATGGAAATTAGAACAAATGATGAAAAGCAGAAATTAGCTTTCAATGTTAATGTAATTTAACAGTCATTTGCCATGCCTAGCTCTAACATGAAGGCTTTTTTTTCTATTAGAAATTGATGTAATGCCAGAAAGCAAACCAGACTACAGCTAACAACAGACAAATGCATGCATGTGCACAAATGAAATGAAAACCTTGTATGCCCCGGTTTATCGAGGGGACAGAAAGGCAGAGGGCCTGGTTAGCCGTAATTGGAATGTTGTTGGCATAAGTGGTTGTGCTGCTGTAGCTGTTTATGCAAGTCCATGCCTTAGAGCATGAGCACTTTGTCACACTCAGTAGCTTTCAAATTATGATAGATGTGGCACAGACACTGTTGTTAAATTAAAGCATGAAATTTAGCATTACTCTTAATGAGCTGCTCATGCAATTAATTAACTTCAAAAGGTCACGTTTGGCCGTTTGCAAGTAACAGATTGCATTCACCTGCTGTAGGTGCCCAGGAAAATGTGGTTGAAGATGTTGTTTGAAGATGAGGCTGGTGTTTTTCTGCATTTATGTAATTGTCAGCTGATGGCAATGTGCTAGTTTGCCTCTGAGTACTCCTTTAACCTATTTTTAGGCAGTCAGCCCCAAGCCCGGTGGTTTCTACTGAGTGACACATGCAAGTTGGGGAGTTGCTTGGTCTACTATCAAGCAGGAAAAACCTCTGGGCCACTAACTTTCTCAAATTACAGAAAAATAATCCACTAAACATGTCACTGAAAACATTTCTGGTAATAAACTAGCAACGTAGCAACAGAGACTTGATTCATATTTGATCAGAGCTGCCTAGACTGTTTGATATGAGTTCGATGTCAGTCAACCTATCAAACGTAGAAATCCCACCATATATGAGCTGAATGGTTGGGAGTGGTATTGTTTGGAGATCTGTCTGAATGGGAGCGTGATCAGATGCTTCTGCCAGAGCAAATAAAACATGAGCTCAGCTGTATTCCACTGGGGCATTTGGCTACAACGCGGCCACTGAAACTGATCTCGGTCACTCAACAAGCTTGTGATTCCAACAGATGAGGCGTAGCGCGGCGTATCGTGTTTCAGAAGCAGCTCTCTGATAAAAAAAAAATCAAAATGCTGCCAAAAGAATCACCTGGACTTTGTATGCTAGCGAATTATTTACAACTGGAAGTAAACATGACATTAACCCTTTATCAGGCGAAGAACCGTATTTGGTAACTTCAGCGGATATAAAAAATAAAAATATTTTTAGAAAAAAGTTGCAAATTTACTAGATTAAAGTGGCAGATCTACAAGAAAAAAAGTTGCAGATTTAAGAGATTTAAAGTAGCAAATCTGCGTGGAAAAAAGTCACAGATTTGTGAGAAAGAAGTGGGAAAAAAGTAACTTTTCTCGCAGATTCACCACTTTAAATCTCATAAATCTGCAACTTTTCTTCTTGTAGATTTGCCACTTTAATCTAGTAAATTTGCAACTTTTTTCTCGACCCCATTTTGATATCCACTGAAGTTACCAAATATAGTTCTTCGCCTGATAAAGGGTTAATGGCACAGTGGGAGCTACATATATGTGTTTGCATGCTTTCTAATAAGTTTGAAAAGACTTGCTTCTCCTTATTTTCCCTAGACACCATGTTGAAGAGCACAGTCAGTTTATCTTCCTGTTGAATCATTGCCTCCCTCACCCATTTGTGATTCAACAAAGCCTTTGGCTGTCAAGATGCTGGTCCCTTCCTGTAAGCAACCGAAAACACGTGGAGATTCTGCCCAGTCCACAGCAGGGGTGGCCATCTGAAGTAGCAGGAGTTTTCCGTTGGTTCAGTAGACCTGTGGGCTGGCAGTGAGTGCGTGTGTGTCTGGTGGGGTCATAAAATCATCACATCTCATCAGTCTTTGTTATGCTGCCAACCAAAGAAGTGGGCAGTGAGCAGAGTATCTGTGGGCTGGCTGTGTGGAAACAGTCTGGGTCAACCTGTCAGAGATTTTTTTGTTTATCCCAGCTTGTCACTGCACACCAGGACTTCCTGTTTCTAATTCAGATTGAGATGATTTTAAGCCAAGTTAATCATTTTTACTGTTATTGGGACATTATTGTTATTATCATCATTGTACTGTACCAGCTAAAGTTAGATTTCTGTTGTTTGTTGTTGCGAAGGCTCTTTAGTCAGAAAGGACTCTGAAACACCAAACCTTTACCAAAATAAGAGCTGCAATTATGCTTAATTTCCTCTGCATGGAGGAAACCACGAACCAGCAGTGAAGCCTGCCTGTGTTAATGTGTGCTTGGGCCAACTTGGACATAAGGTTTTCATATTTAGGCTTTTTGTTTGGATGCAGTAGAGAGGACTTGCCTGATGACTACACAGAGCAGCATTTTCATTTGAATTTCATGCAGGCACTGACAAAATATCTAATAAGTATCCTACTGTCACCATGTGTGGCCTTCCTGTGGATATTCAGCTGTCAGTGTGCAAATTATGGACGCTTATGACAGCTGTGTCGAACTGGAAAACATTCCCCATCGTCTTTTTTAATTTGGACAACTGTAGACGACTAATGGTATACTGATGGGATACTAAAAATTGACGATTTTTTTTTTCAGTGCAAGAGAAAGTTTCACTTACATTTAGTATATCATGAGAAATATCATGTGATCTGAGAAAGCGCCACCATGAATTTGGTATTATCGCAGACAAGTATGAAAATTTCAAAGCACAGAGAAATGCAAACTGCCCATAATAAAAAAAACTGTGCAATTAAAAGAGACGTCATGACTTCTGTAAGGATTTTATGTCAGAATTCAACTATTTATACACTGCAAAAAAAGAAAAGTTGGGTGAACTCAAAATTTCAAGGCAACAAACTTTGATAAAATTTTAAGTTGGACAATTAAACTAAATATTTTAAGTTTTCTTTTTGAGTTTGCTCAACTCTGAATTCAGATTTTTGTCAACTCAACTGTAAGTTGTACTAACTTATAATTTTACATTGTAATAACTTTTAATCCTTACTTCTGCTAACTTCTGCAATGTGCTGAATTGGCACGATTGTAACGCTGCTATGAAATGTTAGCTAATGTTTCAAACACAATGTTGAGTTAGCATTGATACGCTAATGGCTACTCTTGTAGCTGTAACGAGCAGCGCTGCTAGCATCAGTTAGCCGCTAGCATCAGTTAGCCGCTAGCTTTCGCTAATGACCGAATTTCACCGTTTTCCCGCATTTCACAGCAAAGAAATAAGAGTTAGCAGAACTATTGTCCCTTGTTTTGAACCCTAACTTAAAGATATAAGTAACAACAACTCACAAACTTGTTTTTGAGCAGACAACTGGCTTCCTTTGTTGTGCTAACTTACATTATTGCCCTAAATGTCAATAATTTATATTTCCAGGTTTTACCAACTTAAATCACTGTTTTAGGCCAAAAAATACAAGTTGACTTTTTTGCAGTGTAGGTAGAAAGTGCTACAGTTCTATTACAGTTATTCCCAGGCTGCAGTGATGGTGCAGAGGTGGCTACGATACAGATGTACGACCCATCAGAGCAGACTGGGCTTTTTCATGAGGGGCATTTAAAGAGACAGGCACTAAAACAGAGCGTGAATACAGGTATATTCAGACAGACAGTAACAGCTTATTATGCTAAAACGTACAATGAAGTCATGCCTAGGTTTAACAGAGAGACCCAGTAGAGAATTAAACCTATAGTTAAAAATCAATTAAACCCCCAACAGAGACAGCAAAGCGTCTCAGTGTAAAAAAAATTACAATCCCCGTGTTAAACAGTGTTTATATGATACTCCTTTTCCAGCTGCGTCTCATTTGCAATTCCTGCTGTGACAACCTGAACTTCCCAGTGAGATTAACAGAGTTTATCTTCTCTGATCAAATCTAATATGCATGTGATGATGAAAAGTGTAATTACTATCTGTTACATACAAATATTTGTCATATAATGAGTAGTTTCTACTATTTCTGCTATTTTTATAATGTTGTTTATAACCTAAGGAGACAGACAACATTTTGAGTCAAATCTTTCAGTTTCTTGGAAGGCCTGGTTTTGTTTTTAATAGTTACACACAACTGAATTGTCAATAATAATAATAATAATAATAATTATATAATAGGTCAAAGCGTCTTCTGCACCCTGTGAGACATCCAGGTCTGTATTTACTGAAGAGTTTGTTTTGCATTAGCATAGCTATGATGGTTCTGATCTACTAACCTGTTACCCCAAGCATTTTCTGCCTGGAAATGGGGCCGAGACTTTTCGTGCGTTTGACCCATTTAATATGTATTTGGAGAGTGGCAACGGTATGTTGTAAATTGGAGCAAATTATTGAAATGGATCACTCCCATCAATTCGCTGTACCAAAACACCTAAAATTGAGAATGATGTTTAACAGCCAGAGGAAGCACGCCTTCACTTTTCACATTGAGAATACAAAATTTTAACATGCAGGGGAAAAAAATGATACACAAATGTTCCATTTCCCTATTTCAAATGTCAGATGTTGAGATGAAGCAGAGTATAAAAGTAGTCATCATAATCATAATCTTATCATGGCAAGAACAGAAGAGATGACGTATGTATGAATTGATCAGACCAGTTTAAAGCCTTCATCTCTTGCTGTGTGTCAGCTGCAGAGCTAATTCATTGTCTTCTGTCACATCTACCCAATGTTAACCCTTAATAGGGCACTCATTGAAATACTTGCAAATTCCAAATTTCAACCCGAGAGAATATTGGAGGATATTACATACCTCCAGAATTTTGATGTTTCCATCAAGCTTTTCTCAGGCAAATCTTCAAAATGCGCATCGACATGTGTTGAGGAAACACGGCTTTGTTGACACATGTTACTCGATCACTACATCTTAAAGTCTTGGCTCAGTTGTCATCATGCAACCTCAGTATATCCAATCACTTATCCCCATGACAACTGAAAAAACTCAGTCAGTTGATGAAGATGTGGATATCCAAATCACAACAGGCATATGCTGATGTTGAACATCTCATTCCAAAACTATAGAGATTACTATGCAGCTATAACAACCTCCACTCTCCTGGGAAGGCTCTCGAGGAGATTATAAAACCTGGCTGCAGGCATTTCCTCCCATTCAGCTCCAAGAGCAGGTGAGGTGAGGATGTTGGGCGATAAGGCCTGGTTCTTGGTTTGTATTCCAATTCATCCCAAAGCTGAGGAATGGGGATGAGGCCAGGTTCTTTTGGTCAGAAAAACCCAAAATTGGTCGTCCGTGGCCCCTATTCTATCATATACACTGATCTTAATTAATGCATATTTAGGGACCAAGCACTGAAGGTGCGAGGACCCTATTGTAATTGGTCCGTTTATTATTATTCCGGAATTAAAATCGCCTTTTTGGGGGCTTTATCATATTCAAAAACTCACCATATTTGGAATATACATAAATCTCCGCTGAAATTTACATATTCTAGTGGTCCCGGGAATGGGTGTGGCAAAATGACTCAACAGCGCCCCCTTGAATGTCAAGAAAATTAAGCCCCTTGCACAGGAATGTCGTAGAGACACGAAATTTTCGACTTACATGTATCATGGCAAGACGCACCATAATGTAGCAAGAACCTATAACCTAAAACGTACAGGAAGCCGGCCATCTTGCCTGTCACACTATGTGGGCATGGCATGGCGGCAAATTATGGCGTCTCGCCATAAAACACGAGACTGTATAACTTGACCATACATTGTCCAATCTGTCCCAAATTTCACACACGTGATGAGGGTCCAGCCCTGAACACACCCACGCGTCTATATTGACACACAGTCATATCGCCCCCTGCTGGCAACAGCAAGTAACATGTTTTACACCTACCCCAAGCACCGTGGTAGGAGACACGCCATTTGGTACACATAGGGACTGAGCCCACAGCGCCGCGCCCGACGTGGCCTCCCCCGACGGCTCCACTCTGCTCGGTCCTGTTCAGTCCTGCTTGCAGGCATATTTTCCTACCTAATTGTAAACATTTATAGAATCATTATAAAAGAGAATTATGCTTTTTGTGCATTTTAGCCCACACAGTCTGTAAGTAGGTATTAATATTTTAAACCATGCCTATACTGACTGATCAGAGCTTTTGTCGTCAAGAATCATTGGACCTTATTTATTATTTGTTATTTATTTATTTACTGAGAGCTTAAATGTCTCTCTCCTTGGCAGGACACAGCTGAACGTGCACGCATGGAGGCCATTGGTCGTAAAAATCTAAAAATCATATAATTATATTATAAAGTATCCGGCTGGATTTAAACAAGTAGTTTGTGTGTGTGTGTGGCTTGCAGCGGGTGCATATGGAAATCTTTTTGTCCATGTCATTAGGGTTTCAAAATTCCAGGAATTTTCAAAGTTGGAAACTTTCTGGGGAATTAATGTGAATTTATGGGAAATAACAGGAATTAATGGGAATAAACCGTGAATTTACAAAATTGAAGGTTGGCCCTAAACAGGGAAATTATTTAACTCAACATTCATGTTTTTGTTGTTCAATGAAATCATTTATTGTTCAATAAAATATTTAAACTTGTATACTTTCAAACAAATCTGCATAAATGTTGTGTTTTTTAATTGTATTATTTGGCATGGATGACTGCTTATGACAAAACAAAATGTTTATATTTATGTTTGGATATGATACAGATCGTTTAAATTACTCCCAATTTCCAGTTAATTCCCATTAATTCCCATAAATGTCCACATTTCCCCAAGTTTAACTTCCCATGGAAAGTTTCTTGAAATTTATCAGAATATTTCCAACCCGTTTGAAGCCCTACACATCATTTCATGAAATGACCCCCAACAGTTCCATAAAGTTTAGATTTTATTTAGATGTTGAATTGTACAAAAAAGTACACGATTGCAGCGTTCAGTATTTGCTGAAACCCTGGCTTTCAGTATCAGAATTGGCAAGAGGTGGAAAAAGTGGGATTTGGGCATCCTCATTATGCTGTAACTACTTTTGCATTTAAAGTAAATAAATAAACCCGGTGAGTGGTGATAGCTAAGCTAAGTTTTGCGTCTTGCGTGTGTCTTAAATCAGCCTCAAAGTGTGAAAGGGAAACTTTTAAAGTGAGCTGGAGTATCTTAAGAACAGATGTTTCACAGTCACTCTTCAAGTTTCAAAGCCTCTAATTGTTGGCTTACTTCTTGTTCACTTTTAATGTGGGAGCTCTAATTATCACCTTCAGCTGAAGTAGATTTCCTAACACATTTTAGTGTAAGGAGGCATTTTTTTCACCTTTGAGGAGGATAAGTGTAAAATATTATTTTGAGCTAACTTCCTCCACACCTACATGAGATCATTTATATTCTATACTGTATATAAGATATTCTAACTATGGGAAAGGTCCCTTTTGGCATGTGGTAGAAGATAGAAATCTGATAGAAATCTGTTTTATGTAGGATTAATTGGGAGATAGCCGTATTAATATATTTATATATATATATATGGAGAGAGAGAGGGAGGATCTAGCTTCATCATATCATATCTTCCACAACCTTCACCTATTCTGAGATGAAATTGCAGCAATAACAATGCTACATCTTGAGAAATGGCAGTGAGAATGCAGCTTTAAATGATCTGCCAGAGGCTATTTCCCTCATTGCCCTTAGTGATGGCTCTAAAAACTAAATTGGCTTCAAGTTTGGCTTGTTTTGTTTCCCATTTTTCGCATATAAATTGAGGCATCTTTTGAGAGGCTCTTTCGCTCTGCATTACTATTATCTTTTTCTTGGGTAATTTATGTGGGAAAGAGGTCTCTGCTGTGCATTCACCTTCCCTCTTCAAGTTGTTTCACAGAAGTGAAGCGTAATAATAATAAAATATATATATATATATATATATATTTCTTATACAGTGACTCTCAGCTCTGCATGCAGAATTTCAAGGCCAGAATATGATAAGCTGTCAGGAAAGTGAACTTCAATCAGACTCGTAGTAAAAATACTGTACAGCATTTCATTCAAACTTGCATTTGTGGTTCTCCATGTGGAAAATGAAGGTAAACTGAAAAATGGCCTACTTTGAGTATGTCTTCTTTTAAACTGGCTCTTGAGCCAGCATTGGGTCTTTCGATTACCAAGTGAAAGGAATTGCACTGACTCATTCCCACAGTGGTCATATTTTTTTTCAAACTCCTGGAATATTCTTCCTAAAATTATTTCTATTATATATATTTTACTTTATACTTGTACTCGAGGCTTGATGAGCCGACATGTCCTAAAAGTAAAGGTCTCATCACGGCTGCACTTTTATACTTCTACTGTAGGAGAGAGATCCAAACACTGCAGAATATTTTCTACCACCAAGACATAAATCAAAGTGCCACCTCCCACCTTCATCTCCTACAGAAGAAGCTCTTATATTAGATGCACTCCTGGGGAAAAAAAATCAACTATAGTAAGACAAAGCAATTGTCCCTTAAATAAGAATTGGGCTCTCCTTATTACTTAATAAAAGCACAGTAACTATAGTTAAAACCTCACAGTGTTTGCACGTAGTAAAAGTTGCACCAAAATGTGATTTAATGTCTGGCTGTAACATAACAAATAAAGCTTGCTATGCTTGCAGTGCTGAATACAACATTACATCTTTAACAAAGGTTGACTGAATGCATTTAAAATCCATCACCACTGAGTCATCCATAATACAAAAAAACCCACATATATTGTAAGCACACACACAAATGGTCTTTCTGATGTCGTATTGATTCCCCGTAAAGTAAAAGAAAATCATTGCAAGCCCACATTAAACTAGTGAAACGGCAGCAAAATCAGAAAAACAAACTGACACAAACAAGACAATAAAATATGTTGTAGCTATACCAGCTCTGCATTTTTCTAAGTTGGACCGAAACAGGAAAAAAACACACCACATCAGCACTTATCCGAGTTTAGTCAGGGAATGCCCTTTTCCAGGTGCCGTTTTTATTCTTATCCAGCCTGTTAAGGTACACAGTGTGCATTGCAGGTTTTTGCATTGAGGCCTGTACTCTTTGTTTTCTATTTGTTAGACAGATAAGACGGAGCATCACAGTTACCTACATCACCTACATCAAGGGTGCATTTGCAGCTGTAAAGCCGCATTAAAGACACTTCAGCTAGGTGTAGACTTGTTGACACGGTGGGTTGAAAGCTGGGTCTGCTGATTAAAGGAGACACAGGCGCCAGACAACCCTGCTGCCTTTACAAGCAGGTCAGATGATTCACTATTGATTCAGGTTGGGGAAAAACAACAACTACCAGGTGTCTCCACCTAATAAAATGTGTGATTCTGTCTAAACTAGGGGTGCAACCATACACAAAAGCCGTGGTTCGGTTCATACCTTGGTTTCGGAGTCACAGTTAAGCGTGAGTTTGAGGTAACAGGGAAAAAAAGTAAAACAAATGCATGAAAATACTCTTCTGTGTTGCACTGAAAACACTTTTCCTAAAGGCAACAGGTCCCAATAGGCTTTACAACTGAAAAAAAACCAAACATTTCTAAGCTATGGATGTAAAAGAAAATAGAAATATAACAATAAAACTTGTGCATTAGGAGGAGTTTGACTTTGCACCCAAGCATTTATCATCACAGTTATCCGCACATCTGGATGATGCTGTCGAATGCACGTTAACATGCATGTTGTTTCATTCATATCTCCTAAAAATGGACCATGTCTTATACAGGCACTCCCTTCTGTTCATACACTGTGCTTCCCACTGGAATGCCAATATCATAGAATAACAGAGGCAAGAGAATAAATGGGACAAACTTTTAATATGTACACAAAGTAACACAATTTTTCAAATTATGCAGATGATATTTGTACATTTGCTGCAGTATAAATGTGAGTTTTATTAGCTTTTTTTATTGTTTAAACAGCTTGTGCATTAAAGAAAATGGGTGCGAAAGCAATTTTTTAAAACTCTTTTTAATCTCGCTATTAGGATACTCATAACTCAACAAAAAAATCACCCTTTTAATGTATTTTTTAAATTTTATTTAGCACCATCTTGAATGTCTTTTTATATACAATATTACAACTGTTTATTGTCTGACCAATTCCAACGCAGCAACATTGAAATTACATACAGTATTAATGAATGCATGCAGTAAAAATGTAGGATAAGTATTTCCTATTTAAAATAGAAAAAAACATGATAAAGAATGACTTAATAAATAAATAAAGCTGGCTAGAGAATAACCTGTTATGTAATGTTGACACTATCATTATTAACACATTATACTTATATGACCCATGGTTGCCTTATGCTATCAAGATGGAATGTGTTGGTTTTCCTTAAAGTTGGCGACTAAACAATTAACCACGTCACTTTATATTGCCGAATCACCTTCGACCTCTGGCATGCCAGCCGAGTGTACACAATGTTACCTGTAAACCAATTAGCTAGTGTTGACGTTGCTGCAGTTTGCAGTGTCACCCTCAGTGAACTCCACCCACGCCGTCACACAGCAGTCTAGTGGGAGAAAGGCTTAATTGCTGTCTCTCTTTCTCTCTCGACTGGATCTCAGTGGACTGAGGAATAAATATGCTTATCTTTTCCCCCCTATATAACCCTAGTGAGTACCAAAGGGGTGACTGCCTCAGATCTGTAATTAACAATGGACCGTTAACTAATAAATATAGTTTTAACACGCTGGTTTTTATTTTGGAGGGTTTTGGTCTTCATTGCTGACTGTCATTGTAACTTTGTACACAGCGAGAACAATGCTGAGATCTTTAACCCTTTATCAGACGAAGAACTATATTTGGTAACTGCAGTGGATATCAAAATGGGGTTGAGAAAAAATTATTTACTAGATTTAAAGTGGCAAATCTACAAGAAAAAAAGTGGCAGATTTAAGAGATTTAAAGTGGGGAAAAAAGCAACTTTTTTCTTGTAGATTCACCACTTTAAATCTCATAAATCTGCAAAAAAATTTCTCGTAGACTTGCCACTTTAATCTCGAAACCTTTTTTCTCAAAATATTATTTTCGTATGTTGTTTTTTACACATTCTGGCAGTATGTAATATCCTCCAATATTCTCTAGGGTTGAAAATTGGAATTTGCAAGTATTTCAATGAGTGCCTTATTAAGGGTTAAAGTGGTGAATCTGGGAGAAAAAAAGTTGTTTTTTCCCACTTTTTTCCCGTTAATCTGCTACTTTTTTCGTGCAGATTTGCCACTTTAAATCTCTTAAATCTGCGACTTTTTTTTTTGTAGATTTGCAACTTTAATCTAGTAAATTTGCAACTTCTTTCTCGAAATATTACCTGAAGCTACCAAATATAGTTCTTTGCCTGATAAAGGGTTTATATCAAAAATCAAATTGAATGGTGCATTTGGAGAATCATGACGTGTCCTTGTACAGTAGAAAACACAAAGATTTCTATGCTGGCTTGTCTGACTCCATTAGCCTCAATTGAAATTTGATTCAGAACTATTTGCTCCAGAAATGAGTGAACTGAACCTGCGGTCTGATCCAGTGAAGCATGAAATACTGCCTGAGGGGCTAAGTGGTTGCATCCAAAGTATTTATTCTGTAACTGTGTACCATCAGAACACCTGCCACAGGATTGACACAGTGCTACCGACTTATTATGGCGAGCGTCAGAGCTGCATTGTCAGACGGTGACAGATTGAACGTTGGGGAACATTGTGGAGTTCAGGACCCGAATGGGAGGATCACTGTTGTCATTTTATGCTCTGCTGCTCATCATAGCCTTCTAATTATTGTCAAAGGTTTGATCGATGACCCACCAAGTTTTTGTTTCGTCTTTCTGTATCCTCCGCCCAGCGTCGCCGCCGCCGCCCGTCATCATCTGTCATATTTGCGGCCTGTTGGCTCGGTGATTCATATGCACGGCGTCACCACCAGCACACTCTGATTCCCTCCTACTCTCTTTTGCACACTTTTATTCCTTGTTATACATTTTCCTTCCTGTTTGCTCTCTTTGTCTTTGTTCTCCGTGCTGTGTCTTAGCCTTATATTTCCATCGCTGTCAGTCTCGTCTCCTCAAAGCCTTTGTCACCGCCCGTCCATCTCAGCCGATATTTCCTCCTTTGTGTCACACTGTGCTCATTTGCTAAGGATAGCCGGGGACAGTTTGTATAAATGTGTCTGTTTGACCTTTCTGCTGTGTCCCATTTATGTAACGCAGACGGCAGAGTGTGAAGTGTCTGTCTCGGAGACAGACAGCTAATCAACCTGCACCTCCGTCCGCATGTTGGCCTCGGCATTTCTAATCTCTCCTAACTTTTTTTTTTTTTTACCCGGCGACACGTTTTCTGTGTTGCCTTGCCTGCTTTTGTTTTCTCTCAAGCTGCCACATGGAGGCGAGCATCCAAGGTCAAATCCCAGTGCCCTCACTCATAAATAGCCTAGCATTTTTATGTGTGTGTGTGTGTGTGTACAGTGCTGGCGTGTCAGCAAAAGTGGGCAGGGATGGATGGCGTTGCCTTGAGGCTAAGAGAGACGGTGATAGAGAGGGGGAGTCCCTTTTGGGACTCATTTGATTGCTTTTTCACTGCGTTACCCCTTTTCCTCCCCCTCCCTCTGCTCACTAATACTTCTGTCTATCAGGTGCCATATGTTTCTGGGCTCAGATGAGGATGTTTGTTGTTGCAGAAATACCAAACTTAATGAATCTAGTGGCTATAAAGCCAGTGTCAAGAGGGAATTAAGATTTTTATATTTTAATGTGAGCTTATCTAGTATGGCAGGCTATTTAACAAATATCCCATCATTCTATTTGGAATTTGATTCCATTTTTAACCCTTTCTCAGGCGAAGAACTATATTTGGTAACTTCAGGTAATATTTCGAGAAAAAAGCTGCAGATTTACTAGATTAAAGTGGAAAATCTACAAGAAAAAAAGTCGCAGATTTATGAGAAAAGTGGGGAAAAAGCAACTTTTTTTCTCACAGATTCACCACTTTAAATCTCATAAATCTAAGCATTTTTCTCTCATGGATTTGCCCCTTTAATCTCGTAAACCTTTTTCTCAAAATATTATTTTCGTATTTTTTTTTTTTACACATTCTGGCTGTATGTAATATCCTCCAATATTCTCTAGGGTTAAAATTTGGAATTTGCAAGTATTTCAATGAGTGCCCTATTAAGGGTTAAAGGTTTTAGTTGAGAAATAGTTTTACACCTCGTGGGGTAAAGTTGCAACTGGGATTGATGAGTACAGTGGCGGTTCTACACAGGGGCCTCCAGGGGCCACCGCCCCTGTGAAGAAGCCCTCGGCCCCTGCTGTGGCCCCTGTGTCAAATCAATAATAAAATGATCAATTTAAAACGATGAATGACGGAACAATTCTTACCTATTTTTTCTTCAAACAATATTGCACTGTACACAAAAGGAACCCAAAATGTGTACATTGTCTAGTTAAATAAAAGCAATAAAAGCTTGTGTATATTTTAAAAAAAGATCTTCTCACTGTACTGCACTTTCAAAAAAAAAAGAAAAAGTAATTGTGCACAAAGATGAGAAATATCATTGTCGTACAAAAATAACTGTTCTTGTTGGTAAGTCTCATCAATGTATTTGTATCTTCCAAATAAACTTAAATGAGATTTTTAAATAAGGTAAAATAAAGGTTTTGAATGCTTAAATATCATCTTTGCAGTTTTTAAATATGCCCCTCTGATTAAACACTGGCCCCTCCTTGGCCCCCACAGTAAAACTGGTCTAGAACCGCCACTGGATGAGTATGTTGATAGTTTTAAGTTCTTTTTAGTTTTTTGGTTTTTTTTTTTTGATGAGGGCAGAGGGTCACTGTTAGGGTTGCAAAATTCCGGGAATTTTTTGGAAACTTTCCATGGGAGTTAACGGAAATGTATTGGAATAAACGGGAATAAACTGAGATATAGAACTTAGATATAGTTATAATCTTTTAGCATAATCTTGACTTAAACTACCAGATTTCATTAAACTACACTTGAATATCTGCTATTCCTCCAACACATACACATAGCACACTGCTCACTGCAGGGCTGCTGAGGCCACGCCCCCTACTGAGGCCACGCCCCCTACATGCATTCCTCAATTATTTTCAGGTTCACATTTTACTTAATATTTCAATGGTGTAGAGGGATGGATGAGTAATATTAAATTCAACATTCATGTTGTTTCATGTTGTTTTTCAATGAAAGAATTGATTGTTATTGATTGATACAATTGATAAAATAATTAAATTGATAAATTAATAAAATAATTAAAATTTCAAATCGTTCTACTTACAAATATATCTCCAGAAATGTTTTTTAATTGTATTATTTTACATGGATGTCTGCTTATGACAAATCAAATATAATACAGTTTGTTTTGACGTACCCCCAATTTCCAGTTAATTCCCGTTAATTCCCATAAATTTCCATAATTCCCATGGAAAGTTTCAGATTGGGAATATTTCCCAAATTCCCCAGCGGAACTTCCTTCTGGAGATTTCTGGAAATTTACCGGAAATTGTCCGCCCTTTTACCACCCTAGTCACCATAAATATCACAATTAATTCTAAGTGGACAATACATTTCTTTATCTATTTTCATCCATGCATCAAATAATCCACATATATTTTACTGGATAAGTTAAAAACTTATGGAAAAGGCTCACCAGAGTCAGTAGGATTTATCCTAGTTTTTCAAATGTTTTAGTCATTGGTTGACCAACCAACCGGCCGACTGACATTGCTGCTAGCGTGTCTGTTTGAGAATAAACTAATAGAATACAAATAAATAAGAAAACAACCCAGGAGGAACCTTGCTGCACAGTGTCAAATTTCTTGGAGGGGCAATGGATCCTCAACAGGCTTAGTCATGGTGAAACACATTTAATTCTACTCCGAGCTGTGCTGCTTACTCTGCAGTCAAAAAAGATGCTTCTGTTATTTTTTTCCTTGCCCTTATATTTGCGCGGATGGGGGGAGGGCCATCCCTGTCGAAACATACAGTAGACATGAAAGGATAAATGCCTACAGTAAATGAAAGTCTCTGAGATGAGAAGCATTTAATAGAATTCGCAAACACGCGCATGAGCAAAAGAAGTCGGCAGCCAATCACTTACCTCTCTCCCACTATCCCACTTTCTCTGATGTTCATCATTTTCTTTTCTTTCATCTTGCTTTTCCCTCATACAGCTTTTGATCCCCCCCGCACTTCCCGGCCCACGTCTACTTTACACTGCAGCCATTTTTCCCCTCCACCCTCCACTTTCCTCACTCTATCTCTTCCTCTCTCGTTGTGGTTGTCTGGGCATCCTGTGCTCTTTTATAACAGTCTGCGTAATGGTTCAAATGTCAAGGAAAAAAGCCCGGCTGCCTTTCCCCTTGTCGGTTTCACCATCAAGGTCTTTGATCAGTTTGTTACTGGAGCTAGTGATTGTGCTTCTCCTCTCCAGCACTATCCCCAGCAAGTACATTAGTGGTGGTGTTGACTAATTGCTAACTCCTTTAGACTCCTATTTTCCTGGTAGAAGAGCTGTAACTGGTAGCTCCTTGTCAATCTTCTCTCCCAGTAGGTAGCCTACTAAGCCTCGACAGAGTCTCAGTGTTCAATAATTCTGCTTAGTAAAGCTCTGCTTCGGTACTTGACTTGTCTTCACCATAGTTCGCTCGTCTGCAGTGCAAGTTTTGGTTTTCATCTGACTGACACTGAAAGGCTAAAGCTTTATTAACCCTTTATCAGGCGAAGAACCGTATTTGGTAACTTCAGCGGATATCCAAAATAAAAAATAAAAATATTTCTAGAAAAAAGTTGCAAATTTACTAGATTAAAGTGGCAAATCTACAAGAAAAAAAGGCGCAGATTTAAGAGATTTAAAGTGGCAAATCTGCGTTGAACTTTTTTCTTGCAGATTCACCACCTTAAATCTCATAAATCTGCACATTTTTTTCTCGTAGATTTGCCACATTAATCTCGTAAATGTATTTCTCAAAATATTACCCCCCTCCCCCGGGTCCGTGCTTTTTTTTTTTTACACATTCTGGCAGTATGTAATATCCTCCAATATTCTCTAGGGTTGAAATTTGGAATTTGCAAGTATTTCAGTGAGTGCCCTATTAAGGGTTAATGTTTTGGCCAATTGGATCAGTGGAAACACAAGTTAGAGTTGATGTTGTTGATCATTTGGATGTGTTCTTTTCTAGCAAATGTATATCAAATATAAACTGTATTGCTGTTTTGTCTTCCACCAACCCCATCAATATCTTCTGCTGCTAAATGCTCCACTATATTAACCAGCTAGTCTCTGTTGTTTGGTGCTGAGCAATTGCAATCAGGTTTTCACAAAGAAGAAAAAAAACCACTTCCTGCTGCAGCTTAGAATTACCTTGATGAGAGCTAGACATGTAAATATTTAATGAAAAACATTTTATTGGGCAGATGATGCTCATCTTCTACTAGATCATGTTTTCCAATATAAGTATATTCACCCTCTGTCTGAAACACTCAGTTTTAGTGCGCTAATGGCTTGTTGGATCACATGTATTCTGATCTCAACAGCCCACAAAAAAACAGGCCAGGTTGTATTATTTCACAGTTTGTGGGTCAGATATCCATACGTGTAGCACCAGCACTGAAAACTGAAAAAGTTAGTTTTTTTATAATATGCCCGCCCAGGCAGTAAAACCAAAAGAAATAGCTAAAAGCTGCTCAAGAGCTCTTTATATTATTTGTGGGTGATGTATTTTTTGCATGTTTTGATCTATTGTTATTATAGAAGGATGATTAGGGAGAGCAACATTTATAGAAATATATAGTTAATATAATATATAGATTGCTTACATTTAGCTATTAAAGAATTAGGACCACATGTGGCATTTCACACACGAAAAAATTAACCTGATAGTGTTCCCAAGTGGACAATATGGAAGAGGATCAGGGCCAAAAAATAATGAGAGGAAGAAAAAAAATTAATTAAGCATTTTGAGGAAAAAGTTGAACTGTCGCTAATAAAGTCAGTAAAGTAGACTGCAAAAAGTGTAATATATGTCTAAAAAATTCACATAAATTACATATAAGCAGATTTTCCCAAAATAATAGCTATATAGCCGACTACCGAGAATATCTCAATAATTTGTCAGGGGATTTTAGTTCTATTACACCATTAAATATTGTGCTTATTGCTCATTTTATGACATTGATGAAAATCAGGTTGTAGCTTGCAGTCTACCTGACTGTTTGATGGACACCGTTTCCCCAAAACATTGGGCCTCATTCACCAATATCTTCTTAAGAATCTTCTTAGATTCTTTCTTAAGTCCTTCTTAAGAAGATTTCTAAGAAGACCCTACGCCAGATTCATCAACGTGTTCTTAAGCCACTGAATTGTTCGCAGCCGTGTTCTGAAATTGTTGAATGCCATCTCCTCGTAAATTTGAGCGGGCGTGCCAGGTGAGTCTAATTAGCATAGGATTAGCATAGGTAACCGCCCATAAAAGGGCCCATCAAAAGAGGAAACAGCAACAGAATGCCTAAAGCAAAGCGTAAATCCGTTGGAGCACAGGTAAAAAGTTCAGAACTAGAAGTTCTGCTGCAGGAAATCACTCGGAGGAAGAAAATTATATTTAGCAGCCTTAGTGCAGGTTGCAACAACACAAACAATTTACTTTCTGGAATAATACCTAAAGTGTTGGCAAATTTAATTTAATTAACCTTTTAAAAAAAAAATTAATTAATAAATAAATACACAAATATGACGGAAATTTCACTGTAATGTATTATATTAAACTTAACAAAAGAAGACAACACAACCATGCCAACATGTCAGCACTGAAATGTGCTTAAGACTCCTGAGTGTTCGTAGGATTTGTTCTTACCTAAGAAAAATCCTGGATAAGAAAAGAATTCATGAATGCCACAATCTTCGTAAAATCTTCGTAAGAAGGACTTAAGAACGGTTCGTGAATGAGGCCCAATGTTCCTCTGATGACTTATTGACACGGTAACAACCAATCTGTGAATATTTCCAACTTCACTGAAGTCAAAAAGTTCACTTTAATCTCGTCACTTTCACCTATTTCTCAAAATCATATTTCAACTTTATTCGCGTCATTTTCAACTTTTTTCTTGAACTGCATAATGAAAAAACAAAATTCCTCCTCATCATTTTTTCCCTCCTACCTGGCCCCAGTCCTCTTCCGCAGGGCAAACTATATAATGGCGACAGTGTTTCTGAATGACCTTGGTACTTTGCAACAGACATATCCACCCAAAACAACACTAATTAAAGCCAGGGTAAAAGAGCAGGAAGAAAGCCTGAAAAGAACTGTCAGGGGGAAAGTAAAACCACCATGTATTGAACTTTGTGTGCCAGTTTTCTCAATGTGGACCTTCTGTTTTCTTTTCCCCTCTGCAGGTATACTTATACCCTGTGCCCATTCAATCAAGTCACACAAAAGAGCACTGCAGGAACAGAGGTCTCATTAGGGTAAGTACCTCAATCACCTGCAGTTAAAATCCCAAACAATGGCCATCAAAGACGCTGGAGATATTATATTAGTTATACTTAATACACGTAATGCTTTTTTTCAAAGAGCTGTACAACATTGTGAGAACATTGTGAGCTGTGACATTTAAAGTCTATATCATGAAGAGAAATAAAGGTTACGGCTCTAGGAATCCAACATGCATTGGTCCAAGTCCTCGGCCTTTCATCACGCAGTCATTTTCACTTTTTCTTATTTGTATTAATTAGATAAATTCACATGACATCGTTTTTTCATTTCATGAATGGACCTGAAACAAATCCCACCGCTGCTCTCTTATGAAAGCTCTTTAATCATTGTTGCTGCGCTCATATGAAGTTACTCTAAGACCAATATTTGCGCTATTGATTTTTTAAAATTGTTATTCAATCTCTGTTAGGCTTCATATGACCTTTAATCAATCGCTAACAGATCTCTATTATAGTTTTAATACCTTTTGATCAATGACAAACAGGGGGCGAGTTTCATATAGTGCTGGGGTTGTGTTTCCTCAGCCTCCAAGGGTTTCAATTTCATCTAAAGGATTACGCTCTGGCCTTTTTACCGTCCCCTTGGGAATGGCTGTGTCGACTGCTGGACATTGGTGTGTATCAAAAAGCCTGCGTGCTATGAGAGATGCCACTCAGTCCCCATAGAAACAGACCTTCAGATGTCACAAGACATGTTCACTTCTGTTCATCCTTTGTTCCCCAGGAGTGTTAGTATGCTGATTGGAAGTGAAGATGCTCTAAACACCACCTATAGAATAACTTTCTTGGTCAAATATGTGATTTAAATAATTTTCCACCCACTGAGTGTCAAAAGCGGCTGTCATTTGGCTTCTATTGTCATTTCTTGCCACCTTTTCCCACCTTCTCATCATTCTAACATCTATGTCAAACCGATCAAAAAAAACGTATACATCATGCTGATGTTTGCCTTGTTTTCTTTTACTTTTTCTATTCTTTGAATTTTAGATTTGAGGTGATAATTACGGGATGTCGCCTCGCTGTCCTTTTCCACTCTCTCATTAGCCTTAACTGTCAGTGATGCGACACTTTTATAGGGTGCAATTATAGAAACCATTCCATCGACATTGAAACCTCTGGGGAGAAAAGCTTTTATGATTCGCCGCGACTCCTCCCCAAAACGGGACGACTCAATTGCGATGCCATTTCGGTCGTGCGGGCACATAGGCTAACGACTTGTTTTGCGAACAGACAATGTAAAGGCATAAATGTCCGCGGGAAATTAGCGACAAAGTGTCACAACATTTTGTCTGCTTTGAGATGTGATGCCATTAGGCTTTACTTGTCTTCTTTTGGCAGCCGAAGTGAGACGTTAAAGATAATTCATTAGCAATTATCCCTTGCTGCACATGTAGCTTTGCTTTCAGATGGCAAATTAATTGGATTCTCGTGTTGTTTTTTTTGCACCGCCACCTCCCACACTACCCACTCACTTTTGGAGCGGAAAGTGCAATGCTTCACCATGTTTTTTAGCGCAGGAAAGAGAAAGAACAGAATGCTAACTGTGAGTAATGTGACCCCAGCGCTTCTGCCTGCCTGTCACTCATGATGGTATGGAAGGGCAGAAGGACCAAACGGAGCCAGTGGTCAATCACGTTTCCCACTCGTGAGTTGGTCACTCTCTTTGGAACAAAATCGCTGCCAAACAGAAATCGATGGAATGAATTCAAATCTGTAAAATGTATGTATTTCCCACATGAGATGTTTAGATAGGACTGAATATATGTTCTTTCCTCAGAGAGGCTACAAGGACGTTCAATTTTTAATTTACCCTAACGCTTTAATGGAAAAACAGTGCTAGTTTGTGTTTGATCATATGCAAACATTGGTATTTTCTTGGTGTAGGCATGTTTTGCTGCACTATAAGATGTACTATACTGTTTGCTGTGTAGTGAAGGTATATGTGGAATGGTTTTGGGGAAGGGGGGGGAGGGGAGGTACATGAATCATAGCTCGCACGCTGGGAATAAAGTTCATTTTTTATCCAGACAGACCATCAGTCAGACTTGCAGGATATGGCTGGGCCTCCTGATATCAATCTGCATGGAGGCATCCTCCCTCTCCCCAGAGGGGATGAAGGGGGAGAGGGGAGTGCTTTGATTTAAACGGCAGCATTTATCACACCTGCTCCAGCATCCTAAAGGACAAGCATGTGAGAAAGCGTGGAGGGGAGAGAGGAGGAGAAACAACATTAACATGTGTGGCCTGTCAATGAAAGTGTGAAGCTGGAACTGTGACTATTGAGGCGATGACATTGCTAATACTTGCTTGTACCATTCCGGCTAATTTGGATTAGTTATGTTGCGTTTCTGCAGTATTAAATAGATGGTGTTGCTGCTGAATTTTGATTAGGACTCATGGCCAGCGCTCAGTTTGTGAAGTGTGTCAAGGCTCATAAAAGTTAAAATTGTTCCCTTAGCCCTAACCTTCCTTCATGCTTGGTTTTGCAGCATAGTTGGTGTTAGACCATTAACTTTACAAATGTTCTTAAGGAACAATAAATCAGCCTGGGAACACTTCCTTTTGTAACTGCTTGCTCTTATATTGTGGCCACACACATCGCCATAAAGATTTCATAAGGCACAGCAGTCATACTGTATGCTCCCAATTATCTGTAAATGTAGATATTATACAACTCATATTCACCTCCTGAATCCCAATGTCTCCATTTTCCATTTAGCTTTTCTGCCTTTCGGTCTCAGCAGCTCAACCGCTTCCTGAAATGGCCATTGTAACAATAACATCAGCCATGATAATGATAATAGAGTAGAAGAAAATGCTTGCATTGCGACAAACACCATCCCACTGTGACAGCGTCATCCGTCTTCATAATGTCCCCTCTACCCACTCCCACCCAGGGCATACATGGTGGGTACAATGACAGGACAGCAAACACACGCTTTACTAAATGCAGCCCGCCTGAAAACACAAACGAATACACAAATATGTAAATCAGCGATGTGCAGAAGCATATAGGGCGTGTGCTCTTTGTTTCCATCTTGTGCTTATATATGAGCTTACATAACACGAAAGCATAGACTTCACACTTGGTTTGAGGAGGAAACAACACATACGCACACATACTGTACATGCAAACAGACTATTGATCTCCCTTTGTCACTAGCCTGTCACATTAATTTCCCACATGCCTACATAGTATTGATATGTTTCCCTGCAATATCCCAGCCGGAGTGTGTGTAGTAAATAGCGATGTGTCGACACTCATCATGTTTGTTCATTGTCACAGCTTTCAATTTAACTGGGTGGACATTTCTGGTGTGGTATTGAATCGGGGCGCAGCGATTGGTCGATGTTGTCGACAAAAAACAACAAAATTAGTTGCAGACGCATTTAATTAGTCGGTTGCGCCATCATGCATGTTTTTCATGACGCCATTTTCCGGAGATGAGTTTCTGAGGGGTGAGCCATCTTTAACATAGACTGTATAAAAATAATGGACATTGACTATGAGTATAGGTTTGTGTCCGTTTGTACCATCGAGTTCAGCGTTAACCCTTTATCAGGCAAAGAACTATATTTGGTAACTTCAGGTAATATTTTGAGAAAAAAGTTGCAAATTTACTAGATTAAAGTGGCAAATCTACAAGAAAAAAAGTTGCAGATTTACGAGAAAAAAGTGGAAAAAAAGCAACTTTTTTCTCGCAGATTCACCACTTTAAATCTCATAAATCTATGCATTTTTTTTCTTGTAGATTTGCCACTTTAATCTCGTAAACTTTTTTCTCAAAATATTTTTGTATGTTTTTTTTTTTTACACATTCTGGCTGTATGTAATATCCTCCAATATTCTCTAGGGTTGAAATTTGGAATTTGCAAGTATTTCAATGAATGCCCTATTAAGGGTTAAAGTGGTGAATCTGGGAGAAAAAAAGTTGCTTTTTTCCCAATTTTTTCTCGTAAATCTGCGACTTTTTTCGCACAGATTTGCCACTTTAAATCTCTTAAATCTGCGACTTTTTTTCTTGTAGATTTGCCACTTTAATCTAGTAAATTTGCATTTGCACATATTACCTGAAGTTACCAAATATAGTTCTTTGCCTCATAAAGGGTTAAGGCCGTCGACATCTTTATTTTTTGAAACCGGAAGAAACCTTATTTGGACTGGGGAGGCGCCTTCGTATCTAAAAATAAACTCTTAAAGCTAAACCAAAATGTATGTTACTAGGTGTATGTTACAATGTAAAAAATAAAAGAAGAGCTGACTCCTTGGAGGGTCTTTTAGGAAAACTGAACAAAACATTTTGTTCAAAATGGTCAAATAAACTTACATGAAATTAAAAAACTTACTCACAGTTCTGAGAAGAAAACACAACAAACAAGTTATTAACAAGTTGCTAAATCAGCAGCAGTTTATTAAAATACATATTTTTGAATGAAGAACTCATATAAATTGTCTTTATCGTTAGTTGCTTAAAAGAACATCCAACTAAATTAAAAAGCTTGATAGCTAAATAAGTAATTGTGCTATTAAATATATGATTAGTCGACTAACCCAAAATATTCTTTAAATGTCCTCTTAAGACCATATTATTATTGTTTTCCTTTTTTCATAATTACACAATGTTGTAATTTACGACTAAGTCATTTGCAGTCCACACAGTAATTCCTCTGCACATATTTATGTTTCCTTGAGAAAACTAAAATGAATATATTATTTGGGTAAATAGAGTTATTCACTTTCGTGATTAAAGTGGAAAATAGTATTTAAATACCGCTGTCATGCATGTGTGTGCTCTTAGCCAGAACCATGTGGTTAGCTTAGCTTAGCATTGAAGGGGACATTGTTATTATAATCATTTTTAAGTTCATTCATTCATTCATTTTTAAGTATTTTGTGTTTCTACTAGAACATGCTCAGCTTCTGTAATGTTAAAAAAAAAACTTTTTTTCATACTATCTGTCTGAATATCTATCTTAACCCATTAAAGCCTGGAAAGCGGATACGTCATTTTGTAGTATTTGTAGTTTTTTCCACCTATTTTCAGTCTCTTGGCCAATGAAATGCATCAGAATACATGTGGGAGTGTCGCAATGCAGCATGGGACTTTTCCAGAACTGAAATCATCACCAAAAAAAGATACAAAATGACCAAAAAGGACACAGAATTACCAAAAAAAAGACACAAAATTATTTAAAAAACACACAGAATTACCCCAAAAAGACACAAAATTACCCAAAAAAAGACAGAATTACCCCAAAAAGACACAAAATTACCAAAAAAAGACACAGAATTACCCCAAAAAGACACAAAATTATTTAAAAAAAAGACACAAAATTACCCCAAAAGACACAAAATTATTAAAAAAGATACAGAATTACCAAAAAATGACATAAAAATTACTTCAAAAAAACGTCAGGTTTTAGGGGGTTAATGCTTCACCATAAAATCCACAGCTGGTGGTTTTGGTTAATGAGGGTCAGAGGTCAGGGCCAAAAGACTTTAATACAACAAGGAACCAAAGCAGCATACTGCAACTACAGAGGAGCCAATGGAACAGGCTTTTCTTGTGCTTCAAAATTAAAGAGGGCAGTAACAAAATAATAAGCAACAGGAAAGTAATTGAAAGCAGAAACATTATGAAACTGTTATGAAAATTATGAAAAAGCACAGAAAGAATGAAATGTAGTTTCAAATGTTAATTGGCAGAAACACAGTGTGAAGAAACAGGTTGATACACAAGGAACCAGCAGCAGTTGTTTTTTCTGTTTGCAGTGAGCACCAAATATATATAACCTTGTTTTAATTCCTTTCAAATGACTCTAATGGCTTAAATACATGCAGCACCACAGCTCACCATCAGTCTGATCCATTTAAGTTTTTAAAAACACAAGTCCCCAGGAAGTACATTGTCAACATCCAGTAATTAGCTTAGCGTTCAAGCCATTTCCTGCTAACAACCACAACAACTATAAAAAACAACTCCTTAAAGTGTGCCCCCACAACAGCGCTTGGCCATAATAACCTTTCACCATGAGCAGAAGTGCATTTGAAATATTTATGTGGCCCCTTTCAGAGTTAGCTTAGGATAAACACATGGAAATAGCTCCAGCTGCAATGATATGGAACATCCTTAGAAAAGAACAAGGACTTCAAACTGTATATTAAGAGAAATATGTAACATAAATATTTTTAATATATGCCTTTTTAGGCAAATAGAGAGGCGTGGGAGAGATGTGAGAAAATGTGGATAAATTAAGCATCAAACATGAATCTGTGGACCTTATTAATGTGTGGCCAGACGAAACAAAAATATAAAAGATGCAACACAGTATGAATAATAGCATCTCTATGCTAAAGTGAAGCATATTTTCTCTGGAGACGGAGGAGGGCGGGTTGATTTAGCTTGCAGACGAGGAAGGGATCAGTTGAAGGGTCACCCAATGAGTTTTTGTTTTGGGACTCAAGGGAAATCAGGTGGCCACGCAGTTGGGGTCGGGGGTCGGGGTGCACTATGCCCTGCATAGTTCAAGGAGCGGGGCCGGCTATTGTGCCGGGGTCAAACTGCTCTGCACTCGTCATCATGGAGAGTGCATGGGGAGAGGGAGGAAAAGCCAGTGCTGAAATTGTGTTTGACAGAAAATAACCGAATACAGAATATTTACAACTTCGATTGTTTTATTCAGGGGAGAAAAAAAGGAAAAATGCATCCAAGAAAAGTTCCAAATATTCTGTATAAATATTGCTGCTAAAGCAGATGCATGGGCTGTAGAGGTAGGCACGGTGATACTGTGTTACCGAGTCAAGGGAGAAGAGAAAAACGGTATTGTGAAACCAAAAAAAAAGGCTATTAGTGTTGTCAGTTACTCCTGCAGGTTCATATCACTCAGTATTCAAACCCACAGGTCTCCCTTGAACTGCTTTATTGAACAGTAGATTTTCAAACAGAAAAACAGTGGAGAAGTGAGGTAGCCTAGCAACATTGAAACCACAGTGAATGACTGTGTATGCCCACTGCGAAGGAGCCAGGCAGTTGAAATGACAGCACAGAGCAACCCCAGAGAGAGTGGGATGTGCTGGCCACCGTGGAAAATACAAATAGGTTGGCTGTTTGTAGCAGTGCACTGTAGACATACGCATGCAGTTTAGAGATCTGCTTTTTTTTTTCCAGCTACGTACAGACACAGCCTACCAACGTTTCCTCACACCTGCTGCCAGGCTCACTTTTAAAAACCAGCGCTCGTGACCTTATATTGTTCTGCAACCATGCGGTTCTTGTAACCGTCTAAATAAAATATCTCTAGAATGTAACGGAGAATGAAATCCCCAGGTGGAGAGGAAGAAATGCCTCCGGGCTGTCAGCGTCCTTTGAGGGGCCTTAGCCTAAATGATCCAGCTGAGCAAATCTACTGGCGCACGCCCAAGAAAGGAGACGGTAATATGGAAATATGCTCATTTGATCAATAAGAGTCAATGTCTCACGAGGGCAGCTGGAAAGAGCAACGTCTTTTTAAAAATATAAAAGGAGTAAAGTTCTGATGGAGAATATAGCACGTCCCTTCTCCTTTTGAGATTAATTACTGTTCACTTGCAGTTTTCATGTATAAATAGGAGAAAAGCACTGTGGCTAATTATCTCGATAGGTGGCCATTTTAATTCATGGCAATCGCGAGGGAGCTGTAACATTATTACTGTAAAACTACTCGAACACAAGCAGGTTACAAATGAGCACAATGACACTGAGCATCAGCCTAAGATTGAATCAGAAACTGACACACTTCAACACCTCTTGGCAGAATAGCCTCACTTAGGAGTGGCAGTTATAGGCTCAAAATACAATCAGAATCCTCCCTAGCATTTGGACAATATTTTTCAGTTTTCACTTGCTCTGTTTAGCAGAGTTGGATGAACAGTAAGAACAGGAACACAGGAGGCATAGATGGTAATCCATGCTATTTAAATGCGTACAATGTTAATTGTCAGGATCAGATAACTTGATATAATGCTTTTTTCAGAAGGTAGAGATGACACATTTTTACATTTGAATTAGCCTTTATTTACTTAGTATTGAACATCAATCAATCAATCAGACTTTATTTGTATAGCACTTGTCATCAACCTGGTCTCACCAATCACTCAAATTTCCGTGAAACTGACATGGATTTCGCTACAATGCAAGTTAATGACAGTCATATCCCGTGGCTATTCCAACATACAAAGTGATTATGTACATTCACTGAGTGAATATTTAGAAAATAAAACATATTTTTCTCGCTAGAAATGTGATCAAATCCATTTTTATGCAGAAACTAAGTCAAAATATTGATTTTTTTTTTTTCACTAAAAATGAGAGAACTGTCCGCCATGTTTTTTGTTCAGACCGCCGGGACCTTGAAAGTCACGTGACTTGGAACAAACCAATAGCCACATTTGGGATATGACTGTCATTAACTTGCATTGTAGCGAAATCCGTGTCAGTTTCACGGAAATTTGAGTGATTCCGTGGCTATTCCACGGATTTTGAGTTAAGCGAATCCGTGGCTATAGACCAGGTTGCTTGTCATACAAGAGAAATGTAACACAAAGTGCTTCAAGTAAAAAAGGGAAAAAAACAATAAAACATAAAAACACCCACAGCCCAATTCTCCACCTCAGTACCCTCCATCCACCCATCCCATTATAAACAAAGCACAAACTGAGGAAGCGCCATCTCAACGTCGAGCAGTGAGGAAACACTGGAGGCAGGTTAGAAATAAAATAAAGTAAGGTAAGATCAAATAAAAACAAAAGTAAAGAATAATAATAACAATAAAAATTAATAAAGTTAGATAAAGAAATATGAAAATAATAATAAATAAGCGGATAAGATGGATGGATGGATGGATGGATAGATGGATAGATGGATAGATAGATAGATAGATAGATAGATAGATAGATAGATAGATAGATAGATAGATAGATAGATAGATATTAGCAAATAAATAAAATAGAAGATGTTGTAACACTGTGATGCATGAGCAGAATTCTTTTTAATGGTCCAAGTAAAAACCAAATTAAAAATATAAGTCTTAAATTTGCCCTTAAAAATATGAACATCTTAATTTCTAAACTGGTTAGATATAGCCATATATAGAGCCGAAGTCACTTGCATCCATATTCTAACACCTAAAACAGTTGATATCAGTTGAAAGCCTTCATGGCCTTTAGAAAGTTAAACGTATTTGCTATATAAAGCTTAAAGCGCTTCTTGGTTCTGCTATTCTTTCAGACATCCACTTTTACCCATTTTGTATGCTCTTAATGTCTAACTCACAACGGCTAAAAGCAAAAAAATTTAAGCCATTTCCTGCTAAAACTGCCTTTTCAGAATTGGAGCACACAGCAGGAGATGCATTCTCACCTACTGGAAAGACGCAGATTGGTCATAAACAAGCCTTCTTTGTCTGAAGAGTTCGGCCCTTCCTGACTGAAGTTCCCACAGATAGATGTTTGTATTATTTTGGGTTTTGCACAACTCGCAATAGATAGAAACATCTTCAACACGCCCACTGCTTTCTCCGGATAGTGATCTCCTCTATTCAAACGTGGGCTCAATCAAACATTACAGACTGTACTACAGTATACACTAAGGAACTGGCAGCAAAAATGCTACAGCTTCTCCAAGTAAAGTGTAGATAAGTTTTTGGTTGCAGAGGGGCTTTAAATAAACATCTACATTACATAGTTTTTTACCCTTTTATTACCAGCCCTAGGAATAAGTTCGAGGGCTTTATTTTCAGTAGTTTTTAATTTTACAAATGTCAATGCAATTTAGAACTTCTGGAAAACCAGGAAGTGAAGGTTCCTCTCTTTCAGCCAAATGTCACGAAAATCTAAATTTCAGTTGTATATTCCAGTAGTACTCAACCTTTTTGAGTCGCGACCCCCAATTTAACATGCATGTTGTCCGAGACCCCCGCTCACTGAACACAATCTCACGCACAGTTCAGATCACCCAAAAAAAGAAACAAAATGACCAGAAAAAGGAAACAAAATGACCAAAAAAGACACAAAATGACTAAAAAAGACACAAAATTACCAAAAAAAGACACAAAATGACCAAAAAAGACAAAAAATGACCAAAAAAAGACACAAAATTACCCAAAAAAGAAAAGAAATTACAAAAAAAAGGAAACAAAATTACCAAAAAAGACAAAAAATTGACCACAAAATGATCAAAAAAAGAAACAAAATGACAACACATGAACACTTTAACACAGTGGAGACAGAGCTGACTTCCAAAATGATTTGTTGACCACCAGAAATCATCCCGCGACCCCAATTGGGGTCCCGACCCAAGGTTGAGAATAGCTGGTATATTCTCCCCTGCATTGTAGGATTTATCTTGAAAATGATTCTAATGACTGAAAACAACAACAAAATCTTTTTGTCAAATTTGTCAAAATGAGTGTTTTGGAGATGGCGGTACATCGGATCATTCTCAAAATAGCACACACGTCATTATACATACACATCCAGTTTACGGTGTAAGACAGGCTGCAGTTTCAGTGAAGTAAGGCTACAAAACCACTGACCTAGGACTAGGGCTAAGAAGTCCTGGTGAAGCGTTTATAAAAGACAGTTTAGAAAATACATAAATGTACGTATATGCCGGAAATAAAGTAGTTATGAGGAGAGCCACGAAAGTTAGGTAAACAATGGAAATTAAAAGTCAATTCCTTTTTTTAATTCCTGTTCTCCTGGGTGAAAGTCCACCATTTATTCGACCCTCCCACTCCGAGTGTGACACCTGCCAGTTAAACTCCATATCACCGTCAGTCAGCTGGATGGAGGAAGACAGTCTTAAACATCCTATAATGACGTTTTTGAGGGGAGACCAATCTCGAAAAGAAAAATGTCTATGTAATTGACAGTGGCGGTTCTAGACCAGTTTTACTGTGGGGGCCAAGGAGGGGCCAGTGTTTAATCAGAGGGCACATTAGCACATTAAAAGAAATGGCAAAGATGATTTTTAAGCATTGAAAATCTTTATTTGAGCTTATTTAAACATCTCATTTAAGCTTATTTGGAAGATACAAATACATTGATTTAAATAATGAGACTCAACAACAATAACAGGTTTTTTTTGTATGACAATGACATTTCTCATTTTTGTGCACAATCACTTTTTTTATTTTGAAAGTGCAGTAAAAACAAAGCAGACCAAAAAAAGACACAAAAAGACACAAAATGACTTAAAAAAAAGACAAAATGACTTAAAAAAAAAAGACAAAATGACCAAAAAAGACACAAAATAACTGAAAAAGACACAACAACAGACACCAATGACAAAAAAAGACACAAAATGACAAAAAAAAGATACAAAATAACCAAAAAAGATACAACAACAGACACAAAATGACAAAAAAAGACACAAAAAAGACACAAAAAGACACAAATGACCAAAAAAGACACAAAATGACTTACAAAGACACGTAAAGACATGAAAAGGATTCAAAAATGGACAAAATAGCCCTTTAAGACTCCATAGAGTTAAACTATTATACAATGTTCACATTCTGGGTTCCTTTTGTGTACAATGAGATATTGTTTGAACAAAAAAAAAGGTTAGAATTGTTCCATTGTTCATCGTTATAAATTGATCATTTAATTATTAATTTGACACAGGGGCCACAGAAGGGGCCAAAGGCTTCATGGAGGCAAAGGCTTCATGGGGGCAGTGGCCCCTGGAGGCCCCTGTGTAGAACCGCCACTGGTTATTGAAACACATTTTTCGAAGTGGTCCATGAAAGTTTAACATATTGCTTGTATTCTTAATACATTATATACATTATCTTGCTATTCTGGTTTAATTTTTAATCAAACTGTCAAAACAAGCACATCACATTTCCATGCATATTCCTTTTTAGTAAAAGGACTAATGGCTGTTTGTTGCCCTACTCTCCACTGCTCTGCTTTTTTTAAGCGTACCCACTTAATAAGTGGAGCGTCGCTGCCTTTCATGTGTTCATATCAAAGCCTGTCTCGGCCCTTAATTGTTTTGATAGGCATGTGCAAAAAAAAAACCCCAACAGGATTTATTTATCCTTTTTGTTTTTTATCTTATCGAAGCTACAATGATTTAACCTACAGAGTAGTGACAGTTCAACTGGAACAAGTGCATAATTATACATTTAAGTGTTCTACTTAATGTGCTCATTTTCAAGCTGTCAAGGTCATTCGCTGGAGTACCATTAGTGAAGAGAGGGGCCCTCTCTACCTGGGAACATGGCAGCCGCTTAATGCCCAAGAGGAACATGCTACAGTGTACCAGTGCAGCCACTAACAGCCAGGCAGATAAATTAATATTACACGTTCCATAATATGGTAAGTTTAACGCCTATATTTGTGTTCCTGAGGTGTTGATGCTATGTGGCCCCTGAACCTAACAGCCCACACTTTATCTGAGGGGTAATGACTCTTGTGTGTCTGAGGAGAGGGTTAAAGTGGTATGGAGTGGAGGGTGGAGGGGGGGAGGCTGACACTGTGAACCCCTGATGGCCTTTCTGCTGGGTCGCCATGGCAACATCTAGCCCAGTCGTTAATGAGGCACAAGTGAGGTGTTAACAGAATACTGATTTCGGTTTGACATCAGCCCTGATTCATATCTGTCAGAAAAGTGTTGATGAAATATGCACCCTGAGTTTGTTTTATAACCGCACATAAAATGGCCTCGGTGTTCTGTTTATCTAGCGAATGCAAAACAAAATGTGCCACGGATGTTACTCACTGATTTAGAGACATTATGTGGGTCAGTGCGCTATACATAAGAAAACCGGCCAAAAAAAAAAAAAAAAATCATCCAGTCTGCAATTTAAATAATTAACCTGTTAAAGATTTATTCATGCCTCCACATAAACTGTTATAATATATTTTAGTCCTGTTATGTGCCTCACAATTGACAAAAATAATTAATTAGGGCTGTCTTTGTATATCAGCCGTATGAAATGAAATGAAGTGAAAGCCCCGACTGAGCACGTGCCCTTCACATGTTCCTATGCGTATGAATTATTTATGGAGGTGCTGGGCACAATCGGTGGTAGGAGGGTGAGAGGAGCATCAGTGACTGGCACAGTAATGACAGTTTCTGGGCTCATCTCAAAACGCCGCTCTCTGATTGGTGACCTTACATGAGTGGCAGAGGTTAGCGATGCCTGGCACTGCTTGGCTATGAGAGCGCCGCTTCACCGCATCCAAATTAACCAGCGGCTCCCAAATTGCTCTCTCTACCTGCCTGTGCGGCGCGGCGTCTCACGCTGTAAATGATTAGCGCATTAACGGCATAGTGAGGGGACTAACTTGCTGCTCCAGACCCCTTGTTAAAGCAGTGAAAAGCGTAGCTGTGAGGTATAATTCATTGCGGTGGCAGCTAATGAGTGGATGCTACAGTGGGAAGGTGACGGTAATAAGCACAGACTTAACACCATCTTAACACAGGTTGGGATTCAGCACGAGGAGCTGGTTGTTAGAGAAGTATTTACAAGTAATCTGATGCTGAGTTGGCACATCCGATGGCTGACAGTTGCTGCTAATGAATGGTGTGTATACTTGAAGGACCCGGCTTGATGTTGACGTTCTCTAATAACAGAAACTGACTGCTAGAGCTGCTAAATGTCTCAATACCTTTATTTTTTTTGTTGACATTGAGAAATATTCACAGGATGTTTTCGTTTTTCCCTTCATTCACTTTAATTTAAGTTTCCATTTCGCACTAAATAGTATAATTGCAAGATAAAGTTGTCTGCAACATGTTCCTTAGCTGCCATTTAGGCTAATCCAGTTAATTCAGAATGTGTTTACACCATTTTAGCTTCAGGATCCAAACACATTTTGCATCAAAAATGCCTGGATGTGGAACAGTTTCCAAAGGACTGAAAATACTTGGAATACAAAATAAAATAGGTTGTTGCCCATATGAGCATTTTGCACCAGATCGATTGCCGCAGTTTCGGTGAATTTAGGCTACAAAACCACTGACCTAGGTTTAGGGCAAAAACCTCCTGGTAAGGCGTTATTAAAGCAAATAAATGTATGAAAATTACGGAAGTGAAGTAGTTACAATAGTGACATGACTACTGGAAGTGACATAGTTAAGCAAAAATGTGATATAAATGTGTTAAATGTGTTCACCGCCAAGCCTTACTACTGCGTTCGCTAGACGTTGGTGGAGGACAGTCTAAAACGTAAATATAGGTCGTATCATGCTGCCTATATAGTTGTTTTTAAGGGGGGGAGGAGTCTGTAAGCTAGGCTAATAAGGAACCAATAGAGAGCGTTAATGCAAGTGACAAAATTAAGAAGTTAAGAAGCTAACGTTAGCTATATTGGTCCCATTATGCTTCAAAAGCTCTCCGACAAGCTAACCGTCAGATTTGAAAAGCTAGCGAAACCACAGCCTAATAAATTGTTAATTAACATAATCTACAGTCTACAAGAGATGGCAAGAGCACTGAAAAAACAGGACAAGAGGCTGTGAGATGGACTAATGAGAGAGTTCCCGTCTGTGTCCAGCGTGATGACGTTTAATGTCCCTGACAACTACTGTAGTCTCATTTAGCCACTTGCTAAGCAACAGTCTTTTTTAGGCCTTGTAAAACCTAAAAATTCCTAATTATTTGATGTCGTACAACAAAAACGCAAAAATCTCTGCAGCTTGTGTTAACCACAGACCTTATTTCAGGCTTCTAATCAAAAACCCATTCAACATCCTCATTGAGTTTAGGGCGCTAAAATGCTAACTTACTTCCGGGTTTAAGATCTCATCCCTGTGGTGCCCTATTGAAATGCATTTACTTTATAAAGCACAACATTTGCTTAACACGAATCTACGACTGAGTCTGGATTGCCTCCATATTGCTCTTGTTCTTATTCCTATTTTCTTTTTTTTTATCAGACCATTAACCCACTATATGTTTACATATCAAACCTCTTTTACTGCTATATTAATGTTCTAAATGTTGTGTACAGCATCTTTAAATGCCGAGCCCTAGGAGTTAAGCTGGTAAATGTAAATATAATTCCTTTAAATGCAGTGCAGATGTGTCATACATGAATATATGCAGGAAGCTTGCTCTTGTGCATGAGAAGCACAACACTCAGTGGAGTTTACGTCAGCTTTCTACTATCTACACACATACAAATAAAAAATACTAAAGGCAAATGAGCAAATTTATATTCCGTTTTCTTGAGGAAACCACAGGCATACCAAAACGGGGCCACCATTGTGTTCTTTTTTCTCTGTGGTTTTGTTCATCCAGTGAAGGCCCAGGGTCTCAAAAACACACAAACACACATCAAGACATGCACAAATACACCTTTGGCCCAGATTTTTCTCCCCCATCAGTATCTGCGGGGTGTTTAAACACCAGAGTAGAGTTGTCTAAATGATAATTGCTTCTGAAAGGTTGATTTGTGGCTATATCAGAGGGGGTAACACTCCTCTCAGTGTTGAGCGAGATTATCCGTCGGTCTTCGGGATTTATCACTCGAGGCATACGGATTAATGCCGCGATGAAGTTTAGAACAGAATCAGTCGCGACCGCATCGTTTTAAAGAAGTAAGAGGAGCTTAAATCAGCTCAAACTATTATCAGAAGAAGAAAAGGAGGCTAATCATCTTTTTTTAACGCTAATTATTCCTAATGAGGATTAGATTATAAGAAATCAGTAAAACAATACTGGACTTTTTTTTTACAAGTTACAAAGAGTATTTTACATGTTCTTGAAATTGGACATATATAATAACATTATATGTATTCTTCAGCACTTTATTTAGTGTTGCAGTAGACTTCAAGGAGGTAAAAACTGCTATTTTAATGGTATTTTCGTGGGCACTAGATGTAATTGAATCACAACTCCATCTGCTATTCTGTTTGTCAATAGAAATCACACCTTAGTGATTCAGAGAGAAAATTAAATGCGATTGACTCCCTAATGTGTGCAGTTAGAGGCGTGTCTGGGTTCTCTGAGGCCCACTATCTCACCCACAATGCAAAGCAAATGTATGGATAATAGGTTTAGCCGGCTGGATATGCTGCTATTAGAGGTTTATCTGTGATGGAAGGTGCATTTTATGGCATTACAGGAGGGCCAGACAGAGATTGAATTATAAGACCAGATATCTGTAAATAAGATTCTCCACGTTTTAAGCCTTAAAAGGAGCATGTGTTCAATATCATCCGTCATTAATCATTAAAAGGAAGTCTGCATTTGTGGCCTCTCCCTTGTCTCCATGTGGTCGGAAATGGGTTTTCTACAAAAGCAAAGATGCAATTTACTCTCTGCTGCCATTGTTAATCTATTTACATACTTTAATTATGTTCATTCATGCTATTTTAATGGCCTAAATACAGAAATGTGTCTGTTTTCCTCGTTGCACTCCTGAGAATTTGAGCTCTGTCTGAATAGTTTCATGTAAACCATTTTGTCGAGCAAGCAAACAGCATTTTCCAGCTCGGCTGCAGAAAACAGGTGCAGCAGATAAGCCGGCATGTTTCGAAGGAAGAATATACATACAGTAACCCAGATAATTTAAAGAGACTGGACCTGCTGCTACAAGTGCAAGTGAGCATCATGTGTATCACGGCTGCAGCTTAAAGCCAAACTGTGATAAATTGGATGAGAAAATGAAGTTGTCATTGAGCCAGGGGGGTGCATTTTGCACATTTGGCTTGTGCTATATTGTCAGTCACAGGGTCATACTAACATATAGTAATGTTTATGCACCCTGGTGCTATGAAATTAAGCAATAAGGCCTGATGTGATGTTTTTTAGAGGTGTAAATAACAAGCTGTGCACTGTTCTGGCGATAACTGTAGACCACCAATAATATAAGGGCTTGAAGACCTCCGTAAATCCATAATGATTGTATGCTGTTCCACTTCAACAATCCGACTCTTGTCGTCCATGTCCCCGACCCTCTGAGACCCTTTGATTGATTGATTGATTGATTGATTGATTGATTGATTGATTAATTGCTGATCTGGTGCCAAGACGTGGGCGGCTGTGGCTCAGTTGGTAGAGTTGGTTGGCCCCCAACCAAAGGGTTGGTGGTTCGATCCCCGACCATGGCAGCCTACATGTCAAAGTATCCTTGAGCAAGATACTGAACCCCAAGTTGCTCCCGATGCTGCGTTCATCGGTGTGTGAATGAATTCCCAATGGTGGCAGGTGGCACCATTTAGGGTAGCCTCTGCCACCAGCATGAATGTGTGTGTGAACGGGTGAATGAGTCAGTCTGTAGTGTAAAGCGCTTTGAGTGGTCGCAAAGCGACTAGAAAAGCGCTATATAAGTGCAGGTCCATTTACCATTTACGTAATGTTGATGTGAAGTTGTTTTAGGCTGCATTGTAGTATTGTTTTATTTTGAAAGGAGCAACATTTCTGACAGGATTCTGTATTTTTATCTCGTTAACAAGAATGTCAGTTTTACAGTTATTTTACAGTATTCCCCCACCCCACCCCCCGGCATAAAAAAAATTCAGGCACAAGATTTTTTTCTGCTTCAAGCCCTGTAATAACTGCATGTAGGTATTATTACAGGGAATGATTTGTCAATAAGGTTTCACCTTGTGACTCCTGTGCATCCAAATGACTGGAGTGGTCTGGCCACATCTCAGTGATAACTTAAGCCTAATTGACAGGACCTACGCTGCCTCCTGGGGCAAAGCAGGGCTGACAGAGTGAGAATGGAGATTAAGGAAGGGAGTGAACAAAGGTGAGACTAGGGAATGAGGTGTGTGTGTGTGTGTGTGTGTGTGTGTGTGTGTCTGTGTCTGTGTGTGTGTGTGTGTGTGTGTGTGTGTGTTAGGGGGGATGAGGGGACCAGGAGGCATGAAGGCGATGCGCGAGGGATCGGCGGTCAACGAGCAGCGAGAGCCGGAGCACTGTCACTTTCCCCGCTCGCCATGTCCGCTGGCCCTGACAGCAATCCATTTGAGGGCCTCCTGGTACTAACAGAGTGCTAAAACCCAATCAAACAGGCTGGAAGGAAAAGGCGAGACGCTCTGGCCCAGCCGGCTTCCACTTGTGTGAGCAATTCACCTCTGACTGACCCGTTCAGGCATCTTAAATAAGCCATGCACATCATGGACGGCAGAAAAGCCACACTCTGGGACCTGGAGACAGCCATGTGTCCGGAAAGAGCTGGAGAGTGCTTTTTGAAAAATCAAATAGGAGTCCCATGTTTGCCCTCATCAAGGTCAAATGAGAATGAAACGGCATTTAAAGAAATGTGCAAAGAAATTTCATGTTTTCGGAGACGGCCCTAATACAGCCAACTGGAGGAAGTTGTGGGTTTTCTACTACATCCATAGTTTTTCAGTCTCTTTAAGTCTTGTGCCTGTCTTGTAATATATACAGTTACATTATTGTTGTCGTGGAAAAATAGCAATAATATTAATATTAATAGTATTTACCCATTCATTTGTTGCTGAAAAATACATGGCTACAAAAAAATAATTTTTCATTGAGATCAGTTACAAAAAACGTTTTAAATATAGTAATAAGTCATAAAATATAGCAGATTAGGTTCCATTAGTAGGAGTGTGCCATATCGTATCATTCACAATAACATTGGGTGTATTTTTTTATGGTTGAAAAAAATGCATATCATGATATTGGCAACCTTCCTACTTCTTGATGTAGTGGTTAAAGTTGTTTTAATCACAAAAAGCTACTTACTTCCTGTCGCTAAACACATGCAGCTTTCAAAATAAGAGCACGGTGTGTTAACAGAATCCACCACAGAATTTACAAGAAGTCTGTCAAAATAAGATGCCTTAAATAAAACATTTATTCTCCTTTACAAAATGTCATTAAAATATGCCCCCGAAACCCCTAAATGGTTATTTTTTATTATTTGCTCATACTCAAGAGTCAAGAGTAAACGTTTTTGTATTTGGCAACTGTTGAGATTTGCACTTTAAACTACATTTTAGATTTTTAATTATTCATACAGACTAAAAAAATCATATCTTTTTAAGTATTTCCTAATACCGGCAAGAATATCGTTATCGTAAAATTAGCCTGCAATACCGTGATATTTTTTTAGGGCCATATCGCCCAGCCCTATCCATAATATAAAAAAAATGGAGCAGGTCTTGCTCCTTTAATCCCCTTTGGAAAGGTCAGTGAAGGCACATTGATCAAGTGTGTGCACTTGTGACAAGGTTGGCACTGGTGGGAAAAGCACTTAGGCAGATTAAAGAACAATACATTGAATTTATAGCTTTTTGTAGCTCTTGATCCAGAATGATTAACAGAATGCCTTGGACAAAAAAGCCTTGCAGACCATCAGGCTTTATTTCTTGGTGTACTTGTTCTCTGTTCTATTTAGCATCGCAGGCAGAAAATAGTTGCTAGCCTATGTAGGGCAAGATCAGAGCAACACACATGTCAGTGAAATCTTCAATCGACCATGCACCAAATGCAGAAAGATTTTCCTCCCTAAAAGGATTACAATGTTGTACAAAAATCAATACTCACCAGCAGCGTGACTGCAGTTGACGCCACCTCAAAGAAACTGCTCAAGTTCAAGAAAAGATCAGAAGAAGTTAGCTGGTGAAAGCGTAATCAAATGGCATCTGTCGGTGCTGTGAGCTGTGTTGGACAGTGGCCACTGCTTTGGTTTTCCTAACTCCCCTTGAAATGTTTGGTGAGAATATAATTAGCTAGCACTGGGCAGGCACAGCCTCATTTGAGATGGGCTTCACTGGCGTCGTGTTTTTCTCTTCTCCTTCCCTTGTGTGGTATTGCACACAGAATTAACTCTGACAAAATGGTAATTAATATTTCCCCTCCATTGTTGAAGAGGAGAGGGGACGCAAGAGCACCAGTGCCAGGATCCGAAGGAGGGCACTGCCAGACTGGCCATCTTGCCAGGTTTTTATGTTTGCTGGGAGGAAGTGTTTTTCAATAAGCCAACCTAGTGGTGTTTAAAACAAATTCTATGTTTCTGTGCTCAATTTGTCCCAACTGTTTATAAAAGAGTAGGAAATTACTGATTTTTGTTTGGCTTGACTAATAGGAAAAAACTTTTTTTTCCCACATGCTCTTTATGAAAAGTGACCATTTCTTTTTTTTCTTTTTTTTAATCTCAGGATGTGGGGGATGTGGGCAGGAACACCAAAGAACCAGTACAGTCAGATGGTGTATGAGAATGGAGAACCCTGCTGGCAAGGAGGTTCACGCTGTACTACAGTAAGTACTGCATGTGTTTCACACAAAACACACACACAGTGATGGGAGCATAAAGAGGCACACATGAATAAACTAATAGACAGACAGATGAGCAAACAGTGTGTACACACTGACAGACGACGCAGGAAAGAACGAGGAAACAGAAAGAAGTCGTTTTCAAAACTCATTAGAGTTCCAACCTAAATAAAAGATGTGATACAGAACGCATTTAGATTTTCATTCATTATAACAAATGTTGACATTTAGATGTCAAACGTAAATAAGAACATTTGTAATTCAAGTATCGGGCTACAATTTCAGACTACACAAATGTGAGGCAATGATTTAAATTTATTTAATTTAATTTAATTCATAGAACAATGTGGTAAAAGCATATTTTGAAAATAATCTCCTTTCATAGAACATGTCACCTGTGTTGTGCAGTGTCAGATAATATTAAAACAATGTTCTGTAAACTCTTAAGTAGGGGTTGAGGATTTTATTTCATTTTTTATTTTATTTTCAGTTTTATAGCTTAATTGAGACCTTTTGCCATTTGGGAAAGTGTTTGTTTAGTGTATAGTGAAATACAGCAGAGTTTAAAAAAACATTCCTTTTTTTTTAATTTATTTTTTAATATCTTTATTGGCATTTGTTATTAAACAAATAACAGGTTACAGATTCTGTAAATGTACACAATAACTCCCCCCTTCCCCCCACCCATCCCACCCCATTGTCCCATATCCTCTACGAAAAAAGGAGAATACAACAGAGAAAGTAGTGCAATAAGGAAAACAGGAAGAAAAAAAAAGTAACAGCTGAATCGACTGCTAAAATAAAATAATAATAATAATAATAAAAAAGTAAATATATATATATATATATATACATACACATACACACACACATACATACGAAACATTCCTTATTTTTATAATGAAAACAGTTCCTCAAGGTTTCCAGTGGGCTAAATGAACCCTGACCTGGCTTTTGTTTCCTGTTCAACTCTACCTGTATCTAATATCTCTGCTATGTGAGAATGAATGGCAGTTTGAAACTGTTGGTCTAGATAAACCAGTCTTCACATTCTTTGGTTTTAAATTATATTAAACCATCTTGTTATATAAGCCCAAAAAGATTATTTCGCTACATACTTTAGTAGACACTCTGGTAACGCTTTATATTAAGGTCCTTGTAATAACCATTAATTAACAAGTAATAAGGCCCTTGTAAGTCCTTACAAGATGCTTATTAACATTATTGTGTGTTTATAAGCTTATATAAGTGTTAATAATGTCATTACAAACAGCCATAACCCACCCATTATGTCTTTGCCATGCCTTTATTAATCTTATTTTGTTTGCTTATTGATATTAAAATATACTTTATTGCTCATCTATTATAAGTTAACTATAAGTTAACTATGCTTTTTGCAACTACCGGATCTAAAGCGAAAACAATGCCTTATTACTTGTTAATTAATGGTTATTAAGGACCTTATTATAAAGCGTTAGTGACACTCCTCCCACCACAGAAACCCAAAGATGCTTTAAGTAAACTTCTACAGTCCACCTTACTAATAAACACAGCTAAAGTTAAGTGTGGACTGCTTATTTCCAGAGGGAAAGCTAAAGGAAACAGCCAAACGAAGCTCCTCTCACCACATTCATCAGGGACGATTTGAAGCCTTCTTGCCCAGTCGGCTCTCTGCATGCGTCACTCTGCGCATGTGTATTCCAACAATGGAGAGTTAGTCAGTCAATCAGTAAAAGACTTACAGTCCTCATGGCCCACTCAGCAGCCTGGCAAAAAGATGTTTTGTTCAAAGCCAAATGATGGAAGCTGACTTGTCTGTCAGTCTACATTGGGTTTATGGTTAATGTTGCTCCGGTTGCATTCTCCTGCAGCTTTTTCTCCTTCTACTCCTCTCTCCGTTTCCCCAGCATTGCCTCCTCTTTCAGCCTCTTTTATGAGATCCATTTACATTTTTGTGTCAGAATTTGCTCAATTGAAAACGTAGCACATTTAATCATCTTATTTTCTTTGCCTGGCCCCCGCTTCAAATCAGAGTCCAATAAATGTCGTTTGCAAATGTATGTACTCATGCCATCCAGGGGCCCCCTTTGAAAAGACTAAATTGAATTCCTTTGATACGACCCCCCTAACCGGGCGCAGTCTGCATAAATGAAGTCTCGTCAGAAGTCGACGCTCATTATATTTGAAATGCTGAACCTCGTCTTTGGGCTGTGCTCTCTCTTTCAGCGGTGAAACACTCTTCTCTTTTTATATACTTGAGTAGCGGGACTAGTGATGTATTGTTTCACTGGTGGATATTGAGGTAATCCAAATTCAAGCAGCGTGCAGTGTATCTTAAGAGTCTGTAGGGAAGGGTGAACTCAACTTTCAGTTATTAATTAAATTCAAAGTACTGGACTGTGACTGTTAAATGTAGCAGTGAGTAGCTACAGATCTAAATCAGCTGCTGCCATTGTTTAAAGGATTGTTCCAGTCTGTTACAATGTAGGTTAGAGAGTCAAACCAAAATTAGCCCAAATTTGCAGACAAAACAAAGGCGACCAGTGCAGTTATCACCCAAACTGTCCTTTGCAAACATTAATTACCATTTACAGAGTGACTTGACCTACTGTAGTTGCTGTAGCAGTTCTCTTGTAGCAAAATGTCCAGATTTTAGCAATTGCTTTTGGTAAATACAGTAAGATCCATGTTTCAATTCACAAGATTTTTCTTGTGATTTTATTATTTTCCCAACAATTCAATTTAAATGTGAGGATTCAGGATGCTAACATTAAAAAGTAATTTGTTTTGTTTATAAGCTGTTTTCTGGGCAAAACTCCAGAAATCTTACTTTCTCTCACTTACATACATGTGTTTCAAACATTTCGCTTGTGATTTTGTTACATAGGGTTAACTCCTTGCAGACTTGTCAGCCTGTAAAGTCCTTTGAGACGACATACTGCAATTCATCCAGCTTGCTACCAAAAAATGAACTTAAAAAAGCTGCCAAATACAAACATTTTGTCTCCATTTATTGCGTCTTTTTGGCGGGTTGCTGATGTTGGAATAGCAACTTTTTCTACAGGATGTTCCACCATTTACTCAGGCTTCACATCTGCATTTGTAGAATAGCCAATAAGAGCGCTCAACCCTTTTTACAAGTCTTGTTTTGTCTCGGACCACTTTAATTACTATACTATTATGGAATCTTTGCCTTTGACTGAAAAAAACTAAACAACATATCCATCATTTTCATGTCTTAGGAAAGCACCTCCATAAGAGATTGGACAAAATGTATGCAGCAGAAGCCAAGATACTCACTCAAAATCCCTTGATACTATATTTTCCATGATCCATCTTCCATTAGATCCCCCTTTAACCCTTTATCGGGCGAAGAACTATATTTGGTATCTTCAGTGGATATCAAAATGGGGTCCCCATGTCTCTCTGTTTTTGTCATAGAACCACATGGATTTGTAATATTTAGAGAAAAAAGTTGCAAATTTACTAGATTAAAGTGGCAAATCTACAAGAAAAAAGTCGCAGATTTACGAGCAAAATGTGGGAAAAAAACAACTTTTTTCTCCCAGATTCACCACTTTAAATCTCATAAATCTGCAAAAAAAATTTCTCGTAGATTTGCCACTTTAATCTCGTAAAGAATTTTCTCAAAATATTACCCCCCCCTCCCCCGGGTCCCTTTGTTGTTTTACACATTCTGGCTGTATGTAATATCCTCCAATATTCTCTAGGGTTGAAATTTGGAATTTGCAGTATTTCAACGAGTCCCTATTAAGGGCTAAGTTCATCTAGGTCAGTTGATACTGGGTAGATATCACAACTGACCCTTATGTCAAATGCATCTTTACTTTACATACCTGTAACCACTCAAAAAACATTTACAGGTCTAAAGTCTTTGACCTGCAAGTCAAAACTGAATTACCAACAAACATGCACATAAGGAAACACTTTGTTTCACCGAGCAGCATACACCCACTTTATGTCTCAGTGCAACAAGATACTAAGTGACATAAAAAAAGACTATTTTAATCCAAGACAAAACCAAATCATCTGCCCGTACCTGCCCGAAACTTCTGCACAATTATACCTGTCAAGTTCCCACCTCGCTCCCTCTCCAGGTGCTTTTGTTCGCAAAAGGGATTGTCTGCTCGGGGTGCAATATGATGTGAGGGGTTGCTATGGAAACCCCCTAGAAGCAGAATAAGTTGCTTTTCCCTTCCACTCTCTCGCACCTATTAAAGCCATGACAGCGGTAATCAGCGTTCACACGTGGGGACGACAGCGGTGGCGTCCCATAATGGCACAGAGTCCTACAGTCACAGCACACCAGACCCAGTTCTATTTGAATAATCAACTTCACAAGTACTTCTTTTCCTTTATTTTTTTTGTAATTCTATCATTTTACTGAATCTCATTTCTTCACAAAAGTTTGAAATTGCTTTAAAAAAAAAAAAATCTAAAACAAGAGGTAGGACAGGGTCTTCAATCAGCCTCCATTGGGAGATAAAACTGGCATGGCTCTTGACTCAGGCTAACAACGACTCCGCTCCCCGCCGCACCACCTCAACTTTTCTTTCTTTGTGCTTTTCTAGGTCACACTGACATGCGGAACGGAGACAGCCTTGCGATCGGTGAAGGAGCCCAGCAAATGCCAGTACATCATGGACTTTCAGACTCCTGTGGCCTGTCAGCCGGTGCTGAAGCAGCGGGGCATACACAGTGAACTGTGACCCCTTCCCTTACTGGCCTAGCCTAGATTAACTTAGCCCCCGTTGGCTAGCCCGCGGTGACAGGCCGGGGTCCTGAGGGTCCCCTCTGACATCTGTGTTGTCAGAACATATATACTTCCAAGCAAGTCTTGCTGAGGTCACAATGTGATTTTCTGTTACACTGCTCAGAGACCACTTTAGTTTTCATTAATTGGTTTTATGGTTTTATTTTATTTGCACAGTTAGAATTACACTAAATGACAAATATAACATATAATGTAAAGTGCAGGGAGAGGCAGAAAACCAAGATGGGCTTATTTAAAGCCTCCACCTAAAATTTCATTAGAAAGTAATAAACTGATAATAGAAAAAACAAATGTATGACATCAACAAGTTATAATGACAATAACAAAAACAACATGTTAAAGTGTATTTGTGTTTGAACTAGAATTTAAAAACAGCAGTTAAATGAGCTTTCAGACATCTTTTGAAGCATTTTACAGAGATGCAGTCCTTTGCCAGATGGTAAAAGGTATTCCACAATTTGGTCCCTAAATTGAACAATAAATTGACCTCTGCATGTCAGAAATCTTGGAGGATGAAGATCTAAAAATTGTTACAGTGTTGCTTTATATTTCCATGTGTTCATATTTGAATAGTATTTACTGAATGACTTGGTGTACATTTATTCTTCACAATGCAGTAATTTTACACTTAAGGCCCTACAAGAGAACTTTGTAAATAATTGAATAACTACAGTGGATCTAGATCAATGGCAGGGCCTAATGACATTTCCAGTCATGTAACTGCTGTATTAAATAACTGCCCATTCATGAGCAAAAATAAAAGGATGTGTCCTTCTACTTCATCATCTTGGATACCTTACTTAACTCTTCAAGGTTAAATACATTACTGGTGACATTTAATAACTTTCTTTTTTTTCAATAAACTCCATGAAAAGATCAAAGCAACAATGAGTTGATCCTGTGTAGCCAAAGTGAAATATAGCTTAGCACAAGGCTCCACTGTAATCCACCAACTATTATTACACATCAGTGAGCCACACTGTAACACTGTGGCTTCATTATAAGCAATGCTTTTAAATCCACCATCCATACACCACCTTTCTGCTGTAAATATTCACTCAATCACCAAATGTGTATTAGTCCACAGCTGAAAGTAGTCCCCAGCAATTGCACTATTTATTCCTATTTGAGGAACATTTGCTAAAAACTACATTGCCCAGCTGGCATATGGAATTATTTAGCCTATTTTCAAAGTCACTATATATATATATATATATATATATATATATATATATATATATCATCGCTACGGACAGAGTAGGGAAGTAAAAAATATCATCGACAGAAGAAGTTACACATTGTTGGCTTTGGTCTTTTCAAGATTTCCAAAGTGTTTTCTTGTCTTGTTGACAATGGGGCTGCAACTCACGATTATTTTTATTAGCGATTAATCTGACGATTATTTTCTAAATTAATCAATGAATTGTTAGGTCTATAAAATGTCCAAGGTCAAGTCTTTAAATGTCCTTTTTACCCAAAGAAAGCAGCATTTTCTGTGAAAATTACCTAATTCGGCGATCAAAATAATTGCAGATTTTTTTTTTCAATTGACTAATCGTTGCCGCTCTAATTGACAACAAGAAAAAGCAGAGTGACATTGCTACCACTGTAACTGCTGTGTCCAACAACTGCACAAATAAAACTACTTCATACTTTATTATAAACCTCCTTAGGCTTGTGTGTTTTTTCAAGTGTTTTTAGTATTATAGTATAGACCTACAGATTTATACACACTAATGTATAGTCTCACAACACTTTCACAATATTTACACACTCAACAATTATTAGTGATCCATTGTGTACTGAATATAACTTGATTTCACCAGATTCTGCCAGCGTTAGCAGTCTGCTTCTTCCTGTGCATGCTATTTATGATGTTATGTAACAGATTGTGAGGTTTGTGCAGCAGGGCCCTGTGCTCATTAAGGGGGAGCTAAATCAGCTGTCAGGTATCCAATAGGCTGCCTGATATATTCCTATCCTGCTGGGGCAGCTGGGTGGCTGTTTGCCTGCTAGCAATGCAATAGCCTCGGGCCTTGGAGCCCAGGGACTGCTGTTTTTTATTTATCTGGCTTCAGCTCCGATACATATTCTGTATTTGATGGTGAATCTAACTATTCGCTCTTACCTTCGATGTTCAGAACAATGGTCAACAGTTTAACCCTTTATCGGGCGAATAACTATATTTGGTAGCTTCAGTGGATATCAAAATGTCTCTCTGTTTGGTCATAGAACCACATGGAGTTCTTCCAGCTAATCAGCAAAGATCAGTAAAAATCATGTAAAAATGAAGATCATGTAAAAATGAAAAATGTAGAAAAAAAATGCAAGAAACAGTCGTACAGAGTTATTCTTCAATGACTTGTACAAGGAGAACTTGACTGTGACGGCATATTAGGGCCAAATATGAATTAAAATAATAATACAAATCCAAAAAAGTTGCAAATTTACTAGATTAAAGTGGCAAATGCACAAGGAAAAAAGTTGCTGATTTAAGAGATTTAAAGTGGCAAATCTGCGCGAAAAAGTCGCAGATTTATGAGAAAAAAGTGGGGGAAAAAGCTTTTTTTCTCCAAGATTCACCACTTTAAATCTCATAAATCTGCACATTTTTTTTCTCGTAGATTTGTCACTTTAATCTCGTAAACTTTTTTCTCAAAATATTACCCCCCCTTCCCCGGGTCCGTATATTTTTTTTTACACATTCTGGCAGTATGTAATATCCTCCAGTAATCTCTGGTGGTTGAAGTGGTGAATTTGGGAGAAAAAAGTTGCTTTTTTTCCCCCCACTTTTTTCTCGTAAATCTGCGACTTTTTTCGTGCAGATTTGCCACTTTAATCTAGTAAATTTGTCCTATTACTACTTAGAGTGTCCTATTAAGGGTTAAGGCGTCAGACAAAAGACATTCCTGTTAAAAAAAAAAACATTTCAAAACTGAACTTGCATTTTTCACTGTTATTCTAAAGTGATTTTACTTCAAATTCTGAGTGGAACAAGATGTGTTAATTATCAATTAACGTGTTTATCTTGCAGCTGTAAAGGCAACAAAATAATATCTGTGTATTTTAATCTCTCCCTCACTCAACATTTCAGATACGCAACAGCTGCCAAAGCTGATGTCAGCATAAAAAACACTGAGCCTTCAGAGGCCCCTAACTCTACCAACAGCTGGAAATACTGCCAATCACACAGACAGTGTCAAGAGCAGCACTCTGCCTAATATCGCAGAAGGCATCACTGGCATCTGGAAAAAACTTTATATTGCATCACTGCCATATGGTGTGATGTGATGGTGTCTCGTAAAGAACTTTTCTTGGATAAAACCTGCTCTCACAAAGGAACAGATTCAATAATCAGCAGGGTATCAACAGCTCCTCACTTTGCTGAATGATCATCATGTGTTAAATTACTTGCGTGCTTCACCCCACACAGCGTAGGTGGGAACTACATTGGAAGATTACAGTTTAAATGGGCAGTTATTTGGACAGAAAAAAGAAAAATCTAGCACTGTGAGGTTTGTGAACTGACTGGCCATTGATGTGTTGCTGCAGATCAGAAAAGGGAAGGAGGGAGTTGTAGGAAGGATTCAGTGGGGAAGCTGAGCACACACAGACGCACACACTAGCACATACTTACACACCTCCATTCAGCACATTTGCACATGAAGGGGCAGGGATGGAAAGTCTTTCCAGTTGAGCGTGGGCGTATTTGTGTGTTGACTCCAAATTGCTAAAAGGGCCCAGAGGCTTTATATTGCATTAAATCTCCGACTCAGCTTTGTAGAAACTAGTTCAGGGTACCTGTTTCTGGAGTGGGAGACAGCGGGGCCTTCGCCTGACTGACTGACTGACTGACTGACTCGTGAGTGACTGACTGGTTGACTGACGCCCACCGCAACCCAGCACCGCTTTCACTCTTTTTGGAGATTGTTCTTAAGCTGCCTCCTTTGAAGGGAGGCCAGTTATACCCTCAGGGCTGAGAGGGAAAAAGGGTGCTGGCGTTGAGTCGGCGTGCGACAGTCACATCCACACTTACTCCACTACATTCAGTCACGATACTGACGCTTCACACTCTAGCCTACATATTTTTTTTTGCAAACAACACCATTTGAAGGTGTTAGATTTGTGAGAATACAGTACATACAGTATATACAATTTCAGGCCTACATTGCGGATACAGAAAAAAACAGTGCCATTTCTGTTTTTAACCCATAAGAACCCATGGTGACACCCGCGTAACAAACACTTTGTTTCAACCCATTTATGCAGCCCAAAGTGCTAAAAACAGCCCTATTTTAGTCTGTTGAGACAAATTATAGTATAATCTGTACAGCCCCATCAAACCATACACCTTTATTTTTGGCACAGATGATTTTTGTCATACTCAAATATAGGTTCATTAACACAACCCACCTATATGACAATATGCCCTGTATGTTAAGGTTATTCTGTGAAATGTACGGGACATTTTTCGGTAACGCTTTATATTAAGGTCCTTGTAATAATTATATCCTAAGTAATAAGGCACTTGTAAGTCCTTACAAGATGCTTATTAACATTATTGTGTGTTTATAAGCTTATATAAGTGTTAATAATGGCATTACAAACACCCATGACCCACCCATTATGTCTTTTAAATTGTCTTTTCACTGACCAACTGGTTCACTATGTCCCTGATTCTGATCAGTTTCGAGCCTTTCTTTCCAAAGAGAATGTTTTATTTTATATTAAGTGCTGTATTTATTCCTGTTATGTTATTCTTGTGAATTTATTTTTACCTTTATTAATCTTATTTTGTTTGCTTATTGATATTAAAATATACTTTATTGCTCATCTATTATAAGTTAACTATGCTTTTTGCAACTACCGGATCTAAAGCGAGAACAATGCCTTATTACTTGTTAATCAATGGTTATTAAGGACCTTATTATAAAGCGTTACCGTATATTTTAATATCAATAAGCAAACAAAATAAGATTAATAATGGCATGGCAAAGACATAATGGGTGGGTCATGGGTGTTTGTAATGCCATTATTAACACTTATATAAGCTTATAAACACACAATAATGTTAATAAGCATCTTGTAAGGCCTTATTACTTGTTAATTAATGGTTATTACAAGAATCTTAATATAAAGTGTTACCTTAAAATATACTTTATTGCTCATCTATTATAAGTTAACTATGCTTTTTGCAACTACCGGATCTAAAGGGAGAACAATGCCTTATTACTTGTTAATTAATGGTTATTAAGGACCTTATTATAAAGCATTACCCATTTTCCAAATGTCAATGTATGACTTGGCTTCCAGGCCATGAACCTCCTCTCCAACAGCCTCCTGACTGTAAGTGGGAGCAGCCGACTGCAGGAGGCCCCTGGTAACCACATGCTATCACAGCTCGGCCTCCCAGCCTCCAACCGCGACACGCTTACACTCATCCACTCCACAGGGGAAGTGTTGAGCCTCGCTCGGCGATGTGAGAGCACAAACACAGAAACATTTACCCTCCACTAGATAGGCAGCGCTGCCTATACCCTCCCTCCCCCTTGCTTTCGGTTTCACATTTCTCTCTCTCTCTCTCTCTGCTGTTTTCCACTCACTAAGTTTGTTTCTCTCCTCCTCTCAAAGCACACTTTTCCCTCAAGCTTTGTCCCAGGCTCTGTCATTAGGGCCACGGGCCAATCGCACCGAGCACTGGTCCCATACAGCAATACAGCAACAACTTGAAGAGTTGCAGGACAAATTATATATCAAAATGTGCGGTTTGATCAGGATCAGTGTGCTATTACTTTTCTCTACAGAATACAAATTTTTCGATGTAAGTCGCGAAAAACTGCCCAAAATTTTGCATTGAAATGAATGGGATGGCCGGGAAAAAATGCGCGAAAAAGAACAATAATTGGAGATTTTCAAACGTCTACTTCTCCGGCATAATTTCACCTAGAGACTCCATTTAAACTTTAAACAGTAGACACAAGTCTTGTGTATCGGTGTATTAATCCACGTTTCGATAGGTCATATAGTTTTTTATCAATCCCTGTTCAATGACCATGATCATTTTTGGAGAAATTCTGAGATTATAATGGGTGTGTATTGCACGGAATGTTCGTGTCACAGTGTGTGACGTCATCGCCAGAGTGTAGAGGGAGAGAAAAAATTGTCAAAAAATTAATTTGAAAACTGTGCTCCAGGCCGCAAATTCCACTCTACAGAAATAATTATACATAGAAACGTAGGAAAGTTTGTCTTCTCACTCACAATCCTCTGGTAAAGCTGTCAGAGTTATAGTTTGGGCGTAGGACGCAGAGATGATCCACCAACACGCACCAACAGCCTCATTGGCTCCCATATTAAAAACGCAGGAAGATTTCTGAAGAAGGGAGATGTAACAAAATGTTTTCTGTTCGAGGCCAGAAATTCCAGTCCACCTCTGGCTGCTGTCACTCTTCCAGGACATTGGCAGGTGTCAGTTAATCCTGTTGATTGCCTTTGATCTCTGATGTGATTACAGTTACAGATACACACACACAGGTAACTTTATGTGATTTTAATTACACACACACTTTTTGAGGTTAAAGGGCATAGTTCTCTGAAGAATCTCATCATAGTGTACACACACCGGCAGTAGCCCCCGTGGCCCTTTCAGAAATGTTCTAGTTTCTGTTGCTGTTTGTTTGTCTATCTGTGTATCTTCCTCTTCCTCCTGCTCCTCTTTTCCATCCTCCTGTCAATATTAGCCTCTGTTCATCTGCATCTGTAATTCTCTCACTCCTCTTCATTCTTACATGGTGTCATTTTGCTCTCTTACTGAGTGTGATGCCGAAGCTCTTTCTCTTCTAAAGGATATCTACCAGTGTTTTGACTTGGTGTAGATTTTGATTTAAAACCTAATACTGTTTCAGACTTTGTTTGCCATTAATAAAGCAGTAATATTCATATTGTTTCATTGTTGTTTCTGAACTATTGCAGACTAAATATAGAGCTGGCAACCATGCTTAATTCAGTAAAATTAAGGGTTTTGGCTTTACTTGGTCTAATATAACCACTGATCTAATTTCACTAATGTGAATTGTTCCTCTGGTGCATACAATAGAAAAGTTTTCTGGCTTCTGGGTTTACTTCCACGTTGTGCAAAATATTGAATATGTGCAGTGAGGCATCCAAGAGCTTGACACATAGACTTTACGATGTGATGATGACATGTTTAAAACCTGAATATATTAAATATTTAGAACAGAAAAAGTCATAGTTGACCTTGTTTGCAATTTGAGTTGTCCTGTCAACAGTTTTACAGTATAGTAAATAATAACAAGCCATAAAAATGTCTTAGTATACAATGCCTACACTGTTCCATGAAAAGATCAAAATAAAGTATGATTTAAAAATGTCATAGCATGGTATGAACACCTAAAGTGATAACAATTGCATAGTATGATGTTATTGTGTTAAATGATAAAGTACATTATGTCTACTGTAACTAATGAAAAAATAAACGAGATTGGAGTCAATTATTAGATTCACCTTTATGCACAGAGTAGTATATTGAGACAATTATATGAGTAATTATAGTAAACTGTCCCAAAGTGACAAAAAAATGATAGGATGTCCAAAAAAGAGAGAAAAAAATAATAATGTTGAAAAATGTAAAATAAAAAAATGTTTTCAAATGCCCCAAAGTGCTAAAAACAGCCCTATTTTAGTCTGTTGAGACAAATTATAGTATAATCTGTCCAAAAAATGACTTATTGTAGGATGTCCAAACTTTCAGTTGTCTCATTGGTCCTTTGTGTTGTGTCGTCTCTCCACCTGGTTTGATACAGCATCTTGTGTATCTTGGCGTCCTATTGAGGAAAGTATTGTTCAGCCCCACCGGTTACAAGATTTCATTTACTCTGTTACTATTTCTATTAAACAGTCTAAACTGAAATTTGGGTCTATCATCACCGAGCTAATTTCCACCTGGAGCGCTATTTAAAAATGTTGTAAAGTGAAACCCATAAGAACCCAGAGCCAGTTATCCTTAAAGGACGTGTTCTATAAGTGGACCACATAGAACACATTTCTGATGTTTAAAAAAAAACAAAAAAAAACCTAAATGTCAAAGATCTGTGATGTGACATAAACGTTGCATTGGGCGTTTATGGTATTTATATTTATGATATTTCTTATTTTAAAATAAAATAAAAACTAGACACATTTTCTGCTTACAGAGACACAAATTTGCCTTTTTCTTTTGCATTTCCGTAACATATATCAAAATTGTGACTTTAATTTGTTCAGGAAATATGGTCAGAACAAGTTAAATGCAATAAAGGACAAACTGTTAACGGATTAGAATTGTTAAATGGGTTTAAATGTAGCCTAGTAACAAAAAAATAAGCTTTTTAAAATTAGCTACTTTTTCACATTTCTGTTTCCAGTCACAGCCACATTTTGGAGAACACAGTCTCTTGTCACAGTCACATGACCACCACACCAGGGTGTTGAGTATACATCGCTCAGGGATTTAATGAGTTAATGTGAAGCATAAAGCTGAATATGGGAGATTATAGATGATTTAAAGTGTTTGTTACCATAGGTTCTTATGGGTTAACTCTCGTCTCCAGCTGGGAGGGCGTCCCGTATAATTTCCCATTTGGGCAAATCATGGTGTATTTACATTATCTGATATTTTTAGGGCTGAAGGTCTCCGCTCATTCTCAGACATTCAAAAACTCTTTAACTTACCTGGTTCCTTCTTGGGATGGCACACTAGGGCTACTCCCTCTTCATAAGGCTCTGACTGGGAGTAAGGGTTTGGTTTCTATACTGTTCATGCCATCCTGATGCAGGCATCAAACAAACCACTCTCTCCTGACGGAGTTTGGAAGCAGGATCTTCCATCTGTTGACAATAATCTGGACTGGCACTTGATCTGGCAAAACTTGTCTTTTTCTTCCAGAAACCTCAACCACCGAATAATCCATTACAATGTCATACACAGGTCATACTTCACTCCACGCAGTTTGTTCAAATTTAAAGCTTTGCCCTCTCCTAATTGCACTCTGTGTTCACAAAAGAGCTTAGGCACCTTTTTCTACATGCACTGTAATAAATGATTCTGTAGTCATTTCATTTTACTTAATATATTTGATAAAAATGTATTAAATATAAATGTGTCGTTGATTTTGAGGCAGTTGTTTAAGTAGCATTAATAGAAAAATGTTTGAGGTAGAATCTACTTATTTTGACCACAATAAATATAATATTTTATTTGACAATCACTTCCTGTTAAGTTATTAACTCACCTTTATATTTAATTAATAATATTGCGTGCAATCTGTTGCCTCAATTTTATTGAGTAGCTATTGTTTATCTTTTTTTTACAGTGTAGCAATTGGTCGTTGGGATCAGCTCATTTGTTGATCAAAAATATCCAGATTTTTTATTTTTTTAAGGGAGATGATTGGTAGAAACCAATTTTCATTCATTTAATCTCCACATGCACCCAAAAGGTGTTGGCTTTCCTGCTCCAGTTCACCAGTTTACTGCTGAGAAATGGTTCCGGTAAAAAATAATAAACAGTCACAATCATTATGCAGAAGTGCTGCTGATTATGCCAGAGAATGTTAACTGTTTGTTCAGTAAATTGCATTTTCAAAGTCAGATTTTTTATAGGCCTATTGTCCAATTTTCACTTGTTTTCTTTGCAAATAAACACAGATAAGTAAACTAGCCTAACGCTCTGCCTTTTTTTTATTATAAAAACCTAAAATAATGAGCTTGGTTTTTTGACACCAAGGACAGATAAGGGCTGAGAGTTGGCTACTAATAATGTGATTATTTCACCTGGTGCTTCTCTTTTTTATAGCTTAATGTCAAAATATCTATTTTTACTTCTTTTTTTCTTTCTGCGCATTTATTGTTGTTCATATTTTGCCATATGGCCATCATTTGTCTTTCCACAGATTTGATTAACACAAGCATGAATGTCATATAGTTGTTTGCGTCCTGTGCCACCAGCTTCATGTCAAGACTGGAACTGTTGCAATCCAAACACTTTCCTTGCCCCTCTGTGGCTGTTTCCCCCTCTACAAATTGTTGTTTTTTCCTTCTTGTAGCCCCCATTAGGATGATAGATGAGAAGAGATGCAGAGGGGATGGTTAATCTTTCAGGGAGAGGAAGAGCAGAGAGAGGAGGGAGGTGGAGAGCAGCATGCTATGTACATAAATAAACAGGATGTTGGGATTTAGCAGGAAAATGTGTGGAGAGGAAGAAAGATTACGCCGATCACCACTCACAGATAGAGAGAAAGAAAGAGCAGGGGACAATAAAGAGAGGGCCTGAGATGGAAAGTGATTGAAACAGAACAACATGGGTAACAGATGGAATGAAAAGCAGAGCGGGATGGAGGAAGAGAAGACAGAAAGTGGGATATATAACGAGAGGGAGACGGAGAGCAGCGGGATTCTGGTGGGCGAGGGGAGGGGATTCTGGAGGGCTATATCGAGCTCAGTTTCTCCACAGGAGCTGCTTAATGAGCACAGAGTTTGTAAGTAATTATTGGTTATCAACCTGATAATAGTCATTGCTCCATTTTGTGTAGCAGTTTCCACATACTTATACAATTATGGCAATTATTAACGAAGCGCCGTCTCTGTGTCGCTGGTTTGCATTTCAAACATATATTGTGGCCAGACTGGGCCTTTTAGTTATGTGTTGCATAATGCAATTCCCAGGGAGGGGCGAGAAAAGTAAGTGCTGCAGTCTTCTGAGCAACAATGAGGAGCCAATTTAGTTCTCAAAACAAGTATTATTTCGGAAAGTTGGAAGACAGACTGTGGGCCTTGCTAGCTTTAGCAGCTGCTAAATTTGCTCATGCAGCCATTGCGGGATGCGCCAAATTTAGATCAAACCAGTGGAAAATGGTCGGAATAGAGTGTTCGCATGCTGCAGGGAGAGTTAGAGAAGAAAGAGAGGAGGAAGAGGAAGAGTGATAGGGGAGCTGAGTGTGCACGGCAGCCTCCACTGTGCAGGGAAGTCATCCATTTTAAGGGCTGCAGCAGAGTACCTGCTAGCTTTTCATTAGCAGGTGAGACACAGCGATAGGATCTGAGGATGGACGGATGGCTGGCCAGACAGACAGATGGCTCTCCGCTCCATTACCCAGGGACACAGAGCTGCAGTGGACACATCATACTCTCCACTCCACACACACACTGGATTGTAGGCAGACAAAAGGAAAGAGCACTTGACTCTTTTAAGAGAATAAAAGAGGCAGAAAAGCATGTAGAGGATGCATCGGGGTGATCTACAAATCTGCAAAGAGCTGAACAAGAGATGTGAACACACTGACAGTGTAGCCTCGGGATTTATCGCCTGAACAATGCCCTGAGTTTTTCTGAATGAAATCTGTCTCTTTAAATGATAAAGCTTGCCTTTTCCCCTCTCTTTTGGAAGTATTGGATTTAAATTTGAGATGAGTGCTGAGAGGGAAAAGAGACACGATCGCTGTTCAGCTGAAAAAGCAAAGAAGTCAGCGGTTACTTTTCCACACTGTGTTTGATTCAGTCATCAATTACAGCAGCAGCAGTCGTGATAAATAAAAGTCAACAACTGACTAACTGCAAAGCCCCGTCATTGGCACTCACCCAGCACAGACTGCAACATATTGAGTTATAAAACCTACAGTATCTGCCTGTCTGTATACACACATCATTGATCTCTATAAGTTCTTCTTCAAAGTCTACACATTTGATCAAAGGTAGCGGAGGGAGGGGGGGTAGAGGGGGGTGGCATTTTTCGAAAGTGAAAAGACCAGCGATACACCTGAGGAAGAATAGAGGGGGAGGGGGCCTCTTCTGCCGCGACAGATCTGGATCAAAAGTACCTATTGCAGAATCAAAGTCAGTGCCATCAATATTTCATCATAGGAGAACCTGCTGGTCCTCCTGCAACCTTTCCTTTTTATATCTTTTCCTTGGCTACTATTTTTGTGGTCTACGGGCCTCCAAAAGAACAATTGCATTATCATACAATGTATGTCAATGACATACAAAGAGCATAAGTCATAAGATCCTGGTGACTTACAGCATTGCCAAATCATGTTGATATTTAAACCGCTTACGTTTACACTCTAGTCCTGATTTTGAGCCTTGGTCGGACATTTTGATGAAGTCCTCCATGTAAATACAAAGAGACAGCATCAAATTCAGATAATTCAAAGTGTATATTTACAAAAGGTTTGCCAGTTTGAGCATTAATATACAGTCTTTGTACAGTTTTCTATTGAATATATATCGAAAATGTTCCCCAAAATATTGCATTTGGTTTTTTTGCCCCAACTTTTTTGGAGTCGGGTTTATAGAAAGAATCATAATTGACCTTATTTGCAGGTCAAGGCTTTCTATCGATTTTACAATGGTGGCCTTTGGGAAAATGCTTTTAGGGTCGTGATGAGGATTTTTTGCAGCAATACCGCATGTGGCCACTGTGCAAAAATGGCACCAGTTATATAATACATCTTAGTTTAGCATGGTAGCATGTTAACTTTTGTTGAACAGTTCCTAAGCACAGGGCACAGCATTGTATTGTATTATTTATAGTACTGGACAAATTAAACTATACTATGACGATGACCACAAATGTCAATGTCATGCTGGTGCTGCAGAAAGAGTCAGAGGAAGCATGGCTGTCTGCACCAAATGTCAGGACACTCCATCCAATAGTTCAGACTTTTCAGTCCACACCAAAGGCACAGCCTTAGGACAGATGAAATGGTTAACAAAGGAGCAGCAGAGGTTGAGATATCCCATGTCCTTTGTATTGATCTGACATTTCCCATAATGCAAGTTGATACAGCAGCATCTGTCATCAGATCATCCCTGCCTGCTCCACATCCCCAGTTTGTAACTCAGTCTTTCTGTGCAAAACTAAATTGAAGCAAAAAGGAAAATGCCTCTTTGCCATGACTCCATTATGAAGACATGCTGTTTTTTATGTTGCAAAATAATTGTAAAGAAAAGCCAACATGAGGTTAGCAAATGATGACCTATCTGTGTACGCTCAATTCAACTTCATTATAGCAATAACTATAAAAAGGGCAAACCCACCTTTACTTGAACTGTTTGAGAAAAAACATGCAGCCATTCGTTGGCCTAAAAAGTGGCCTATACTTTAATAACCAAACCTCCATCATAAAGCCCATTAAATTGGCAGCAGTCTCCAGGTTCAGTCTAATTAGGGCCAAACGATACTGACAGATCTAGCTGTTCAGCATGGGAAGCTCTGTCTGTGCACAGAATAAATTAAATTTTTTGTCGGCATACACAAAAGATTAAAACTTATGAGAAATCTATGCAAATAAAACTCCAACAAGTTAAAAGAACTTTTGCGAGACAGTATGTCATATTCATGAATACAACCCCAATGTGTCAGAATTTGGATCCCACTCCAATCCCAAAACAGGGAGGCAGTAACATTCATGCTGTGCAGAAACTAGGCTACACTGTGCTTAACATGGCACCACACCGACTAATACAGGAAGAGGTTAAGTTAATGCTCGGGAGAGAGAGAGAAAGTGGGGGAGAGTTTCCCCCCACGCATGCAGCATTAAGGGAGGGGAGGGAAATGAAACTTTGCATTATTTTTAGAAGGAAATTATGTCTGTGCATCTCAGTAATTATAAAGCAATTCAGAACTGACTGATAGGCCTCCGGTGGACTTTTTTCCCCCCTCCCTACTCTCGCAGCCTTATCTTTTCCCACCACAACTGCACAGACTCCTACATGCATTTTAATATGGTAATTATCGAGTGAATTCTAAACATTAACCAAAAAGGAAAAGCTGGCGAAAGCATTTAAAATGGGATTCAGCCACCAGTTCCCTATATCAACAGAACTCGTGCTTCTCCCGCTTTCTGATTAGGAGGATTTATTCAGGATATTTATAGCCCCTCTCGCTTTTGTGTCTGCTGGCAGGCGTGCTATTTACAGTATTTTGCTGCCGTCATTTGGCTGATTTGCAAACGTGATAAACTTAGTCAATGAATGAGGGAGCTTATTGTTAAAAAATATGATATCATTGTTTATTATAGGAGAGCAGCGGCCAGTCCCAGCTATTCTTTAAGACGTATTCACTCCATAGACTACATACATTGTTATACATTACAAGGAAGAATACTCTTGGAAAGCTGAGTTTGCAGATTGTTATTTGCTTTTTAGACTGCACCTCAGCCGGGGGAAAGGAAAAAAAAGTCTTGTTTGACAACCTTGGTCCCACAGTTGTTTTTTGCCAGCTAAAATAAATGGATACAGCAGGAGAAAGAAAGAGTGAGAGGGGGAGGCGAGGACCTCCCCACGGACTCCTCTATCTCCAGGCAAGTTATTCTCTTGTTTGATGGAGCTCAACAGACGAGAGTTTTCTCACTAAGGCAAAGTTAAGGGGAAGCTGCAACTGTGGTGCCATGGCTGAAAAACATCTTAGCTCACAACCACAAATCGGTTGCAGGGGAAGGCAAACCAAAGTTTCTCCTTCTCTGCTTTGTTTAAGAGGTCACGGAGGCCAATAGATCCATTTCTTTCAAGTTTATGTTGGAGTGGGCTGGACCTAGGTACTCTTTAGTTTTTAAAAAGCGATCTCTCACTGGAGCACACGTCTGCTGTCAGTCTCCCTCTCACTCTGCTCTCACTGATGGTATCCAGTTATTCCAGTAGGAGAAAGCTAGAGTGTGATTGTAGCAGATGCATTTTTAATAGAGTCTGACATATTCTACAATCTGTAGCTTGTAGTTTGGGTGAGTACATGTCAGGACCATCCTGTATCACATTCTGAATTCAATTTAGTGTTGAGGCTTCTGACATGTGATCTCTTGTCCTCTGTTTGCTACATTTCTGGTATCATGACATCCCTAGATTTATACCTCAGTAAAAAAAGAAACAAAACAATAAATCTAACTTTATTTTTCCTCACTACCAGTTTGACTTACTTAGATTACAATAAACGTGGTCATCCAGAATTCATAGACCCATAGCTACATCCATAGCAGAGTTCATTACTTTCAAGGTATTTCATGTCATCTCTGGTGGATCTCAGGAAGAATTCATAGAAACGTTAAATAGGCTTGTGTAACACCAGCAATTGAAACAGCAGCAAAGCCTGAACCACAAGTTACTCCTCTTAACATTACGGCATCATATAAACACTTCTTTTTCCCCTCCATGTAATATATGTAACTCTCATTTTGCCGTCAGTTTCTCTTTGACGTCTCAGTGTCTCTTCGTGGAGGATTTTACACACCAAGCATGGAGAAAGGTGAAAGGAAAGAAAGGTAAAATGACAATCAGCTGCATGCTAACCCATTGCTCTTGCTCCCCACACTAGCTGCTCTGTTAGACTAAGAAACCTTGCATGCAGGCTGCAATCCAACTGTGGTATTCCGTTGGGATTAAATTTAGTTTGTCTCTCTCCGTGCTGCTGCACGTGGAGCTTGTGTCACCCAGCGGACTTTTAAGGCTGGGTGACACAAGCACTGGGCATCCCCGCTTCCCTGCAGTAGTGTAGAAAAACAAGTACCATCACATTTTCAGAATTTAGGAATCAACACAGGAACTTGGATCTTGCGACATCTCTAGAGAAAACACAGTGAGGCGTCTCTCAACCGAAGGAACAGAAACATTGAATCCATGCCTCAAATCATTGGGCCTCATTCAGCAATATCTTCTAAAGAATCTTCTTAGATTCTTTCTTAAGTCCTTCTTAAGAAGATTTCTAAGGAGACCCTACGTCAGATTCATCAACGTGTTCTTAAGCCGCTGAATTGTTCGCAGCCGTGTTCTTAACTTGATGAATGCCATCTCCTCGTAAATAGAGGCCCAATGTCGTATCTGGTCTACCGCCTGCTGTTACCTCATGTGATCAGAGCTCACTATGTAATGGCTGGACTCAACGGACTTTTGGTGTGACTACAGCTTCTTTTTATTCTGTGTAGGGTCTTAGAAGATCATCAACGTAGCATCTAATTCTGGGCTTACACCAAAAGATTTCCCCAGTCTCAGACTACAAACTGAAAGTCTTTAGTAAATCTAAGAGTTTTTCTGGAGTCACGGCGCTCCTGTCATCTTGCTCGTTAAGTTTCAGGTAGTAATCTGCTCTGTTTCATACCAGTCTTTCCCTAGTCTTGGGTTTGGATCATATCAAACATGTTTAATATTATTGCAAGTCGCTGTGACGTAAAACAATCACCAACCAATAGATGAGCGGTGGAAAGGTCCCCGGTTCAGACTGGCCAGTAAAACTACTTTGACAGGACAAAGTAACATCACAATAAAGTTAGTAAGCTCAGTCCTCAATAAAAATATAGAGATGTATATTTATGGCCACAAGCGGGATTTTGGGGGCGCTGTTTCTTAGTAAAGAGAACAGTAAGGAGACCCAGTTACAATGTATAAATAAATGTATACATAAGTAATAAATAATTGATGATTAATGTATGATTAACTAAATGAAAGTTGATAGAGCTGATAAGTATAAGTATTCAATTAAACACATTGTAATTCAATAGGACATAAATGTATATCATGAATTCATTTTAAATTTTCCTTTCCTTTATTCTTCCTTATATCTATTTTTACTGTGAAATAGTCAACTTTTCATGTCAGAAAAACAGAAACCCTTTTTCAGCTTTGTGAGGGGCATTTTGTGGCGTCTTCTCCTCTTCGTTTTGTTGTTGTTGTTGTTTTTTTCAACACAAACCACTGCACACACTAGAGCAGCTGTATCCAAAAGCTGCTTCACCTCCATTTTGTACGTTTTTACTAAGAGCATGATGGAGAAAAATCACATGGTGGGAAAAACATGCTAAAAGAATCTAGTTATATAGTCTTGTAAATAGTTACCCTGCTAGATTGACAGTCTAAAATCTAAAATCTCAGTCTGAGACTAAAAACTCTAAACTTGTCTTTAGATGTGAGCAGGTGTGAGCCGATAGCTTTCCAGGAGTCTTTTCCAAATCCTTTCAAAGTCTTCTGATGTATAGGATATATAGGTAGCATTAGTCAATCCTTACTGATCACCTATGTACAATTATGAAAGCCATGATTGGTCAGGGTAAAATGTCTGCTATGTCTCTTTGCCGATTCACAACAAGGATTCATAACGATTAAATATGACCTTTAACCCATAAGAACCCAGGCCCATTTATCCTTAAAGGAAAATTATGGGGGATATACCACAGACCACATAGAACACATTTATGATGTTTAAAAAAAAATATATATATATATATATATACATACTACCCCTAAATGTCAAATATCTGTGATGTGACATATATGTCACATTGGGCATTCATGGTATTTCTTATTTTAAAATAAAAAAAACTTGACGTCACAGTGATATTTTTGTAACTTCTTTCATATTAATTTGTTCAGGAAATATGGTCAGAACAGGTTAAATGCAATAAAGGACATTAACAGATTAGAATTGTTAAATGGGTTTAAACTTAGCCGAGTAACAAAAAAAAGCTTTTTAAAATTAGATACTTTTTTAGATTTCTGTTTTCAATCACACCCGCATTTTGTTTTTCACATTTTTCAGTCGCATGTGTCGCTTAGGGATTTAATGAGTTAAGGTGAAGCATAAAGCTGAATATGGGAGATTATAGAAGATTTAACCACCATGGGTTCTTATGGGTTAAGATCATGTATGATCTTGTAAGACTAAAATATCAAAAAGTCTGGTCCCAGCATTACAATTTGATGGAGATAGCGAGTATAGCCTTATAAGTACATCATAGCTTTGTGATTTCATTATGTTTTGCTGCTGAGCAGGTGCTGTGGCCTTACTCTTCACTGTTTTATTCCGCCTGTGTATATATCTATGATTCCCACGCATGATTTGTCCTTTCTTCTGTCCCCTTTCTCTGTCTCCTCTCTCTATCTCTTCCTCCCTCCTGGGTTAGCTTTGCAGCCTAGCCTGTGGGCCCAGGGATGTTGTATTAATTAACTCGCCTCACTGCACTCTCATCAAGCTGCCGGTAAATGGCCCCGCTCCAAGTTTCCCTCCCGGAGCGCACCAAGATGGCAGCATCCGTAAACAACTTCAAATTTACGGTACTGCAGTCACAGCGGCGAGGCCCTTGCTACTCCTTACACTGAGGGAAAGGCAGGCTGGAGCGTGCAATTCAAACAGAGCCTCGCTCTGCACGCTGCTGTGTGGTTTAATATGTAAATGCATTTCCGTTAGACTCAAACTGGCATCGCAGTCATCTATTTTTCCTCTACCTCTCTGACGTCTGTGATTTGCAATTGCTGCTCGGAACAAAGTGCAATCTTTTTTAATGTGCACTGCAGTACGCAACGTGCCTATTGCTCAGCGGCGGAGCAGTCATAAACAACTTTGTATACCTTTTACGTGGCATGATTAAAATGGGTGCAAATCTTTGTCAATATTAACATGATTTGACAAGCAGCCATGCAAATGACTCTGCTCCTGGGAGAGTGTGCAGACTGTAATGAGGTAAATTCTACAGTGTGTTTCTGTAGCATTGAAGCTGAGGAAACTCAAGGTGGGGAAATAAAACCCACAACCCCAGAGGATTCCCAAGCCCTACTTTAGCTTTGAATGGCCAGTACACATAATACATTTTAATCACACATAATACATTTTAATGGACATTTTAACAATTTTGGTTTGTTAAAAAAGCTAACTTGATAAATCTATTCCTTTTTCTTCATATTTACCTCAGTATACATGACTGTGTATACTTAGGTACCGAGATGATGTTTAATAAAGTTAATCTATGTCTGTAAATCAATCATAAATATTTAATACAGACTAAAGAGCTTCACAAAAACAGCTGATTATTGACATCCAGGTGCCCCTGGGCAGAGAAATTCTCTTTAACTCCATAAACTGAACCAAGAGCAGCCCCTGAGAGTTCTGCTTTACCTGAGAGACGCAAAAGAGACGCAACACAAAGGACTACAAAAAACTGAAAAATGATCACAGACAGCCAAACACTATAAAAAGAGTACCAGATGACGCAAAATGACCACAGTGACAAAAAAAAGAGAAACCAAAACACCTAGGAGATGATGCAGCAACTAGAAAAGAGACTTTGATCAACTAATTATAACGTAAAATGCATAGAGACAAAAAAAAGATGCAAAATGGCTGTAACGAGACAAAATGCAAAACGACTACATAGAGATGCAACATGACTGTAAAACTGATGCAAAACAACCGCAAACAGAAAAAAAGAGACAAAAGATGTTTACAAAGAGACAAAAAATAATTACAAGGAGATGCTGTTGTCTACAGAGACATAAAATGGACATAAAATGCCGAGAGATGCTAAATTACTACAAAGAAACAGTTGAAGCCAACATGAAGAAATTGATAATTGAAAAAAATATGCAGAACAACTAAAAAGAAACACACACAAACAAGAAAAACCCACACAAAGACATGGGTGTGTCTGTGGTCCTTGCTCCTATCTGCTCTATGAGAGCTGTGTCCTTGCTTAAGTTGCTGTCGGAACAACTGCCTTTCAAGGTTAAGGATCTTAAATGCAGCATCCTCACACTGAATACAGCCCGACTTGGTCAGGAGCTTCTAAGTGAAATGCAATAAGCTAAGAAAACGAGTGTGAGTCATGCTACCAACAGTGCAACACAGCAGCTTCTCATTCTGAAGGCCAAGCACAGAAATACACCACCCTAGCATCATCCATAAACAATGATCTGAGGGTTTTTTTTTCTCCTGTGGACATAGCTTCTGTCTGTTTTCTTTCTCGGTGGCAGCAGTGGGCGAAAATAGCCCTCACAGAGACACACCCAGAAGAGAGTCAAATCAAACATCATTATTCCCTGGGTAAATATTGTGAAGAGATCTCATCTCCACTGGCTGCAGAGGAAATGAGGGACGAGGCACTATTCCTGGTGTGCTCTGGTCAGCCTTAAATCAGGCCTTATTACAGTAGAACAGACGCTGCTGAAGCAGGCAGCCGCTACTTCACCCTCTGCCGAGCACACATGAAAACATGGTGATGCAAAAATCACATCACATAAATGTATGGACGCATCATAAACATGCAAAATGCATCCAGATGTGCTAAACATGGAAACTGAAGAGTGGGGCAAACAGACTCATGCTGAGCTTTCATCACAGCCTCATGCATTTATCAATGCACACAGTGGGGTGTTGCAATCTGTCATGAGTGTCCAAAAAGTCTCAGTCCTCATACATGCTATTGTTTTGTGGCAAGAATTGCATTTTAGAGAGGCACAGGACACGATGGAAGGACATTAGCTAAGGTCGAGATAAAATTCCACTACAGTAGTAACCTTACATTAGCGTGCAACATAAGGTGCTCCACATTGCCCACCATTGTCATTGTCAGTTGTTGTGTACGAGTAATAGAAAATGGCCAGAATTGCAGCAGCTCATCAGCCTGTCTCACTGCCATAAAAGAACCTGACATTCATGTTAAATCCAGCTACAGCTGCTGCACAACACCAGTATGTTTCTCCATACCCAAGAGCATTTCTCAGGGATTTTAGTTGAGTTCAGTGACAGGTTTCATAAACATTATAACAGAGAAGAAAACCACAACAATGCTGAAACTGATTTTTTTTTCTCCACCCAATGATATGCTATTCACTATTGTTTTCTGTTCCATATTGGAAAGTCATGTCCCTGATGATAAAAACGGGAGTCCATATGTTTATATAGTAAATAACAACATGAGTCAATTTAAAACAACCACAAGGTGGTAAAGTATAAGATTTAAATCCACCTGCTGACTTGGCCTTTTTGGATTCATGTCTTCTCCGATACATTCATTCTTTTAAAAGGTTTGTACTGATTAACTGTCTGATGATATGCAGCTGTAACATGGCTTAAATAAGTGTTTGTACAAAGGAGTTACTCAAGGATCTGTATTAGGTCCTTTTCCTTTTGACTGCGGCTTGATTTTAGTAGTATCAAAAGGAGCATTTTCAAAGCAACATCTTGTTTGACATGTAGCCAAGAATTTATTATCTTAATATTTAAACTGGTGTTCTTTATTAAATGTGCATTCCTGCATACTGTTCAAAGAAACTTGCCTGTAAACACATTACCTGACAAATTGGAGGTGAAGCTAAACTTATAGAAATTAGGACCTTTTCCCCAGATGCTAAAGTTGTAATTAGGTCCAAGGCACCTGACTTTCAATCAACTATGAAAGTACATAAAGGGATTCCGGGATTGCAAACTGGAAACATATGTAAAAAGGGCCCTGGCTACTGCATAAGTATTTTCAAAATGAACTCAAATTTGAATTTGAACATATTTCACATCAACCCATCCCTTTCATATAGTATCTTAAGAAAAGTTTGGCACCATTTTTCCACGTGTCCATCAACATTAGTGATCACTGAGCCTGCACAAGACCTTGCAGTGCAGACCTGTTTCTGCAACAAAACTTTTGTGGTTCTGATTAAATTAAGTATGTTACATAACACGTCAGTTTAGTACCTAACATACCTACATCACACAAGACAGAAACAGCTCATATAAGGAAATGAACAGCAGCCTTCTGGGCCCATCAAACCACCCTGACCTCCCCCTGCATGGACTTTGTCACTCTTTATATCACCCAACTTCCTCTATTTAGGTAGCCCTACAGGGCCTGGCCTACATCTCATGATTACATATAGAGAAATTATAGTGCACTACTTTTGATTTAAAAAGAAAGACAGTGATTGCTGTATCTGATCTTGAATTGTATTTTTAGTATGTGCAAATACTGCTACAAGTCACAATTATATTTACAGGCAAAGTTATCTTAAATTCAACAATGTGCCAGTGAAAAATAGTGTTTTTCTTCTATCAGAAGTTTTATAAAGCTTAATTGAACCAACTGTTGCTCTATTATTGCACCATTTTCCCCCCAAATCTTTAATAAACCAGTCTGCTGTATACATTCTTTTGACCAGCAGGGGTCCCGAGTGATCACTCCCAGCCTGGAGAAACAAACCCATTCTCAAAAACTATTGGTTGAAAAGCCTCGTTGCTTGGAGAAAGCCTCATTTGCCCGTCACTAAAGAACAAGACTTGTCAATAGCAATCAGTGGCAGAAGAGCCTCTGTCCCTGAGACAGGGACTGGAGCCCTCAGTAGTTCCCTTCAAGCTGAAACTCATCTTTGATTTCCAAAGTCAACAGTCAGAGGCATAGATTTCCTCTCTCTCCTCAGACTATTGGCGGGAGCTGAAAAAAGGAGAGAGAGACAGGGGAAGAAGCTATGTTTTGTTGATTTGCCGTCTTGTGCCGGCGGCTTGCCACAACCGCTATTCTAGGGGCTTGTTTTGCGTGGGGGTTGAGAGAGAGATTTTTCCACGGCACTGCAAAATGAGAAATGACACGGTTTCCCCAAACATGGCGCCTCATCGGCCTGTTATGGATTAGTTAAGGCTGTTATTCTAATCTGCACCCCTTTTCTTCACTGCCTCATTATGGAACGGAGGTGCCAAGGCCTCATAGGGAGAATAACATGGAGCCCTGTTAAGAGTCGTTAAGGAAGATAGATGAAGCCTTGTTGATGGAAGTCAGTGCTGATCTGACAGGGCTGCAAGAAAGCCAAGCTCCAACCATTTGTGATGTAAGAACTTAAATCCAATCACTGAACATGTTTGACCGTGGACTGCAAGAAATAGGGAGACAGCAGAACAAGGTCGTATACTGAGCAGAATGTCTTTGATGTCTGAAAAATGGAAATACGATGCAAAAGAGAAGCATTCAACATTGTATACCACAGTATGTAAGCCGCGCGGCATTTCTGTCAGTGGCGGTGGGAATAGAGGGACATTTCTGTGTGTGGTGAATTTTTAAAAAAGGGTCTTATTTCTTTGACCTTCATTTAATTAATTTCAAGCCGGTCACAAATACTACTTTAACTCCATTTTCCTGTTTTCAACTGACTCATTTGAATTTGTGCACAATCAACAAGGGCCACTGATCACCACTTATCCTCTTAAATAGACAGGTGCAACATGTCTAACCCGTCATAACCGCTTGTTAAAAAGAATATATCAGGGAGTGCTTAATGGAAGAACCTCACACAAAGAGAAGGTACTTGTGAATTTATCCATGACACTGGGCCATTAAAGGGATCATATACAAGTCACATGAAAGGACCACTATTCACCCACTCCACCCCAATCAGCTTAAAGGCCTTTCATTTAAAATGTTCAAGAGTGTTTCATCTGTGGATAACACACAATGATCGACAGAGGACAAATACTCAGTGAACAACACTGTAAATCAGAGGAGAATGAGATGAATACATTTTAACCTGGTGGGTCAAACTGTGGGCTCTGTGTGCTTGTAAAGGAGAACACAAACAAGCCCCTTGGAAACAGGAAGTTGAACTAGTTGGTGGTGATTGGTTTACTGGAAAATGAGTCTGACTCACCCGATAAAGACAGTTGGGATAAGCTTGGTGGTCTCTCTTAGATGGAACCAGGCGGCAATCTCCATGTCTGAGCATGGAGGCCAACCAGGAAGTGCCTTAAGCCTGCAATCTACCGAAAATTCCAGCAGGGGGTGCTAAGTTTGGCTGCAAAAAAAATCTGCCCAACCATTTCAGTGCAAAATTTGAAAACTTCTCACTTGATTTATTACCTCAGAATTCTTTTTCAGGACAACACTACTGTCTCAATCGCTAGTAAAAAAATCATCTTCGGGGTGGTCTGTAGCGTAGTGGGTTACACAGGCGCCCCATGTGCAGAGGCTACAGTCCTCGCTGCGGCGGAGCCGGGTTCGAATCCGGCCTGAGTTCCCTTTGCTGCATGTCCTCCCCTCTGTCACCCCCTTTCACTCTGTCTCACTATCAATAAAGCCTTGAAAAATGGCCAAAGAAATATCTTAAAAAAAAAAAATCATCTTCAAGACAATTTGATGTCAATAGTTCTAATAATGGCCCCATTTAGAAGAAAATAGAAGATAATGAATCGTATGGTTTGGGGCGTGGCTACCTTTGATTGACAGGTCACTAACAAGGCGAGCCGTCATCAGGAGAGAAGCAGAACAATGCGTATCCACAGCAACATGTCAATAAAGTTATATATAACGTTATATAGATAGACAAGAGGACGTTTACCGATTTGGTCTCATAACTTTGACCCTTTCACTGTATTTTCACTAAATGACAGTTTATTTGAACGTTTTGTTCAGTAAAAATGTCTTGTTCAGCATTTTGTTGGACTAACAGACACTCCAAGGAGTCGCTGCTCAGTTTTCTGAGGTAAGAAAGATACATTTTGTTTTTGTTTTTTTAGCTAGCCAAAACTAACATCCCAGTTAATGCTCCAGTTACATGAATTAGCAGCAGCTTCTCTCAGTCAGGTTGAGGTGTAGAGAGGCTGTAGTCAGTGATCAGATCCCTCTCCTCCTCCACAGTCCAGATATGGTCTGCTCCCTGTATCAGAAACAAGATGGTGACGCAAGATGGCGACGAGTATAACGCTGAACTCGAGGCTTCCAACGGGCCACAAACCAATGGGTGACGTCACGGTGACTACGTCCATTATTTATATACAGTCTATGGATGGAACCCTCCTTACCTTCCACTATCTATTTTGCAGGGGCACCATAGCTGCATATGTTTAAAGAAATATAAAAAAAGCTGCAGCATTTCCCCACCGTATCTCGGAAGCGCTATAGGAGGTCTGGCAAGGCAAGACTTTTGGCAACTAGCACCTTTTGCCACAAAGACGTGGAAGGTGAAAAAGCTTTCCAATAAAATAAAGCAATAGAGTTGAAAATCACTTACAGCTATGCAGGTGTGAAAGTAAAGAAAGAATCTATAGCAAGTTTATCTATAATATATATTTCTGTACTGTTCTAGTTCAAAGGAGGCTTGGGAAATACTTCTATCTCAGGTTGAGTTGAAACAGATGTTAAAGGTATATAAAAACAGGCAAGATCAATAGTCTAGGCCTTAGGGGTGTGACCATACTCTCAGCTCACGAGACGAGACACGATATTGGGTTCACGAGAACGAGACGAGATTTTAAGAAAACTACAGTGACACAGTGTATGACTGGACCAACAGACTTTTATTTAACCGAGTTGCACATGCATTTTGAAATGTTTTATTATAACTCTTTACATGCATGATGTAGGCATGTGCTTTTAATACACTTCCACAAATTGAAACTAAAACAAAAATTTATAAAAGTTAAAATCAAATAAATAAAATAAAATATTTCGCTCTTTTTTCAAGTGGAAACAATATCAGCCGTGTTTCATTTAAGTGTGGCCACTGGGAAAGTCTCGCTTAGTGATAGTTTCGACCGTGATCACATAAGCAATGGATTAAACAAGGGATTAGAAACTGTGGCCGCCCTCGCTAACTGGGCACAACAAAGCAACTGATCATAAACAAAGCAGCATGGCTAATTATGCACAGCATTTCCGCTGATCATAAACATAGCGATCTTATATCGCTAACTGTGCACAGAGTGTCCGGTGCTTGTTGTAAACAAACAGAGATCGCTAAGTGAACACCTCCTGCAGCAGCAGCACATACACACTGTACTGCTACAGAGCTAACTGTTAGCCTGTTAGCACATACACACTGTACTGCTACAGAGCTAACTGTTAGCCTATTTGCACATACACACTGTACTGCTACAGAGCTAACTGTTAGCCTATTTGCACATACACACTGTACTGCTACAGAGCTAACTGTTAGCCTATTTGCACATACACACTGTACTGCTACAGAGCTAACTGTTAGCCTGTTAGCACATACACACTGTACTGCTGCAGAGCTAACTGTTAGCCTATTAGCACATACACGCTGTACTGCTGCAGAGCTAACTGTTAGCCTATTTGCACATACACACTGTACTGCTACAGAGCTAACTGTTAGCCTGTTAGCACATACACACTGTACTGCTGCAGAGCTAACTGTTAGCCTATTTGCACATACACACTGTACTGCTACAGAGCTAACTATTAGCCTGTTAGCACATACACACTGTACTGCTGCAGAGCTAACTGTTAGCCTATTAGCACATACACACTGTACTGCTACAGAGCTAACTCTTAGCCTATTAGCACATACACGCTGTACTGCTACAGAGCTAACTCTTAGCCTATTAGCACATACACACTGTACTGCTAAAGAGCTAACTGTTAGCCTATTAGCACATACACACTGTACTGCTACAGAGCTAACTCTTAGCCTATTAGCACATACACGCTGTACTGCTACAGAGCTAACTGTTAGCACATACACACTGTACTGCTACAGAGCTAACTGTTAGCCTGTTAGCACATACACACTTTACTACTACAGAGCTAACTGTTAGCCTGTTAGCACATACACACTGTACTGCTACAGAGCTAACTGTTAGCCTATTAGCAATTCGCAGACTGGACGCTAAGGGGTTAACATCCCCTCCGGCTCTGCAGCTGGGAGAGACTGCTGCAGGAGGACTGTGCTGCTTCGACTCGTTCTTACTCTTAACGAGCCTCAGCAACGTCATTCTGGCTGCTTGCTGCTTCCCCTCCTCCTCCTTTTGTTCTTTTCCTTTTTACTGCCCTCACAGGTCACAAATAGAAGTTTGGATAGCTCACAAATTGAGACAGATTTTTAACGCAACGAGAAATATTGTTGAGTTTAATCTTGTGAGATCTTGTGACCCTTGTAATAAGGTCTTCGTGCCATGCGCAAGCCACATACGAAATCTTAGGTCAGTCTGACTAACGGTTAGCGAGATGTGCCCAAGACAGACACATACACACACACAGCTTCTTGCTTTTATAGATAGATTGATTATAATTACTTCACTTTAAACTCTACAGCATTTTGTGCATATTTCATTGTGTTTTGCAGACATTTTCCACCACGCTAGCTAAAAATAGGACATTGGGTAAGTTAAAATACCCACAAATATAATTAATTATGTCTGCTAGATGACAGTATCCAAGAACCGAAACGCATCGTTAACATTTCTATGATGCAACAAGGTAGACTCTTTTCTCTATTCTGTCTCCACAAGTTTGATTTGCATGCAAATTTCCTCACTCTGTGTTTGAGAGTTGCTTATATCAAGCACACTGCGAGCATATTTAAACCTACATTCTTTTAATTTAATCCAACTTTTAGCCCAGAAATTAATATCACACAGAAGCTACATTTTAGCTTCTGTGTGATACAATATCTGCAACTAGGGAAATTATGCATCTCACTATGTTTAATTGTTTAAAAATCACCGTGGTGGAGTGGAGATTCACTCCTAAAAGAATAAATCTGCATATTTTTAAAATACATATGTTACAGAATGAGGGTGAGATGTTCTGTGGAAAAGTTTGTTGTCAACCAGGCAAATAATTACATAAATTATTTCAGATCAATTTTATGGGGAAATAAACTATTTCAAGTCTGTGTTCTCAGAGCAGCTCTTAAAATGAACAAGTAAACAATTAAATTAGGATTTTCAATCTACCAAAGTGGATACACAATAGTGCTAAATGACCATGTGAGCAGAGAAAATGCAGGTTTATATTTAGTAGTGGAGTACAGGAAAGAAAAAAAACAAAAATAAAATATCAATTGATAGCAAATAAATCTGAACACTACTATCCAATTTGTTATTACTTCAATATTTAAGCCCACAATAGTCATGCTTGACCTAGAAAAGAGCATCTCACATTCAACTAAGTTTTTATTAAGCCTTCAACACATACCAGTTTCATAGTGGTTAACCCTGGGAAGGAATTTGTGGCACTTAAACTGATCCAACGTCTGCAGATGTGTTGCTTTTGTGTTCTAAAGTACAAACATCTTGTCATTAACAAACTCTTATTACCTCATTTATCCGTGCATGAATACAAGCTCTCAACATACACAAAAGGAGGAAACCATGAGATGAAGAAGGCTTTCTGCTTCGGTTACACTGTGAAATCTGAACAGGAGGGTAGGTGCAAATTATAAATGAGCGTAATAGAAAAGCTCCTGGACCATAAATCACATCAGCAGACAGACCATATGCAAATATGTTTATGTGCGCCTGCTGACATCAGCAGCCCTGGACAAAATGTACAAGTATGTTTTATTCATCTCCTGTCCCCTTACATACCATGCTACAGTATGTTAGGTTTCACAAGTGCAGGGGGGGAAGAGTTATGAGGGTAAGAGCAGTAAGTGGGTGGCATAATAATGGAGAGCCCATCTGTGTGACCCCATAACACAGACTGAAATGTAGGGTAAACAGGAATTGTATAGGAGACAGTGTTGAACCTTAAATCTCAACTGCAGGGGCTGCAGGTCAAAGCTACAGTAGTGTTCAATATGATAGCAGTCCAATGTGACTAACCAGATTAATCCAGGTTTTTAGTATATTTTTTATTGCTACATGGTAAACAAGGTACCAGTAGGTGCAGTAGATTCTCAAAAAACCAACACGATACACCCAGCATTGGTGATATGCAGCTCTTAAGGCTGTGCAATTGGGCAATTAGTTGAAAGGGGCGTGTTTAAAAAAATAAATAGCAGTGTGACATTCAATCAGTGATGTTATCAATTTTGTGAAAAAACAGGTGTGAATCAGGTGGCCTCTATTTAAGGATGAAGCCAGCACTTGTTGAACATGCATTTCTCTTTGAAAGCCTGAGGAGAATGGGTTGTTCAAGAAATTGTTCAGAAGAACAGCGTACTTTGATTAAAAAGTTGATTGGAGAGGGGAAAACTTATAAAGAGCCTATAATTGCAAACGATAGGCTGTTCAGCTAAAAATGATCTCCAATGCTTTAAAATGGAGAGAAAACCAGAGACATGTGGCAGAAAACGGAAGACAACCATCAAAATGGATGGAAGAATAATCAGAATGGCAAAGGCTCAGCCAATGATCAGCTCCAGATGATCAAAGACAGTCTGGAGTTACCTGGAAGTGCTGTGACAGTTAGAAGACGTCTGTGTGAAGCTAATCTATTTACAAGAATCCCCCGCAAAGTCCCTCTGTTAAAAAAAGGCAGAAGAGTTACAATCTGCCAAAGAACACATCAACTGGCCTAAAGAGAAATGGAGGAACAGTTAGTGGACTGATGATAGTAAAATTGTTCTTTTTGGGTCCGAGGGCCGCAGACAGTTTGTGAGACGAGCCCCAAACTCTGAATTCAAGCCACAGTACACAGTGAAGACGGTGAAGCATCATGATATGGGCATGTTTCTCTACTATGGTGTTGGGCCTATTTATCACATACCAGGGATCATGGATCAGTTTGATATGTCAGAATACTTGAAGAGGTCATGTTGCCTTATGCTGAAGAGGACATGGCCTTGAATGGGTGTTTCAATAAGACAATGAGCACAAACACACTAGTAAACCAGCAAAACCTGGTTCCAAACCAACAACATTGATGTTATGGAGTGGACCTTAATCCAATTGAGAACTTGTGGGGTGACATCAAAAATGCTGTTTCTGAAGCAAAACCAAGAAATGTAAATGAATTGATGAATGTTGTTCAAGAATCTTGGAGTGGAATAACAGCTGAAAGGAGCCACAAGTTGGTTGACTCCATCCACACAGATGTGAAGCAGTTATAAAAAACTGTGGTCACACAACTAAATATTAGTTTAGTGATTCACAGGATTGATAAATCCTGGAAACAAAAAGTTTGTACAAAATAGTTTTGTGTTTGTAAAGTCAACGGCAGACACTGCTATATTTTTGAACACCCCCCTTTCCACTAATTGCCCAATTGCACAGCCTTAAGAGCTGCATATCACCAATGCTGGGTCTGGTTGGTTTTCTGAGAATCTACTGCACCTACTGGTACCTTGTTTACCATGTAGCAATAAAAAATATACTAAAAACCTGGATTAATCTGGTTAGTCACATTGGACTGCTATTACTTTGAACACTACTGTACATCATTTTACAGCTACTGTACATTAAGGGCATACAGGAGGTTTTTCTAGAGCCTAGAAAAGTTTAACAATATGCAAAAAAGCCTCAGCCAGACTGGCAGAGGATGTGGGGTAGCAAAACAGAAATTTCAACACATGAACACTATGTATTGCAAGTAAAAGTGTGTGAACTAGTAAGGAAGTAAGCTAAACACAATGGTGTAAATAAAGTATTAATATAAAGTCAAGTTAAAATAGTTAGCCAAATGAAATTGTTAATAGTTGCAATTGCAAAATTTAATGGTAGATAGTTAAGTGATGCATAAACAGTTAAAAATAGTTAAGATTGGTTGAAACAGCTCGCGAGAAGTAATAGTTAAAACATTTCAAAATATTCATAAATAACACAACCTGTTAAAATAGTTAGCTTAAAGTTACAGATCAACGCTAAAAAATAGTTATCTAAAAGTAAAAGTAGTAAAAATGGTTGCAATTGTTCAATAAACATGAAATGGTTTGTGTTAAAGACTTGAAATAGCTAAAAGTAACGGCTAAATGATGAAAATCGCAGCAAAAAGAAATTCATTTTTCATTGCCAACTGACAGAAATGGTTAAAATAATTCAGAATTCAGTGGGTCAAAGTCAAGGCTGATGACATCAGCTAAATGTATAAGTGTAGTACATCTGCAAACTTAACCAAACTGATCTACACACTGATATTTTAATTGTATAATAACAGTAATCACTGTATATGATTAATAGTGCAAAATAACATGTGGTTTAAAATCAATGAATGTTGAATGAAGACATTTAAAAAGGTGAGTGGAGTTCATCTGACAGGTTGGGAACCTGTGCTGCAGACAGACCAGATGGGGCCTTACCAAGGTAATTACTTTTCCTCACTTTATGGCCAGGGTGAATTTTGATTTGATGTGTCATTCAGGATAAAATGGTGTCCTCTTCAGCTCATTCTTGTCACTTGCGCTTCAGTTTGTGATCTGAATAACTGCTTGTCCAAAGTGTTCAGAAATGAGTCAAAACCCTGATGATTCAGAGGAAGGAACTGACTGCAAATCTGTTTCTTTACGTCAAATATCTGACAAGGATATAACATCATCATCATCATCATCATCTATGATGGCCATTAACTGCCCAAAGCCTAATCCTATTTTAACTAGCAGCATGTAATCACAACATATAGCTCACTCTTCTGCCACCGTCAGCTGGGAGAAGAGCCTCAAACACACGATAAGAACTAAACACGCTGTCACTCAGCTAAAGCTCCTCACATCAATATTGGTTTCCAGTAAAGGACAACAAACTAAAGCAGTGCCATGCAACCTTAACACTGACACACAGGATGCTTTTAAACTGCAGAAACGACTCCTTTCATAGTAAAAACGGCTGTCAGGGAAGATTATTTCTGGTCTAACATGCCGGCTAATGGAACAGTAAATATCGGAGCCTCTGAAAGCTTTTTAAGCAGTGCACAGATTAGCCTCCTTATCTTCAGCTAGCCCAACAGAGTGCTAGAATGACTACATGATTGAACATGCCATAAATATTGTTTTCGTTAAACTGACTGACGTGCTGGAAACTTTTCTCAGTGAATGCTTTGAAGAAGCTTTTCTTTACATAAAGGCAGTGTGGTTTCTTCAGCGGCTCCATCTGCGTCCTTGCAATGCCCCTAAATGACAGTCGGGCAGTGTGAGGTGGCTGCGCAGTAGGGAAGCGCACTTCAAAGCAGGCCATTTCATCTTCAGCGAGGCGGTCTGCCTCAAGTGGAGCATGAGATAAAAAAAAAATAAAAAAAGGAGGGGAAAAAAAGAAAAATCAATTCTCTATATCAGGCTTCTTCCTTTAAGCCATGTGCTGCTCTTTGTGATGGTGCATTCAAGCCAGCACCTGAACTCTACCACAGTTATCTGCTGAGGGAAATTTGACAATAGATAAACATAAATCTAGTGGAAAATCTTTGAAAAATTGTGTATTTTAACTACTGTGTATTTGTCCTACATTTAAATTCTATGTCATGCAACTTCACAATATCATGGAGTAAGTGTAGCAGACATGATCAGCCTACTGAACACAAAAATGGTCTTAGAAACTTCAGAACCAAAGTATGAGATGTCAGTAATTCATAAAAGGAAAGAAAAAAACAGTATGCCAATATGAATGACAGGTATTGCACCGAGTAGAACAAGGAGAGACGGTACAATTCAGGTTTTGAATCAGGGAACAGCAAAAAGTAGCAGACTTATTCACTAGATAAGATTGATACCTCGTGTTTGTCAAACAGTATAAATACTTTAAAATGTCAGCTTGCTGAGCTCTTACTAAGGGGTGAAAAATTAACTATCAACCAGCACCTCTAAAGTAATGAACACACCTCTAAAGTAATGAACACATTATACAACTTTTGTTAAATCCCTATAAAAACCAAGGTTAAAAATGAAAATGTATGGTTTTGCAGGGAGGTTCAATGGCCTTGGCTGGGAAGACGAGACTCCAGTGATCTTTGGAGGTGCTGGTGGGAAGGTTTTCTTGAGAGCAAGGCAATTAGAGTTTGATAAAATGAAAATGGGTGTCTTCTGCTTAAATCAAAACACGGAGGTAATGCTTCGGGGAAAATACAATTACAATTTAGCAAGACATAATGGTAAGAAAAATATGAAATTCTGACAAAGTAAATTGGCAAAACTTGTTTTTGTTAGAGGAAAGATTGGATCCATTCACAAAACTACATTGCCCTTCAACTTATTTATTGATGTACTGAACATGGAAAAAATCCAAAGTATCCAAACAAAGTAAAGAACATGTACATCCTTTTAAATACTCAACAAAAGATATTCTATTCCGAAAAAACGCTGTGAACCAAGTCAGACTATACAACTTCAAATAAATAATCATTCTTATATTAAGAATTGAGATAAGAGGGGTCGGAGGGAACAATTTTTCATGCCGGACCATCAGCACAATTTGTCAAGACCAAATAATCATGAAGAAGTTACAAAAGAAATTTTTTTTTAACAATGACAGGTCAGGCATGAAAAATGTAGCTTCTACCCCACAGCAGCAAGTATCACAACTCATCTAGACTTAAATTTAACTTTTACAAGTAACACAAAGGAATAGATAAACAAGAAAAAGCAGTCGCAAAGATAATTATATAATGCATAGCACACTGCTCATTTAAGGGGAAGCATGACTAGTAATTGGTTTAAATACCAAGCAGGATGCAGGTGCAGTATTCAGTGCATCTAAGGCTCCACTAGCCTCTGTTTGTTTGTTTAAGATTACCGAGATGTTGTTTGACAAACTCTTGCAACCAATTTTGCTATCGTTAATGGAACTGCTTCACTGATCTTCCCCCAAAGTGAATAAAGCAATATACACCTTTTTACGATTTTAAAGACAGGTTATATGCATTACGTATATATATGAGTATGAAAAAAAAAAAACTAATCAAATAGTTCAAAACTGTGGTTTATATCCATTCTTTACCACATAAATATATATCTATAATGTTTATATATAAAAAACAAAAACATATGTCTATAGTTTCTTAATACCTTTTTTTTTTTTTTTTTTTACGAAGCAAGACTATCTACAGACCAAACAACCAACAAATTTGATGCACTGTAATGCTAGTCCATGGGACAACAAATCAAGTTTTTCAACTGAAGGGAAACTGAAATTCAAAGGTTAATAACCCAAATGAAATTACCTTACATACTCCATAAAAAGAAAAAAGAAAACGATATATATAATATCACACTTTCCGATGAAGTCCAAACTAGAAACAAAAGAAGTCTGCCAAATACTCAACATAAAAAAGGACTTATTTACATAGCTCAAAGCTCAGGAGTAATCCGTTCTATTCTTCAGACTAGTTTTTCTTAAGCTGCTGCCTTCATTGGCTTGTCCTCGATCGTTCATACAAAGTATGTAAAAACCCTTATTGGTTGATATTAAGACAAAATCAGTCTAATGATATATCGTAGTTACACCACAAAAACACCATGAGCTCCGTCTGAAGGGAATCCTTTAGGAAGAACTGATTTTTTATTCCCCCATTTACCTTTTAAGATATCTCCGAGTTATAATTTTGCATGCACTTTTCGAATAAACCTTTTCTTTTTGTCCGTTTCCAAATCAAATCGGAAAGCGAGTTGCTAGTCATAATAACAACCAGGATGACGGGGCACCCACAGATGATTTTACAAATGAAACCAGCACTGCCATTGATTCTATAATCTAAAGATAATACAAAGATCTCAAAAGGTATCTTTTACATCATAAATCTCCCCAGAAATTTCAACCACTGCAAACTTTCCTGTAAAGTTCAAAAGCTCACAAGGTGTCATATGAAGATATTTCTCAAAGTATCCAAGTCAAAATATTTTGTTCCAGGTCCAGTAAAAAGTTTCTCCAAATTTTTCTTTTTATAAAAATAGATGCTTTTTAAACCCACATCAAAGAGGTTCTTAGCTCTTTGGCAAGGTACTGCTTTAAGAATTTTTTTTTTGTCTTTTATCCTTTAAGTTTACAATAAGCAACATTATGCAGCCAACCAATAACCAACTCATATTACAATGAACGGAATACTTACAAAATCAACAAAACTGCAAATAGTTCAAAATAAGTACTTGGTAACCACTGAAGGCATAACGCACCTAAGGCAAATCAGGACACAGAGAAATACAAAGAAAATCACTACACATAACCATACAAGACTAACTGCTTCAAAGCAGATGTGCAACAAAATGACAAAAACCTATAGTAAAGTTTTAAATGGTCCATCTGTTAAAGACAATAAGAGAAGTCAACATCACAGGCATTAAAACCTGCAGTATTTTTTTTCCTGTTTTAAAGTATATTGAGAAGATTCAAAGCGTAGCAATGAAAAGAAAAAAAAAAAATCACATTGTTGGACGCTAATTTGTTTTTCTTCGTAACACTGACTTACAAAGCTGTTTTTACTAATGTAGAAAGTTACGGTTAATGCGCTTCCATTTTCTGTTTCCTTTTTCTGCGGAGTTTTCTAGAAACAATCTCAGTGGGTATTAGGCTTTGTGTGTTTTGTTGGTTTTGAACGAGACTTGCAGCACTCTGTCCCCGAGGCGGTATCCATTCAAGCTGGCGATGGCCACGGCCGCCTCGTCGTAGTTAGTCATGGTGACAAAACCAAATCCTTTGCATTTGTTTGTGTTGAAGTCGCGAATAACCTTGACATTTGTGACGGCACCAAATGGCCCAAACATCTGCCAAAGGATGCTCTCGTCTGCGTCTGGAGCCAGGTTGTAGACGAAGATACACCAGCCAGTGCCTGCGTGCCCCGGGATGTTGATGCCAGCCAAGCTGGTCACCCCGTCAATGGCCATGGGGGAGAACCTGCTGCAAAAGACAAAAAGTAACATGGTTCAAGGCAAGAGCCAAAATGAGGACAAAATGGGCCTTTTTAGAAGACAAGACATTGTGCCAACAGGCCTAATAGAATCTGACAGGTCTCTGCAGAGATCTGCACTCGCTATGCTTCATTCTGAGTCGTGTTTACGTTGCTTCTACAGTCATTTCAGAAACCAGTTTATCATACTGCCCTACAAAGCAAAAAGGCAGTAACTACGCAGGGTGCAGAACTGAGAAAAATGACTTTAAAGTTATCCTGTAATCCAGCCGTTTAGTTACTGTACAAACGACTACCATTTTTCTCCAAAACGACACATTTGAGATAAGATGTTTTGTCACATAACAAAGGATGCCTTGAAAGTCTTGAAAATGATAACTCATTTTTGACCAAAAATGCAGTTACTGCCTTTTTGCTTTGTAGGGCAGCATACATCTTTATCAATTCAAATAAGTCTTTTGATAAGTAAATATTTTTCTTGAGCTGGATAATTAGTTAAAAAGTCAGCCTCTTCAAAAAACCTGACACCCACTGCCAAACCTGAACTTTCATAAACTCTTTATTCCGGTTTTTCTTTCTCTGTATTTTGGAGCTGTGTTTTTTCATGCTCTCTATGTTAACACATTGAAGCCTGGAAGGCGGATACGTCGTTTTGTAGTATTTGTATAAGCTCTCAAATACTTTTTGAATTTCATTTCTATCTGCTACAGAGGCTGAAAAATCTATTATTTAGTAGAAGCGTTGACACTTCTGTTGAATTTCCAGAAAAACTTCAGGTTTTAGGGGCTTATGGTAAAATCACCCAGAGGTTTTACAGGCAGTTTTAGGCCTCAATGGGTTAAGCAACTGAGTATCTTTAAAAGAGGTACATAAATCCGAAAAAATTATTACTTTTAAAGAAAGAAAATTGTTGAGCTGTCATTCTGACTGAGCAGCAAAATGAGCAGTACACAATCAAGTTAAAATGCATACACAAAGTGAGTTATTTAACATTAGAGTTAGAGCTCATAAAGCCAGCATGACACTTTCTGAGCTCATCATGAGCCAGCAGAGACAGGATCACAGAGTTATTTAGTCAAAAACAAAAAGGGGCAAATTGTAATGGATCAAGTACCATATTGAAGTTGGAGTTTGTGCCAAGAGTGGAATAAAAAGGCATGCGAAAGCCCTTGCTTTTGATAAATGTGGTTTTGCAGTTTGAAGAAACAAAATTCCAAGTGCATGGAAAGCCTATGAATTATTGCAGCAGGTGTCACATAAGATTAGCTGCTCCAGTTGGCCTCTCAGGGAACATCCACCATGACAGGTGTGCTCCCAGCATCAAGGACACGCAGAGAGATTTGGCAACGAAGACGTCAGCCAACGAGCGGGGCAGAAGAGAAATCACAAGTCTATTGTCGCCGGTGATGGGCCTTTGAGCTTTCAGGGGATTGGACTTCAATCATACTTGAGGAAGGCATTCTTATAAAACTGAACTTAGACAAACTGGTATCCTGGCGAATCCTGAAAGACGTCTGACGCAACAAAGTTTAAAACAGGACAGGGCTGTCCATAATAGATCAAGGTACGAGTATGGAGCTCAAAATACAAGTATGCAATTTTGTGCAATAGCAAGTAAGACATTGTAAAAATTCTGTCCTTTATGTAGACGAGGAGCGTAGACTTAAATCCAGACATGTTGTGACATTATGTCAAGATTAAAGCACTTCACTGCATCACTGTCACTGACCTTATTATAGAGAGGGACCTCAATATCATAATTATCCTTTAAAAGTTGCCCATAATGAACCTTCAGAACTTTACATAATGTATTATAGTGTGTGTTGTAGAGAAGGCCATCAACAGGGCTGGCACAATATCAGGATTTCAGCAAAAATAATTCATAATGATATTATTGCAATAAAAGACATCATTTACTGATCCCTGAGGAGAAATTTCATTTTTCCGCAGTAAAAATGTTTTTTTTCTAATCTAATCTGTTTTTAATCTTTCCTCATTTTGAGTTTTGTCGCTTTTCTGGCAAATTAATTACACTCAAAATACAAGTGTGGGGAGGTGGAGTATAAAATTAGATATAGCTCTGATAAAGAAATGTCAAATGATTTTACTTAAATTAGAAGAGTGATGATGCAAGTATATCACCAGAATTTATGCATCACAAAAATCCAGCTGTGCTTTATTATGGTAGAGCAGGGGTGGGCAATTCATTTTCCCAAGGGGCCACATGACCAATACCACGAAGGTTGCAGGGGCCGGACCAAAACTCAGAACTAAATTCTCCTCGATATTAATTTAATCGCTTTATAAAATACAGTAAATTATCTGGTTTTGAGCTGCTACTGATAGGAATACATGTTATGATGAGACTGTTAATAATGTGGAGTAAATCAATATAGCAGTAAAAAATAGTAAATACTCCAATCACCATTCCATTTATTTTAAACACAACTGTAAATGGCCTTTAGCAAGGTTCCTACTGTTTTTGTATTATATAACTTGTTTTTCATGTTTGTACATTTTCAAGGTATTTAACAATGTTGTGATGCTTTTATTTTGAAAAGGTGCCGTCCAGTGTGAAACGGGTGCTTTCATTTTGAAAGGTAGTGACAGGAAATAACAGGTAGAACTGTTAAATGAAAAAACTAACGGTAAATAATAACGAGTGCGTAGTAATTCATATAAAGTTGATATAAAGTATTTAAAAGGCTTCTATAGTGGCGGCTGACAGGATACAAGGTTTGTTAAAGTTTATTTTCTTCTGTCATATATATTAGTGGCTATATTTGTTGTCTTAACTATAGTAAAAGTGCTTGTTAGCTCTAGTGCTAATGCTTGCTATTTTTTTCAAAATAAAAGCACTGCGGTTATATAGAGGGAATATTATTGTCTCAGGTCAGAGGAGCAGATCATCTTTCTTCTTTAGTGACACTCGCTGTTTCTTCTTGTTTCTCTCTGCTCCTTCCCTACTCATAAAAACACACAAGCCTCTTTCTGCATTTTCCACACCCGCTAAATATTTACATTATCACTTGCTGTTAAGACAAACAGCCTGATTCACTCACACCAACTGGATTATGTATATATTTGTGTGTAGAGGGGAGCACTAATGCATGCACACAAAAGCTTTTTCCTTTGATCAACAACCTCATATTGAATCAGTGCTACCTTATGCAGTGTTAACTACCTACGCAATGTTGCCAAGACCTCATGCAGGGAGAAATAAACACAAGAAAAAAAAGGTATCCAATCACCTCCCTCATGTTAGGTCTGAATTTCCCTCAGGATCATAAAAAAATATATAAAAGAGAATCAATTTACCTTTTGACTCCATAGGCCATGTTCAGCAGATTGTCCAACCTAAAAAGAAAACACCAACACACACAAACCCATTAATTTCAATTTAAAGAAAGCTTTTTATGAGATGAGTGATGCTTTTTGACAGGATGACAGAGATGAGTAATATGTCTGAACCATCATAAAGTCAGCTGTTTCATTCAAGAGGATCCCAAGAGCGTCATGTCCTTATTAACCTGTTGACTGAACTTGTTTATTATTATTATTATTCAACCTACACAATTTGAGCCAACCAGAGACATTCTGTTCATATAGAAAGTGCAGGTTATGCTGAAAATCTTGCAGATTTCACATGAAATTATCAAATTTCCACAAACTGTGATGAATGGACTGAAAAAGCAAACTCATTTATGAATTAATTTCCACACTTATGTCACTAAGTAGGCCAATTATCCAAAAACTTTCAGACCATCTAGTGATTTATCCACCAGAGTATTGCTCATCTCATTTTCATATTTGTCAATCTGCTCAAACCCAATTGTGTCATAGGCTTACATCTGCAACAGGAGGAACACAGCAAAGTTGAAAATGTGAATATGGGGTGGAATTATTCTGTCCAGAGTATTGATGAGCTCCAACACAGAATATTTTCAAAATACTGCTGAGAGACAATTTAAATGCTAATTTTAAAAAGCCTCAGAGGGTCAGACTCAAAATCACTCGCAGTATTAACTAGGCTTGGCTCTAATCAGATTTTTTTTTTTTCTTTTCATTTTTTTATTTTGGTGTGCCCCTTTTACCTGAAGCGCTGTGCCTGCTGTGCGAGGGGTCCTGGGTACCTTCGATTGGGTGACTGATAGAGCTGGGACAGCAGCGCCTGGCTGGTCTTCTGGCTCGGGTTGTTTGCAAACTTGACTGTAATGGGTTCGGTGGCACCAGGCGGCTTCTGACAGTTAAGACCCTTGATGGCCTCCTCCGCCTCAACCCGCCGATCAAAACGAATGAAGCCAACCCCTCTGGAAACGCCTGAGGAGAATACATTAACATAAGATTAGTCACGTGCTGAATTTCTCTTGATAACCTGACTTGATCTGCAGAGTGGCGTCATGGCAAGTAAACAGTCATTTATGGGTTAAAAATAAACTTTATTTCATTTATTTTATTCGTTTATTTAACAGGGGCAGTGCATGGCTCTCAGCCGTACCAGAATTAGCTACCAGCTAAATTTCATCTGTAGTCCCTGGGCAGGAACAAATAACATCAGTCTAACACAAACAAACAAGCCTTTCAAACAGAAACAACAAAGTTTCACACTCTTAAAACACAATAGAACACAGGACAACAGCAAGAGTAAAATCACAGTATTAAGCCACAACACAAAACAATGTTAAAATACAACACTTAAGAGACTGCAGAATAGTGAACTAATGTTAAAATACAACACTTAAGAGACTGCAGAATAGTGAACTAATGTTTGAGTTTATAGTTGGTGGGTGCATGATTGGGTGGATTTAAGCCACAATTTTATTTTAGATTTAAAACCAACGAATGTGCTGATGTCTCTGCTCCAGCAAATCTTTCAAATGAGATCAGATATACAATGCCCAATTAACAAAATGTGATACTGTATATATTTTTTATATTGTTTCTATCGCATTGCAAAAAAACAGAAATGATCCTTACTTGCCATTTGTTAACATGAACTATACAACCATGTGGTCATTTCATATAGACTTTATATCTAATTTGTTTTTTTTATGCATTTCTTATTTCTCAAAAATTTGAGTACAGGAACGAATACAAAAGGCAGAAGCACAAACATTAGTCGTGACCCATTCCCAATCAAGAAAAGCTGCAAATACAAAGAAGCACAAGAGAAATGTGTAGCAAGAGAATAAACATGGGGGAGGTGAAGAAGTGACTTTGACTGAGCATCAGCAACGATACAAAGCTTTCCCCACCGTGAGACAATGGTGGGCCGCAGGGAGACATGAGACCATGGGTACATCTCACTGCTCTTATTTTAGGTCTTCTCGCTCCTAGCCTGGCTAACAGCAGACTAATCACAAATGAGATTAGTCTGGAAACCAGCCGTTCATTTCTCCGTAGAGGAGGCGTGGTTTACGATCCTCCGGAGCCGTTTATTGGACGCTTAGAATGTCTATCAAAGCGTCTGTAGGTAGCTCTTAGCCAATCAGATCAGTTATACCAGATGACGTATGTAGAGCGACAGAAATTAATGTTTACATCTATGGTTTACATAGCCGGACTAGCCCATCTCTACTTTGAGACTAAAATGCTCAATTCTGCTTCTGCAACGTTTTTCTGCATGTTCTGACTCTGGCTGCTCACAGTCTACCGCCAGTGTGTGTCTGTGAGAGAGTGTTGCTTGATGCTTTGCTTCTCCAGTTCTCGCTTTCTGCAAGATTATTTATTTTTACACCTTATCCCCCCTCATGTCATTCAGCCACACACATCCACTGATTTTATGATCAATAAACAAGCTGCTGGGGGTCTCTGGGGGCTCCGCTGTCCCCCGGCTCGTAGCCAGATCACCGGCGTTACGGTAGCGGGGCTATTAGCGGGGCTAGTAGCGGGGCTAGTAGCAGCGCTAGTTGGTAGATTAGTAGATTAGACTTTTCCCAAATCCTGTCGGAAGCAAGGCTAAAACATCCTTTTTCGTGGTGAAACAGGAGTGTAAAGTCAAACGTTGTTCTTCTTTTAAAATCAACTTTCGCTCTAAACTATTTAAAACACCGTCTACAGCTAAAGAGAGTTTTGCGTCTGCTGCAGCCATGTTGGATCTGTAAGAAAACTACAAAACTACAAGCTTCCGTCTTCCGAGTAGTACGCGTCATCGTCTTGCCGTCCCTCCCCGGTCTGTGATTGGATCCTAAAACAGGGCTAAGAAACGGCCCTGGTTGCCAGACTGCCTGGAGGTTCGAAATGAAATTCGAGCGCACAAGGCAGTATGGGTATATAGATTAGATTAGATAGATTTGCCACTTTAATCTAGTAAATTTGCAACTTTTTTCTCGAAATATTACCTGAAGTTACCAAATATAGTTCTCTACCTGATAAAGGGTTAAGTAACAGATTGAAGCCAACAAATCAAAGTTGATCTAACCATCATTCCTTTAACTTATTTACCTCGTACTGCCCTCTTGGGACCACCATGCATGTCTTTTTGCTCTTGTTTCTTCCTGCTTATGAGCTTCAATATCTTTGCAAAGCTACAAATCGCTCCATCATGCCAGTACCCCAGGTTGCTTGAGGTACTACTTCTTGCTGCACATTTGTCATTTTGATATTTGCTTGTTTTTTGTATACATTCCAGTATTCGTTTTGGAGAGCATTTTCATAATGTTTGTGCTTTTTTAGAGCCGGAGCACAACAAAAAGTATTAGAAAATATGACCACCTTCGTAGAAGGCGTTAGTATATTGGTTTGTGAGCATTAGAGTGTCCTCCATGGGATTTTGTTGACTGGTTCCCCCCTTTTCTTACAGCTTGATCACAGAGTGTGCCATTAATACAAATGTAAAACTGAGCTGTACAAAAAAAAGTGGTTTTATGTTTGACAAATAAAGAACCATTTCCCATAATGCATGCCTGAAGGAATATCCTATGTTTCAGCAGCACATAGGGACAGAACCACTGGGAAATGTCTCAGTGAAAGATTCTGTTTATTAGTGTTTCATAAGGGCTCTGCTGCCATATGACAGTTGAGAAATAGAGAATATAACTCCTCTAAATGCATTTCATTTCTTGCCATGAAACAGACATTGCATGTACACCTTGGGGATGGGGAAGGAAAGCAAGAGAAAGTAAGTGCAGGCAGAAGGGAGATTGGAAGGGAAAAGACATTATGAAGCATTGAGTCCTGCTACTTAACACCCATTTCATATTCTAGCCAACTATGCATATTTATGAACACCTCTAGTGGAAAATTGCATTTTTGGGGACCTCATCCCAGCACCACCTCTGATGTATTTCTCAGGCCTGGCTGTGTCATTTTGTTCAGGAGTCACTGGGGGAAGGAGTAGAAGAAAAGGAGCAAAGTAAAAAATTGAAAAAGAAAGGGAGGGGTTTGGGGTGGCAGCTGTCATGTTGCACTCACCAGTCACCTGGTCCACCAGAATGCGTGAGGTAATGATGCGTCCATACTGAGAGAAGAGCTGCTCCAGTTCTTTCTGAGTCATGGTTTTTGGCAAGCCACTGACGTACAAATTTGCATCTCTGATGGAGGCGGAGCTTGGGCGGGCATAGGAAACCTACAGACGGAGACAGTTCAAACGGCCATCAGTACATTACAGCCATCACAAACCTCTAATAAGAAACTGTCTGCAATCAGGGTAGGCTATTCATCACATTTTATGTTACATTTGTCCAAACTAACAGAGGCAGAGGTGCAGATGTGGTGACCCATTTCTAGCAGGAAGAACACTAAGTCATAATTGAGTTTTCTTTACATATACTCATGCTATAGAGCAGGGATGGGCAACTGGAGGCCCGGGGCCGCATACGGCCCACACCCTCACTTGAAGTGGCCCTCAGCACAACTACATGCATTTGAGCATGAAATCTTAAAAGTGCAGTGTAAAAATGCACAAAATTACTTCTTGCAATTAATGTTGTTCTGCTGTTCTTGCATTGAAAAAAAAGAAAAGAAATCACAGTAAGTGGTTATTTTTATTTGTTTTAAACCTTTTGTATTCCTATTTATACTGTTATACATGCATTTGAGCATGAAATATGTTAAGTTACTGCACTGTAAACATATTTAAAATAGCAGTTTCATCATATCTGGTTAAGTGCCCGGTCCTATATGTGGCCCTGTGGTAGTGTTGATGAAAAATTGTGGCCCCCTCCAGCATTTAAGTTACCAATCCCTGCTATAGAACCCACGTGTCACTGCATGTGTGACATGTATTGCATTTAAGTGCAAATGCAATCACATATAATGCTCTATGCAAAGACAAAATGTTTGTACCACACTTTAAGTTTCTTATGATACTGTGCAATTAAAAAAAAAAAAAAAAGGATGGTTTATCATCAAGTCACACACTGTGAATGAAAAAACTGATACCATTGAGTATATTGATAAATGAAATGACATTTTCTCAGATTGAAATACAATTGCTACTGGTAGCATTTCCAATACAGCAAGTATTGCAACACAACAAGTGCGTTTTCAACTAAGTTTACTCAAGATAAAAAGCATGTATAATGACTTGACAAGAAAACTCTTAAAAAGGTGTGTTTGTGTCGCAAAAGTTGACTTGAGGTTACATCCATTTCAATGATGTAGAATACAAATGTCAACAGATGCAGGTGGCGTGCCTGCTTAGTTTAAAAAATGTTTTAACTTGAAAGTTCTTGCTTATCCTGAAGCTGTGAAACGGGAAAAGTATACACCACAGAAAAAAGGAGAGTGAACAAAATAAGAAAATGTGAGTTCCTGGTGAGTATTAAGAGCAGTCTAATTTGACACACACACACACACACACACACACACACAGGTTGTTTGCGGCTAATAAACAGACTGCACAGATTTAATTGTGCAGTGTGTATTTCAAAGCAAAAAGGTGCTTCCTGTTTGGTCTGAATCCGAACGGCCTGAAGACAAGAACCACACTGAATATAGAAACTATATTTAGGTAGTAATATGCAGTAAACCTCTATTCATCCCATTGCTATGCCAGGTTTTCTCCATTGTGATTGTTTTTATAATAATTGATTCCTACAACAATAGAGTGATGCAATGTAATAATTTGTCTGCGCCACAGACTGTGTTTGTCACCCTATTTCTCTTTCCCTGGTGCATACTTAAGAATGACTCTCATCGGCTAAATGGACAGTGACGAATCAGTCTGTACAGAAAATAACTTAAACTTGCATTTTCTGTCCGTCAACTCGGTTGGAAACCTGACAGAGATGGATGCAGCATCAGGCCTGTCTAGACAGCCCTCATTTAAAAAATAAATGGGTCATTTTTAAAAAATTTCTACAGACAACAGAGTAGTGTGGCCGCCCATTAAAACTAATCTCGCCCATTCCCTTATTTTGAAAGTCAGGAGATATTTGGAGAGCCTCCAGCACCAGGCTAGATAAATATGCAGCATATATCAACATTTGTCCATAAACACAGCAGAGTAATAGAAAACAGAGGGGGGCCAGGGATTCATCTACCAGGTCCTGCAGATCAATACATCATTACACCCCTGAGTAGTCATAAATTCTTTTTTTTCCTTTCACTGCACCCATTTTCAGTCATGTAGACATTTATACAATGGCATGCAGAAGGAAGCCATACAGCCTAAATTTAGTAGCTGGTGTGTAAGAATTGCTTGAGGATGGTTTTGTGGAGGACTAAATGAGAGGATCTCAGAAAGGGAGAAAAGAAACAGTGAGAGCAAAGACTCTCAAAGCTGAATCTAGCAATCCCCTCCATCTTGAGACTTGACTGTCAATTACCTGAATAGCACCACAGCTGTATTTAATTACAGTATTGGATGTGTTAAATGGTCCAATACCAAGTCCTTATAATTATATGCAATGGATTATATGAAAAAAAGAGGGGGGAAAAAAACCACTGTTTAATTAACCCTTTATCAGGCAAATAACTATATTTGGTAACTTCAGGTAATATTTCGAGAAAAAAGTTGCAAATTTACTAGATTAAAGTGGCAAATCTACAAGAAAAAAAGTCGCAGATTTAAGAGATTTAAAGTGGCAAATCTACGTGAAAAAAGTTGAAAAAAAAGCAACTTTTTTCTCCCAGATTCACCACTTTAAATCTCATAAATCTGCAAATTTTTTCTCGTAGATTTGCCACTTTAATCTCGTAAAAAGATTTGTCAAAATATTATTTTCGTACGTTTTTTTTTTTTTTTTTTTTACACATTCTGGCTGTATGTAATATCCTCCAATATTCTCTAGGGTTGAAATTTGGAATTTGCAAGTATTTCAATGAGTGCCCTATTAAGGGTTAAAGCTTTAAAAAATTAATCCTTTGTGCTCACATATATCGATAAGAACTCAACTCGATCACCTCGTCTCACCCTGTTTCTGCTCTATAATGAAGGCTGACAAAGTGAACGTGAAAGCCAAAGCTCCCTGCCCACAGCCAGACTACTCCCTCGTTTCTCCTCATCCCTGCCTCCAAGTCTCACCTTCACACTTCATTTGATGCTAATATTTGCAAAGTATATTCCTCTACCTCACTGGGATATATTTGCACTTCTGACAGAGCAGCTAGATAATTCTGGATGTGTGATATATATAAAAAATGTGCCCATGTTATACTTTCAGAGGTATGAACTGAGGAATAGAGGTGGAGAGAAAGATGTGTTCGGTTTGATTCATGGGAACGAAGTGCTATGGCTCATAACACGCCTCATCTTCAACTGTCAATATAATATTCAACTGTTAAATACAGAAATAATCAAGCGTACAGCTCACAAATTTGGTGCTATTCAAACATGAATTTTCTATCACAGAATGTGTTTTTGCCCACAGACATTTTCATGAATACCCCTCTGCCCAATGTGAGAAGGGATCTGGCTCACTCCTTGCAAGACCACTGTGAAAAAAAAAAATCACATCTAATAATCTGCCTTCACCATCCACAAATCCTGCAGCACTATATGAAGCAAATGAGTTTTTCCACCAGCACATTGCCTGATGAATGCTAATGGCAGCCACCTCCCTGTAAAGGCATACAGCAGTGCTACAGCACATGCAACCATAGAAACAGTTCTGCTCTACTTGAGGCCCAGGCAAAGCCGCATGTGCCCAGATTAACAATAGGCTCTCCCTTTCCACCCCACATTTCTCCAGCCTCATTATGCTCCGACTCCAACCCAGAGAGCTAGACATGAACGGCATATCTCGGATTTTTGCAACCAGTTGTGAATGGTAACAGATTACAGAGGGTTGCATATGACCTTCTGATTAGGTAACTTATTGCAGTTAAGTATAAACGTGTGAATGCCTGTTTTACAAAAAAAATTATAAAAAAAAAGTCTCATGCATGACATCTTACCTTGATGGTTTTGGTCTGAAGTCTCAAGCCATTTAAGGTATTGATGGCTTTTTCTGCATCCTTCGGGTCCACATAATTCACAAATCCATAGCCTAGGCTCTGCCCTGCAGTCACAAGAGCAGAAAATACAAAAAAGCATCACAGTTAATAGAAACTGAAAAGGGGAAAAGTGCTGAATACAAACACCAGACAACATATTACAACTAAATGGGGACAAAGCTGCCTTTTATGAATGAGTGGCATCAATGCAGTTTTACTCAAGAAATGAAGTGTCAGTAATATCAGGGTATACAGATGAACAGTCAGTCTTTATTTCTTATTTGGCAGAGCATGAAGAACACACGAGGTCACAGGCCCACTTCCAACATCTATTTGGCTCACAACCTATCGTAAATTCTAAAACTAGCTCTTTGACAATCATGTCTTAAATTAAAAACGACAGGCAATTGCTCTGCTTTCACACCAACTCATCTCTGACACTGAGCAGTAGCCGAGGCTCAATGTGTTCCCCTCCCTCTACAGTTTATCTCTAAAATGTACAATAGATTGACACCCACTCTTTATGTGCACAGAGGCAATTCAATTTCCTCCACCCACACTGCTGGGTCTCTTTGCAATTCCGCTGCCGGTCAAGTTCACCAGCTCAAGCAGCTTCAGCATATTAACACGGTACAAATAAGCAACTTGTGTCTGAAACTTTATAAGAGATTAAATCAGGTTAATATTTTCATATGCCCCGCTATCACATTTAAGCACAAGACATGTTCAGAGAGATGATTGAGAGTCTAAAGGGTGTTGTGATAGAAAATCTGCAGTCTAGATGTGTCCATCACTTACATAATTCCCAAACATTGTTTTTGGGACTCTTTACATTTAAATTTGCGTTTTTCTAACATATATTAGCAGAACCATCTTTTACATATTAGATTAGATTAGACTTTATTAATCCCACAATGGGGAAATTTCTTTGTTACAGCCGCAAAGTTTCACACAATTTTTAAGATAAGATAAAAATATACAAAATATACAATAATAATATACTATATACAACTTAGTGCAAATTAAGTGGAGAATTAAGTGGAGAATGTGCAGAGTAAATTTTATGTGTATATTATATATATATATATATATTAATATTATGTGGACCATTAAGACTATGAAATGTATAACTGTATGTGACAGTGACAATATACAAATTCTATATAAATTAAAAACAACAAAGAACGTTAAAATAAAAATATGAGTATTACTAAGAAAACACCCAACTGTTAAATATTGCTTGCAGCATTGCTACAGTATCAATTTAGCTCTACTGAACATCTTAACACCATATATGCATCTATACTGGTTTTATCGGTCCCACCACCATGAGTCATTGCTCTCATGGGTGGTTTCAGCTGTGATCAAGTTAAGTTCATAAACTTAATTTCACCTTACATCTCAGGGACCGTTATAGCCAGGAGAAACATGCTGAGCCTTTGAAATGAGCTGGTGAAATGACAGTTCTACTTAAGCCTTGCAGGCAAACCGCCTGCTTCTCTGTGTTTTACTGTAAATGCTGTATGTGGGCACGCTCTGCCCTTATACTGTGGTCTTCCTATGGAACATCTGAGTAGCTGCTTCATCTTGGGAGGCCTTAAACGTGGTTCTATAACAAACAACTTGCTCACTTTAGGCTGTCATTAATGAGTAGAGGAGACATGCTGGGATGCACTTTCAAACAGACAACTGCACCCAGCTTCCAGTAAAAGACTAGTGCTGCCCATAGTGGGAGGAAAATGACACAAAGACTAAGCTGCTGCAGCAGCAGCAGCAGCCAAGGCGAGAACATTTAAAGCAAAGAGGAAGCATGCATCTCTCTGGTGATTACTTAACATCTGATGTAGCACCAGTACACAGATGTAGGCTGGCTTAAATCCATCGCCACAGGGCCAAGGGAGAGACAAAAGCAACACAGTCTGGAGGGGATAGGGTTTTATGTAGAGCTGAAACTGAAATCAGAGCATCATTCCTGAGAAATGACTTGGAGGCTTTGAATAACATTAAGGGCCTAATTTTTCCCCAACTGAGTTTGAAGAGTTTTTCCCGGCCCAATTCAAGCTTTTATCAGAAAAGATACTAGTTATTGTTGATGAAAAAAAGGTTGTCATCAATCCATTTTCAATGCTTTCAATGCCTTTTGCCTGCAATGTAAATGTCCCCTTTTTTAACTTCGACCAGAAATAAAAAATAAAAAAAATGTTTTTTTAAAAACACTTCATTTTAGCACATTAAGCAATAGCAGACATGCTGAAAATATTTCAGAGCAAGCACTGGAACTGCAGTGCTTTCGACAAACAAGTTTGATTTCTGTTCATTTTAGTGCTCTCTAGACATTCACCTAAAAAGTAAATTTGCCTTCATCGAGTGTCCCATTTGAAAAATATCTAATGCCAACCCAAGAGCTAAAACAACCTTTCCAGCTGGCTGCATTTGTATTTCTTTAATAAAAAGGAAAATTTGTTTTTATATGGCTAATTACGCTTAATCAGATCACCAGTGATGCTAAGAGCCTCTGGAATGGTGCCGTAAACAGAGCCCCATCTACGCACTTAGTTTCACTAAAGACGCTGGTGCAACTGTCATCTCTAATCCAGGCTAACAGAGCCTCTCATTCTAAATACAAAGTGATGCTTGTGTAATTCTATACTCTCCACTACTTCCTTTTTGTAAAAGGTGTAAGCTACAAATTACCATGACACATGCACATTTTCACAGATGTGCACAACTTCCCAACCTTCATATACAAGATGAACAAATGAAGACTGCAATGCTACATAAACACAGATCTAGAAAACAGCTGTTTTTTTTCCAACTCAGCGGTTGGGATTTCCTGCACTGTAAAACCCAACTTGTTGTTTCAACTTAAATATTTGAGTGTCCATGCTGCAAAAATAATTTTATGTCAAGACAACAAAGACAAATGAGTTATATCAAATGAATCTTTCTATTTGACTCAATATTTTAAGTTAAAATGACTATTTGCACAAATCTTTGTTGTATTGAAAAGGAAAAATTAGTTATAATAACAAACAAGCAACATTGGGTTTTACAGTGTACAACAGGATAGCTGCATTAGGCAGAGGACAAGCAAAAATAAACTGACAATTACTACATCATCTGAAGCAGCCAGGCAGCCTCACTGAGGGAAATAATTTAATAAAGTTAGACAAGCTTTAAATTTCCATCCATAAAAAAGCCTCTAAAAATCTAAATCGACATTAAACAAGAGCAGGTCAACAAGCTCAAGAAGTCGGGTTGGATCTTACTTCATTCTGCTTTTAATGAAACTTTTAAATCTTTACTGTCCATAAAGTAATAAGATGGCATGCATATGGTATCTTAGAGGAACCCATGCCTTAATAAAATTTCTGTTTATCCATTTTACAGGTCACCTAATAGACCAACCCTGATTGAGTCATCAGGAGGCTGCAGCAAAAGGTTTCCTTGGTCAAACCACAAAAAGGTTCACTTATGCTACTTATTATATCCGGATTTCGATACCACTATACAGCTTTACGTGGGGGTATTGCCTCAAATCCCTTTTTTATCCAGGGCAGACTGAATTCAAACAACTTGTTTCATTTATTTCCTTGCACTTAAATTACTTTGAGTGCTACATTCACACTAAATATGCGACCTATCAAGCATGTTTATGTTCAATCACCCAAGCAGACTGTGCTCAACACTGATTTTAAACAAGGATCACTTGTCGATTCTGCTCAACCCATTTCACACATCAACAATAAAATGCATTTTGTGTATGCATGGGTACATAAGGGCATTTGTTCCGCAGAAGACTACACACTTGCATCATCGTTGCATGCCAAAACTCTAAATTCAGTAAATACATAATGAGATCTCACTACGCCTTCCATCCCCACAAATACACCAACTTTGGTTTGCGGTCTACCTCTTGCTGCCATATGTGTCTAGTGACAAAAAATATGAAGGCTTTGAATTTGTATATAGAGCACTTACACCAGGGGTGGGCAATTAATTTTCCCAAGGGGCCACATGACCAATACCACGAAGGTTGCAGGGGCAAAACTCTGAACTAAATTCTGCTTAGTATTAATTTAATCACTTTATAAAATACAGTAAATTATCTGGTTTTGAGCTGCTACTGATAAGAATACATGTTATGATAAGACTGTTAATGTGGATTAAATCAAATATAGTAGTAAAAAGCAGTAAATACTCCAATCACTATCACTTTTCCATTTATAACTGTAAATGACCTTTAGCAAGGTTCCTATTGGTGTTTTTGTATTATATAGCTTGTTTTTTCATGTTTGTTAATTTTCTAGGTGTTTTACAATGTTGTGATGCTTTTATTTTGAAAAGGCACCGTCCAGTGTAAAACAGCTTTTATTTTGAAAGGTAGTGACAGGAAATAACAGGTAGAACGGTAAAAATTGCGTCGTAATTCATATAAAGTTGATATAAAGTATGAAAAGGGCTTCTATAGTGGCTGACAGGGCACACAGTTTGTTAAAGTTTATTTTATTCTCTCATATATATCAGTGGCTATATTTGTTGTCTTAACTATAGTAAAAGCTAATGCTAATGTTTGTTAGCTCTTACGGTGGATTCACAAGGTGACCAAGGAATGTCTTATTTTTATGTTCAGGGAGCTACGATTTTAAATAAATCTTGTGAACTATCAGTTAAAGAGTCGAGTCTTTGCAAGTGGGTACGTAAACCGCCTTCAAAATAAAAGCACTGCGGTTGTATTGATTTCTAATTTCTGGGTAACCTCATGGGGGCCAAACGAGGACAGCCAACGGGCCGGATGTGGCCCGCGGGCCGCCCAATGCCCAGGTCTGACTTACACAGTACCAACCTAATTGAGTTAGCTCTCAGGTCAGCTATACATAATATGCATTGTGAAATATTAAACTTTCATATTTCAAAGCAAGATGTGTTGGGCGCACATCACTCATGATAAATTAATGAAGGACCAGAAGACTTACAATAAAGACAACACATACTTATTAAAGTTGTATCCTCTTAGTTCAACTCATTTCAATGGAAAGATCTAGTGACTCAAATAACGCTTTAACCCATAAGAACCTATGGGGACACGTGTGTAACAAACACTTTAAATCTTCTAGAATCTCCCATATTCAGCTTTATGCTTCACCTTAGCTCATTAAGTCCCTAAGCGACACATACTGTGTGACTAGAAACAGAAATGTGTAAAAGTAGCTAATTTTAAAAAGCTTATTTTTTGTTACTAGGCTAAGTTTAAACCAATTTAACAATTCTAATCCGTAGGGTGTCCTGTGTTGCATTTAACTTGTTCTGACCATATTTCCTGAACAAATTAAAGTCACAATTTTGATTTATGTTATGGAGATGCAAAATAAAAAGGAAAATTTGTGTCTCTGTAAGCAGAAAATGTGTCTAGTTTTTCTCCATTTTGAAACAAAAAATATCATAAACATAAATACCATAAACGGCCATTGTAACATATATGTCACATCACAGATCTTTGACATTTAGGGGTTGTATTTTTATTTTTAAAACATCAGAAATGTGTTCTATGTGGTCCACTTATAGAACACATCCTTTAAGGATAACTGGGTCTGGGTTGTTATGGGTTAAGAACCTAATTTAAATGACAGATGTGTGTGTAAACATCTTCCATAAAAAGGCCAGAGAGGCTCATGTGCCTGACGATCCAGCATTAAGGAGGAAGGTCTAGTTCACCTTGACCAAAACAGCAAGCAGTAAGAATCCAGCAGCCTCAGCTACTATCTACCTGCTGACGTCAGAGTGCTGTCAGTGTGTTCTCCGCAGCTGCATTCCTCCCATTAAAAACAACCTCAAGTACTTTGTCTCTTGCCCAAAATATAAGGAAATTAAATGTGAGGCTCCCTTGAAATTCCTCTAGCAAAGAACTGTTAGAGAATATTAATTTAACCGCTTTATGAAATACAGTAAATTATCTGGTTTGAGCTGCTACTGATAAGAATACATGTTATGATAAGACTGTTATTGTGGAGTAAATCAAATATAGCAGTAAAAAGTAGTAAATACTCCAATCACTATATCACTTTTCCATTTATAACTGTAAATGACATTTAGCAAGGTTCCTATTTGTGTTTTTGTGTTATGTATCTTGTTTTTTATGTTTGTACATTTTCTAGGTGTTTTACAATGTTGTGATGCTTTTATTTTGAAAAGGTGCCATCCAGTACATAAACCGCCTTCAAAATAAAAGCACTGCGGTTGTATTGATTTCTAATTTCTGGGTAACCTCATGCCCAGGTCTGTTGTTGACCAATTTAAATCAGTTTTGCGCCACTGTTTCATAGGTTCTTATAACTGCTGCTACATAAAGACAGTGCATGATATTTTCCAGTAGGAGATGCACAATGACTTACTCACTTCCAAAACAAAGGTCTCTGGATTTACTGGGGCTGAAAAGGTCCATAATTTGTGATGCCAGATGTCAAATATACAAAAGAGGAAATCGCATACTGTGCATGCACAAATAAAAAAAGCTTATGGCATGAACAATGCTGCTCGTAGGACAGCCCCCGCTAAAACATTGTTCAATGCAGGAAAAATATTTTGTAAACACTACTTTCAACTAAATTAAAGCTATTTTCTATGAAAATGTAAACATCTCATTGTCAACGAGCAAATTGGAGCACATACTTGCAGCAAATACATTCACAGATTCACATTTCAATGAACCATAACAATAAACAGCTGTGTTACCTGTTATTTTGTCTCGAACTAGTTTACAGGACTCGATTTCTCCAATGCTCCCAAACAAACTCTTCAGCTCCTCTTGGGTCATGTTCTGAGGCAGATAGTTGACTATCAAGTTAGTTTTACTGTCCTCTATGCTCCCCGACTCTACAGGTGAGGAGCAGTTGTTTGAGATTGTTGAAGGACCGTTGCTTGTGTTGTTGCAAGTTGGCCCATTGGACAGCTGTGTTTCCATGGCAGCAATTACCTGCTAAAGAGACAAGAGAAAAATCAAGTCAAAACCACATGCAAATCAGACAAAACATCAAAACACCAACAAACAGTTAAAAAGGACACTCTTCACACATTGAAACATTGTTTTGTTGAAACTGACTAACTGAAATGTATTATTTTTAAACCAACACTAAGCATCATTTAGGCAACTCAGTTGCAGGAAACAAACAAGTAAAAAGCACATACACAAAGATCCTTCTGCTGGTGTTTTTTTTTTTTAAAAGGTGTATTAACATAAGTTAATGTAGCGTAGTAGAGTTAACATTACAGGCGATTACGAATTTAGAAAGTAGAAACTGTGATGCTGTGAATTTAAATACATTGTCCCCCTAAAAACAGGTTGGGGTAGGAGTTCCAATTATGTAAATTTGTCTCTTTACCATAAGTATCTGGCCAAATGTGAAATTTTGGATCTTACAGAACTACCACAGTTGGGGAAAAAGACTGCACAATGAATTCCATCTCAGCGATTCATGATTGCTGCTTTTGTTTCTGGCAAAACAGAAGAGACTTTCTACTGAGAAAGTAAAGTGACGGTCTATTAATCTGTCAGTGGCTCAACAATTGATAAGGCAATATTCAAGTCTGTAAGTGGCATGTTTTAACATATCTTTACGGATTAAATGTGGCAAAAGTGAAACATTTCATTCAGCACAAAAAAAGAAAAAAAAAAAAATAGTATTCAAATCCTATAGCTGCACCAAATCTGCAGCAAACACTACATTTGCATCGGACAACAGGCCTTAAATGATATGATAATCACTTAAGGCAACGACCAACAGGTTAATGTATGAAGAGTCATCCTTTATAAACAGATTCACCATGTGCAGAAAACAGATCAGTGTAAAAAGCACCTCTATGCATATTATTCTTAGACGAACTTATCACGGAAATGAAAAAGCCATCATTTCAAAAAAAGTACATCTATGAGATAAACAGATAGATTTAGACCATACCAATACAGTCAAACATCAACATCTTGGTTGCTTTGAGTGCCTGTATTCCAAATTGAACATGTGATAAATTTGGTTTAAGCGTGATATGACTGAGAGCTAACATCATTGGTATGGCCTGAGCGCTGAGACAGAAAAGAGGGCCTTCTGGCCAAATGATTTTAAAAGAGAAGTGCCACAGACCCCAGTCCAAGGCTCAGGCGCCCACGAACCACTTCTAAGCAGAGAAGCCACATCGCACAGTCTGACTGCCATGTTAGTTTGGAGTTGCCGTCTGAAAATGTGGACACAAAAAGTACTTCATGTTAGATCAACAAGAACAAAAGCAACAGTCAGAGGTGATCACATGTCATTGTTGGAGGAGGGCGAAAAGGAGGCTATATTTTTTTGAACCAGCTGTCCATGCAGATTGGCTTAAACCAGGGAGAAGCAAAAGGCAATGTTTCACTTAGTCACAATTCATCTTCAGGAAGGAGCAAACAGCGGATCCAAAAAAGTGTTCAGTCGAGAGCGAAACCTGGCCACGACGACACTGACAATAAGCATGAGGAATGGCAAATTAGCAAAATGGCTGCAGAGTGCTGCATAAAGATGAACACTGATATTGGAAAGTACAAATCAATTGGTCTACTCAGATTGCTCACAACCAGCAATAGAGGTGATGCTTAAGTTACGCTGACGTGTCCTGCATTTGTAATCCAGTCTTTAGCAAACACACAAAGCATTAAAACTACAAACATCCACACTGAAATTATCTAGAAATATCCCTTAAGTCTTAACATACTCACACTTGGAACACAAACCACGGACAAATCAAGGTCAGGTGAACCAGAGTTTACCACCAGAGTGGAAACAAAACAACTAAACTAAGGCTTACACTGTAAAAAAAGATAAACAATAGCTACTCAACAAAATTGAGGCAACAGATTGTACACAATATTATTAATTAAATCTAACTACGTTACAAGTTGAGTTAATAACAACTTAACAGGAAGTGCCTGTCAATTAAAAATGGACTAATTCTATTGTGTTGGATTCATTCAAAATTCTCTTGATTGAGAATTACATACACATAAAGATTATATTTAATGTGATCAAAATAAGTAGATTATTTTCTTTCTCAAACATTTTTATATTAAAGTTACTTAAACAACTGCCTCAAAATCAAGGACCCATTATTTTTAATACATTTTATCAAATATATCAAGTCAAATTAAATGACTACAGAATATTTTTTTTTGTACAGACAAAATCAATACAAGAAAAAATATATATTTATTTGAGAAAAACCTCACGAAGCACAATCCAAACAACTAGCACCATGTTTAGATAACCATTTAAACAATTTAAGGGCATTTGTTGTTTAAAATGTGAATGTTCAAAATAGACCGCAGTTAATAAAAAGGAAAACTGACCACTTGGGTTCTTAAACATTTGGTCTGGTGCTGCTTACACAAATTAATCCACATGCTTTCTCAGTGTTTTACAGTAGAGGTATGATCTGTGTCACCTGAAATAAAGAGTCCCCTAACTTCAGAAAAAATAAAAATCATTGTATTGTTAAATTTCCTAGTTGTTTTTCAATGCGGTGTTTGACCCAGTAAAATAAGCCGCACACAGTGGTGCCACCGTGTTCATCTCATCATCAAGAAAAACAAAAACAGAGGCATAATAAATGTTACAGTACAATTATGCTTGTGTGGCCAAACTCATCCACTTAACTGCACTGTATATTAGTGTTTTGTCACAAAACTGGAATTTCTAACTTCGATACAATACCTTGAAAGGTATCAATATTGAATAGCATTTGATACCACAGGGGAAAAAAATTGATAAATCATCTTTAACCCCTTGATGCACAACATGCAGCTAAGTTTTTATATTCTACATCTTTGCAATAAATTAATTTCATCATTCAGTATTCTAGGTTTTCCTCTATTAACTTGTTTTTGATCATCATACATCCTAATTTTTTGTTTTCATTTCTTAGTTTTTGAATAAATAACCTTTTTGTATCTTTTTTTAAATGTAATTTCTTCTTGTTTTATTTTGTTGTTGTATTTGGTATGTTTTATTTCTGTTGTACAGCACCTTGTAACTTGCTTTTGAAAGGTGCTATATAAATAGTTATTATTATTATTATTATAATGCACAAGGTAATTTTTGACCCATGTGTGTAAAAATTAGATTAAATTCAACTTTATTGTCATTGCACAGAGTACAGGTACTTATACAACAAAATGCAGTTTAGCATCTAACCAGAAATGCAAAACGGCAGGAAAGTGCATATGTACAGTAATATATGTAAATGTCACATAAATAAATTCAACAGGGTTTGAGGTTTTGTTGTTTTGTTTTGTGAACTTGATGTAATAATAATAAAAAACTATTTTTCTTCATAAAGTATGAAAGGAAAAATAGATATGATGATCTGTTGTAATAATAATGAAAAAAGATATTCAAACACACAGCCAGCATGAAATAACATGGGAAATGAATGCGGGTCATTTTTGACCCATGTTGTGCATTAGAAGGTGTTTATATGTTGTGCATCAAAGGGTTAATGAGTGCCATAACATTTGCAAACCCTGCAAATTATTATTATCTACCTGAGCAAATGACACAAGTGAGGAGAGGTTTAAAATATTCAGCCTTGATATGTATCTATACTTACAAATGTTTTCAAACACTAACGTATATAGTCATGACGTTATGTGTCCAGAGATTGCAGCAGATTTTTAGGATGCATGCTTTTTGATAAAAAAATAATTTAAAAAAACATTACAGATAACTGAGCATTCAGTGTTTTATTTATACATTTGTTTCACCCTGTTGGTTGTATCAGGTGAAAATGTTAAATTGACATAACTCAAATGCAAATAGAATTACTCTATTCAAGTGATGAAAACAGCATTGCAATTGCACGGCTGAAAGGTATTAATTAAAAATGTTTCTTTAGTAGCGAGTGTCTCAAACCAAAGTCAAAGTGCCATTTTTCTAGTTTCACCATACTCAGCCACAGCGATAGATTCATAAAAAACATTTCAGAGAGGCAGAAGAAGTGATTCAATAATTTATGCCATCTTGATTACATATTGTCTAAATATCTTTAAAAAATACTGTTCTGTGCTCCCATGCCCGGGTTCAGTATATGCACTTGTCAACAAATATGTAGTGATTATTGGAGCTTTCACACATCCTCCCTCTGACATTTTCCTTTTACGCTCTTTCATTACTCGGTGAAAGACTTTTTATTTACCATTTTATTTTGAATCTTGACCAAATAAATCCAGTCCAGCTGTCACGATTGAAGAGGACCCCTTCGACATACTGAACAAGGCGTTCCTTATTCGTTTGCCGCTTTTTTCTTTGTTAATTGTGTCACAATACTACCACATCCCAGCTGCAGCAATTGGCTATTACAGTATGTGCATCATGATGAGCATAAATGCACGTGAACTGACAAATTGCAGCAAACGGCTCGATGTCAGTCAGATCAAACAGCTGTAGATCCGCTCTGGACTCTCATTCGATTAGAAAATAATTACGACCTCCGCTTATCCAAGTGTGAAAAACTGGAGGTGTACTGTGAGTGTGTGTACTCAGAGATCACTGTGATAGCTTGACTAAAAATGACAATGTATTTTAAAGTGTTGTTTATCTAGATGAGATGTCTCTATGCTCTGAAAACATATCCCTGTGCAAAGAAAAAAAGGTTTTCAGGGAGCAGATGTCGGGAGAATGTGTGTTTTTTTTTTTTTTTTGCCAAAGGGTGTAGCACACTGATTAGGATGGTAAAGAACAGAACAGTTGGTGTCAATCAATATCACATGTTGCTGATAACTTTAATTAGAAATGTCTTCAAACTGAACACATACTGAAGACATCGTTAAGATTATATTTGCACTAATGTATCTCTTTGTTGTCCAACTTAAATAGTTTAATTCTTTAAGGTTTGAAGACGGAAAGCTGATGCAATTCACATCATTTACAGTAACAAAATGTACTTTTTCACTCACCAATTCACTGGTAGCTGAATAAAGGTCCTCTGTCAAAGGCCATTTTTTCTTTTTAACAGCAAATAAACATTAGTTCAGTTCAGTACATTTTATTGTGAGGGTAAGGTATAATATTGAATATAAAACATGAAGGGGCAAAGGCAGAATCTGAGGCAAAATGATTGGAATATGTTGATCAACACTGAATCAGCTGAATACAACCAAGGTCTTAATTTCTGGAAAGATTTGCCATTCAATGCACTCAAACAAAAGTAAAATTGAAGGTTTTGCAAACCTATCAGATGTGTAATTATTTTAGTGAAGTGCTGTTTCTTACAACACACAGAATAACTCCGCACTGTAATGTAGCAAGCCTTTTACAACTCCCTTTATCGCCAAACTGACATTTCTCATCCTGTCACTGAAAATATGCTCATTCCAGTGTTTGCTGATATAGTGCAGATTAGAAGTAAAGTAAAGAATAGTGTAATGCAGATTACTCAGTGAATATATGAAAATACACAGAGAGCATCACTTGCTTGCTCAAGTTTGCTTACTGACTTGTTTTAAGGACGATGATATAACTCAACTTGACGATGATAAACTGCAAAACTTACATTTTTCAAACTAATGGTTTTACCAATGAAAGCAAGTTTCACTAGTTAATTCTTTTATTTCAAACACTGAAAAAATGAAAATGATAAAAGCAGCACAATATAATTTTTCAGGAACTGTTTCACTACTAAAATACAAAGTTTAGTTTTGGTGGAACTGGGAGAATAACTGAAAATGTCCAATCAATAAGCTCAACTGTAAAAATTGAACATTCAGGCCAACATTGCTTGCAGGTTGTGGAGACGTGTGTGTATAGACTTCGTTTTTCTTCTGTTTTATGAAATATGTCCAACCTCCACTGTTTTCAGGCTTCTGAATGTGTACTGTAGACAAACTGAATTGCCAATGGTGCAGTGCCAAAGTGAAAATACATGAGTCATTTGATTCCCTGCCATGTCCCTAAAACAAGGTCAAAACCCACTGACTACATAACCCGAGCTAAAATAGAAATTACAGCCATACAGCAAATGGCTTCAACCCCCATGAGCCATTATCACATGAATTTCATTCACTAGAACAAACAATAACCCCAGATGAGTAGTTCATCTACCACGTGACAATCGTGTGCCGAGATATTATGGAAACAGTCTGAACAAGGACAGTCAATTTTTTCAATGCCAGTAAAAAAAATAAATTGATTTAGAAGCCTCGCGATTCAAAATCGAGGTTTGGCTAAGTAGTACAAGCATTTCATAGCATCCATGCTAAATAAGCAGAAAAATACATTCTGAGCTCCATGACCCTCTCATGATCCTGCAGTGACCGTTCCATCCACTACATTATTAGAATTAGACTACTGTATATTGCCCTAAAAGCATATCATGATATTTCAGGGTATATGACAAAATACTGAACACATAGAAAATAATGATTTCTTTAAATTATTTCCAAGTCTGTATAAATATAAATCATACACATCACAATATAAATCAACTATTAATCTAAATTGTAGTGTAAAGTGAAAATGATTGAACATGATGTATCCTCCATTTGCACTACTATGTGTGTGTGAGTATATATATATAATATATATATATATATATACATACACACGCGTGTATATACGTGTATATATGTATGTATGTGTAATATATATATATATATATATATATATATATATATATACTTGCACTAATGTACAGTTAGATCTGCATTCATTATTTATTTTATTTATTATATAATCTATACCGCATTTTTTTCCTGTATATATTGCAATATGATTCACAATTACTGTTTAATGCACTTCTGGATAGATGCTATCTGCATTTCGTTGCTTTGTACTTGTGACATGTGCAATGACAATAAAGTTGAATCTAATCTAAAAATCTCAGTTGCCAAATACAAAAAAAAATACTCTTGACTCTGCAAAATCGAAGTACTCAAACATAATATGATATGAATAATACTGCAAATGTCACTGGTGGAATGTAATTAAGTACATTCAAAGTACAATTTTGGAGTGCGCCTACTTTACTTCTATTTCCATTCATGTAACTTTATACTTCTACTTCACTACAGAAGATTGCCAATATACCGTGAGTCATAACACCTGGAAAAGAGTTAACATTGTCAACAGCAATGGGATTTTTGAATGAGTTGGATGCCTTAAATAAAGTCTGTGGTTAACACAAGCTCAAGAGATTTTCACATTTTGTTTTAGGACATAAAAAGACTTGAATTTGTGTATTTTTAAGCATTTACATGTCTTTAAAAAGGTGCTAATATGGTGCTAAAAGAGTTGTGTTTGTGTGTTGACATAGCGTTTATATTAGCTTTTTACTCCTGGCGATTGCATTTCCACCTTAAAAATCATAAAAAATTGTCAAGGGAACTAGGCTGATGTTAACTTTTGGATTGGCCTACGAAAAAACGTCATCCCTGCAACATAGAGAGAGAAATGTGCAGACAGAGCATGACAGCAGAGACGTAGAGAGAGGTGGGGCTGGATAAAGGCTAGCCTGGGCAAATCAAATGTCAAGACCATCATTTACGTCAAGCTACTTAAGGAATTTGACAGTAACAGCTTAATTTAGAGATGGGCAATGTCCAAACGACTACTGGGAGTCTGGACAATGTTGAAATATTATGTTTTCCACACTGGTGTTTAATCATAAAACAGAATTTAGAAAAATAAAACATGGATTTTAGTAGGCTAAATGGACAACATGCTCCTCTTAGCAGTGTGTGTGTGTGTGTGTGTGATTTTTCAGCATGTTTCGCAGGAAATTAAAATAGATTATAAAAAGGAGCTGAGGTGGTAAACTAGTTATATTATACACTGCAGCTGCAGATGACAAGTAATAATTGCATCAAGGTAAACAATTTTTATGCCATTTTTCTGGAAAATTTACTGCATCACCTACTGTACATACATCAATACTGTGATAAAACAAAATTACAACAGGATACAGGATTTTTATCAATATACAGTGTAAAAAAAAAGATAAACAATAGCTACTCAATAAAATTGAGGCAAAAGATTGCACGCAATATTATTAATTAAATCTAACTACGTTACAAGTTGAGTTAATAACAATTTAACAGGAAGTGCCTGTCAATTAAACGGATTTTAACGGATCAATTCTATTGTGTTGGATTCATTCAAAATTATCTTGATTTAGAATTACATACACATAAAGATTGTATTTAATGTGATCAAAATCAGTAGATTATAGCTAAAACATTTTTATATTAAAGTTACTTAAACAACTGCCTCAAAATCAAGGACGCATTCATATTTAATACATTTTATCAAATATATCAAGTCAAATGAAATGACTACAGAATAATTTATTACAGTGTAGTCTATTCTCTTATGGAATCAAGAATAATCCTAGAATGTGTAACAAAGCGACTGCAGATGTGTAAAACCTGCTCCGTCCTGACATGTCGACAGTAGTAGTGTACAGACTTGCATTCTGTGATGTTCACTGTACATGAAACTACTCTTTGGAGCTAATGTCTAGTAGGCTGCAGGCCATGACATGCTACAATGAACTTGTGATACTGTGGCTTTTTCTAGGCATCATAAACAGCATTTATTTTCATCTCATTGTTATACTTTACACCAGACAGACATGATCCTGAATAATAATTAATAGTGGTAATATCCAAAAACTGAATGAAAGATCTTGTTCAATACACAAAGGTTTCTCTGAATGGATTAGTCCCAATACTATTTGATTCAGGCAAGTAACAATATCAATCATCCTCGATATCAAATCAGAGTTTGCCCATCAGTTTTAACTTCAACTGATTAAAGCAATCCTAATTGAGGCAAGAACAGTCAGCATCAACATCAAATACATTGCAAGTATCGAAGTCATGCAAAGATGGGGCCTTAAACTTTACAGGTCAATTTAACCCTCCTGCTGCTCCTTCCATCTGTTGTTTGTCTCAAAATATAAAACCGAGTATAGACTGCAAAATACAAGTACTGCTTTCACGTGTCAACTTTTTTTTTTGCAGTTTTGTTAACATGGCAAAAAAGAGGCACAAGGACAGCCATTTCAAAACCTAAGTGATATTCAGCCAACGTTTTCATATGCCAATAATCGTGATTCGAAGCCACCAACAGCCTCCCCACATGCATAGTAACAAGAGAAAAACAGGCCACAGGAGAACATATTGTGTTGAAGAAAATGACTTACTTCAATCTCCATTTCATATGTTTCACCTTTTATTCTAAGTACAAAGCACAAACATTGGCTATTGTCCCGCTTGAGAAAGTGCCACAAGGCAGAAATATTTCATTAGATAAACACTTGGAAGAGAAAGCTTGGCAAGACGCCTCTCCCCAAAAATTTCAGTCAAGGCTTTCAGTGTGTGCAGCCAGCCAGCAGCCTCCTCTTAGTGCAGGCATTTGAGTGCGGAGCATCTTGTTTCCCAAGAGGCCTTGCCTCACAGTTTTCGTCAGAAACCAGCCCCAGATAAAGACCACAAGGTTCTTTTTTTGTTTTCCCATCATTGCTAAGATAAACCCATCCACCTCCACAATTTTACCCCACTGAGCATGCTGCCTTTTAGGACTCATTAAAGAGGAGCGTGTTTAGTTATTGGTACTCTTAGATCCCACAGCCTTCTCACAAGGGGGAGAAAACCTCTGCACGCAGCGTTGCTAGGAACAGAGCACAGAGATTCCCAATTCAAATACAGTGAACGATTTTGACTTCACACTAGTTAATTTATCCATAGTGTCTCTACAACAATATGCAAAAAACTATAGGGGACATTCCAAACTAATTACAAAGCGTTCAACACTCAGAACTCTCAGTACCCACACAGGATAAATTAATTAAAAGGTGCAATAAAACGGACATGTGCAATACAATTGATATGTGCAAAACACTCAGTTTACCTCATCTATAAATTATAGCATTTTAAGTAGCCATTTATTTATTTTTATACTTATTTATTACATCACATGTCCTTGTTCTTGTTTTTGTCCTTGTTTAGCTCGGTATTTTTTTAAAATGTTTTTACTCATGTTGTTTTGTGTTATGATTGTCATAACTATGCACCTTATGCAGTGGCACTTTCAATTTTGTTGTATAGTGAACTATATAATGACAATAAAGACTATTTGATTTGATTTGGTTACTTTACATAGCTTCCAACCATTAGCATGCCTTTGTTCCAAGGACACGCGTCATGCTTCAACCTCTGGAGCTGGTGGTGCAGGCTCAGTTTTAGCAGCTCACTGATCGTGTTAATTAATTACATGGAAAAGTGAGTTTGAGTGGGTGTTTGGAAGAAAAATTTCACAGTTGATCAAACTCTTGACTTCACAGCTGGAAATCAACTGCTATGGAATCAATCACAACCTATATCCTGCCACTGTCAGACATATCAAGCAATATGATAATGTCACATTGTGTTCTGAGAAATTGTGACGTTTGTCACCATTTTCTATATATTAGAGACTAAACAATTACATGCTTAAGCCTTAAGAATCATCAAATTAATTCAAACCTTTTTATTTGCAGCTAAGGCGGGGCCACATGATGAAATATTGTAAAAAAAAAATGTGTATTGTGAATATTTTTCTATATGGTTTCTGTCGCTATGTCATCAAAACCAAGGGCCAAGATGCATTGCAGCACTGTTTATGTCAATGCTAATCTTTGCACATTGGAGCGAAGCTGGAATGAATCACAACATCGCTATTTTGCTAATATGGAGTTTGTAGAAATATATTTTTAACATGAATTATTTAATTGCCAATAAACAGGGTATATTGTGATCTAATTGTTATGAAGATATGAAATGACCTATATAGGGATAGAAGATGTATTAGTTGAAGCACTAATCCTGTTCACGACTTATAGATAGACTTATATGACAAATGTAGCCTGCGACAGAGAATACCAAAGCGCCTTAAGCTCTATATTAAATCAATCCAAATGAGGTATTTAAGTCTCAACTGCCACTTGAGGATACTTGACCATTTTAGTTTTAATTAACAGCAGCATCAGTAATAGCCATCAAGCAATCTAGTCTAGTTTAGAAACATATGACTGCAGTACTTCCAAGTATTGATCTTTAAAAATAAGTTTAATTTCCTTTGAAAGACTTGAGTGATAAGTGGAGGCAACAACACAATTAAATAAAGTAAAATGTTAGCAGGAAGTCACATCTCTCAACTTGTACACTCAAAGTCTCACCCCCCCTCGTCTCCTTTCAGATTCATATTTTTCGAGCATTGCCAGTAAAACAGCATAAAATGGTTATATTTGATTTGATTTTGCACTGGTTGAAAAAGCATTTGACGTCTGTTTTCTGTCGCCAGTCTGTCAATTTCAGGGATCATATAGAATATGCCATCAAGTCCTTTTGTTAAAGACCTTATATGGGATCCAAACACAACATAAAGATACTTTAACAACTGTATTTTTCACACTCTAGATCAATGAGTGTAAATGCAGTACAACAGTGATAAAACTGTCATACAGAAACAGTTGGGCGATTTGGCCCATTTACAAAACTGACTAACTGTAGAACTTCTTGAACTTAAACCTGAAGCCAACAGTAAGATCAGCATGTACTGATGTGACACTGAGCACTTAAAGTGAGGAGGCACGAATCTCTGCTACTAGCTCCTCAGAGGATTAAATTGACCAAGTATGCGTGACATGCTGCAGAGTGAAGAACTCCAGAGTGCACACACTGACATGCACGGCCTGTCCTTGAAAACTAAAAGCCCACAAGTAACAGTTCAAAATATCCCAGCTGAAAACACAGATGTGACCAGTCTACCCACACGCTCAAGTGTGCAAAGGCAAATGCTACGACATACAATGCTGTAAAACGATCCGGACTACTTAACCTTGACAAGCAAAAAAAAAAAAAAAAAGTTATGCCATGGTGGAGCAAAAACTGTAGAACTAATAATGGTGAAAATACACATGTACATCTTAACTGATTTCTCTTGGTGTAAAAAATGTAAAAAAATAGTGTGCCTCAAATACACTTAACATGAAAGATTTACTACTTTGACTTGAGTTGCACCAGGCCCATTGAATTCTGGAGTTAACCCTAAATCATCTCAATTTTGCTGACAGCAAGGGAACATGGTTGAGGCATGCCATTTATCATTTACATCACATGCTGGCAGGACGACTCCTGTCTTAGAAGTTGTGTTCTGCCTTTGCTCAACCAATCCTGCTTCGTTTACAGATTAGAGACGTGCAAAAATGTATCAACACAGATGCATTTTTAATACTGTTAAGTTTGTCACAAAGGTGCAATTGTACAGTGAGCAGGGCTTAGAGCGGGGTAGTTATTCTGACTTGCTCTGGTATGAGGGAGCTGCTGCATAATACTGAAAAGTGATGCAATACTCATTTATAATTGGCAGACTGCCTCCAAAGCAGAAGTGCACGATTCCTTTGGAGAAAGGAATAATCCAGCAATAACAAATAAATAAAATAAAAAAACATTTACCACAAGTTCGCCTGAAATTAAATTCAGTTTGGTAATTTGTACTGCCCAAGAGACTGCGACACATGATCAATATTTACTTATTCTGGTATTTTTTATTCTTTCTGGCCTGATGCTGTTACAGAACCACTGTAAAAAAATGTATCCACTTCCCATTGCTTGTTAAAAACAATTACCTCCATATCTTGTTGCTCTGCATCACAACTGTCTATTTATAAAATAAAATACGAAAAACCCCTTTAGTCTGATATGATCACTTGTTTTTGCATTGTTTAATATACCAACACAGTTATGAATTGTGTAATGAAGTGTTACTTTGAATGGTACTTAATACAAAGTGATTCATGCCAAGTAACAGAGTGAAAACTACTGTAACGTTGCAGTAAATCATTTTCAGATACTAGCCCATCTGCTATAATATAAAAAGGTGCACAGACTAACATTACATAAAAAAGGGCTGACAGTGTGATGTTAAAGCTGGGCTTAATATTAGATGTTGATGCCAGTGCTTCATTATACAACATAATGGCTGGAAATGCAGGCCAACATATACAAATAACTTTTAAAAACTTTAAGTCAGAGTGGTGAAAACTAAAAAAACAGTGAAAGTTGTGATTGTTAATTCAGCACTTGGTTCATCGATGAGGTTGTCTGGTTTTCAAGTGCCTTAGCCATTTCAATTCTTTCTGCCTGGAGGTCTTAGACTATTAACCTTACTTTGATTTTGTCAGCTTAACAGCCAAGCCCCAAATACAAAATCAGGGTAAAGACATGTCAATACAGTCACTATTACCATTAATTTAAAATAATTTTAAATTAAAAAAGGAAATGTCTGGAAGACACCACTAGGTTTATTAATACTACCTCTGCTTCTCACCATCATCATAGGCCTACACACTAATACAGCCAAACAATCAACAAAACACTCACCACATAACACCTATACAGAGCATGAGATGTGGTAATCTAGAAAAGCTGCTGTGATGCAGTGACAGGGTCAAAAATACTGCATTGCTGGCCTCCAGTAATGAGCCACACACATGCAGAGGGAGGGCCACCCTGTGGCCAGCAGACAATGAGGACCAAATGAAAACAGTCCCGTGCTGCAGCCACTGAGCCCAGACTGGATCAGCTGCAGAGGGAGGGTAGAGGGGGAGGTCATGGAGAGAAGAAAGGGGGATGGGGTGGGCATTTAAGAAGGACAAAATTGCTTTTTTGTTGTTGTTGCTAAAGCCACCCACTGCATACTAACCCAGTTCTGACAGCCACACACATTGCTGCACAAAGCACAATGATGTGGCCTTTGGAAGTTCACTCACTGTCCTGCATTTTAGTCACTCTGTCAGCAGCAGTTTTTATTTAGAAAGGAAAACGTGGGGGCTCAATAATACATAAAGACAAGCGCTCTTATCTCCTGTCGCTCTCAGGAGCACAGAGTCTGCTGAAATTGTGGAAGTAGCATGGACACTGAAGGGAAAAAAATGACTAAAAGTAGCATATATGTATAGAGAGAAATAGAAACATGTGGTTATCTCCTTTCCAAACTAAACCACTACCCAAGTAGAATGTTATCTGATTCAGGCAGTGTTTTTTATATGTATAAAAATATATTTTGCATTTAAAAAATATTTCCTTTACATTTATGCTATTATATAATCCGTTTCTTGGACAAAAAGCTGTAGATCCCACTACTTCATCAACAAGAAATACTGCATCTAGTTATTTTTCTTAAAATGTTTGAAAACGCCTACATAATAAATGCACTACACTATTCATCTTAAATATAATTTAAGAAATGGTGTTCAAACTAACAAATACCAGGACCAGTATGGCATAGCACCCATAGTATAGAAAAGAGCACATCACACCTTTAAACCCTCAATAAGCACTCCCATTTCCTTTTGCTGGGCTGTCCCCCTTAAGCCCACAGGACCACAGATGTCCTGTGTGCTGGCAACCTCCTGGTAAATTAACTGGTCAGGCTCTTAGCTGCTGGCTCGACGATATGCAATCTTTTCATGACCTACCAACTGAAGATTACTCACCGCAGACTGCCAACTATAACTCCAGATGCCTGTGGCTTCAGCACACTCACCTGCTCAATATTCAAGGCCAGATACTACAATCACAAGTACAGAAAAATGCAAAACAGAAAGAACCTGCCTTTGTTTATGCCATAGATTAAAGACTAAAAATTGTCCTCGAGGCCCTTGAGCACAAAAACTAACATGAACAATACCCTGCTCTCTACCTGCAGTTGCATAAACCCAAACACACCCTTATTGACCATTTAATTTACGCTCATTAGAATGAGTAACAGCATCATGCCCCATGATATCAGCTAGTAAATCATTACTCCTGTCATTAATATCACACATCACATATTGCAAGATATGGTTTCATGTACTGGATGAGAACTTCAATCAGATACACTGCTCACATAATGACCATTGAGTGTATATACTTAGAATAAATTCTCAGTTTAATAAATATTCTGCTAATGTTGTAGTTTGTATTCAGAAGTATTGGGGGAAAAATGACCTACAACAATGACATAAAATACTAAAAGTACACCTGCAATACATTTATTCATGTAAATATGGTCTGAATAAAACATTGCAAGTTTGAAATGGTAAAAAGGATAACTGGTGAAACCAAGGAGTTTCTCATTAGGCGAACTACACCGTGAAGTGGCTCAAGGTGGGAAGAGTTCAGAGCTGCCTTTAGCTTAATTGATTAATCAGTGACACCTGTGCTACTGCGGGCAAGCTGCGCTACGAGACCAACTGCGACTGAATCTCGGTACACGAAAAGTTCAAATTATTGAGTGAATTCTTGCAAACCACGACGTACTACAGCAAATTCTAAAAGGCCAAATTTCGAAACTTCACTTTGCAACTGCACCACCATGCTAGTCTTTTGTTTGGACCAGCAAGCGGCGTGGGTTTTTTTTTTTTTTTTTTTAAAGCCGAACGCGGTTTGGAAAACTGCCAAAAGCAAAAACAGCCGTGGAGATTAAAAACAGTTTTGACTGGACTGCGGCGTTCACGAAACTCTGTTTGTGGTGCTAAATTCTCCTTAAATATAGCCAGTTTTGCACACTAGCTAGCACCGAAATTTAAGTCTACACACGCTACTACTTTAATGATTAATTTGGGGTACTTAATGTTAGACAATGCGACCCAGCACTGTGTAACGTTAAAACTCGAATTTATTTCCAATGAAGTTCTGCCGCGAACAGCTTCTGTTTGACCTTTGCTAAGCTACCACAGCTCGTTAAATGCCGTTTTTCTGTGTACATTTTCGACACAGTTGATATTGCAAGTTATCATTTTTTACACTTCTTCTTTGTGGCGTCTTACCTTGAGGTGTTCAATAGGCGTCACGGGTTTTTATTGACGTAAAAGTCTGCAGACATCTAACTTTTGGTTGCAAGCTTTGCGCAGTGGAAAAGGGGGCGGTGGCGGGAACGCGGCCACTAAGTAAACTAATCAGACCCTCGGCCAATCAGCGAACCCCGTCTCTGACCCGGAAATACAATACTAAGTAATTGATTTGCTGCAGGTGTACTTTTGCATCACGCCACCTAGCCTGTGTGCCATTTCCAGCAAAATAGCAATGCTACAGAAAAACACACAGCCATGATTTTGCAGGAGCAGTGGCCCCAAGGCGGCGTGAGGCCGCCACCAGGGTCCCTGGGGTATTCAGGGGAAACCAGCAACATTAGAGAGTATTGGATAATTTCATCCACTCCAATTTACAAACATAGCTGATTCTATTTTTAAATTTGATTGGCTGCACTTTTTTGAGCCTTCATGGTAGACATACAAATTTGGCATTATAATAAAGGCCTATCTAGTTATAAAAAGCAAAACCTAATAAAACAAAAACGCTCATAAGTGGCATTTAGTATGAAAAAGATGATCCAAATCCAGAGGGTGATTTTTTTTTTTTTTTGGTATAGGAATTGTTGGCTTGACTACACTTTACAATTAAGACGTGGGTGGGAATCCAGAAATCCCATACAAATATGCGTATGATAGCAAAACTTAGATCCAGCAACTCCAAGTAGCGCAACATACAGGCTGCACTTAACCTAAATAACAGTCTACTCCTGTTAGAGTTACACTGAAGTTACACCTCAGCCCTGCATGCTATTTTGCATTTAAATTTAAGAAGCATCCTTATTGTAGCCTACCACTTAGTTTAAATCACAATTATATTTTGATATAATTTTACATTTATCGTAAAATGCAAGTTTTAATATTGATAAAAGAGCTCAAATTACAAAAAAAATAAAAATCAGAGGCTACATTTGGTTACTTTGTTTACCGCAGCCATCATTCCAACTACTAATGTAAAATTCTACATCTAAAACAGTATTAGTCCAACATGATAGCGTATTTTTTTACTTTATATGCGGTAACACAACCGACTACTATGCAGATCCCACGTTTCAGCACTACCAAGGCCTATATTTCTACACACTACAGCAATAATTGCGTCCATATCTGAAACCCTGGAAGATTTCGAAATAAGCACATGTGCAGAGGTAGCCTACTTATCGTATCGTGTAAGCCTATGATATGCCAAGGCACCGCAATTCAGAGTTGAAAATCAGCCGTCAATGGAAACATGAATGCATCACGGTCACTTTCCTGTCGCGTTTGCATGCAATAATACAGCCTGAGACTACAGTGGATGCATGATCTGCTCCACACACTGTCCTCAAAGAACTGACACAGGATAAAATATCGACTTGAAAATGTTTCAGGTGAATGATCAAATGTGTAAAAAATATCTTACCGTTTCTATAAATGAAAGTTACGGACGTCCTTAGGCAAACAATCTCTGAATGAAACACCTGGCCAATAGCTTGTAAAATGATGAATTCCGCTTTCTTAGTTAAAACTTGGAAACATAAAAGCCAACACAAACAAGATAAAATGATGAAATGAAATATTTATTAAATCAAAACACAGAAATGATTTCCTTTCAGCAAATGCATGAAACAAAGGGAAAAAAGAACAGAAGAAATAAAAGGAATCAAATAATTAAAAAAGCCGGCTTCTGCCTGTCTCGCTCTTTACAGGTGCGCCACACAAATACGCGACATCACTGAGTGGAAACCAATGCAAGGAGGAGGTTGTCTTTAAAAGGAAGATAGTCCTGCCGGCAAATATATAGGGCCGTATCACAGCATGCCTATACCTCTCCGCTCTCTCCGTTTCATCCATTCAACCTACACATGAACACGCATTGGACGCGGAAGTATACCCAGAGTAGCTCCATCCACCGCTTATGCGCACAGAAGCTCTCCAATACTATTGGCTCCAACGCGGTCCTCGTTGGGCTCAACCGTCTTTCCAAATCACAAGATGCCATTCGTCCTCGCCCCAGTCACTCAAAGCGATCAAGCATTTTTCCTAAATATGGCATTTGAAGTCAAACATCGCCTTGCCGAGACACGCACAGTGCAGCAGGCGGGAATAACACCGTGGCTTGAGAGTATTCCGTTTTTTCTCACAAATGTGTTTCACACCACATCACCACACTGTCACCATCACCCAAGGGGGAAAAAATCCTATTCATTCATTTGTATGCTGCTGTTAGGAATCACTCTTCTTTTTTTTTTTTTAACTGGATGTTTTATTCCACTCACATGAGACAATAAAACTCCGAAACATTCTCCTATCAGGCCAACCGCGCTCGTCATCACGCGTGTTGTTGTTTTTTGCTACATCATGCCCCCTCACTGTCTGCGCCATTTCACTCTCACATCATCATTTGTCAGGACAAGATCTCTGGAAAAATCAGCGTCTGATTTTGCAAAAACCGTTTGTATCGGTGCAGGAAGCAAATCCCTCTGCATTCAGCAGCTTTCAGCACCACGGACAGCGCAGTTCTCCAGTACAGTATCTGTGAAGCAGCCTACATGCTTCCCACTGTCTGCCTCAGACACTTACAGTCAATGGTCAACCCTCAATACTCGACCTAAAGGCTGGAAACAAAGGTGGGCGTTCATCTGGGCTCCCCTGACACATTTTAAACAATAGAAAAAGCCTTTATTTAAGCTGTACTTGGAGTAACATCACAGCAGTGTGAGCACGATGCACACTAGGAGAGCACACTTCACAGCAGGAGTGGTGGCAGGCTTATCCCATGCACATCTTTTGTTGACTTTCAGAGGGTGGAGCAACAGTTAGGCTCGCATGGATTCAAGCGGAAAGGGAGATCGATGCTTTCAAACATATAAGCCAGTACAGTAGCAGTAGCAAAAGGGCTATAAGCTCATAAGCTCACTACAGAAAACCTGCAACACAATAGGACCTGTATCAGAGAAAATCCAGCCATGTAGTGACACCTTATATACTGTATGTTCAGATGCATGCTTTTCTCAGTACTTTCAATTATTGTTAGGATAGTGACATGCTTTTAAAATGGTTTGCATGTTAAAAAAATTGCCTGCAAAAATGTGTCATCCACTGATGTAACAAACAATCATATTTAAAATGTACAAAGTATGAAAAACTTCATAATACCACTCAACTAAAAATATTATCAATTCAGAGATAAAGGCTAAAGAAATGTTTACAGTGGGATCTGTAAGAACTCAAGAAGAATAGCCGACCTTCAGAATAAAAGAATAAAACAACGAGGGCACATCTCTCTGCATTTATAAAATGTTCCATACTCTTTTCTTTATTTATATAAGGGTTCTTTTCAAGCCGAATATGAACTGTAAAATGTGCTGCAGACTTTTGGCCAAAGTAAATAGAAGGCAATGACAAGCATGGAAACCACATACTGCTCTTTTTAAAATCATTATGATACAGCCAGTTGGTCTACTGGTCCCCCTCTACATTGCACAGGGTGAAATGAAGGGGCTGCCTGAATTGCTGGAGGCATATGTGGGATCTCATACACTCCTCCATGTGTTGTGGCCTTGCCCGGTTATACAAACATTCTGGTCAGCCATACATGAGAATATCAAACGTCTCTCCCTCTAAAAATGGCCCCTGCAGTGCGGATGATCTGGGTCCAGTAACCCTTATGCTGGGGAGAAAGCTCATAGTCAGAGAATGGAAAGCAATCACCCTACCACCCACCAGCCAGGGCGTGGTTCTCTCAGCTGGGTATCGTGGTATGAGGGTCTCTCTTTAGAGTCACCGACCAGTTGGAGAAACATTACTCTAAGTGGGGAAATTACAGCTCCATCATCCCTGAGACCTCTGCAGATATGACACTGGCTCTAATCCCAAAGTGTTTTCTCGACATGCTGTGTTTTGATTATTTTCTAATGAGTTCATTTTTCTTTTTTTCAATCTCAGTCTTAGTGTTCTTAGTCTGCTGCATGCGTGACATTGTTTGTATTCCATGCATCATGTCTGTTAGCTTTTACCTTGCCATATGCCTCTGATGCATTGTCTTGTCCTGTTAAAAATGAGAATATAATTTAAAAAATACTGATCACAAATAATACAAAAAGAAATTACTGAATTTAAACAGAATAATTGCATTCTGAGTGTGGCAACAGCTCCAACACTGACTCCATGTGCTAAATAAAAATAATCAAATTTTTAAAAAAATTCAATACAATATTCACATGGAGAAATACTTAAAAATGCCAACATGTATGCTAAATGCATGCACTTTCAAAGTTTATTGACGGACACCATATATACAAAAAACAAAATGGAAGTTCTGTAAAGATTCTCAGTATTTCCAGGTGATAAAATGTCTAGAAGGAAAAAGTCAAGAGTGACTGTAACCCCTTTTGTTCTTCTATAAATAATGCAACTCACAGCTGGGGGAAAACAAATGTTCAGTAAAATTTAAAATAAAAACCAATACGTACTTGGGAAGTCAGATTATTGTCTTTGTGACATTTATTCATTTAAACTTATGTAAGCAATCTGAAGTCCAAATTGTGCTATTAATACAAATATGTAATCCATAAGAATGTGAAGCATCTACTACTGAACATTATTAGAAACAGTGCAACAGTCACCTGCTCCAATCTGGGATGGATAGTTATTTTAAGGTACAGCTCCATTGAAAAACTAGAGGTTAATTAGATTTAGGCTCAGAATATAGAATTTAAAGGTGAGAGGAAAAAATCACCAAAATCAATCTTCTAAAAGTTATTTCTGGCTTTACATCTTGATGACAGCAAATGTTTAAGTCTTGCTGCTCTGGTTTCTGGCTTTGGGGAAGTTATTCATGCCCACAAATATCAATTAGATCATTAGCATTTAGATAGCATATAAGAATTCTTAAAATGAAGGAGAACATGGACCTATTGGCCCTATTTTTTAATGGTGATTTGTTAAAGTGTGTCTCAAAAGAATGTCATGAAGACTTACTGAGGAGGTAGATTATATTTTAAAGATCAGACACAAGGAAGGGTCAGTTTATCAGGATATATCAGTTCTTCTTTCCAGGAATAGAACTGGATGGAAAAGATATGGAGGCAGCAAATTAACACCTAATAAAGAGGTCAACTGAACAAACTGAGAAATCAAATCTTTCACTTCAGGTACTACTGGGCTTCTGCTTAAAGTCTGACTTACATTATGCTAAATCCCTACAGACATTAGCACAGCGTAGCAGTCAATAATTTTGGCTTGGGGTTGAACAAATACGAAAACTCTCGCTGGCGTATTAAATATTATGCTACTCGGGAGAATTCCCTGCGTGGCAGCCAAGGCAACAATCATTAGAGAATCTTACCAGACTCCTGTAGCTTTGGTCCAGCACCATCTTCCTGTCAGGCCCTCACAGCATGCTCCTGGCCAGCTACACCGCACCCAGGGAGCTGTAAGAAAACAACCATCTTGATTCCACCAAGGAGACAAAGAAACACAGTGTAGTGTGGGAGAATGAGCAAATCTGACTTCACTAGCTCCATGTTGAAGCAGCCTCTGACTGGGGAAATACAATAGTGTGCATGTATTTGTAACTTTATGTAACAATTAGCAACATGAATCAAATAAGAAGTGATTGAGCAGGTTAAAGAGGCTTAAACACTCTTCACATTGATGGACAGTAACTTTAGTTTACTGCTGCCTTCTTCTTCTTCTTCCTTTTCCTGTCAGAATTCCCAGTTGAATGTTAACACATGCTTCTGCTAGACATGCTACTGCCCCCTCTGGCTAAAGTATCCAACCAGCAGTTTTTAGCTTGTTTGTATTAATTTTCTTTCCGACACTGTCTGACCAACAACAGCTTGGTTTTGAGTAAAGCAACAGCCTGTGCTTCATAAACTCAACCCCATCAGTCCCAGCGGAGCACTGTGTTACTGTCATGTTTGAAAGTGTGAAATACATCTGTATTCTAGGATAGTAAGAGACACAGAGAGGCACATAAAAATGTTTCTTGTTTGTTTTGGGTTGGTTTGTTTTTACCTGGGTCTGAACTGGTTTATATAATCTTTGTTGCTCACATCAACTGCACTTCCTGTTCCAAACTGGTTGGTTTGGCAAACAGTTTGCTGACCACACCCATGAAGGACTGTGCAAGGGGTGTGGCCTTAAAGGGATAGCTTGAATTTATTGTAGTGGTGTTGTATGAGGCACTTGGACTACTGGCATGCAAGCTAAGCAATGTAGTACAGCGGCAGCAGAAAATGTATTTTAGCCTCCTAAAAATCAGTTAAATTTACACTATTTATTTTAAGAATGTTTTCACTGCTTTATCTTGCTGTCAAACAGCTATTTCCAACAGGGAACATGGGAGTTGCTGGTGACCGCTGCTTTGCATGGTTAGTTTGTTTGTGTAATTGTGTAATTTTGATTCATCCCAACTAACCCTTTAAAATACTAAAGTTGCACAATAACAAAAGCAAATCAAGGCAGTGGTAGACCAGCAACTCCCATGTTTTGTGAGGTAAATGATTCTGGCGGCTTTGAGGAGAGCACAGATAACAGCTTCAGTTATGGCAAATCAAAGCAGTGAAAGCATCCTTAAAATACTGGACACTGATATGGTGTTTTTTCACAGCAGTAATTTACTTAGCTTTTGTGTCGGTACTCCTGCCTGCTCCTCCAAACTGTGGGCATGCTGGCCACCTTCTACTGTAGGTAATACACTGACTATGAATAAGTACCTCATACAAACACACTACAAAAAATCAGAACTATTCCTTCAAAAAAATTCCCATTATCACTCTATCACATCCTGGCTTATAATAAAAGTACAGTAGTAGGAAGAAATAAGAAATACTTAAAGCAATAATTAATTAAATACAGAATGATCTACAGACATACCATGTGTATTCAGGTAAAAGATAATAACTCAAGGGGATTTTGGCTACAAGGACGTGATATTCATCTGGGAGTTACAATAATGGTATGCTGTACAGTGCTTATTGGCCATGGGCTAAAAGGTGGCAAACGATTCATCAGGGGACTCTTTCCTGTAAAGCAATATAACTCTAATGGAGAGAAATCCCAAGCATCCAAACATGACTGCAGATCAAATACCCATCTATATTTCAGGGCCACAAATATGAACAAACGTGTAATATGTACACCCCCTTAGAGGGAATGTAGGTCAATGCCGGGGTCTTTAACCTGATCCATCTCTGTAATGTTGAGCACCACGGTCTTAAATCATTTGGACAATAGGGATAAGGAGCTTTTGACTTGCTCTCGGTTTATAATTATGTGCTGAGTCCGCACAGTAGGGGGCGCTCTTTTCTGCCTGAGTGACAAATGCAAAATAAACCCAGACCTGTGCCTTTTGTGGTCTTTAGCCAGTCTGCTATTCAAGGGGTGGTGCAATGGCTAAAACTCAGCAAGAGGGAAAACAAAAAGCAATTAACAGTTGTGGAAACTCATTTTGAACTCCTACTAATTTCAGGAGAAATTTATTTGCAGTGGAATATTTTCAAACCCCTTCTGTGGTAAGGTTACTAGAAGATCATAATATTTTTCCACCACTGCACACTTAAAGAAAAATGCACGTAATTAATCCAAATGGCAGCCTACAGCAAAGTGAATGAAAATGAATGACTACAAACCCAACTCGTGCCACTGTAAGGTATAGTGATGAAAATTGTATTCTATTAATAAAAATTGATGCTCTCTTTTACAGACGACTGCACTGATAACGTAAAAAAGAAAGAAGAAAAAGTCCCAAGTACTGCCCTGATACAGGTCATAAAATATTCCCACCTCCATCCCCTCTCCATTTGGATCCTCTCATCTCCTCTCTGCTCATTGATAATCTGTATGACTGATCCAATGGGTCCCACCTCCTGCTATTAAATGTCAAGGGTGAGTGCCCTTGACTCCTGTGCCTTCTCCTGCACTCTTACTGGCAACCCGCGAGGCTGAAAGGCCAGCATTTTATCAGAGACGGGTGTTCTGTCTCTCCAATAGATTCTAGCAAAGGGACTAAGATGTCAATAGTGGTTCCTTTGAGACATTAATGCTTTCTGTGCCGGAGCCTCTTGTGTGACAATGGTCTCAGTGTTGCATGGAGGTGATTATTAATGCTCCCTGCTGGGACTGGACAAAAATATGTCGAGATGAGCTTACTGAAAGGCTGCAAAAGAGGGTAATAAGCAAAAACTGCTGTAAAATATCTCTTTGAATGCCTCTCTCTCTCTTTTTTAGCCCAAAGATTGCTATGACCAGACAGAAGTGTCGAGGCAGGGGTTCTCTTGGGGGACGAACTACAGCTTTGCTCAATTATATCTGAGCATAACAACTCTTCTTCTTTTTTTATGGCTACAGCCCTTTTTCATTTATATTGAATGGAAAAGGCCATGCAACCGTTTTTAAGAACACACAAGCAATATCAACCAAGTGATTCTTATTTAGTTTTTCTACACAAATGAGTTTCAAATTCTGCTACATACCTGTTGGCAATGCTTAAACACACAATTTTGTGTGAAAACTAAACGTGTACCCAACTACACAGTGTAATGTCTGGGGAGCAGCTTTTGAGGTTCTAATCCAGGAAAATTGCTTCTTACAAATGCCTTTGTTAAAGCGCCCTTTGCAAAATAACAAATGTCAATAGAACTGTCTTTAGTTATGTGACAAACTAAGGATTCCAAGTGAATTAATAAACTAGTAAATTAGTGCGGTTGTCTGTGCGCAGTGATAAACAAAAAACAAACAAGTCAAAATGGTCACAAGAGACAATATAAAGGAAATGAAGCCACAGTCTGAATTATGGACACCTTGCTTACCAAGCTAGGGCTAGCATTAGCTGGTTACTTTGGGTTACTAATGGTACCTGGCTGGGCTGGTATCCACTCTTTCATACAAATGTTGTCACTTCTGGCTCCAAAAACCAAGATGATAACAGCCAAAGTGACTTCAAAATGGTAGTCCACAAACCAATGAGCATCTTATCTTACAGTCTTGTACAAAACTTACAAAAATTAACAAAGCAAACACAATACATATGAACCCTTACAAACGATGTCAAAAACATAATACTGTGTGTGGAGCATCTCCTTATAAATACTAAATAGGAAGCTAAACAACATCGAACACAGATCCCCATTCACACTAGCAACTTCTATAACTTCTCTTATTACTTTAAAGTAAAGAACAATGTACTAGTAACCAGTGTGAGCCTTGCCTCCAACACAACTTATACGCTACAATTATTATTTGTAACATTATCAGTAAAGGAGGCAGAGGAGGAGCTAAACATAAATCCTGTTAGCTACTTAGCCTAGCAGCTAGCTAGCTTCTCTCTGTCCTGCTCTGTGTATTAATATTTAGCTCCTCCTCTGCCTCCTTTACTGATAATGTTACAAGTAATAAGTGTAGCGTGTAAGTACACAGAGCAGGACAGAGAGAAGCTAGCTAGCTGCTAGGCTAAGTAGCTAATGGGATTGAATGACATTTAAACAGATTAGATTAGCGATAAAGTTGCTACAAGAAGAAGAGAGATATAAGTGCTTAAGCAAAACTAGTGTAGGTGTAAATAAGCAGACAACCATCTGATATAATGTGTAACTTTGACAGTTAACTGTATTTAGGAAGCTAACTAACGCTAACCGTTAGCACCAAACGAGATCAGCCATATAGGTTTTGACCGGTTTTGACCTAGTCTTGTTTTAAATGGCATGTACACTTTACATTGTGGCAGATAAACATTTTTTGTATGTTTTGGTCATGGTTTGAATGATCAATCGATCAATACATTGAATTGAAAATGTTATGCTTTCCATGTTTGTGTTGATAACAGTTGGTAGTGTGGGTATTTCTTTACAAAAGAAGTGATAACACATCAAACGGCATTTTCAAAAATCATTTAAGTAAGTAACCTTGAAAGTAGTTTATTAGTTACTTTCAATTAAGAGTAACTTAGTAAATAGTAAGTCTTAAAAGTAATTTCCCCAACACGGCTAGTAACACAACAGTCACTCCACAAACCACCTCTGCCCAGTCCAGTCAGAACATCAAACGACAGCATCATAAAGAGTCATATTTTATAAACTCTGGTGGCACTGAGGTCTAGTTCATGTATTCAACTGTTCTCTTCTCTGATACATCCCTCTGTATTGCAGTTCAATCATAAGCCCTTCTTGGATACAAAAATGTGTCTTCAAAGTATCTTGGAGCAGCTTTTTTTGATACTTTTCATGTAAGCATTGAAGGTGTGAAGCATAAAAAAAGAACAAACAGAAAGAACATCAAATCTCAAACCCAGAAGAACACGATCACTTAATGTCTTTGCTCTTGTGATGCTAATGTCTTGCTGTCATGTCACCTGCTTTTAACCAGAAGAAAAAGCCTTAGGGGGGCTGAGATCACTACCCCCTTTTTGTGTATTTCCCAATGGAATTAGAGGATGATGCTTGTGCATGATGTCATTGATTATAGACCATCCAATATGGGTTCCTGCTGGGAAGCTTGAGAGCTCCCACTGCGACTGTTAGGGCTATGTAATGCAAGACTGGGTGATGTCATTGCAAGAGCACAGGGACTGTTGGAGACAAAAATGAGACATGGCAGCAGATAATTCAGCTCGACAAATTAATATGGGATATGGAACAAATGGGCTTCATTGAAAATGAATTAATTTGTGCATTTAATTATTTTACAAGGCACAATACCAAAATGTTTCCCAAAAGTAGGGTGCACTTGGGTTTTTGTGTTTATTTATTTATTATATTTTTTTGTGATATGATATTCAACCAATTCACAGAGACATAGTAGGGAAACCTAGAAAATGAATTTCTACATAAGTTGTTTTCTAACATATTAAGATATACATTTATGCATGCAGTCAAATTAATTATTTTGATGAAATAAACTGAACGTTTATTGGAATTTATTTTTTCACTCCCTTTCAGACAAACCAAATCAACTGCAGTCACTTTGTCTACTGAAAAGAAAAAACAACAACACTTTTATTGAAAAGCTGCTCCAGCATGATAAAAAAAAAAAAAAAAACAGCCCTTAAAGCAACAAAAACCAAATAAAACCTGAAAACATTTTCTTTCATCTCGATCCTTGGGGAAATACTGCTTGCGGTAGAACAGAGCGAGGTTTCGGATCTCTGAGAAAATAGGGCATTAAATCTCAATTAGATGTGTCAAGTTCCTGGGAAATTTCAATGCTTTTTTTACTCACACTTGTCTCTGGGAGACACTGAGGAGCGCTTGACCACCCAGTGCCTCATTCTCCCCCTGAAATAGCCTGGTCCTAAATATTCTGATTGGAGAGCGGGATGGACAGCCTGGGCCTATCTCTTCTGGGGGTGCAGGGGAGGGGGGGAGCAGGTGCAGGAGAGACAACGATCGATTTGGTTGTCCACAGATAAAATAAGAAATCAAGAGGGTTTTATGTGGCACCGCTCTCTGGCAAGCCTTCACAGAGTCCAGGAGATTAGAAAGTGAAGTTCCCAGAAAACAGACAAAGGGCATCATTAAACAGTGGCTCTAGACTGCTCACACTTTGTCTCTTAAGTGCAATTTGATCTTTGGCTCCCTTTTAAATCCAAATGTCTGAGAAGAAGGGGGAGTTTCTGAACTCTTGTCTGATTGAAAGCCAATTGTCTCTGCCTTCAGCCTCTGGCACAAGTCTTTACACAAGAAATACACCGACTTTTGAGAAAATAAGCTCTTTGATTAGCAGCAGCTTCTTCTCCAGTGTTTATTCAGTTTTTTCTGCGGTGCATGCTCATTAGAACAGCAACGCTTTAGCACATTGTGTCTTAATTGATGACACAGGCTTGTGTTGCTTCATCAAGAGCATCAAAGTGTTCTCAACACTGAAGACACAGGGGTCAAACTGTGGCCAGTGGAAAGTTAGTCATGAGCTAATTTATTTCAGATTAGTGCGTTTCTTTTAGCTCATGAAGTGATTCTTTTTTCAATCAAGCATGATCCTTTCAAAGCCTGTTTATTTGCAGCTGCCCACCTGGCGAACAAAACAAAGGTCCATTTACAATCTGTGCTTTTAAAACAAAAAGTCATGTTTACCTGCCACACACTGCACAGGCCGTCCTTGTATCATTTCCGCCACTAATCAATCACGGAGTAAAAATCAATCCAGGAAAAAATCAGTGACACATCAGAGCTCAGAGGGTGTTTCATTTTATAAGGGCTTACAAACATGAAAGCCCTGTTGTCGTGCGGGCACATGCATGATTAGCCGCAGTTATTGTCAGGCAAAATCTATTTCCTCGTTCGGCTGCTATTGTTGTGATTTTTTTGGTCATTGTCATGTGAAAGCATTATACTGTAGCTCCAAAATGTCAGCTTTTCAGAAACAAACAAATAGCATTTTGTGTTTCTGATATGAAAGCCACAAATGTGTCCACTTCCTTCTGAAAGGAGCCAGTGGTGGAAAGTAATAAATTACGCATTCTCAAGTACAGATTTGAGGTATTTTTTCTACTGCACGACACTTTAAAGAGTTTATTTATTGTACCTTTTACTTCACTACATTAATACGAGAGCTAATTATAAATCAAGATTTGATGTTATTTCTATAACATATCCATTCACTGTATATATCCTATAGCATATTCATACCTGCACTATATTTATATACTCTGTTCATCTGTACATACCCTTTACTGCACTTTACTACTCTGCACCTCTGGTTAGATGCTAAACTTCATTTTGTTGTACTTGTACTTGTACTCTGTTCAATGACAATAAAATTGAATCTAATGTACAAAACATTTTATGAACTTAAAAAATATGATACAGTGTATGAAATTTGTGCTGAAATTATTAGTCGATTAATCAATGTGTTGATCAATAGAAAATATAAGCAACTTCGATGATAACCGATTTAATTATTTGTGTCATTTTCCAAGCAAAAAAAAAATCATACTTCTCAAATGGATGGACCACGTTTCCTAATCTTAAATTAAACAAAAATAATTTCGGGTTTGAAATATTGGTTGCACAAAGTGATACATTTTAATAGAATCACCTTGAGCTCAAGGTAACTGTGATGGACATTTCTCACTACTATTTTGACAGTTTACAAGCCAAACAATTAAGTGATTTAATGAGAAAATAATCAGCAGATTAATTGCTAATGACAATAAACATAACTTGTAGCCCTTTATCAAACAATTACCTTCATCTCAACTAGTAACAACAGTGAGATGCTGCTTACACAAGAATGCATCAAGAATATTTCAATGATATAATGTATCGTAGCAGATTACAGTTATTGGGGTAATTTTTCTGCATTTAGTCATTTTTTTTATTTTGACCTTCTACGTCTTTACTTAAGTAATATTCTAATTCAGGATTTTACTATTATTATTATCATTAATTTGAATCATGTCTCTTTTAGCTCTGTTTTTGGTCTCTACCAACTCCTGGGGGAAATATCTGGCACATTAGCTCCTAAATGCTCCTTCATGTTCATCAGCTGGTTGGCAACTGTGTCTATCTGCTGAACAGTGAGGTTTTGGAGCTTGTTTCAGTGAAAACAGCTGCCTGCTCTGGCCAAAAACAACACAATGAGAATGTCTAGAGTGAACTAAAACAATAAAGTTGCGGATAGACAGCTAAACAACGAGCTGAAACTCACTACAAAGCCACATAAAGCAGAGAGGAGCTGCAGGCAGAGATGGGCAGCATTTCACTTGATGTATTTAGAATATATTTAAAGGTGAAGTACTTGATTCCAAGGAAAGATTGTTGACTCTTGAGTCTCTCCCGGGGGGTTAGTGTACCGTCAATGGACACCAACGCAAAGTTTTGGTAAAGTATATGACGACTTGGGAATGAGGCTCCAGGATCACATGCTGTACCTTTAATCCTTAATAGGGCACTCATTGAAATACTTGCAAATTCCAAATTTCAACCCTAGAGAAAAGGGGATGGGGGATATATTTTGAGAAAAAAAGTTTACGAGATTAAAGTGGCGAATCTACAAGAAAAAAATGGGCAGATTTATGAGATTTAAAGTGGTGAAAAAAGTTGTTTTTTTCTCACTTTTTTCTCGTAAATCTGCGACTTTTTTCACGCAGATTTGCCACTTTAAATCTCTTAAATCTGCAACTTTTTTTCTTGTAGATTTGCCACTTTAATCTAATAAATTTGCAACTTTTTTTTCAAAATATTACCCCCATACGCCGTCATAGTCAAGTTCTCCTCGTACAAGTAACTGAAGAATGACTGTGTTTGTACGACTGTTTCTTGCAGATTTTTTTTCTAAATTTTTCATTTTTACATTGGAGGTCAAGGTCAATAAAGTTAATATTATTCTATTATTATCATTCTGATTGGTCAGATGTCATGGTGTCACTGTCTGTGACGTAGCCTGATCTTTGCTGATTAGCTGGAAGAAATCCATGTGGTTCTACGACCTCACAGAGAGACATGGGGACCTCATTTGGATATCCACTGAAGTTACCAAATATAGCTATTCGCCTGATAAAGGGCTAATTCTTTTGATTACTTTGTATTTTGTACTTTAAAATACATAACTCATTATTACATTTCATTTTCAAATAAGAAACATTTTTATCCCCAGGTTTTAACTGTAAAAAAATCACAGTCTTTGGTTAAATACAAGTGAATTACAAATACTGTATTTTTTATTTGCGGTTTATTTGTTTAATGGCTAAACAAAGGAGAGTACTTCTTTAAGGTTGTCTGTTGGTACTGAAGGGAAGTGGAGGGGGCTGCTTATCTTTATACTACTATTGTTTACTGTATCATACCCTGCTGTACTGTCCTGTCTCCTTTGCACTCCTTTACTTACTTTAATTTGGTTGCTTGTAAGTTCTTAGAAAATTACTTATTCCACTGCACTTATATGTATTGCATCACTCTGTTGTTGAGTTCACCCAGTTACATTTCAATGAGCTGTTTAGTCAGTCAGACAGTGCTGCATCAGTGACTGACAGAAACCATCCAACATGAAGCCTCCCACCTCCAAGATATCCTGATTGGTGGATTCAAATGAGAAATTAGCAGGTTTATTTTGATAATTTGTATTTGTATAGAATGTACACTGCAAAAAAAGAAATGTTGGGTGTACTAAAAATTTTAAGGCAACAAATTCGATAAAATTTTAAGTTGGACAATTAAACTAAATATTTTAAGTTCTGTTTTTGAGTTTGCTGAACTCTGAATTTCTCTGGCATGATTGTAACGCCGCTATGAAATGTCAGCTAATGTTGCGACCACAATTTTGAGTTAGCATTGATACGCTAATGGCTACTCTTGTAGCTGTAACAAGCAGCGCTGATAGCATCAGTTAGCCGCTAGCATCAGTTAGCCGCTAGCTTTCGCTAATGACCGAATTTCACAACAAAGAAATAAGAGTTAGCAGAACTATTGTCCCTTGTTGTGAACCCCAACTTAAAGATATAAGTAACAACAACTCACAAACTTGTTTTTTAGGAGACAACTGGCTTCCTTTGTTGTGCTAAGTTACATTATTGCCCTAAATGTCATTAATTTATATTTCCAAGTTTTACCAAATTAAATCACTGTTTTAGGCCAAAAAATACAAGTTGGCTTCTTTGCAGTGTATTGTTGTACTTTCAAATGACAAATTAGTTGTTTCTTAATAAAAATGAATTTACAATTCATACCGTTGGATTATATTTGCATATATTTGATGAGCAAGGACTTGTAATTTTTAAAAGGTAGGTACAAGGTATTTTTTTTATGTATTTGTGCTAATCTGCATGTTCTTGCAGGCTTTCAGAGCCTTATAACGTTATTCAAGACGGATCACATTTGTGTTTTACTATGTTGTGCTATTTCAGTAAAGTAGCTAGCTTAGCCTGTTAGCTATTATTAACCCTGTAAGACCCAGTGTTGCAGAATTACAACAATTTTGGTTATCCCCAAAAAAACCTCTAAATTTTTTTTTTTTTTTTGGTTCAACCACATTAACATGATCATTGGGTCCTATTGTTTGTTCTCACAATGCGTTTGGATCCAACATTTGTATATACGGCCCGCCCTAGGGTCAAGAAGTCACACAACTTCCAATTTTTTGATCGAGCAACATCCCTTCGATTTACTGGACTGGATTAATCTGATTTAAGTAAGTAAAATGCTTTGAATATTTTTTTTGTGTTTATTACAGTGTCTAGAACATGAACATATGTAGTGTTTGTGGAAAATGTGCCCTACATTTTATTTAGAGCTTGTTTTATAAGTGTTGCAATATTACAACGTTGGGTCAGAGTGGTAGTCAAAACAGCCCTGTTTTTGAGAGGAATGTCTTGAGAGGAACTTCAATTAAAATGTTTACAATATAACTTTAAACTACACATGATTTACACATTCTAGCCTGAGCCTTATATTGGATTACATATTTATTGTATTAGAAACTAAAGTGCAAAGATATATTGCTGTATCTAAACATTTTCATTTACTTATAATGATTTTTAACCACCTTCAACACTCTCCGTATTTTCTCCTTATCACAGAATGCAGGACTTTTTACCAAAGAAATTCTGTTTGTGCATGTCTGCCCTTTGTCTTAGTCTCTATTGATAAGAAAATGCTCCCATCAATTCATAGTCAAAGCAGTTGTGGGGGATGCTCCTGGTGCACTTGTTGCATTGTTCTGGAACAGGTGCTAATGTTCAGGAATGTAAGGTGTGGTTGTAAGGTGGAGGCTACATGCATTAGGATGATAATCACAGTCTACGATAGGTCAATCATACAGTATTGTATGGCCTGTGAAATGTGTGAATTGGCTACTTCAGTGCAATGTGTAAACACTTCAAAATGTAATCAGTCTCCCCACCACCCCATCTTTCCTGCTCGTCATCCGGAATCTAGTAAGCATGTGTGCTATTTGTATATACAGTGTACATTTGTTTCAATTTTATTTTTTCCATTTCAGAATGCCACCAGCAAAGAGAGATCCTTGATACAGTGTGCAGGACGTAATTTCCATCGTCCAAAACGGAGAGAGTGATGTGACCTTGTTTGTGATATATTTGACTGGTATCTTCATGCGTATTTGAGATGTATATAAATTGATATATTTATTCTTTTTTTTCCTAATCAGGTGGGCACAGCACCCAAAACTCCAAAGAGAGGACGGCCATCGGCAGGCAACAGGAGCCCAGGCGCAGCAGGGAGCCCTTCGGATGCTGTAAAGAGACCATCCTTGGGTGATGGGAGTCCAAACGGTCCCTCCTCCAAAAAAACACGTGCACACCCCCCTCTGGATGTGCGCATAGACCTCACTGGACACTTTCCATACAAGACGACAAGAGGACGCTGCAGACATTGCAGTAAAGGGTATACAAATACCCAATGCAGCAAGTGTGATGTCCGCCTCTGCTTTTCAGAGGACAAGAACTGCTTCTGGGACTATCACTGCAACTGACTGCAACTTAAAATGTAAATAATGTAAATAAATGTCAAAGTGCTTGTTTGAATAAATCACACTTCATAACAACATGACTAAGATTATTATTCATGCTATATACTGGTTTGGGAAAAGCAAAACCCTGCAAATGAATCCTTAGTTCTGTACTGTTGTTCAGACAATGAGTGGAAATACAGGGGATTCTGCTACCCATTAAGCCCAACGTTGCAATATTACAACGTTTCCGTAAAAACTTACTAAAACATAAAATTTTTGAAAACACTCCATTTTCACCCCCAAAGGCCTCCTACAACAACATCTTAATGGTTGAAAAAATTTTTTTTTGCGTTTTTCTATATCTGGGTTTTACAGGGTTAAGAGTGCATAGAAAAAGTAAATGCATATTTAACATGTCTGCATTACTGATACACAGCTATTACACAGCTATTTTTTATTGTAGTTTTCTCTGTTACTTTAATGTGTCGCTATAGAAAAGTGACTCTGAGCGACCCCTTTCTTGTCATGCTGTCTCACCTTCACATTCTGGTCATTATGTGACAGAATAACTGACCGCAGTACAATAGCAGCTACTTAGAAACATTGATAACTCTCTCTCAACTTAAACGTCTTAGATGAAAAATTATGCTGCCATATCTTTAAAATCAAAGGCCCCTTGTCAGATCTCAAGGTGTTCCTGACCTTGCATTTCAAAAGGGCCACATAATTGCAATTTATTATGCATTAAGCAAATCAAGAGTCAGCCAGGACTTTGCTGGACTGAACATGAAGAGCTAACATTTTTCTCAAATTAAAGAAAGGATTTCATTAGGAGGCGAAGAACGGGGGATAAATGTTATACAGTCAAACAAACAAGTGATGGGATGATTAATTATTCAGCCATGGCAGTTTGCTGAGATAATGGCTTCTCCGCCCTAATGAATTTAAATAAAGAGACACACGTTGGATCCTATTTTGGTTCACCATCTGAGGTATGATTCAGCTCTGCAGTGTCACATTAGTGCATCACTACAGTTAATTGCTTTCACCCAAAGAAATATTTGTCCAAATTAGACAGCCAGGCTTTACTGGGAAGATGAATTGAGCATGTAGCTCATTCATTACTGCAAAGTGATTTATTGGGATGTGATTGGAAATGCATCCATGGAGGACAAAGAGGACTTTCTCACTCATTTGGAACTACTCTGATCAAATGCCTTGCAGAAAATAGCCTATATGTTTACATTCCTTCATTCACAATCAGTATAGAGTAGCAATTAGAGACACCAGATTCAATAGATGTTAAACTGGCAGCAAGACAAAGGACAAGTTTTCCTGTTTATCCTCTCTGAGTTCAGCTGTAACTATTTTGTAATAAAAGCCAAAATCTTCACAAGTGTGCCCATGTTGAATACAATGTAAAAAATTGCAGTGTAAATGTATCTCTAATGGAAGTCAAGATTCAAAGACAAAACACAGTGTGATTGCATGTCAAGTCAATGTAAAAAAACGCAAATAAATTAAGGAGACACATCTGCAGAAGTTGAAAGTGTTTCAACTTGAGTGAAAAATGTATGCATATCCTATGGCTGTTTGTCTCCACACCGTGACTATACAAAGAACTGAGACAAGATAAAGTAAAGCAGTATAAGCAACCAGTAACCAAACCAAACCAAACCAAATAACAAGACTTTAGGAGCCACACCATCCCTGTCTCCTAAAAAAACTTTGGATACAACTACACTGCATTCTCAACGTTTAACCCTTTATCAGACGAATAACTATATTTGGTAACTTCAGCGGATATCTAAAATGAGTAATAAATGAGTAATAAATAAAATAATATTTCGAGAAAAAAGTTGCAATTTACTAGATTTAAAGTGGCAAATCTGCACGAAAAAAGTTGCAGATTTACAAGAAAAAAGTGGAAAAAAAGCAACTTTTTTCTCACGGATTCACCACTTTAATCTCATAAACGTTTTTCTCAATATATTACCCTCCCCCGGGTCTGTTTGGTTTTTTTTTTTACACATTCTGGCAGTATGTAATATCCTCCAATATTCTCTAGGGTTGAAATTTGGAATTTGCAAGTATTTCAATGAGTGCCCTATTAAGGGTTAAAAGAAAATGTATTTTGTCCTGGATTATGTTCGTGGTTAGAGTTGGGAAATTATACAAAAGTATTTGGTCAGGCTTAGAAAAAGATCATGGTTTAGGATAGAAATGAATTTGTTGCTACGTAACTTCAGTTGCATGCACAAATTAGGTGAGTAAAGTTTGTTACGTAAGTTTATTATGTTCCATAACTCAATTTACGTAAGTTTTGGTTTCACAGTCAACACAAACAGCAGTCTCCTGGGTGAATCCAGTGCTTGTTTAACCCATTAATTCATCCTGATCTCCTCCTTACACAGGCTTTGATTGGAAACAAATTTTAGATATGTCAAAAAAACAAATGTAATCCGGGAGATAAAAATGCTCACAACAATGCTTAAATGCTATTATTTACCAGGTATGGTGTTGTAACTTTGTCACCTATTAAATTTACCATGTTAGCATGCTAACATTTACTATTGTGCACCAAATTCACAATGTACAGGCCATTTTTCTTTAGGATTCATCCTCTTGGGATCATGAATGCTTGTACAAAGTACAGTGTATCATCCTGTAGTACATTTGCAGAGATATTTCCTCAGTTGTGGACCTTTTGACCAGCATTACTGTCCCTGGGCCATGCTGCAAGTGTAAATAAAATGCCATTGAAAAAAACACCTCTCCTGAAAACATATCAAAAAGTTTCAGGGATCCTTCATATAGTATGTGTATGTGAAGGGCCTGGTGAGTCAGAGATCTTTAGGAGACTTTCAGAATGTGAAAGAAGAAGACAAAAATCCATTTTGATTACAGTCTCAAAATGGAACATCCAGGCGAGAGGATAATCTCAAGCACCTTTTCCAGGGCTGCAGACACTGATCATATGGGCCTGCGTGTGATTACAGGGAGCTCAATTAATGTAGACCCAGGGGACAGTTCAATCACAGAGACAAACATTCCCCCAGCATAGCTTACGTGACCTGCAACCAATGGTCCATCTTAGCTCCATTGATTGAGTTCAACAGGTTTGGAATGGTGTGGGCCTGGCAGACATCCTCTTCAAAGTTACAGATAAGTCAGAACCTGAAAAGAAAGCGGGAGGCAGTTTTTGTGGAGGAGTTGTGTCAGTGAAGAATTATATTCAAGCAATAGAAAAAGAAAGGAGAGATTGAAAATGAGGACAAAAAGAAAGGAGATATTTGTGAGTCTTAACCACCCAGCCAGCCTCCGTCATGTTGAGCCCAATGCCAAGGTCTCCAAATACATGCTTTTGCTCTGATTTTACACTTTGAGCAGCTGTATATATGCAATTTTCCGTCGACACAGTCTCATGTATGCTCTCATATCTAGCCTCCATTCTCATGCAAAGTTAAATATACCTGCGCTTGCGGTGAAAAAAGAGGATGAATAGTCTACAGAGACTGGCATCGCAAATCCGTTTGATACAAGTCTTTTTGGCAGATCACACATAGGTCTCGTGCATCACTCCCTTTCCATTTCAAAGCGGCACAATCTGGGATTTTTACAGCAAAGATATCTCATTTAAAATGGAACCATAATTGAATCTGAGATCACGCGCTCCCAGATACGGTGCCTGTTCCCTTGACACAGGCATATCAGAAGCATCCTACGTTTCAAAGTGGCTTTTATGCGATTTCATGAGAATATGGCTAATACGGTGTGCTTAGGCAGATCACAATGGGCATAATCCCGTGTTTGGAAGACTACCTCCCAGTGGCGCACAAATAATAAAGAACCTTCTGTCTCCAACAGATGAAATGCTTCAGTGGCTCTGATTTGTTGTGACTGAGGCTGAGATTGAACAGTAAGAATGTGACAACCACAAAAAGACAATTGTCTTCTTCTTTGCCTCTGCTACTGTACAGTATGTGCATCATTCGTGGGCAGCAGGAGACAACATAAACTGAAGCTACAGCATCTTGAAATAGAAATGTTGCAGACAGCATCTTGATTTAAAAATCAAGTAGAGTCCTTTGATATGGAAAAGGTAACACTGGCTACATTTAATCTTTCCCTGCCTGGCTAAAGCCTCATTTGAATACAGATTTTTTTTATGTAATATAGTATTTGATCCTTTGTTGCCATTGGTAACCTCTTTGGTACAACCACCTGCTGCCCAATTAAGCGAATCTTAATTCACAGAGCTCATATTTTAAGCAATGTTTCACAAAATGTAATTTAGAGCTGGCTGGCACATTGCTTGTGCTTTTTACAGCCTCCTTGCCTCCTGGGAAGAGAAGACAGGCATTTTTGAGCAAATCAAAATCAATAGCTATCTAAAGGGGGCGAATCTCACAACATTAATCTTCTGGATCCGCCAGTGATTCTCACTGTAATTAATCAATGCTTTAAACTGGAGAAATTTGGCAATTAATCTTTAATTCTCTAATGGAAGATACACACAGAGGCAAAAAGCAGCTCACACTGAGGCTAAGTTACACCGGCTTAGAGCTTATTCAATACAAGTCTAATGAGGTCTATTATGAGTCAGATGTGGTCTTTTTGAAGCAGTCGAGTGTTCAGGAAGAGGGCTCGTGAAGTGGAGGGTACAAGTCATTATGCTCAGCATTTTGCAAAATGTGTTTTGCAATTGTGAGGGAAGATGACTCCAATAAGAATGGCTCAGCTGGTCCCCATGGAGATCATTTGCCCCTAAAAAAAAGCATCCAAGCTTAAAGATCACCATATGTCCCATGGCATTTGATGAACTTTAGATGAACTTCATCAAAGTTTTTGCTGATTTAGCGGTTGTTGCCCGTGTTTTGGTGAACTGAGAACTATTGGGTTGGCCAAATGAAGCCTAAGAGGCCTTCCACACCAGATCAGACATGCAGTTCACACTGCATTTGTGTAAGCTTTATCAAACAGGTGAATTCACCATGGCACCTACTCAGCGAGAGCCTGAACAAAAACACTACAGAAGAGAAATCAGTCAAGCCTGTCGCATTGACCTACTTGACAGTGGTGTGTGAGCTGAACAGTGAGAGCTTGAGAAGTCAGTGTCTGTCTTTTTCTTTCTCACCGTCTCTCCTCTTCCTCCTTTCTCTCTCTCTCTCTCTCTCTTTCTCCATTTTTGCTGCATTTTGTAAAATCACAACATGTACGAAAGCAAAAGAAAAGAGCAGAATAAATAAATCCATTACCATAAAGGACAAAGTGGCATTTCACTTCAAATACAAATCAATTTCATGAGCCTAATTAAATACCACAGCTCTTATTTTGTGTGTTTGGGAATCAAATTAGAAGCTTTTAGGTTGAAAGAAAACTATCTGAGACAGTATCTGTGACAAGGAGGAGAAGAAAAAGTTGCCAAGGGCACCACTGAAAGCAAGTTGGTAAACACAATGCTGTGCAGTTGTTCCACCTTTTCTTACTTTGCATTATAACAGTGAATACATTCACTTGTGCTGATTATACTGTATATGAAAGATCAGCTGGTAAATTGTCCCAGTTTAAATGAGAAATAACTGACTTGACCTCAAGTAGATCTACATTAATACTGGAAATATCCAGACAGAAATAATTGCTCATAAGCTCTTGCTGTCATTCATTATACGGCTGCCATGGTGAGGCTAAAAAAAAACATTAAATGACATTTCAGCTGAACACGTGAAGGAAAAAGTTTTCCCTTTTCCCCTGGCTATACCTGGATGACTTAAAGATGTGAGACACAGTTTGCAGAGTGATTTCTCCTTCTGTGTGATGTGTGAGCGAATAAGTGTTGAGGCAGAGGAGGTGGGAGTCGAATCCTACAGCTTGTTTGCGTTTCATGCTACTTTAGGACTTCTCACTGTAGCAGTGACATTTTTCAATTTCACACAAGCCAGATCCAACAGACACATTTTGCACAACACCAAAGTTTGGTTTGCAGCTAATTTGCAACATGTTTTCCTTTCAGGCTGTTTTTAACAATGTAACTATGCATTTGCCTCGCAGTATATTTAAAGAAACAGTTGATTACTTATGGGAAACACACCTCATGTGTGAGAAAGATGCTTGTTTGCATCATTAAGAGCTGTTGTCAATGCCACAGACTGTAAAAAAACTGTGACAAATGCTAAGTCAGCAGCTAATGCTAGCACTAGTTAGCTAGCTTGGTTATCAAGGTGCATCAGTAATTTACGTTGACTGTGATCTTAACTCTTATCAGGAAAAGAACTATATCTGGTAACTTCAGGTAATATTTTGAGAAAAAAGTTGCAAATTTACTAGATTAAAGTGGCAAATCTACAAGAAAAAAAGTTGCAGATTTACGAGAAAACTTTTTTCTCACAGATTCATCACTTTAAATCTCATAAATCTACGCATTTTTTTCTTGTAGATTTGCCACTTTAATCTCATAGACTTTTTTCTCAAAATATTATTTTGTATGTTTTTTTTACACATTCTGTCAGTATGTAATATCCTCCAATATTCTCTAGGGTTGAAATTTGGAATTTGCAAGTATTTCAAAGAGTGCCCTATTAAGGGTTAATAGGGATGCTAATTTTGAATAGTAATGACAGACTTAACACCAGTGGTGGAAGTACATTTACTCAAGTACTGTACTTAAGTACAATTTGGAGGTATGCATACTTTACTTGAGTATTTCCATTTTATGGAACTTTATACATCTACTCCACTACATTTTGAGGCAAATATTGTACTTTTTAATCCACTGCATTTAGCTGACAGCTTTAGTTACTTTTCAGGTTGAGATTAAACATAAAAACATGATACATTTAAAGTGATTCGATTTTTTTTAATTAAACCTCATAACGGTGTATTCAGTAGTAAAATGAGCCGTGTCTTTACAAAATTAAAATGCTGCTTACATCAATGCATCAATACGAATAATCTAATAATATATTTAAAATATATATTTAACAATCTGAGTGTGTCTATTCTGCATAATGAGTCATTTTACTTTTGATACTTTAAGTACATTTTGATGCTCATACTTTTGTACTTTTACTTCAGTAAGTTTTGAATGCAGGACTTTTACTTGTGGTGGAGTTGTTTCACAGTGTGGTATTAGTACTTTTACTGCAGTAAGGGACCTGAAAACTTCTTCCACCACTGCTTAAAACTAAATGAACTTACCAGAAAAAAATGAACAGTCGACTCCTTGTAATGTTTTTTTAGTACAGTTGAATGCTGAACAGGATGCTATGGTCGCAACTAAAGCATACTCTTCTTTATCATCTATTTCACTCGAATTAGGACCATACATTTACAAAATGAACATCATTATGTATTGAAGAAGACTTGTAAATAGTGATTGAGACCATAAGCAATTTAGGAAAATATTTAATGAGGTAATAAATTCAGTGAGAAGTGGGGTCATTTTCTCATAGACTCCTATGCAATCAGGTTACTTTTTCTAATCAGGCCATTAGAAAGTATGCAGATTTAAGATATTTCTGCATTGGTTTCATTATTAGGGGTGGGTTGTGTCCACTTCTTTTATACAGTGTATAAAACCAGTTCATGTATTGAGAATAGAGCAGGTGTCAGGACATTTAGGCAAGCTTAGCATGACAAGTGGTGGAAACTGCAAGCCTGGGCCTGACCAAAGTGTAACATATGTCTTTAAAGTAGACAAATTAACACATTTAATACACATTTATCTGTGTATTTTCTCCCTCATACATAGATTACATGATTGACACTAATTTGTTTGTTGTTCTGAGCAGAGTTGTGTGATGGAGCGACACATGGTGAACAAATGCTGGCTGCAGTGCACAGTATAACATAGCTTTATTACCATAGTGAGGTTGCCAGGTCAAGAGGCGTCATGTACAAAGAGCAAAACCAGAGCCAGAACCTGTTACTGTTTCACTGGAGGAGCTACACTGCAAAAAAAGAAAAGTTGGGTGAACTCAAAATTTCAAGGCAACAAACATATATTTTACATAATATTTTTAAGTTTTGTTTTTGAGTTTGCTCAACTCTGATTTTACATTGTAATAACTTTTAATCCTTACTTCTGCAATGTGTTGAATTGGCACGATTGTAACGCCGCTATGAAATGTCAGCTAATGTTGCGACCACAATTTTGAGTTAGCATTGATACGCTAATGGCTACTCTTGTAGCTGTAACAAGTAGCGCCGCTAGCATCAGTTAGCCGCTAGCATCAGTTAGCCGCTAGCATCAGCCAGCCGCTAGCATCAGTTAGCCGCTAGCTTTCGCTAATGACCGAATTTCACAACAAAGAAATAAGAGTTAGCAGAACTATTGTCCCTTGTTGTGAACCCCAACTTAAAGATATAAGTAACAACAACTCACAAACTTGTTTTTGAGCAGACAACTGGCTTCCTTTGTTGTGCTAAGTTACATTATTGCCCTAAATGTCAATCATTTATATTTCCAAGTATTATCAACTTAAATCACTGTTTTAGGCAAAAAATACTAGTTGGCTTTTTTACAGTGTACATGGACCTAAAATGAAAAAAGAATGGCTTCAAGGCTGACAATAACCTACTACAACTCTGAGTTGCACAGATAACCTTTAGAAGTCAGTTTTAGGTATACTTTTGCACTTTGGACAGGGACATGCTAGCTGTTTCCCCCTGCTTTCAGTCTCCATGCTATGCTAGGCTATTCTGGTCTCAGCCTTTCACTTAATGCACAGACTTGCGACTGATATATATCTTCTCAACTTGGTCTTGAAAGGAAAGCAAATAATTATATTTCTCAAAAATGTTGAACTATTTCTTTCACAGAAACCAACAAAACACAAAGAATCCCTCCTAGACGGAATAAGAAAGAATGTTCTGGCCTTCCACACACCATGTAGAGAGGAAGCCAATCCTCACATTGTTCACTACAAACTCTACATTTCACTCGTTTTATTCTCTGTCATGGCAGCTACTCCCGACACGGGGGAACAGTTTAGAATCAAACTGCCAGGAGTCGACAGCTCTGGTGTTTAGGGAGAGAGAAAGAGAGAGACACAGTGTGAGAGGAAAAGAGAGAGAGAGAGAGAGAGAGAGAGAGAGAGAGAGAGAGAGAGAGAGAGAGCTATAGAGGAAGAAATATGGAGGCACAACAGGTAGCTCTGTCAAACTCCAGGGGTCTGCCTTGCTGATCCCTGCCTCTCATTAGAACAGAAGGATGACACACAGGCAGTGTAGGAAGAGGGGAGGATTCTGGGAATGAGGCGGAGGAGGAGGAAAGAAACAAGAGAGGAAGAGGAAGGGCAAAGTGGGCTCCTAAAAGCCCTTCCACTGACAGGTTTGGTGTAGCTGAGATATGTTTCAGGGAATGGTGCTGGTAAAACAAAGCTCCATGAGAGGAAGGTGGGGTGGGTGAAAGGCAAGTAATTGGAAGCTGTGGCATGACAGGCTGCTGGGTGAATCCCCCTGACCCACTGAGTCACTCGCAGGGCTGTTTCTGGAGGTAACTGGAACTGCAGTGTGAGCTCGGGGAGACGCCGCCCCCACAGCTTGAAAACAAAAAGTCTCTGTGGGTGTGAAGAGAGTGAATACACAGGAATCCACCTCCTCCAAATATGTATAGAGCCACCACAAACATATACACAATCCTGGTGATGGTGGGAGTTTGCAAGTCTCACCTTACAAAACTCCGCATTTGACAGTTTTCCTGCATGGGGGGGGGGGGGGGGGGGGGGGGGGGTTCTGCTAAGAGGCGCACAGTCACAATCTGTATGCGTGGTGAAACACCAAAAACTGGAGCCTGGCACGAACGCGCTGTCATCAAATGCAGAGACAGTGTGAGCGGCTGTCAAACACCAGGTACTGTACCAGAGTCCTGCTGTCTGTAACGACAGAATTTCATGCTCCAGTGAACATGCAAGGACCACCGTGTCACAGCGAAGGCACAGAGAAACCGTGAAGCGCAAAAAATAGAAGAAGTTGACACATACCGAGAGAAAATGGCCTCCTGTCAAGACAGGTCAGCGGGAAGAGGCTGGCCGAACTCAAGAAGAAGAGAAAACTCAAAGCAATGTGAGTGGAATATTTTGTACTATTAGACAATTATGACAGATTCACAGCCTTTATTTCAGCAGTGGGGACGACACGAGAGTGAGTCATGGCTGTGTGTTTTTAACAACAAGGTGTTTTCACACAGCTCCCTAACACAATAAAACCTGGAGATAACACACGTACACTTTCGGCGCTGCTTGTTTGCCAGCCCTGAAACCAAGCACATACAAGGAGGGAAAAAGGGAAAAACAGCTATAAATTATTGAACGTCTGATCCCCCCCTTAAAAAAACAAAGGAAAAAAATCCCTAAATGCTGTGTCTAGACACAACATTGTATTACTAACGCTTGACTTGTTGATGCACCAGCACTTAAGTATTTGCATAATTAGTTCAGCCAGATGAACACTGATTAAAGTGGCCGCTTCCAATGTCCTGTATGTTAAAGTACGCTTTTAGAAACATGAAAATAATGAAGTTTCTGCTTTTTCTCAATTACTGTAAGTCAAAAACACAGACAAACAGAGTGATGTGAGTGTTTTAGTTCAGGATACAATAAATCAACTCAAAAATCTAACTCTAATGGGAATCTAACCCTTTTAATTCACCATCCTTTGAGCCTGGCAATGAATACTTGAGTATTTTCAAGTTAATTACATTGTTGAACTGCAGGACGGGTTTAAATTTACTGTAGGCCTCCACACAAAATGATATGCTTAGAGTAATAACTAATAACTAATAAATTTTAATTAACCACTCCTACTTCAATAAATGCTCCACTGTCAGTGTGTATGTATTGGAGCAGGGTTTCTGTTTCCAAGTAATTACTATTTTTTCTCCCGGGAAAATCTGTTGAAGTCCAACATATTTAAATCCCCCCGCTCTTAATGTCCGGTGAAAATAATTCCCTCTAAGCTGCTTAATTGCTGTGAAAAAGTGCAGGAAATAAAATGATATGAATCAGCAATAGATTATGGTTATTCCTGAGTTTGTTTTTAAAGAGTTTGGTAATGCTTTATATTAAGGTCCTTGTAATAACCATTAATTAACAAGTAATAAGGCCCTTGTAAGTCCTTACAGGATGCTTATTAACATTATTGTGTGTTTATAAGCTTATACAAGTGTTAATAATGGCATTACAAACACCCATGACCCACCCATTATGTCTTTGCCATGCCTTTATTAATCTTATTTTGTTTGCTTATTGATATTAAAATATACTTTATTGCTCATCTATTATAAGTTAACTATAAGTTAACTATGCTTTTGCAACTACCGGATCTAAAGCGAGAACAATGCCTTATTACTTGTTAATTAATGGTTATTAAGGACCTTATTATAAAGCGTTACCAAGAGTTTTTATTTCTTTTTTTTTATATGACAAAAGGCCAATAGCGAGCAGTAGCATGCTGAATGCAGTGTTTTCAACCTGCAAGAGAGAAATCCTACTCATTGTGCCTTTAAACTCAAAATTAAAATGCCCACAGAAAACTGTCCTCCTTCAGCAGATGCATGTGAAAACTGTTTTCTGCACAGTGAAGTGACACTCAAGTGAAGTAGCATTAAGAAAAATATATTTTTGAATGGATAAGGGCTTTAAGATTTCAGAAGTATACTGTAGAATGCCTTGAACCTGAATTATTCTTGCAACATCATACTTCAAAAATGACCACATTGAGAGCTGAATCTGTTACATTTTCACCATTTAAGTTATTTTTTTATTGAAGACAAATAGAACTCCTGCCTGACTGTGAAGCCGAGGGCTGACTGAGGTGTGGTGAGAATACTTTGCTCCTCAGAGACGTCTCCATGTCACTGTGCTTCCTGCTGGGAGGGAGGGAGGAGTGGATATGAGGTGAGGTGGTGCTGTTGAGGGAGGGCGGGCATAATGACAAGCTATAAAATTTTTAATGCCCCCACACACCACCCTTTTTAGTTAGACACTCAATTATTGATACATTTATGGCCTGTCCAAGAAGCTGCAGAGTTGGGCCAGTAGGACAGCAGCTTAAAAACAACAACAACCCCCCAACAGAGCCTCTCTTTCTCTATCTGTCATACTTGTCAACTATCCAAATGAACAAGGGAGCAGCAACACACACGTTCTGGTGGAAGCAATAACATTTGAATGTCAGAAAATAATTCTTGCAGTAATATTTTCTAATATTAGAGTCACTGCAAAGGCCATGAATGGCCATGGGGGGAAAGGAAATGACTTACTGCTTTCGTGTGTGACAGTTCATAATTCCATTTCCAATATCTTTTCCTTTAAAAGTTTAAGGTCGCTCTTGATGTACTTGGCGTATCTCATATGCGTCTTTTGAAACCGAGTTCTCCTTCTTTTTGTGTTTCCCTTTGTCTTTCAGCCAGATGACATGTGACAGCTAAAGTGAAATCTCCTTTATTATTTGCCTGCCATCTTGTGCCCCTGCATAATCACCCTGAATGAGCTGTAATTACACATCTGCTGAAAAGGGTATCGGACGCACGGCTTTATTGAGAATGATGAACCGATGAACACTGACTTAAACAGCAGCGCTCGGCTCCTGCCTCCTCCTTTCACATTTTCTACGGATGGTGTCCCACATTTTCAGGCAGCAGGTTGCAGGGAACATCGATACAAGTCCTTGTCATACCAAGTAAAACAACTTCCACTCGTACATTTGAGCAAACAAAGACGCTCCCAAAGGAGCCGTGTTGTTGAATTGCTAAGCAGGAATTCCATCGCTGGCTAAAACATCTTCAGGTGGATGCTCTGATTCACAAAATAATGATTAGACATTTTTGCCGAAAGAAAAAAAAAAAGAAATGTCCAGTGTCCCCAAAACATGTAGCAATTTAATTACTAGCTATGTGGCTCCTGCTGGATTCTAATTGGAAACAGAGTGGCCCTATTCTGGCTGCCTCCTGTCAGTGGATATGCCACTTGTAATTTATGGCATCCCACCCACTCACTTCGAGATCACACCGCGGCTCAATGTTGAGCTTGTTTTCCACATTGCTTGGGCACGCTGGCTGGCCAATTTGCAGCTACAAGTTCAAACAACTGCCTTTGCATTTGTCTTTCTCCTCTTTACATGTATTACACGAGTATGTGTTTGTAAAAAGATTGTAATTGCAATTTTAAATGTCCCTTTTTAACGCTCAGGTAAAGGGCCTTTTTTTTCCCTGTAGATTCACAACCTGAATATCTGGATTATTTTTGCACCATTACAAAAATGTTGGATTTAAACAAATTCACAGTGTGTGGAATAAAACAGTGGGGAAGCGCAGCAGCATAGAAATCAGCCGGCTGAGGAGAGAAAGCATGAATGGGAGGATCAGACACACATGCCCTCAAGACGAGTGATCTTTCACTGGATGCTGACACTTGCCAATTACAAACCACCCACATCCCACTTGTTTTTAAGAGTAATTAGTCAGGCCCAGTGTGTATTCCAGGAGGGTCTTGGGAGATGAGAGAAATCTGCCACAGGTCAGCCAGCTCAGTGGAGGGTTTAGTGCTTAGAGAGCCCCTCTCCATTCAACTCTCCGCTCAAAATGTGTGGGCTGCATTGAAGTGGAGTAATGGGTTGAAGGTTCAGCACGCTTAACGCCCCCGGGGTCAGCCACGATCATCATCACACAAGAACCATAAAGGAAAAACACACACACACACACACACACACACACACAATCACGTGGAAGGCTTTCCTTTCCCTTTAAATGCTGCTACTACATCGTGGATGACAGATTCAATATGCAGAAGAGGGATGGGGAGAAGATCTAGGATTCAGAAGATAACTTTTTATTCTGCTTACGTAATAGATATGAAGTATTTCTGACACATTTTAATAGGTGGGAACATTCAGCTCTCGACCATATGGCTTTCTGCTGATGAGAGCAAAAGTAAAAGCGTGACTCAGTGAGGCAGTTATCACTGGAGAAAATGAGCGATGGTGACTCGATGTAGTTGTGGGACTTCCATGGCAAATCCATGAGAAATGAGTGGAACTTAGAGACAATGTTTGCGCTCAAGAGCAATCTCTCTGTTGATAACCTTTTCATGTATTTTCTGACTTTGCATGAATTTCCCCTGTTGTGAACAAATTTTCCAGATTTTTCTGAAACCACATTAACGCATTGAAGCCTGGAAAGCGGAAACGTTGTTTTGTAGTATTTGTATAAGCTCTTAAATACTTTTTGAATTTCATTTCTATCTGCTACAGAGGCTGAAAAATCTATTATTTAGTAGAAGCGTTCACACTTCTGTTGAATTTCCGGAAAAACTTCAGGTTTTAGGGGCTTATTTTAAAATCGCCCAGAGGTTTTACACGCAGTTTTAGGCGTCAATGGGTTAATGCAGCATGAATGCCATATAAGTAAAACATAATTTGTGTTTCGGTCCGGTGATTTGTTCCAAAATTAAATAGGTTCTTCTTTGGCCAATGCTTTACCCTTCCACCAGATTCTAAGAGAGTTCGGCTGGTAGTTTTTAATGTAATCCTGCTGACAAACAAGCCGAGTTGAAACATGACTTCCACCAAACTGAGCGACAGATTAGGTTTTCTGTTAATACCTCCCAAAATGACCCATATGCTCATATGGTTTGTCAAAACAAGCCAACAACCCGCTGAACAAACGTCAGACTTTCACCCAGGAGAACAGGGTTTGTGTCCCATGTGAAAACAAAAGTAAAAAATTACTTTTTATGTAATTGATGTTTTTTACATAACCTACATTTTTTACGTAACTTCCATGGTTCATGTCATCCTCTTAACTACTTCACCTCCAGTATTTACATACATTTATTTACTTTTAAAACTGTATTTTATAAAGCCTAACCAGGAAGTTTTGTGCCCTTAACCTAGGTCAGTGGTTTTGTAGCATAAATTCACAGAAGCTGCAACTTTCTTTACAACCGCAAACTGTACGTGTATGAATAATGACGTGTGTGCAATCTTTAAAACGCTTCGCGGTATCGTGAGCCACAAAACAGACATTTTGTGTCGTTACGGGTGGTATTGATAAGCGATCTATTCTGTCATTTAGGTTGGAGATCTAATACTAAAATACATAAAATTATGGTTTGCAGTTTTAAGAAAAAAACAGTTGTGGTTTTGTTTAGGCTAAAACCACTTCTCTAGGTTTGGGGCAAAAAACTTCCTGGTAAGGCGTTATAATAGACAGTTTAAAAAGGAAAAAAATGCATGAAAAAGCCGGAAGTAAAGTAGTTACAAGAATGTAACATTCATCAGTGGCGGTTCTAGACCAATTTTACTGTGGGGGCCAAGGAGGGGCCAGTGTTTAATCAGAGGGGCACATTAGCACATGAAAAAATGGCAAAGATGATATTTAAGCATTCAAAATCTTTGAATGTCTTGAAAAAGACATAAAAATTACAAAAAAAAGAGACAAAATGACCAAAAAAGACACCAAATGAGAAGACAGAATGACAAAAAAAACCCCACAGAAGAGATAAAAATGACAAAAAAAGACACAAAATTACCAAAAAAGACACAAAATAACTGAAACAGACACAGAAAAAAAAACACATAAATGACACCAATGACAAAAAAGAAACAAAATGACAAAAAAAGGCACAAAGTAACTAAAAAAGACACAACAGACACAAAATTACCAAAAAAAAAAGACACAAAAAAGACACAAAAAGACACTAATGACCAAAAAACACAAAAAATTACTTACAAAGACACGTAAAGACATGAAAAGGATTCAAAAATGGACAAAATAGGACAATAAGACTCCATAGAGTTAAACTATTATACAATGTTCACATTCTGGGTTCCTTTTGTGTACACTGAGATATTGTTTGAACAATTTGACACAGGGGCTACAGCAGGGGCGGAAGCCGGAGTACCAGGTGAGAACCCACAATGGACATGCAGACCGCACAACATGCAAATCGCAGGCCAGAGTCGAACCAGCGACCCTCTTGCTGTGAGGCAAGAATGCTAACCACTACGCCACCGTGCAGCCCAGAATGTAACATTGTTATGTAAAAACTTGATGCACAAAACATGAGGTATGAAAGTTAAGTAATGTTTAAATCAAGCTGTTCTCCTGGGTGAAACTCCAGTTCCGGGGACCTGGGTTGTTTTTTAACCCTTTATAAGGCAAAGAACCATATCTGGTAACTTCAGATAATATTTTGAGAAAAACGTTGGAAATTTACAAGATTAAAGTGGCAAATCTACAAGAAAAAAAGTTGCAGATTTAAGAGATTTAAAATGGTAAATCTATGTGAAAAAAAGTCGCAGATTTACGAGAAAAAAGTGGGAAAAAAGCAACTTTTTTCTCCCAGATTCACCACTTTAACCCTTAATAGGGCACTCATTGAAATACTTGCAAATTTAAAAATGTAAAAAAAACCATACAAAAATAATACATTGAGAAAAAGTTTACGAGATTAAAGTGGCAAATCTACGAGAAAAAAATGTGTAGATTTATGAGATTTAAAGTGGTGAATCTGGGAGAAAAAAGTTGCTTTTTTACCACTTTTTTCTCGTTAATCAGCTACTTTTTTCGCGCAGATTTGCCACTTTAAGTTTCTTAAATCTGCAACTTTTTTTCTTGTAGATTTGCCACTTTAATCTAGTAAATTTGCAACTTTTTTCTCAAAATATTACCTGAAGTTACCAAATAGTTCTTTGCCTGATAAAGGGTTAAAGGGGAGTCAAGTAACAGTCTGCTTCCTCTGCAGAGAACTCATGATTGATCTGCATACAAGCAAATCAGACACTTGATGAAACTAATAATAACTTTCATAGACGTCATATTTGCAGTCAATAAATCGTGTCCAACCTCAGAGCAAATTTCACTCACCTCTCTGTTTTAGCATGAGCAGGGACATTAATCAAAAAAAACCTACGAAGAAGCAGCTCTGACCTGAGCCAGGAGAGTCTGACAGCACATACAGAGGATAGCAACAATAGTTGTGCAACTTGCCTCTGACCTGCTGTCATGGCATGATAAATACCTGGTGGTGGTTATAGTCCACTGGAACAAAACTGGGGTATTGTGGGACACTGATGGGAGCTTTGTTGCAGCTTGGCATGAGGTGCTAACTTCCCCTATTTGTCCCTTTTGACCCCCCCGATTCAACATATTTACTGCGTTTAAACGCAGCAGATGGCGGGGGTTGCTCTTGAACAAAGCAGGTCACAAAAATAAAATCTCAAGGAGCCAGAGAACAATTTCAAATCCTCAGGGAGATATTACGTTTTGTGTGGTGAGCAAGAGAACTGTTCAATTCCCGTTAGTTTGCTCCTTCTCATTTCTTTTTGTTCTTTATGTTTTAGCTCATGTCTCGTCTACTTTAAAGGTTCTCCTTGAAAACCAGAGTGGCCTGTGTGTGGGAGAAGGATAGAGACACATTAGCAATGTTGTGAACAATTCTTAGTCACCCATCAAAGTGCGCCATGTCCAGTAATTGTTGTTTAATTGGCAGTGAAATGTTGTTTTCTGGTTTGACAATTTACAAAGGACGCGAGGAGCGAAGTGACTCCACGAATTCGACAATATCTCTCATCACCTCTAGACTAATTGCCATTTTCTGAAAACATTGTTTTACAATAAAAAAGCATCCCTGGCATGTAATTGAGAATAAGGTTTTGAGAAAATAAAATGCTATTTACTACGTTTTACAGGTTTCATGTGACCTTTTGTAGGTGGAAATTCACCATAAAGTGAAAAGAGTCGACAAGGATACAATGTGATTTTAAAAGCACGCTTGAGAGCCGTTAGAGGCGGAATGCAACGTATCTCTTGTTGGAAGAAAAGTGCTGTAAACAGTGCTAATTGTGTTTTCTGCCTCTTCTTGACAGAACAAAAAGCGTCTCCCTCAGATGTCCATGACAGGCTGTGAAAGAGTCGCCCTCGCATTAGTCTCTCCGCTCAAGGCCACTGAAACAAAACGAGCAGACATCAAAATCAAAAACGGCCATCAGACTGCAAAGATCTCTCTCGCTCTCTCTTCTTTCAGCTAGAGCACTCCACCCTCTTTATCTCTCCCTCCATCCCTCTCTCTCTTTCTTTCCCCCTTGCTTTATCAAGGCAGTGAGACCCCCTGGGAGGCTCTGATCTCCAGTGCACATCCTGAAGAATTAATGACTTCTAATGTACCAGTTAATGCAGAAAAGGCGGAACATCCATCATAACTGACAATTTAATGGCGCTTTCATAGATGGGCCACTCACATCTCTCCCATTCTCCTTCACCATTTTTTCCCTTCCCCTTTCTTGCTAAGAGACAGACACACACGCTCATAGAAATACAGCACATGTACACAAGAGCAACATTATCCTTCTTACTGACTTCATGGTAAATGTTTCTAGAATGTTCTTAGGAGCAATTCTTGTAAGCATACATTAAAATCTGATCCGGTAAGCCGCAAAAAAAGGAGTAGTTACCAGTGCATGAATAGGACCCAATCAGAAACTAACCAGTAATTAAAAAAGAAGTCCTCTACAAATCAAGTATTATAGTCGAAATGAATGAGAACATACTGCTTTATACCATGTTAATGAAATCTAATGATTAGTTCCTAGATATGTGAATCATATTGAACACTTTCATGATGAATTCTCCCTAATTAATTGTGAATCAGCTGTTAAATGGCCCATAACCGCAAATTAATCATTACTTTCCTACATTTTAGTTACTATTTTTATGTCCCCTTTTACAAAGTAGTGCTTCATTACTTCATGATTACATCACCATTACTTAAAAGTTAAAAAAAAAACAACAGTAGCTGCTGTTTCCACTAGGAAATGTATCATTAGTTCATGGTTGACATGCAAAACTAATTGTAGGTAGAGACCTTCGTTTAAATTTAAAGACTTTACTTCTTTTTTTAACAGCACTTGTGATTGTAATGTGTGAAGGACTTGTGGAGGTCTTTAATGTAACTTCTTCCCAGGCCTCTCCTGCAAAAGACATCCTGATCTCAATGAGACTTGAATAAATAAAGCTTATCCAACTGTCTCAGCAGTCCTTGATTTAGAATTAATCAGCAGCTACTTTAGAGCTAAAATAATTTGTCAATGAATCTGTCAAATGTTAGAAAATGAATTGGCCACAATTATGAATTTTCATTTCGGTGACGCTTTATATTAAGGTCCTTGTAATAACCATTAATTAACAAGTAATAAGGCCCTTGTAAGTCCTTACAAGATGCTTATTAACATTATTGTGTGTTTATAAGCTTATATAAGTGTTAATAATGGCATTACAAACACACATGACCCACCCATTATGTCTTTGCCATGCCTTTATTAATCTTATTTTGTTTGCTTATTGATATTAAAATATACTTTATTGCTCATCTATTATAAGTTAACTATAAGTTAACTATGCTTTTTGCAACTACCGGATCTAAAGCGAGAACAATGCCTTATTACTTGTCAATTAATGGTTATTAAGGACCTTATTATAAAGTGTTACCTTCATTTCTTGTTTAAAGGATGTAGGATTTAGTGACATCTAAGGGTAAGGTTGCAGATTGCAACCAATTTATTACCTCTCCCCTCACCCCTCCCTTTCCAAGCATGTAGGAGAACCTACGATGGCCCACAGGCAACCTTAAAACAGGGAGACAGGCAGAGCCTACTGGTATCTTTGGCTTCTCAAAGTCAAGGATTCTTCCTTGATAGGTCCTTCAGGGTCTGGTCCTACACAGGTAAGTGGTATCAGTGGTATAACACGTAAATGGAACAGGCTTGTGAGTGTGCAGGTGTGCATCATTGCATAATTGCATAATTGGACAGGCCCCAGGTTCAATTCAGCACTACAATTTCAAAACCAGTAGCATCGTTCCTTGACTTTGAGGAGCACCTAATGCAACCTGGTCTCACAGGAATCCGTGAAATAGCCACGGATTCGCTTAACTCAAAATCCGTGGAATAGCCACGGAATAACTCAAATTTCCGTGAAACTGACACAGATTTCACTACAATGCAAGTTAATGGCAGTCATATCCCGTGGCTATTCCAACATACAAAGTGATTATGTACATTCACTGAGTGAATATTTAGAAAATAAAACATATATTTCTCGCTAGAAATGTGATCAAAATCCATTTTATGCCGAAACTAAGTCAAAATATTGATTTTTTCACTTAGAATGAGAGAACTGTCCGCCATGTTTTTTGTTCTGACCGCGGGGACCTTAAAAGTCACGTGACTTGGAACAAACCAATAGGAAAAAATATCCATGGAATAGCCACGGGATATGACTGTCATTAACTTGCATTGTAGCAAAATCTGTGTCAATTTCACGGAAATTTGAGTGATTCCGTGGCTATTCCACGGATTTTGAGTTAAGCAAATCCGTGGCTATTTCACGGATTCCTCATTCACGTTGCATAACAATAATGCGCCGATCAGCATCCCAGTGGTTCCAGTACTGTATAGTCATTGGTTTTCACATGGTTTGAACTGGTTGTGACATTTGTCAACTGAAGCAAACCATGTTGCCTTCAGTGTTTGAGAACCAAACTCTATTTTATATACATAAAATGAATGAAATTACCTAAAAAAAGATTTGTTTAAATTACCATCAAAGTCAGTGATCCAGTGAAGACTTGAACTTACAAACACTATGCAAATATAAAGGGCTCATTTTAAACTAATAAAAGCACAATGATTCTCAGTTTCAGGTGAAGAATGAAAACATAGTTATTAGAATTATATTAATTATATGGCATTACTGCCGATAGATTGTTCTTAATCCTACACGCTGCTCCTTTAAGGCATGTATGTTTGAGACATAAATGGCAAACATTTTAATAATTACTTTGTTTTCTTCCTTTACTATAGTACATATTATTACACATAATATTATAATATAATAAATGGAAGACTCATCTATCAATGGGAAAAAAGTACTAAACTAAACTAAACTAAATCACAACTAAAGCTAATGCTGAAGCTTTATGCATGTTTTTTTTTTGCAATTTAACCTTCCATTTGTAAAAATCAATTAGTTTTATGACCAATGTTTATGATTTCTGTTGATTTTTAATTTAATTACTGTTTTATTGTGATACAGTTAGATATTACACATTATTTAACTGATGATGAATATCATCTAATGCTCTCTGAGGCTTATTTAAAGCACATGCGATTTACTTTTTTGTTATGTCAATCATATTCAAGTTTGCTTGTTGCAAATAAAAATTTAATGCTATCCAATACAGTCCCTGTATTTGAAGATGTGAAAGATGATCCCTGGCTTATGGACTCAGGCGATGCTACGAAGCACACTATGAGTCCATTATATCTGCTGCTGGCGGCCCTGCCAAGATGTAGAAATCAATTGGATGATAAAACATAGATTTTTGAACATGTAATGTATCCCTGAGTGACGCACAAACGCAAAATCTGATGGAAATTCAAGTCAAAAATCAATTTTCGGAGCATAACAGCTTTGAAACCACTCGTAAAGAAATGCGCTTCATTATTCCTGCATGAAAAGGGAAAAACAAGGAAGAAAATGTTGAAATAAACCATGACATCAAGTGTCAATTGCTTAATTGCTTCACTAATCACACCTTGAAATGACATAGATGGATAGATGGATAGATGGATAGATGGATAGATGGATAGATGGATGGATAGATGGATAGATAGATAGATAGATAGATAGATAGATAGATAGATAGATAGATAGATGATAGATAGATAGATAGATAGATAGATAGATAGATAGATAGATAGATAGATAGATAGATAGATAGATAGATAGATAGATAGATAGAGAGAGAGAGAGAGAGAGAGACAGACAGACAGACAGACAGACAGACAGACAGACAGACAGACTTTATTTATCCCAAGCTGGGAAATTACAGTGTATCAGCAAAATTACACACAGAGACAATGACAACACAATTAAATAAAAAGAACAACCTCGGCATACTTCAAGCAATAAAATATAAAAATACAATAAAAAATAAAGTGTCTAAAGAAGGAGTATGTATTAGGGAGTAGAATTCCAGTGCAGAATAAATATGAATATGCAGTATAGAAATGTTTGTGCCGTGAAACAAATAAGGTGCAATGAACAGTGTGCATAAAAAAACACATGAAGTGCATAACGACTGTATGTTTTGAACCAGACTATTTGTTATTGTACAGTGTGATGGCATGTGGCAGGAAAGATTTTTGTATCTGTCCCTTTGACATGTATGGGTACGCAGTAAACACAACAACCGTCGTACATTAAGTTGCTGTAATACAGCTCACTGTCACCGAGCAGACTGAGAGAGAATTTCTTGGCTGGCCAGCCTCTTTGACTTGATGTAGAGGACCAATATTCCCTGGAACAGCTTGCACAGGCAGCTAATGTCCCTTTCAACACGTCTGAAATTATGTTCAGAGGACTGTCCAATCAATGGGATTGTCCAGCGATGGGAGACCGAGCCACCTTGCAGCCAAATGAGTTGGTGTTTCATAATGGTGAGCTAAATTTATTGCAGCACCAAAATTGGTCTTTGCAGGATTTAGTCTGACAGGAGGAGGAAGCAGATAGTTTTCACTCTGCTATTTCCAGATACCACAAACATAATTGAAAAGTGTAGGAGACAAGAAAACACTGCAGTCTCGGTATATTGGCTTGACAAAGAAGTTGGAAGATAGAGTTAATGAAATTACTAGAAAGCTTGTAAAAAACTGTAAACAAAAAGAGAGCGAGAATGTAAGAGTGGTTGATGAAAAAGGTTTGGATTAATGCAGTCACTGGAAAAGCAACTATACTTGATTTCTGATCTTTCTCTGCTCATATTTATGGTTACAGCGAGAGCACATTCTTTTCTATATGTAGTAACTTATGATCTAATGTACATACAGAAGGTGCCACACACACACACACACACACACACACACACACACATACACACACACAGACACACACATATATATATTTAATTTCATTTTAACATACAATATGTATTTGTGTATAAAAAATACACCAATCTGCCTAAAATAAAAAAGGGAAATATTATACATGAGATACATATATACATACAATCTAGACAGCAGAAACAAAGTAACATTAGCATTTAATCTAAATTTCAGCTCTGTTTTGACTTGTTTCCACTGCTACAGCTGCAAACGAGGTTTATGAAAGTGGTGAAGTGAACCAAAACAGCAGAGTCATGGGACAGAAAACCAAAACAAAGAGCTAAAAGAGGTTAAAACGCTTTGAAAAAATTAGAGAAACTGCAATGTTTGGTGATATTTAACCCCTTTAGGCCTAAAACACCTGTCTTTTTTTTGGTAATTCAGTGTCTTTTTTTTAAAATAATTTTGTGTCTTTTTTGGTAATTCTGTGTCTTTTTTGGTAATTTTGTGTCTTTTTTTTGGTAATTTTGTGTCTTTTTTGGTAATTCTGTGTCTTTTTTGGTAATTTTGTGTCTTTTTTTGGTAATTCTGTGTCTTTTTTGGTAATTTTGTGTCTTTTTTGGTAATTCTGTGTCTTTTTTTGGTAATTCTGTGTCTTTTTTGGTAATTTTGTGTCTTTTTTGGTAATTCTGTGTCTTTTTTGGTAATTCTGTGTCCTTTTTTGGTAATTTTGTGTCTTTTTTTGGTAATTTTGTGTCTTTTTTGGTAATTCTGTGTCCTTTTTGGTCATTTTGTCTTTTTTTGGTAATTCTGTGTCTTTTTTGGTAATTTTGTGTCTTTTTTGGTAATTTTGTGTCTTTTTTGGGTAATTTTGTGTCTTTTTTGGTAATTCTGTGTCTTTTTTGGTAATTCTGTGTCTTTTTTTGGTAATTTTGTGTCTTTTTTTGGTAATTTTGTGTCTTTTTTGGTAATTCTGTGTCTTTTTTTGGTAATTCTGTGTCCTTTTTGGTCATTTTGTGTCTTTTTTTGGTGATGATTTCAAAGTTCAGGAAAAGTCCCATGTTGGATTGCGACACTCCCACATGTATTCTGATGCATTTCATTGGCCAAGAGACTGAAAAACAAATACTACAAAACGACGTATCCGCTTTCCCGGCTTTAATGGGTTAATATCACGTTTGGTACTATTAACTTATCCGCTTCTCTTTATCTACATGTTAGTGACTGTTATACCTATAATAAGGGAATCCAATACTAATTTTGTTGCTAACCTGAGTTTATTTATATTTATATATTTAGTGAAAAAATGTCTAAAAAAGCATTCAGAGTTGACAGTCTTCGGTTTATCTTAGTGTAGCAACCCAACAGGGACGCCTCCCTGCAACAACAAGCATGCAGTCCTGACATGTGGAGACAGATCCTGGCACAAGTGGAAGCTGGAATGCAGTGAAGCAAAAATACTGTATAAGAGCAAATCCATGAAGGTATATCAAAACAAAATTGACACAGTCACACAAGTTTGGTAGGAATGTACTTTGTTTGGTTGCACTCCGGCCAACAGATTTTGATCCAATATCTTTTTTAATGTCGCTTTCTATATGTCATGCTTTCAGCTGAGATCCAGAGCCTGTAGAGGATTTTCCTTCCATGAAAAATTCAATCTGTGACCGATGCTTGTTTTTCTGGGGACACTGCTGTTCACAAGGCCGGGAAGGTCAAAAGTACAAGATAAGCATGTTTGTATTGAGTAAGAAAATCGTTGCCATTGACCTGCAACAAACTATCAGATAGCCAAATACAGGAGCAAAGTGATCAGATGACTTGCCACTGTACGAGCAATAATGAGACCTGCGAGTCGGCCATGCGTTAAATGGGAAGCATTATCACAGTGCTGGAGTCAATTACAGATCTTTATTTTAGCACAAGGTTTTAAGGTGCTTTAGTTTGTTGTCTTGAGGGTAAAAGTCTGCCTCCTTGCAGTCAGCTCTTGTTGTAGAGAATCTTTAAAGAAAAACAACTGACGACCAGGTAGATTCGAATTACAGCCTTGTGGGGGATTTATTTAGCAAGTATCAAAAACAGATGATAGACTAATCCAAAAGTCAGAACAACACTGAGAGAGACAACGCCCTGTGTCTCTTTTTTATTTTGCAGGTTCATGTGTCATTAATTCTGTGTAACTAAGGTTCAACGTCCTGTAATTTCCTGTTATGAAAAACACTTGATATAAGAGCACACTTGGGATTTCCTAAATCAGAGCTGTTCATATCTCAATCAAGCAGAAGTTTCCTTGAAGAGACTGTGACTGTTGTTCAGATTTCTGTGTGTTTATCAAAACATGTTTGATACATATTTAAACTGCTATATGTCTGATATTTTAACACATCTTCAAATTAATTCTACAACACTCTCCTCCTGCCTGTCCACACAAACCTGCTCCTCTACATTCTTTCAAATGTGGCCGAGAAGAGATCCAGAAGCCCCTTGTGCATTTTGCTCATAAGGTAAAAGTAAGCTTATAAGGAATCACAGCGAATAATGAAAGAAAGCAAAGTCTGGCTTTTTTCAATTCTACCGGCTAAGTAGCAATCTGAAGTCAAATAGCCGTCGGTAACCGGTGGATTATGTTTAGCGCTAGCTCATTTAATTCCTTTATTATTTCTCAGCAAGCTCTCTGCTTCAGAAATCACAGGAAATTGATTCCATTATCTGTATCACTTCTCCTCTGTGCATAGCACCTGCATATGAAATGCAACACACCCGCCATCTTAACATCTCTGCCATTGAAGTGACATTACTATTGTCATGGCAACAAACCCCCTTCTCCATAGAGAAACTGTAGAACACTGCATCCTGTTTTTGGAGTCAGGTATACCCGTTTTTAGATTTGTGCACACCACAAATCGTGACTTTTACCACGAGAAGACCCCCTAAAGGGTTGCAGATCTGTATGAACAGTACAGTTGATGTTTGTCACCATGTTTGTATGTCAGAGTGTTCACAGCACCCTGTCCAAACAGCTCCTGCCTCACACAGATTATATGGTACTAAAGTACTTTGCCTGCACCGTCGATATGACCTACACTTGAAGACACTATACTTAACATGATTTTATCGCTTCATATTATGCATTTTCTGTACATGTGCCACTTCCTTCCATAGACAAGATACAATCATGTACTGATATTGTCATTTTCTACACATATAATACCCTAATTCATGGTTTAGATAGGGAAATAGTGCACACATTAAAGTACATAATTTAAGATAAAGCATGTATTTTGACTTGATGTTTATTCTTACATACCTTATCTTTTGTAAGTACATATTTTGTAGACTTATTTATGCAAATATGATGCATGTTTTCTACATTAAATGTAGCAGTGTGGATTTTTTATCACTACTATGTTTGTCTCACGGCCACACATGTACTCGGAGGTGACACATTACACACAGCTGCTGCCGGTTATTATGTTATTCCATTGATAGACAACTGGTGGCAGAAAGACACAAAGAAATGTAGGAGAGCACCAACAGACGCAGTGAAGGAGACTGTTAGACAGCAAAGATGAATAAAAGAATGCAAAAATGATTTTATATATATATATATATATATATATATATATATATAAAAAAAAAGTGGCTTTGCAAATGTTTTTATACGACAGGAAATGCAATATTTGGTGTTTTTGAAAATATAAAAAGAGTATGTTTTGTTGAAGCAACTGTGGAGGTGCCTTAAACCTGCATTCTGTCTAATGGCCAGCAGGGGGAGACTACACTGGTTGCAAAAATAAGTCAGATTGTTTTAATAGTTTACATGTTTATGGTCTCAATCTCTAGTTTCAAGTCTCCTACAATACAGCATAATGTTCATTTTGTAAATTATGGTCCAAATTATAATTAAATAGACTTTGAAGCAGGGTATGCTCTAGAAAGTGGCTTCTTTTAGAGCAAACCTTCTAGGAAAAGCCACTTGAAAATTTATATTGCAAAAATTAAAATAAATATTAAAAAAAAGTGGCCTTGTAAATGTTTTTATATGAAATGAAATATTTAGTGTTTTATGAATATAAACAGAGTAAGTTTTAAATGTTTGCGAAATAATCTTTTATTGAAGCAACTGTGAAAGTGTCTTAAAGCTACAATCTGTCTAATGGCCAGCAGGGGGAGACTCCACTGGTTGCAAGAAGAAGTCATATTGTATATAAGTTTAGAAGAAAATAACCCCATTTCTCACTTGTTTATGACCTCGTTTCCATGTTTATTGTCTTCTACAGCAGTAGTTCTCAACCTTATTGAGTCGCGACCCCCAATTTAACATGCATGTTGTCCACGACCCCGGCTCACTGAACAGAATCTCACGCGCACAGTTCAGATCACCCATAAAAGACACAAAATGACCAAAAAAAGGAAACAAAATGACCAAAAAAACACACAAAATGACCAAAAAAAACAAACACAAAATGACCAAAAAAAGACACAAATTGACCAAAAAAGAAACAAAATGACCAAAAAACCCCACAAAATGACCCAAAAAAGAATCAAAATGATCAAAAAAGACACAAAATGACCAAAAAAAGGAAACAAAATGACCAAAAAAGACACAAAATGACAAAAAAAAGACACAAAATGACCAAAAACCCCCCACAAAATGACCAAAAAAAGACACAAATTGACCAAAAAAGAAACAAAATTACCAAAAAAGACACAAAATGACCAAAAAAAGGAAACAAAATGACCAGAAAAGACACAAAATGACCAAAAAGACTAAAACACATTAACACACGAACACTTGTTCTTAACACAGTGGAGACAGAGATGACTTCCAAAATGATTTGGCGACCCCCAGAAATCATCCTTGGGGTCCCCAAGGTTGAGAATAGCTGTTCTACAGAACAGCATAATGTTCATTTTGTAAATTACGGTCCGATTTATAATTAAATAGACTATGAAGCAGGGTATGCTCTTGGAAGTGGCTTCTCTGTAATTGAAAAGTCACTACCATGGCAACTTGCCAATAACATAGAGGCATTACAATGCCTATGAGTGGAACAGTGTCCATTTAAATAGCTGTGGACTTGTTTTCGAATAATTTCTATGTTTTCTTTTTAAATCTTCGAGACTTTCAGTTCATGAAAGTTAATTATAACATTTCAGTCACCTAAAAATGTCAACTTTCGGTTGCACTAAAAGACAACTGAGAAGTTCAGAAGGAGTTGGCTGTTATTTTTTTCTTTCCTGGTAAGTACATTTAGTTTTAAGCCTGTTCTTTCCAAATTATCATCACAATTAACATGAATTATGGATGTAGCTTGCTGACCAAGCGTCAGTGCTCATTCTCAAAGCTTCAAAACCCCAAACCAGCAGTTGACATGACATCACAGTGGCTACATCCACTTCTCTTATACGGTCTATGACAAGAACATTTTATGGCAGACAGTTAGAGATACATGCAAGTCATTTAAATTTAAATGTTATGTTGATAGAACACGGTGAAATGTAACATCCTAGAATGTCAAAGCCATGCTTGAAAGCGGCTGACTTGTGAATACCAATGCTGTAACTTTAAACAGCAATGAATAAAAAAAGAGATCTCCTGTATTGTAACACTGAAAGCAATCATTACATTAACAAATGTGGCAGTTAGATCCTCAAAACGCCTCTTTGCTGTTCAATTTGATGTCCATTGCAGATTTTAGTCTGTATTCGTCAAAGAATGGACTGAGTGAGAGTGGAAGAAAAGGACTTTTGATGTGCCTATACTCAAGGACATCGACACAGCACCTTGCAAAATCTAATTTCCAAAGTGTGAAATTTCCTCATTCTCTCCCATGATAGCTTCATTTCATAGTGAAAGCTAATTATGGGGGCTATAATTTCTTTCAGCAGTCAAGTCATCAGCTGGTCAAATACAGAGCGGCTTGCCGAATGACACAATATAATTGCTGTGGCAAAAACAAATGCTCTTTAAGATATTGGTCATCATATTTAAGACAGTTTAATACAGAGAAGCTGGAAGAATACTTGTTTATACTGCCTGGGTCTTTGTGCATATGTCGTTCAGGGTAAATGAAAACTTTTTTTTTTTAGTAACTGTGTTTTTCCTCATATGCCCTCACACATCATACTTTCTCACGCTGTGCTTCTCCACTGGAGCAGCTGTCTCTTTTCTAAGCCCGAGTAAAAAAGCAAAACAACACTTTTACAAGAAAAACAAACAGTCACCCCACCCCTTTGACATTGTCTTGTTAAAAAAAGGCCCCGGCCAGATTTAAGATTCACTGGGGTTGCAATCTGCATGCTAAGGCCCATCAATTTTTTATGGCTCTCACACTATGAGCACTCACAGCCAGAAGGGGGTAATGCAAAATTGATTTGTGTATTAAAACTGCTTAGCCAAGCAAGCATCACTGGGAAATGTTGTGATTACCCCCTTGGGACTTGAGAAGGCCATGTACAGCCAAAGTGATCGAAAAGAGGGACTTTTTTTGTTCAAACACAGAAAATAAAAATGTATAACACTCTAAATAAACTAAATATAGCAAACCTTAAATAACCTTGTGCTATTTTAAGGCATTAAAGAGACTGCCAGTAAATGATTGATGACATTTGGACTTTTTTTAGAAACAGTGTGCAGTTCCTAGTTGCATGAAAACTGACGCACGCATCTTATATTGCAAACCAGCGCAGTGATGTTCCAAGCATTACATCATCAGTGATGTCATCATAGACTGTATAAAAGAAAGGGATGTAACCTGAGACGTGAAGACAAGTGCCTTAAACCTGCATTCTTTCTCATGGCCAGCAGGGGGCGACTCCACAAGTTGCAAAAAGAAGTCAGATTGTATAGAAGCCTATGAGAAAATAACCCTACTTGTCACTTGAATTATTACCTCAGTAAATGGATGAGCTTCAATTGTTTTTTTTCAACACATGATGTTCATTGTGTACCTTCTGGTCCCATTGATAGTAAAATGAATAATAGGCAGGGTATGCTTTGGGGCGTGGCTACCTTAAGACAGATATTACTTATAGAGATTGGTCTCCCCTCAAAAATGTCAACATAAGGAGTTCATACATGCAGCAAAATACGACTCACATTTACGTTTTAGACTGTCCGCCGCCACCATCTTGCAGACGTAGTAGTAATGATTGATGGTGAGAGGGAGGGGAGGTGGATGGGTCAAACAAATGGCAGACTTTCACCCAGGAGAACAGGATTTGTGTCCCCCGTAAAAACAAAAGTAAAATACTTTTTACATAACTAACATAACTTAGATTTTTCACGTAACTTCCGTGGCTCATGTCACCCTGGTAACTACTTCATTTTCGGCATTTACGTACTTTTATTTACTGTTAACCCTTAATAGGGATTTCAACCCTAGAGAATACTGGAGTTTACGAGATTAAAGTGGCAAATCTACGAGAAAAAAAAAGTGCAGATTTATGAGGTTTAAAGTGGTGAATCTGCAAGAAAATAGTTGCTTTTTCCACTATTTTCCTCGTAAATCTGTGACTTTTTTCACGCAGATTTGCCACTTTAAAGCTCGTAAATCTGCGACTTTTTTTCTTGTAGATTTGCCACTTTAATCTAGTAAATTTGCAACTTTTTTCTCGAAATATAACCTCTAATATGCCGTCATATTCAAGTTCTCCTCGTGCAAGTCACTGAAGAATAACTGTTCATAAGACTGTTTCTTGCAGATTTTCTATTTTAATTTTAATTTTTACATCGGAGGTCAAGGTCAATAAAGTTAATATTATTCTATTATTATCATACTGATGGTCAGATGTCATGGTGTCACCATCTGTGATGTTGCCTGATCTTTGCTGATTAGCTGGAAGAAATCCATGTGGTTCTACGACCAAACAAAGAGACATGGGGACCCATTTTGATATCCACTGAAGTTACCAAATATAGTTCTTCGCCTGATAAAGGGTTAACTGTCTTTCACCACCTTACCGTCAGTGGTTTTGTAGCCTTAATTTCCCAAAACAGCGGCCTTTTTTACAACCATGAACCATATGTGTATGTATAGTGATGTGTGTGCTTTCTTTAGAAGGATCCACAATATGTGACGTCATAGGTGGTATTGACGAACAGTCTATTCTGTTATTTAGGTTGGAGATCTTGTTGGACACTTCTGGCATATGACGTGCTGGGCCTTGCCTCTATAAGTGATGTTACAAGTAGTATGATTCAGTAAAGTTCCATGCAAAACAACAAAAGTGATTGATAGTTGGATTGCTCTAAGATCTTTAATTAACTTTTGTTTTCTACGCTTTTATGGGGTTGCCTAATTGCCTTTTGCTCAACAGATTTTTTAAAATATATTTGCTCTGAATTCTGCAGGTTCCAGATGAAAACTTAAAACATTTTATGTATTTTGCTTAAAAGTTCAAATTTTTAAAATCTCAGTTTCATTGTTTCTGGCGGCCAATATGGTGATAAGCCATAGTCCCAGGTTTGTTCTGGCATCTCACTTTCCACTTTGCCTTGTTTTTGAAGTTTTGTCAGTAGCCATGGCTCTTTTGAGATTTGTTTGCTTGGCCATAGTAATCGTTTTCTTGCCACGCTGAGTGAGTCTATTGCATTAACTTCACCTACCCTGAACCACTGTGATGGAAAACAGTCACTAACTGTGTCCTGCTTGTGACTTGTTGAAGTGCAAGAAAAGACACTCCTGATGGTAGAGTGGGGTTAGAGAGCTGATGTTTAGTATAGATGACTTGCAGAGAGCATATTGAGCAGACAACAGCCACCAACTTGCCAACAAAACATTGTTTATTAGTTCCAGCTGATATAATCTACCACTGGCAATGTTTTTCATTTTAACAGGAGAATAGGATGCCCAGAAGAGTGTGAGAGATAAAAGATCGGACAAGAGATTTGTTAGCCTCACAGTGAAGCAAGTTTAGGTATTTTTCCCAACTCGAAACTGTATGTCAAATAGAATACTGCACTACACATTGACATTTAGGGCAACAATGTAAGTTAGCACAACAAAGGAAGCCAGTTGTCTGCTCAAACACAAGTTTGTGAGTTGTTGTTGCTTATATCTTTAAGTTGGGGTTCAAAACAAGGGACAATGGTTCTGCTAACTCTTATTTCTTTGTTGTGAAATGAGGTGAAATTCGGTCATTAGTGAAGCTTGCTAGCGGCTAACTGATGCTAGCGGTTAACTGACGCTAGCGGCTAACTGACGCTAGCGGCGCTGCTTGTTACATCTACAAGAGTAGCCATTAGTGTGTCAATGCTAACTCAAAATTGTGGTCGCAATATTAGCTGACATTTCATAGCGGCGTTACAATCGTGCCAATTCAGCACATTGCAGAAGTTAGCAGAAGTAAGGATTAAATGTTATTACAATGTAAAATTATAAGTTAGTACAATTTACAGTTGAGAATTGACAAAAATCTGAATTCAGAGTTGAGCAAACTCAAAAACAAAACTTAAAATATTTAGTTTAATTGTCCAACTTAAAATGTTATCGAAGTTTGTTGCCTTGAAATTTTGAGTTCACCCAACTTTTCTTTTTTTGCAGTGTAATACTCTAATAGTACATTTGGCTGATTTAATGAACAACCTATCCATACCTGCAGGCTGCCTTTGTTGTGACAAGGGATTTCACCCTCTCAGAGGTCAATTTATTCAGCACGGGGGGAAGAACTGTCTAAACTGCTCATATAACAACATGACCTGTGTCCGTCCTAGATTTACAAATGCTCACCTTTGTACAGTAACACTGCCTGGCTGCACGAAACATAACTAACACATACATATTTATCAGAGCACGTTTGTAGGGGCCATCAAACGACTTGTGTGGACTCTCGACCGGCTCCTCTGCCTGCTTATACTAAATATGTCCTTGACTGTCAGAGGAGGTGAATACCTGGAATATTTACCAGCCACTGATTTGGCAGTTCCAGCCATTATCAAAGAGATCCCTAATATGCTAAAATGAGCTTAGGTAAGAGGCTCTGTCGACAGGAACTGACACCAAGATTTCTCTTTACCGTCTTGAATTGTTCAAAAGAATGATTAAAAATGAAAGAGTTTCTTGCTTACCACTGGGTTCTAGAAAATATATTTCGTGTGAAGAAAAGCTTTCATAAAGTTAGGAATTTACAGACTTTACTGCCAATGTAAAAAACAAATTCATAGCATCCCCATAAATTACATACCCATCAACTCACCCTCCCACATTATGCTTTGACAACTCCTCAACTCTGAAAAGCACTCAAAGGTCACTTCTATCCCGCAACATGAAAAGCTCACTCCAATAAAAGTAATTTAATCATTATTTGCAAAAGAGTTGGCACACGTCACCGTAGCCGCCAAACAAGTGGTGAGTCATAGTCAGTTAATGGTCAGCTCAACAAGCAGGGTTTAACACAAATGGAATGCCATTTCTTGATTATTGCAAGTGTCATGCAAGCTTAATTTAGTGCTGACCTGCTTGTCAAAACATGTCCTCGTTTGAAGGGCCTCTGGCGGGGTGGTGAGAGGTTGGGCTGAGATCGAGTCGATTAGGTGTGCTACTGTATGCCGGCAGGGAAAATATGTTGTTGAATATGACCAGAAGCATGCATACAAATGATAATTATACACAAATATTTGAATGATCCAGGGCCAAAACAAACTTGCCAAATTGCATGAAATTACTGCCAAGTAAAAACAGATCCATACACTGCTGGTAGTGAAAAACACTATTCACACACCTTTGGCCTTCTGATGCTATCCTGAGATAGAAAGAAGCTCATTCCTGTCAAGAAAAGACTGCAACCTGTGGTTAAGAATGCAGCTGGAAATGGCAGTGTGGCTTTTTATCCATGTTTGAGGAGCAGCTACTGACCTTTACGGCTAAGAGCTATAACATGTTGTCTGTGGCATCTGGGCTCTGTGCCTGGCAGTCGCTGGGCTTTTTCGGTGATTATGGAAATATTTGTAGATGTCTCTGCTGGGAGAGAGCCCAGGGGAGCATTTACCAGGCCTACCATCAAGCCATTCTCCCCCCCATCCAACTCCCATCTCTGTGCTAGCTTCCTCCGAGTGTGGCTTTGTGGTCGTTCCTCAGCCTGTAATCTTCTCCCTCCACAAACCATCTCGAGTAAAACAGAAGCATCACCGTGGGGATGCTTCTGTTTTAAACGTAACACATTTCTCTATAACCAAACGTAAAACATTCACACACAATAATCACACACTATCAAACACTGGCTGTTATACTGAATACAATCATAAAGCAAACTACACTTAATTAAATTAGATGAGTGACTGAGGAACTAATGTTTAAAATAAAAATAAATCCAAACAGTATGATAACATATTTGTTCTCCGATGTAGTAAGACAAGAATGGCCGAGGTTACAATTTATTTCTGTCGAGAAAACATATTTCCATAAACATGAAACTGTATGTTTTGTGGGATAACATGCTATATAACAGGTTGTTTCCTTTTATTAATAACAATGTTTAGGTGAAATCAGCTACAGTAAATATATTCAAACTCTGACAGTGACGACCTTGGCGAGATCAACAGAAGAATACTACTACACCCTGTTAACAAGGGTATATAACACTTTATATATATATATATATATATATATTTTACATTACACTTTACTTAAACTTGTAAGGCACTGAGGTTTCCCTCATTTACAGTGACGACAAGTACATTTACAAACAGTACAGAAATACAAATACGAAATTCAGATAACAGACAAGAAAAATAAATAAGTAAAATGCTAAAAAAAAAAAAAAAAAAACTGTTGCAGACAGTTGCGGGAAAGCGTGAAATCAAGCTACGAAATTGAAAAATGTTATGGGCATATTGATCCTCATTGATCCTGTAAGTTGAAGATCATTCCAGGTTGCGTGCACTTTAAGACTTTGCTGTAAATTTACAGTGAAATTCTAACAGTAACTTATTAGCTGTAATACTTAGCTGTATTACGATTGTACAGTATATTGCCGTGAAAGCAATGCATTGTGGGAGTTATCATGATTGCTTCGGCATTCCAACGGTCAAAATTATATCTTTTTTTTCAGGAATTTACTGTTTTCAGCTGAGCATGTCAGGAAAATAAAGTCATTATTTTCGAAAAGAAGACAAGTTTTATTTTATTTCTTTTTTGTCTGGGCTGAAATAATCACAATGTGTTGTTTTTCCAGTAATCCTAATAAAAAGTTTAAATGGATTCGTTGTAACATAATTTAGAGTTAAACATTTAAATGTCACGCTATTTCTTTTTTCTTCGTTACGAGACAGTTTGTCAGTAAACTGACCTGTATTTCTATAATACAGTAGAGGTACTGTACATTTTACAGTAACTTACTGGTGAAACTGCTGCCAGTAATTTACTGTAATTTTACAGTAAAAAGCTTTACAGTGTGGGCATTAAAACGAAAGGCTGAAGTTCAGTCTGCTCAAAATGCATGAATTGAAATAACATTGCATGTATAGAATATATACATACAATAGTATTATATGTAGAATAAAAACATACTTTCTATGTTCTGACCACAAAATTGTCTGAAAAACTTCCGCAAACTTCACGAGGCGGTCACTCTCGAGTTGATGTGGGTCGTTTGAATGCTTTTACTTTCAATTGACCCCAACATTATAATATGTAAAGTAATAAATAGAATAATTTTGTTTTCTTGTGAAAAAAATATCTCATGACCTCGACATAACAAAGTTTGTTTTCCCGTAAGAACAAATACATCATCTTGTTATATCAAGATATCAAAGTGAGTGGGCTTTAATTATCTTGATATCAATGTTATCATCTCGATATAACAATTAGTTTTCACATGATGACTTTATTATCTTGTTATCTCAGAATACCAACAGCCTGTTTTCTCAAAATTACAACATAATAAACAAAAAGAATTGCAAGCATGGCTGTTCATGGCTTCCATAACAAAATAAACACTTCATAATCAAGCACCTTCTATCACTTGAACAATGGTGTTACTCATACAATCATATTGTTGGTTTAATTCTTTTGTGATCATTTTATATGTATTTCCTCACCTTTTCTGTGCAAATAAGAAATTACAATAACGAACAACCATCAGAATAAGGTCTGTTTTTTTTCCTCTAAAGGGTCTATTTATTGTGCTTTGTATTTCTGAAAGGCACATTTCCTTTATGCTATATAATCATTGAAATTGTCAAGCAACCTATTGTTGTTTGTAGGAAGAGAAACACAGAAGCTTTAAATGGAACTTGATGGAAATATGAAGTATCAAAGAAAGTTTTATTATCCTTTTATTCCAGCTTTCTGCTTTTACTTTGCAAACATCATTCACTATTGAGAATGTAAGGCATGTCGTATCTGCAACCTCAATGCAGACAAATAGCAGATTGTGACTAGATGCATTACTTCATGAGTCGTTGGCCCGCCTAAGCAACACAATGCAAGCCATTACAGCAGCTGGAAAACATTTTGTCTCACGTGTGCCACTTTAATACCTGTTTTGACAATTCCAGGAACATTTCATCTCTGAATCTTCTTTCAGCAAATGGTTCACATTCAAAAATCCGAGCCGTTTCAAAATGTATTTTTTACCATTCGGCTCCAAAGACAGATCTGTGAGTGCACTATCTCCAATACGTGGGAGGATCTTATCTAACCTTTCCTGCCTCATGAAAAATTCAGCATCCTGGCCACCAATCTCCGCCGTCTCAGGATGTTATGTCCGATACAGAGGCGGAGGTGCTGGGGAGAGAGGAGGAAATTGCTTTGGACTCCAGCACTGTATGATCAGTATTATCACTGCAAAGGACCTCATTCACCCACAGATTCTATAGCAGCCTCACAGCAGTCAGATCTCATTCCAGTCGTGGAACTCTGGATGTGTGTGTGTGTGTGTGTGTGTGTGTGTGTGTGTGTGTGTGTAAGGTCTTGTGATGGGTCTTTGTGATAGGGGTGGCAGGTTACGTAACAAGGTGGAGGTGGAGGCGGTGGCGGCGGGGCGCAGAGGAGTTGAGCGGCAAACTGTGGCTTGACAGCTCTCCAAACGTAGAGGGAAGGTCTAATGCGGGTGAGTGACAGAGATGGCGAGATAAAGCTTCCTGTCAGTCTCTGGCAAGTGTTGCCCACCATCTCTACCAACCCCCACCACCCTGCGTCCCCCAGGGGCCTGGCAGACAGGACAGACTAGATCCTAAATATCATGGAGCTCCTCAACATTACACAAGGAAACATCTGCTTTGGAAAGAGAAACAGGCGCACTACGTTTGGGAGGAATGTGTTATCTGTTGGGGGGGGGGACGGGACGGGACATTTGGAACAGTCTTCCCTCCACAATAAGGGAATGTCCCACTTTCTCTTCTTTTAAAGGAAATCTGAAACAATGGCTCAAATCACATCAAAAGTGTGACCACTAACTGGACTTGAACATTACTTTTTATTGCTGTTATATCCTGTCTGGGTCTGCTATGTGTGTGTGTGTGTGTTGTGTTGTGTGTGTGTTGTCTCCTCTATATGTACTTTCTGTCTTTTATATTTGTATTTATTTTAAATTTTTTAGGGACTACGGATGCAAACTAGCAGCCTTGCTATAATCCGGCATATTTACAAAGATGTTTATTGATGTTCATTAATGTGCACTGTCCCTGTCCAAAAATAAAGTATTCGTATTCGTATTCGTATTCGTATCTCTCCTCAGCTATTTCCTCAATCTCTTCCTCGCTCTCTCTCTCTCACAGCATTGTTCTTTATAAACAACATAATTATTAAGAAGTTATTGAAGTTTTGACTTCTGCAAACAGGACAGAGACGGTGAACTGATAAAAAAAAAGCTCTTGGACAGGTTTGGATGTACACTGTAAAAAAAGATAAACAATAGCTACTCAATAAAATTGAGGCAACAGATTGCACACAATATTATTAATTAAATATAAAGTTCAGTTAATAACTTAACAGGAAGTGACTGTCAAATAAAATATTATATTTATTGTGGTCAAAATAAGTAGATTCTATCTCAAACATTTTTCTGTTAAAGTTACTTAAACAACTGCCTCAAAATCAAGGACGCATTCATATTTAATACATTCTATCAAATATATTAAGTAAAATGAAAGACTACAGAATAATTTACTACAGTGTATCATTAACGTTACATGGACTTCAGTTTTACTAAAGGTTCTAATTATTTTCTTTGATACATTTGAAACTTTGACATTTTTGGACATACACATATTAGCTTTCTATTTCAGGGTTAGATGAGAAAATTGATCACACTTCAACCTGATCTCACAAAATTACATGAAATGACCATGACTTCTTGAAACTGAATTCCGTTCTGGTGGCTCGTAATGTGTGAAAATTACGCATATGAGTGTTTTGCAGATCACGGTCTAAAAATAGCACACATGTCATTATAAATACATGGTTCTTGATGGTAAAAAAGGCTGCCGTTTTGGTGAATTTAGACTACAAAACCACTGATCTAGGTTTAGGGCAAAAAATCTCCTGGTTAGTAAATAAACGCACGTAAATGCCACAGGTGAAGTAGTTATGAGGGTGAAGTGAGCCAGGGAAGTTAGGTAAAAAATGGAAGTTAGGTAAAAAGTTATTTACTTTCGTTTTCACACGGTGCAGGAACCCTGTTATCCTGGCTGAAAGTCGGCCGTTTGTTGATAAATGAACCCAGAAGACCTAAAAAATCCAACCAACAATGTCCTGAAAAACTGTCATGCCCCTTTTCACAGGGGTCCCTTGACCTCTGACCTCAGGATATCTATTTGAGTTCTGTGGGTACCGTCAAGTCTCCACTTTGTAGCATGCCTACTTTATGCTAGTCCAATGCAGTAAGTGGCAAAAAAAATGCAGTTTTTTTTACATGCATTACATGGGTCTCTAAATGGAATGGAATAAATTGGGTATCACTGTAAAGTTGAGACTCTTACGGATTCACTAAGACCAATCATATTTATTTTCTAAAACTTGACCCCACTGTTTAACCCTTTGATGCACAACATGGGTCAAAAATGACCCGCATTCATTTCCCATGTTATTTATTGCTTGCTGTGTTTTTCTGTGCTCTATCTTTTGATATCAACTTATTTTATGATTTAATATTGTAAATATTTTTTACATATCTTGTTTTTGATAACAACAGATCATTATTTTCATTTTGCATGGGAAAGGCAATGCCAAAAAGATTTGAATTAGTTTGCATTAGAGGGGCTAGTAGTGAATATTTTAACTTTGTAGAGAGCTACCAGGCAAGCTGTTTCCCCCTGCTTCCAGTCTATGCTAAGCTAACCACTTGCTGAATTTCTGTCTGTTACGTATAACACTACAGTTAGCTTAGCTCAAACCTGCCAACATTTAGGTTTAAAAAATAAGGGAGTTTTTTTCAGGAGTTTGGGAGTTTAGGACTTTGTTTGCTATGTATGCATTTGCTTGAGTTTATGTTTGTGTTGCTGTATACTTCCTTTTTCTTTCTTTACAGATGCATGTGTGCAGCTAAATATACGGCAGGGGTGTTTAAGTTAGACTGTGAAATTGTAGGGGCGAGAAAAGATAAAAACATCAGTTCTGTGTAATGTTGCTTTAAATATGTAGGCCTATTTAGATTTGTTTAGCCCAAACACTGCCCTGCCCGACCACTTTTACAACAGCTCTGCTAACAGCCATGTGTGCACACAGCCCTTGAATCGAGTTGCCAGATTGGGGTATAAGAGATGGGTTGAAATTCAGAGAGTAGCTTGTTTTTATCAGACTATCTGGCAACTTGGGTGACGTCAGACAAACATACAAAAGGGCCACAACATTCAAACAATTATGAGAGTTTCCCAGAATACACAGACACAGAAAAACAGGAGGGCACTGGGAGAAACCTGGATGTTAGAAGGCGTAGCTTAGCTTAGATTTGCATCATTTCCATTCATATTTAATCATTTAGGAGACGCTTTTATCCAAAGCGACTTACAGGAAGAATAAAAGAAAACAATGAAGGTATAGTGCAAAAAGAGCTATTAGTGCATCAATAAGTGCTAGTGACAATTCTTTAAGGCATCAAGCCTGAAAGCAGAGGGAAACAGCTAGCCTGGCTCTGATTTTAAACTTGACAGCGCTTGAGTTTTCCAACAAAAAATGGTCTCCACATTAAAGTAGGCCAGATGTGTGTGTGGTAAAGGAGGACGGCTACAATGGCTACTACTGTACAGTGGGTTTAAATTTAATCCTGAGGTGCCAACAGCCCACGCATCCCTGCCAGCCACCAACTGTATGTTTGCTTGGCTGTGCACACAAGTGTGAACAACACCATCAGTTGCACGATCTTGCTGTAATGCCTCGGCCCATTAGATGAGAAGTCACACTGCTTTTATTTCCACCCCTGCCTCCGCTGGGCAGGGGGACAATCCCTGTCAGCGAGCACCACCCGCTGAGCCAGACGACATGGAGCAGCCGAGCCAAGGCACCCGGCCAGAGGCCTGCCAGCAGGGGGGCCTGGCCTGGCTGAGGCAGCCTCTCTGGCTGGATGTCCACCTGGGCGATAAGCTCCACAGACCCCACTCACCCCTGAGGGCTCACAGCAGGACATGGATACAAAGTCACTGCTGCTCTCCCCAGATACAGTGCTGCACATTTAAACTATCCTGTTTGGTGTAAGAATAATTCTGTAATTGAGATGCTACAGAATTGTCAAAAAAAAGAGGCAGGGAGAAAATGAATACAATACAGTGTTTTTTTTTCTCTCTTTCTAGCAGTTGATGGCCCTAACCTGTGACCTTCTCCTCAACTGCAGCACCAAAGCTTTCAGGATCAGATCTTCCCTCCATCTAGAACGGAAAAACAAACAAACAAAACCCTTCTTTCAATATTTTAGCATTGCATTCATGTCAACTGGACTGATTAAATTCGCTATGCAGTGTTTTCATCAATATCAGCTTGTTCAAAATTATTTGAATCAGTGACCATTCATGCACATCAGTGTGTGACATTTAGAGCGTGAGCTCCGAAATACCAGTTGGCCACTGCTGCATTTATAATGCAAATGCGAGATGGGAAAATCAGCGATTACAACATTATTTAAAAACACATTTCCAAATGACAGCCTCTCTTTTGTGTCCGTGTTAATGCAGCAAACTATTTATTAACCGCCCATATGCAGTCAGTGAATGCAGCAATCAATGTATGTATGTTGGTTGCCATGGTTTCTTGTCCTGATGTGTGCTGTGAGTTGTGATCTACATTTGAGAGTGGGCTTTGTAGTGATGTGGGGGCATTGTAATGGAAGAAAAGTGATGTTCACAAGAAGAGAAGGAAGAGCTTCAGACTGTCTGGAGTTTTGTTGAATCTGTACACACATGAATGTATTATTTTAATGTCATCTGTTTTTACTGACAGAGCAGCCTAACCTTGCAGCTGATTACCTCAACAAAAAAGAAAAGCCCAACAAAATATATTAAGACAGTAATCAATACCTGCTGAGGTAAAGTGGCCCACACCATAAAGTGTCCTCACAGTGAAGCACAGACAGATAAATTATCTGAAGGAAATCAAGATAATGACTTCCATTTACTCAATAAGCAGATATTAATTATCTGTCCGGCAGATTAGGAGGCCAGACTTATTGAGAGCCTTGAGATAAATAACTTTCTGATCAAGATATAATGAAAACCTTTTTAGGTCCTCTAACCGAGCACTCGTGAATTTACATAATAATTCCTGCCCTTGTTTTGGCGATTACCGTAGATTTTATTTCAACGCCACACCCTAACGGCCGACCGCCACTGCTCTTTTTTCTTCTGGGAGTTTGATGTTATCGCAAACACGGCGCCTCCACCAGCCCCCCTCCCCACTGCCACCCTGTGTGGAAAAGTAATGAAATGATGAATTTGTGGAACAACCGCAGGGTGACTATGATGAATTTTGTGGTATCTCACAGACTAATAGCTCTGTCAACAAGAACAACTCTCTATAGACGAGTGCAAATGGGCGAAGCAATCATGGTATTTGTGGTTTAATGCACAAAACATGAGCGGTTGTAGCTTAAATTGAGGCTGCAAATATCTCTCTGATGAGAGAGGTTAATCCAGCATTGATTACTGAGGCCACCAGGTTTTTTTTTCCCCCCACAAACACTGAAAATGAAGCCTCCGTCCCCGACTGTGTCTCTCCTCAGAAGCGTATTTGCCAGAGGGGTGAGCTGATTTGAGGCGGGCCATTGTGCATTTGGCTGTCGTCCAGTCATTTAACCTGCCAATAGCAGCATGATCTTGGAGGTACTCATGAGAGCAAATATTGCCCTGCAGTCTAGCTGAGCCGGCGGCAGAGAAGGAGTCTGGTAAGGCTACCACAAGGCGAAGAAAAAACCTTCTCTAAGAACTGCCAAGGCATTCCTCAAGTTGGCAAAGTGTCGGTGGGCACTATGTTCGCAAGCACTTCTCCTGGCTGTGAGGGGAGGCTCACTGGGGGATTCCTCAGAAGCTACAAAAACTCAGACAAAACACAGGTCGCTTACGTTATTATTAATATTTAAACTTGGGTGGTGGGTGAGGCTTCTCTCATCTACTGTTCTGATACAGTGTGTGGGCGGGAGCAACCTTTTTAACGTTTGCCAGCAGCTGCCAGCAGTTACAGTACATCATTGCTTTGAGATTCCCTGATAAGATAAAAATATTTCTGACTTATATCACACTGAAGACATGAAATGTAATCGCTAGCTAATATTGTCACTGCTGTTCACCACATTTAACCTTTATCGGGGGTTGTGTTGGGAGGAAGGTTGAAGTATAAATACAGTTTGTTCAGTTCTGTGGCCAACAGTAATTCAATGTCATTTATCTGCTGCTGCTTATCTCGTCTTTCATACCAAGAGTGCAAGTTCAACCTTGCACAGAGCAAGGCCATTATTTCCAATGAGAGCATAAAGCAGCACAACACATAGCAGCTTTCCCACTGGAATTTAAAATAAATTACATTTCGACCCCAAATACACTGATCTGAACAATAGGATATATATATATATATATATATATATATATATATATATATATATATATATATATATATATATATATATATATATATATATATATATATCGGTTTGTTTTCTTAAGTCTAAAGAGTGTGGTCTTATATATTAAATTTTAGCAAAAAACTATGGAAAACTATTCTTAACTATCAGGTTGATCATTTTAGAAATGTCTATCAGGAAAAGTAGCTTCTGTTGTGTTTATTAAGAGTTAGCTTCAGAGACCTGGTTGTATTCTATTTTAATCTTAATTTTAATGTAAAGCACTTTGTGTCACATTCCTTCTATGCTATGAAAATAAAGTTTATTCTTTGATATTATTAAATATCTCCAAATCAACTTGCAACACTGTCTTTTACTCAATTTGTTAATTTAAAAGTGAATTTTACCTCATCTGGTAGAAAAGATTGAAACAGACTCAGGTGTGTGCTGTTAGAATAACTACTAACAAAACAACTTATTTCTCAACAACTTGTTTTGAGACTATAAAATTGTGAGAAAATAAAATAAAATAAAAAATGAAAATATTGATCAGTTCCCAAGGTTTAAAACTTACATCTCAAAGCATCTTGTTTTGTGGGACCAGCCATCAAAATCCCAACAATACTCAGTTTACAATCGAGTATTGAATGCAACTAGTAGCTTAAAAAAACATTACATAACAATAACAGTACCAGTCAAAAGTTTGGACATACCTTATTATTCAACAGGTTTTCCTTATTTTTTATTAGATTTTCTACATTGTAGACGGATATTAAAGACATCAGAGCTATGATGTACACATATGGAACCATGTAAACAAGAATGTTTTAAACCAACCAGAATGTTTTATATTTTAGATTCTTCATAGTAGCAACAAAAAAAAACAAAAAAACAGACGCACCTGTTAATTAAAAACCATCCAGGTGAACAATTCATGAATCAGATTGAGAGAATAACAGAAGTGTGCAAAGCTGTCATCAAAACAAGAGGCAGCTACTTCGAAGAATCTAAAAATACAAAACATATTCTGGTTTGTTTAACACTTTTTTTTGTTTACTACATAATTCCATATGTGGTATTTCATAGTTTTGATGGCTTCAGTATTAATCTACAATGTTGAAAAAATAATTAAAAAATAAAGAAAATAACAAAAACACAAAAGAAATTAACTTACATTGTAGCGAAATCCGTGTCAGTTTCACGGAAATTTGAGTTATTCCGTGGCTATTTCACGGATTTTGAGTTAAGCGAATCTGTGGCTATTTCACAGATTCCTGTGAGACCAGGTCCACAAAACTCTTATTGACATGTCCATAACTACACTTGTTGTATCAATACATGATATAATATGGAACAGAGGTTTTAAAGCAGGGTGCTTGTTTGTCCCTATCAGTTTAAATATGCACACGAACCCTGGGTGGATCAACATATTTACACATGCACATGTTTGTGTCTCAGAAACAACAAAACAAAGAATCCCCACTTAAGATGCTTTAAACAGCTAATTAACTTGCGTCCTGCATTACACACGCGTGTTTCTTTGTCTGGTGTGTGTGTGTGTGTGTGTGTGCATTGCACACATGTAAGAAAGGGACCAGCTGCTGAAGTTAGGTTTTTTTTTCTTCTTTTATTATCGTGTGTGTGTGTGTGTGTGTGTGTGTGTTCTTAGCCTGCCCGGGTGTGTGTGTGTTGTTAGCCTGCCCGGTAACCACGGCACTACCTCGGCAGGGTGCGTGTCTGACCACATACCAATCAGTTGCCTGGATAATGAATATAATTGATTGGAGCCTCATTCAGATTCTGTTGAATAGAGCATGCAAATTGTCCTTGCCAAGTCATAATGAGGGCCCTCTTTAATGGCACAATCAAAAATTTCACTTCTAATTTTGCAAACTGAAGCGAGTGCTCTGTGTTGATTGCATGGTCGGGTGCCAGCATCAACAGCACGTAAATAGATAGGTTGGCGGTTTATCTCCATTTACTGAGAAAATATGCCACATGCGTATATACCCACTGATGCAGGCTGAAGACGGAGAAAGCTCATAATCCATATTTTATTCACTAGAGTTTTTTTTATTATTATTATGGTGCCATTGATTGCTTCTGACACAGGCTGCAAGAGAAGTTATTGTTTGTGCTCCATTGAGGGCTTCTAACTGCTGAGACCCTCCATCATGCTTACAATGTCAATATCACAAGTGCTTGATCCTGCATTATCCTCAAGGAAATATTCGCCATGGAAACTGGCAACGGAGCACACATAATTTTAATGGCGAGCCCTTTATTCAGCCACAGTTAGGCTATTTAATTTTTTGTGTTTGCCTTTCCAAATGAAATCTATCCAATATTAATAACATCCTCTTGGGAGAAATGTGGTAAACAGCTCTCTCTAAGTTATGAAAGAATTTTGTCTTTGACAAACTTTTGCAATCGGAGCGTCACAGTGTCTTTAGTAGTCCTGTCATTCCTGGACTAATGAATGAATTAACAAATGAAAGAGGATTTGCTTGTCTTGGGCTCTCCCATCGAGGAAGGTTAATTTCCATTCAATATGCTAAACTGCTTAGAACCCAGGACTTTATCCAAGCACTAGCCTCATGCAGCAAACACACTGGTGTGCCCTGCGACCCCTTGGCCCGTCCTTAATCCTTCAGGATCCTGTGGTCAATATCTTAAGATTGATTCACCTCTCCAGTCAAATAAACTATTAAATCCATTAGCGAGACCGCTCAGGCTTACTTTACATTTTGATTACAATCAATTACTATCTCCTGTCGTAGATCTGAACCCATGGTTCCGTCCAAATGTTAAAAGACTTGACTGTGCAGACTCGAGTTTACATTCAGGCACTGATAAAAAGTTGCTATTTAGAACCTTCAAATTCTGTACATTTATGGTTTTGCTCAGCGACCCTAGGCGCTGATCATTATCTTGTTGGCAATGGAAGTAGAAAATGAAATCCCGAGGGCTCTAATGACAAAGATTTATAGGTGGGTGTAGTACCGTATTTATCATGGATTATTTACAGAGAGATTCTCTGTGATGAGTGCGGATGATGTGTGGGGAGTGGAGACGTGGCACATGAATCAGTCCGAGCTGGATATAGAGGCTGGCTCTGCCACCAAGGACAAAAAGAGCATAATGACAAACACTATAGGAGAGGGTCGAGATAGAATAAAGAAGCAACTACACGTGTCTGCATAATTGTTTCATATAACTACCCAAAGCCTATTCATTTAAGCTTAAAGCTGCTCTAATCAATATTATAACATTGACAAATATTCCAATAACTGTGTGTAATGTAAAAGAGGTTGCTCATAGTTACAAAGCCTCACACAATTATCTACCAACTCAGTTTAATGAAGCATTTCAGTGATTTCCATTTCATTATTCTGGTTCATGGCAAACTTTGTTACCAAACATTTTTTTTTTTTAGCTTTTTCAAATAAAGAGATGATAATACAATTGTGACATTAATTAAGAATTATCTAAACTCTTATAATCACAATCAAAACAAAGTCCAAGAAGGATATTACTGATAAACTGTGTGGGTTAGTGTTTTACTTAAAGTTTAATACTTAAACACATTACATATTGATGTGTTATGACATATAAACTTCACTCTAACAACGGGAGAAGTAGTTGATGCTGACATCAGATCAGTGTGGGAAAGGATGTGAATCATGATGACTAAAGTAAGAAGGTACTTTGTTAAACTAAATTAATGATGGCTGATAGTACATCAGTAATAGCTTTTAGGCCTTCTGCAAGGTATCAGAGCTAATGGTCTAATGAATCAATAGGAAACACTTAAAGGACCTTGTATGGTGGAAAAACATGCCCACTCAGAACAGAGGTCCGTCTGATGTATGTAACTGGCAGTGAGTGACAGGCCTAATTATGCAACCCTGAGGAGGAAATTAATTTAAAGACTAATGTTTGACAGGTGAGTGTCAATATTGATTAGCATTGCAGTTTTAATTACAGCCACTGACGAAATGTACCAAAAATATTTTGCCCAGAAAAGTGTTAGTATAAGTTATATAAGTTTGTGTTCATAGTAGCGGAAACATCTCTAGTGACATCCAATTAACCCTTTATCGGGCAAAGAACTATATTTGGTAACTTCAGGTAATATTTTGAGAAAAAAAGTTGCAAACTTGCTAGATTAAAGGGGCAAATCTACAAGAAAAAAAGTTGCAGCTTTAAGAGATTTAAAGTGGCAAATCTGCGTGAAAAAAGTTGCAGATTTACGAGAAAAAAGTGGGAAAAAAGCAACTTTTTTCTCCCAGAATCACCACTTTAACCCTTAATAGGGCACTCATTGAAATACTTGCAAGTTACAAATTTCAACCCTAGAGAATATTGGAGGATATTACATACAGCCAGAATGTGTAAAAAAAAAACATACGAAAATAATATTTTGAGAAAAAAGTTGACGAGATTAAAGTGGCAAATCTACGAGAAAAAAATGTGCAGATTTATGAGATTTAAAGTGGTGAATCTGTGAGAAAAAAGTTGCTTTTTTCCCACTTTTTTCTCGTAAATCTGTGACTTTTCTTCGCGCATATTTGCCATTTTAAATCTCTTAAATCCGCGTTTTTTTTTTAGATTTGTCACTTTAATCTAGTAATTTTGCAACTTTTTTCTCGAAATATTACCTGAAGTTACCAAATATAGTTCTTTGCCTGATAAAGGGTTAAAAGCAATCACCTATTAAGATGAAGTCACTGGAGCATCACAAGCTAACATAACCTGAAAAACATAGTTTTCAAATGACAAAGGGTTTATAAAGCTCAGTTGCATACTCTTGGTAAATATATATATATGCATACGTATGTATACATATGTGTGTTTTTTAGTTTTTGTCCTCATCCCGAAAAAAGGTTATAAAGGTCGTCTCATTATGACTCATATTTAAATGTGTTGGGTGGTTAACTGTAGTGGTCTTAGTAAGTATGATGGGAGCAAAGGAGGAAGTAGACAAGTAGCTTAAAGAGCTGTGAGAGACCATTGTGGCTATCCCGTGTGAAACCATAAGTCAACCTGGACTTATTATAACTTCTATATGTTACTATGTTAGGCTATAACCACATTATGTACCTCAACACGTACAAACCACATTACGTTGTATAACTATACAACTAACATAATTATAACATGTACCTTTTTAACGCAAACTGTGACCTTTTCCTAAACCTAAGCAAGTAGTTTTGGTGCTCACCAAGTAACTACTTTTCACAACATTAACCACATGTTTAAAACTGCTACCATTTCATGTTTAAGTGAAAACTACAGTCATGCGAAAATTTCACAACGCCAACAATCATCCATGTTGTATTGAAAGTAATTGACAAACTGCCTAACCTATGGTATGGGAATGTGTTGGTTATATACAAAATACTCTCAGGAAAACATACAAAAAAAACACGTAGGCCTATGTGCAATATTAATAATAAATGTTAAATAGCAGCCATGTAAGTATTTTTATGCATATAAGGTGTAGATAATGTATATGTCTTATTTTTATTCTTTATGATGTTTTTTACATTATTTTTGAAATCTCCCGTTTGTATCTTGAGCTGCTGTGGCGACTACATTTCCCCACTGCGGGATAAATAAAGTCTTATCTTATCTTATAGTTATTAGTGTTAGAGCTAAATGGAAACATCATAGGTAACCTAAGCTAGCTAACCGTAACCGTAGGCCTTTTAGACTAACAGTCATTGCACAGTGTTTTGTAATTTGAGGTATGATATGTTTTTTTTAATGGAATTGAAGGTAATTGTCCTTGATTGTATCATTATTAAATAGCATTTTAATCAAGTGTCAGGTCAGATATATTACAGGCCATATATTAGGAAGCTAACGTTAGGCGCTTAAGCTAGCTAGCTCAGTTAGCTACACTACAGAACAAATAGCAGTTCTTTGGTGCAAGTAAAAATAACAACCTACAACTAATCTCTGTGTAAAACAAATGTACATGGTGCAACATTCACTGATCACAACTAGACTCAGCTTGAACTATTGTGGATTTAAATGACATAAATGCAAAGGAATTACATTTAGCACGAGCCAGTAACTGAAGATTCATGATCTTCATTTGATCCAACAGTCATGTAGGACACTTGTTAAGGCCATTTTGTCTCTCCTGCATGTGCTTCTAGGTATGTTACTGAAATTTAATCTCTGAATTTCTGCTCAAAATAGCATCATAAGCCGTCTCCAGTCACACACTTTGTGTCTGTCTCCTGTATATTCTGGGTGATAGATTTTTTGGTAATCCTTTTGGATTAAAAAGACTTCTTCTAATACCTGGGGATGCAAGTCAACCACACTTAGTAGGTAGCGCATGTAAGCCTGTGTTGCTGCATGAAGAGGAGGGAAACAGAGTGTTCGTGATGAAGAGACAGAGGGAGAGAGAGAGAAGGAGGGAGTGAGGGAGGAGGATAGAGAGGGAGAGAAAGAGCTTTAATGCTGGTGTCCCTTTTAGACATGCTTTTAATTCCTCTGCAGGAATATCAGCAATATTTAACTGGAAATGTCACAGAATGTCAAGTCGGAAAATGTCACTGGGGAAGGACTGGAGGGTGACCTCAAACCTCCCCTTTAAGATGAAATAAATATGCCTCTGTGGTATTGTAAAGACCGTTTTTTTTCAGGGCATGATTTCTCCATTTTACGGAGGCTATTCATTTTCATAGCAACAGAGGGGCGAAAAGGCAGAAGACAGGCCAGGGAGAGATAAATGAACTCATCAATCGTGGCGAGTGGGGATACGGGAAAGGCTGACGTCCACCCTGTCATTTGCACCATCCGTTGGGTAATTGTTGACTTGCAGCATCGCCGCATTGTCGGTTCTCGCCTCCTATATGTGATTAGTCCTCCGAATACTAAAAGGAGTGGTTACCGTTTTCCTCAATGATGTATTGGTCAAACATTTACATATGAAAGCACGCATTAGGAGGTGAGTCACTCTCTTCGGTGAGGCATTCACTCCAAAGTCAAAGCAGTTTCATGAGGATAATAAGTTGGCTAGTATTCTCTACTTTAACCTTCACAGCACAGTGAAGGTTCTATAAATAGTTAGGAGATAGTCATTTGTTTATCTCGACCTTGTGGAGTATAAAAGAAGCACATCATTACAGTGCAACTGGAGACGTTTGCGCCACTGCTGGCAAGCAGGGTAACCTAACACTCCAACAGGCTCCACCCAGCAACGTACTTTCCTTTCAGCCGTGACGAAGCAAAGATGTGATGGATGTCTAGCGCTCCACCCACCTCCTGCATCAATTCGGACAAGCTTTCCATATAAAAACACACTTCCCGTACAAGGAATTTGTGTTGACACTTGAACCAATGCAACAGAGGACTATAAACAGCCCTTGGGCTTGATGAGCTGGAAACCTACACTCGGCAGCATTGTGAGGTATCTCACTGTACCAAAGCACGGGATACAGGGAAACATAAAGCGACTGTAATCCAAAATCAATAAAGCTGGAGACAGAGAAAATATTACAGGAACAGTAAGAGGACAAGGGGTACAGTTCAGAGAACTCTTTATTTCAAACTATCACATTTTTTTCTAAAGGCAGAAATGATCCACTTATGCCCGGCCAAGACATTAGCCAGTAGTGCTAGGTGTCAGATTAGATACGCATTCGCTCTGCTGCAGTGCATCAGAACATCTCCTTCCTCTTCCCTCTCGCTCTCTCCGCTACATCTCCCCTTAGAGATCTACCTCCGTGCTTTTAACATTAAGGAAATTGATATTAACAAGATTGAGTCCATTCTCTGCTGAGTTTTATAGTTTCCAATAATGGAGCTAATGCAGATCATTACCAACGGAGCCAATCAACTTATAATCTGGCCTGGGCAAACACATCCAGCTGACCCTAACAAGAATAGCTGCAGTTTGTACATGAAGCTGGGCAGCAGTGAGGTAATATTTCAAAGGCCGTCATTAAGGTTGGAGGACTGTTTTTAGAAACTCTCCAGTCCAGGAACAAGATGCTTTGGAACATGGCTGCTCATAAAAAATAAATAAATAAAGATTATTGCTGAACTAAAGATGTTCCACATTGCTTTAAGGACATGCGTGTATGTCATGTTGCACAAACATTGGTTCCATAAATTGCTAATGCTTGGGTACACAATTTGAATTAAGTGAGGGAAAGGCAGACTCTGCCAGTAACAATAAAACTACTATATATAGAGACAATTACAGAATGGCTATTGTATGAAATAGCCCATCATTTTTATCAACAAATAGTGCTTCATATAATGAAAATATTAAGGATAATAGGCAGTAGGTAATTTGTAGGTCATTTGTTGTGACAGTACAACCTAATACTTAGGTTACACTATATCGTGTGCAGAATGGAATGTTATAAATCTAAGACTGAGAGAAGGTCGTGATTACAAATCAGTTTATTAATCAGGATCAAGGACAGCGTCAGGGATTTGTTGATACACAGCACAGTTAGGCTACCGATATGTCAGAGCCTTGGATGGATAGATTCTAAATTGCACAAACCTCGGTTAGATAAAGTATCAATAGCTGTGGGAACATGCACATTTTATTCCCGTGTGATTGGCATAAAAAATATATATATTTCGGTCAACTTTTTACATCGGATGTTTTTACATCGGACCTAATACAATCTGGTGTTTACATGCGCTGATGCATTTAATCTGAACTGTGTGACAAAAATGATAAATACATCCCGTGTTTGATCAGCAGTATTTGCCTTTTTTGTGTTCGTATCAATGAAGATGTAAGATCTAAGATGTCAAATGCACTCTTGGAAGGTTTACAAGGGGTTTGGATTTTGGTAATTTTGCTAATTGGGATGGCACCCACTTTTAAATCACATCAATAAATACAAAAGTATGATTTAAAGATAATTTATGCATTTAGATTAACACGTTGAGATGCAGCTTTAGACTAAATGGTTAAATCCTTTAACTGTACCTAAGAATCAATCAGTATGTACAAAAAACAGTCAGTGTTGCACAATCAGTATGTGCTGATGCAACTTACTGTTATGACCTCTGAAATACTGCCCACATTATATCAACTACCTAGCAAAATTCACGAAAAATAGCAGCAGATCGTGACTTACATAAATGAGATTGAGTTATTGCTCAGCAGAAACGGCTACCGCAGCTTCTTTGTTGATTGAAAATGATGTAGGTGGGGAAAATATAATCATTCCATACTAATTGATCAATATCTAAAATTAACACAATGTCAGGCTGACTGAATAAAGTACAACAAAAAAGCAACTGAGTCTGATTATCATGCTCCTGAATCCTGACTGAATCATGTTTTTGTGCAGCTAAAGCTCCTGTCTGCAGTTAAAAATCACAAAACAAGTTTTGCTAAATCATTTTCACTCATGCTGACTGAGGCTTTTTAATCGCCTTCATTTTTCATCCTTGATATCTATGATTTTCAAACTTCCTATGAGAGGTTGAGAATTAAAAAAAAAAAAGCTACATTATCACTTCTCTATACTGACCTTAATCAATATACCTTTTGAACAAATTCTACACGCCTTATCAAAAAAATACTGATAAGGAAATGACTTAATTAAACTGTTCGGCCTTGGATTAAAAACCTTCACGTCACCTAAGGTCCCCGATTCAAACGAAAATCAAGTTTGGGAGGACAAAAGATTTTACGCCAGCAGAAATTGTAAGTGGCTCAGCGAGGGTCAGGCCAGATATGAGGTGACACTCAAAAGATGTGTGTTTTTTTCCCCTTACTGCACTATTGGCAGGTAATTATATTAAAGGTGCATTATTTCAAGGTCCCAGTCCTTAAATGTGATAAAGTGTAATCTGCTGTCTGTGGCGGCTAGCTGTGTGTCCTTTTCTGAGGTCAGCCTGCTCCCCCGCCTTTTCATGCAGTAAGCCTTCTGTCCTGAAAGCTCATAAAAACAAAGTCCAAAATACGGCATCTTGATAGCCTGAGATACCTAGGAGATAATAATTTCCTGCACATTAAAATGCTTAATAATTGCTCTTTTAAAAGCAACTCTCCCCAAAGAATTTGTTAACAAGTAGGTGGTCTGTAGCAGCCATTGGGAAGCGTGGGATGAATGCTTTATGCAATCGGCAAACAAATATGTTATGCAAAGCTCTTTTGATGAAGTAACTGTCGGCACGAAGGCGTACAGTGACTGGGACCTTGAACCAAAGTGGAGAAACAGTTAACGTCGATATCTGATGCGTAGAGCTGCACTGCATTTTCACAGTGTTGCCTCTTGAAAGCCACCCACATCAAGTGGCCATAACCCACTTGGAACCCAGTGATACTCATTCAGATAATATCTCTTATTACTTCAACCTCTCAAACCAGGGAACTTAAAATACGGCAAAGCTTTTAGGTCAAGGGCAAGAAAAGATGTATATTCTGTGACCCACCAGAAGTTTTCCATTATCTCAGTGTACTGCTTTTAGTGCTGAATAATGCTCCGAAGAGACAGAAAAGAGTTTTTTTTTTTTTTACAAAAGAACCTGTTGGACACAGATTAAGGAATCAGGAATGCTGTTTGATCTTCACTACACCCCGGTTAAAGCGTTTAAATTCTTGTTTACAGTGTCATCAATCAAGCCGTAAATCCATGTATATAATCCACTTGACATCCTCATTATACTGGCACTTTCATGGCCTCAAAAACCAGATACTGCATTGTGGCTCGGGCTCTGTCTGCACCTGATTCATCTTTTCAGGGCTGAGTAATGTCAGGGCAGTGTTGCATCACTTCCAGAGCAGGATGAAATGCCAGAGATGTTCCTTAACCATGTGCACCACATCCCAGTTCCCGTTTCCATCAGACCCCGTGTCCCCAGGCTCAAGTGCTCCTACATCGGCTGAGAGAACAGGCATTAACCTTTGAGGATAGGGATTTTTTTTCCGACATATCTGTTTTTAAGACGAAGGGAAAATAGGGCATCTGCTTCTATTGATTTTTCCTATGTCTGCTCTGAGTCAGTGGCCAAGTTTTGTGAGTTTCATATATTCTGGCTCCCTCTCAAAACTGCTCCACAGATCTGTTTTTCAATGCCGCAGGGTGTTATTAAGTGTTTTACTTTTGAGAAATCACAATATGTACTTTAGGTTTGTCTTTTGTACCAAATCCCACTATTCCCCTCCCTTTTCTAGCCATGTAAAAACAATAATTTTTCCATTTTGTCAGCTCAGTTTGAAGTTTTTGTTCTGCATTTACCATTGCACTTAAACCCACAATGCTCTTATTATGTGCAGCATTCATTTGAGTGACACAGCAGTAATTTCCTTTTTAATGATTGCATTGTTCTCTCCTCTCTTCTCCTCTCTTCATGGACATTAACTTTTATTGTATAATAGCTTGGCTTTGACGCTACACTAAGTTTGCCTTTATGGTTGTTCATAAACATTGACCACAGTTGCACATTATAGCCGACATTTTTAAAGTGTTAAGTAAAACAAAGTCCTTGAAATTATCCGTGATGGGGGTGTTTGGATGCACACACATCTCAGATTTGTGAAAATCCTTGGAAATGAAATGGCCATAATTATTAGGGTCGATGATACCGGCGCAGGAGTTTATAACCATAGAAATGAGGTGCACAAACTGATGTCGTTTAAAATTGCATTTACGATAAATGCAATGGAATGAATCAGCACATTTAAACTTGGGATTTTGCTAGAAATTGTCAAGTACAAAACAGCCATGAATCTTAAACCGAAAAATAGTGGTTTGACATTAAAGAACAGACTTGAACACAAACAGGGGTTACAACCCCCCTACATACAACAATCAGCTGATAAAGACTACCAGACTCAGCCGAAATGTTGAGAGAAAAACTTGCTTGTGGATGGTCTCTGTATTTTTTCAAACCTAAAATCTGACTTTGTTGAAAGAAATGAGGAGTTGCATTTCATCAATAACATCTAAAAAAACATATAAAATAACACAAGAAAAGTATAAAGAATTGTTGTACAATTTGAGAACAAGCATATTTATATCATATCTGCACACATTTGGAGACATTTCCTCGCTAGCCCGGCTAGATATGTCTTGCTAGCTAAGCTAATCCTCAACTTGTTCTACTTCCTAATTCAATACACACCTCTAAAACTCATTAATTAAGTATGTTGAAAAACATACTTGTGTACAGATTAAAGATTGAACATGCTAAAATATAATGAGACGTGACTTTAGAGTATTTTTGAACTTTGGAGTGAGCCAGGCTAGCTGTTTCCAGTCTTTATGCTAAGCTAGGCAAATAGCCTCCTGAATCTCCTGCACATCTGCAGTTAATATACAGACATGAGAGTGGTAATGACCCTCTCAATCTAAGGCGCTGACATAAAATATTTAGCATAAAAAAAATTCAGTTAACCAACTAGCAGCTTCTGAGTTAAGTTGTTGTATAGCTGAGGCTACTGTGTGTTAGCCAGCCACCAGCTGTTGCTGAAAACATCCCTTTGTAGAAATTTCCTGCAATGTTTATGTATTCAAAAATATTTACAACCCTGACAACTCTTTGTATTTGCTCCTGAGCATCAAGGCAACAAGTAAATGCATGTAGTTCAAAATGAGCAACAAGTCAAATGTTCTTAATTTAGTCTTTGTTGTCATTACTGTTCAGTAAACAATTGGTTTAAAACTATTTGTTGTCACTGCTTTGGTTGTTTCACTGTGAAGTCTGACACCCTTGGATCCCAAAATTTCCGTCTACCTCCAATCTGCAATTCAAATGGAAAGAATATGCAGAATAGACCAGATGGTGTATCCCAGCCTGCTATTCCCCAGCCCATCAGCGAGCCTTTTCTCTGCCTATTCTTCTGAACCCCTGAAACCAAAAACTAAAAAAAAAATCTCAAGATGTTTCAAATGAACCGATTTAAGTAATTATTGAATATAATCATACTAGATAGATAACAGATTTCCTATCAGAGTTTTTTTTTAAATTTTTTACTCTTAACATGAACATGCTGTGATGCAAAAATTGATAATCACCATCATTTGTGCTTGATATTGAGCCAATCAACAATAGGGTTCCCATTCTCACCAGACCTCCACAATTTCAAAACATGTTGACTTTGCCCTTGTCTATTTGTTTGCATGTACTCTGCCAGCTCAGTCATAAAAATCTGTCAATCACAAGTCCATCAACGCACCCAAAGATGGGCCAGACATCCAGTTTTGCAGCCCTGAATGCTTAAGCAACTTTCGCCTGCCAACCTTTGGCTTTCATGGAACCAGAAAAAGAGGAGCAGGAAATGATCATTTGCATCTCTGCCAACCTGTCAAGTCAAACCCTCACCGACAAAATGAACGCTGTCAAGCCCTGACATGACGGGCCATTTTGCGCGCGCATGCCAAAGTGTGTCAGGAACTCATCTCCGCACCTGTCCTTCAACAACGCCACAGGGTGCCATCTTGCTTTTACTCGCTCTCGCTGATGAGAGGGGGACATTATGCCGTTCCCCTCCCAATTTTCCCCAAAATAGACCCCATGTCTCATGTCCTTCTTGGCAGCAGTAAGTCTTGTCATGACACATTGTCAGGAAGCTAACGTAAAGTAGCAATTTGCCCAGGTATCAGCAATCCAAATTTTAAATGCAAGCGAGACATGATCCCTCTAAATTTAGATCAAATCCCATTAAGCTTGCAAACATCAGTGACACACTGTTGGAGGGTGTGGACTCTAATATAACATGTTCATGCACTATAATCTCTGGCAGCTTCTTTATCTTTTGTGCATTTTATTTTTTACGATAATGTCATCAATTGTGCTTCTCAGAGATAATCTGAATTAAGACTGCAGGATTGAACAGGTATTAATTGCATCATTCTTGCAAGATTTACATAAATGGTATATAACTTTCTCTAAAAGTAATCCTTTTCTGGCAGTATTTTTGCACTGTATGTACTCCTGATGGTGTTGTATTTAAATATCAGTACATTTCCTGGCACGAGGAAGGCTTACTGTACTCATTTTCAAATTAAAATACTGTGTAGAGTAGACCACCTCAGCCTGAGACCGGGTTTATTTGACCTATAGGAAGCTTTTCACACCTGCTTTGAAATTTTCACAGTGCACCTTAACAGCTCTTGATAAAGGGTGTTACTGTCATGCCGCTGGGGCATAGAAACAAGCTGTTAAAAAGCACTAGGAACACCAATATCAGTGGCATTCTGCAGAAGCGAAAAAGAAACATGTCCATTACCGCAGTGGAAAAAAGGTGCTTTGTATTCTCTGGGTGTTGTGATGTCCTGTTTTCACTCAGATATCTGACTACACGCTAATGTAAAGGCCATAAAACGAAAAGCCATAAAGCAAGCCAGCCCCAGATTCTTGATTAAAAAGAGTAGATTAAGAGCCAGCGTGGCTGCTCTGTAGACATAAGTCATACGCTCTGCCGCTGTGTGTGTGTGTGTGTGTGTGTGTGAGCTCGATGGGAAAATTTGCAGTCAGATGTCCCCTCCCTTTTCACATATAACATAGCACTCTGGGGCCTTCCTTGTACATATCATTGCTGCCCTCTGCAGTTCTACACTCATTTGCTCCTTAATGAAGATGGCACAGTAAAATGACTTGATAAGGCTATAATGGGCTGCTGTGTGACAATGTCGCATTTCTAAATTTGACAGGCTTTTTACAGTCCCTGATGGAGTTTTTGTGGAAATTAATTCATGCTTAAAAACACAAAATATCCATTTATAATATTATAATCTTTGCACAATCTTAATTCCTCCTAAGTCTAACCATTAAATTCCTCAAAAGTCTGCCCAGAAGTTACATTGCAATAAGAACATCCCAAACTTGAAACTGTTTCTAGGACAGCGTCCTATTTTTTATCCACTAAAGCACATATCCACAGTGACATAAATGTTCAATCCACACCTGTGGTGTGATATGCCTTGTGACACACAGCTCAACTCTTCCCCCCGGGCCTGCCCGCTCTCCGGCCTGCCTGCCGCATAACAAGAGAATGCAATTAATGACAGATGGCCAGGCGATGACCACGTCCTTGAGCCGCGAGCCTTATTGGCACCTACCGCTAATTATATCACATATAACACAACTAAAAGCATAATAAATCTGGGAGGGAGTAGAAGGTTTTATGCAAGCCCTCTCCTCTTTTTCCAAGTGGTAAATTGCTCTGCTCTTGAAATATCTACAACCTTATGACACCCATACTGCATTAGCTTAATTGCCTTTTTCTCTGCCCAGCTTTCTGGGCCTTGAGAACCAGAGGAAGAGGAGAAACAAAAGAAGCAGTTGTGTTTAAGAAATTGTAGGGATCTTTACGCTGATTAACAACAATTGCAGCCGATTAGGTATCATCGCCTGCTATGAAGTGATTTGAGGCGAGAGGGCATGAAATTATGATGTGCTGTGGCTAAATTGTCAAACACTGTTAAAGGTTTATTAATTGCACTTGTATTTTCTCACTGACAATGAGCTCATCGTCAGAAGAGTATATTACCAGAAGTACGCATTACATTTTGCTATATGGGAATAATATAAAAAGAGTAATATAATAATATTAATAATATCAGTTAGACAGACAAAGATTAGTGCTGCCGCGATTAGTCGATGTATTGGATGTCGACGCTACAATTATCACGCCAGAGTCTAGCTAAGTAGAGAAGAGATTGAGCCAGCAAGAGTTAGTCCCTGACTGGCTTTTAGTCGTTGGCGGGAGCTTTGTAAAAAAAAAAAGAAGGCTGCTAGACAGACGCTGAGCTGGTCTTCCTGCTGTTAGACTAATGTTTTAAAGTAATTAGCTGGCTTGCTATGTCTTGTGTTCCTGCACTTGCTTTATAGTCGGCTACGTTAGTAAAACTGTTGAGTAGTTTTTGATCAGTAATGTATTTAGGGCAGATGATCGTGCACAGCTGTTTATATTTAAAATAGCGGTATAAAAGTAATTTTAAAACTCTTTTTTTGATTTTTTGGCGGAAAATATAACCATTTAGATGACTATTTAATTGATAAAATTGTCGATAGAATAATGGATTGAAAAGTAGTAGTTGGTGGCAGCCCTAAGGCATATATATAGACAGACTCAGACAGACTCAGATGTAGAGTCTGTAAAAGTTAAGACTTTGTAAAACTCCATTAATGAGGACACTTCATCGTCTCACCTGAGGAGTCCCAGAAAGTCTGGCGCTCACACGTGTCCATGTAGACAGCTTGTGTCACTGCAGGGTTTTTCCCTCAACACTGAGTGGCACTCCCCGCCCTCACCGCCCAACCTTCCCATCTCACCCTGGGCTCGTTATGGGGAGAGTGATGACGATGTCTTGGAGCAGCTGCTGCAGGGACGGCTCCGCCAAGAGATGGAAGCCAAGCTCCCCCGCCAACTTGCTAAAAGAATCCCTCGCCACGTTCGGTACAGGCTCTCAGGTAAATGAGCTATAATATCCTGAGTCACAAATACGCCATTCTCAAATCATCACAAATTGATAAAGCAGAAGCTTGCATATAATTCGACACTCACTATAATCAAACCACTTAACATGAAGCACTTAAGATTTTCATTGCCCATCTCACACAAAGGTTCATGCACTCCACACATGTACAATCAATGGCAGGTATTGACTCTAACATGAACAACAGGAACCAGGCACGTGTGCACAAACACATCCGAGTGATGGCTGGATTGATTAGTTTACCTGCAGCTGTCTTCTGCATTTGTTTGTGAATTATTAGTTACTCTTTTCTTTTGACTCTGTGATCATTGCAGGATTGGTTTGGTGAATATGAAGAAACACAAAAATAATATTATATGTCCAAATGTCTCAAATTACAATACAAAACTGCCTCTACTTAATTTATCCCGCTCACTCTATATCATTTGTATTTTTCACTGGCTTATCTGCAATAGACTCGTCCCCTGTGATAAATTTCCCCTTAACCTAACGACCTAGCAAATTAGTCTTAGCCTTCCATCCCATTGTAGATTATGCTGCAACACGGGCACGGTAATAAGCCGTCAGACAAAGTAAATGCCCACGATGTAGGGCACAAATCTTATTTGGCTGGCGCCAAAGTCCACAAGGAAAGCTGAGTCTGCAGCGGGGCTTACTCTGCTTACTCTGGTGGAAAAGGGAGATTTATTAACATATTTCATTAAATATATTGAACAACCAGGGACTATGGGTTCAAATATTTGGATGCAGGAGCTATCTTAAGGGAATTTCAAGGGGAATTATATCCGAATGGTCGAGTCAGCCCACATTTTTTTTTAAAAGAATACAAACCATCATTATCCCTAAAAGGCAATAAGTGTTTTTTTCCCCTGTAACGCATTAAATAAAAGATGGGGAAGTATGAAAAAAGGAAATGCCATAAAGTGAAAATAGGAAACAGCACGCAGTGCATCCAGTGCCTCTCTTATCAGTTAAATACACTAATTTCTAACTCTTTCATAGGTGCAATCACCTTTATTTGCATATACTTATATCAATCTCCCCCCCTGTCCTAAATAATGCTTCCACAGCTTGACATCTGTTAAACAAACAAATAACCCACACCTGCATATTCTCCACTACTTAGCTAAACAAAGTGTTGAATAGGAAAGAAATGACTAAGTGGACTGCGGCGATGGTTGCTCAGCTGAGTAAGCACAGCAGGACAGATTTCCCCTCACCGCAGAGGAGAAGTGAACTGGCAAAACTAACCTTTAAAACCACTGAGGCAAAGAGAAGGGGTGGAGCAGGACCCAGCACCCCCCGTGCCTGCACTCACAACTACATGTGCAGTTAAACTCACAGCTCCACATGTGCTGTAAAGACAGAGGATTTCCACTGAACGCCAGAATAAAGAGAAGACCATGGCGGCATGCTGGAGTGAGGAGAGGGAGAGAAAAAAAAAAGTACACAGATGGGGAAATCAATAAGGGTGTGTGAGAAACGGGCTGAATGGCTTGCATTTCCTCACTGGTCATCAAAAGGTTATTTTACACCCAAAAGCACGTATTGATTGCACGCACTTGCCACGGTCTCTCAGAGAAAGCGGAGAAATATCTGCTGGGGGAATTTACACGGTATTTATTTTTTGCATTAGGATTAGGGTGGGCGTTGGGGACGATCAATGCTTGTTTAATGTAGCTGCAGGGATCAAGACATGAATCATAGGCTCTGGGGCTATTACATTTTATTTGGCATTATCATTGGTGGGCTTAAGGGCCCAGCAATCCTTCAGTTTAGTCAACATGTAGAATTAAAGTTCCATGTCAACTCTCATGATGGTGCCAAACCACATCTGGCACAGATGTGGACGTCCGTTACAGAACTGGCTGTGCACAAATAATGGCTAAATATGACAACCAGGCCACAGGAACAGATATAGCTATATAAAAAAAATATGGGTGTTTATTAATCTGTAATACATTATTGACTAGCTGTAGTGATAAGGCACTATAACTAACTTTTATTTCTATAATTAATCTGTCAATTTTGTACTTGATCAATCGTTTGAATCTAAAAAAAAAACAGTGAATAAAAAGCCATTATAATTTCCCAAACTCAAGCTGCTCTTATCAAATAGCCTGTTTACTGCACAAAGACACATTTAAACAACAAAGAAATTCAGTTTCTTTACAAAGAAGACAAAAGGAAACAGGAAATGTTTTACTTTACATTTTTTAGAAGCTGAAATTGGTTAATCTCTGACATTTTTGCATGAAAAATTAAGAAACAAATAGTGATTATTTAAAAAATAATTATCGTAGAATGAACACACTGATTTCTAACCATTAAAAAATGAATTACTTTAAAAACCTTTTTATACAAAGGGCCTTACTGGATTGTCATACTAAATATTCCTATGATAAAGGAACAAATAAAAGGTTACCGTGACAAAAAAAAAAAAAATTCCCTTTTAAACCCAAGACTCCTCATTAGCATATCAGCTGTCAAAAGAGAGAATATATGAAAGGAAACGAGCACAATCAAGGCTTCATCTCAAAGACAATGACAGTTCCACCTTGTCAGGAACTTTTCCTGTACAGAGAAGACCTTTGGATACATGCTACTGTCAAGCCGTTGGCATAAATTGCCTTAGCTTTAGCAGCTTGAGATGATCAATTCCACCAAAACACGCATCATGATGACATACTACTACGCTGCGGCGGCGGTAGATCAATTCATCAGCAGATATCTGAGCAAATATTTTATGGTTGGTGAGAAAAAAAGAAAAATGGTGGATCAAGGCCAAGATCCATTGTGCTAGTAGTGTAGCATTTCTGCTGATGAAGAAAAGTAAGCAGAGTGAGCATGGATCATTTTCCCTCTGCCATCATTGCAGCGTTCCCAGCACTCGGCCCGTCAGCCTCCAGACAGTCATTGACATGGACCACATAGCCAAGCAGCAATCCTGTGGTTCAAATGAATAATTCAACCATAACCAATAAGCCAATGTTCCAGCGCTCAGCCTGTGACACAAAAACGATAGCATCCCCACTTATGTCTGTTGAAATTACAGAGATTAATAAGAGCACACAAACGTCTGCATGCTGACAAACAACAACCGCCATGTTTGATTTGCATGGATTTGGGGGAGGAATCTATTTACGAGCTGCTTTGATGTGGCGTGCAAAGGGGCAGAGAAATCTGACACACAGTCCCCTCAAAATGTGGGTTTGGTTGATCTGATTTAACTAATTGAGGATTCAATAGAGTTTCTAGCAGCCGTGCATCAATCACTGTTAGAAAACATTAGAGCCAAGGGGAAATGGCTGAAGAAAGGTAGTAAGTACTGGCACAAAGTGGGAGAACATTAAAGTATGATGTCAGCTGCAGAGGCAATAAAATAATTCATGTTATTTAATGAGAAGAAGTGCTTTGCTGTAGAAGTTTGATGAGCTGAATAACAATTTAAGAAACTTTTAAAAATACGCTGTCTGCCATTTCACAGTGATTTGTAGTGTGTGTTTATATTAAATAAGAAAAATCCCACACACAACCCTGTAGTTGGGAAACTGTGAAAAATTTAATAAAAACAGATTGCAATTATTTTCAAACCATTGTGCCCTACATGCGATTGAATACAATACAAAGACAAGATGTCTTTGAATGTTTAAATTGGGAAACTTTTGCTTTTGTTTAGTTAGTTCTTTTAAATGGAGCTGTACATGCAAAACTTGATGCATTAAAGTGAAGAAATATTTTTAAATGAATAATTGCTAATCAATAAGTAATGGAAAACTATTTGACAATTCAGACAATTAAGACTTTTATCAAGCAACATGTAGCAGCTCTGTTGGGGCTATAATAGACAGACTTTTAATATAAATAGTGGTGCTCTGAGCTAAATCGGAATCAAATCAATCAAATCAAAATTACTTTATTTATCCCCGAGGGGAAATTTAGTTAGAATGGTAAAATCTCTGGAAGAATGAGACAGCCTGATGGCTGTAGGAGAGAAGGATCTTTTAAATCTCTCCGTCCTGCAACGGAGAAAGAGGAGCCGTCCACTGCAGTTTTTTTGGTCCATAAAGGTTTTGTGTAGCTGATGATCTGGGTATTTCAGGATGACCTGGAACATGTTGACAGGTCATCTCTCCACCACCTCCTCCAGTGTGTCCAACCTGGCTCCAACCACAGAACCAGCTCTTTAGACCAGTCTGATCATCTCTGTGTGTGATGCTGCCTCCCCAGCAGACTGCAGCATAAAACAACACACTACCACCACAGACTGATAAAACATCTGCAGCATCTTACTACAGATGTTCAGAGATCTGAGCTTCCTTTAGAAATAGAGGCGGCTCTGCCCCTTTTTGTGGAGAGCATCTGTGTTTCAGGACCAGTCCAACTTAATATCCAGGTATACACCTAGATACTTAGAACTTGGCACCACCTCCATGTCCACCCCACTTGTATTTTTTGGCCTAAAACAGTGATTTGGTAAAACTTGGAAATATAAATTATTGACATTTAGGGCAATAATGTAACAAAGGAAGCCAGTTGTCTGCTCAAAAACAAGTTGGTGAGTTGTTGTTACTTATATCTTTAAGTTGGGGTTCACAACAAGGGACAATAGTTCTGCTAACTCTTATTTCTTTGTTGTGAAATGCGGGAAAGCGGTGAAATTCGGTCATTAGCGAAAACTAGCGGCTAACTGATGCTAGCGGCTAACTGATGCTAGCTGCGCTGCTTGTTACATCTACAAGAGTAGCCATGAGCGTATCAATGCTAACTCAAAATTGTGGTCGCAACATTAGCTAACATTTCATATCGGCGTTACAATCATGCCAATTCAGCACATTGCAGAAGTTAGCAGAAGTAAGGATTAAAAGTTATTACAATGTAAACTTATAAGTTAGTACAACTTACATATGAGATGCGGGAAAGCGGTGAAATTCGGTCATTAGCGAAAGCTAGCGGCTAACTGACGCTAGCGGCTAATGGATGCTAGCGGCTAACTGATGCTAGCGGCTAACTGATGCTAGCGGTGCTGCTTGTTACAGCTACAAGAGTAGCCATTGAAGAAGTTAGCAGAAGTAAGGATTAAAAGTTATTACAATGTAAAATTATTCGGAATTCAGAGTTGAGCAAACTCAAAAACAAAACTTAAAATATTTAGTTTATTTGTCCAACTTAAAATTTTATTGAAGTTTGCTGCCTTGAAATTTTGAGTTCACCCAACTTTTCTTTTTTTGCAGTGTGGCTGAAGAGGGGGCTTGAACCTGTGGAAATCTATGATCATTTCCTTAGTCTTTGAGGTGTTCAGTAGGAGATAGTTCTTGTGACTCCAGTCACTGAAGGCTTTTATCAGATCCCTATATTCACATTCCTGTCCATTCCTGATACACGCCACAATAACAGTGTCGGCTGAGTACTTCTGGATGTGGCAGGACTCAGAGTTGTATTTGAAGTCCACTGTGTACAGTGTGAACAGAAATGGAGCCAGAACAGTGCCTTGTGGAGCCCCTGTGCTGCTCATTAATGTCCCAGAAACACAAATGTCATCATGCTAACTTGCTTACAATGATGATGCTGATGTTCAGTTGACAAAACACGTTCACCATCTTAGTTTTGTATTTCCATGCTCACTAACAATACTTTTAAAGACCGTTGACTTGCGATTTAAATGTGACAATTCACAAAATTGATGAAAACAGTAGAGGGCACTATTTACTTTTGACGTCCTGTGTAACTCAAGTCAGTAACTACAATAAGGCATATTATTTGTTTGAAGATTTTATTTATTTGTGAAATTTATTCATTTATTCGATTTGGGACTTGTTTTTAAATTCTATTTGTTTTTTTTTATGATTTGATACAAAATATATTTTAGATTACTTTTACATAAAAAGAAAATATGCATTGTTTTGATAGATAGATTATTCTCTAACTCAAAACTGAAAAAGGAATTTTCAATTGATGAAGAGAAAATAAGAGAAAATATATTTGTGGACCTTTGTTGACCTGAATATAATTTTGTTTTAAAAAAGTAGAAGTTGTTGTTGTTTCACTGAGTTGCTAACTGTGCCATGAAATGCCAAATATTTGCTCAATCCATCTCCTTAAATATCAGGATTTTCTCCTTTTCTTTTTTATCATCATCATTATAAATTGAACATATTTGGATTTTTAGAATCACCTTGAGCTCTTAGAAACTGTGAATTATTATTTTTAAACTAATTTTGTTATAGACTTAACAATTTATCCATCAAACATTCCATTAATGCACAGCTAAGTCAGTATTGAAAAATAAATCATTACATCCATGTTGATTTCTCACTTTCACACACATGAACACACTGATGAAAACGCTAACTGTCAACTGTGATGACACCATACTCGCCCACAGGAGACTGTTACTACATCCTTCCTATCCTCATTTTTATACACTGTCACAGCAAGCAGGGCCTGGGCTTTAAACCCCAGTAAGGGTCTTTCTGTGAGGGGTCCACGTGTGTGGTTTTCTTTTCACGCTAAGGACATGCATGCTGGGCTGTTGCCCTTGACCAAGACACTGGCCTCAAAACTGGTCCCCTGGTGCTTCAATGTGGCTGCACACTGCTTGTACATATAAGGGTCCAATTCACAGCACAGTTTTCCCCACAGGGGCTAAAGGTGTTATCATTTGAAACCTATAACTTACATGAATATTAACAAACATACAGAGTGCCTGCAGACAATGCAAAGAGAAAAACATACCAAAGTAACTGCAAACCGACAAAGAAAAAACTTGCAAAAGACACATTCTAATGTAGCATCTTGGGGACATGTAACTTTAATTTAATTTCTGAGAACATGCATGATCCATGCTCCAAAGGAATAAAATATATTATATATATTCAGAGTAGCCGTTGCATGTGCAGGAACACATTAAAACATTCAAAGCAAATTAATTATCTGATTTTAAACACAGCAATATATATGTGCATTCCTCCATTACATGCTGCATACTGTATGTAAACTGTGTTTCTTTCTTTGATTGTTTTATCTGAATCATTAGAGTCGAAGTAAAACTATAAGAAAAAGTGTTATCATTTAAAACCTTTAAATTCACATGAACAATAACTGACATGCAAAGTGCCTGCAGACAATGCAAAGGGGGAAAAATACCAAAGTAACTGCAAATGGACAAAGAGAAATAACTTGCAGAAGACACATTCTAATGTGGTAAAGTTTTCTCAAGGGAGACTTGAAAAAAAAGACTGAGGCTCTAAGGTTTGTGTAATTGTGTCCATCTCAGAATTCCAGCGTTTTAAAGAGGAATACAGAGACAAGATGGACGCCTTAACGGTAATGGTAGCTGACAGTGTGATTAGCCACTGACAGCACCATTAGCTAGAAAAGTCACCCACTTTAAGGGCCGCCCTCACTTACTTTCTCTCTCTTTCTTGTGACGCATCTAAAGCTCTGCATAACCAAAAATCAACCATTTTTCTGTCTTTACACAAGAGACGCAGGAGAAGTGGTGCCGGTGTGTTACAGGTAGCAACACTGAAAGCTGCTTTTGCTCCCTAAGCATGACAATTTTTGATATTTTGTTGTTATTGAAACAGGAAAGCCACATGCAAACGATGAATAACTCAAGTACTGTAGGCTGCGGTGCAACCAACACACTCAGAACAGCCAAACACTACAGCTATGGATCAATATTGCTTTCTCTTGACAGGGAGTGATTGATCACAGACCGACATGAGATTCCAAGATGAAAACAGCAGGTGTCTTCTCTGGAGGAGGATGTCGAGTAACAGAGCGGTGCACCCGCTGATGAAACCGACAGGCCGGCAAAGACATAGAAACCAGAGCCTTCACTCGCCCACGCACCTTACGTGACTAGAGAGACTCAATTGAAGAGCCTGAGACTGTGGATGCAGCAGCTCTTGCCGCTGCTGCTGCCTTGGAAGTCTGTTTCACCAGTCTCCCGCTGTTTTGAAATGATTTTCAATTGAGGTTTTTTTGGTTTTGTGTCAGCTGCAGAGCGACATGCCCTGACCAGTGTTAAAGAGAGGCATTTTTGCAACGACTGTGGCTACAAAATGTCTGTTTTGATGGTTTCAGGTGGTTGTTTCGGGATCAACTAAATGTTTGCATGCCAAGGATTTTTGTGAAACTGGAACATAATGGACACACAATTCTTTAACATTTCTGATTAAACTGTTTTTCTGCTTTCTTTACCCTTTTTCATACCCCTGGCTTATGGATAGCCCTCAGTGAAAATAATATACCTCTTTTACCCTTTAAATCACCATTCACAGAAAAGCTGCTTTTAAAGTCCCTTTAGTGTTTTACCAATAGACCGATTTAACATAGTAGCCTGTTATCATAGCAACCACTACTGATAAGACACTCTTTGATCACAAAGCAGATGTTTAAAAAGGTACAAAGCATGTAAAATTTCATATGCTGCACATTCGCCTCCCCTATTGTCCCGTCGTCTGTGTCACTCTGATTATATATATCTATAGAAATTACAATGCAAGGAGCGTTCGGGAGCATGAGGCATCCATTCGGGATTGATTACATGGATATCACATCCCATCAAGGACATCAGTGGGGTCCTGGCAGGCTTAAGTAATTCAGCCGCATGTTCAGACATGTTTAGGCAGGCTTTTGATACTTCAAAAAGGTTGAAATGTTTGTGATAACATCTCCTGACATCTATTCATGTGGTGGTCTGAGCCTGTGAATGCAGTGTGTTGCAGGCTTTCTAAAGGGCAGTGGTGACCATGAAGACAGGCATGTTTAAAACATGACATTTCATGACAATTCATGACAAAAGGGACAACTTTAGTAGATGTGTGTGCCAGGTTTTCACTCGTGCTGTCACTAAGAGACCTTTGAAATGTATTGTGAAGAAAACACTTTTGATATTCTCTGTGGATTAAATAAATGAATAGCCATTCAAATGTTTTGAAATTTTAACTGAATTTTGAGAAAATCAGCAAAAGAAAATGAGAATGAACACTTGTTTCCACCCGCTAGCACAGGTGGCTACTGACCTACTGTAGAACCTGATAATGTAGTAAATTCCCGATAATGTAATTACTCTGATAATGTAATAAAAATCTGCACTTGAGTCCATTGAAAATGTAATAAAACCTGATAATGTAATAACTTCCCGATAATATAATAAAGTGCATTTCCCAATAATGTAATACATTTCCACTGTGGTCGTTTTATGTGCTAACTGTATGCATAGAAACAGGAAATGCACTTAATGTGTTCAGCTATTATTGTCTTTTTTTTTAACACCACATCATTAAAACCAAATATTTCAAGTGTCTCGTATCTGGAAAAATCCAGATGAGATTGGGCTAAATTGCATCTTGGTGACACATAACTTTAATTTAATATCTGAGAACATGCATGATCAATGCTCCAGAGGAATACAATATATTATGTATATTCGGGGTAGGCATTGCATGTGCAAGAACACATTAACACATTAAAAGCAAATTAATTATTGGATTTTAAACACAGCAATATCTATGTGCAATAAACTATAAGAAAAAAGGAAAGAGAGGAGAAACATTAATCTAAATAATAATACATTTTCTGTTACAAAGAAAGGTTGTTTTTTTTCACATTGTTAATCATCTCATGACCTCTAAGATTTATCATATGATCCATTAGAGGGTCATTGCTTTACAGCACAACAGTTTTATCTTAATTAAAAAGACAAAAAATGCCTCAAAGATTCAGAGCACGCAGACGGGCTTAAAGCATCAATATATATCTATATATAATTTCAGCTAAAACCAGCCTGTAAACAGTGACTAGTTTCAATGGCTAATCCTCTCTAATGATTAAATATGGGTCCGCTGTATCATAATTCATCCATGTCCTCTCATTTGGATTTTTTCACATCCATTATCTCAACTTAGCCTGATCAGAGGTCAACATAAACAACCCTAGGAGAGTCCAAAGGATCTAATACATTACTGGAGCATGGAGTCGGGTTGAAGCAGTTTAGTGGGAGATGAGTTCCCACATTGAGATGGTCTCCTCCTCCTCAGACAGGCGGGGTCAAGGCTGGGAGGTAATCCAATAAAGCTGATTCACTGCGTTGCTGTAATATGGGGGTCACAGTGTTCTCAGGCGCTGGGAGAGGAAGGAAAACTGGTAATTGTCCTTGAGAAACACCAACGGTAGAGTAATGAGCATCAAGCCAGTCGTGAGTTACACTGACGACATTATTACAGACCGGCAATTAAAGCTAAAAACTTTGCTGACTCTAATCTTTCGAGACATTTAAGTCTTTGGCTTGTTGATGATGTGACTTTCCAAAAGAGTAAATGGAGAACAGCGCTAAGATGCATAGCCTTCCTCAGTGTTGGGGGACTGGCCTTGAGGGTGCCAATCGCTCTGTTATGGAAATTACATTGGCTACTTGTCAATGGAGATGTCTTGGGAGGCAGGGCCACCTAATTGGTTTAAAAAGTATTGTGCCATCGGCAAGAGCATATCAATGCTTAGTATCCAGGCCTAACCGGGGGATTTAAAGAGCAAGGCCCCATGAGAAGAGAACACAGAGTTGACTTGAGGAGGAGAGCATATGTAGACATGAAAACTGACTGGTCTCCCCTCAAATACGCCAATAAAGGGCGTTTGTACATAGAGGCAGTAAAATACAAGTCAAATTTACGTTTTAGACTTTCCTCCGCCTCTATCTTGCTGATGTAGTAGTTGTGATTGATTGCTATGTGGAGTTTAAACGGAAACCGGAAAAATAAAGCCAATGTGGAAGTGCTTAAACCTGTATTCTTTCCTACTGCCAGCTCTGGTTGCCAGTAAGTTTGTATGAAAGTCCACAGGAAAATTAAAAAAGAGATAGACTTTCACCCAGGAGAACGGGATTCGTGTCCCATGTGAAAGCAAAAGTAAATTACTTTTTACGTAACTTACATTTACATCAACGTAACTACTTAACTTCCAGCAATCATGTACATTCATTTACTGTTCAAACTGTCTTTTATAACGCCTAACCAGGAAGTCTCTAGCCCTAAATCTAGGTCGGTGGTTTTGTAGCAGAAATTCACCGAAACTTCAGCCTTTTTTACAACTGCGATTCCTTCATGTATGTATAATGATGTGTGTGCTTTTTTTAGAACGCTCCGCTGTACCATGAGCCGCTTTTCACAAAAGCTCATATGTGTCGTTATCATAGACTGTATAAAATATGTGTCGTTATGGGTGGTATTGACAAAAGGTTGATTCCGTTGTTTAGGTTGGAGATCTTATTGGCTCTGCTCAAAGCTGCATATCGACTACTTTAGATGGGATGAAATGTATTGCAGTAAAGGTTGGGTATCTTTTTAAAAAATGATGATTTCCATCCCAATACCTGTACCCTGAAGGTGATACCAACACCAATAGAGTACTTTATTTGATTCCTTCAACTTAATTTTACACAAATACATTATATGCTGAACTACATCAAATACAATGCGCTCAATTTCACCACACCGCAGACTGTATGGGTTGTAGCTGCTGCTATAGTGGGCCAATCATGGTTCAAGGAATGCTTGTGGTGATTGGCAGTGAGTAAAATATACAAAAAGTCTTTTGTTTCTAGATTGGGGGCACAAAGCATCAAATCCAAGTATTGTTTGATTTGGGCAGTTTAAATTCTACTGGGCACTGGGTTATTGTAGTTGACACCATAGATATCGTGTCCTTATACCAAGCCCTAATTGTAGAGGAGAGAAAAACGTATCTTACCTATCAGAGTGCAATTTTCCCTGCTCAGAGGCTCAAAACAATCGTGGATAATGTTCACTCATAAGTGCACAGTTCTTAAAAGACCCAACACTTTATTTTTCAAACTAAAAAGGTCATGCGTCTCTGTCTCCGTTTTGCTCATCTCCCTCCTTGTTTTGCTTTTAAATCTTTGTAATTGTTTTCTCTTCTGTCCCGCTGCCTCTCCTCCCAGAAGATACAGTCATATCTAAACTAAAGAGAAATTGATTCTCCTGCCCTTTCTCCAGATAATTTACATGTTGGACTCGGCTAATCTTCGGTAAATTGTGGTCCAAACTTGTAAAGGTCACAGATCCTGGCACCTTACGAGGAACGCCACGAGATAGACGCTGTCTGTCCGTGCTCATCAGTGCTCAGGGTGGGCACACGGGAGGTGACAGGCAGCTTGGGGGTTGATCAATGTGCCGACAGCTATTAGGTAAGTGGGGCTGAAAGGGCAAGTGTGTTTAAGTGAGCCGCCAGGGAAAGCATGCTTTCCATCACTAAAATTGAACATCAGCATTGAGATTAGCTGATGATGGTGTGTTTACAGCCACGGTGCACAGGGTCAAATCAAATATTAGACCCTGACCGAAATGGCAGGTTGAAACTGACATTAAAATTAATTTTGGCTCGGAAATAACTTCCTATTGCCATGGTGATGTTTTGACTTGTATTGTTACTCTGTGGCGTGATTCAGATCATGGGGCTACGCACTCAATGCTGAGCTGACAGGACTACCTGCTGCTTTGAATTTTGACAGTCTGGCTGTTTGCTGTCAGCACAAGAAGAACCATGACAGAAGGAAAATCTAACACTAGCTAGAACCTCTCCTTTAGATAATGCTCAACAAACAACTCTTGCCTCTGATGGTTAGGGATTTGAAATGATGTGATTTAGTGCTAATATTAGCAAGCTAACCCAACCAGCTTCTGCTTTCTGATTGGAAGCTAGCTAGTTAGGTTAGCTGGGTTACCTGCTAGCTTACACATTGTGAGTGCAATACAAACCTAGCAGTACAATGAGGCCTCCCGAACTAACGTACGCTATGTGGGCTTGTTTAAAAAGCAGGAAAAAACTTGTGGCAACATTGGTAGGAAAGGCTATGACTTCCTCCAGTCAGTAGAAGAACACAGAAGTTGACGGCATGTCCTAGTAACGCTGGCTCACTCTCAAAGGTTTTCACTCTTTGAACAATGTAAAAAAGAAAAAGAGTGGTTTCAGTAATCGTAAGGTTCCTAGTTCAATCCCCGGCTCCTCCTGAGAAATTTTGCAAGTGTCCTTGAGCAAAACATTGAATGACTCCCGGCAGCCTCTGCTATTGGGTAAACATGAGTCATAAAGTGCTTTGAGTGGTCGGTAGACCATAAAAGCACTATAAGAATGCAGTTCATTTTTTCCCATTACAATAAAGAAGAAGAACACACAATTTGGTCCATCTTTAAAAGTTTGGATTGTTTTCCCAGCAGTTTCATCAATCTCTTGGCCAAAAGCTGCACCAATGCCTTTCCTTTAAGTGATGTATAATTTTCTGAGCCTGCTTCATTTCTCAGCACCACAGGCCCATCTTTGGCAATGGAAAGCCCAAAGCACTATTTCCAAATTTTAAAAAGGTCACAAAGATGTAGAGGAAAGGGCAGTCATGCCTCCCTCTCATCACCCTGTCAATGATGTGTGTCCACCAGGAATGGTAAAGGACAGGAGGGCCCATGGCAGCGTTTGATGGCTGCGACCCCCATAAGAGCTCCGCCTGCGTTAACTAATGCATTCGATAGGAAATCCAAGACAAATGGCAAATTAATCAGCCAACTAAGGGTGCCCTTTTTTTACTTGAACACATAAGAATTCTTAAATAGGTAGCAATAATTGTTTAGTGACTCAGGACAATTGATTCCCATTATGGATGGTGTGAGCGAGACCCCGAGTCAGGTCACATGGGGGTTGAAAAGGCTTATGCATAGCTAAATGGAAACAGATGAGATACACACTGGAATTGTAATTGGGGAGTGTAGGGAAGGGTGGAAAGAAAACACAGTTCAAGGTCTGAAGAGTATGAAATAAACTCAGATTCATCCCGACCCAAGGCCTCTATGTTTTCCAGAGATTGTTTTTTAAAAAGCAAACCAAATCGCACTAAGCCTCACAAAATAGATGATGAATTGGGTACAAACCCAACCTGCAACCAGATGTAATTTAACAGAAACACAAACAACTATCTTCTTTTAAAAATGTTCGGAAAAATTGGTTTTGTGTATGAAATTATAGAAAGGTAAATACATACACTGTAATAAATTATTTTGCAGTCATTTTATTTTACTCAATATATTTGATAAAATGTATAAAATATAAATGCGTCCTTGATTTTGAGGCCGTTGTTTAAGTAACTTTAATATAAAAATGTTTGAGAAAGAAAATAATCTACTTATTTTGATCACATTAAATATAATCTTTATGTGTATGTAATTCTAAATCAAGAGAATTTTCAGTGAATCCAACACAATAGAATTAGTCCGTTTTTAATTGACAGGCACTTCCTGTTAAGTTGTTATTAACTCACCTTGTAACGAGGTTAGATTCAATTAATAATATTGCATGCAATCTGTTGCCTCAATTTTATTGAGAAGCTATTGTTTATCTTTTTTTACAGTGTAGGATTTCTGTTAATATAAATATACTCCCATGTAATCTCCTTTTTCACGTTTGTCATGATTGTCAAGTCATTCTGTTATTTCAAACATGTAAATATTCAAATATAAGTGTATTATAATGCTACCTAGCCACTAAGCTAGCCAAGCTATGTAGGGCAACAGTAAATTCACAACTACAGTAATGTTACTCTCAGCTATTACAATAAGTAAAACTCTGTGATCTTTGTTCAAGATTGTGCTAATGATTTCAAAATGTACACAGTCGGCATAACATTTCAAACACAGGAGAACACAAAGACAGACTTGGCATCAAACCTGTGCAATTGTCATTGAAATGATTATTAAATGAGACAAAGAGAAATAAACTATTTCAATAATCATCACATCACCCTGAAGTGTCCCGACATGCCATGTGTTCCTACCAACATCATACCTCCTCATGACCCCGGCTCTATTTATGGTAAATATGATGTGATGTGATGTGATCTGACTGAGTCGCAGCAGTGGCTATGTAGCAGTTAGTGGTGTTGGTTATTTCCAAAACACAAGAGAGCTTTCACTTCAATCTGATAATTGGCCTGCCCCAAAGATCTGCAATTACAGCACATCATAATTAATGGCCTGCTTTCCGGTAACGATTCAACTTTTGTCCCTTCACAGTTTTTTTTCCTGGTCCACAATTAAAGCTGCCACCTGAGGAAATGTGAACGTACAATTACAACAGACGTACACGATTGGTCATCATGGGTCAGTGTAATTTCAATAGTCATCAAAGGTGAAGGGTAATATCGTAAAGGCTGTCTTGTGGAGTTAGGCTAACTGTCATAATGTTGGACCTCTTTGCCATTGTGTACGTCACTGATGTTACAGAGCAGAGCAAAGAGGGTGCCACACCCACACGCTAGTCAACTGAACAGAGGTTTTCCTTTGAGGACACTGAGCATCGTATTGTCATTGAAAACAGGGGATGTCATAAGACAAACAAAGAAATCCATAAAAGTTTGATCAAAATTAGCATTTCTTGTTTGTCCGACCATTTCTATAAGTACTCAACATGCAGAAAAATCATGCAAATGCTCCTATTTACAAAGCTGAACAGAGCAAATATTTCCCATTGCCACTTGATAAAAGATAAAAAATGGTCATTGACAAATTTTCTTTGGTTTGATCAATCAATTAATACTACTCATTTCAACCTCATCACCAGAATGCTAATCCAACAGGTTTCTGCAAAAGACAAAATTACATTCAGTAAAAACTAGGTTTTGGCTAGTGATATGATCCATTTTTGTTGTGGTTTGTTGAAGAAGGAGAAGAAGCGGAGAAGTGGCATTTAATGCCCTTTTATTGCACACGACTTCGGATTCAGCTCTTGCATGCAGCAGAATAATTCAAGGAATACAAGACAAAAAGACGTTAAGTCTGTTCCTAAAAAGAACACACATTTTTAACTACAAAATTTGTTCTGACTCTACAGTTGCATACACTGCAAGATCACAAAAAAAGCATCCTAACAGCTGGTGTAAACATTTTAAAACCGGTGTGATATTAAGCCCAACACCGGACCAGAAACAGATATTCTGAATTCTCTCACTAGGTGTCGCACTTGACTCAGCAGCAACTCCAGAGTGGAGTATAATGAGACCGAGAGAGCCTAGCAACTCCAGTCCACTTGGTGGCACTAATACACCTCTCAGATGGTTTGCCAACTTCCAAGAAGAAGAATCAGATAGAGAAGCAGCACCAAATGAATCTCTTTGATCAGCTTCAAATGCAAAATATTGCCTCTGCCACGTCTGTTCTCATTGACCAAAAAAACTCACTAATGCGCACCCCATGCAGTTATAGTGCAGTGTTTCCCCTAACATTAACATTAACTTGATCACAGCCAATAAGTAACAGTTCAAATCAAGTAGAATGTATTTTACTATGCAAAAAAATATTGTCATTTGATGTACAGCATGTTTTAGTGCAATGTCAAGCACATTTTGATATTTATTGGTATACGATTCATGAATCACAATTATTCTGGACAGGATAATGTTGACATGAAATGTTTATATTATCCCATGCCTAAATACAAGTTGGATTTAGCGCTGGGTTGGTACTTTTTAATTTGCCTGAATGAATCATAACCACAAATGCCGGTTCAAGCAGTTTGCATAAAATCAATCTTGCTCAAGGCCATCCCGGGCCCAAATCATCAAAATCTAAGGACTGGCATGGTTTGGTTGAGGTTAGGGTTAGGCAATTAAAACACTTAATTAAGGTTATGGGAGGTCTACACCTGGACATCAACTCACTGGCATGAGAAGTAATAGCTGCAAGCTACATAAAGGGTGCACAACTTTCTGCACTGGAACTGAACATCGGTGTTGTATTTGAATAGTGAGGTGTGAAATCATATGCTGTAAAAAGCCAGGAATATAGGGTTGAATCATTTAGTCTAATCACACTTTATTCATTCATTGCTTCAACTGAGCTACATTTATTATCCTATGAAGCTTTTACCATATTCAGAGATTCAATTAACCACTGATTCACTTAAAACTTGACAGTCGTGTAAAAACTGAGCAGTGATTTAAAGCAAATACAACGCAGATATAGTAATTAAAATGGTAAGTCAATTTACAATTCTATGACAACTGAATTTATAGCACGACAGAACCTAAGAGGACTGGGAGTTGAGAAAATGAACACATTTAGACACAGCTCATGTCTTATGTGACAACTGGTGGAACACACTAGTACAACTAGTATGAATCACAAGCTGTTTATGCAATGCAGAGAAGATGGAGCACAAACACAAAGTGGAAAATTGGCCCTGGACATTAGGTAACCAACCATTTTCTGCTCTATCGTGGTATTATGACTATGGTAAACCTCGAACAATTCTGCTCACAAACAACAATACAAGCAGCTGTGCTACAAACTATTATACAGCAAAAAAAAAAACAAGAAACTAAAGCCACATCATTCTGAACAGGCATACATATTGATTCCTAATTAAAGCATCAATCAATCACACAGTAGCATTAGTCAAGGACACAATCACACCCTCTCTCATTCCCCCACAAGACAAGAGGCTGCAGCTGCTTAAGGGGCCAAATCACACAGAGGTGAACAGAAATGAGCTGCGTCACCTTTAGCATCACTATCGGTAATGTCAGACATTAATGCATCGTCATGCTGAGAAGTCGAGTCACTCAACAAAGACGAAGATGAGCAATGATCTTTAAAATGAGGTGAGTCTCATAAGTGTATGTGTGTGTTCATTTGGTTGAGCGATGGGTGTTCAGCACATAATTTATTCAATGACTCACTTGTACTGCTTAGATTCTGCACAATTATATGAGGCTCCATTCTCAGCATCAACACAGTGAATATACTGTGCCTCATTTCATGAAAGACTGTGAATTAAGCCCAGTTTCCTGAAGGAGGGTTACTGAAAAGCACAATTCATCACACTGTGGGTAAAGAGCTCTTTCCACAACAGGTGTGACATCTACCTGAACCTCAGCTTTTTGACTATGAGATCCCTGCTTGTCATCTGCTGCTTTGCCATTCTAGTTCAGGGCTAAGGCCCTCTACACAAGATCGACCATGTTCACAGCAATGTGTTGAGCAGAGAAAACGGTTTCAGTGGGGTTAAACTTTCTTTCTTTACGTACATCAGAGTTTGCTTTCTGGTTAGGCTGCAAACCTAAAAAGCTGAAATTGATCTTGATTGATTGAAACTTAAAATCTGTGTGGCAAACAATGCCAGTGGTAGCACTGCTAAGTTCAGCACATATACATTCAATAGGAAAACAATGTATTTTACCAGCACAAACTGATTCTGGCACTGATCATCATTCATTCTTTCATTCATTATCCTAAACCGCTTATCTGAACTCGAGTCACGTGGGGCTGGAGCCAATCCCACACTGCAAAAAGCCAACTTGTATTTTTTGGCCTAAAACAGTGATTTTAGTTGGTAAAACTTGGAAATATAAATTATTGACATTTAGGGCAATAATCTAAGTTAGCACAATAAAGGGAGCCAGTTGTCTGCTCAAAAACAAGTTTGTGAGTTGTTGTTACTTATATCTTTAAGTTGGGGTTCACAACAAGGGACAATAGTTCTGCTAACTCTTATTTCTTTGTTGTGAAATGCGGGGAAATCAGTGAAATTCAGTCATTAGCGAAAGCTAGCGGCTAACTGATGCTAGCGGCTAACTGATGTTAGCGGCGCTGCTTGTTACAGCTACAAGGGTAGCCATTAGCGTATCAATGCTAACTCAAAATTGTGGTCGCTACATTAGCTGACATTTCATAGCGGCGTTACAATCGTGCCAATTCAGCACATTGCAGAAGTTAGCAGAAGTAAGGATTAAAAGTTATTACAATGTGGGGCGTCCCGGTGGCTCACACCGGTAGAGCGCTTACCATGTAGGCTGAGTCCTTGCTGTGGCGGAGCTGGGTTCGAATCTGGCCTGAAATGCCAAAAAAATAATCTTTAAAAAAAAAAAAAAAAAAAAGTTATTGCAATGTAAAATTATAATTTATTATTATTATAATTTACAGTTGAGTTGACAAAAATCTGAATTCAGAGTTGAGCAAACTCAAAAACAAAACTTAAAATATTTAGTTTAATTGTCCAACTTAAAATTTTATCGAAGTTTGTTGCCTTGAAATTTTGAGTTCACCCAACTTTTCTTTTTTTGCAGTGCAGCTGACATTGGGCGAGAGGCGGGGTACACCCTGGACAGGTCACCAGACTATCACAGGACTTACACATAGAGACGGACAACCATCCACGCTCTCATTCACTTCTACGGGCCATTTAGAGACACCAGTTAAACCTAAGCTGCATGCTTTTGGACTGTGGGAGGAAGCCGGAGTACCTGGAGAGAACCCATGCTGACACGAGGAGAACATACAAACTCTACACAGAAGAGCTGTAGGCCAGAGTCGACCTTGAGACCCTCTTGAGGCAAAGAGTGCTAACCACTACACCACCGTGTAGCCCGCCACTGATCTTGTGTGAATATAAAGACTTGCTTTAGGTGATGAAAATTTTTTCGGTTGCTGTCTGATGGATTCTTTTGTAAAAAACATGATTTTATTTTGTTGTCTTTGTTTTGTTTGTTTTTGTTGTTGTTGTTGTTGTTTTTTGTAACCGAAATAAAGCATTCATTCATTCATTCAAAATGATTGGCACAACCAAACAAATGAAATGATCAAATTCTCTTTTCAGTTCTTTAATCACGAAAACTGCCTCGTACCAGTGACTTTTTGGGGAAAAATGCACGTTTATGTCAGACAAAATATCACATTGAGTTATCAGAACTTGTGATGGACATTTTTCATTTTTATTGGAAATTTGATGGAAAAAAATATTAATCAATTATTTAAAAAAACAATCAACAAATTAATCAATAATAGGGATGAAAATAACAATTACAATTTTAACCAAGTCAGCTAAACAAAATATGCTTGTGCGAACTGCATCATGCCATGGTATCAATGAAGACTGGTGGGGTTAAATCATTTGTCTGACTTCCACAGAATATGCGGGACAGACTCACAGCTGACAGCCTTGCAGCTGAACCACTGGTGGAGATTTGGGGATGTGGCTGCTTGTGCCCATGACAATGAATGCAAGGACTTGTACAATTGGAACACGGAAACATGAAACCGTAACTCTGCATGTTTGTACCATAGACTGTATATAAATAATGGACGTAGTCACCGTGCCGTCACCCATTGGTTTGTGGCCCGTTGGAAGCCTCAAGTTCAGTGTTATACTCGTCGCCATCTTGCGTCTCCATCGTGTTTCCGATTCGGGGAGCAGACCATATCTGGACTGTGGAGGAGGAGAGGGATCTGATCACTGACTACAGCCTCTCTACACCTCAACCTGACTGAGAGAAGCTGCTGCTAACTCATGTTAGCATTAACTGGAGCATTAATTGGGATGTTAGCTTTGGCTAGCAAAAAAACAAAATCAAAATGTATCTTTCTTACCTCAGAAAACTGAGCAGCGACTCCTTGGAGTGTCTGTTAGTCCAACCAAACACTGAACAAGACATTTTTACTGAACAAAACGTTCAAATTTACTGTCATTAAGTGAAAATACAGTGAAAGGGTCAAAGTTATGAGACCAAATCGGTAAACGTCCTCTTTTCTATCTATATAACGTCATATATAACTTTATTGACACGTTGCCGTGGATACGCATTGCTCTGCTTCTCTCCTGATGACGGCTCGCCTTGTTAGTGACCTGTCAATCAAAGGTAGCCCCGCCCCAAATCATACTATTCTTTATCTTCTATTTTCTTTTAAATGGGGCCATTATTAGAACTATTGACATGAAATTGTCTTGAAGATGATTTTTTACTAGCGATTGAGACCATATTGTTGTCCTGAAGATTTTTTCTGAGGTAATAAATCAAGTGAAAATTTTTCAAATTTTGCACTGAAATGAATGGGCAAATTTTTTTTGCAGACAAACTTAGCACCCCCTGCTGGAATTTTCGGTGGATTGCAGGCTTAAGGCACTTCCTGGTTGGCCTCCATGCTCAGACGCGGAGATTGCTGCCTGGTTTGTACACGGTAAGTGAACGGTTAATGAGATTCAGTCATCAATAATGATATTTGTTAGTTACTACTAACAAATGTGTTTGAACCTTTATCTACATATCTGGTCACAGCTAGGTGTAGTTGTACTTGTGTAACCTGCTACACAGGATGCTGCAGTCACCACTAGTTGGTAGTGCAAGCAAGATTATTTACCTGGGCGCAGATACTCAAAGTAAAGAGTTTTTTTGGCTGCCAGGTGGTGTTTATGCTCATTCCACAAAACACACAAGCAGATCTTGGACGCTGTTTAAAAGCATATTGGAGAAGACTGTAGAAGATTTACTCTGCTGCTCCAGTAATTGGGCATCACCTCATACCTCCAATAGGTTCCACCATCTGGATGAGATAGCCCTGAGTGTGGAACATGCTGTCCTGTCAGCAAACAGGTGTGACCTCAATCTCAGGCAAGCTCCCATTGATGCTATTTTATGTACCCCTTGTGAATAGTTTGCTCTTTTTACCAATTGATGCAACTTAATATAACCCTACTACAACTCTGGTTGGCCTAGAATCAAATTGAGGAAATGTATAAATAACAATAAGGTTGGGCTTTCCCAGGTGATGTTCACAGCACAATAGCTGTTGGTATAGACTTCACAGCCGAGCTGTGATGTGCTCTTGTGCTACACTGAATAAGTGTTACTTTCCTGAACTGACTGAAAGGGCACAGTCTACTTTGTTCTACTAAGCACAAAGAAATCCCAACATCACTTAATTTAAAGATTTAAGCCCTAATTAAAGCACTGCATACAGGCTGAACCAAATGAATGTTCCGTCGCTTCACTGCATTATTTTTGAAATGCTTAAAAAAAGCCATATCCAGCATAAAATCTGTGTAAACAATCGATTTCTCCTACTTGCTTTATCAGCTTGGACAGTTTCTGAGCACTATACAAGCTTCATCTAGACTCTCTGGCTTGTCTCTTCCATGCTGGCCTCGGTCCATCCGGCCCAGATCAGCCATTCCATCGGATTATCATTGACAGGAAGTCTGGACCTGCTGAGAGAGGCACTTTCCCTCCTGATTCTCGATCTGACATTGGGACGGACAACAAACAACTCTTTTCCACGGGGAGCGCAGTGCTCCATAATCCATACTGACCTTCCCTGGCTGCAATTCAGCTTTATTTTTAGTCAGGCTGAAGAGGAGAAACCTAACCAAGTGTTGTTGATGCAGAAAACATTGCAACAATTTTCTCAGCAGCGCTCCACTTCACTATTGCTTTTATTTTGATGAATGGTAGTAAACAACACATTTCTCTTTCATGGAATCATAAATGTAAGCTCTCTTTATGGCTCCATGTACTTTATGGCTTAAAGTACATGTGAATCTTCATATAGGTACTCATAGTAGATAAAAAGGGTTAAAGTTGTTAAAGGACAAGGTTGGTGAGCATTTGTTCTCATACTATGGTCAATTAGTTGCAGGGTCATATCATTTAACACCTTTACACAATTGACACCTTCTAAGGAGTTCCAGTGAAACTGTCTGGTCATTGATCTAAATGAATGCACTGGCTACACAGTATAGCTTCTCTCAAAAATGAGGCAGAAAACTGAAAATAATCTGATTCCAGTCAACGGCCAATCAATACATGCTTTTCAACTATTGTAGTATTTGTTATTCTACTGTATTCATAGACTGTATGAAAATAATGAACTGTCATGGCACCCACTGGCAACAACCAACGCATGGCCAGAATGGATCTGGAACTGGAATGACGCTATTTAGAAGCTAACACTAGTGCTAGCTAGCTAGCTTGGTTAGCAAGAGGCAATCATTATTCAATATCAATAGCCGACTGAGAGTGTCTTTTAGCCCAAAAGAAAACTAGACATTATATGACCAAACTTATCAACAAGATCTCCAACCTAAACGACAGAATAGACAGTTTCTCAATACCACCCATAATGACATATAGGGCGGTTTGTCAAAATTAGTGTTTTGCAACTTATGGTACTGCGGAGTGCTAAAAAAAAAAAAAAAGCACACACGTCATTATACATACACGTATGATTTTCGGTTGTAAAAAAGGCTCCAGTTTCTGTGAATTTAGGCTACAAAACCACTGGTCTAGGTTGAGGGGAAAAGATTTCCTGGTAAGATGTTATAAAGACTCTTCCTGTAAGTCGCTTTGGATAAAAGCGTCTGCTAAATGACTAAATCTAAATCTAAATGTAAATGTAAAAGACTGTTTCAACAGTGAATAAATGTACGTACATGCCAGAAGTGAAGTAGTTATGATGATGACGTGAGCCAGGAAAGTTACGGAGTTACGTGAAAAGTCATTTACTTACGTTTTCACATGGGACTTGAACCCTGTCCTCCTGGGTGAAAGTCTGTTTGTAATTTTCCTGAGGACTTTCATACAAACTGTCTTGCAAACAGTGTAGTCACCCTCTGCTGGCAATTGGAAAGAATACAGGTTTAAGAACTTCCACATTGGCTTCTGGTTTCCGCTTGTATTTATGCGTTTGTCATATTTGTCAACCCGCCTCTGACATTTTGTAATTATTTAACCAGTATTACATTATGTGAAAATGTGATTACTTATTATAAAATGTGAAACAGTTTATAGATAAAGTAACCAGGTGGTAGTATCTGTTTTTGGTTAGCACAGTTCTTAAGCACATAAAGAAACAAAAGATCTGCTAATCTTTTAAAGCCATAAAGCTGTACTACTCATTGATTTGCAACACAGCCCACATTTAGTGAAATACAACCAGAGACATTAAAGGGATAGATAAGCTGCTTATGGCATACATTATGCTCAACACTACATTCAGTAGTGTATCAACATCGCATACCCCTTAATATGACTATTCTATCATTCACGTAGTTAAAATATTCACCCCTCTACGAAATAGATGCATCTGTCTTGGCCACAAACATTTTTCCCCCTGAAAGAACATCATTCAAAAACTGACACTCAGCTCAATCTCCTCAATTGTGAACACATTAATCTTCAAACTGATTATAATCGGTTGAAACAAAGTAGATATCCATTACAGCAAATCCCTCTGTCCCGAAGAATGAAAAAAACATCTGTTTGTCTTTGATAATGTTACTGCTAATTCTCCTCAGTTCACTCCAGATGACAACACGCTCTGAAAAAGGAGGTTGTGTTAATGGGTATGGTGTGTTCTGCTTTTTTGAGCAATCTTTAATTATTACCAAGACTCCTCCGCTATTTGCATACTTTGGTTGAGCATCAGGGATTGTCTAGAGACCAGAGCGCCTGGAGCAAATTAAATGAAACTTTGCGCCAAAGATAATTCGGTGATTAATATTTTGGAATGTTAATATCAGAGTAAGTAGGTAAGGAGGAAAAAGGCGACTTCACCTAAATAGAATAATTATTTTGCTGCAGCAGTGTGTGATTGTGTGTACAGCATATGTGTTGTGTGTGTGTCAGAGTGTGGTTCATTGCTGTGTGCTTTCAAGCAGCTGCAGTGCTTTCAAGTCTCAGAGAGTAAAAAGTACAGAACCAAGAAATGGAGAACAGGGGGAGTAAATGTTAAAATTACCATATTGATGGATGTTACAAAATAGGGGCTTCATCTTTTTCATCTGAATTTCAATGATGCATAATCATAATGGTCATTTGCTTTGCCTATTTGCATAGTTCCCGGAATTATTCAATTTTTAGGTCATTTTACCAACAAAGAGAAATGAAGACAGAAACTCTTTTTATGTGGGTCATTATTACGTGTCACAAACTACCACTTGCTGCAGTGCACCTGAAGTGGTGAACACACTAGAGGATTTTAAAATGCTAACTATGAAAAGAGATTACTTTATTGGCTGGCTTTTGCATTTTATGGACATGGGCAAACACACTGTTCAAATTACATTTAGATTCTGACCTCCAAAAACTAAAAGATAACATCTTGCAATTGTTCACCATGATCTTTGTGTCTGATCTTTTTTATTGTTATTTTTCAACCTTTGCAGACTCTCTACAAAGCTGAAAATCAAACATGATGACCAAAAACTGCTCAACTGCTGTTTTAAATGGATTTGTTGCTTGACAATGCCATATTTGCTGAAACAGTGGCTTCAAATTGTAATGCAAACTGTGTTATGAATATATTTTTCTATACTGTATTACTAATGGTGTGTTTGCACCAAATGCTAAGCAAACTTGTTACATGAAAAGACAATGCAAAGACGAAAATAGATGCAAATTTGCAACATAGTTTGCGCATGAATGAGCAAGAAATATCTGTGACACTGTGAAAGCCCATCAGTGGTTAAGAGATTCTCTGATCGGATCGAACCAAATTCCACTCAGAAAACGAACACTTTAAATGTTGTTTGCCCGTCGTCTTACGGAGAAACCTAACAAAATACGAATTTAAACTTTTTACAAGTTGGCAACATGATGTAGTAATTTAAGCGTTTGTGTATTGCAATTAAATCACAGTAAATCTGTTTATTTTGGATTAATGCCACTGTAGAAGTGGCAGTCATCCAGACACATGTTACTGAAGAAGGCAGTAACAGTCACCTAGCTTAAAGGTACTGAAGTTCGGTAACACTTTATAATAAGGTCCTTAATAACCATTAATTAACAAGTAATAAGGCATTGTTCTCGCTTTAGATCCGGTAGTTGCAAAAAGCATCGTTAACTTATAGTTAACTTATAATAGAGGAGCAATAAAGTATATTTTAATATCAATAAGCAAACAAAATAAGATTAATAAAGGCATGGCAAAGACATAATGGGTGGGTCATGGGTGTTTGTAATGCCATTATTAACACTTATATAAGCTTATAAACACACAATAATGTTAATAAGCATCTTGTAAGGACTTACAAGGGCCGTATTACTTGTTAATTAATGGTTATTACAAGGACCTTAATATAAAGTGTTACCTGAAGTTCTTTAAATTTTCTTTGTTTTTTCGGCATTATCACTTCAGCCTTGGTGGGGGCCGGCGTTTTCTTAGTGATATTCAATTCAGTGTGTTATTCAGCTTACATTTGCTCATGAGGACTAACCACAAAGTATAGAGGTTGGTGGGAATGTCATTATCCACTATTCACATGAAAATCAGACCTCTTGATGCTGATTCAAATACTAGTCTGTACTAGTCAGACAGTATTTATCATGTGAAACTGTATCTGTTGTTTTTTCTGCATATTTCACAGACAAGATTTTGTCACATTGCTCTTTTGTTTTAATTGAAATATCCAATGTTTGTAAAACAGTGTTTAACCTGGCAGCCTTTGATGTTTTCAACAAAACAGTGCTATAGATACACTCATCTTTGTGTTTGCATAAACTGTCCATGGATAGACTGCTGCAGGTTCCTCGCTAAGGTCTCCATAGCAACACCTTGTCATCTGTGTTTAAGTCAGTCTGTGTAGCAGTGGTGTCACAGGGAAATACAGCCTCAGTACCCATCACAAAGTGACAGTGCAATTTACTTTACTCTGTAATCCTGTTTTCCCCCTCAAAGAAGCATCGACACCTGCATTACTTAAAGGGAACTGGGGAAGTATTATCAGTAACTTTAAAGGCTTTTGGTGTCAAAACTGATATTTTAGTATATGATTGTAAATTATATATATAGTCATATAGGGTGTATTCTTCATCAGCCAAAATCACGGTGCATGTGCAGTTTGCCTATGGCAGCTTAGAAGCCCTTTTTAAAATTCATAACAACTCAAGTCATGTAGATGGATGGGATTGTTGTCACTGCCTTATATCACGGCACCGACAGCTCATCTAAACACCACAAAGTGAATCTACATAATCTATCAATACGCTGTAAAGCTTTGGGCCTTCAAGAAGACTCAGGAGATCAATACTTCGCTGCAGGTATTGACAGGACTTTAAATGGTGGCTTAACACAATGTGCAACTCTGGAAACATTTTTCACAGTTCCCCCCATTATGCTGTTGCACATTTGTTTCAAAGACAAAAGCCTATTCATTCAGGAGACTAAAGTTCTGTGCAGAGGGCTGTGGGCAGCAATGGAGTGAGTCTTAAAGGGGAAGTTAATCTAAATTGGTTCTTCATGTCTGGTTGTGATATAAAGAGCTACACTGAGCACTGAGTGGCTGTGATCTTACATGCGTCATCCAGGGTTTGCTAAATCACCATAATGGACCATGACTGTTTGGATCAAAATTAGAATGCAGGGACAGTTGATGCAATTGTGATTTAGCTTATTGGACCCTCACTGCTTAGATATTCTATAAAAATTTTTTACTGTGAACTGCAAGGAAGAGCTTCATTCAAACCTAGTGAGTATCATAGAAAGGTTTATTCCAGCTTGGATATTGTTTCTGTAGCTTTTGCTAACACATGAATTGCACAGGTCAAGGAATGTAGAAACATCGCCAAAAAGAAACACATAGATAACAAACCCAGAAATACTTAGACTGGTTGTATTTTCCTCTATCATGAGGTTGACATTTTTCACTTTTAGTCCTCACAACTATTCAATTTATGGCCATGCAATTTGGTACAGAAATCATCATTCCCCAGAGGATGAATTCTACCTACTTTGGTGATCTGTTTTTACTTTTTCCTCTTCTTAATAATTGTCTGCGTATCGTTGACTGCAAGTTTAAATGTCCACATTTTTCAACAGAAAAATAAATTAAAAGTATTTAAAGATTTAAGGTAACACAATCATACAAAGATCATTTATGGATTGAAGTATTCCTTTGTATGGGCCGAACAAACAGCCGACTTTCACCCAGGAAAACAGGGTTCAGGTCCCGTGTGAAAACAAAAGTAAATTAACTTGCGTTTTTAGTAACTTAAGTTTTGTTTTACATAACTCACGTCACCCTCGTAACTACTTCACTTCCAGCATTTACGTACATTTAATTCCTGTTTAAACTGTCTTTTATAACACCTTACCAGGAAGTCTTTTGCACTAAACCTAGGTCAGTGGTATTGTAGCGTAAATTCACCAAAACCTCAGCCATTTTTACAACTACGAACCGTTTGTGTATGTATAATGAGGTGTTTGCTATTTTTTAGAATGCACCGCGGGACTGCAAGCTGCTTTTGACAAACTGTGTCGTTATGGGTGGTTTGGGTGGACAAATGGTCTATTCTGTCATTTAGGTTGGAGATCTTGTTGCATTGTTAGCATGTTAGCAGGTTTAGAATTTAACCAAGAGCTGTGTGACAAAGCACAGCCTAACTTTATAGTAGATCATGACTTTTGCAGTGTGAACACCTTAGAATTTATATTTCATATGTGTTTGAAAGGGATTCAAGTCTGATTCGCAACCTGTCGTGTCTTTTTTGGTAATGTTCCCTCGTTCTCCAATCTACAGCAATAACTTGGAGCATATGGTGTTAAAACTAATTTCAAAACTAATAGAAATGGTAAAAATGATCACAATAAGACCCATGTTGTTATAAACTAAACTCTTCAATTTCAATGCCACCTTTAAAAAGTCCACACACACACATTTCCACTCAGTGCTATTTCGGAAGGTCATTGTCATCTCATTATGGGCTTAGTGCAATAACAATCACACAACACAAGCTTCTTTTTTTTCCACGTTTGTAGCTTGAAAATGGGCTCTTTCAGACCATGTCACCAGATAACTGTCCTTATAATTAGGGCTAATATATATTGAGAAGAAAACAACAAGAGTTCTAGCTCATTTTACAGGAACAACTCCCTAAAATATTGTGAAAAAAACCCATTTATCATGAATTCAGTTTAGAACTCCACACATATCAGACCTAAAACAAAGTGCCATATTGGCAGCGAAGAATCCCAACAGGAATCCCAGTCTTCTGATTTCCCTTCTGTGTGTGAGAGCAGACAACATCTGAGGATTTCCGAGAGATTACTCAGTCATCAAGGCTGCACAGTCGATGGTTTAATGGTGAACCCTAATTGACAGGCTGTATTGTCGAGCAGTGATGAACTTCATGTGTTGGTAGATTATGCCCATGTATATTTTTACTTGACTTGTTAAAAGAGTAACATTCGAGTATCTTATTAGCATTGCAAAATACAATATATTATCCTTCTGAAACAGAGCCCTTTCCTGTCAACTTTCATTAAAGATATGAAAAGAGCAGCTCACCTTCAGCTGCCTTTTCTTTTCAGTTGAAAGGGATTTATACCTTTACTATAAATGAACCGTAGTGAAGCAGTGCCATAAAAGGCCTGTCAGCTATTTCGTATTTAATGTTGCTATTAAATAATTTGTTGAGACTTCAATAATCTAAGAATTTTCAATTTAAATAATTGAATCCATTCTCTCCTCGATCTCTGTCAACTGTCAAATTAATTGCTGGAGAACAACACAACACTGTGTTGCTGTATTAATTTAATGAGAAAGAAAAATGCTATACCTGTCTGTTGTTGCTTGCGTTCTTTATCACATTTTCTCTCTCAACTGTAAAGAAACTGTGTCTAGTAAGGAGCAACAAGCGTGTGACTAAGAGCTTTTGCCAATGGACATAAATACTCAAAGGTGAGGGTCCTTCTGGGATAACACAAATATCCCACACTCATCCAGATTATCGCCACTTAATTATTATTTATCTACTGTCAAGTGATGCAAATTAACATAATAGACATCACCAATTGCTCCAAAACAGCGGAGTGCTGTTTGTTTACCCCAAAAGGTCTAATTATCTGCAGACTCTGTACTCAGCCCCCCTCCCGCAGCCTCAAACCCGAAACAATTAAACTAAAGCTTTCGACGCAGCTTTTTTTGTTTTATTTTGACTCTCTGCTATCTGCTATGTTGTGTGTCCCAGCGTGATGCAGGCCCCGTGGAGCATGATGGGCAAATAAGAAGAGAAAAACATCTTGGACCAACATAAAAGGCGAGGATTGAGGAGGAATGTCTCGATCTGGAAACGTCGTCTCACACGGTGAGAGCCTCGAGGTATTCCGCTCTGCACTTGAAAAGACTGAAAACTGACGACTTCTCCCCTTTGGCTGCCAATGATGTGCATCTTGCAAGCTTCTAAGTGCAGGCAGTTTAGGAGAAGTCAACGAGAAGCCCAATGGATCACTGTTGAACTAGTAACAGCAAAGGCTGTGCTGAAGTGCTGGGGGAATATGGGCTAAGTGGGCTGTGAAGGGTTGGAACACTTGGAAGTGGAATCTGGCAGGTTGACGCTGCTATTTACATATCTGGATGGTTATAAATGTGTGAAAGACGGAGTCATTCAGAGTGTTCCAGTCAGTTACATGAAACTGAATAGTTGATCACAGATTATGAGACTAAGTCTTGTCTCCGTTTATGGGTAAGGGCTCAATTTATAGTCCTAAACAGCTGGCGAATACTGTATGCTGCCTATTAACACATTTATGAAAATGGCTAAAATGCCCTGAGAATAGAAAGACTTCAAGGACTAAAAGTTCACATTGTCCAAAAAAAAAATTGCAACCAAGCAAAATTTTCCGTATTGATTCATCTGTAAATATCCTATAGATACTCCCCAAAAATATTTAGGTCGCTTTCAAAACCCGTCCGTTAGGTTAGTCCAAATCAGAGTAAGTTTGAAAAGTTGGCGGTGAAGAACGGAAACACGGAAATAAACAAAGCAACTTGGAACCAATTGCAAAACGAGTATGTTTGATTCAACCTGGTCTCACGGGAATCCGTGAAATAGCCACGGATTCGCTTAACTCAAAATCCGTGGAATAGCCACGGAATCACTCAAATTTCCGTGAAACTGACACAGATTTCGCTACAATGCAAGTTAATGACAGTCATATCCCGTGGCTATTCCAACATACAAAGTGATTATGTACATTCACTGAGTAAATATTTAGAAAATAAAACATATTTCTCGCTAGAAATGTGATCAAAATCCATTTTCATGCAGAAACTAAGTCAAAATATAGATTTTTTTCACAAAAAATGAGAGTCCGCCATGTTTTTTGTTCTGACCGCCGGGACCTTGAAAGTCACTTGACTTGGAACAAACCAATAGGAAAAAATATCCATGGAATAGCCACGGGATATGACTGTCATTAACTTGCATTGTAGCGAAATCCGTGTCAGTTTCACGGAAATTTGAGTGATTCCGTGGCTATTCCTCGGATTCTGAGTTAAGCGAATCCGTGGCTATTCCAAGGATTCCTGTGAGACCAGGTTCATTTGATTATAGAGAGATTACAGATGTAATCCTGCTCTGGTGTTCCAGAGAGAGAAACGCTAAGAACGAGCTCCTATTGAGGCACAGAGTCGTCAATAATGTGTTGATCCATTATTTCCACAGATGATGTGCTGCGATCAGGTGAATAATCAGAGAAGGAGAGCCTTGATGCACTGCTACCACAATCTGCTATTTTGAGCCATATGTTGATAATTCTGCAATGTCAAATTAGCTTTAGCTCAGTGCTTCATTTCCTTTAATTTGGTCGGATTACATTCACAGTGCAACTGAGTCGCACTAGTTTGGAAACAGACCAAGACCCTTTCTGCAAGTGGACTCGGACCGGTTGTTTTGATCTGCACCAGAGTACAATTGGAGTTCACAAGCAACCAAACGAACCACGCCCTAATTGCGCCCTAATTGCGATTAAGTTGACTGATATTGCAACTGCAATATGATTCACAATATTGGAGGGAATGGTTGCATGAATATTCTAATTTTTGTTGAAAACACACTAAAGTTATCATGGTGTGTCGTCTGTAGAATACAAGAATGTGAACTTGCAGGCTGGGACATCATGCAAAACACAAAACTCCACAATACTTAATTCAGAATGGTTGATCTCTGATTTGGATATTGCTCTAATCCATATTGTGATTTTGATAAAATTAGATAACTAATTGTGAGAATCTGTTAAGTTGTGATGATATTCCTCAAAGCAAATGTGAAGGATTTATACTTGATAAACTTGGTTTGCAGTGTTTAAGTGTCTTTTAGCTCATTGTTTTGGTTTTGCAGCCACAACTTTACTTTTTTTTCATAAACTTTGATTCCACACAACACTGACAGTTTTTTCTCACTTTTAATAATTAATTATTTTGTACCCAGAAGTGGCCGGGTCCCAAATAGCTAGATGTTAGCAAATGATGCCTATATCATACTAAAGCAGTGCTTGAAAATGCAACTATTATCATGGCAGGGGTATAGCTCAGGACCCAAAGAACTGCAGTGTCAAGTGGTTTGGATTAGCTGTTCTTGAGAAAGCCGTACCGGAGGCCAAGCAATCAGCCCATTCAGAGCATGCTTTAAATAAGCACAAGTGCCACAAAATGATGATGAAAAGAGTCTTAAATTCTACTTTAGTGCTCACTAAAGTGCAAACTGCCTAGTGCTTAATAGACACTAGTGAATGGGTAAACGTGCAATAGAATTCGGACACATCCACATGACCAAACACTGTTTCATGAACTAAAAATAAGAAATTGAAGTGTTTCAGCAACAATATATATAAAAAACAAGTTGACTGAAAGGTTTTCTGAATTTTACAAGCTGAAAAAGAGATTCATTTTTAAAACCCCAATGTCAGTTGAACTATTTCAGCATTTTACTTTTGAAGGAAAAGCCACCACTTTGTACTCCTCCTAATCATTTCGTGGGGGAAAACAGGCTCCTGTCGGTGTGCAGTCTATGAGTTTTGTGATCGACAGTTCCCCTCTTGCTTCAAACCGCCTGCAGCTCTACTGTGATTATGGGCCTGCACAGGGGTAACAGTGGAGCCCTTGACTCCCCCTGTGCTATAGTCATCTAAAAGTCTGGCCTTATTCTGCCATATCCATCTCCTACTTACTGGAAACCTCTTAATTGATGGATGAGGACGTTATGGGAAATGGCAGGAGTCGTTATGCTGGTGATTTTCCTTCAAATATATCTGCCACTTGGCTGGTGGAGGAAAGGATAAACGACAACTTTCTTGGACCCTGAACAGGCAGAAAGACACGTGGGCCGGCGATGCCACGTCGGCAGGGGGTAAAAAGCGAAGGGTGGATGATTGATGGAGACTTAAAATGGAAGGGGGACACCCACCTTCTCTCTCATCATGCCTATAGCCACATTGGCTGGAATCAGAATGGGTCTAATGAAAAAGGACTGTGCTCTTTTCCTCATCTTCATAAGCTTTCTCTCTCTCTATGTGTCTCTGTCCTTCCTTGTTACTCGCACCCAACTGCTCTCTCTGCAGACGATTTCTCTATTGACAAAGTGTACTAATGAAATGTCACCTCCGACAGCTGGCCGAGAGGATTGATGTGCCACAACTTTTTTCACTTTATTTGAATTTCCTTCCCTGAACTTTCTCTTTCTCACATTTTCTTCATTGATTTTTTCCCTCCCATCCATTTCACAAGGCTGGAAATTAAATTTTTGAGCATGCCCATTTGTAACACAGACTCATCTCAGTGGTTAGAACTAACATATATCATTAATACAAGTGTGTGCTTCAATACCATAAACGGCATAACATATTAGTTTAAGAAATGTCGGGGAATGAGTTTTATTACTGCTCCTCTACATGACAAGCCTTTATAATCATATCCCCTTAGAGTCAGTTCAGAGGACACAACATAAAGAGGATCATGAGTTCACATGTGCTTTGTTAGCTGCAAGAGGACATGATGCTTAAACGGTGGAAAGAAAGCAGCAGTTGTAAAAGCACAACACCAAAGTATTAACCGTGACATTTACAATTTAATTAGGAAAATATTCAATAAAAATGGGGCTCAAAACAGACAGCTGGCAGATAATAGACAGAATAAATGACTTTTTTTCAGTTTAAAATTAGCCTAGCAGAATGAGATTTATTTAAAGGTGATACTTTCTGTCTTAAATGACAGTATACGGTCTCTCTTAACCCTCTGCTGCATATTGTCACAATGACAAAACAGAATGTCTTGTTGACTCTCACACCTCCCCAACCGGTATCCGCAGAATAATTTGCAAATGCCTATTAGTCTGGAACCTCTCCCTTTATTTTTTGATTTCCAAGTGGGGTTATTGAAGTGCAGAACAAAATGCCTCTGCAAAGACCTACAACCAATCAGAAACATGACGCCCATCCAATCTGAGCAACGAAGCGTGTGATGCAGCACTGAGTGACATGTGCTAATGGGGCGGTGCTTGGTCTGTTTTCAGGCATCTGATTTTATGAGTTGCTCCAGACTGCAGTCATCCTATCAAACCCACCTTTTATGGGAAAAATGGTTGCAATTGGCCCAATGGAGGCCAACCAGTTTGGAAATCTGTCTGAATCTGGTGGCAACCTCCCAGTCTGAGCAGTAAAGCACACCCGGATGTGCCTTAAGCCTGCATTCTTTCAAAAATCCAACAGGGGTCGCCAACTCCGGTCCTATCTATCTCAATACAAAATGAGGCAATTTCTCACTTGATATATTACTTCAGAAAAAATTACTGTGGCAACATTATGGTCTAAATCACTAGTTTCAAGTGTTCCTCAAGACAATATGATGTTAACTGTGTTAATAATGGTCCAATTTAGAAGAAAACAAAAGATAAAGCAGGGTATGATTTGGGGTGTTGCTTCCTTTCAGGATAGAAGCAAAACTATGCGTATCCACGGCACTGTGTACATCTAAACAGCCGTGAACTTGTTTGCTGTGTTTTCATCTCAGAACTTTGACCCTTTCAGTGTATTTTCAGTTTATGAAAGTTTTTTTGAGTATTTTGTTCATTTAAAAATGTCTTGTTCAGCATTCTGTTGTACTAAAAGGCAGTCCGAGGAGTCAGTTGTTCAACTTTTCCGGTAAGAAACGTATAATTTTGTTTTTAGCGTCCCTAGTCCCAATATGGTCTCTCCCGGTTTCAAAAAACAAAGATGGCGACAATCTATTTTCTCCATCCATATTTCTCAATGGTAGTTTTCCATTTATCACCTAAAGGCATCGTTGTCAGATAGGATAGTTAGTAAGACTCAATGACTGAGATTTGTCATGATGTAAAATGTATTTTTGCTATCTATACTTACTGCCAATAGTGAAAAAATATATATTATATGGGGGCAAAGGGGACCTTATTGAGTGGTTCAGGTCACTGAGGGCAGTGAGAATGGAGCCGGTCATCAGGTTGAAGAGGCAGTTATGTAAGATTCAAATTTATTGCTGTGCACCATTGGATTTCTTTGGAAACAGTTGGATTGATGCGCTGCTGTCATTCAAGCTTCATTGGTGATTTGGTAATCATTGTTGCTCTGCAGGGGTGGTTATACTGGGTGAAACTGTGTGCAACACCCAAGGGAGCTTGCCAGCCCAGCTGCCAACCACCTACTCGTGTCTGAAAATTAAATGCAAACTTTCTTTCAGCACAAGGCCTCTAGATTGCCTAAACTCATGAAATAGGTACAAATAGGGGGGCGAAATCCATAATTCAAGATGCCTCCCTCCATATCCAGCACACCAGTCTCCAGAAATCTAGATTTGTGGGGACGCTCAGCACACACAGTGAGGAAAACAGCATGACTGAGTGACACTTGGGAATTGCATACTGAGCTGTAACTCAAGGTAAAGATGGAGGTTCAATCTGAATGGAGATGGCAGTGAATGTGTGCCGAATTGGATTTGGTAATTACAACACTCCCATTAACATTGCTCAAATTAACTAACTAGATACAATAGAGGTCAAGCTTTTGTCACTGGGTGTTTTGAACGACGGGTTCGCTCATATTTATCTCTAGATTTAAAATAGCTTGTGCAGTTCATTAAGTCTCAATTTGACTTGCTAATGGAGCCGGTTTTTAAGAGATATAAAAGTGTGTGGAAATTTAAAGGGAATCAGCTGGGAGGTAAATTGGCATCACTCTCAGTTAATAATCTTCTATTGTGGTCCAGCATTCAGAGTGATTCATTTACAGGGTGAGATTTTCAATTATCAACACACAGAAATAGCCGTCTGTTTTAATTAGAAACCACCGCTCATATTAATATAAAACACATATACACTGACCTTCTCTATAGAATGTCCTAACCTACAAATTATAATTAAGCCGCAAGCTTGGCACACTTGTGTTATGTGTCCTATTCTGGTAAAATAATCCAATAAAACACACAGACAGCATCCACCCTATTGCTCACCGCCAAATGTCTATAAACGGTGAATCAACACTGAATCACACTGGACAGAAAACTGTCGCTGACCTGCTCTGTAGGCGTCAAAACTTTCCAGCATGTTGCACGTCTCACCACACCCCAATCATATGTCAAAGCAGGTGTTCTGCCTCTGACAGCTGATGGAGAACACCTGCTTGAATTCAGTGGTGATTTACCCATAAAAACCCTTGGCAGGAAGCGTCAGGGGATGCGCCAACGCCTCAGTTTTTCCTGCAGCCACTCAGAACAATAGGTGCATTTGTTGACACCAGGGTCCAATGCTTTCCATCTGCCCAAGGCTTCAATATTTGCGATCTGTATTCCGTCACTTTTATTTATCCTTGAGGGGAAGAAAAGAACTGCCAAATCATGTTAAATCAGTGACTTATCCCTTTAATTTGTTCTATATTAACTGCTACAACACCATTCCCTATAGAAATAGCTCAAAACTGAATTATGTCCAAATCTATTTTTGCAGGGAGAGTTTCCCCTTATTCTCAAGGCTCCATCTTTATTCCTTTCCACTGCGATTCAAACCGATCGAGTACATGAATGAAAGACTGCAGAAATAAAGGAATGAATGAACCTTACTATGTGGCTTTAAATAACACAGATTTACTAGATTTCAGCTGCAGTTTAACCTATCTGCTCATTTAATCCAGCGTTTTATAATTATTCCGATGTTTATGAAAGACGTGTTTTCATGTGTCAGAGGTTTAAAGACGTCCGACTCTCTGTGTAACCTACATTTACATGGATGGGTTACTTCATTAGGTGGAGGTGTGAAGTGGAGAGAGCCGGCTGTCATCTCGATGTCAGATGAAAATGATGTTGTCAGACTGGATTGAGACATTTACAGAGCAGCTTACTGCAGGCAAACATAATGTAGTCAGCTGCCTCTGTGACCTTTTCAACACATTTACAAACAATTATGTAAAAGTGAACAAATAAATTACATTTTAATAAATCTGTCCTTTCTATGTTTGCTCATTAGATTGTGTGGACAAATTAAGTTGTTTATACCGGTCACGACTAAATCCACTCTTTTTTTAAAATTTACCTAAACTCACAAATTTTACACAGTTCTCAAAAGCCTAAATTCATTTAGGCCTCGGCCAAATGTCAATTGGAATGTACCAAGATCTACAAGCAAAAAGGCAGAATAGGTCGTCAATACCACCCATATCGACCCTTGAACATGAACCCATGAACAGCCTGAGGTACAAAGAAATGGACACGGTTCACTGTAAAAAAAAAAAAAAAAAAAAAAAAAAAAAAAGGAAGGCTACATAACCACTGCTCTAGGTTTTGCAAAAAATGTTCCTGGTAAAGACAGTTTAAAAGAAGATTAGGTAACGCTTTATATTAAGGTCCTTGTAATAACCATTAATTAACAAGTAATAAGGCCCTTGTAAGTCCTTACAAGATGCTTATTAACATTATTGTGTGTTTATAAGCTTACATAAGTGTTAATAATGACATTACAAACACCCATGACCCACCCGTTATGTCTTTGCCATGCCTTTATTAATCTTATTTTGTTTGCTTATTGATATTAAAATATACTTTATTGCTCATCTATTATAAGTTAACTATAAGTTAACTATGCTTTTTGCAACTACCGGATCTAAAGCGAGAACAATGCCTTATTACTTGTTAATTAATGGTTATTAAGGACCTTATTATAAAGCATTACCGAAGATTAATATACGTAAATGTAGGAAATGAAGTAGCTACGAGGCATCACCGTCATTCGATACTATTAATGCTGCTAGAGGACAGCAGAGGACAGTCTAAAACATAAATATTGGTCTGATTTTGCTGCTTGTACAAACGACTCGTGGGGTCTTGTTTGAGAGGAGACCAGTCTTAAATGTAAGTCAATGACTGAGGGGATGATCAGCAATTGTTTTTTTCACTGCGACAAAATTATGGCAATCTTAACAAACTTACTATCAGAACTAAGATGTTATAAAACTAACATGTACAGGTAAACCCACCATCAAAGGACAATTGGATTGCAATAGTTAACGAAATAAACTGTATGGACCTGTACCTTTTCACTAAGGCTGCAATCTGCCCAATATATGAAAGTCAGGAGGAAATGGACTGTACAAAGTATGTAATGTAACCTGCTGTAATTGAAAATCACCTGTGTGCTATTTGTTGTTTTCTCTCTCTACACTAATATATAACTTATCCCTCAAAATCACAAATAAAAAGTAACAAAACAAGTAGCAAAAAAAAACAACCTTATATGTACAATGTGCATTTTAGAGATGTTTCCAGTGAAGAAGCGTGTCCGATCAGCGTCGTTAATCTAAAAAGTGAATTTTAAATCTTTAATTTTCATTGTTCCTTGGATAGGACACTCTGCACCTCTGTTCTCCATGTACTTCTACAAAATTTGGATCTATGCTCCATTAGAGCAGTCAGCTCTGTCTCCAATGTGTTAAAATGTTCATGTTAATGTGTTTTAGTCTTTTTGGTTATTTAATGCCATTTTTTTTGTAATTTTGTGTCCTTTTTTTGGTCATTTTGTGTATTTTCTGGTCATTTTGTATGTTTTTTTGGTCATTTTGTGTCTTTTCTGGTCATTTTGTGGTCAATTTGTGTCTTTTTTGGTCATTTTGTGTCTTTTTTTAGTCATTTTGTGTCTTTTTTTTGATCATTTTGTGATCAATTGGATTCTTTTTTTGGGTAATTTTGTGTCTTTTCTGACAAATCCCAAAGTAGCAAGTTTTTACTTTCCAAGGAGTCTCTGGCTTGAAGCTGACTGTTGCACACTCAGGAGGTCAGAATGGACCTTTAAATGTATAGCAAAGGACTTAGATTAAAAGTAACAATAAAATATAAAAAAATATATAAATGCTGAACTGTGCGTGTGAGATTGTGTTCAGTGAGGGGGGGTCGCAGACAATATGCATGTTAAATTGGGGGTCGCGACTCACAAAGGTTGAGAACTACTGCATTAGAGTATACGTTATGGATATGATTCGCATTGTGACATTAAAGATAAAAATGGTAAACCGAACATGATTTTGTGAAATTGTCACAACAAGCACAGAGACACTGACTTCATAAGTAAGCCCTTTGCCGCTTTTTATTAATTTGTTTTCTTGGCATTCAATCAAAACTTCTATCTGTAATCACAGTAACCACAATTGGACAATATGAAAATAGCAACACGTTGCCAAACCCAAATTACTCTGTAATTATCTAGAAATTTTAAAAAAAAGCACAAGTCCTTCAGCGTAACCCACAAAACCATGTTGTCTGTTCATGCTTTTCAGAACTGAACATACAAGCATTTTCAGATCTAACGCCCTGATTGCAAGGACAACTTGGTTTTTTTGTGCCTTTGAAAACCATTCGCAAACAAAAAGCAGTCCCTCATATGAAAGTCCAATGTTTTGTAACAAGGCCACACTACTTCCTCCTTCACTCCTGATAGAATTACTCCCAGCAAAAAGGACATGCTTTCAGCTGTCTTTCAATAAGATGAGGGAAAAACTACTGGCCCAGTTTTCATGGCACTTGGTGGAAGAGTGTAGGATGGGCCAAGGAAAAACCCATTCAAATCTGAACAAGAAGTGCATCATGGAGTAGAAACATGTACAATTTTTTTTATTAACATTGAGAGGTTGGTTCGTATCAGTATGCACAGATGACCGTCCTTAACCCTTTATCAGGCAAAGAACTATATTTGGTAACTTCAGGTAATATTTAGAGAAAAAAATTGCAAATTTACTAGATTAAAGTGGCAAATCTACAAGAAAAAAAGTCACAGATTTACGAGAAAATTCCAAATTTCAACCCTAGAGAATATTGGAGGATATTACATACTGCCAGAATGTGTAAAAAAAAAAACATACGAAAATAATATTTTGAGAAAAAAGTTTATGAGATTAAAACGGCAAATCTATAAGAAAAAAATTTGCAGATTTATGAGACTTAAAGTGGTGAATCTGTGAGAATAAAGTTGCTTTTTTCCCACTTTTTTCTCGTATATCTGTGACTTTTTTCACATAGATTTGCCACTTTAAATCTCTTAAATCTGCGACTTTTTTTCTTGTAGATTTGCCACTTTAATCTAGTAAATTTGCAACTTTTTTCTCGAAATATTACCTGAAGTTACCAAATATAGTTCTTTGCCTGATAAAGGGTTAATAGTTGATGTCACACTGGCGGCTCAAACAAGCTGCGGCTTCACGAAGCAGAACAGGGTCCGTGTGTGAAAACAAAAATTAAAAACTTCCGTCTTTTTTATGTTACTTCCGTGGCTCTCTCCACCCTTGTAACTAATTAACTTCTGGCATTAACATACATTTATTTTCATTTTAAACTCTCTTTTATAACGCCTTACCAGGAAGTTTTTGCCCTAAACCTAGGTTGGTGGGCTTGTAGCCTAAATTCACAGAAACTGCAGCCTCTTTTACAACCGCAAAGTACGTATATGTATAATGACGCATGCCACCAGCACGGAATTCAGTGTCGAGAAGTCATGGTCATTTCACATAATTATGTGAGATCAGGTTGATTCAAGAAAAAGTACAAAGGAGAAATAATGAGACTTCATGAAGTTGTGTTTTAGTCTTCTTTTACTCATAATATAAAGTTGTATAAGTTAAACAATGCATATATGTGATATATACACTACCGGTCAAAAGAACACCCCAATTTTTCCAGTTTTTTATTGAAATTCAAGCAGTTCAAGTCAAATGAACAGCTTACAAAGGTAAGTGGTGAACTGCCAGAGGTAAATAAAAAAAGGTAAGGTTAACCAAAACTGAAAAATAATGTACATTTCAGAATTATACAAGAAGGCCTTTTTCAGGAATGGGTTAACGACTTAACTCTATGGAGTCTTGGGCTATTTTGTCCATTTTCGCATTCTTTTCATGTCTTTGTAAGTCATTTTGTGTCTTTTGGTGTCTTTTTGTCATGTTGTGTCTTGTTTTAGTCATTTTGTGTCTTTTAGTGTCTTTTTTTTGTCATTTTGTGTCTTTTTTTGGTCATTTTGTGTCTTTTTTTAGTCCTTTAGTCCAACATAAAATGTGATTTTGAATCTTTTTTTTACTTTCAAAACACTATCATGCTCTAAAGAATTTTAAATGTTGCAAATAATTTAATTTCAGAGTACACTGAGACATTAAACTGCATCATTTTCAATTCAATTCTGGAAAAGTTGGTGTGTTCTAAAACTTTTGACCAGTAGTGTATGTCTCTTTGTCTTGAGCTCCAGGGCTAAAGCAACTGATTTGTGCACATAATCCACAGTCAACAGAAGTCTTTTCCACTCATACAGTGGGTACATTCAGAGGCAGGGGACATGTAAATCAACCTGCGTCACTATTCACAAAGCAAGGGAGGAAACATTTGCACGCTTTCATCTCTGACTGGTTTTTTGTTTTGTTTACAAACTGCTCCCTCCCCCTTAATTTATGTTATTTGCATTTACTGCGACGTACTACATGATAATAATGACATTTTTATTGCTAAGTCTCTTTGGCTCTCTCAAAGCGGAGATCACAGGCACGTCCTTGGGCTAAAGAAGGATTACTCTGTAGTGAGACACCGGCACAGCAGACATCACATTAAAACACAGACACCTCCTAAGATGTTATTTGCTTGATTTGTTTCTTAGATGCGAACATACAAAGGCATGGAGCAATAAAAAAGTGGAATACAATAAAAGAATCCTCTTTGCTGGGATTTGATTTCCGGGGGGGAAGAGGTGTGTGTGAGGCGCCCCTGAGTGACTTTTTGACAGCTGTTTGTTTTTGAAGAAGCGCCGGGGTAATTTATTTATTTCTCTGACAGACTGTGGATATGCAAAGCGTCTTTGCTCTCTTTGCTCTCTGTACGGAAAAAAATCCTTGAGCCCTCTTTGTTATTCATTGTTTGAACAACACCAAGACGTGGTGTGCAATGTTAACAAACACTTCCCCTCTTAAATGCATAGACTCCTAAAGAATACATCTGCTGCAGGTAATATATTAAATAGAGAAACAATTCCCCTTCAAACACAATATAATGACAGATAATAAGTTAATGTGACCAATGCATACCGCACCCACTTTCATAATGCTGATTAAAAATTAACTGCTTCAGTTGACTCTCAGGCTTCAAAGCCAATTTGCCGTGGTAATTGAAGGAGATGAAACTGTGAGCACAATGGACTTGAGGCAGCATGTTGATTAGAATTGATGACTGCATTCAGTGTCTTTACATTACTTGTGCAATGAAACGACAGTAAAGCGTCACTGGATATGAATATAGGGGACACTTATGTTCCATAAAGCTCCGTTTTGATCCCTTTTTATAAGCATTTATCCTCTCCTTGTAACATATAGGACACTGGCTTTATGTTGACATGGTAATTGTCTATAGAAGCTCAGAGGATGATCTTCTAATTTAGCTTAGCTTTAATTGAAATTGGCCTGCTGTTATCTAACAAGCTAAGGTAGCTAATGTTTTCAATATTAAGCAGCTCCTGCTGCTCTGTAGTCTTCCACATATTAAACTTCTTTCCGAATTACACCCTCAGTCTGCCGCACCAATCCTTTTTTTTCACCTCATTTATCAACGGCATTACAATTACCATGCTTTGAAATAAACTTTCGACACTCAGCTGCCGTAACATTTGGCTCTTGTGTGCTACTAGCTAATGGTAGTTAGCTGCCATTCCAGCTGTTTATCAGCACTGCTGCTCCAGCTGCTGAGACAGAAAGCCCACAATAACGTTACAGTGTGAAGCTCTGGATATTCACAACTGTGTATTGAACCTGGTCTCACAGGAATCCCTGAAATAGCCACAGATTCGCTTAACTCAAAATCCATGGAACAGCCACGGAATAACTCAAATTTCCGTGAAACTGACACGGATTTCGCTACAATGCAAGTTAATATTTTTTCCTATTGGTTTGTTCCAAGTCACGTGACTTTCAAGGTTCCGGCGGTCAGAACAAAAAACATGGCGGACAGTTCTTTCATTTTTAGTGAAAAAAATCAATATTTTGACTTAGTTTCTGCATAAAAATGGATTTGATCACATTTCTAGCGAGAAATATATGTTTTATTTTCAAAATCTTCACTCAGTGAATGTACATAATCACTTTGTATGTTGGAATAGCCACGGGATATGACTGTCATTCACTTGCATTGTAGCCAAATCCGTGTCAGTTTCACGGAAATTTGAGTGATTCCGTGGCTATTCCATGGATTTTGAGTTAAGCAATCCGTGGCTATTGCAACTTTTTTCTCGAAATATTACTTGAAGTTACCAAATATAGTTCTTTGTCTGATAAAGGGTTAAGGCAGCATGTTGATTAGAATTGATGACTGCATTGAGTGTCTTATACAGTCTATGGTCTTTAGATTACTTGTGCAATGAAATGGCAGTAAATCGTCACTGTTTATGAATATAGGGAACACTTATGTACATTTATTTACTGTTATCTAACACGCTAAGATGACTGAAGCAGCTCCTGCTGGTCTGTAATCTTCCCAATATTCAACTTCTTTCAGAGTTACACCTTCAGTCTGCCAAATATCTCAATACAAGCAAAATACTTGAAAGTGGAGTCAGTGCATGTTGCTACAAAAATGTCTCACAGGCTGATAGGGGAAAAAAACACGACTGTATTTATTACACTGAGTGTGATTCTTTCCTAGACAGTATTTATCTGCCAAAGGCTTTATCAATACAGCCATGACTTTTATTAATATCAGTGTTCCACTGAGGCATTGATCAGAGCTTCTATCATTCCCATGATCTCATTTCAGGCTGTAATGTGAAACTAAAGGGTCAATAAAGACGTCTTATTTAATTCCCATATTAGGCCGGTTCAGTGGTTCGAAGAACTGGAAATGTGCATCTCTACGATAAGCTTCTTCAGTTTCATTTAAGAGTCAGTGATAGCTGCTACCTAGGGCTGTGTTGCAGTGATATGTTTGCTTAGTTTCAAATGACAAGTCCCTTTGGATTGCAGTCTGGGTTATTTTGTGTTATCATATTTTTTCTTTATGTTCTTGGCATATTTAGGTGTCCTTTTTGGGTTCATGTATCATTGACAGATTTTGTGTTCCTGTACATAGTAAACACTGTAAAACTCTATAAAAGTTTACTTTATATTGCTGAATATATTCCACCCGACAGTAGATAGTGGCTTGACGAGCATTTTTTGGCATGAAGATGTATAGCCATTATCAAAAGGTCTTGTCATAACAATATATCTTAGAAGATTACACAACATCAAACTTTTAGGTCCAACATCATTCATCAAAGCAGCTGAAGTCTCTTTTTGTTTGTTTGTTCTCTCTCAAAAAAAAAAATCTCCCCGGTGCCGCCACAGATGGCTATATACTTTAATTTCCTGCCCAAGTACATTTTATACAGCTTTTCCATGTCACCGTGTACTTTTGTCTTTTCTACAAAGACAAAGATTAAAGAAAAAAGGAGAAAATGCACAAAGGAACAATGCAGATAAAAGTGATATGCTCCATATTAGCTGTAGGGAGGAGCATTGATATCATGGCACTCCTTTGCCTGTTCTTTGTTATCAACACAACACAGTATCATATCGAAAAACAAACCTCGGAGAGAATTCTCCAGAAACACCGTCATGTGCGATAACGCTGCGGTGAGGTGCCCTTTACTTGCAGATAGGGCTTATAATGAGGTAAAAAGGGGGAAAAACATTGGATTAATAATACATGGGTCATTTGTAAATCAATGGAGGGGCATCAGGCCAGTGAATAGGCTTGAGGATTTATTCTGATTACAGAATGGCAATAAAGGGCCATTTACAACCTGAATGGGACAGCTAGTAATTAAGAAGCCTGCCTTAAAACAAAGGGAGAAGGAGTTCTGTGGGAGTACGCCGTTAACTCCGGGGAGAACCACTGCATGTTAATGGCCACGCTGTATTTCACCTGCAGTTGGTGGACAAGACCAAGAAAGCCAGTCCTCCAGGAAAATGTGCAGTAGCCATCCATCTTATTATAATATTTGGACCGCACTGCAGTATAATACCATTGGCCTGCAATGGATTTGCTGCATTGTGAGGTGGAACACATTGGAAATTAAATGACTGGAGTCAAAGCGGACAGTGGAGTTGTGCGTGATAAACCAACTTGGTTAAAATGTACATCTCATGCCTTAAAATAATCTAAACCTGTTGTCAAAGGTGCAGCCAGTTTCATACCAAACATGACTCTTTCCTCTGGTTATTCTAATTAACTTCCACTTTATTGTACCAGATTGCAAATGCACCAACATATCGACTACATTAGTGTCAATCTGATTTTATCCCCTTGACAGCATGATGGATTAAGTGCTGGTGGCTGCAGTCAGCCACCTCTTTAATTGGTTTGTCTAAATGTTTTATGAAATCAAGATAAAATTCAATCAATCCCCCAAAACTGCTGATTCATCCTAAAACGGCGACCGACATTTTGATTGATATCAGTAGCCAAGGGGGCTGCAAAGGTGATATGTGCCCTAGTCGCAACAGCTCAAGGTTAAACAGCGCTAGCAGTGTGATCTTTATGACAGGAGGGGTGGGGGGAAACGCCAACGCCCACACAGGGAGGAGAAGCCTGTGGGTTTTACTGCAGGACATACTGCTGCTGCTACAAATGCACAGATCAGGGAGCTTTAAAGATGGGATGTGATGGCTGAGACATTTAGAAGACAGAATGTACAGTATGATCAATTTCATACCCTGCGTTGAATTGACTGTGCTCACCACATGAAGCATTTCACAATCCGTGCATTCATTTCACCATCAGACTTTAAATGGAAATCAATGGTCATTACTCTTTACCAGCAAAGAGTCGTTTTCTTTATTTTTCTGCTTGGCTTCGCAACTTTCTATTCAATGTTGTTCACTCAGCTGGTCATGTTGTAAATCATCTTATATGTCACATTTGACAAACATCTATAAAAGGAATAAATATGATGTTTAAATGGTGCAACTCGTATATTTAATAACATTTTGATTATCAATTGATCTGATTGAATATTGGGTCTACAACAAAAAGGGCAAAAGGCTAAATTCTGAGCCAAATTTCAAAATACTTTTCATTCTGTCCCATCACTTCAAAGCCCAAATATATTCACTGTACGAGCAGAGGTAGTTCACAGAAAACAACAAATGGACAACTGAACTTCTAGCACTTTCCTGAAAACAGGACTAAATATGTGGATATGTGAAATTTTCTGGGTTTCACAATCGTAAGTTAAATATTTTCAACTTATCAACAAAATGTTTGCTTTTTCTGATGTAACGGGGGCTTCCACAACAGGTACAAAGCAGCTAGTTAGCTTAGCCACAGTTGATAATGGGAGGAAATAGTGGAAAAAAACATTAGTATTATTGGCGAGTCTCACCCGAGTAATGACAATAGACACAAAAATCCTGCAATCAAACTAACATAATTAACCCTTTATCAGACGAAGAACTATATTTGGTAACTTCAGTGGATATCATCAATATTTCGAGAAAAAAGTTGCAAATATACTTGATTAAAGTGGCAAATCTACAAGAAAAAAAGTCACAGATTTAAGAGATTTAAAGTGGCAAATCTGCATGAAAAAAGTTGCAGATTTACGAGAAAAAAGTGTGAAAAAACAACTTTTTTCTTGCAGATTCACCACTTTAAATCTCATAAATCTGCACATATTTTTCTCGTAAATTTGCCACTTTAACCTCGTAAACTTTTTCTCAAAATATTACCCCCCTTCCCCAGGTCCATACGTTGTTTGTTTTTTTACACATTCTGGCTGTATGTAATATCCTCCAATATTCTCTAGGGTTGAAATTTGTAATTTGCAAGTATTTCAATGAGTGCCCTATTAAGGGTTAAGACAAGCAAAAATGAACTTAACGTTTGGTGGGATCACAGCAGACTCCACATCCATGCCACCAGCTCTATGAGGCTGTAAGGCACACTTTTGCTTTGAACTAAATGTCATATCAGCATGCTAACATGCTCAAAAAGATAATTCTAACAGATATTAAGAAGGTTTAATGTTTGCCCATTTTCAGTTAAGTCTTAGTTGAGTGTGTTAGCATGCTAATATTTGCTACTGAAATACTGATTCAATAGCAAGTCAGCCAAAAGTTCTCAACATATTTCACGGGCCATGGGGAAAAGTCAGGAGATCAAGAAAATCAAGAAAATCTGTGGGATGTATCCTCTGGGGACCAGAATGTACAAAATGTCATCAGATAGTTGGGCCGGTTGAGGACTGAGCTGAGCTCACCACGTTCTGTACCTCCGACCCCCACCACTGAACCACTGGCCTGTGTCTGCAAAGCTGCAGAACATGGTCACCCACCCTGTTCCCCTCAGCTGCAGCGAGTAAAATCTGGGTGACGGGGAGGTCGAGTTAACAATAGTCCTTTGTCTCCGAAGCTCAAAGATAGGAAATAAACCTGCTGTACTTAGGAGAGGAAGGACAGACTGAGGCAATGGATAGCAGAGCTTAAGTGTTAACCACAAACACTGGAACACAGATTCTATCAACTCTTACCAACCTAAATAAGACAAGTAGTAGTATTTCTCTACTACAGGTGAACACACTGATGTGTTCAAATCTGCACTGCAAAAAAAGAAAAGTTGGGTGAACTCAAAATTTCAAGGCAACAAACTTCGATAAAATTTTAAGTTGGACAGTTAAACTAAATATTTTAAGTTTTGTTTTTGAGTTTGCTCAACTCTGAATTCAGACTTGTTAGTTGTACTAACTTATAATTTTACATTGTAATAACTTATCCTTACTTCTGCTAACTCCTGCAATGTGCTGAATTGGCACGATTGTAACGCCGCTATGAAATGTCAATTTTGAGTTAGCATTGATACGCTAATGGCTACTCTTGTAGCTGTAACAAGCAGTGCCGCTAGCATCAGTTAGCCGCTAGCATCAGTTAGCCGCTAGCTTTCGCTAATGACCGAATTTCACAACAAAGAAATAAGAGTTAGCAGAACTATTATCCCTTGTTGTGAACCCCAACTTAAAGATATAAGTAACAACAACTCACAAACTTGTTTTTAAACAAACAACTTCCTTTTGTTGTGCTAACTTACATTATTGACCTAAATGTCAAATATTTCCACGTTTTACCAACTTAAATCACTGTTTAAGGTCAAAAAATACAAGTTGGCTTTTTTGTAGTGTGTATATCATTGAAAGTGAAATAATAGCTTTCCTCAAGTGTGGTTATTGTGAATGGTTCTTCGATCAGGACTGAAGTGGTAGACTGCTGAATCCACATTGCCACCCCTCAAAATAACTTAAAGTGTTATCACTTACATTATTGCTGATTAATATTCTGTCAATCGACTAACCATTTTCAGCTCAAATTAAGTTTCACCACCATGCTTACTTCTGTGGAGGGGAAAAAAAAGCATACCGCTCTGCATTGAAGATATACCCTTTTATCTTGATGTGATTTTTAGTGTGAAAGTCTAATTATGCTTTAATGGGTTTTGTAATTGCAGATAAATTGCTTATTTTGAATGAGGATTGATGTTTTTATACAAATGAGATTGATTTCTAATTAAAAACTAATTGAGCATAAATCAGGAAAACGTCTTGTATTGGAAGCAACCAAAAATAACCATCGACTTTTTTTCTTATATGTGCACATTTTGCAGGTCGGGCTGTAATAAGAGCTCGCTGGCTGCCTGCAGCTGTGATTCACCATATCCCTTGCATAGATATTTTTCTACAGTGTGACATATGCTATCTGGGATGTCAGCTGAAATGAGAGGATGGCTGAAATGCAAAGCCATTTCTCGCTTGTTCCATTGTGCAGCTCAGCCATGTTGCTTGCCTATTGTATGGCTGCCTCCAAGTTATCTGTCAGGTCTGGCAAGCACCCTATTATTTTCTGCCATTTGACTGTCCCCTCTGCCACAGTGCAACACTTCTGTCGTGCCATGTGATCAATCTGATTCTTTTGACATCTAGCGAACAGTATCTAGTGATCTGTAATGGTGGTAATGTTTCCTGTCAGAAAATGGTCCTTGGAAATAGGGTGTGGGAGAGGGAGAGCAAGCTAAAGTGCGAATAAGAGACGTGAGAGTGAGAGGAAGAGGAGATAACAGAGAAAGGCAGACAACCTTTATGGGAAATATCACAGTCCAGTCTTTACCCAAAGTCAGAACCACAGCAGTTTTATTGTTGTTGCTTCCCCTGCCATCCCCTTATATCTGCAGTCTCATCCCATTTTTTTCTGCGCCTGTGAGTAAGACAGAAAGCCAATCACGAAACCTCGGTGTGTATGTGCACACCAGAGCAAAGCAACCTTATTTGAGAAGCTGTTAGTCCAGAATGGCTTATTCCTATTGATTCTTTGGAAACTTGGAGGTAGGAGACAGAAGAAGCAAACAGAAAGGCATTATAATTCCGCTGCTGCTACTTGCGTGTTGCTTTTCAAGGAGACACCGTGGCCGGCTATTACTCTGTACGCGGCAACGCTGTCACTCCAAACTGACAAAGCTGTAAAGTGCCTCCTTAGCCTGTTGCTATTTTCGATGTCACAGAGAAAGGGCGGCTTTGAATAAGGCCTCCGTCATTTCCAGCTTATAGAAATCCAATGTCAAGTTAGACTGCGAGGACAAATGTTCAAAAAGTGCCACAAAGAATTGTTCTTACTTGTCATTTGGCCTGACGTTTAAAGAGGAAAACATAAAGAAACATTTCTATAAGACACATATTGATATATTATTCTCTAAACTGTTTGCGTACCAACATGCCGTTATCTTGTTGTGGTACATTTTGTGTTCTCACCACGGGCTGCATGTGTTTGCTGTGTACTGTAGTGTTACATAGTTGTTTTTGTGCCTGTCAAACATTTCTCTCTGTGGTGCATTCAGCGACCTATGTATGGAGAAAGCTTTCTGTAATTAGTTTTGGTTGCATTGGGAATTTCGCATTCAGTCTATTCATTACTTGTCACAAAGGCAAAAACTGGAGGAGAAATGAATCCACAGCACACACGCAAATGTGAAAAAAAAAAGCTGTAACATTTCTAATAATGACAAAGTACCTCAGAAAGCATGCACACTTTCTTGTGTGGTGGCAAACCACTTACTGTATCTCACTAGCTGCTATAATGATGTTTTGTGTTGCGCTATAGCAAAAGTATGTATGCCAATAAACCACCTGGTATATTTTTTAATGTATTTCATAATGTCTACTGCAAACATCACATCCCCTAGAGAAATAATAAGAAATATCATCAAGCACACAGAGTTTACATCCTTAAAGCTGCATGGATCAATAATGTGTTATCAACAATCGGAAAATGCACAAAATGGGTTATTTAGGATAGAAACCCAGAGAAAATTATCACCAAACTCTGCAGTTGCTTCAAGCCGTAGAAGGCGCCTGTTTTCAACAACAAAAAAGCTCTCATTAACCCAATGCACGCCGCCTCCAGCACCAAACAGGAGACAGACAAAGTTAGCTACTACATAGTGGAGCATAGCCAGATAAGTCGAAACAGGTAACAAATACATTTCTTCTTTTTTTTTAAGGCTTAACAATTTCCTAAACCAACTGGGCACTGAAGGTTTAAGGCTAAGCAAACAGTACTCCGCAGAAAACTGCGTATTTGGTGGGAACTTTGTTCAGATGTGGTTTCATAAATGTTTGCTTCTCCAATTAATATTTCCAGCATTATGGTTGGATATAGTTGGATTTACTTTCAAACCTCAAAAACAATAATTTAGGGTGTTTGTGCAGGGAGCAAAATACTCATATTCTAATCATATTTACATTTTAGACTGTCCGCCACTGAAATCTGGCTGACGTAGTAGTAATGATTGAGGGCGATGTGGGGATTAAATGGCAGATGTCACACTCGTGACGGGAGGTGGATGTGTCCATCAAACAGAGAACTGGGTTTGTGTCCCATGTGAAAACTTAGCTAACTTCTGTGGATCATGGTTGGTGAATCACATCATTTTAACTAACTTAGGTTTCACGTGACGTACATAACTTCCAAGTCTTACGGTTTGTGAATCACATTTTTTTTACGTAGCTTCTGGAGGCTCACGTCACCCTCGTAACTACTTCAATGCTGGCATTTATGCACACGTGTGTATTATTTTTAGAAAGTTCCGCAGTACAGAAAAACGCTCATATGTATCCTTCTGGGTGGTATTGACAAATGGTCCATTCTATCGTCTAGGTTGGGGATCTTGTTGTAATTTTTATAACAGGAAGATAGGCACAGAGGAATAAGTGTAGAAAGTGGAAGTCTAGCCAGGGTAGTATCTCTGGACCATCACATGTGCTGCTGCCCTCTTGTATTCTCATTGTGAGACCAGATTTATAACATGAAATTATCACTACACTTGCATAGCACCCTGGAAATGATGTGTGGTACTCGATGTAGAAGGAATTGCAAGAGCGCAAATTTATAATTTTGTTTATTACAGTGCAGACATCAAGCCCGTAGGAATTCAATCTAAAGAAAGTCTGCAATCTAAAAAGAGAAGGCAGGAACATTGCAGCAAGAGAGCAGCAGTATTTTAGACTGCATTAATTTTGTAGAGGCACGTAATGAAGCTACAAGTAATCAGAACAGACCAGGAAATGTCTTGTTTTTCTGAGCTGGTAGAATTTGTGCAATGTATTCATAAAACTATTGCAAAAACAATCAAAATGGTGCCATATAAAAGAAAGTCTAAAATGTTTTCCAAAGTTTGTTTCATGCGAACAGACTCTCTCTCTCTCCCTCTCTCTCTCTCTCTCCTTTTCACAATGACAGACCTTAAACATTATATCCAAATTGGATCTGGGAGATGCGAGCGTAGTCTGCATCTGCTCTGAGAGACATATACACTGAGGCGGCTGATCGTTCGAGGAGGCACTGGAAATTGTGCTGTCATGGTAGAAAATGCTGAGAGATTAATATGGGTGCATTTCGCTGCCATCATCTCGCTTTCATTATCAAGTAACAAGCGCTGGAGAAAGAAAAAAAAAAAGACGCTGCTCCACCGCTCAACCTGAGATGTGAGTGTGACATTATGTTGACAATTCAGTGTGTGGGTACTGTTCAGACAGACACAGGCATATCAATGCGAGCCATTACTGTCTATAGTAGATTGGCTTAGCTTTGTGCTGCGGTGTAATTGCGCAGCTGTCTGGCATTAGTCCTCCCAAACAAATTGGCTTGGGAAAGAGTGCCTTCCAAATATACCAGTAAGGATACTGCATGATGCACACACAATCTCCATTTGGTTTGCTTCTCGCTTTTAAAAATGATTATCGGTGCCACAACTTAATGTCAATTATTTACCATTTCATATTGGACATTAGAATATTAATGCAAAAAGGTCAGAAGGTGTCGACTGCATGTCATTCTTGTTGACAGGCCCAAGACTGACAAGGTGACAACCAATGGTCAACACTGCAGGAAGTCTATTCATATGCAAGATGTTGGCTTTACATCCTAATATGAGTTTAGGGTTTATATGTGCTCAGGTCTGCTGGGATGGGGGGGGTGACAGTGTTGATCTATTCCTGATCATGCCTCTGTCATGTGATCTTCAAGGGATTTCACGCTTCGTGGTTTGATTCATGCTCATGAAATGTCATTTCAGACATCCTGTACAAAGCCCACGGTTACATGATACAGATGGGGGGATAGTGTGTTCCCAGTAAGTGATTCTGCAGTGCTATTCCCGTAAGATCTGCCCTTATTAGCTGATGTAAGCTAATAAGGGTGTTAAAAAGCCCAAAGAAACCCTGGAAGCACAATACATTTTTGGGCTATTTAAATTATTTAGGTTATTATTATATACAATAAATATTTCATTATCATTCATGGCACTTTAACTATTATTTATCTATTTTCATAACATTAAAGTTGATATTACGTATCCCCCTGGTCAAAGGTTAATTACTTCCTACCCGCCTTTGTTTTGAGGGACAGTTGTATGTGAGGGGAGTATGCAGGAACACAGTCGGGGTGTTTGCTGCGAACCACAAGAGACTTTAGTTGGGTGTACTTTGTCATGCTGATGTTAAAGAAGATTAAAGAATAAGTAAACAAGATATCTGGTAGCCCGCTCATCACTCACTCACCCAAGAGACTGGAAAGCGCTTCCACGGCAAGAAGTAAAGGTTATACTTGCACTGTGACACGTTGTGTGATCAAGTAGTTCTTTCAGTCAGAGTGGCAGGGATTATGGGTGGCTAGTTGATCCACCTGAAGTCATTTTGGTGCCTATTAGCCAGATATCATTGACATTTGCAATGAATATTCATGGCACCTAGAGGATGAATTATATTTTTGAAAACATTTTACTGACTTTTCAACAAGTTCTCCAACCAAAATGACAGAAAAGGGCTTTTGTCAATACCACCCATAACGACACACATTTACTAAAAAAAGAGGTATTGTTGTCCAAAAAAAGAGAAAAATGTCTGAATGGAGCAGCAAAACTTATTATGAGCCTTAAAATGAAGATGAAACGGCTTATTAAGTCTAAATAAGTCTACCAAAATTACTAATAGGTACTAATATGTTTTTGTCAGAATGCAGGGAGTGTAGATGAGAGGCTAGATGCCAAAGAAATATGTCAGGAGATTTGGAATTGAAAGCTAGCCTAGCTAGGGAAACTAGCTAGGCTAGCTAGTTTAGTTAGTTTCCCTAGCTAGCACATTTTCAGTTTAACCCTTTATCAGGGAAAGAACTATATTTGGTAACTTCAGGTAATATTTTGAGAAAAAAGTTGCAAATTTACTAGATTAAAGTGGCAAATCTACCAGAAAAAAGAGTTGCAGATTTAAAGTGGCAAAAATCTGCACGAAAAAAGTCAGAGATTTACGAGAAAAAAGTGGGGAAAAGCAACTTTTTTCTCACAGATTCACCACTTTAACCCTTAATAGGGCGTACATTGAAATACTTGCAAATTCCAAATTTCAACCCTAGAGAATATTGGGGGATATCACATACAGCCAGAATGTGTAAAAAAAAAAAAAAAACGTATGAAAATAATTGAGAAAAAAGTTTACAAGATTAAAGTGGCATATCTACAAGAAAAAAATGCGTAGATTTATGAGATTTAAAGTGGTGAATCTGTGAGAAAAAAAGTTGCTTTTTCCCCACTTTTTCCTCGTAAATCTGTGACTTTTTTCGCGCAGATTTGCCACTTAAATCTGCAACTTTTTTTCTTGTAGATTTGCCACTTTAATCTTGTAAATTTGCAACCTTTTTCTCAAAATATTACCTGAAGTTACCAAATATAGTTATTTGCCTGATAAAGGGTTAATGCCATATATTCGATACACATATTTACAATTGAAGAATACAAAGTGCTTTGGAAAGACATCAATGAAAATTAAAAAATTGAACTCAGCATCGACGTCAATCATTACTGCTACTGTACGACAGTCTAAAATGTAAATATGAGTCGTATTTTGCTGACTTTACAAAAAACCTATATTGTCGTTTTTTGAGGGGAGACCAGTCTCCTGGGTCAAAATTTCTACTTAAGCTATGATCCTGAAGATTTTTGCAATAGCCAATTCAATTCATTTTCACACTATAATTATCTCTCTTTATATGACTTCTTATTGTTCTGGATTCAGATTGCCTTCACACGCACATAATGCTCGCTTTTATGCTGGCTTCCAACCATATTAGTTTGACAGTTCATACATTCTGGGGCCTTTTATTGAATTATATCAAAGCTATGTTTAAGTTTCAAAGAGGAGAATTTTTTCCATGAAATTTACTGTGGATAATGATAGTTCCATTAAGATAAGTATAATAAATATTATAATGTAATGTGATGATAACCATAAAAATACCCAGAACTTATATCTGAAACTAATTGTAGGCTTTTTATGGTATCATTCAAGCTCTATAGTGGCACTATTCCGAAAAATATTGTTTTTGCAAATAACAAAATCATCAGTATCTTGCTTCTTTATGTCTAATATTTACAAATCATAGGATATATTGAATATGGCAGTCTATAGGGTACCAAAATATGCACGGTACCAAATACTTTAGTCCTTATACTACCCTTTTTCCTGTGCAGTATCTTACCTCCAGGTAAAAATAAAGGACAGGTTTTGTTTTGTAGCTGAATTTCTCTGCAGAAACAGAAAAAAAAGATTAAATGGGTTTCTATGACAACTTCAAGTCAGCAGTCTTTTAACAAATCAAAACATGATTAATCTCTCCCATAAACTCTGCGGAACAGAGCCTCTTTTTTATGAATGGACCTTCAAACTCCTCAAGAGATGATTAATCAATGTCTGGGGAAGACATATAAAAAAGTTCATTTTCTGTCAGCTTTGATTCTAATGAGTTCCCCTGTAGAACTGCAGATCACAATTAAGATTTTTTTAAATGTATTTTCCTCTGCCTTTGTATTCATCATCATTACTTGACACACATACTGTCAAATACAACTGTGAATTACAATATAAATGTTAGTTAGTATGACTTCTTAAGGATAAATAACAGAGGGGAACTTTGAAGCTGCCTGAAAGGAATGTGACGTTTGATTAATGAGCAACAAATAACCAAAGCAGATTATGTGTGTTATGATTATATTCATCACAACTTTGCAGTATATTGACATAATATTAGCTCAGCATGCATTTTATGCTATTATTGAGTTGATCTCGAATGCAACTGCAGTGTCCATGAAATAAAAACATTTATACTATTTCATCAGAAAATATCTTCCCATCTCTGAGTCTCAGTCAAGCTCCGACCCACTGGACTGGGCAGTTTCAGACCGCTTAGTGGAGCAACGTGAAATGTAAATTTAGAATTTTACTTTCAAAGTAGCTTCGAGCATTAAGGAATAGCAAACTGCTCCTATGAAAGTTTTATTCCAACCTGCTGACGGTAATCCCTTTCTCATCACTCCTTTGAACGCTTTCGGTGCAGTTAAAAGAGGAACAATCGATAATGAACTGAATCTGGACACATTAGAGCCCCCATCTGGGATATGAATGTTCTCTTCCCCCCATAAATCCATAACATCACGGGTGAAACGCAGTGACAGAGCTAATGAGAGAATATGCTCTCAGTGCACAGAGCTTTTTTTTTTTTTTTTTTTTTACAAACTGAAAACAATACAGCACTCTCAACCGTTTAGGAATCCATTGGTATCCATCCACTGAGCCCACCATTATTCCTCCATCAATGTCATTCAGAGGTGTCATCTCAATGTGGAACTGTCTCAGGATGATGAATGAAATCTAACTGTTCCTTAATGCCACCTCATCTTGCCTCAACCGTGTAAATTAACTCAATAAATTAACATGATAACACACAAAAAAGCATGTTCTCCTTTGCACTGGTAACCTGTGTTCTTCTACGGCTTTCCCTATTGTTGAATTTGGTCACGTGTGCCCTATTCCCTCACCTGTTTCCTACAGGGTTATATTCCACCTCAGTTAATTGAGTAATTAAATATTTTTATATCCATGCTTGCGCGGATGGGGACAGCCATATAAATACTGTAATAACAGGGCAGACTTTCTGCTTTGAAGGTCAAGCATGTCGCACAGAGTTCTATCTGCTCCTTAAATATTTCATCACTTCAAAATGAAAAATAGTACATCCAATTCAAACATACCTGCAAGTCATTCGGAGGGGCTTTCAGATGCGGTGTTTACAATATTAGCAGGGTTGAGGTTTTTTTTTCCCTCTTATTTTCTATCATGTTAAGATCATTGTGTTTATTTGTTCTCCTCTAAAGTCCTCACAGTAGAGAAGTGATTCATCTTCAGTAATGAATGAGATCACATTTAGGTTAGTCTGGTAAACATGTACAGGCTTTGATTAGTAAAACAGGGCATGAGGAAAAAAATCTGCATGCGTTATAGATATTAATGGATGTAAGCATTATTAGTTATTCTGCATTAAAAAAATAATTGTTTGATCTTATGAAATGCCAAAAAATGCCATCACAGTTTCTCATTTCCCAAATGGCTTGTTTTGCATACCAACAGTCTAAAACCTTTGGCCACTTTTGTTTACTTGAACACTTTAGTTTAATAGAATGCATTCAATGTGATGGCCTAAAGTCAAACAGGCATACAGCCACAGTGGCAGCTGCTTGTTGAAAAGAAAACCAAACTTCAGAATAACTAAAACTATCTTATAATTTCTATTTGGATCTGATAAAGGATATTAGATGAAAAGTCAGGGGGAGTAACCCAAGTTCACAAAGACCATGAATGTCTGTATCAAATTGTATTATAATCCATCCAACAGCTGTTGAGAAATTTCCCCTGTTTTGAATATAAGCAACCCATGAACTGACCGAATCAGTTATTAGCCCAATGCATATGAATTAAAATATAATTGCACCACCTACAATACTGTGTAGAATGCTGTTATCAGCCCATTAAATGACAGGTTGCCGTTTTGTTAAGTTTAGGCGCCAAAACTATCAGGAAAAAAAGGAACTACATAGTTAGATTTAGGGGGGAAACACTATGTGATTAGGTTTTGTTATTGTTTGTATGTTCTACCCACATAGCAACAGTTATACGATATAAAAATTACCTATATGGTTACTTTTCAATTCACACTAATGAATGTCTGTATGAGAAAATACATGGAAATGAATCAAGTGATATTTCAGTCTTAAGTAAAATGGTGCACTGAATGACCTACAGGCCAGTATAGTCATCCCTAGAGCCAACAAAGCCAACTTGTATTTTTTGGCCTAAAACAGTGATTTAAGTTGGTAAAACTTGGAAATATAAATTATTGACATTTAGGGCAATAATGTAAGTAAGAACAACAAAGAAAGCCAGTTGTCTGCTCAAAAACAAGTTTGTGAGTTGTTGTTACTTATACCTTTAAGTTGGGGTTCACAACAAGGGACAATAGTTCTACTAATTCTTATTTCTTTGTTGTGAAATGTGGGAAAAGCGGTGAAATTCGGTCATCAGCGAAAGCTAGCAGCTAACTGATGCTAGCAGCTAACTGATGTTAGCGGCTAACTGATGCTAGCGGCGCTGCTTGTTACAGCTACAAGAGTAACCATTAGCGTATCAATGCTAACTCAAACTTTTAGTCGCAACATTAGCTGACATTTCATAGCGGCGTTACAATCGTGCCAATTCAGCACATTGCAGAAGTTAGCAGAAGTAAGGATTAAAAGTTATTACAATGTAAACTTATAAGTTAGTACAACTTACAGTTGAGTTGACAAAAATCTGAATTCAGAGTTGAGCAAACTCAAAAACAAAACTTAAAATATTTCGTTTAATTGTCCAACTTAAAATTTTATCGAAGTTTGTTGCCTTGAAATTTTGAGTTCACCCAACTTTTCTTTTTTTGCAGTGGACGCTGCTTTGCAGTGCAGCTGTCACAGCAAACATCTAACAGCAAAAAGTCTTGGTGACATTTGAGAGTCATTATGAAAGACAAACACTGGTGCTCCCTCTCCCTTCCTGCTGTTAGAAGAGTCCCCCTTGATTCAATAAGCAATAAACAAATGAATTAAAAGACAATTAAATACTAGGTCCAATGTCAGACACCAATCCCCCCATTGCCTGCAACACGCAGCCACTCACAAGCGTGCTAAGGTTAACCCGGGCTAACATTCACATTGATCAGGCTGCAGCCCCCCTCTCCACAGGGTGCTGGGCCCCTGCTCTCCAATCTTCACCACCACTCTCACCTCGGTGCCATTCGATCATCCACAGAGTAAAGACCCCAATGTTAAACATTAATTATTCTGCAGGCCGGGACTCATTTGACTAATCAGCAGTTACGGGACTCGGGGGCACAGCCGCTTGAGTGGCAAATGCCAATATCCACTCAGTCGGCGGGGGCAAAGGGAGGGGTGACTATGGATCAACAAGCCAATATGGAAGAACTGATCCATCATTTTGTCAGCCATTGTCCAGAGTCCAGAGGGTGAACCATGTGTTTTGCCAATGAGAAGCAGCAGCAGGGGCGGTGGTGGTGGGGAGGGTCAACAAGCTACGCCTCCCTGGTGAATGCGTGACCATGCTAACAACCGCCACTTACAGCTTTTAATTACATCAGAAGAGAAGGCAGAGGTGAAGGGGGTGCATGCTGCTCAGTGTTACCACCAGACAAAACACTGTTGTGTCAGTAATGGTGCTCTACAAGTAGTGGGAATTTTAATAATTTGTTTGGAAAGGCAAAAATGAAGCAAAGGCCACATGTTGCCATCATCATATCATAATACTCTTAAAACCCCGCTATCAAAACAGTCCAGACTTGTCTGAATGACTGTTATTAAAGACATTGGACCAAAGGGTCTCTGAACTCATCTTCAAACAGATGTGTACATGTTGAACCCTGTTGAATCAAAGTGGCAAAGAAAAACACAAAGTGGCCATATTTCAATGGTGCATAAATTATAACCCTCTCTCCTAAAAATGCACTCAATTCCATTCCAGCTTCCCACGCCATACGAGCATAGCCTTTACAGAGAGCTTTTAACCGATTGCATTATTTAAAAAGCCACCCCAACGCACAAAAGCAATTTGGTAGAATAGCAGCCGTAAAATATAGCTTTCAGTATTCAGTCGTGGGCACAAATGGTTTGTCTTTCATCACTGCTTTTTCCTGTGACTGCTTCTGTCCTCTTGTCAGACATGGCACCCGTCGCCCCCACCCCGTTGCAAAGAGCATCGTAAGTGTTACTGCCGCACTCCAATACAATTGATCTCACATCAGGTACACTTGAACCCTCCAACCCCACCCAATTTATGGAGCATTTGCTAGGGCGCTTTGTGAATTCTCTCATTTGAATTTACGCAATGCCTTTAAAAGGAGTCGATGCACAAATACACCACAGATGTCCAAGCTCTCAAAAGGTCAATGACTGAAATATGTTGTGGTTAGAAAGACTTATTTCCATTTTTTTTGTGTATCTGTAATTCAAAGACATCTGAAAAGTAGAAAAAAAAAACTCCACTGGGAAGGGAAAAAAAGAGAAATTTCTAATTCCTCTAGAGGGGAACTATGCAACTAATTAAAATGCTGAAATGGTGTAACCTTCAGAGTTTCTATGTTTAAGCCTGGCTTCTTGCTCCAGCAGAAAGTGGCAAATTAAATCAGGTCTGAGCAGTGACACGCCGTGAGAGACAAGTTCAATATGTATGATTTATCTACTTAGACAAATGAAATCACTGTCAGCTTATTCTTGCGAAAAGGTTTCAATGTCTCCTCCTTGGGAGCAAATGCAATTTGTATCAAATTTGATTTTGTCAAAACTTTTTTTCTCCTTCCTTCAGTGGCCCATGGGACTGGCTTTAAAGGCTGAACTTGTAGTTTTTCCCCCTGCAGGAGGATAGAAAGTGAGCATCCACTATCATTACCACAGTAACAAAGCAATATCTTACTGTACTGTTACACTCATCTAGTCTGGAGAAGACAAATAGGAAGAAAAGTAAACATTTGTATCATTATTATCCTTAACAAATTAAATTCTTCGAATAAAAAGTAATATTTACCTTGCTCATCAAAAGCTATGCACAAGGTTTATTTTTTTTTTCTGTGCACAAGAGATAATTAGATTCTGTGTCAGGGAATATTGATGGATTAGAGATATTATTTTAAAGACAATCGACTCAAGAAAAGCAGCAGTGACAAAGTGGCAAAGCCCTTAGCTTAGAATTATGACCCTTGTCTGTCAGGAGTAAAGGAGGAAGTAGTTTTATGTTATTAATGAGCCGCATATTCTGAAGATAGAGGAGGCTGGGGTAGATAGATAAGTTGGAAGGAAGTTGGACTTTTGAAATAAGAGACCTCTGCTTCTGGTTTCCTATACAGACAGTCAACGGTCAAGGGTTTGAGATGCCAAAACACTTGGTGGTATGTGGTATAGTGAGGGCGAATACAAATGAAATATTTCATTGTTCAATTTGAGACCTGTTTTTGTTTTTTCTTATAAGAAATTTAAAGTTATTGAAATTATGACCTGGAATTCATCGTCTTGTTAGTTTCAAGTCTTCTCCAATAAAATATGGTCTTAACTGTGTAAATAATGGTCCCATTTAGAAAAATGGGTAAGGGTAATGGGTAAAAATAGATAAGGCAGGGTATGATTTGGGGTTGGCTGATTGACAGGTTGCTAATACTGCGAACTGTCAATCAGGATAGAAGCAAAACAAAACAGCACTGTGTATATCTAAACAGCGTGAACTTGTTTGCTGTGTTTTCATCTCAAAACTCTGATCCTTTTACAGTGTGTTTTTAGTTCAAAAAAATGTATTTGAACATTTTGTTCATTTAAAAATGTCTTGTTTAGCATTCGGTTGTATTAATCCTTTATCAGGCAAATAACTATATTTGGTTACTTCAGGTAATATTTCGAGAAAAAAGTTGCAAATTCACAAGATTAAAGTGGCAAATGTGCGCAAAAAAAGTTGCGGATTTACGAGAAAAAGTGGGAAAAAAACAACTTTTTTCTCCCAGGTTCACCACTTTAAATCTCATAAATCTCCGCATTTTTCTCCCGTAGATTTGCCACTTTAATCTTGTAAACTTTTTTCTCAAAATATTATTTTTGTTTGTTTAGTTTTTTTTACACATTTTGGCTGTATGCTGAATTTGCAAGTATTTCAATGAGTGTCCTATTAAGGTTTAAAGAGGTGAATCTGGGAGAAAAAAGTTGTTTTTTTTCACTTTTTTTCTCGTAAATCTGCGACTTTTTCCTGCACAGATTTGCCACTTTAAATCTCTTAAATCTGCGACTTTTTTTCTTGTAGATTTGCCACTTTAATCTAGTAAATTTGCAACTTTTTTCTCGAAAACATATCTGAGGGTAGAAACAAACAACCTGTGTGGTCATACACTGTAAACAAAACAAACAATAGGTACTCAATAAAATTGAGGCAACAGATTGCACGCAATATTATTAATTAAATCTAACTATGTTACAAGTTCAGTTAATAATAACTTAACAGGAAGTGCCTGTCAATTAAAAACTGACTAATTATATTGTGTTGGATTCAGTCAAAATTCTCTTGATTTAGAATTATATACACATAAAGATTATATTTAATGTGATCAAAATAAGTAGATTCTATCTCAAACATTTTTATAATAAAGTTACTTAAACAACCGCCTCAAAGTCAAGGACGCATTTATATTTAATACGTTTTATCAAATATATTAAGTAAAATGAAATGACTACAGAATAATTTATTACAGTGTATGGTTTGGAAGATTTTTTTTTATTGAGAGCATCACAAAAGCTACGTTGTTGTTGTTCTTCCAGCAAATGAGAAACTGATTAGACTGATGACCGTCGTCTATTGTTGCTGATGCAGCAGCAAAATATTTACCCATTACTTGAGAAAATCATCCTGCATCCTCTTTATGCTTAATGGAGCTGTATCAATCTGATACCACAAATGAGAGCGCTTGGTAAACTTTGCATTATCGTTTCTGGCCACAGGCAACAGAAGTACACGTTTGAAAAAGCGCTGACAGCGGATGTGTTTTAAGCAGCCGAGCCTTTCTAGTTTTCAGATGATGCAACTGTCAGATACATTGGTTGCTACCGACCTCTTTCAAGTAGGACATTTGAAAGCTTCTTGGATGTGGTCTACAATGTGAAGGGTGATACAGCTGCGACTGAAGCCAATGCTTTTTGAAATGTGTAATCTTAAAATGGTTTGTTGATATCTGTGCCATAGATGTAGAGTGCTTAAAATCATTTACTGACCTTTGCTTCTCATGTTCTATTGTGTAACCATTTACCCAGCCGCACTGAAGACACCTAAAAAGAACAGCTAACAGATGTAATGGCCGAATTTAAGTGCATTTTCCATTTATCCACAGCTCGCTCAGCCTATTTGGGTCATCATTTCCTGAATAGCATCCTCAGCGGCCAACACCAGTCTGAATGATAACAATGACAAATGTGCTTACTTTCATTCTGCAATCACCATCACCTCCAAATCCATAGTCATTTTCTCCAAAAAGGATATCCACATTAGCTAAGCGAGTGATTTATGAACTTGTCCACACAGCTTTAAATACAGAAACCATGAAGAGTGAGTTGGATAATCCCCATTATATCTCTTAGTGGAACTCTTAAAGTTATGTATCCACACACTTTTCACAGTATTATATGTTGGATAATGGGAATTAGGTAACTCTTATCCAGATATAATACCAGGATATTTTATTTGATAGACAATCACTGCTTTTTTTTTATGAAATCATTTGAAGATTAACCAGTCTTTAACTACAGTTTGACTTTATCTCTTAGGCTTCTATAAAATATTTTGGCTAAGGGAGCAGCAATGACTTTCATTTACTGGATATACATAAACAAAATAGGGGACATAAATTTGTTTTGAAGATAAATATGAGTGAAGGACAGTTTTATTGGAGCTACTTTAGTCTACTATAGTAGCGGCCGCTGAAACAACAGAACTTTTATTCTTGTCTAAACAAATTTACTTTGTGTTAGATTGTTAGACTCTTACCAAGGTCAAAGCTAAATGTTGTGCAGAAACAGTTTTGATGTAAACAAAGCCAATTGTTATGGGTAGCAGAGACCTTGTACATCAAACTGGCTTTTCACATGAAGAAGAACAAGTCAGAATGTAATTACTGATGAAGCACAAGAGAAATATTGAGAATGAGAAGTGCGAACAGACAGATGCAGAGAACAGATACTACCAGCTGGGAAACTGTCAGCACTAGCAAAATACCAGACAAAGAAATGTCATATATACAAACGAAACAAAAATACAACAGAGTAACATCTGAGGCTCAGCAGTGAGGCTGAAAACCCAGGGACGGCCCTGTGCAAGACGTTGCCAGGAAAATTCGGCATCTCCATCCACCACCTGTTCATACAGGGAGTCACAGACGTCCTAGCATCCCAGCTTAAGTTTAGTCACAAAAGGTAAATTCCAAAGCAGCTGAGCGGAGCAACCAGTATGTTTGAAAAGGGAAGATACTGTAAAGTTGCCTAAAGTATGAATTATTCTCATGACAGGGTATTATAAATAACCACTATAAATAGCTGAAATTGGAAATTATACACGGCCCTTCCTTTGTCATATACTGCAGCTGCTTCCACTGTTTCACATCCAAACACAGTTTCTATGCTTTAACGTATCGGTAAACAACCTAAATTAATGGCCAAAGTCATTCTGGTGACACATTTACTACAACACTCAAAGCTTAAGGGTTTGGATGGCAACCATGAAGCACAGCGTACTCGCTTCAAATCCTGCCGGGGATCTTTGTTGCATTTCTCCTTCCCTTGTTTGATGTCACCTCTCCACAGAGGTGACTGCTAAATTTAGGAAAACTGCTTTCGGACAATCAGCATTTTTAGTCAGAGCAGCAAATACATGGAACTCGATTTCTACCCATATCAGAAAATGCACAAGCTTCTTTTTCTTTTGGCTCAAGACAAACAAATCATGTTATCACTGACATAACCTTTGTATAGAACCAACTGTTTCCCAACATGGAGACTATATAATGTATATTTTGTATAACATTTTATATATGATTTGTTAATTTGCAACATATTTTGCATGCAAACCTTTTAATTGTTTTTACACTGCAAATTATTTGTATTTTTTGGCCTAAAACAGTGATTTAAGTTGGTAAAACTTGGAAATATAAATTACTGACATTTAGGGCAATAATCTAAGTTAGCACAACAAAGGAAGCCAGTTGTCTGCTCAAAAACAAATTTGTGAGTTGTTGTTGCTAATATCTTTAAGTTGGGATTCACAACAAGGGACAATAGTTCTGCTAACTCTTATTTCTTTGTTGTGAAATGCGGGAAAGCAGTGAAATTCGGTCATTAGCGAAAGCTAGCGGCTAACTGATGCTAGCGGCGCTGCTTGTTACAACTACAAGAGTAGCCATTAGCGTATCAATGCTAACTCAAAATTGGGGCTGCTGATTTTTTTTTTCCAGATTTAAATTAGCTATATAGCTAACTCTGGCTTAAAAGTTGAGTTGCCCATGATCCCTATTAAATAACCTAATAAACTTGGTACTGGTAGAAACTGTATTGCCTTTCTGCTATATTAAAATTTAGTTTTTCAACATTCCTTCCTTGCTGTTTATTTTTGGTGTTACTCCTTATGCATTCATTTGCATTAATGGCTTGCAAAATCAATTAAATGCTTTAATTGTGCATTGTATAAAACACTGTTTTAATGATCCAGAATTTAATGATGCAGCAAAAATTGACGATGGCGCCGAAACAATGCAAAGTCCTGAAACTATTTTTCTTTTCACAATGTTGCAGATTGTGCACATTATTACACAAGTTTTCCATTTTATTGCTGTCTATTCTATTATGAGAAAGCCCAGGATAAGAGATATGAGTAGAGCTATAGACTGCCAATCTAGCTGTCAGAGGCAGTAAGGTCCAGATCTCATCGGTAAGTACCAGCTGGCTGAAGGGGGGACTCTGCACTATAGATAAGGAACAGTGTGACCTTAATCCCCCAAATGGAGCTTCCTGTGGCCTCAGGAAGTCAGAAGAAGCGGTGCTCCAGCCAGTCTGCCCATAACCACCACTCCCTCTCTATAATATCACTCTGCTGCGACTTAATTTTTCATGAGGCATTCTGCCAGTAAAAGTGATGTAAACAAAACGCTTGGAGAAAGCTCCAGGTCTAATCACAATTAGGCATATAATTGCTTACTGGTGACTATTTTCAAAACAGAACAGTAATGATTTGGAATGTATCCTTAAAGCATTGCTCTTAAAAAAGAAACAGAAGCTGAGTGGGGCATCAGTGTTGAGGGGATCTTTTTTTTAAATGCCCTCAAGATATCATGTCTGTTCGTATCCAACAGCTAATTCATTTCTATTGAATATATTTACAGTGCAGGTAATGCACTTTTTATTTTCAGTGACATTGATAGTTTGTAACATCAAACTATTTCAGGTTTGAAGTTGTCTAGATATACATGGTATGGTGTTTAGGGTTACTAAATATTAAAGCTTGTCGCTGGGCCACAATCCTATAGAGCAGTGGTTCTCAACTTTGGGGTCCCGACCCCAATTGGGGTTGCGAGATGATTTCTGGGGGTCGCCAAATAATTTTGGAAGTCAGCTCTGTCTCCACTGCGTTAAAGTGTTCTCATGTGTTAGTGTGTTTTAGTCTTTTTGTTCATTTAATGTCTTTTTTGTCAATTTGTGTGGGTTTTTAGTCATTTTGTGTGTTTTTTTGGTAATTTTGTGTCTTTTTTTGGTAATTTTGTGGTGAGTTTGTGTCTTTTTTTGGTCATTTTGTGTCCTTTTTGGTCAATTTGTGTCTTTTTTTGATTATTTTGTGTCATTTTGTGGTCAATTTGATTCTTTTTTGGTTACTTTTGTGTCTTTTCTGACAAATGCCGAAGTAGCAAGTTATTACTTTACAACGAGTCTCTGGCTTGAAGCTGACTGTTTTTAGATGTTGTCTGCTTCATTATTTGTCCAAAATACGTTATATCAACTGAGTTTGTATGATCTGAATTGTGCGTGGAGATTGTGTTCAGTGAGTGGGGGTCGCGGATAACATGCATGTTAAATTGGGGGTTGCGACTCAAAAAGGTTGAGAACTACTGCTATAGAGCACATTATGGTTTCCTGTCTCAGCCTGTTGGACTAGGAAGGGTGTAAACAGAAGGTGACAAATTTGACACACCAACCAGTGGGTGTCACAAGTGTTCTGACAAGGACTCCTCAACAGCATCACCAACAAGCTCTCATTATCAACTTGTCACATATGGACAATTGGTCAGAATCACTTTTAAATGCACTAGATAGCCCAACGTGTCAAACGTTAAGTAGTCAATGTAAATAAGTCAAAGTTGACTTTTAGCTTCACACAGTGCATGAATTGCACTACACTACAAGTCATGTGTTTGACAAAGTCCTTCCTCCATGAACTTTCTCGCTCTTTATACTTCCTGGAATCACTTCCAGAGCAGTTGCTCTGAGCACAATATATTGCCGCAGTTGGGTTTTTATTGGTTATTTAAAATTGGTTTGTTTTCTACAGACACTAAAGGGTGCCTTGTGCATTGGAATCAGATCTAGAAATGAGAACGGTCTGGCTTCCCAGGTAGACTCTCAGTTGTGTTAGATAAGGGAATTAACAGGGCTCGAACCAAAGTCACCAACCAATTCCTCCACACCAAAACAACAAAAAAAAAGATTTGTCATTGCCAATTTGGGCAAAATGTGTTTTTCAATGCCCACCAAATCACATATGATCTGTTACCACTATAGGTTTTGGTAAGGTTTGGGCCACTGAAACACCTTTGGTAAGGCTAGGGAAAGATTATGGTTACGGCTAACAGAAACCAATGTCGAATGCTGCTATGACAATGCCAGGCTGCTTACACCTTTACTTCTGATGCCAACATCATGGCCACACAATATCCATATCACGAACATGTTTAAATTGTTGGTTGTTTTACGTGTCTGAACAAAGACTGAAGCCTTCCTTTGTGAGGACAGTGTGTAGCTGTAACTTTAGTTCAGCCTGAACAGGTACAAATTTGTACCTGCACAGTGTATCTAAAGGTATGTGTCAGGGGCCAATTACGTGCACTATATTGTCTGTACATCTTGTCTCCCTACAACTGTATAAAAAAGAAAAAAAAGAAAGACTTTTCAGTGAAAAAAATGTACTCCTCCACTTCCAATTCTGAGTGTGTAAGTTCAAAAAGTTTAAAACATGTAGTGTTACGCTGAAAAGCCTTCAAATGTTAAAAGACTCCTCTGGGATTGCAGCTTAATGTGTGCAGTGGGTTATTTGTAGATTAATTAAAGTTACTTGACAACAATTAAGAACAATTAAATCTGTAATGGGCAGGTAATGGATAATCTGCCTGCTGTGGCACCCTGAAAACTTGACTCAATAGTCGGTCCATAATTACGATTATGTTAGATTAATAATTGCAGTGAGCTTCCAGTACATTCAAGGCTGAATGCATTGCCAGGCGCTAAGGTAATACTTCATTATCTCTTCATTACTCATCATTAAGCATTATAGTACTCACTTAATATACTGTTTATGCCTGTTTGGCAGTATTATGAGCAAATGTTGCACCAGTCCAACATTCCTTGGGTTTTTGCGCTTTGGATTCAGCAAAATGTGAAACACTTGGGGACTTGCAAACAAGTATGACATATTCACCCTGAGGGACTGCTTACATTAAATATTAGCAATGACAGGTGTAGATTTCTCATGCCAACAAATCATCTTGGGAACTGCTCCCCTACATCCCTGGGAGCCAGGGCTGCAGCCATGTCATGTGCAAGTCAGTAGACCAGGTCCAATTGATTCTGAATCAAGACCAGGTCGAGGCTGCATCAAGATCAGTCCAAACTGGGACCAGAGAGACCACATAAATCAGAATATCATTTCAGCTTAAACAGGCAAAAACATTGACAATGCTTCTCCTTCCGCAAATTTTTTTTTATGGATGAACAATAATACATTTTTATACATATTTGTATAAAAACTATACAATATCCCTCAACTCTTAAAGGGACAGGTCACCCCAAAATCATGTCATCACTGTCCTTTTACCTGTGGTGCTATTTTTATTTTATTATCTATTCTATTTTTATTATCTATTCTATTTTTATTATCTTAATCTGTTTTACTCTACACGTGTGCTGCTGCAACACCTGACTTTCCCCTATGGGTATCAATAAAGAAATATCTTATCTAATCAATTTAGATTGTTTTGGTGTGAGTTGCAGAGTGTTGGAGATATTAGCCGTAGAGGTGTCCTTTCAGCAATGTCTCCATCCAGAAATCATGACCCCGTAGCTCAAGATAATCCACAAGGCTTGAGAGCAGTTACATGAAGGAACTACTTTCTTCCTACCGAACCACAACAGCTAACTGTATCATGACACAGAATGAAGTTAACAAATAAGTTTGACTCTGCTAGCTAGCCAGATCTAGCTAACATTACATCTCGCAATAAGCCTCTCAAACAATGTAATACAAATAGTTCCTACATGAAAGTACTCACAATCTGTCTGTGGTCTGTGGATTATCTTCAGTGATCAGGTGCTGGTTTGTTGGAAGAGACACTGCTCTTGAGTTTTTCAAATGTACAGAAGATGCTGTAGCCTATATTCAAGACATCTCTGTGGTTGATACATCCAACATTTAGCAACTCACTGACAAGTAGGACAGCAGGTAAAAGGACAAATACGTATGTATTTGGGATTTTGGGGTGAACTGTCACTTTAAACACTGAAGAATGTACTGAGAAACAGAATTACACTGCAAAAAAAGAAAAGTTGTGTGAACTCAAAATTTCAAGGCAACAAACTTCGATAAAATTTTAAGTTGGACAATTAAACTAAATATTTTAAGTTTTGTTTTTGAGTTTGCTGAACTCTGAATTCAGATTTCTGTCAACTCAACTGTAAGTTGTACTAACTTATAATTTTACATTGTAATAACTTTTAATCCTTACTTCTGCTAACTTCTGCAATGTGCTGAATTGGCATGATTGTAACGCTGCTATGAAATGTCAGCTAATGTTGCGACCACAATGTTGAGTTAGCTTTGATACGCTTTGATAGCTTTGATACGCTAACTCTTGTAGCTGTAACAAGCAGCGCCACTAGCATCAGTTAGCCGCTAGCTTTCGCTAATGACCGAATTTCACAACAAAGAAATAAGAGTTAGCAGAACTATTGTCCCTTGTTGTGAACCCCAACTTAAAGATCAATCCAATCCAATCCAATCCCCCTTTATTTGTATAGCACATTTAAATAACACAAACGTCTCCAAAGTGCTGTACATAAAATCAACAATAAAACAAACAATTCCATATACCAATCAGCAATAAATAATAAGTGTATAAATCTAAAATGATGCCTTAAGTAACAACAACTCACAAACTTCCTTTGTTGTGCTAACTTACATTATTGCCCTAAATGTCAATAATTTATATTTCCAAGTTTTACCAACTTAAATCACTGTTTTAGGCCAAAAAATACAAGTTGGCTTTTTTGCAGTGTACATGCCAGATAAATCTTTTTGATTTTGGGGAGAACTGGCCCTTGAACTAATAAATCAGCACAGGTTTGGACACCATGGCATATTGGATAATTTAATATTTGAAGCACAAAATGGGCCTCAGGTTTTGGGTTGTTTATCAGTTCCAACAAATAATCCATTATATACTCCTAAATAGAAAGAGCATATTATTATGTATGTAACCGTTTTGATTGGATCTCTGCTGGAATTAGCCAGCTCCTTTTTATCCCATTGTTAAACTGTCACTTTTATATTACCGCCCATCTTTAACCTACATAAAGCTGTGCCAGAGGCATGTCAATATCACTGCCAATTCCTTGGTTGCCAACAGAGGTTGATGAAAGTTATAAATTACTGAATGCACTCTGTAAATTGTTTATATTGCTGGGAAGAAAATAAACAGAGGTGGGGCAGGTATAGAGAAATAGATCTGTGAAGCTCTTGCAGGAGACGGTTGAGACAATACCCCATAGTAGCTGATGCAAAAATCAAAATAACAAGAGATTACAACAACAGGTTTAAAACGCTTCACTTAAAAATAGCCAATAACAGTTTCTGCTACACCAAATTCAGTTGGCAATCCATGATCTGTCCCTTAAAAATACAAGTAAATACCTTAAAATGACTTTAGTGCTTCACTTTAATATCAGTAATCAACACAAGAATGTCAGTAAATAGAAAGTAAGGAATGTAAACGTGGAGGATGGATGGCGGAAAATCTTGACAGCAGGCATCAACTCTTCTACAGGTTTCCTGGCAGAGTACCACAACTGCCTCAAGGCAAACTACAAACATAATCTTCACAGCCCACTGGCCAAAGACTCTACTGTTTGAGTGTGTGGAAGACATATATGAAACATTTTTTCAACTAGTTCATTAAGACAGTAAATTTAGACTGTGTTAACATTGTCTGAAATCATATGTGCATGCTTTAACACCAATTTGGGGGAATTTGGGGTGCATTTTAGTGAGCTTAAATCTGCACCCATTGCACTACAACAGGTATACCTTACATTTTAGCTGCAGAAAAACACACGTCTTGCTCTGCCTTATGAAAAGGCAACTGAATTTAAGGCACGCAGATAGACGGGAAGACAGACAGAGAGAGACAGTGAGATTATGAGTGTTTGAAAAGTATTTTAAAGACACACTGATGTATGTAAATCGATGTCTCTTCACTCCTTTGTGTGTCAGACAGGCTGTGGCTGTCTCTGGAAAGAAAGAGGCAGTGTCGTTATAAACTCCTACACTGCCCCCTGTTGCCCACACAAAGACTTGAACAGTGAGGCATAGATGGAAGCCTGAACTGGTTAAGCTCTTATATAAAAAAATGGCTGGCATGACTGAGTATAATGCAATTTAAAAGAAATAATTATAACAAATAAACATATTCAGACCACATGTGTCACAGTAAATACTGTAAATCTGCAATGCAAATACTATTATTCAGGCCTTTAACATGTCTGTCTCAAATATTTTATGACTGGCTACTCGGCTTTCACGTAAAAGCAACATTTGTGTGCCTGCCACTTAGAGATGAATACAACATTCATAGGCCGGTCAGAAATATGGGGCTCTTTAAAAGCTATTGTGTAATACTAGCATATCTGAAACTCCAGGCCAAAAAACGCATCTTCAGAGGCTGGGGAATTTTCATTTTATGTGGTCTATTGTTGCTTACTGCCTGAGCAGAGTGGATAAATCAAACCAATGGCCTGGGAACACTCCTGGTCAGCCGCAATGGGAGAGAGAGGAGGGGATGGTTGGAGTGAAAGCCCACACATTGGAAAATGAACTGCTGTCTTTCAAAGCAAAATCCCACATGATGGGAAAGCAGCGAAGTGGCACTACACTGTGACAGCGCCTTGTTAGTGACTTTAGCTTAAGAACTACTACTGCATTTGGCTCCTTCTGAGAGGGAAGAGAACTGGGAATGTGAATAAAAAGAAAAAAAATCGTTTGCGGGAGCAGAAAGAGAAGTTATGTACGACGATAGAAAAGGAGGGAAGGAGGAGAGAGAGAAGAGAGATATGGCTATGGATCACCGGTCCTCGCTAGTTCAAGGAAAGTTCATTGGAACTCTTGCTCGGATTTCATGTCATCTGTTTAGCTGTTCATTGGTCCCTGGGGTACATCTCTCTGCCTTTACAGTCTGTTCAACTTGACAAAAGGGCAGGAGGCTTATCAAATCTCCAGCAGCCAGGAACAGGTTCTCAGCCAAGTTACATATTTCAAATGAAATTCACAATATCAATTATGGATCTCTCCCAGTATGGACAAAGCGGTTTCAGTTTCTCACTGGCAAATATAGGCATATGGTGGTTTGGAGCTTCTGAAGGAAAAACAACCAGTAATTTGGCAGACAGTAATAGTAGTCTAATTACAAACAGTGCCTCTGTCAGTGAGTAAGTGGGCATGCAGAATGCTATGAACAATTGCTCCTTCTGTCTTTGTCCAGATGACTGAAAAGCAATGGGAATGAAAAAGGAGAGTCATATGCAATTGCTACAACAAATGCCACAGTGGCAAATGGCTGTTGTCAAATGGAGACAGTTTTATACACGCAAACAGGGAAATTAGGCAGAAGACAGCTCATGGACTCAACTCTCGTGTGAAAGCTGGACGCTTCAATTAATAAGTTTCATAGTCACGAAAAATCATTACAAACTGAGCTGACATATGCAATTCACTGGTGTCACACATGGAGGACAAAATAAACACTATGTTGAAAAGGTACTAATGAATTCATGAAGGTTGCTAAGCAGGTGAATAGGGCTCTGAATTGGCTGTAAAAGAGCACTAAAAAACAAAATGTATACACATAGGAGTTTTCAGTGAAATATGAAGCAAACCGTTTCATTAGTGACTGAGTTGAAAGTGTATTACCACTATTTCTATATGAAAAATGGAGCACATAACCATGCGTAATGTGGCTGGAGTAATTATAAAGCACACCATGGCTGAAGTGACATTACAGAGTGTAAAAGCAAAGGGAAAGGAGAGGATAACGCTAGACTTTCATCGTAGAGACCAGCATTTGTGTCCCAAGTGAAATCAAAAGTTAATAATGTTATATGAGGAAACATAACTTAACTTCAATCATACTTAACTACTTCACTTCCATCAGTTATGTGCATTGAATTGACCTTTTTAACTGTCTTATGTAACACCAAACCAACTACTTCTTTGCCCGAATCCTAACAAAGTAGTTTTGTTTCCTAAACCTAAAGAAACTGCAACTGTGTTCAGACAGTTGCAAATAGTTACATTTAGATATTAGGATGTGTTGATCTCCTGCAACTGGAAAGGCCACTCATTTTGCTCCTTTGGGTCGTATTTAGGTTAAGAAATGAAGGTAACACTTTATAATAAGGTCCTTAATAACCATTAATTAACAAGTAATAAGGCATTGTTCTCGCTTTAGATCCGGTAGTTGCAAAAAGCATAGTTAACTTATAGTTAACTTATAATAGATGAGCAATAAAGTATATTTTAATATCAATAAGCAAACAAAATAAGATTAATAAAGGCATGGCAAAGACATAATGGGTGGGTCATGGGTGTTTGTAATGCCATTATTAACACTTATATAAGCTTATAAACACACAATAATGTTAATAAGCATCTTGTAAGGACTTACAAGGGCCTTATTACTTGTTAATTAATGGTTATTACAAGGACCTTAATATAAAGCGTTACCGAAATGAATATCAAATTGTTTGTGTTGCATAATGACTGACATATGCTGCCAATTGGTGTGGTAGATGCCGAGAGATTCAAAGAGCTCGTTTGGTACATCAAGCCCAAGTATGCATTAAAAAAAACAAGTTGAGGACAAGACTGAGCTTAAAGTCAAGTCAGCCCAGGCAGAAACAGCTCTCACAAACAAAAGCTACCTCCCAACTATGTTCCACTTTGTCAGTGCTGACTGGGAGATACAGTCCGGTATGCTCCTCACTCAGAGCCTCTCCGTTTGGCACAACAACCTTGCAGAGAAGCCGACTAGAAATGAATTTGCCTTCTTTTCTGCACGGCTGGCAAACTCCGTCTGTTCCTCTAACTTCTCACCTTCTCTATCTGACCACCATCCCCTTTATAAAACCGTCAGCATCCAAAGTACAATCACTCCAGAAGAGCGCATGTTAAAACTCAAGGTCATACTGGCTTTAAAAGACCAGCTGAAGATCATAAATGCAACTGGTATTACTGACAGTAAAGCATGCTGTGCAATAGTTTACTGCCTTCTCTGTAAGCTCACCTTTATCTGTGATGCCTCAGTACTTTACAAGGCTACTCTGTCATCCGAGGGGTATACGTTTTACCTTGGGAGAAAAAGTGAAGGAAGGGTGGAGAATTGCTTAGCTTTGAGTGTGGATTGTTTTCTGGTCTCTATAGCATATATGGGCTCCCCTGCAGCAGTCGGCAATCAATTAATGCATATTTAATGCTGCAGCAGTGTAATATGATAACCATGATGTAAGATAAGCTAAAGAAAGAGGCTCCTATCTGTTTAGTTTGTAAACAACTCAAATCGCTCTACCTCTGTGATGCAGTCTCAATAATATATAATATGTATTGTGAGTCTCATAAAAAAGTGCAGTATTTCATCATCTGTGTTTATGAACACAAACCTTTTTATATTAATGCACGGTTTGAGTAACACATTAGATTTTTCATGTCTCCAAATTGCCTTTTGTTACTTTGTCCAGTTGAAGTGTAGCCAGCATAAAAGAAAACTTATTATAATGTGACAACTTCACATAAAAAAAATGAAGACCAGTAAACCAGAGCTAATACAACATGATAGAAGTGGAAAGAAAAACGAGTGATGTAAACCAGCAAAAGCAGGCAGGAAATAAGCCAACACTCCAATCACACCGGAATAATCCTTTATGGGAATTTCTGGAGCGCAGAGTGCAGTGCAGATTTCCGCCTCCTTCATCACTCAAAGAACTGGAGGTTTTCCTTCCTGAGGGATGCTTCAACTTCACACTACACACAGTTCAACACTTGTACGACATAACAAGGAAGAATGAAGCTGCTCTGAAGGCAAAGGGTGGCCCTTTTCCTTGCTAGGTAAATAATATTCGAACACTATATTGCCTCGTGTTTCCATTACTTTTCTCCCACCTGCTGTATCTCAATATCTCATTATGCTATTCTCATGTACACAACCTGGGGCCGTGTAAAACTACAAAGACAAACAAAGCTGATATGTTATATCCGGTATTGAAAAACTCATAGTGTGACGGTTGAAGACAGATTACATTTCTAGCGTGTCTATAGTATGGCACTGTTAAGCCTCGAGTGTCTGAAGACATTCAATAGTATATTATTCAGCATTCATATGAAACACAAACAGCATTGAAATATACCTCCTGGTTGAGTCAAATGAAAAATGAAAGCTGTTAAAATTAGCCTCCTGTTTCCTTTTATTATTCTGCTTAAACCATGCTTCAATGAAATTAAAATAACAGCAACTGCAGAAAAGGCTGGGATAATAAACCAAGAGGTTGTGTGCATGTATCTAAATGCCTCATTTAGGCACTAATTCAAATTGAAAAACAATATAGGCTCAGAACGGTGGCATGATTTGCTCATGCTTGTTTTCAGCGATGGCTTTGCTCAGAGCTGAGAACGTCTTAATTCGAGGAGCTGGGGCACTTTACATATTTCAAACAAAAACAATATATTGTTCACAAAACCTAAATACAAAGCAACAGACTAAAATTCTCTCTTTTCCCTCAGACAACAATTTATCAAATGCTTTACAGAGAGATTATGTATTTTAGAGGAAAGCAAAAGAAAATGGTGCTTAATTTGTCCATCAGTTCTGTTGTCATACTAAAAAGAAATCACTTCTTCAAAGTTAAAATGCAATTTTGCTTTTTTACTTTTTTGAACTCACTGATCACTGAAAATATATCATTGAAATTATTGAAGGTTAAGAATCTTTATTTTCAAATTATAGTTGTGATAATGTCAACCACAACAGTAAGAGGATAAATGAGAATAGCCTATCTCAAATTGTGTATTTTCATCAAATGTTTATTATTTCAACAATTAATCAGTTCACATTCAAGTCATGTTTTGTTTAAAGCCGGTATTTTGATAAACATAATTAGCACACCAATTAATATCATAGTTAATGTGAATGACCTGCGAGACAAGCTAGCTAGCTAGTGCTAGCGTTAGCTGGTGACAGTACATGGCAACATCAGACTGGTAACCTGTGCACTGCAAAAAAGCCAACTTGTATTTTTTGGCCTAAAACAGTGATTTAATTTGGTAAAACTTGGAAATATAAATTACTGACATTTAGGGCAATAATGTAAGTTAGCACAACAAAGGAAGCCAGTTGTATGCTCAAAAACAAGTTTGTGAGTTGTTGTTACTTATATCTTTAAGTCGGGGTTCACAACAAGGGACAATAGTTCTGCTAACTCGTATTTCTTTGTTGTGAAATTCGGTGATTAGCGACAGCTAGCGGCTAACTGATGCTAGCGGCTAACTGATGCTAGCGGCGCTGCTTGTTACAGCTCAAAATTGTGGTCGCAACATTAGCTGACATTTCATAGCAGCGTTACAATCGTACCAGAGAAATTCAGAGTTGAGCAAACTCAAAACTTAAAATATTTAGTTTAATTGTCGAACTTAAAATTTTATCGAAGTTTGTTGCCTTGAAATTTTGAGTTCACCCAACTTTTCTTTTTTTGCAGTCTCCCCAGCTCTACCATGTTGTCCATAGGGTGCCACAGGAATGAGTTCTTAAAACCTGGAAATAAGTAATAATAGTATTTTTGGCGTCTCACCTCTCAAACTCAATGAGGATTTTGAATGGGCTTTTGGTAAGATGACTGAAATAAGTTCTGTGGTTAACACAAGCAGAAGAGATGTTCATGTTTTGTTGTACGACATAAAATAGGTTAGCAAATACCCCCACTTGAGAATTTTGCTGTTTTTGTGTCCTTAAAAAGGCGGTTGAATGGGACTACAGTGGTTGTCAGGGACATTAAACGCCATCAAACCGGACACGCTTTCAGCAACTCTCTACTCGCTAGTCTGTCTTACAGCCTCTAGTTGTGTTTTTCAGTGCTCTTGCAAACTCATGTAGACTGTAAATTATGTAAATAAACAACTTATTAGGCTACAGATTCACTAGCTTGTCAAAAGAGCTGGTTAGCTTGACTGAGATCGTCTGAAGCTAACTATAGTGACGTTCAAGTCATGCCACTGTGGAGTAGTTCACGGTGGTATAACGTTACCCTTTTTATTTTTGTTGGCTGCATTAACCCTACAAACATAATACACTGTAATAAATGATTCTGTAGTCATTTCATTTTACTTAATATATTTGATCAAATGTATTAAATATAAATACGTCCTTGATTTTGAGGCAACGTTGTTTAAGTAACTTTATTATAAAAATGTTTGAGATAAAATCTACTTATTTTGATCACAATAAATATAATCTTTATGTGTATGTAATTCTAAATCAAGAGAATTTTGAATGAATCCAACACAATAGAATTAGTCCGTTTTTAAGTGACAGGCACTTCCTGTTAAGTTATTAACTCAACTTGCATTAGATGCAATGCAATTAATTGCATTTAATTAATAATATTGCGTGCAATCTGTTGCCTCAATTTTATTGAGTAGCTATTGTTTATATTTTTTTTACAGTATAAAAGTGGTGTAAATTCGTGAAGATTATCCTGCTGAACAAAACATGTAAACATCAGAAATGTATGTTAGCCACAGAGCTTATTTTCTGCGATGATCCAGAATCCAATGTAAAAATACCATAGGCAAATTCCCAATAGACCCTACTTCCGGATTGGCCTACAAACTTTGTTTGCTCTCCATATAGGATCATGTCTAGCTCCAAAAAAATATTTAAAAAAATGATGGTAGTGGTCAAAATGCCAAACTAGAACTTTTTGGGCTAAAAAATGACAAATGCTACAGTCTATGGCAGACAGGAAATAAGACAAAGACAACAACTTTCGTCACTTGGCAGCCGTTTTAGCTGTTAAATCAAACTAAGACTAAGCATTAATCGTTTATGGAAACCACTGTCAGTACAGCACATCAAACCAGCAACATTTGAACCACTGTAGGAAAGCCTCCTTAGCAAGCATCCCAGCTTGCTTACTATTCTGTTTGGGCTGTCTCCACGCCTCTCTTTATTGCAGAATTCATGGCAGCCCATAAAGGCCATTACAGAGCAGTTTAATATGACAAAGCATGTGATGTGAACAAGAGCAGGGAGGCCATTATCGCTGTCTAGGGCCAAGCTGTGGTGCCAGGTCCAGCTGGTACCCGCCACCCCCCCAGCAGTGCCCCCATGGCGACGGAGCATCCGCAGAGTAACACATGGGTCCCACTCCTGTCCTGGAATACCTCTAACGTCATCAGGATTTAATGAGGTGACAGTGCATTGTATCAAAAAGTAGTGGGGGGTCTGCTGCTGCCTGCCACTCTTCCCTCATTAAAACCCTTTTAATGGGCTCTGAGGAGGGCCAACCTCCTCTAACTGGCTTAACGCTTGTTCAGGTTGTCAAGGAAAATTATTTTTGTTTAAGGATGAAGTTGCCATTCAGCACTGAAATATTGATTTGAGGAAACTTCAAGGGAGTTTCTGGGTGTAACTAGTATAATGGCAGTGTATATATGGAGCTGATGGCTTTCAGAGACTCAGACATAAGATAAAAGACAGACTAGACTTTAAATTTAGCAAGTTAGGTGAAAAGTCACACTGCAAACTGTTGGAAAGAATGTACTGATAATTGCTTATTGACACTCCTTTATCACTATTCTGCACAGTTATGTTTAAGTGAAGCATGAAGTCAAGTTTAAACACAAACCAAAAGGTTAAAGTGAAAACTGAAAATCGTTTTTGGAGAGAGTGTGAAATTTGCAGGCAGGGCTTTGCTGGCAAACTGATGGCATTTCCAGCAGCAGCAACAGCAGCATAGCATGATCGGTAAACAGATCAGATTAATCAAAGTATATAATGTGTTTAAAGAACATCCCCCAACACCAGCTCTTCATGTTTGTGTTCATTATGTGCTTTGCACTTTTCGAGTTCACGCCTCAAAAGCAAGCCTGGAGCCAGTCAAGATGAATATATTCTCCATTCGATGTGACAGCTTATGGAAATCAAACAGGCACAGGCATTAGAGAGCCCTGAATGTAGCATTTTCTTTTTTCAAGAACAACTAATTACATCATTAACCACATTAAAACGACTTTGCATTTCAGAAAAGGGCAAATTACTTTTATAGCAAAAAATGCAATCTGTTTGGTAGTTTGCATGTCATTGTAACGTGGCAGTAGGAGACGGTAGCATGTGAAAATTAAAGACAGGGCCAAATGACACGTTAATTAGTATGACAGTAATTGTGTATTTACTCAGTTAATGAGTGCAGATGCTTATAAGTAGATAATGGCCAATATGTCCTTAAGGTAATGTGATTAACATAAAGTGAGCTTTCTTTTTCCAGTCAGGCATGGTCACACTCCTTATCAAGGTTTATGAGCCTCAAAGGTTAGCTAATAAATTGTGTTCAAAGTTGTAAAATTAAGTCAAAATAAATGTTGACTGAAGCTGATGAATTGAAGGCTGTAGCCACAATTATAGATGTGAGAAGGTATAAAGTACTTTGTGTTTCTATAAATGGGTATAGTTCAGTTCACATAACCCTTCTGTCAGTGTTAGTATTAGATATCCTACCGGAGGAGGAAGTCAGGTCACGGAGTATAAAGAGCAACAAACTCTGGAGGAAGGAGGTCTGCATGGATAGATAGGTCAAACAAAGTCAAAAAGGATTCTGACCCAGTAGACTGCAGTTTGAATGAAAGTCAATACTAACTTATTCTAAATGAAAGAAAATATGTAACTAAACATAAACAATGTCACATTCCACATTACATGTGAAAACCTATCTAAGTAATAGGGCTAGATGGACTTTTTAAAGTACACCAATACATTTTCAAACGAGACAATAGTGTTTATTATTGCATGATAGTGTAATTTGTTAAGCAGAAGAGCAAAACCTATAACTGTACATTGTGTTTCTGCTGGTAATCATAGACTGTATATAAATAATGGACGTAGTCACCGTGACGTCACCCATTGGTTTGTGGCCCGTTGGAAGCCTCGAGTTCAGCGTTATACTCGTCGCCATCTTGCGTCGCCATCTTGTTTCCGATACGCGGAGCAGACCATATCTGGACTGTGGAGGAGGAGAGGGATCTGATCACTGACTACAGCCTCTCTACACCTCAACCTGACTGAGAGAAGCTGCTGCTAACTCATGTTAGCATTAATTGGAGCATTAACTGGGATGTTAGTTTTGGCTAGCAAAAAAACAAAAACAAAATGTATCTTTCTTACCGAAAACAGAGCAGCGACTCCTTGGAGTGTCTGTTAGTCCAACCAAACACTCAACATGACATTTTTACTGAACAAAACGTTCAAATAAACTGTCATTAAGTGAAAATACAGTGAAAGGGTCAAAGTTATGAGACCAAACCGCTAAACGTCCTCTTTTATATCTATATAACGTTATATATAACTTTATTGACACGTTGCCGTGGATACGCATTGCTCTGCTTCTCTCCTGATGACGGCTCGCCTTGTTAGTGACCTGTCAATCAAAGGTAGCCACGCCCCAAATCATACGATTCTTTATCTTCTATTTTCTTCAAAATGGGGCCATTATTAGAACTATTGACATCAAATTGTCTTGAAGATGATTTTTTACTAGCGAATGAGACCATATTGTTGTCCTGAAAACATTTTCTGAGGTAATAAATCAAGTGAGAAGTTTTCAAATTTTGCACTGAAATTAATGGGCTGATTTTTTTTGCAGCCAAACTTAGCGCCCCCTGCTGGAATTTTCGGTAGATTGCAGGCTTAAGGCACTTCCTGGTTGGCCTCCAAGCTCAGACACGGAGATTGCCGCCTGCTGGTAATGCAATCAAAAAGAAAAAGTTACTGTATTTAACCTTAACTTTAGTTCCGTGAGTAAAAGGGATGAAGGGAACCTGGATGCAGATGAAGGATGTGATCCATTTACAGATTATCATTTTTTCTTAAAATGCAGCACAGTAAGAATACAAAGAGTTCATAGACTATGTAACATACAGACCTGCTGTCACTGTTAATAGAGACTCCAGTCTGCAGTGTTATTCATACACTTTACTGATAAACCAGAGAATTATACAGCAACAATCAGCTTCAATATCAAACAAAATTTTTGCATCATGTCTAGACTTCTGTCCATACTGGAACGCTGCCTCATCAAATTAAGAATGTCTTCAAACCTGTATTTTAATCATTCTGTTGAAGAATTCTCATCTTTATTGAACATAGGCTATTTTATATAACTTTTCATTTTCACAGTTTGCAGCCCTATATGTTCACAGTGAGAGAAACCCTGTCTGCATAATATTTTGATCACAGTCTGTTTTAATAAAAGTGCTTGTGACATCACACCAAAGAGGCAGCTTTAAGTTTCCTATATATTTTTTTTATTTTATGTTTTTTTGCTATTTATACTGTGAAATCATGTCACTTCCCATACATTACAATTTTGTTGTATAAATCAATGTAGATGAAGACAAATTAAATGGTTACCTCCTGTTGTATGACCTACATTTCAAAATTAAATCAATTAGTTCCAGATGAATGTGCAGCTAAGATGAAGGCTCTACTATCAGTTGACCTCTGGGCAGTTCTTGCGAGTAATGCTGAGAATGCAAAGACTTTGATAGGATTTATGCTGCCATTACAATTTCTGTCACTCTCGAATAAAAAAAGTTCAAGAGGATGACCTCCATACTGGTTATTCTAGTGACAGTGAAGGACACTTCAACCACTGCTAATCTTAAAAAAAAAAAAGGAATAGTGAATCGTTTTTCCACTGACTGCCAGATTCTGTAGCGGGGACTGACATTCAAGCAGCCTTGTCAAAAAGTCTGGAAACAAAGTTTAGGGACTCTTTTTTTCTCTCCAAACAAATGCACATTTATCATGTGTTGCGCTCAGTGAAATTGAGAGACAAACCTGAAATCCCTGAATGATTTTCGCATAGAGGCACTTTCTGTGATGTGAGGGGAAGCTATAACTCTTCAAAACAGCAGTTATCCCCAGCAATCTATAAACATACATCATCCGGTAACAACACATTCATCACAGAATGGCAAGAAAAGAGCTGAGGAAGGGAAGGTTTGCGTAATACCTCTGATTAAATCTCGGGAAAGCGGCACAAAAGTTACATTCTCAAGCAAAATCATTTGTTCTTGGCAAATTAGTGTGGGCAGGTGCTATTATTCTCGCATGAACTCTTTGGCTTTGGGAAAGAAATTCATCTTTTCAGAAATAGGAGAGAGCAAATCACTGTGAAGTTATTCAATCACTACCTAGTGATTCAAGTAAAATTACCTTTTTGCTTTGTATGCAACTACTGAGCTTCAGCGTGGATGGCATTTAGAACAATGATAGCGACTGTCAAAGAGAAGTCGTCCTGGTTCACAGCACCCAGGGACTGGAAAATAAGAAAGTGACTGGACTCACTGTAACTGCACAATTTCACTTTAAAGCTTCATTTACGCCTTAGATGAATAACCTATTGCTTCCCTTGCAAGGGCAAATGCCACAGCCTAATACTCTTCCTTTAAACTTGTCAAATTTCCACCAACAACACCTCAACGTGTTTAACTGACCCTTTCTTGCAAAACCGCTACTGAATGCTGCTGCAATATGAATAAATAAGCAAACATACGCTCATCTTGTGCCCTCGCACAGAGCGTACAGTTCTGAACTCAATTTCACACTTCACTGCCTTCTCAGACAATTTAGACAGGCTGATGCCAACAGCAGAAAGTGAAGAGACAATGCATTTATTTATCGACTTTTTGGCAGAAGGGGGGATTTGTCAGACTGTGTGTGTGTGTATGTGTGTGTCAGAGGAGCGAGCGTATGTCTGTGTGTACGTGTGCATGTGCCCATGCACCTATATATGACAGAGACACATTGGAGGGAAGCAAGAGAAATGTGATTCAACCCCAAAGAGACACAGAAAGAGTGCGCCAGAGAGGAAGAGCGAGACAACAGGCATATCCAGGGGAATTGTTTTCTTAGTCAGTCATCCGGTGTTTGTCCCAGCGCTCCAGCAACGTGTCGGAGGAGGACATGAAACGCTCCATGTCCACAGAGAGACAAACTCCACCGTGAGAATGCTGACAAATAAAAATGACTCCGATGGAGTTTCACACAAGTAGGCCAGTTGACACAACAACTCTCCACAAATATTTTACAAAAAGGTATGTTCGTTATATGTTTTAAGGAACCTGGTCTCACAGGAATCCGTGGAATAGTCACGGAATCACTCAAATTTCCGTGAAACTGACACGGATTTCGCTACAATGCAAGTTAATAATGAGTCATATCCTGTGGCTATTCCATGGATATTTTTTCCTATTGGTTTGTTCCAAGTCACGTGACTTTCAAGGTTCCGGCGGTCAGAACAAAAAACCTGGCGGACAGTTCTCTCATTTTTAGTGAAAAAAATCAATATTTTGACTTAGTTTCTGCATACAAATGGATTTTGATCACATTTCTAGCGAGGAATATATGTTTTATTTTCTAAATATTCACTCAGTGAATGTACATAATCACTTTGTATGTTGGAATAGCCATGGGATATGACTGTCATTAACTTGCATTGTAGCGAAATCCGTGTCAGTTTCACGGAAATTTGAGTGATTCTGTGGCTATTCCACGGATTTTGAGTTAAGCGAATCCGTGGCTATTTCACAGATTCCTGTGAGACCATGTTGGTTTTAAGCAGTATATAGTCCAGCTGCCTATACGCTGCATAGTGGCACGTTACTTTTCTTTATATGTACTTATATTAAATGAGTGAGTTTGAACTTTATTGAAAGGGTGCCATTTTCACACGTAAGTTTGGTATCGTGGAAAACAGTTAAGGGTGCACTAGTTGCATTATGGGAAATGTAGGATCCACTGTTTGCTGTGTAATCGCTATTTGAGGACCTAAAATCAGGACATGGTGGCCTCAGCTGCTTCTATTTAAATATGTTTCATGTCCTCTAATCTTAAGTGGACATACACGGTCGCCCATAAAGTGATAATAATTTTGTTTTTAGACAAAATCCTTAGGTTTTTAGGTTTTATTTTAGGTTTTATTTTATTTGCACAGTTAGAATTACATAAAATGACAAAGATAACATATAATGTAAAGTGCAGGGAGAGGCAGAAAACCCAGATGGGCTTATTTATTTAAAGCCTCCACCTAAAATTTCATAGTTATTAGAAAGTAATAAACTGATAATAGAAAAAACAAATGTATAACATCAACAAGTTATAATGACAATAACAAAAACAAACAAAAACAAAAATGAACATGTTAAAAAAGTGTATTTGTGTGTGAATTAGAGTTTTAAAACAGCAGTTAAATTAGCTTTTAGACATCTTTTGAAGCATTTTACAGAGATGGAGTCCTTTGCCAGATGGTAAAAGGACAATAAATTGACCTCTGCATGTCAGAAATCTTGGAGGATGAAGACCTAAAGATTGACGTGTTGAATAAGAGTGAATCTGAGAATTCAATTTAAAATAAGTCTTAAAGTGCTTTGGTAAGTTTTCATGATCTGAATATACCTTATAAAAAAACACATATTTGAGAAATATTGACGTCATGAACAGTAATCCTCTGTTAATTGTGGTTTCATTTTCATTGTAATATGTTTGGAAGAGATTGAACAATAAAGTTTTGAGAAGAAATACACTTCTCTACACTTGTCTATCTGTCGAGAATAAATCATATTGTTACAATAATTTCATGGAAAGAGGTAAAAAATATTTTATTCTAACTTATATGGGCGAACTTGTACTCAGCTTATTCTGAGGTCCATACTTATATATGGGGTTTCTTCATGTTTTACAACATTTCCTTGTAAAGTAAAATGCATCAATCTTGTGCACTTTGAGAGCTAAATGAGAGCAAACACCTGACATAACATTTTTCACAGTCAGGAGATACTGTATTATAGAATCTTTGTTATCCTATACTGTGTCATTTTTAATTGCTGTCAACATGCTTTCCACTAGGACATGGAGCAGCCAGCCAGTGTGGAAAAATAGCTGGCTAGTGGGGTCTGGTCACTCTGTTTTTAGTGCCTGTCTCTTTAAGAGACACTCCCAAAAAATCCCAGTGTGCTCTGATTGGTCAGTGTTCCTTACTACTTCTGTGCTCTCTGTGTCTCTGCGCCATCGTTGCAGCCAGGGAATTACTGTAACAGCACTGTAGCAACACTTCCTATCTATATAGTATAGTGGTGACATCATCATCTTACAGAAGTCCGGCAGACGACTTGTTTCTGAGTTTCTGAGTAGAGGCTTTTTGCCTAGATTAAGTGTTTTGATAGTTCCACAATATTTAAACAGCTCCTAGACCTACTTTACAATGAAAAAAGACGTGGAAATCTCACTTTAATAATATGGGAGTCTGAAATAAGTGCAATGCTAAATTGCTGGGGTGCCCATTTAAACCAAGACCCAAGAAACGGAAGCTTATAACAAAAGTAAAAAATGCTTTTTGTTCCGTTCAAAAGTCATGAGACTATTACTGACTGCATTTCTTGCCTCGCCCTGTCAGTCTCTTTATGTGCAGGGTCTAGAAAAAGCAGCCCAGGCTCCTCTTAAAACACATCTTTAAGTCTTTATTTCGTATCAGTTGCTCACACTTTGCAAAGTGACGTCAAGGACAAAACCTTTAAGCTGGCAGGGGGAAAATAGAGTGCCTTGCCAAAGAAGAATTTTCGCCTGGAAATTATTCAAAGCACAGCCGTGTATAAAATATCCAAGTGCTCCCTGAGTAGAACTGGGGGTTCAGGTTCACTGAGCAGTTCCTTATCACAAAGACTTTGGGTAATTGACTTAGACATATCAAATAAACTTTCTACCAAACTCACAAGTAAGCAGGTATGACATTCTAATGGGCTTCTTCATTAAGTCTTTCAGCAGGGGGTAATGTGTTTGAAATTAATGTGACATTTTCAACTCCAAAGAGTTTCAGTCTTCAGTTATTTCTCCGTGCCTAATACTCGCTGTGCATGTAATTTATGCACAGTTGTGATCTAATACAAAGCTGTGTTTTCTAAGCTGCTGGAATCCGACATCTAACACTGAACAACACGCACATGTGCGCGCATATCAGCTCTGGGAAAAGAGCAACAGAGTGCCGGTGGGGTATAAACAGGTATCTGATTCAAGCAGAGGTTTCACTCCGCATGACGAGTCTTGGGGTCACATAGTCTGCTTCCTAAGACCACTGTGTGAGCAATTGTGCAGAAGTACATTTTAATTTGTATGAGGATTTCAAACTATTTTCTTCTTATGATTTCTTCTTCTGTTAAAAAACTGTCACAGGGGCTTTCACAAATAAATTGCTGTCTTAAAAGGCCTTCATATAGGGCACTAAAACATCTAAAAGAGCACTCCTCTCAAATCTAACTGTAAAAACTGTCAGAAAATATAAATATATAAGAGGTTTGGCCGGCACCGCTGTGTCTCTCTGTGCTCTTTATGCTTGAAGAGTTACTTTTACTGTCTGTCAAAGTGTGATACATGAAATTACGAAAATGAAAGCGATGGATGTAGAACACACTGTAGTATGGTAACTAGGGAAACTGGTTTTAAAAAATGCCAGCAAAAGACTGTGCAAAAGAAGATGAATGTCGTCTCCTCTTTCCCTGCAATATGAAGGGGTTAGTCTTCCCCAGTTGAGTTTTATCCAACACTCTGCGCTATTATCATCATTTCCCACTAAGCAGAAGCTCCCCAGATACTCCCCAGAGAGCGGCATTGAGCTGTACTAGCGCCTTTGCCATGTTACCATGGAAACATTCCCATGGCATAGCCCATTACAGAAACAGACACTTACACATCACTTCGGAAAAGCTTTCGGGGGAAGATTTCAGCCCCAGTGTAGAAACACTGCAATTGTCTTTTGCTCAAACTTTAAACCTGAATCTTGCATTACCTGTGCAAGGATATGTAGGACACTTTGTTGCAGCTTTTTTTAGGTTTTCTGTGCAGCATTTAAGGCTGTCCAGAGATACGGTTTTTATTAAAAGAAATAGTTGGAGAGTTTATTTTGGAGAAAGCAAAAGATGCTAGCTAAATCCTCCAGGCAACCCAAAAACAAATTACACACCATAACTGTTCTTCTAACACAGAATAACAATGCATCATATAATAAAATGTACTACTGTAATTACTTCTAAACTGCTGACTCATTTCATCAAGCTCAAATTGAAAATAACAAACAACCCCTTAGCAGCCCCTCGCTTCAGCATCCGTGTCCTCCATCACCTAAATGGTCCTTGATGAGGTTAAGTACAACAGTAGCCCCTGCACGACTGTTTCACATATTCAGCTGTGGGGAGCCATTATTCTGGAGGCCTGCTTGGTTTTGATTAAGTCACGTTTTATTATGCCGTCTCTGCAACCATGTAATGAGTCTGGCGTAAGGATGATAAAGCTTTGAAAAAACATCTAACATATCTGCTTTGACTTCTTAGTAATCTAAAATAAATAGAGAAGGGCTTTGGTGAATACTGAGTCTAACTCTCAGTGGCAGGATGTTGTTTGTTTACCTCGGGGGAACAGAGATAGGGTGGGCATCTTTTTTGGCCCCGACTGCAAATATCAACCCTAGTCCGAGCAGACATGTACTACATCACAGCTTGCATGTCTTAAGCCACAGTCATCACTCACATCCACAACACTGATTGCTCTATTATGACATATCATTACTTCAGTGACTAATGAGTCACAGAGGAATAGGCTGAGGTGAGGTTATCAATATTAAGGAGCACTATCTTTAGTGGACCTTTGCTGTGAATATAGGATGACTCATGATGGATCTTTTGGTTTTAGGATGTTGATTTTTGAAGTGTCTCATCACTTCCATATGACCTTTAATTGCGCAAAGTGAGAGTCAATTCATCTTCGAAGGAAAAATGGCAGAAAAGCTCAGTTGTGAAGTCTTAAGGGGGCTGCATTGCCTGCTGCTGATTAGTTTGGGTTGGACCAGATTAAACAGAATGGCAAGGGGATGTTGATTAATGCTGGAGTCATTTCAAACTCACCTTGATTAATTCCACAGAAATCGTTAGTGTGCCGACTGTTTTAGCCACTGACAAACAAATAGTTCATTTCCTAAGCTCATAACCACGCTCACAGCACAGTCCCATTCGACAATGACATTTCTGCTCAACAGTGCACCAAATGGTGTTCTCACCTGTAATAAATGCATATGCCAACACTGTTTTCCACTGAGTTATTTGCAGAGGGCATGAATGACAAAGTGCAGCCACACTTTGTGCAAACTTACCGCTTCAGGCAGCCTGTGCAGGTCCTGAGGATTTGGAGATGGTCCAGAAGCTTTAGGCACTTGGGCACAGAGATGAACAGCCACCTCTTCTCCTCCCAGCATGCAGACTCCATTTACCAGCAGGCCCAGCAACACCTGTTCCTGCTGAGGCACATACCAGCAATGACATTTTAACATCTGTCCCCAAAGCCCTCATTGAATCTTTAACATTACAGATTTGATGACCTTACTTTCAAAGGCAAAACTTGAGAGGTTCATTAATTAAGTGTAATTATACAACTGCAGTAAAGAAACTTGAAGGGCACACAAGTGATTACACACAAACTGTATCACACATTTTAACACTCGATGCTAAAACTGGATTATGTGTTAGTTTTTGTTCAACGTGCATCCACAATGATATAGAACATTTGGTCACACTTTCTATGAAGAACACATCTATAATGCAGTGTGAGGGCATTCAAAGTGAATTATAATGCATTTATAATGCTTCTTGACAACACCCATAGACACACATATCTGCAATATATCAACATTACTGATCAAGTTTATAATATACTTTGATTGCCTATAAGGGCTGAGCGATATGGCCAAAATCATCACTCCCAATGTAAGAAATTTCATAATTTAATATACTTCACAATATAGCATGGTTTATGGTTAACCCATATGAAATAACCACATGGTAAAGACTAGTACTGTATACTAGATATACTAAAAAACACATCTCTGTGCTTAGCTCCCATGTGCAAGAATCCAAAGATAACTTCAATCAAGTGATGCTAATATTGCAGTCATTAGACATTTTTATATTCTGATGATATAAACCTCCATATCATCCAGCCTTACTACAACCCCAATTCCAAAAAAGTTGGGACGTGGTGTTAAATGTGAATGAAAACAGAATGCAATGATGTGCAAATCTCATAAACCCATATTTTATTCCAAATTGAACATAATCAACATATCAGATGTTAAAACAGACATTGGTAACGCTTTATATTAAGGTCCTTGTAATAACCATTGATTAACAAGTAATAAGGCCCTTGTAAGTCCTTACTAGATGCTTATTAACATTATTTTGTGTTTATAAGCTTATATAAGTGTTAATAATGTCATTACAAACACCCATGACCCACCCATTATGTCTTTGCCATGCCTTTATTAATCTTATTTTCTTTGCTTATTGATATTAAAATAAACTTTATTGCTCCTCTATTATAAGTTAACTATAAGTTAACTATGCTTTTTGCAACTACCGGATCTAAAGCGAGAACAATGCCTTATTACTTGTTAATTAATGGTTATTAAGGACCTTATTATAAAGCGTTACCCAGACATTTTACCATTTCATCGAAAATATTAGCTCATTTTGAATTTTGAACAACAGGCTGGAACAAAAAAAAAAAATGGAGGAGCATTTGACAACTAATTAGGTTAATTGGTAACAGGTGAGTAATATGACTGGGTATAAAAGGAGCCTCTTAGAGGTTCACCAATCTGCGACAAAATGCGTCTAAAATTTGTGGAACAATTTCAGAGAAGTGCTCCTCAAACATTTTGAAAACCGGATGCTCGTGATCTTCAGGCACTGCATTAAAAACAAGGCATGCTTCGCTACTGGAAATCACATCACAATGCATGGGCTCAGGAACACTTACAGAGATCGCTGTCTGTGAGGCTGTAGGTCAGTGGTTTTGTAGCCAAAATTCACAGAAACTGCAGTATTTTTTCAACAGCAAACTGTATGTGTATGTGTATGTATCATGGCATTAGTGCTAATTTGAGCTATTTTCATCTGTTGTTTAGGTTGGAGATCTTGTTGCTCTATAATGCTCTCCCAGTGGGGAAAACATGATGGAGAGCCCTCTATGGTGCCATTCTAGGAAGAAGAAAAAAACACGATAAAGTGCCTTGTAGGGTGCCCGTAAAAGGAGAAAACATGATAAGTTGAAACTGTGGTGCCTTTTTAGTGTTGAAACCATGATAAACTGCCCTTTAGGGTTCCCTTAAAGGAAGAAAACATAATGCAGTAGATTATATGTTAGAAGAAGAGAGAATTAAAAGTAAAATTTCACGTCATGTAGTTTCATGTCCGTTTTAAGAATGGAGATTTTACATATACATTTTTTTTTTATTCCCAATACAGGAATAATACTATAAGAAACAAAACAGAATAAACGTCCGCATGTGACTTCATACAAAAAAGTTTCCACATCTACATTGAACAAAAAGGTTTCCAGATCCTAATACAACAAAAATGTGATGTACAAACTGGAGTATACCTCCACCAAGTCGAAAAGACAAAAAGGAATAAAGGATAACAAAGGAAGAATAATACTCAAAACGGAATATACGTCCACATGTGAACTCCTTGAAAAAAAGATTCCACATCCCAATACATGTGATGAACAAAACAGGTGTTTATTATTATATACTTTTTCATTGTATATATTATTGGTTATATGATTTATGATCAATTCAAAGTAATAAAAAGACAAAATACATTTATCAAACTTTAATTGTGAAATAGACAGTGAGTTGGGAAATTTTAAATATGGATGATGTGACAACCTAGACTATTCGCAAATTAAACATTAAGAGAGTAAGACAGCTACTGTATATGAAGAAAGTCTGGGAGATGAGAGGGGAAAAGGCTTTTATGAGGATAAAGTTTAGACTCGACATTTCTTTTCCTTCTTCTACTCAGTAAAACACTTGGAATGTCACTGCCAGCAATAAGACCAATTCTTAACATAGTTTTCACATCAAAATGCCATTCAAGGTGCAAAAGTACAGTTTCTGTGTAACCCCTCACAATCAGCGCAAGGGATAAGCAATCGCTTTGGGAAAGCGTAAAGCAGACACTGGCTGCTTAATTGGCTGTCAAGAAGTGCAACTGAAATAGCACGGCTTTCTTGTGATGCCATGAAGAAGAGGAGCATATGGATGCTGGGACTTGATGTGGTGGTGTGGGGGTAAGCTTTTGTGTGACTCAGTTTATTGGTCGTATGACTCATGCTACTTGTATAATAGTTTGGGACTCAGACAACACATTTCACATATCTTAACGTATTGTCTTCCATATATTTTGAAGTTAAAGGAATCTGAAGGTTGTTCGGTTCTATCAGGAATCATAAAAGTTACCAGCTATCAATCAAAAGTGAAACATGACAACTGCTCTACTTGTTATTGTGGACCATAAAAATAAGGTGTAACTGAGTGGTGTCATGGAAACCAAAAGAGACATATAAAACCTCTGTATAGAACTTTTGGTGTCAGACTTAAAATGAAAAAAAAAAGTTAAGATTAATTTTGAGTCTTGTATCTACAGTATGGCTTTACCCCGGAGAGCTACATGCTGCAATGTAGTTAAAACACACGACAAGGCCATTAAACGGAGGCAAGGAACGTAAAAACCCTTGTGGAAAGACAGACAGAAACTCATCGAGCAATATACTCCTCTCTTGACATTCCTTTTGACAATTACTTATGTAACACAATTGCTTGCCAGCTGGTGGTGGGAAGCAATTTGACAGTTTTATCACAACTTTGACAAAAGTAATTTACTTGGCTCAGTCCTTTTGTGCTTCTGCGGGAAATAAATCATCAAAATAAAAATAAATAAATGGCACCCCACAAGGATTTCTGACAGTTCAATGTCTTCCAACCCTACCACAAATGGTGTAGTCTGAACCTAGCATCATAAAAGTGTGAGTTATCAGTGCTGTGTGCTGTGATCCATCATCTGTCTAGGGGACACTTTGGTGGTCCATTGCTGTTCATAGGACAGCTGGGACTATACTCCTGCAGCTGTTTAAAGCTTAGCTTCACATAGTGTGTGATTAGTTTAAAGAATGGCTTTAAAGTTTATTCCTCACATTTCTAGGTCTTTATTATGTTTACTCAGTGCCACATTAAGTTAGGATCAGTTTGAGTTCCACGACAGTAGACTGAGAATTTTACATAATGTACAGCATATTTTAGGGCTTCTTGCTCTTACAGTACAGTATTTTTGACAAATTCAGTAAAATTCTAAATACAAAAAGGGCAGAGTATTATCTCATATTTGTGAAATTTAATAAACTGCATAACCGAACATGGAATTAATGAATTAAAATATTGGCCACACTTTTGACAAAGCCTTAAAAAGACACTTATTGTGCAATAATGCTTATAATATGTATATAGCACTGTATAATAATAGTTAAACATAATCATAATGTCTTAGAGCAATAAAAAAGCACATTACAAAGCACTTCATAGTGACTTATAAGGTCAAGTATCATAATACCATGTATAACTACTGATCACTCTGACATTATTTTGCAAGTCTATGTCTATAATGTCTACAATGCATTATAAACACATTAAAAATGTGTTTATAATGCATTATAGACACATGTATAATGCATTATAGGGTTAGGATTAGCCCGACACGCTATCCTTACCCTATAATCACAGTATACTGCATTATAACAGTGATTATAATGCATTATAAAAAATATATTACAATGTATCACCACTTTGAGAGCTACAATTCTTGCAAAAACAATGCAAGTGACGAACAATTATAAGAATTATGATAATTGACCATATAAATCATGCTACATCTCTCTAGAATGAGAGTGCTTGTAACTATAATTACACAGTGCTTTAAGCAGATTGTAATGCATTTTAAGTATGTTTATACTTCATTATAGATCATATTAATTCTTCCTGATACATAGTATTTTTTAATGGCCTTAAATGAAAAACCAGCCAAGTTTTAATCACTCTCATGGTCGAATCAAACACAGTATCAGGAAACATTGTAAAATTCAATAAACCTTAAAACCTAATAGAAAATGATTGGTAGGCGATGATTAATATAATTACTATAAATCCATGAGGTGAAATATATTTTTCATGTTCTTTAATCAAACTTAAATCGCTGCATAATTTAAGTTATGACTTCAGTGTTGAAGATTTATTTCCACTGCGTGTGCTGACAGAATGTATAAAAAAAATATGCATTTTATTTGACATGAAAGCTCTTTTTAAGAGTTATTATACCCAAATGAGCTTCAGTGTGTTTTGCATTATTGATGTAGAAAGAAACATAATCTGATGCTCACATAATTATCTTGGGTGTTATCATCCTTAATTCTCAAAGGAGTGCTAAATCTTTGCATACTATTATAGATCAGGGTTGCTGTCTGCATACTCATTTCAGTGGGAATCCGTCGTGTTTACTGATTGAAGATTAGCCATAGATTGCATGAACATTTAAAAGCCACATAATATTACAGATTTACTCTGAGCCTGCTCCATTAGTTGTAAAATATATTCACTTGAGGCCATGCACCACAATATTTCGGTGAGAAAGCCCCGATACCCACAGGATTGAGCTTGTTGATCATATTGCATTGCTGTCGCAGTGGGAGTTGGCTTTGATGTAATATTGTGATATTTCATTTGATTATGCTGATTTGATTGTGCGAGGTCATCCATCCCGCCTGATGTCTCTGATATCCTTCAAAAGCATTTTACTTTATTGGCTTGCTGGTCTACCCAACAGAATTTCAATGGTTGTTTGATGGTATTAATGCACCATTTAAATGCAGACCCCGAAGTTGAGTGGGGGGGCGACACCCATGCGGAGAGAGCATGCATGGAATCTGAAAGTCAGATGTCAGTGGAGTCAGTGGAGGGGAGGAATTTTCTAAAAATGCAGATACTACACAGGAGTGGAATATCAAATGTTCAAATCTTTTTCAGGGATTTTGGAGTGTGACTAAAAAATAAAAAGAAAGAAGGAAGCTCTTCTATTTCAAAACGCACCAAACTTACAATCGCCCACTTCACATTTTTCAAAAAAGGGCTCTGCCAACCATATGCCTTCTTGAAAAAAAACCCAACAACATTTATGCACACAAATGAAGTGAACAGATGTGCAGTACACCTGAGCTGAAACTACCACAATAGTCTTTCTTTTCCATCCCATGACAGATGACTCAACAGGGAACAGAAGGATCCATTATCTCCAACACCACAATGCCGACAGTGTGCTGCCAGTCAAACGATACACTAATTCTAGTCCAGAAAATCGAAAGCATCAAGAAATGAACAGTGCTATGTACAATTTATATAGCCAGTTTTTCTCAACATCTCTCATCATGAGTCTTGCCAACGGAACAGCCATTAGCACTATTACAGAATTAGACATGTAATCAAAACAAACTACATCAAACATGAAACATCTCCATTTCTACTTTGTGAAGGAAAACACTGTCTTGAAGTAACTTGAAGAAAATGAAATGTGTCTGATGAGTCATTGCTTGGGGAAAACAATTCATTTAGTCATACAGAGGTGCTAAGTTATTTATTGCCTGTCAGCATGAGCTGTTAGTTCAATTGAATTCCTTGCTGCAGAAAGAACAGAGACGCTACAGAGGAAATTTAAGGAGAATTACTTTATTTATGCAAACAGGATGTGGTCTTAAAAAAAAAAAAGGACATCAACATTTTTCAATTACTTTTTTCCCTATGGCATTTCTCTGCGGTACCACAGTTACATCTAAACTTTTACATTGAACTCACAGATTCTGTTTCACAGTCATGCTGGTGCTTCTAGCACTTCTTTTACTATCCTTATGGCTAGAAAGAACAAAACACACTGAAAGCACAAACAACGCACACTGAATCCTAATACTTCCTGCTCCAAATTATTTATTTATTTAATATATATATATAGTAAAACAGCAGTAATGTGCATCAAAACAAACATTAGGAAGGAAAGTGCTCGGCCATTTTTTTTGACTTAGCAACAGCAAAGACAGTGTAGCTCCTAAGTAATTGTTGGATTGATAAAATCAGAAAGCCACCTTTGTCACCAAATCTTAAAAAAATTAAATATGGCCCCATGTTCTAATTCAACAGCTGCCATTTTTTAAAATCTCACACTCATGTTGTCAGCGAATTTATGCTGAGCCTGACAAGCCGAGTAAAAAACATTAAACAGCCCCAGCTGTCATTTGTTCACAACCAGATGTACTTAACTTAGCCTCACATGTAGAACTTTGAGCTAACATCAATGTGGCGGGATATCAGTTCGCACAGTTAGCAGTTGCTTGCAGCAATGGGGCAACAAGTAACAATTATTTAATCTGCCGATCCTTTCTTGATTGTTAGAAAACGTAAGGAAAGTTTCCATCCCAGTTACTTAAAGTCCAATCTGTTGTCCTTAAATTTTTGTCAGTCCAAAACCCAAATATATTCAACTAAATATGATATGAATAACATGAAACAGAGAAGAGCAGGACATTGCCATAATCAAGGGGCTAAAAAACTGTATTTTCTGCCATTTTTGCATTTTTTTAAAATTCTCGAACTATTAATAAATTATCAAAATACTTGGCATATGTTTTTCTGTCAAATGAGACATTTTGCAGCAAGGAAACCACAGCTGGCATGCAATTGTAAACGCTTCATGTACATGCTTACTTTTTTGACATGTTAGCATACAAATCATGCTACATTATGAAGCTAAAAGAACAGCTATAGTACAGCCTGCAATTACTGTTTTCATGTACATGTCAAAATTTAGCAGTTAGCCGTTTTAGCTTGAAGGACAACTGAGGCTTCATGAATTGAAAGAGGGTCAAATTACTCATACTCTGAGGACCATGGCAGGCCTACAAATGTATAAAAAGATAACCCATTCAGAACCTGTATGTTCTGGACTGAAGACTAACTGAAGAGTGTTTTTACTTATGTGCTTTTGCTTGTTGGTATTGGTAGCAAGTCTGGGTTGAGGCACATTCCAATGTGTGCATTTTTCCCTCCTGTACATGTTTTCTCTGTAGGGACACTACAACAATTACAATGTTTTTACTACCCAAATCTATAAAACTCTTACTGCACAATACATCTCCAACCCATTCTGTCTTTTAAATTGGGCTCCGCACCGAGTCATTCCACTGTACATTTTAGGGCATCCATCATGGAAATGTGCAAAGAATTGACTTTATAGCAAAGCAGTGGGAACTGATGATGTCTTACAGGGAGAGGTGATTGCAGACAAATGGCATTTTTTGAAATCTATGAAGTTTTTATCACAGTATAAAGCACACGGAACCTATAAAGTTCTACACCCAACGAGCACAGTGTGTCGCTTGTACCTCTTGGAAAAACAGAGAGGGATTACATTATGAGGATTGTTGCTTCCTGAGCAAAAAAAAACTAAAATTCTTGTATAGAAAAAGTTAAACATGAAGTTTAGAGGATAAACCACCCGAAAATACATTTTAAGGACAATTATGCAATAGGCAGAACTAATCAGAGGCTTGGTCACAACGCTGATGAAAATGACAGGTGCAGCTATTAAACAAATAGACCGGTGAGCACAGAAACTTTTTGCACAACCTTGTTTTTGACTTTTATAATAGCACCATTCATGGGAGAATCATACCTCAATATTTTAACATGGATCAGAGGGTTCATTTGAAATCAAAAACTACTCCCTCAACCCAACCAATCATCTCACCTCCATCAATCCACTTTCCAGCCTACTCATTTTGAGATGTGCTTAAAAAGCCATTTATCTGCTCATACCAAATCATAATTGGCATTCTAATAGCAGCAAAATGACACAGAAAAATACTCACCAATCATAGACACTACGAGCACTTTAGAAGCGTTGTATCCCTTTTTACTAAAGCGGACGTTTTCCTCTTCAAATTATCAATGAGCAAAAAAAGATACCTGCACAAAGATGCATAGAGAAAGACACATTTAACCCTCCCCACCCTCATTCTTCCCATAAAATAACCCTTTTAAATGCAAATACCCAGGAGGCATCTGGCTTCTTATCATACATTTCATTGTCTCCTTTGGGGTAACGGGGTAGAGAGCTGTTTTGCTCTGCATCTGCATGTAATTACACACACACACACACACACACACCTTACAGTTCACACACGAACAAAGCAGCTTCAGAATAAATTATAGGGGAAAAAAATGCTACAATATTAGGCGAGGGGATGCTATTAATTTCAGCCGCAACATAGATGAACAAAGAGCAAACATTTTTTACTCTTGTGGATTAAAGTGGCAGGTCCTTTAACTTGATGCATAGGTGAGGACAGCTGGTCTAATTATCTGAGATTTATTTCACTTTTGGGTTTTTCTACATTTTGTCTGTAATGCTGTGAGAGCTATTTCGTTGTCTTTGCCTAACCTGTTGTTGCAAAGCAGCTTGAACAAGATGCAAATGCAAAAAGAAAAAAAAGAGATGGCAGTGCGTGGTATTACTATGCATTCTTCAATCTGACAAGTCAAACAGGTGTACTGCAAAGAAATACTTCAGGTGTCTCTGCTGCAAAACACAGCTGTCTCCTATTTTGTCTGGCAAAGCTCAGCCTACATATGAAACATGTCTTTTTTTCTACTTTTACAACCTCTAACGTGATCCAATTTTCACCCTAACTTAATAAATAAAGTTGACTTTAATTCTGTATTATTTTGACTTTTATGTGAGCAGATAAATCATCTCTTGATCTTCTCTGCACATATTAGACACATTACTGTGAATGTGCTGCCACAGGTGAACACTGCCATCTAGTGACCACAGAGAAAAATGCATTTGGAAATACCATGATGTAAATGATCCTAAAAGACATTCATTCAGTAGGTGTAGGACACGGCCTCGATGTGTTTAATTTTGCATTAAATAGCATATAACATCATTCCAATATGGAGTAATAATACAACGTGATTTGAATGTTACAGGATCAGGAGTTGGAGAGATATTCAGTCCGATGTTGTAAACTCATTCAAACAACAAATAAATCATGCTACAGAATTTTTTGTCACACAAATCTTTTTACCATCACTTGCTTTCATCAGGGCCTTGATGGCCCTGGCCCTCATTTCCAACTCCAGAAGCTCCAGTTGCTGAATTGATGGTGGACCTGCTGCGGGTGCACGACTTGAAGCGGGTGCACCTTGGACAGGTGGACTAACATCTGTGGGCTGTGGAGGTACGCTTTGTTCTTTAGCTTCTTCTTTGGTTGAAGACGAAGAAAAGGCTAAAATCTCACTGACGCTTTTGTCTATGTCGCTTTGGATGTCTTTCTTTGCTTCCGTTGGTTTGGAGCCTGTGGGGGTTTCAGGATTTGCTGGGTCAGGGTTTACGATGGGGTCAGTGCCTTCCCTGCTGCTGTCCACTACTTTCACTGCCACGGCTTTAGCAGTCTGCTCCTCTTTCGATCCCTCTATGTCACTGTCGTAAGTGTCTGCATTTATGCTTAGGACGTCACTCTCCTCTCCTGACCCGCCGCCCTCTGTAAAGAAAATTACACCAAGTTTTTAAACATAAAAATTATCCTTTTTATCGCTTTTCTGTTTTTGAAGTCTTTGATTTGAGTGCCTGGGGGTTGATGTTTCAGCACATTACATATTAATTACCTTGCTTAGGGTCCTCAGTTTTTGCAGATTCTTTGAGGCAAGATGTAGAGTCCACATTATTGTCTTGCCTTAATGGGGGAAAATTAAATGAACACAGCAAAATATAAGAAAAAAAAGCAAACAGTCTACTTTCATTCTGAAATTTTGCACTGCGCAAGTTATCAAAATGTTTCCTCACTGGCTTTCCAAAGTCTCTCCTGTGTTTTCATCACCATTTCCATGTGTCAGTTCCTCCCCTAGAATCAAACGTGAATAAAATTTACGTGAATAAAACATGTTCATTGTAATACCACTGTTTTAAGAGTGTTTTGTCCCAGAAAGTATGAAGCATTGAAAATATTCCCAAACTGGCCTTGAGTCTTACCTGCTAAGATCTGTAAAAGATTTTTCTCTGGGATCGGCTCCAGTTGCTCCCAGCACATCTTTTTTATTTCCTCTAAATTACAGTCCTGTGAATGATAATATGTTTAATAGCATCTTTGGGTTACTTTAATAGCCTCCCAAACAAGCAGCAGAAGCCTAAAGCCTTACATATCTACCTCTATTATATGTCCATTGTCAATTTTTAATGAAACATTCTACACTTTCTACAGTTTGTCTATAGGTATATTTTTAACTTTACTTTTCCATTTTACTATGCAGCTCCATAGCTATTTTATAGCTATAGATATAATCTTACCAGACAATAAACATTCAGTATGTAAAATAGCAATTCTCTTAAAATTATTTGGTGATCTGGAAACTTAAAAAGTGCATTTGGTGACTTTCAACAAAAAGATGGAACAAACCTTTTAATGAAATTATCATTATTTCTCAAGGTGCTGTAGCTTTTTCAGCAACATCTCATACTGTTGGAATTTAGCCAACAATACAAAATATGGCAATATATGTTGGAAAACAACACTTGCCCAGGTACAAATGTGATCCTTAAAACCACAAACTAACCTCAGTAAAAAATGCATTGTCATGGCAAAAGGGACATTTAAGTTTGTGGTGGAGAGACACCTTAAAATGTCATTTAAGGAGCAGCAGTTGAGAAATATTTCTGAGGTTATGCTAAGCCTCTGTACTTTGATCAATAACAATACATACTTTATTCAGCAAGGAAAAACATGTGTTGAGTACATCAGCTGGGAGTGGCTCCAGCCCCCCAACTACCCAGGTTCGAGTTCAGGTTCACATGATCATACAATCACCTTGAGTTCATCAGGCAGCATTTTCCGGAGCTTCTTCTCGCCCAGCACATGAAGACACTGCTCCAGCATCTCCCGTTTCTCAGTGATATAAGCAGTGATGGGTTGGAATGGCAAGCTGAGGTCAAGTCCTCCCTCCTCGATGTCACTGCCAATCCTGTCCAGCTCTGCGTCAGCGAGATCATCCTTTGAGTCCTGCTTAAGGAAACCAATAGGTTACTGAGACACTGTGTCTGAACTTTAACAAGAAGTTTAAATTCTGTATTGATGGTTTTAAATATTCTGATTCTTTTGTTTTGTTATGCTTCTTTCACATGAATAATAAATTAAATCAAACAGTTTGTTATGTTACTTATAGCAGAAAGACGTTTCCTGTGTTATTCAAACGTTAAAAAGTCCTAAAAACTCTTAGGTTAGTTTTATCTAGATTAAACTAGTGCAATAACACAGCAGCCCTCTGTAAATTCCTAATGAAAGTGTTTAATTTTGTGAAAATCATTTTACAGAGAAGTTAATTCAACCTGATGGTCACGATCACATGGAGGCTGAGTTTGTGATGGTTAACTGTATTTGGTTTCATTGATGTTTTTCTTTGTTTATTGATGTTTGCCCACACTGTACAACTGTTCAAAACAGTTTAACCTTCTTTAATTTAACAGCTTCACCTAATAATGTTATATATGTAACAGTATTAGAACGTTACTGTTAACCACTGCTAGGTTGCAGTATTAGAAGTTCTAACACTGCAACATTGTAACAGTGTTTTACAGTCATGTTCTAAATTAGAACTTTACTGTAAAACACTGTTACAGTGTTACAGCATTAGAACGTTACTGTAAAACACTGTTACAGCATTAGAACCTTACTGTAAAACTGTTACAATGTTGCATCATTAGAACGTTAGTTACTGTAAAACACTACTACAATGTTGCAGTATTAGAATGTTACTGTAAAACTGTTACAATGTTGCAGCATTAGAACGTTAGTTACTGTAAAACTGTTACAATGTTGCAGCATTAGAACGTTAGTTATTGTAAAACACTACTACAATGTAACAGTATTAGAATATTACAGTAAAACACTGTCACAATGCAACAGTATTAGAACATCACTGTAAAACTGCTACAATGTTGCAGCATTAGAACGTTAGTTACTGTAAAACAATACTGCAATGTTGCAGTATTAGAATGTTACTGTAAAACACTGCTACAATGTTGCAACATTAGAACATTACTGTTAAACACTGCTACAATGTTGCAGCTTAAGAACGTTAGTAACTGTAAAACACTGCTACAATGTAACAGTGTTAGAATGTTACTGAAAAACACAGTTCCAATGTTGCATCATTAGAACGTTAGTTATTGTCAAACACTACTACAATGTAAGAGTATTAAAAAGTTACAGTAAAACACTACTACAATGTAACAGTATTAGAACGTTACAGTAAAACACTACTACAGTGTAACAGTATTAGAATGTTACTGTAAAACAATACTACAATGTAACAGTATTAAAACATTACTGTAAAACACTGTTACAATGTTGCAGTATTAGAATGTTACAGTAAAACACTGTTACAATGTTGCATCATTAGAACGTTAGTTACTGTAAAACGCTACTACAATGTAACAGTATTAGAACGTTACTGTAATGCTGTTACAATGTTGCATCATTAGAACGTGAGTTATTGTAAAACACCACTAAAATGTTGCAGTATTAGAACATTACTGTAAAACACTGTTACAATGTTGCAGCATTAGAACGTTATTGTAAAACACTTCTACACTGTTGCAGAATTAGAAAGTAACTGTAAAATAATGCTACAATGTTGCAGTTTGAACTTTAGTTACTGTAAAACACGTCTACAATGTTGCAGTATTAGAACTTTGGAACGTCGGTGTTTATATTTAGCTAACGAACAGCAGCAAACGTTCTTTGAGTTCAGTTGAAGCTGATAAGTGATTAAATCAAACAGATGCTTCACCACAGCTCGACTAAAGTTGGGTATACAATTCAAACGACGTTGTTCTGGGAAGCGACCAAATTTCAACTGAACTCCCTATTCTATGGTTCGATAGACAAACATAACTATAGCAGTACAGATACACTGGACATGTCTACACCAAGTAAGACTAAATATCTTACCTCCAAGTTGGATTCCGCGCTTCTGCGTTTACTGCTGTCGTGTCGTTCTTCAGATTGTGAGTGTTTCCGCTTCTTTTCAGAGCTACTTGATTTCTTTTTAAGCATTGCCACGGCAAATACAGCGGTCTATCTCCAGAAACCGTTTGCTCGTGAGCTCACTTGCTAAAGTTGAAAGGCGCGGGGAAAACACGTCATCAGCAAGCGACAAGTTCCTTTTCCGGTGTTGACGTTTAAAAAGGCTTTCTTTTTGTTACCGCCAACTATTGGGCTGGAGCGTTACTGCACGTCTGTTTTCTCTAAATTTACCAAGAAAACGGCTAAACAATTTCGGATTTTTCGCAGCAACTTCTGACTTGTGAATTAATGTTGTGAATTAAAATTGTTCCCTTATTAATATCAGAAGCTTGTGTTTTAGTATCTTACTTAGTATCTACTGTACAATAATTCAGAATAGTTTTTTAATGTGGTAAAGAATGATTTTATAATGTATAGCGTTACTACCAAACTTAATTAAATGAGCATTGCCGTGCTAGATTACAACCATATGTCCCTTATTGGTGACTGTACCTTTAAGTTCCCATATTCTAACTAACAAGTCTTCCTGTGGGTACAACAACAAAGACTGCCATATCATATTCTGTTAATCTTATAGCTGCACAACCAGCTGGAGTTCGGCTGAACCTTGATGTGCCGTTCCTGTGACCTCTCAAGCTGTTGATGGAAGTGCAAATACATTCAAACTGTATTCCATCAACATTTTACACTTCAAAGCTTGCTCGGATTACTAGTGACAGTCAATCACATACCTCTTTCTGTATTTCACACGGTCTTGCCATCTCCCAGTTTCCATCTGCCTCACCATTTCATCAAATACTGTGCATTGGATTCATTACTGCAAAAACCTTCAAACCCACTGCCACTGCTCATTTACATCTTTCAGGTTTTCCTATTGTAAATCAGACTATCCTCATTGGTAATGCATGCTTTTTTCAAAGGAATTTACAAAGGAATTTGGGGTCGCATAATAATGACAGGTGACAAATGTTTGCAGAACTTAAGAAACACTAATAATTTTTCAAAACAAAGAGACATGAAAATGTACTTTTATGGTTTTCGTGCATTATGCATGGCCCATAGAAAACATGTAAAACAAGACATGAAACATAAACAGTGAAAGTATTATCATGCAGTGGTAAAATGATGATGATAACGATGATGATACAGAGATTCTGTTCTGCAGACATATACATTGCAAATTAGATCGACAAGAAGATAGATGTATATATATCCTCAGACAGGTAAATATTTTATATCATATAATAAATATTTTATATTATAATAGTCAATGGCTCTGTAGAGAGCAGAATCCATATATACTTATAAAATTAAAGACAGACGAACATTAAAAAAGTTCTCCTCACTGGAGCTGAATTACATTTCCCCATTAAACATATCCCATCAGTATGCCCTCCTTATTACCACCCAGGTAGCCATGCATTTTCTTTAGCTGGACCGAGACACAGGTTTCAAGGTGGTGACGACACAAGCAAGCTGTAAATCACTCTAATTGGCTTCCCCGCCTCTGCCTAAAATCAGGCGGGAGCCAATGCAATGGCTGCCCAGGCGCCATGGCGACAGCTGTCTCCACATAATGCAGGTTGTTATCCTGATGCCATCCACCAAATTATGCAGTGGATATGGTGGGAGGTGCGCATCGATCACAATCACGTCACAATGTGTTTTCTTTGCAACATCTGCTCCCATGTGTCTGGATATCACCTCGTTAAAAGGGCAATGATGGAGCTGGCTCTGTTGAAGGGGACACTGCATGTGAGAGCCATGAAATCGGAAAAACAACAACACTTTCTATATGTGTGTGTAGGTTCACAGACCTATAGCCTAAACCAATTACAAAAAGCATGTCACAGAGTTTTATCATAAGAGTACATTCTATTCACAAAAGCACATTGTTGCATTATTACAGCAATAGTGTTTAATGATTCTCACTTTGTCTTCAAAAGAGTTCTTGTTGAATACACATCAATCTGTCGTCTAATGAGGGAATTTATCTTATCAAGAGATGTGCAGCAGTTAGTTAAATGATTTTGCTATTTTCCTCATTTGATTCAGTTTAGTTGCACATAAAATGAAGAATCACAGAAATGAGCAAAAACGTTGAATTACTTAAATTGAAATTAAAAAGCTTGAGGAGCTCACTCCAAAGGAAACAAAGAAGAAGAACCAAGACCATAAGTGCATAAGAAACATAAACAAACAAAAAAACAGGAAACTGGTATAAAACACAATATAAAATAAATTCAGTTAATCTGGAAAAACAAAAATCTATATTGTTTTCAGGCCAAGATGTCTGATGATGATTTTATAGTTGAAAGGCATGAGTAAATAATTGCAGATGTACTTTGATCAGAAATCTGCACTTGATCATGTACATCATTGTGAGAAAAAACTTAAGCTATAAGACATTTTAAAGCCAATTATCAGAGAATATCAATGTAAATTTAACCTGTGCCTATTCTCGTCCTTATATATATTCACACCCATCAAATTCCAGCACATCTGAATGCCTTGCTTGAAGCACAGTTATACAAGTTCCAAGTGTGAACAGATAGCTCTCCAATCAACACATGTCCTTGACAAATCAACACCTATTGACAGTGGGATTGAAAGAATAACAACTTCTCTGTCAACTGAGATAAATGGAGCTGTTCTTTTTAACTCAGTTAATTTGACACATACCTGAGTCTCAGCCTCAGATAAAGTTATGCTTTAAGTTGTTATTCCCCTTACATATATATATATATATATATATATATATATATATATATATATATATATATATATATATATATATAAAATATTCACAACACCAAACAGTTTGTAAAGTCAGTGCAGGTAACTAGTTTTATTAAATATTTGAGGCTAACATATGATAAAAGGTAGGTTGCCTGTTGCTTCCTCCTAATAAGACCCACAGGAGTGTTTCCTAAATTAGTGCTCCTACCAGGGGGCAAAAGATCAACACGTCTCTGTACCTAAATGTAACAGTCATTGTTTTAAACAGGTTGTTAACAATGTTTGGTTAGGGTTAGGAAATAAAAATGAAGTAGGCCTTGGAGATTATAATTTGGTGTAAAATACCTGCCTAAAGTGACATATTTACAGTCGTTCTATAAGTTCTGTTAGTAAAGGCGTTGATGTAAAAGGTTGCAGTTTTTAATATGTGGCTCAAGTTGTCAAACTGTCTGAGTCTAGTTTAGTTTAGGCAGCAAAAGTACATGGTTAGGGTTAGGAAACAAAAATGAAGTAGGCATAGAAAACATAGTTTGGTGTTAAACACCTGCCTGAAGTGACATAGTTACGGTATTCCAGTAAATTCTGTTAGTAATGTCGGTGATGTAAAATGTTGCAGTTTTTAATATGTGGTTCAAGTTGTCAAATGGTCTGAATTGGTTAGGTTTAGGCACTAAAACTACATGGTTAGGCTCAAGACAACATCGTTTTCAGTAAAATAGCTCCTGCTACATGTGAGGTTGTTATGGTAATTACGTAGGTGACATAAAATGTGACCTAGCTGCTAAGCTAAATTATAGACGTTACTTAAATTAAAATGACAATGTTGACTTGACCTCTGCCTTGGCTCTGTCATAATTTCTACAGCTACTTGAGGGTGCTGCCGAACAATAAATGGAAGTATGAGTTGGAATAAGCTGCTAAACAAACAACATATGGGGTTGTTTTTCGATGGGGAGAACAGTCTTGAATCTTCTCATGTGGTCAGTTCCACCGTGTCCTTAAAATCAGTGATCCTGTAGTACAGCAGTACAACTGGAAGTCAATTGACCAACCGAACACTCATCTCCCCACTTAGGATGGCAGAAAAATATAACCAAAGCCCCTTCTGAGCCTACTTAACAACATCTCATATCTAGTTCTTTGATACAGAGTCTCTCAAGAGACCATTGACATTGAGACGCCATAATAATGATGTAGCTATACAGACAGTGGCCCTTCGCTAAAGGGTTTGGAGATGGGTCTTCTAGAAATCCCCTCCTATGACCACAGACTCACAGCAGCTCCACAGCAAAAGTGAAGAGAACCAGCAAAATATCTGTGCAAGCCTGGGTCTTAATTCAGCCGATTTTAATGGCTGTCCAGTGTCCCTAACTATGCTTTCAGTAAGTATCCTCAGCTGACATCCCTGATAACAGTTTGCTTTATAAGCTTCAATTATCCGAACACAGCTTTGTGCAGCCGGCTGACACTTGTCACCAATTAAATTTAACTAACATATTAGTTGTCAGTTGTTGTAAAATTATAACCAGTGGATACCATTTTGTCTTAATAACTATACTTCTCCACATTTTTAGAAGTGCGATATATCTGCCAGCAAATTGCCTTGTTTAAATAACCTTGCTATAGTTTGGGGCTCTGAAATCGTAACATTTAATAAAGGTGAGGAAAAAAATGATTGGATTGCACTTGTTCTGGATATCACTGCCAGTAAGTCACAAAATTAAATATTCATGTTTACATTATTTTCACTATATACCGATGACAAATTCACAGTTTAATGCCTCTGTTTGCTGACATTCACAGTGATGGCTAAGGAACCTGTATTGCATTAAAAAAGATTAAATGGTTGAAAATAACCCAGCTACAGTATGTAATCCTAAACAATTATAGAAGAAGACAGCACATGTTGCAATTATTGGCTAAATATTCAACAGTTTTAAGTCTTGGAACTGATAGCAGCACATAAAAACGTTGAATAATGGCACTAAAGAACTAATCACTCTCTTTCTGGCTCAGGGTCGCAATACAACAGCTCTCCTGCTTCCCCCATTCAGCATGTTGTTAACTTAAATATCAATTGTTCTCACTTAAGCAGCAGCTTTTCTCCACAGAGCTGCTAGGCAGCTTGTTAGAGGACTGCAAAAACAAGGCAGTGTGTACACAGTTGTTGCCTTGAGTAATGAAAGCCAGAGATGTCTATTAAAAATCTATTAATTGCCTCACACAGACTTGTAGGAGAACTGTAGCTCATCAAGAACAGTCGATCGCTCATTGCTGAGAGAAGGATTTTTGAATCAGGTGGGATTCAAAACAGGAAAAGAGAAACAATGTTGCCTCATGGTTTTTACTAGTCAGTGTATACTATAGCAGAGGCATCTTTAAAATATTCATGAGCCCACTGAGGTTTGAATTAGACATGTTAAAGTGCACCATGTGTACAGACTTGTTGGAATAAGACAAATAAGTGGGACCTTCGAGGGATCGTCATGATTAAAATTCTGTCAGACTTTACTGCCTCGGGAACATTTAGGAGAAGTTTCCAAGATATAGTTGCACTTAGAGTAAATTAAGAGTACATAACTAAAGTAGCAGAAGCCACTTCTACTTTGCCCTTCTTGGAGTTCTCATGTGCAGCAAATATATGAATAAAGAAACTATTTTCTAGGGCCTTAAAGAAATGCGAAAGAATATTATAAATAATAAGTTAATAATGTACAACAAAAAAGAATATCAAGTCAGTGGAGAAAGTAACAACATGTAAATGTTGCATGTAAAAGTTTGCATTGTACCTCCAGGACTTCTCACCCATATTGACTTAGAATTGGAAACTGTTTAGCAAAAGTTTTAGAACTAGCAGGAAATACGCAGGTAAACATTGTTTGGTCAACTGCTGTTTGCAAACTTACAGTCCTAGAGATTTTAATTAAAAATTAAACCCAATTTTTGAGACTGTTTAAGGTCACCATTTTCTGAGCAATAGCCACTAAATGCAATTACATCCTATCAAAGCCTGATTCAGCCCTGATACATAGTTGTTACACAGAACTACACAGTGTTTCCATGTAGTCTTTATTCCTTTTGATAATGTTTGACCTCATATTTCTATGGAATTGAGTCCCTGATTAAATGTTCGCTGTGGCTCAACTAAACAAAAGTCCATGGCAACTAAGTAAACTCAATCTGCTGATGAGGAATGTGCACTATGGTTGAAAGCAGTGCCGGGGAGTAACTAGTTATATGTAACAGCGCTATATGATGGAATCACAAAATAAAAGTAATTTTAATCTGTTAGTTGCTGAGAAAAATATGTAGTAAATTACAGTTACAAGTCTAAATATGTTTGTGGGTGGTAACAAGCTTATATGTAGACTGTATATAGTCACATTTTGAGCTAGATCTTAAGAATTTTTAATTTTCCCTTGTTTGTTTGAATTTGCACTGACTCTCATCTGCCAATCAAACCTCTACACATTACTTTAAGCAACCTGAGTCACACCAATATTAAAACATTTGTTAGGTAAGTATTCAGATTTAACAAACTACGTTTTAACAGGGTAACTAGTCGTCTGCAACTTATTACATATCTGATGTAACCTTCCCAACACTGGTGACAAGACACAGAAACAGTATTCTATACTCTTGGAGAATTTTTTTTTCTTTACTCTTAGAAAAACATATAATAAAGAATAAGTGACAGATGTAGCATGGCTTGGCATATATTCAGCTTTCCATAATTCTCTACTTTACCTTTGAAAATGTGGTTTGCCAAACATCCTAATGCATTACTTTAAGTGAAACTGGCTTTTAATATTTCTCATGAGACTTGGAGCAAATTTATGCTTCATTCCTCCATCCCAAGTGGAAATCATCTGGAGAATATCCGTCTTAAATCTACACCCAAGGAAAATAAAAAAGAGGCTTTTTTCACAGGCAGTGTGCATCTCACATAAACCAGTCAAGTGATGTCAGTCATACTCATATTCCAGCTGTCGCTGCAGTATTTTTTCTACTGGGATAAGCCTCTCACTACTTAGGCTATAAGCCTTGAAATTGTTTACTAAATAATAAGATAAAAAGTGCATTTCTTCATAGGACAGGCTGGGAGATAACGCAGTGGAAGAGGGATGAAAACGACACTGACATGTCTCATCTGCACACATTCATGTGGGACCAGCTTAGGAATAAGCAACATGTAAAGGAGTGTGTGGGAATATGGTGAGGAGATATCGGGAACTTAACCCATCTGCACTCTTGCCGAGAAAGAGCAATGAACTTTGAAGCTTCTTTGGAGCACAACCAGCAGCTCACTTGCAAGGTTCCCAGGAGCTGTGCTCTGTGTGCGTTCGAGTTAGAGAGAGTGAACAAGCAGGGAGAGATAGCCTGTCGGGTCTAGAAGGGTGAGATGAGGACCAGGCACAGGATGGGATTTGCTCTTCCTCTCGCCTTTGATTCAGTAATTGAGGGTTAAGATTGGGAGGGAAACTGACAGGCTCTTGGCCCTCAAGGGCCAACCCCTAGCCTCCCAGAATCCACAGGCACTGGTTCATTCCCTGGACACTCAGCCTAGGTTGGGGCCATACATTTCTCATTTAATAGAGAACAGAAATGGAGAGCAAGATGGGCTCATTGTTATCTTCTTGCTTTGGGGATTGTCTGAGGCTATACTTACCACCTGGCTGGCTTCTTCTGCCAAAACACAGCAACTTTCCAGGAACAAAAGGAAGGTTACCTGAAGTAAAGGACAAAACTGGTTTCAGAGTGGACAACAGGAAATTGTTGCAAATCCCAGTGTTCCATCCCTTTGGAAAATGTACAACATGGTTACTGTAAAATGGATCATATACAGTCAACATGAAATCATTTGTGGTATGTTAACTTATATGTGGTACATGGTTTTTATTATTGATAAATCTGCCAATTATTCACTCAATTCTCAAGTTAATTAAGTCTGTGAAATGTCAGAAAATAGTGGAAAATGTCCGTCCCAGTTTCCAAGGTGAAGTGTTTAAATGTCTTGTTGGTCTTAAACCCAAATTCAGTTTAATATGATATAAAACAGAGAAAAGCACAAAATCTAAATAATTAACACCTTGAGGAACACAATAGATTTTTTTTTCTGATCTTTTGATGTGTTTTGGTATAAAAAAACATTTGATATATATTTTGGAGATTTCCGCAAGCATTTTACACTGATTGGATGGCAAGCACTTCTGTTAAGAAACCTGCTGAGAAACAGCCTTATTACCCTCTGTATTTCAATATTCCTAAGAAAACAATACATCATCTGAATGCCCTAGGTCTATAGATTGTGGTTGTAAAGTTTCACACAGCTGTGATATCCTAGAGGTCACAACAGGTCATTTAATACAGTGAGGTCAAGTTTCATTAAATGTTCTCACTACAATGCAATGCTATTATGGGGAATTACATAATCACACATCAATAAAATTGGGCTTATTCAATCCACAAAAGTATCAGTTTCCAGTCAAACCCAATTGATGTAATTCCAGTAAGTGTGGAACGCTGGGCACTCCTCACCTTGAATGGTCGCCGTCTTAGGGGCGGGACCAGTGACCTATATCAAACATGAAAATGGCAGGTGAGGAAGCTGCAGCGGTTACAAACTATACGAATGTATGCATTTTTTTTCACTTGGTGCCACTCCTGTAGTCAGATAGAAGCTATTACTTTATCAGCCTGAATTGAATGACTACTGATATGCCATGATGCATTGCATTGCTGATAAAAAAAAACCCAAAAAACATTGCTACAAAAATATTTGTCCCTTTTCGGATGTAGCCCGCAACTCCTTTTATAAAAAAATTCATACAAGTTGCATCAGTGAACTGTAAAAATGAAAATTCCAATTACAGAAGCCAATATATATCTACTGTATAATAAATTTCTCTGCATTCTCGATGTCAATTAAAAAAGCATAGCAAGCACACAAAATCATGTTTTTCTCTTATTATCTTCAACAATCAGGCTCCCGAAGTCAAAAAGTACTAATTAAAATGCTGTTTAAATCCTTAATGTAATGTTTGATTGGAATAGGTTATTCATACCTCATAAAAAGCTTTTTTCTTTCAAATGGACTACATAAAACATGCAATATACCCTAACGTGAATCCGAGAGATTCAGCGGCCGAAGTACTGGCAAAAACAGAGAAAAGTTTGATCCATCCCAAGGTAGCTTTGAAGGGACAAGCCTTTGCAGCAACCTTTAAGTATGATTGACAGCAGCCAAGCCTGACATATTAGTGCCATTTCCAACTGTCAGAGGGATATTTACAGTCACATAAGCCCAGGATTTATCCATGACTAATTTTTGGAGCAATTTCTCTCTGAACTCTATCTTTAAAAGACTTTCTGAGAGGAAATCTGAATCAGGTCAGATAAAAAAAATATATGAAACGCTACCTCAAAGACCATTTAAACATGTGTAAACAAATAGAAACTGCTACACACTATATATACTGTATATCCCTCTTCAGAAGTTCTGTAGAGGAGGATATGTATTAAAGCTTTAAAAAGAACTACCGTAAGTTTAACTACATAAAACACAGGTCTTACCCTTAGTATTACCATAGATGGCACTGTTTCATTGCAGAAGACAGAGACTGGCTCTTTGCTGCCTAGAAACAATGATGCAGCGGCAACTCAACATGAGTATGATGTCATGCTGTGACAAGCAACAAACATGATAGATGTTGTTTAAGTTATAACAAAAAGTAAAACATGTGAAGTGTATATAGACTATGTTGCTGCATGATTCTGTAGTTTTATAGTTTCTCTGTGCTTTGCTTTCCATTCAAGTAAATATGTTGAGATTTACTGTCTGGCATGTTTAGTAAACCTTTTACATATGATATGGTTCCTGTTTAAGGATACATGACAGACGCGGTGGTGGAAGAGAATAATGATTTTCCTGCCATCAGGCTGTAGAGGGAAGAAGTGGGAGTGACTGTTCAGGAGTCTGGACACTGTCTGGACAAAAATGTCTTTTGTGAGTCTCAAGTGTATATTAAAGCCCCTCTATGCAGAATATTAACTTCAGCGTATCATTCTCAATTTAATTTTGATTGCACAGAATGGCTATAGAACAATTTTAATCTTGGCATAATTGATTTACTCTATGTGTTGACTGTGGCTGAGGACAATTTGGTGTGAACTGTGAAGGGCTGACTCATGGCATAAAGGAGGAACCGCACAGGTGACTGATTTGCTATACCTCATTAATATCAAGCCTGATATTCATATTTTAAAAAAGCATTTTGGCTCAGTGTAGTTTTAACTGAAATACCAGGCAGAGAAAGCATTTCCATATCGGTGCCATTGTTCAGTTTGAATCATGGATTCTTTAGCCATCAGCTTTAGCTGTACTTTATATAGCTAACATGCTAATGATGTTGCTAACATGCTGAACTAAGCTGGTGGTAATTTAAGTTGTGTAGAGTTTTAATACATTTTTTATGGTATGCCTGAGGAAAATGTTGATAATCCCAACCACCTCTTTATTTTGCCTCTGTCATTATGCATTTGCATTTCCTGAATTACATTTGCTTGCTTGCTGAATTGCTGAATTTGGCCTTATCTATGTTGCAGTTGTGTTCTCACAATTTACACATATGAACAGTTAACAGTTAGCATGGCTGTAGCCTGTCTGTGCTGTCTGTAGTGGTCTTTGTGCAACCTGTCATTTAATATTGACATGAACTAACATTAACATTTACTCAATGGTAAGAAATGTAATAATATTTAGAATTCTACACTATATAAAGATTGATAACAATTTTATTTAACAGTGCTATGGTTTTAAATATGGATTGGTTGACATTTACAAAAAGCAATAATTCAATATATTAGAAGGTAGTTTAATCATCCAAATACACAATTTCAATTAGGGAAGGCTAAAAAAATCAATGCACAAATACATATATGCACAGGAAATGAAGGAAGTGGACAGGGGCCCAGAGTTGTCTCAGAGCCCCATTCTCAACATCGGCTATAGCGCTGGAAGTAAGTTAGCATTTTAACGCCCCGGGGGCTAACCTCTAAAATTCATTAAACAAAGACATTAAACGTCATCACGCCTGACACAGACGCCACCCTCCCACTAGTCTGCCTCACAGCCTCTAGTCCTGTTTTTCAGTGCTCTTTGCTCTCTACTGTTGTAGATTGTAAATTATGTTAACAATTTATTAGGCTATGTATGCGCTAGCGTGTCCAAACCACTGGTTAATATGTTGGAGACCTTCAGGTAGTGTTGGAAGTGAACGGTAGTGATGTTGAAATCATGCAACGTGGTGTAATTCACAATAGCATAGCGTTAGCTTTTTAATTTCGGCGGCTGCATTAACGTCATAAAAGTGGTGTTCATTTGTAAAGATTATACTGATGAACAAAACCTGTCAGCATGTGTTTGCCCCAGAGCTTATTTTCTGCAATGATCCAAAATCCAATGCAAAAATCCCATAGGGGAATTCTCAATAGTTTCCATGGTGATGCTACCTCCGGGTCAGCATACAAAAATATGTAATTTTATTTTCTCTCTATAGTGCCCTTGAGCATGGCTCTGTTTAATCTGGGCAATTTAACTGATGTGTGTGAAGGTAAATCAGAGCATCGGTGCTGAAGGAGTTTGCCTGCTGAGCAAAACTTAACGGGATACGTTAAGGTTATATACACACACATATATAAACTCACACACATTGTAGGGCGATATCAAATAGGCAGGACCTGGGACTGTCATGCACTGTCAATCAGCCGCCCTTCAGCTCTTTGGTTGGAGGAACAAAAAAGCCTCCAGTGAGCAGACTGATGACTGATTATGCCTGACAATAACGTTTCAAAAGCATCACGCCTCCTAAATATGACAAAGCAAAGCGCTGGGTGTGGGCTGCTGCAATCCCCAAACTACTTTCAACTTCAACTGAGTGCTGCAAAACTACAAAATGCAATACATCACTGATGCTTTAACTATTGATGTTCTCCTGTCACTGGTCCACTGTGTACCCTCATCATCCATCACAAGTTCCTACCTGTCTCTTCTCTTCCTCCTTACACCTGTACTCTTTACAAATGAGCTCCCAGGATGCAGCCTGTCTCTCCAACCGATATCAGCCGTTTCACACTATTCTTCACAGTGGAGCTGAAGTGTTAGCTCAGATAAAACAGCTCTATATCTGAGCCCAACAGTCAGATCGATAACTGGGGCGGATATGAATGCAGATCATGATTTTGCTTCGCTGTGAAAATGAAAGGCCTCACAAATGAAGGCAAACAAAGAGCATTTTGGTTCTAGTTGGGCTCGAAATAGCCCATCTTGATTTTTTTTCCAATCAGAATTGCAGATTAGAAATTTGCACATCTATGTGAGAGAAAAACATATGCATATTAGCAGTTACATAAATTTCACACATTAACAGAAAACAAAGGTCAATGTAAGGTTATTAAGAAACCTTGTAATACTTCACTAGACGTGGCCTCAAGTGTTTCTCCGCCTACACAGTGCCAATCAAAGTTTCAATCTGCTTTAGTGACCAATTTGGAAGCCAATCTAAGGTGTAAAATGCAGATGTCTAAGGTGTGAAAATGTTTCCTGGCAGGGATACTCCCCGTGGTGTTTACACGCTTTTCTGTTTTTCACACACTGAAATGGTGCCAGTTCCTAAAATCAAGTATATATCGGCATCGGTGGAATATAAATTTCTAGATGGCTATGACTGTGCTAAAAAAACAAAAAACAATCTGTGGTTTGTATGGGTGCCTTCTTGCCTGGATTTTTTCTGTCAAATTCTAACAAATACTATACTTTTCTTCTAACTGTCCACTTAGAGATAACATTCTGTTGAGCTTTTCTTGAACAAAACACAGATGGCAGACTTGTCTCCTCTCAAAAATGTCAATATAAGGCGTTTTGTACATGCAGAGTTTAAATGGCGGATATCACACTCCGGGTGGGAAGGAGGTGAGGTGTAAAACAAAAGTAAATCACTTTTTTTTACATAACTTACGTTTTTTATGTAAATTCTGTGGCTCACGTCACCCTCGCGACACTTCTGGCATTTACATACATCTTTTTTTACTGTTTGTCGCTATAATGCTATATTATGCTATTGTCTTTTATAGCGTCTAACCAGGAGGTTTTTGCCCTAGGTCAGTGGTTTTGTAGCCTAAATTCCCTGCAACTGCAGCCTGTTTTACAACCGCGAACCATACGTATATGTATATGTATATCATTTTGAAAAACACTCATATGTGCTGGGTTATGGACAAACGGTCTATTCTGTTGTTTAGGTTTGACATCTTGTGTACTGATTGTGATTTTCCTGTTTCTTGGTTAGCTTTCACTGCTTTAGAGAATAGTTGTGATTTCTCCAAGGTCATGGTGAAACAATACTCTTTACAGTTCATTGGTCGATGTGATCATTCCTTTTGTCCATAGTGCCCATGAAGAGATCCCTTCCTGCAGTGGTTATAATGTAGCAGACCCACATGCATGAATAAATGATAAATATTGCCTAAATTTGCTGATACAAAATTAGGCTTATGCAGTTGAGTTAGATGAATCAAGTTTTGTACAAAATTCATTATTTGTGTTTGTCATAGAACACCTGCATGTGCAAAAAATGTGTTTGAGCATTCTCCTTCTTCAGACAACTTTATTTTGGATCCCATTGATTAACTGCCAACGTTTGTTCTGCTTTGACAGATTTTTGTTTTTATCCGAAAAAAAGCATGGACCAACAATTATGATTAAAAGACAGAGAAGAGCCTATTATGTGCAATACTCTCTTTCCAATCTGCCCACGCCCACTGCTAGGTTTCCGAAATGCTCCAAATATTTAAATTTGTTGCATGCAGTCGCAGTAACCTCTGATCAGGGCATCCGTGGCCCCGTTGGTAGAGTGGTGGCGCACTGATCGGAGGGTTGGTGGTTCGATCCCTGACCATGGCAGCCTACATGTCGAAGTATCCTTGAGCAAGATACTGAACACCAAATTGTGTGTGTGTGAATGGGTGAATGAGCGTAGTGTGTAGGATAAAGTGCTTTGGATAAAAGCACTATATAAGTGCACTCCATATACCATCTCCATTCTCTCTCTTGCTTATCAACACACAGCATTAAGTTATTGAAGAAAGAAAATAAAGATTTATTGGAGGATTATCTGTAGCCCTTCTCCCATTCTTTCTTTTCCCCCCCCCTATGTAGTTTATTTTTTCTCTGAAATTGATCTAACACATACACTGCTAAGTCATTGTAATTTAAATCTTATCCAAACTGTAAAATATAAAAGCATTTTGTGTGTCCTTGGACAGTGTTTGCTTGCTGTGCTGCACTGGAAATGTGGTGCAAAAACAAACAGTGACAGTGGCCTGGTAGAATAAATAAGCAACCCCAAAACTGTCATGGGATTTTGATTTAAATGTTGCTAAACTGGTGCATGGAAATAAGTACATGATATAATCTTTATTCCAACCAGCCCTGGCCCCTCCACTTGGTGGGAGCAGCCAGGGAGTAGTTCTGACCACTTTGGCATTTTTAGGCCACAATGCAGTCATTTTTTCTGATTGAGCACACCAATCATTAGCCACTGCACTGTATGTTAGCATGAGATAAGCCGATGGGCGTGGCATCACCCCATTGACATGGTAGATCATGGCTTTGATGGAGTAAGCTGACCTATGTCCCTGTGTCCTACACCGCTTGGCACGACCTGCTCATTAGCAGGTCCAAGGGTCCAAACCTGCCATCTGTCCCAAGGCTAAGGTTCACAGGGGCCCCCACTGTGCCCCATTGCACTCTCCGTGGCCCTCCCAGTCAAGATGCCAAGGAGCAGAAGGTGACATTCCAACTTTCTGTCTCTCTCGCTCAACTCCAGCTCCAGTCAACTCCGGGTTAGGTTTATTCTGAGAAAGCTTGGATCCAAGTGCGGCTTCGCACTGCTTTCACTGACTACAAAAAGAGGTGGAGAGAGTTGGGTGTGTTTGTTTACAATGTGAAGAAGGAGCAGGGGAGAGGCTATATAGTCTCAAATCGGTAGCATCTGACTTTGAACGTCTCACTGTGCAATTCTGTGAACATGCACTCCCTGTGCACATTAACTTGTACCTATTGGCAGCATGTGCAGGGGGGGGATGAGGATGGGCAGAAAGATGTTCAAAATATCTCTCTTTCCCCTAAAACACTTTTTCCAGGGGGCATTGATACTTGATAGAGATGTGCATGCGTAGCTCAGCATGACAACGCTCACTGCTCTCCTCTAAAAGTCAAACAGAAAGACAGAGGGGAGGTATAGAAAGAGGAGAATCAGGAGTGGTGGGAGGCGGGAGTGAGAGATGGGGAGACGGTGCCGCAACTCTCCTGTCAGAGCCTGAAGCCTGACTAGCGCTGACGTTCATCTCATGTGTCACCCAGACTGAAATTAAGTTGGGCTTTGACAGTCATAAATCAGGGCCAGACCCTTCGCAACTGTTGCGACTATAAATGAATTTCACCATTTAATCACTTTTAATCTCTGTTCTCTACAGGTACATCTTCACTCAACCGAAAATAGATTTTATAAAGAATGTAAGTAATGTCTTTAAAGGAAGGTTGTTAAAGAATTTATTTTCCGCACTCTATTAGATGTGATAGACTAATCAATTTGTTTTCAATCACAGTAATGAAAGATTTGAATGCTACTGTCTGCAAAAAAAGAAGTGTGTGAAGAACAATCCGTCCTTACTTTGCTTTTTCTTTGTTGGCATGTGCAATAAGTAAATCATGTGCTGCTAAATCATCAGCAATATAAACATTAAAGAGTTTCACATAACTCTTAATGCATTTGTTATGTATAGCAGGATAAAAGCTGACATTCCAGTTAGATGGACAGGTAAAAAAAAAAACTTGCTACCACTTTCATATATTCACATAATCTTTCCTACACACCATATACTATGATCTACTGTTCAGTACAAAGATGACATACAGTATATCCACACTTGTGATACCGCAATCTTATTCCTGACCTGAACCACAAGAGGCCAGTAACAGAACATCTGATCAATATGTACACTGCAATTCAACAATGCCAACATTTCTCATGTATGGAATGCTATTTCAGTTCATATTAAAATAATAAATGAATGCCTATGTAATAAATATAATAGGCTATGAAATACATTTTGAAATAAATAAACAAGGCAAAACATGTATATACATATAAAAATAAATATAAATAAGTCAATAAAGTTTAATAATGAATAGATTTCAATTTAAATGAGATATAAGATATCCATCCCATTTATATAAAACGCCCATTATTTAATTAACATGTAATTATTAAAACAAATTAACTTGAAATAAATGAATGTGTTATTAGTCTTTTGAAAAATGTCCTTTGTTTAATAACTAGTTTAAAAACCTATTTATTAATTTAAATAAACTTTATAGACTCATTTAGTAGACTAATTAGGTATTTACAATTATATTTTACAATTATGTTTATTGCCTAATTATTTATTAATTAATTTATGTATTGCCTAATTATTTATTAATTAATTTATGTATTGCCTCATTTATTGATTTCAGGATTTATTTCATTTTCTTTTATGTGTTTCAAAATATTTTTAAATGTAATATTGTCATGTGTGGACAGTGTTGTTGTTTTTTTTTTTGTGGACCAAAAACATGTTATTTCCAAAAGCGCTCTGACACACAAGGACTGTTCTGCTGACGGTAAAGACGTATAATTTATCGTCCAATTCTGTTCATAATGTCGTAACAAAAAATGACGGTGTCTACCTTGCAATTTATGACATACTCTAGCGGAACGTAAAGAAAACCTTCCCCCAGATATCCCAGCCAGCCTCGCAGCAGGATGTGATGGGGATGCTGCAGCTCGGATAGAAGAGCAGAAATAAAACATGGCATTAATGTTGTGTTGCAAATGACTCCAACTTTCATGCCTCTCCAGTGAGCATTCAACACAGCCACCTCTTTGTCTCTCTCTCTTTCTATTCTTTTCTCTCTGGTGACAAACTCCAGCCTAAGTCTTATATGTGAAGTTTCTATAGCAACCCTGTTGCCAGCATGATCTCATCAGTTAATTTCCCCATAGGCTGTCTGACAAAGACAGAAAAACAAAAAAAGACTTTGGGCATCAGGTTGACTTTGCGGGGGCGAGTTCTTCTTCTTGAACTTCTACTCAGTGTTTAATCTGCTAAATGACAGTCACTGCTGAATTGTCACTAGTGGATACCAATCAGAGTGTGAGATAACTGTTTTCGATAAATTCAATGATGAGCGAGACTCACTTGCTGCCACCAGGTGCCAAAACACTTATTCAAACATCAACCAACCACTAAAAGCAATATCAGCAATCAACACAAGATTGGAAAACGTGTGTGAGGATTTCTTACTGTAGGCGCCTCAAGGCAACATCCATCACCTCTTCCAGGAAGTGCATGGAGAGGACGCAGTAAACAGGCAACAGGAAAAAAATAAACAGGAGATTGAGTGCAGAGGACAGGGCACAACCTGCCTTGTTAATGTCTCCCTGACAGCGGGAGATGCCTAATGTGGGTGGAACACACACAGCCTCGGCATTGATGGGCATTCAAGGGGGCCGCTCACACGGCTGGAAATCCGGCAGCTTTTAGGCTCTGGCTGTGGCTCCAGAGGTCTTTGGAAATGTCAATCATGTGCCCTTGGACCCCCATGCTGAGACCTGGGCTTCACAACTTAACTCAGCCCTGCAATTCTTTTGCAATCAAAATCACCTCAAAAGAAAACACTTCCTCTAGTGGGCAATTGGAATGACGTTAATGTGAAATTCTAATGTTTACCAGTGTTTCAAGTGAACAATCCTAGCACAAAAAGTTATCTGAGAAAAGCCAATCTGCCAAACGTTCAAATCCAGACCCTTAAGGAAGAGTCAGACAATTGGGAAATACGCTTACACGGTCGCCCATAAAGTTGGAATAAAATATTTTTCACCTCTTTCCATGAAATGATTGTGACAATGTGACTTATTCTTGTGTATATCTTCTCAAAACTTTATTAATCAACCTCTTCCAAACATATCACAATGAAAATGAAATCACAATTAACAGAGGATTGTGTCTGAAAACAAAATTATTCTAACTTTATGGGTGACCGAGCATTAGCTTTCTTGCAGAGAATGAGAAAATTAAATAATAATGTCGACATAACTCTCCGAAGGGTCATTCTGAAGCTACAATAACGAGCTAGCTTAACCTGGCATAAAGACTGGTAACATGCACACACAGCTAGCCTGGCTCTGTCAGGAGGAAACAAAATGCCAGCACCTCTGAAGCTCATTAATTAACATGCAGCCTGCACACAAAAATCAAGGTGTGACTTCCTGGTGTCTCTGCTGGTTACCTGGCAACCACACGGCAAGACAAAAAAAAGCCAGGCTAACAGTTTCTTATCCTAAGCTAAGCTAACTGTCCGTTCACTGTTGCTTCGTATTTACCAAGCTGATAGAGTGGTATTGAACTTCTCATCAAACTGAACTATTACTTTAAAATGAATTGTGCATTCATTTACAGCAGTAATAAAACAGTTTTATTTCACAACATGTAATTTCATTATGATTTCAAAGCAAGATTTCTGAAAAAGGACTATGTAATTTGGCAAGAATTGTCAACAAAGCACAGACAGATTTTTGTTTAGTCTTTCAGTTACAATTGAGTCATTTGTGCAGTATGTGCACTTTAAGATTCCACCAGCAACTAAAATTACCTGACCATTTCCACATAACTAACTTTATACTTCTACTCCACTACATTTAGAGGTAAATATTGTACTTTTTACATATATAAATATGACACATTTGAAATGACTACACACATTTATAAATTAAACCACATAAAAGTATATTAAGAAAATAATTTAAAGTTAGTACAACTTACAGTTGAGTTGACAGAAATCCGAATTCAGCAAACTCAAAAACAAAACTTAAAATATTTAGTTTAATTGTCCAACTTAAAACTTAAAAAAGTTTGTTGCCTTGAAATTTTGAGTTCACCCAACCCAAGTATTTAAGTAAGGGATCTGAATATTTCTTCAACCACTGGGTCCCACACATGTTCATACACTAGTGGCCCAGGCTACCCTACAGAGGTAGCATTCACACACACACTCATACTCAGATGGGACAGACATCCAGAGCAATTTGAAGGTCAGTATCTTACCCGAGGATACTTCAAAATGTAAACGACCATGGCCAGGGATCGAAACTCTGGCCTTCTTTACAGACTGCTCTACCACCTAGGCCACAGCAGCCTGAAACACAAAGCAGCAGTTAACTTTTCTGTTCAGAGGAACATGAATTGCAGTAATTCTTTCTCAAAAAAACCTCCAAAGAAATAACTAGAAAATCATAAGGACACATCCTCCTCTCACTACACATTTTTAAAGGAAGAAGTAAGTGCTTTAAAAGTGTGCCTCTACCATAAACTAAACTTAAAACACTGTAAAATATGAGAAAAGTGGCTGTCAGCTTGAAATGGTGCAATAATCCAAATCCAAATGCAGACCAATATTTGTTGTATTGATTTCACCCTGCTGTTTATTTTTTATGAGCTTTCCAATTTTCCTGCAGGTTGACAAGAAGAAACATGAATTTGGCTGCGTATAATCACTGAAGCATCTATTTATTTTCCCATATATAGCCTAAAGTAATATGATTTATTACAGCTCAATCATTTTATCTGCGTCTGTAAACATTTTAAAACATCAGTCTGCCACTTGTCATAACAGATGCAGCCTAATAAGTTCAGGTGGAGCAGCCAGACACTCACATAGACATTGATTCACAGTTCTAATAAACAGCAAGCCTAAATGTTTGTGCAAAAGTTATTACTGCTTGCTATGCTGAAAGCTGGAAATATAGGCACACAATATCGAAAGTGAATTTTTAATATCGGAGGTTTAACCAGAGAAATGTTCTGTAAGTAATAAAAATGTTGACCAAGGACTGGACTGTGGACAAGCCAGTAACAGCTCCCACAACAAAACTTTTAGCTGATACTCACAAACATATTTAATGTTTCAAAAGTTGGGTTTATTAATAAGGAGGCTGCTTTATTTTGTTCCTTTGAGCAGTGGTAAGATATTCAGCATCTTCACTAATGCACTGTGAACATACGCCACTACAAATAAAAGTTGTGCATTCAAACTTTAAAGGGACAGTTCAGGATTTTGGACATTAAGTTGTATGAAATACTTGCAAGTAGTGTAGTGGATGCTAAGCACCTCCATACTGGTCAACGCCCTTGTCATATCCCGACTTGATTACTGTAATGCTCTTCTACATGGTCTGCCACAGAAATCCCTCCATAAAGTGCAATTAGTCCAAAACTCGGACGCATCATTTCCAGAAGTCCATCCACACAGCACCTCAGTCCCGTCCTCAAACACCTTCATTGGCTCCTGATCCACCTCCGTATTGACTTCAAGATCCTGCTCCTCACGTTAAGATCCTTGTAATAACCATTAATTAACAAGTAATAAGGCCCTTGTAAGTCCTTACAAGATGCTTATTAACATTATTGTGTGTTTATAAGCTTATATAAGTGTTAATAATGGCATTACAAACACCCATGACCCACCCATTATGTCTTTGCCATGCCTTTATTAATCTTATTTTGTTTGCTTATTGATATTAAAATACACTTTATTGCTCATCTATTATAAGTTAACTATAAGTTAACTATGCTTTTTGCAACTACCGGATCTAAAGCGAGAACAATGCCTTATTACTTGTTAATTAATGGTTATTAAGGACCTTATTATAAAGCGTTACCAGATCTTTTAGCTGCTCTGCCCCTGGACTCTGGAACAAACTCCCTCAGTCCATCGGCTCTCTAACAACACTGTCAACCTTCAAGTCACATCTCAAAACGCACCTGTTTAGACTGGCCTACCCCTAATATATTCATATATCATTTTTAAATTACAATTTTTTCTCTGTACTGTTTTAGTGTTGTTTATTATTACTGCCATTGCTGTTTTATTATTATTGTTTTGTTTTTAATTGTTTATTGTAAGGTGACCTTGAGAGTCCTGAAAGGCGCCTATAAATAAAATGCATTCTTCTTCTTCTTCTTCTTCTTATTATTATTATTTTTATTATTATTAAGCAATAAGCTTACTTTCCGAGCTCCAGTGTTGTAGTTCTGATCATAGAATAGATAGTTCTGGCAAGCTGGCAGGGTCATGAAACTACCAAGTTTGTTTGACTCCACAAAAACTAAGCCGGTACAGGGTACAGGCCAGCTGTTATTCTATTTACTGGCTTTTTCAAGCCAAACAATATAGTGCTTAGTGAAGTTGGTTTCTGATATGCATGAGGGCCATTTTTTGTGGTGGAATAGGTGACCTTTAAGTGAACACATAGTTTTGTGAAGTAAAACCATCTAGTGTTGTGTCCCTGCCAGCTTGCAGGATCTATTTATTCTACAATCAGAACCAGCCAGAACTCCAACACCAGAACTTGGCAAGTAAGCTAAGAGCTTTGCATCCACTTCACACCTGGCAAGTGTTTCATACAACATTCCCTTTCAGTAAAAGAATGTAAGTTAGTTAAATGGACTTTGTTTAACTCTTAAGTTTTTCAAGTCCAGGCAAGTGGCAACCTCTGGGTCTGACCAGTGAGGCAAACCAGGAAGTGCCTTAAACTGCATTCTAGCGAAAATTCCAACAGGGGGTGCTGACGGCAGCTGCAGAAACACACTATGGTCTCAATCGCTAGCAAAAACTCTTAACTAGAAAATCTTAGTTGAGTAAAAATGGCCCTATTTAGAGGAAATAGAAGATAAAGAATCATATGATTTGGGGCGTGGCTACCTTTGATTGACAGATGGCTAACAAGGCGAGCCGTCATCAGGAGAGAAGAACAGCAATGCATATCCATGGCAACGTGTCAATAATTTGACATTTACCAGTTTGGTCTCATAACTTTGACCCTTTGAAACTGTAGTTTTACTTAATGACAGGCTATTTGAGCATTTTGTTCATTAAAAATGTTTTATTAATTATTAATTATTTTGACTAATAGACGCTCCAAGGAGTCGCTGTTCATTTTTTCTTAGGTATGTAACGTACATTTTGTTTTTTGTTTTTTGCTAGCCAAAATTAACATCCCAGTTAATGCTAACATGAATTAGCAGCGACTTCTTCTGAGTAGTCAGTGATCAGATCCCTCTCGCTCCTCCACAGTCTAAATATGGTCTGCTCTCCGTTTCTGAAAACAAGATGGAGACACAAGATGGCGATGAGTGTAACGGGCACTCCACAAACCAATGGGTGACGTCACGGTGACCACGTCCATTATTTATTTACAGTCTATGAGTCCTGGCTGAAAAATCTCTTTTATTCATTAGCATTCACTGATAGGGCTTGGTATGTGCCTGTCGAGACTGCGTTGTTTTTATAATGTTTGTTGACTAATGTCACTACTGTCACTATGAATTTCTAGTGTTTTTACTGTCTCTACTTAGCCTGGCTAACACCAGACTATTCTCAAATGAGGTCTAGTCTGGCAACTAGCAATGGATTTCTCCGTAGAGGAGGTGTGGTTTACGATCCTCCAGAGCCGTTTATTGGACGCTTAGAATGTCTATCAAAAGCGTCTGTAGGTAGCTCTTAGCCAATCAGATCAGTTATACCAGATGACGTATGTAGAGCAACAGAAATGGATGTTTGTTGTGTGTGTGTCTGTGAGAGAGTGTTGTTTGCTGCTTTGCTTCTCCAGTTCTCGCTTTCTGCAAGATTATTTATTTTCACGCTTTATTCCCCCTCATGTCATTCAGCCACACACATCCACTGATTTTATGGGCAATAAACAAGCTACTGCGGGCCTCTCGGCGGCTCCGCTGTCCGCGGTAGCGGGGCTATTAGCCGCTAGCGACGCTAATAGCCCCGCTACCATAATGCCGGTGATCTCAGCGGAGCCGCCGAGAGACCTTTCGCCTTTCAACTTTCGCTCTAAACTATTTAAAACACCATCTACAGCAAAAGAGAGTTTCGCGTCTGCAGCAGCCATGTTGGATCCGGAAAACTACAAGCTTCCAAGTGCCGAGTAGTACGCGTCATCGTCTTGCCGTCCCTCCCCGCTCTGTGATTGGATCCCTAAAACAGGGCTAAGAATGCTTCCTAGTTTCCAGACCCCGCCGCAGTTCGAAATTAAATTCGAGCGCGGAAGGCAGTCTGGGTATACCCAGGCTAGTCTCTACTGCTATTTTATACACTTTTGTATGTCACTTTGTTCAATGTGAGATGTTTTAAAATGTGCTTTAGAAATATTTGACTTGACTTGACTTGACTAGCTGAAAAGTATTAGCAAAATGTAAAATGTATTAGTACAAAAATGTCATTGTACAGTAACATGGGGTTTTATTATTAGTATTTTAGATTTTTCATTTTTTGCATGTGTCATTTGTACATTAACCATATTTACGTCACTTGTAGTGGTGTCCTCTAGTGGTCGTGGTAACAATGACCGATGCCAAGTGTAAAAGCAAAGGGAGAAATAATAATATAGTAGAAGTATACAGACCCAAATGGTCAACTTAGGAAGGGCATGAGGGGTGTATGGGTATAAATAAATAGAAGACATTATATTAACACGGCAGACTGGTATTTATGTCCCATGTGAAACCAAAAGTAAACATCAGTATAACTACTTTACTTCCAGCAGTTAAATTTATTTACTAGACTTTTTTGGAGGACTTTTCAGTTCATCTCAAACATTTATTCTCAGTTATTCCTTTCCCAATGGACAGGCAGGGTATTAAAGAAAATCTTGATGTAGTAGAGTGGAATTAAGTAGCACAAAACACATAAAGGTAGATATAATAAATATAATTAGTTCTATCCAATTACTGTCTTCAGGTTCAATCCATTCTGCCCAAACTCTTGAAAATCAGGCATTATTATTATTATTTATACTATTTGTCTTTTTAATACTCACTTCCTCCAAACAAAGTTGAACTTCATCCCTTCATCACCAACGGCATGTCACCTCACCATCCAAAAGCTGTTTCTGCTTTCCTGAAAGTGGACACAAATATTTTTTAGCCACCTCATGAATTGTTACTGTTCTTTTGTCCTAAGAGTCTGAAAAGAAACAAAGAAATTCTCGCATTAGTAGCAAAAAAAAAAAATCTTTCCTATTCAACAAATAATAGATTCCAATTTAAAGAGTCATAAACCTTTCAGTTTGTCTGGGCAGATTAAATGAATTTTCATATCTATTTTCACACAATCGTTTGCTTTGAGGTTGATTCAAAAGTCGATATATTTATGCTGTGTTGCTCCACCTGTTTACTAATGTAAGATCAGCCCTTATAATGTATGAGCCGCTGTCAAAGAATACCAATTAGTAAAAGCTCTAGTTCAGAAAGAGGCTAACTTTGCCATTCATCTTCATGACTGTTCTCAGTCGTAACGGCCTGGGTTCACAGAGCAAAGTCCCTTCAAAAGCTGCTGTATTTCTAGGTATGTGCCTTCAGAGAGTGCTCTCTCCTTTGCCTGGGAAAAAGGCCTAATATAATCATATCGAGCCATGACAGTACTTCAAACCAAGCAGAACAGACAAGACTAAAATGGCATCAATAATATTCCAGCGCAAAGAGGACAGGAAAGCTTCTTAGACTTTTACATAAATATCCAAACAGTTTCATCAGGAGTCTCATTCGGATGGCTCGGTCATGCCAGGTAAAAGCTTTGACATTGCCACTGGCGCATCATAATATAAATGGCAGCGCTGTGCTTCTGCCTGTGTGGCCCTGACACCGTCATCTCTATCTTTTCGATTGTGGATGGAGCTGCCACTCAGCGCACCCCGCCACCTGTCAATCACACGTTTCACCGACACATTAATGACCCTCATTATGTGGCGCGGCCATATGGCACGGCGATCTGTGTGTTTGTGTGTGAGCACGTTCGCCTGCGCCGTCGCGTCTGCTCCGCCGTCCTGAAAGCAGATTGCGCTGGAGACGAGGCCAAGCTCTTGGTCACCTCCCTTAGAATCTCATTGCTGTGGTTACGCTGACAGAGGAAATATGGCTGCAGAGCTGGGGGGCAACCGTAATGGACTCTTTGCATCTGCTTCAGAATGTCATCCCAGATGTCCCCTTCTGTCCGGCAAGAGCCGGAGAATGAGCAACGGGCAGAGCTGGATAATCGCCCTGCTAGGCCACTGAGGGGTGACTGGGAGCTGCTGAATGGCACTGAGGGTGCAAGTCATAGTCAACTCTTCACCCTTTAAAAATTAAAGTGTCCATCTTTGTGGCAATCATTTCTGTCTGAAATGCGGGTTCTGCAATCAGAAAATAACCCCACTGAAGGTTAGTCGATCACAAAAGGCACAGAACATAACCTCCAATATCACCGTCGTCTACAGAGAAGATTAAAACTGCTATTGATTTGAAGATTGGTCCACAACATGGAGACCCCTGCATCGTACGGTCTACATGCAATTACAAACTTTAACTGCTCTGCAATGGCAACTCATCTTGTTCTTGACAGACTTTTTAGAAGTTTCACTCAGTTTTGCTGGAAAATAATTCACACATATTTCTTTGGTTAACCAAACTGCCATCCATGACCCCGATTAATGACCCTGAGAACCACCAGGGGTCCCTGCAAAACTAAAACCTACACCGGATGAAATTTACCTGCTATTAGAATGCATTGATTTTCAAGGTAAAAGTTACATGAGTCATTTAATTATCATTCTACAACACAGGGTTTTAAATCAAAGTGCTCAATGAGCCTGCACAATGCTTTGGTCACATGAGTGGGTGCATAGCATACGTTAAAGGTGGTCTGTGCAGACAGTGGAAGTGATTAAAATAGAAAGGCATTTCAAGCACAGACTGTGAACAAAGATGGACCTCCTACTGTGCAAGAGTGAAGCTGAGACATAGGCCTCCCGGATACAGGCGCCGCCATCATGCACTGGTAAAATCCACTGGAGCCAGAGTCTGCTCAGTACTGATTGGCTGTTGGAGCCGGCGGACACAAGGTCCCGCCCATACACCCAACCAACCAACTGCAAGTCAATCATGACATCACACCTGTTTTTATAGCATCAAATACCAAATTTAATTCAATTTTTTTTTTAAATTACGGTAATGTTTTATAATAAGGTCCTTAATAACCATTAATTAACAAGTAATAAGGCATTGTTCTCACTTTAGATCCGGTAGTTGCAAAAAGTATAGTTAACTTATAATAGATGAGCAATAAAGTATATTTTAATATCAATAAGCAAACAAAATAAGATTAATAAAGGCATGGCAAAGACATAATGGGTGGATCATGGGTGTTTGTAATGCCATTATTAACACTTATATAAGCTTATAAACGCACAATAATGTTAATAAGCATCTTGTAAGGACTTACAAGGGCCTTATTACTTGTTAATTAATGGTTATTACAAGGACCTTGATATAAAGCGTTACCAAAATTACCACTTGAATATACATCAGAGAAAAAAAAACATAATAAGAGAGAAACCGCCTTAAATGTATTTGATGAGTACTTTGATTATTTAGTTTGGCCTATGACCCGTTGGAAGAGGCTGGACTTTGGGGTATAATTAAGTCATATGAGGGCATGGTTTAGTTCATCAACAAGGACTGAATGGTGTTTATGATGCTATCTGAAGCTTATCACTTAATGTTACAGCTAAACTTTTATTAAGAGTTGTATCTTTCGTTGGTTCATTAAATGCTCAGTTTGTTGTAGAGTATTTCTGAAACGGTGGCTATCTAGTGAAGTTAAGTGACGGTTTAATCACGCTACAGAGCATCTATGTACATACTGCAGATTAGGTTTATTAAGTTAAACTTAAGAAGTCTTATAATAACTGTTACCATTCATTGTCATATCTACTTTAGCTGCACTAAAGTAGATATGACAATTTCACAATTATTATACAATTTGAGAATTTTAGAACGAATATTACATTTTTCTTGTCCATCCAGTCTGTGCTTGTATTTTGTTTTCATGCCTGTCAGAGGTGAGAAGCCACTCTCTCATAAGTATGTGGTCAGTGCAGGGTGCTCTCTGCACTGCCATGTCCAGATATCTGGAAGAGGCTTCTGATTGAATTCTATTTTCATGGATCCACTTGTTGCAACATCAATGAGTCCGTCCTGTCCAGATGCCGGTAAGACAACAGACACGGCAGAAAAGGAAAAACGAATCTAACTGCTAACTTTGGGTGGAGAACCTGTGCAGCTGTGCAGTCAGCTCACTGAGGTAAAGTAATAAAAAATTGTCTACAAAAATCCTTCTCTCATTATTCTGGCATTTAGCAAATAGAAATAATTTTGGTAATCCTAACGGACCTAAAACAGGAAAAGTGATTGTCTGATTTCTTGTCAGACAGTGAGAAAAAAAGCATATGTGTCTTTTTATATAGTGTATGTAAACTTCTGGTTTCAACTGTAAGTCTACTGGTTGTAACAGGTGGTGTCTTTCTGGATGGGAAAAAATATATACTTTTAACCATTTATCTACTTATCTACTTATCTACTGCATAGCGGCCAGAATAAGAGCCCACTTGTTTTCACAATGGTTCAGCAAGTAGAAGTCTCATGAGGTTGCTAAGCAAGTGTAATTATTTCAATAACACTAGAGGACATACGTGAGTGAACTTTTCGCAAGCATCTATGTCTGCAAATGTATAACCCACAACATACCAGTCTTACCTTTCTCTTCTTCTGAGAGTACCATAATGTTTCCTGTTTGTAATAGTAGCTCTAGGCTGTTGAAAATGTACACGAAATGTTTTGGAAAATGGTTTCCCTGTAATTCTTTTACTTGTTGGTGGATTTTGTATCAGTGTAGTGAAGTCCATTGAGGCCTGACATAATGACTCCACTGATCAGACCGACCTATGCTGGCTGACTTCCTGTTGAAGATGTTTTGGTTTTTTTTGTTATTAAAAATCTATACGTGTCATCAAATGAGCCAAATTTTTCTTCTATTATCCATCTAATGCTGCTTTCTTGTTGGAGTCAGTATGAGGAAATACAAATGTGCATACATTACTACTGTTACTAATTTTTTTAAAGGGAAATAGAAAAATTCATTGTTTAACTGTTTGTTACTTTTCTTTACTTGTGAGACAAAATTGGAAACTTTTGGTTGGCAAAACATTTAAACTTTTTATGAAGTGTTGAAATGGATAGGTTGAACAGCTTAACCCTTTATCAGGCAAAGAACTATATTTGGTAACTTCAGGTAATATTTCGAGAAAAAAGTTGCAAATTTACTAGATTAAAGTGGCAAATCTACAAGAAAAAAAGTCGCAGATTTAAGAGATTTAAAGTGGCAAATCTGTGCGAAAAAGTCGCAGATTTATGAGAAAAAAGTGGGAAAAAAACAACTTTTTTCTCCCAGATTCACCACTTTAACCCTCATTGAAATACTTGCCAATTCCAAATTTCAACCCTAGAGAATATTGGAGGATATTACATACAGCCAGAATGTGTAAAAAAAAAAAACATACAAAATAATATTTTGAGAAAAAAAGTTTACGAGATTAAAGCGGCAAATCTACGAGAAAAAAATGCACAGATTTATGAGATTTAAAGTGGTGAATCTGGGAGAAAAAAGTTTTTCCCACTTTTTTCTCGTAAATCTGTGACTTTTTTCGCGCAGATTTGCCACTTTAATCTAGTAAATTTGCAACTTTTTTCTCAAAATATTACCTGAAGTTACCAAATATAGTTATTTGCCTGATAAAGGGTTAAGAAGCAGTCAGGTTGCTGTTTACTTTTACCTCATGGTGCCACCAGTGTGTTTATTTTTAGTCCACAGTATGAACGCTACATATTCCTCCGTCTTCCTCTTCAATGGACCCTATCCTCAGACGAGTGCATGCAGAGGAGCATTGCCTCCTCCTCGTCCTCTTCCTCCTCGTCCTCCTCCTCCTTTCTCCTGTCAATGAATTCCAGTGATGTGGCCAAGTGGGCTGGAGCACGGTAATCAAAGCTGTTGGAAACACAAACAACCAGCTGCAAGGCCGAGACCAAGCGCGCACAAGTTTTGGAGCTTTCTTCCCTCAGAGCTGAGAGCCATTGTGCTCGGTTTTAGGTTATCCGTTTGGAAAGTAAGGTGGGTTGATTAACTGTCTAACACAGAGGTTAAGATAAGAAAATGCACAGGTTGTAACACTGGGTGAATAATTCCAAAAATGTGGTTTCGGTTGATAACGAATGACCTGACTCTGAGAAGTAATCAATGACTGGTGATAACTGAAAAGCAATATGTTGCTAATTACTTTTTCTTCTATTTTTGTTCCCCTTCACTAGAAGAAGAAAATATTTTTGTTGCAAACACCAACTTGCTGCCCTTCAACACACTAAAACAATTCATGAAAGGTCAGATTTAGTGTTTCATTTCATTTTAAAAAGCATGTAAGATTATACCATCCAAAAACAGTGCTTAAAAGTGTCATAAAAACAAGAAAAAATAAATATTTTAGAAATCTTTCAAAAGCTTGTTTTTAAACTCAAATGTTATTGTCATTTATTTAGCAAATAACACACTGAATTCACCTTTTTATAGCCAGATTTGAGCTGGCTCACTGGGCTTCTCTGAGAAGTCAGAAATTAATCAAGCATAACATTCAACCACTAAAACTCATTTTTCTGTTCAGGAATGCAAGCAAATAACTTAATATTTGACATCTTAATCAACAAATAATAATGTGTTTTTTACAGTTTTTTGTAAAACAGTCAATTTGAAAATTCATGGATAACAATAATTATATTTTAGCATTAAAAATATCATTTTGGTTATAGAGCTTCGACATACTGCTGTATTAACCATTACAGAAAGATAAAAAATAATTTTGGTAATGACTAATGCTGTTAATTTAGGACAGCTGTGGCATAAACCGGTGGTCTACTAAATTTGTTAAGCAATGTACATCATATTCAGGTAGAGTGAGTTTATACAGAGCCTTTTTTTATTACCTAAAGGCATATACCAAAATGTCACTAGACCCCAACGTGTTGACAGTAAAAACATTAAGCTTGTCACTCGGAGCAGTGTTGGGATTTGGGCCAGGGAGCTAAAGTCACTCACTCGTCTCTGCTCAGGCCTCTTGTTTCCGTACAGGCTTCAGATGCAGTTAGACAACTCGAGGGGGTGAGGAGAGAAGATGTGCTGAATCCAAGAGTCCACAGACTTGCTGACTTGCGGGCTTTGCAGAGGGTTAGAGCAGGCCTTTGCCAAAATTCATTTAGTCTGCGAGGGCTCTCAAGCGAATATTTGGTGTGGGCTCTGTGCGGACTTTAACAGAGTCTGCTCGCCTGTAGACTGTGCTAGTGAGATTTCTCACAGTTCACTGGTCTGCTGATATGATCATAAAAGACATCAGGTAACGGAGGCTTGTTCCTGTCTTTGGAGTACGGTCTGGAAAAAAGGGCTTCAATCCCCAGTGATAATAGCAGGGAGCTAATAACGTCCATCTGGAGTTGCTCCGTCTAGTTTACAATCAAAATGTGTGTTTATTCACTCATAAATGACAGCTTTTTGTAACTTTTCTAATAGCATGTACACTGTAACAAATTGCTGTAAGAAAACAGCCAAATTGTGACAGTAACATACTGTTTTCCATTAAAAAGTTATTATACTGTAGAAAACAGTGCATTCTGGGCAATATTTGTAGGTAGCTTGCCGTTTCCCATAAAATATATGATTTATATATATCTATGATATTTTCTAAGTCTCTTCTTATCCACATTTTTAATGGCTGTATTTTACTTAAATAACTCATTCAGTATATGGTATATTAAAATTACTGAGGTTACAGTGAAGACGGCGCTTAATTCATAGTAATTGGCTTTCAGACAGTAATATGCTCTATTTACAAAAAATGACTGCATTGTATACTGCAACAATATTGCAACTAGCTTCAGCACTATACCGTGTTTTAGTCTACTGTAAACATCAATGAAATGCAGGATTTTACTGTAATTCACTATGTGGTTTTATCACAGTAATATACTGTAAAGTAGATAACAGTAGAGGAACTGTAAAATTAACAGTAGAATGCTGGAAACCCTGCTGCCAGTATTTTACTGTTAATTTACAAGACAATTGTTTACAGTGTAGAAACTTTTCTAATAACATGTAGTCACTTTTACACTCATTTAATCACACATTTATCTTGGAATGCAAGCACTCCATAGAGGAAATATTTTAACTCCTCTGTAAATTCTTGACCTTCATCAAGAAAACGTTTGTGCCATTCAGCCTTTCTGAGCAGCCTTGCATCTGTGCAAACTCACACAGTCAGGACGAGCACTCCAGTCATTGTCAGACTCCTTAAAATCTAAGTCTAACAGGGCTCAGTGTCTGCATCCGGAGTCTGGACATTTGAATTCAGCGATAGAACAACCACGGCACAGGAAACCCACAGAGCGTAGAGCAGCAAGCCGAAATGTGCTCTTTGACTAAAGCTGTTAAGCCCCTGCTGATCGATTGGCCTGGCCTTTCACTGGCACTGTACACACACACACACACACACACACACACACACACACACACACATTGTAGGACATTGTTCTTTCTCGTCTATACGCATGCATGCAAGTCAAAATGACTACAACAACAACTTCCGTCCCTTTCATTCATGGACTCAACCCAATGTCACTTGTTTCTATGGATACCATTCACCACCTCATCTAGTCACATATGCAGGTAAAGCTGTCACAGTAGAATCTGTTAATGGAGGCTGTGCAATTGAAACAAAGGCAAGAACATACAATGAAAGTCATTTTTGTAATCATTCAGTTCAGCAGCGGGGTTTAATGATAGGCCTGACTATTTCTTCATTAACTTTCTTTCTTTTTTTATGTAAAAAAAAAAGGAAGGTGTTGGCGTAAATGTAGTAAAATAGCCTTTTTCTATTAGTTGCCTGAAAGAGAAAACTTCTTGATATTAAGATTTAAGTGTCTGAAATGCTGAAATGAAGCTGAAAGTTTGTGGCTCACATGGCTCAGAGCCTGACCCCTCCAAACTCCCAGTTAGTCAAACAACGGGACAGGAGGTTGAGCGTTGGTGGAGCTGAAATGGGCTGAAGGCACGAGCCATCTATGAGGGAAGCTGCCTCTCACTCGAAGCAGCCACACCCTTAATTATGCATAGCTAAAAGGGTAAATTATATGAAAAATGTACCCTCCGTATAGTTATCATGAATATAAAATTAGCTATGGAGACCAAAGCCGTTGATGTACCAGCCTGTACTCTTGTTTGTTTTTGCTGTAATGTTGGATATTTACATTTACATTTAGTCATTTAGCAGACGCTTTTATCCAAAGCGACTTACAGGAAGAAAAAAAGCAAAACAATTTAGGCTACAAACCTAGGTGCCCTAGGGCAAAAAACATCCTGGACAGTATAAACAGTAAATAAATGTTCCTAAATGCCAAGAGTGAAATTGTTATGAGGGTGACTTGAGCCACGGAAGTTACGGAAAATACATTAAAAAAAACGTAGAAGATACGCAAAAATTGTAAGTTACATAAAAAGTTATTTACTTTTGTTTTCACACAGGACATAAACACCTTTCTCCAAGTTGAAAGTCCCAACTCTTTTCAGACAAAGGCTAAAACAAATGAGTGTAATAACTTCACTGCAAAATTGAGATAATGATGCTGATGATGATGAAACATTTATCATGATAGATAACTTATTTTTTAGGCTTTTGAACAAGAAGCAAGTAAAAAAAAACTATATTTTCAAGGCGACCACTAAAGTAGCACTGATGTGTTGAAACAGCAAAATAATGCAACACTTTCTTTATGAAAGACTACACTCAATGTCTTAATGTGTTTTATTGAGATATCAATGCCGGCGTCAGACTTTTGCCTTGTATAATAAAATAAGGATTATTTGAGGCAGTTTGTCCAGCAGCTGCAGGATTTTGAAGGTCAGCCATTTTGTGTGTCCTTAAAAATTTTTTCCCTGATGCAGCGAAGTATAGTGATGGTAAACATATGTATCTCTTCCTTTTTTAGCCGACTGCGCTTATCTGCGAGGGTGCAGGGTGCTGATACTGTGAGTTTCCAAGCTGTGGCACCCCATTCAGATCTGGCTTTAAACAGGGGCCCTCTGTCTCGCCTACTTTGTATTCAGACGACGGTAAGGTCAAACCTCATTTGATTTAAGGGAGCGGAAAATATATATTACCAAAAAAACCCCATCTGCCTGTGGAAAATACAGAGCTCGTTTTGCCACAGGCCTTAGCAACAGGCTGCTACCTGGTGTTTCATGAGGTAGGGAGACTAAGGCGGCCATGAATCGCTCCATCAAAATAAAGGCCTTGGTGAATCATCCTGGGCTCAATGACGCTTTGCTGATCAGTATGCACCTGCAGGCAGACGTGTGTCGTGCATTAATGGGTTCTTCCTTTCCTTTCTTTTTAACCCCTAACCCTGCACTGCATAGCAATTCAGCTGGAAATTAAAGCATGCGTTTTTTCTCCTTATGTGTATTTTTTTTAAAATTCTGGCTTGACTATCGTGTCGTCCCGCCAGCTATAATTCTGTTTAGACGACTCCAACAGTCTTTTACCTTATTTACTGTAGAAGTTTAGACGCAGTTTGATAACAACTACAGAATCAAGCATCTGCTCATGCTCCCAGAACAAGCCTGGGCGTAGCTGCTGGGTCATACAACCCTGTCAAAGTGAATAATGAGGTGGTCTCAGAGGCTGAGTCTGTGCCAGACCAGGTAGGTGACGTGCTGAGGGCAAAGCATGCTGGGAGCTGCGTGGTTCTGCCGACAGGCTCAGCAGCGCTTTGTCATCTGCCGAGTTGGCTTCTGCGTGCGCTCTGAAGGGTTTGGGGCTGTCAGCGGATCGGGGGAAGCCGAAACCCTTCATGATGTCAGATAAACACTGGGAGTGGAGTCGCATGCCCGGCTACAAAACAGATTGGAAAGCGCTGGGAGGCATTAGGAGGAGAGAGAAGAGAAACAGCCGGGCATGAGAGCGTCTGGGCCATGAACTCTCCTTCAGTTTTCTTTTCCCTCTCTTTCACTCCCCTTCCCCTCCTCCAGCAACCTTGTTGGCAAACCGAGCCTCTTCACCAACCCATTAGACAGTGAGGTTTTGAAGTGGCAAGAGGCAGTGAGAGCCTGCTCGTTATTTTGCCTCTATTGTCAACGAGATCACTAGTGCCCTTTCAAGCGAGTGCATCACTTTCCGACAAGATTACATACAAAGTCACGACCCCTGCTGAGACTTCAAGGCAGCCTTTAGTGGACGAGACAAAATGATAAAACAAATCTAACTAGATGCTGGAGGAGGATTCTGGGAGGAAAAACATGGATACGGCCGACAGACGCACATGTTTGCATGCTCAAAATACTGTTCAAATCCACAAACCAGCCCGATCGTAAAAATATAATTACTTTTTACTGTTCCTACGTGAATGAACATATTTTTTCTGGCCCGGTCAGCATAAAAAAAGTCCAACATACATTTCTACAAGGACCACAATCAGATTTTTGTTTCAACTCGACTGCCGAACCTTCCAACCTGTTCTCGAGGACAAGCAGCACAATCTCTGTCCAGCAAATGAATTAGTTATGTTTCACTTGTTGCACTGTGAATTGAAACAAAAACAGTAAAAAAAATAAAACTGCCTTCTCACGGCACAGCAAAAACTAAATAAATCAAGATAATTCAACCCTGTCTCCTAGAAATGATGTTTATATACCAGTAAATTGTTTTGTGTGGAATGTAATTGCTGCATGGATTATGTCAACTTGCAGCATTTATTTTCAGTCCTGTTTGTGTTACATTCTTACATGGAAGTAATTAATCACAAACCATGGGAGGTCCAGATGTTACGTTTAGGTTAAATAACAGAAGAGGATTGTTGTTTTTGTTAAATATTGAGAGTCCTTTCAATATTTAACTACAACAGTCAAAGTTAACTGCACTTTAACTGATCTGGCCTATACTCTGAAGCAGGATTTGAGGTTAGCGAGGTAACTTTCACACTGTAATAAATTATTCTGTCGTTATTTGATTTTACTTAATATATTGGATAAAATGTATTAGATATAAATGTGTCCTTGATTTTGAGGCAGTTGTTTAAGTAACTTTAATATAAAAATGTTGAGATAGAATCTACTTATTTTGATCACATTAAATATAATCTTTATGTGCATGTAATTCTAAATCAAGAGAATTTTGAATGAATCCAACACAATAGATTTCGTTTTTAATTGACAGGCACTTCCTGTTAAGTTGTAATTAACTCAACTTGTAACATAGTTAGATTTAATTAATAATATTGCGTGCAATCTGTTGCCTCAATTTTATTGAGTAGCTATTGTTTATCTTTTTTTACAGTGCAGGATTACAACAGTGTCACTTTTTCATAGTTTGCACTTGAAGACCCAAGTCTTGAAGCTGAAAAGTGACTAGCCGTGTTTCAAATTGAGGTCAAATTGAATTTTGAAATGGCACATTAAAGAAAATGCAAATGAGGGACGTTACCATCAGCTGGTTTAGAGCGAATAAACAAAGCTGCATAAATGTACTTTGGTTAGAAGATGGTGGTGTGTGGTATGTATTGCTTGTATGTAGGTTAATACATCAGTAAACAGTAGAAGAAGAGATTTAGCAAGAGAGAATAAGTAACAAAAGAGAGGTTGCTAATCGGACCACTTTGGTCACCCATGAGAGAAAATATGTCTTCAGGAATTGGATTCAGTTGGGCAACTTATAAATGTTCTTTCATGTCAGAGCAGAAACAGCTAATATTGAAAATCACTGAGGGTGCTTGAAAGATTATCACAGTTATTTAGCAGGAACAATCTGTGACAGAAACTTTAGATCTACTTGATCTACTTGTGCTGGCGTTTTTATAAATGCAACTATTCACAAAACTGTAATAATTACATTTGTGTATTCCATTCACCCTTTATCAGGCAAAGAACTATATTTGGTAACTTCAGGTAATATTTCGAAAAAAAGCTGCAAATTTACTAGATTAAAGTGGCAAATCTACAAGAAAAAAAGTCACAGATTTCAGAGATTTAAAGTGGGAAAAAAAGCAACTTTTTTCTCGCAGATTCATCACTTTAAATCTCATAAATCTGCGAATTTTTTTCTCGTAGATTTGCCCCTTTAATCTTGTAAACTTTTTTTCTCAAAATATTATTTTCGTATGTTTTTTTTTTTTACACATTCTGGTGGTATGTAATATCCTCCAATATTCTCTAGGGTTAAAATTTGGAATTTGCAAGTATTTCAATGAGTGCCCTATTAAGGGTTAAAGTGGTGAATCTGGGAGAAAAAAGTAGCTTTTTTCCCACTTTTTTCTCGTAAAACTGTGACTTTTTTCGTGCAGATTTGCCACTTTAAATCTCTTAAATCTGCAACTTTTTTTCTTGTAGATTTGCCACTTTAATCTAGTAAATTTGCAACTTTTTTCTTGAAATATTACCTGAAGTTACCAAATATAGTCCTTTGCCTGATAAAGGGCTAAATTGTGTTGCTTGGATGTATTCTTATAGCAGGTTTGTTAATGTTGTCTTATTCTTTCAGCTGCAACCCCAAAAGTGTGAAACAGCCTTAATAACATTAGTAGGCTTACTTTCATATATTTAAGTCATATATTTATACTTAGTGTACAATTTGCACAGTTGACAATTTTAGTCAGGTGTCGTTGCTGGATTTAGCAGCTCTAACTGTGTTGCATTTAGCCCTGATTATATGTTTAACATGTTTGTTGTATGACAAAAACTGTAAACATGGCTCCTTTTATCTGAATTCACTCCACTCGCTCGTGATTGTGGTTGATAGCTTTAGTGAAGAGTGTGTTGGATTTGCTTTGTAGTACAAGTAAAACCATGTCGCAGGAAAAAACAAACAAGCAATTTCTTTAAACCATTCTCTCTCATTATTTCTATTAAAATGTAACCTGTGTGGCATTATGCATATGCTCTTGCAAATTAGTATTAACATCATTTTTTGATGTTGAGAAGTAAGCAGGGTTGCAGGTTCTATAATAAGAGTTGATAAAAACTGACCAAACCCTAACCCTGATGATAATGAAATGTAGGGAACAGCTAGGGAAAAAACCTAATCATATTTACTGGGTATTAGTTGTAAAAAATGTATCCTGGAAGAATTAGTTAAGTACTTGGCTTGATTCATCTGCTGATCAAGTTTGTCCTCAAGGTGTCTGTGAATGATTCATTTACCACTGATGTACTTGTGGAGATGTAATAATCAAATTCCCACCCCAAAAAATGACAATTGCAATTTGCATATGCTAAGCAAGTCCAGAAAGAGACATGATGTAATGACTTGGGAGGGGAAGTAATTCACCAGTGATTGCGAAGGTGACTTAAAGACAGGTAAATGATTGAAATGGCCATAATCAGTCATACAGCAGACAGTTCATGCCTGACAGTGCCATGACAGCGAAGCCCACCTTCAAAGACAAGCAGCGGTTTGGAGGCGGCAGCCGGACGGGAAAAAGAATCGCTGGAGGGTGCTGGGAAATGTCTCTGACTTCGCAGCAGTGTCGAGGCACTCATCGCTGCAGGAGATCCTAAATGAACACCAATCAAAAGGGAGTCGAAGCCCCCACAGAGAGCTGGAACCCTCATCATGCCTCAGCTTGAAGCCCCAGAGAGGTGGGTGGCTGTTGAGAAAAAGGCATGTGGTGTAACTTAAATAGCCCTGGACTAAAAGTGTGACAATACTTGGTCATCATAGCTATTTCTGACACAGCCTTGTCTTGTTAAAGATTAGAAATTCGATTAAACTGAACCCTGTCACAGAATGTGTCATCATAACCCCCTGGTGCCACAACACAAGGGTCAGTCAGCCACATATAGCCGACAGTATGAAGCTCTGAATAGTTTCAAGCAGCACTGCATACAAAGTAAATACCCACTCAGTGTAAGCTTTGCTGCGACTGCAACACGTCAGATGGGGAGCGTGGGGATTAAATATATAACCCTAACTTATTAAAAGCAGAAATATCAGTTACAAACACTATAATAGCTGCCATAAAAAAAAAAGTGGCTGTGAAATAATATTTTTGGACGCAGTTATGTGCTATCTTAAACTGGGACAGGAAGAAGAGAGGAGATGGTATTTTCAACCTCTAAATCAAACCAGGAGGCAAGATGGAGAGTTTAGCGTGACATGTATGCATAAAAATGTCAACAAAGGCAATTAACTGGAGGCGGAGAAGCTTTTTCCACACGGCAACAAAAGCAAACGTGATATTTCACACCAAACCACACAATGGGGTCTGCTCTGTGTGAAGTGCAGAGGACCAGAAGTCTGGAGTCAATGCAGCAGGGTTTTTGTTTCCTTTTCTTTTTGTCTGCAAGAAGCTGCAGACATTCAGGTACACAGTAAATAAAGTGCCTCTACAAATTGTGCATCTAAGTCTCAAGTATAGACAAACACAACATGCTTAACCTAATACCACACAAACAATTATAATATTTCATGTCTTTATTGAACACATCCATTAACCCTTTATCAGGCAAAGAACTATATTTGGTAACTTCAGGTAATATTTTGAGAAAAAAAGTTGCAAATTTACTAGATTAAAGTGACAAATCTACAAGAAAAAAAGTCACAGATTTAAAAGATTTAAAGTGGCAAATCTGTGTGAAGAAAGTCGCAGATTTACGAGAAAAAAGTGGGGAAAAAATAACTTTTTTTCTCCCAGATTCAGCACTTTAAACATTCAAAGTGATGGTGGAAAAAGGTAAGTGAAGCCTTTGGCTAATGACTCCATTAAGAGCTAATTGGAGTCAGGAATTAGCAAACTTGGAGTCCTAACAATGAAATGAGATTTGAGTGACTAAATGGTAAATGGACTTGCACTTATATATCGATTTTCTAGTCGCTTTTGCGACTACTCAAATCACTTTACACCAGAGTAACAAGTAAAGACGTGAAGGAATCATTGGAACTGGTTAACATCTCTAGTCATAAGTCTACCACACACACACACACACACACACACACACCATTGAACAGGCATGGCGTCCATAGCAGGACACCACGGAGGAAGCTTCTGCTTTCCAAAGAAACATCACATGCCTGAAGTTTGCCAAAGAGCACCTTGACGCTCCACAACACTACTGGGAAAATGTTTTGTGGACTGATGAAACTATGGTGGAGCTGTTCATGAAGAACATGCAGCAGTACATATGGTGTAAAAAGGGTCCAGCTTTCCAATATGAGAACATCATCCCAACAGTGAAGTATGATGGAGGAGCATCATGACTTGGGGCTGTTTGACTGCCTCAGGGCCTGGACTGCTTACTATCATTGAGGGGAAAATGTATTCCCAGTTTTATCAAGGTATCCTAGAGGTTAATGTCTGGGTGTCTGTCTGCCAGGCGAAGATCAGTAGAGGTTTGGTGATGCAGCAGGACAATGACCTTAATTTAAAAAAAGTGAATCTACTACAGAATGACTTCAAAAAAGGTAAATCTGCCTTTTGGAGTGGTCCAGTCTGAGCCCAGACCTCAATCCAATAGAGATGCTGTGGACATGAGCTCCAGAGAGCCGTTCACACCAGACATACTATCCATATGGCTGAGCTGAAGCAGTTCTGAAAGCAAGAATGGTCCAAAAGTCCTCCTGAACGTTGTTCAGGTCTGATCAGCAGCTATCACAAGTGTTTGGTTGAGATTATTGCTGCCAAAGGAGGTTCGACCAGTTATTAAATCGAGGGTTCACTTACTTCTTCCACCATCACTTTGTATGTTTAATGGGTGTGTTCAATAAGAACATAATTCTGAATTCAGAGCTGAGCAAACTCAAAAACAAAACTTTAAATATTTTGTTTGTGCAACTTAAGATTTTATGGTTTTTTGCCTTGAAATTTTGAGTCCACCCAACTTTTCTTTTTTTGCAGTGTATAACCGGATGTGTTAAATGGTCACACGATATAATACAAAATCACATCAATCGCACCCCTGAAATTAATTAAAATCATATCATGGCAGACTTTTTGGTATCTGCAAATATTGTGTTGTTGTCCAAAGGATATAATACCGTTTCATCATAAAACTAGATTTACACCTGTCACGGCTCCAGGCGGCGTGGCTTCCCTGGTTTCCCTCCACTTCAGAGTCCACACCTGTCTCACATCATAGAATCATCAACCTCAAGAATATATAGTACCATCGGCTCCAGATTTCCAGTTTGTTAATGCATCTTTGTGATTATCACTTGTGTTTTTTCCCCGGATCTCATTCTGTGTATTTTCTCCTGCTTTTTCCAGTTTTTCTCACAGACTTTGAAGCCAGATTTCCACCTACCAACTCCTGCTGCCTGTTTTGGACCCTTATTCATTACACTGCTCCCCCTCACATGCTGCCTGCCCGACCTACACCCTTTTTTTCTCTCCACTAAATAAATCCCTATTTATCTGCTTATTGCCTTTTTGAAATGCTTGTTGGCTGAGCACTCATAATGGGGAAAGCTCAGTTCTTACTTATAACATTAACAATTGTTCTGTTTAATACAAGTGTCCCAGTAAGTCATGACCAATACCAAACTGAAGAAACTCAATGGATCCAGCTGTCTTTCATGTTATTATTTACACCTTTTTTTCCCCTTCTGTGACATGTTGAAATGTCTGAAAAGAAACAACAGGTGTTTTTTAACTTCTTTATTTTTCTCTACTTGGATCGATTGTTTTCATTCTTCTCAAGACTTTTCATTTATAGTGGATAAAAATAATGATGGTAGAGTGGTAGAATGTTTGACTGAGACTGACTGCCGGGAGGCAAACGTGACGTTGTTGTTTCTCTGCAAATTTAAAGTTTGAAGCAAAGTTTGTGATACAAAACTTAAAATGTGTGTGTGTGTGTGTGTGTGTGTGTATTTTTGTTTGTTAGTCGAGTTTCTCGATAACCATTCATCTAATCGATGTCACGATTGGCTGGTGTGTTTCTAAGAATCACTGCAGCTATATCATAGCAATGTAGCTAGAGTGATCAGCTGTGTATGCCGTCTTGAAAATCCCATTCATCAATTACTCATCAATTCAAGATTACATTGCATAATTTTAAACAAATATCTGGCAATGTCTATGTCAAGCTCTGTCTGGGGAATATTAAGGTAGGTTGATTCTGTATGTAAATAGTTTTATGGCTACATTTTGGAAGTTTATCTTTTTCTTTGTTGCCACTCCTACATATAATAGGAGTTGAGACAAAATAAAATTGGCTATTGAGAAGTAAGAGATTGTCAATTTGAATAGACCAAGTTTGTATTATTTCATTAAAAATATATATTTATTTATCAATAAATCATGAAGTGGGCTTATTTAAAGGGTACATGTCATACTCTGGACATATTTCCTTTCATTAAATGATAAAAACATTAAAAGTATTTAGCTAAAAGCCAACTGAAAACAATAGCTTAAAACTCAAGAAAATAACTAACGGTAGCTATCCACAGGTAGTGGAAATGGCAGACATTCAAACAACTGGGGTAACCATGGAAACTGGAAAAATAAAATGAGCACCATTGATGGAGAAGGCAAAGGAGCCAAAGAGGGAGAGTGATAAAAATAATTATTTCTACAAGATCAGTAAATAAGAAAACCTGCCTGCTTACTAAGTGTTTCACTCTGCCCTTTTAAAAGGACTGAGATCAGCCAACAACCCACCAACCTGCACCTGTAACTTTTACGGTTGAAAAAGCAGCAGTTAAAATGTACTTTGAACTGAAATAATCAAAATAGTCATAGATTAACCCTCCTCATGTTTAATTCCAACCAGCATCCTGTTTCATGTCGATAATCATCACATGACATAAGGAAATCAAAATTTTCATGACATACCATTTACTAGATCGCCAAGGCCTACCTCTCTAATGCAGAATAAAGTCTAGACTTTTATGGAGATGAAGAAGTAAATAAATAATTTTGTACATAAACAAAACATCAAACAAGCAAATACTTAAGTAAGTTGAAAGTTTAAAAAAAAGAATAATAATAAAAAAGAATAAAGCAACTCAGAACCATAATGAGGTTTCAAAATAGCTTTTTTGATCACAACAAAAGCTTTAAAAGGGCAATTATTCCAGCATTCACATTTGGGGCATTTGTGGTAGCAATCCCCAAATGTCAGCTTCTTTCTTTTAAGTAAGGAACAGCTTCAGGCAGCACATTGTTATAGCCACAGGCCATGTGAATATCACGAGTTTTAAGTTTTAATTCAGTAAAAATATAAAAAAGATTTCCCATGGGGATATTGGATGAGGTCTCCTATTTTAAAAAGTCTGAGTCAAACCTGCTTTTCAGTTTCACTAAATTAGTGAGCTGTAATGCATTTGTCAAAAATCCTCTACAACAACACCAGCAAGGTTAATATTAATATACACGTCTGCTGAACAGTCTGCACCAGCATGAGTCCTGTTGAAAGATTATCAGCCCACTGCTGGCACTGTGGAGACCTTTCAATTATTGAACTGAAGAGATGTTTTCGTATCTTTTTTTTCTAAGTGATTGCAAATTCAATCAACTCAAGGACTGCCAGCCAGTATGAGAGCCAAGGTGTTTTTCAAACTTTACAGCACTTCTTTTTTCTGCATTTTAGAAATCCTTAAGGTTGTTTTAGCACTAGTGTTTTGAAAGTTTTTCTCTCCAAACTACACCCAGTGTGCTTAAAAATATAGTTAATTTAGTGTGGAGGGATGTATACCAAATGATGGGATGTGCAATCTGTTTCATCTCTTTGCTGGTGGATATGGAACCAGTTCTTTGCTTTCTGACTGCCAAAGAACTGGCTCTCAGCCAGGAAAGCGGCACCAACTCTTTGCTGGTCTTGAACCACCAACTGGGGGTTGAGATTATCTGACCAACAAGACCAACATAAATATGTATCATTAGTATTATTTTATTTGTTTGACTGCAATGTGATCGATACGGGCTCGCGTTAGTGGGTTAGCATTAGCGGGTTAGTGGTAGCTTACAACAAAGTCTGACATTAACATCTTACATTCAGTGTTAATAAGATTGTAAACTCGATGCCAATGTAGGCTCACTGCCATGAGCAACATTTGTAAAGAGGCGATGTAGCCTGCTGTTGTTGTGTATTATACAGGCGGCAATCTCTGTGTCTGAGCATGGAGGCCAAACAGGAAGTGCCATAAGCCTGCAATCCACCGAAAATTCCAGCAGGGGGCGCTAAGTTTGGCTGCAAAAAAAATCTGCCCATTCATTTCAGTGCAAAATTTGAAAACTTCTGACTTGATTTATTACCTCAGAAATTTTTTCAGGACAACACTATGGTCTCAATCGCTAGTAAAAAATCATCTTCAAGACAATTTGATGTCAATAGTTCTAATAATGGCCCCATTTAGAAGAAAATAGAAGATAAAGAATTGTATGATTTGGGGCGTTTCTAGCTTTGATTGACAGGTCACTGACGAGGTGAGCCGTCACCAGGAGAGAAGCAGAGCAATGCGTATCCACGGCAACGTGTCAATAAAGTTATATATAACGTTATATTGATAGAAAAGAGGACGTTTACCGATTTGGTCGCATAACTTTGACCCTTTCACTGTATTTTCACTTAATGACAGTTTAATTGAACGTTTTGTTCAGTAAAAATGTCTTGTTCAGTGTTTGGTTGGACTAACAGACACTCCAAGGAGTCGCTGCTCAGCTTTATGAGGTCAGAAAGATACATTTTGTTTTTGTTTTTTTTGCTAGCCAAAACTAACATCCCAGTTAATGCTCCAGTTAATGCTAACATGAATTAGCAGCAGCTTCTCTCAGTCAGGTTGAGGTGTAGAGAGGCTGTAGTCAGTGATCAGATCCCTCTCCTCCTCCACAGTCCAGATATGGTCTGCTCCGCGTATCGGAAACAAGATGGCGACGCAAGATGGCGACGAGTATAACGCTGAACTCGAGGCTTCCAACGGGCCACAAACAAATGGGTGACGTCACGGTGACTACGTCCATTATTTATATACAGTCTATGGTATTACACTTGCTGAGAGAGCGGAGACGTTTCCAGACGTATACGGTGACGTAATGACGTAGCTCTCCAGCCTGTGGATAAGCAAACAGGTTCTGAAACTGTTTGCAAGTTCAACCAACTGTGAACCAGCACCAGCACCAGCACCAGCAGACACTAGGCGCAAACGTACTAGGTTTGAGTTGGTCCAAAAGGGATATAAGAGGACATGGGGGAGAAAAAAGGAAACTAAAAAGATAAACACCTGTGTATTCTCCCAAGAAATATTAACTTTGGTAGCATGAAATGCTGAGTGCAAAACTGCAGCCAGCTGTATTCTAAAATGGGATTTTATGGTAATGGATGGCCTCTGATTGAGGCACATTTCACATTGTAACGTGATAACTGGGATGAATGGCATGAATTGGGAAATATGTCTTCCTACCTGATCTGATTAAGATCTACTTGGGAGACATGACAAGATTCTGCTGTTATTGAAAATGGTGTGGAATAAGACCATAACTCTGAGGAAGTATTTCTCAGGAGAACTTAAAAGTATTTATCTTTTTTTCCCCCTCTTCCCCATGTCCCCTAAGGGAAGAAAAAAATAAATTATTTTTATGTGATTAGCTTCTGTCTAATGAGCGGACTGACAATCACACAGAGAAACTGGCTCCTTCCTGTTTGTCATGACTGACAGATAAGGACTTGTGATTAAAGGGGCATTAAAAAAGGTGTTTGTTGCAAAATAATAAGTTTGAACAATGGTGGAATGAAACAACAATGTTTTTAATGTGAAAAGTTCAAGATGATGAGTTGACTTTATTTCTTTTTTCAAAAGTCTATATTATATATTTTGTCTGTATTTATGAATAAAATGTCTTATCTTATAATGTCTAATTTATTTGTTTAATCTTAAACATTTTTGGTCTCCATAATCCAAATTTACAATAAAGCATTTTAACATTTACCAAGATAAAAAATTATCTGACATGCATCTTTCTAATGAGCTAACGTTAAAAATGGTATGGTTTTAAAAAAAAACCCAAAGTGGTTCTGTTGGCTTCATCAAACCATTACCTCCAGCACGCACTAGAGCGGTTTGCAGTCGAGTGTGAAAAGGCTGGGATGAGAGTCAAGTCTCAAGCCATGGTTCTCTGCTGCAAGGTTGAATTGTTTCCTCTGGGTTGGGAGTGAGTTGCTGCCCCAAGAAAAGGAGTTTAAGCATCTTGTGATCATGTTCATGAGTGAGGGAAAACTGGAGGGTGAGATGGACACACTGCAAAAAAGCCAACTTGTATTTTTTGGCCTAAAACAGTGATTTAAGTTGGTAAAACTTGGAAATATAAATGATTGACAATTAGGGAAATTATGTAAGTTAACACAACAAAGGTTGTATGCTCAAAAACAAGTTTGTGAGTTGTTGTTATATCTTTAAGTTGGGGTTCACAACAAGGGACAATAGTTCTGCTAACTCTCATTTCTTTGTTGTGAAATGCAGGAAAGTGGTGAAATTCTGTCATTAGCGAAAGCTAGCGGCTAACTGATGCTAGCGGCTAACTGATGCTAGCGACTAAGTGATGCTAGCGGCTAACTGATGCTAGCAGCTAACTGACGCTAGCGGCTAACTGATGCTAGCGGCGCTGCTTGTTACAGCTACAAGAGCAGCCATTAGCGTATCAATGCTAACTCAAAATTGTGGCTGCAACATTAGCTGACATGTCATAGCGGCGTTACAATCGTGCCAATTCAGCACATTGCAGAAGTTAGCAGAAGTTAGGATTAGTTGAGCAAACTCAAAAACAAAACTTAAAAGAGTTCACCCAACTTTTCTTTTTTTGCAGTGCAGGCAGCTGGTACAGCATCAACATTAATGCAGGTCTTGTACTGGTGAAAAGGCAAAGCTCTCGATTTACCAGTCCATCTATGTGACAAACCTCATCTTTAGTCATCAGTTTTTGCTAGAGACTCAAATAATATGATTGCGGATAAAAACGGCCAAAATGAGCTTTCTTCATTGGGTGCCTGGGCTCTACCTTATAGCTGGGGTGAGGAGCTCAGACACCTGGAGGTAGCGAGGAGTAGAGCTGCTGCTCCTTCGTGTCAAAAGAGGCCAGATGAGGTGGCCCGAGCATCTGACCAGGATGCCTCCTGGGTACCTCCTGTTTTAAGTTTTCAGGGCACATCCAACTGGTAAGAGGCCCAGAGGTGGACCCGGAACATACTGGACTGATTAAATATCTCGTCATGCTTGGGAATGCCTCGGGGTTCCCCAGGTGCAGCGAAAAAATGTTGCTGGGAGAGGGACGCCTGGAAGACTTTGCTTAGCCTGCTGCCCCCGCGACCTGGCCTCGGATAAGCAGATGAAAATGGATGGATAGAGATATAAAAAATAAAATGTAAGGTAAGAAAAAAATCACTCTAGACAGACAGAAAGTACAAGTTGCTTTGAAGTGTCGACAGTAGTTTAACTGCAGTGAGATAAGAGACATTGTACCGATTACTACCAATTCTAGGCAGCCTATATAACAGGTAGCCCGAAGCAAGAACAGCAAACTCAGAGTACAGAGGGTGATTACAGTCTGAAAGGGGGCAGGAGCTGCCTGTAAAGTTCACCTGTCGAGCAGATCATTGAATCTCCTCTCACTCCTGTAATCTTCCCATTCTGGCTGACAATGCTTTCATTGTATTCTCTTCGAACTTGACACTGATATTGGCAAAATGTGGAGTCATGGGGAAGAGAACTGCATGTACAGTATGATAAATCACATTATTGTTGAAATATGTGGCTGTTTGCGAACCTGTGAAGTAAACTTAATTGAAGCCAAATAGTTTAATGACAAAATGTGGATACAGTGCCAGAGAGACAATAACAAACTTCACTCATGCATACTATTGCAGCAGCATCCATTCATTGAAATGGAAAAATACCTTTTATGTGTGTTCCTGGGTGTATTTTTCTTTCTCTCTCATTTCATGCCAAATAATAATGTTGGACAACGAAACAAACATTTAACGAAAGGCCTCTAATAGTTTGCTCTGCGCAGGGAAAACCAAGCCTGGCTTTGCATGTTTAAATATATAGACTTAAGAAAAACTGCATTCAGAAAATCAATGGCTGAAATGAATTAACAGCCTGCACTCAGTCCTGCTCCCCCAACTCTCCTGCTCTGAAATGTAACCCCTGCTCATAAACCTTCTCAGTATTACACTGGGACAAAAAGTGCAGGGGAATAATGGTGGAATGTGACAAGAAATCTTACCTTAAGACAAGAGTTTTATCGCCTCCATGAAGTTCCCGACTGACTGATTGCCTCTGGCAGCATGCCCCGAAGCTCAGCCTTCTAATGAGCAAAGAAAGACAAGAGGTGTGAGGCATGCAGAAAGCCCAAACATTAACTCACGATTCTCAGGTAGAAGCAAAGAAGTGATTGCCAAACTAAAGACTTCTTGCTGAATGTGGGAAATATGTTGTGTGTGAGGGAACCATTAAAGAATCATATTAGTCATATAACAGTTAGTATTCATGGTGGATTTTTTCTCTCGGAGGTTGTAGCAATTTTAGGATTTACTGAAGATATCTGAAACTAGAACATCTAAGGAATTCATTGGTACTATGCAGAATATCCAACATGGTCTCACAGGGTGAGACCACGGAAATTTGAGTGATTCTGTGGCTATTCCATGGAATCACTCAAATTTCCGTGAAACTGACACGGATTTTTCTACAATGCAAGTTAATGACAGTCATATCCCGTGGCTATTCCAACATACAAAGTGATTATGTACATTCACTGAGTGAATATTTAGAAAATAAAACATATATTTCTCGCTAGAAATGTGATCAAAATCCATTTGATGCAGAAAGTCAAAATATTGATTTTTTCACTAAAAATTTGAGAACTGTCCGCCATGTTTTTTGTTCTGACCGCCGGGACCTTGAAAGTCACGTGACTTGGAACAAACCAATAGGAAAAAATATCCATGGAATAGCCACGGGATATGACTGTCATTAACTTGCATAGCGGGGTGGTCCGTAGCGTAGTGGGTTACACAGGCGCCCCATGTATAGAGGCTTCAGTCCTCGCTGCGGTGGAGCTGGGTTCGAATCCGGCCTGAGCTCCCTTTGCCGCATGTCTTCCCCTCTATCACCCCCTTTCACTCTATCACTATCAATAAAAGCAAAAAATGCCAAAAAAATAATCTTAAAAAAAAAAAAAAAAAAAACTTGCATTGTAGCGAAATCCGTGTCAGTTTCACGGAAATTTGAGTGATTCCGTGGCTATTCCACGGATTTTGAGTTAAGCGAATCCGTGGCTATTTCACGGATTCCTGTGAGACCAGGTTCAGAATATCATATCAGGATGCTGCCGAAATAACACTGCAAATTTAGGCTATTTTTTTTTTGGCATGGCAATTTTCAAAGCTGACATCATGCGATGTCAATGAAAATAGGCTCTCTGGGTTCCCAGAAGTCTTGTCTTTACATATATGGCTACTTCATGCTGATAACATGCAGTTTAAGGCAAGGACCACATAGTTTTTCTCATGTAGTACAAATTGGCTATTTACTCCCCTAAACAGGCTTTGAATTACATAAACTGGGTATCACTGGGAAGCTGAGACTCTTGTGGATTCAATGAGCACAGTTTCCTTCACGTGGGGTGATGTTAGTCGTCAGTAGTAGCCAGTTCATTGCAGTCAGGGCATTTCTTGAGTCTTGTCTTGACCTCACTGTATAAAATGAGCTGCTGTGACCTCTAGTTATAATCACAGCTTCATGAAACTTTACAACCACAAACTACAGACCTGGAGGGGCTTCTCAGCAGTTTGAAGCACAGAAGTGCTTGTCATCCAATCACTAAAAAATACAGAAATCTCCAAAATGACCAAAGTTTTTGAACGCAAATCACAGCATGGATTCTTCTATGTTCTTCCAAAGGCCTTGATGTATTGATGTTATATTCTGGAGGGTTTTTTTGACCATTTTCATCTATTCTCAAATTGAAAAAAACTTTTTTCAAACCAAATGTGTGTAACAAATGGTATTAACCCAAGAAAAGCTGCAACAACTTATGGAACACAGTTGAAATGGACATTGAAATGGACTTAAGATGGAAAAAATATTAATATTATGAACCCCTTACACCCCTTAATAGTTAAAACTAATTAATTAAGTCATTTTTATTAGATATTCCTGACCAGAACAACTTGACACACAGTGCTGATCTCAAATTAATCTTCAGATTCACAGCTTTCAGATGATGTCCGCCACTTTTATGTGGCAATTATTGTTGACCTGCTATCTCCCCCTAAACATCTACTGCCCAATTCTCAATAAAAGGGGAAAACGTATGGGATTAAGCTACAATTAAAGTTCCCTAGGTCCTAAATTTTAGAGGTCTTGTGTTCATAGGGTACTTAATTCTCTTACTTCTTTTTCAGCTTCCTGTGATGTGATATGCCATATAAATCTGGGAAACATAAGATAAAATATTATTGTTTTCATTCATATACTGTCTGTGCTAGGTACACCTTGGGCATCATGTCATAACTAGTTAAGTCATTATAATTTTAAGAAACTGAAATCAATGTCTTAACCTATGTCTGCAAGTCATTGTTGATCTTTTTCTCAAATGTTTCTGCAGGCAAAGAAATAAATTAAATATTAAACACTTTAGCTAGGTAAAAGACAGAGTCTTGCAGGGAACTTGCAGCTATCCTCAACTTCATCTTACTTCAACTCACAAGCAAACAAAAAAAACAAAAAACATTTGCACCTGAGAGAGGAAACAGAAAATCCATATACACGTATCTCTATAATTTAGACTGAAAGTAGAGCAGACCCCTAAATAGATCAGTGAAGGTTTGAATGTCTAATCTGGTGGGGAAAGAAAAAAGAAAACTGGTACATTACAATGAGACTTTTTAATGAATTATTGGAGGACAGGCTGTTCCAAAACAACAGCTATAAATTTTGTGATATTGAAATGAAATTGAGAAAACAATTGGTTTAACCTTATGTCATACTAGCTTTAAAAAGGCAGGGAAAGTGGAAAATAAATAAAAAGAACCACAATAAAAGTGTCTGTGTGAGTTTGACAACAAAATGAATCCATTCTAAGGCATCTGGCAGACAAAATGTCCCTCCCACTCCACTAAATGTGAAATAAAATGCTTTACCCACTCCAGTACAGTCTGTATTCTGGCATCCCATGGTTTCATGGACGTATGAGAGACTCAACAAAAGTGAGCCTGCAACAGAAAGCTACACTCAAATTGAAAGACATGAAGTAATGAAAAGAAGGACATGACAATAAAACAGCATGTAGAAAGTTGAACTTAAGACACTTTCAAACTTGGAGTGGAACGAATCAGTGGACAGCAATATACAAATATTAAAGTCAGAGTCGCATGACAATTTGTGCTAATGTTTAATCATTTGTCTTGGCATGAAGCAATATTCAGTACAAATAGGATTCATTATTCTTTGCAATGGGCATGATAGTAATGTGAGGACACAGAATACAAATTATGCCAAGCTCTCAAATTAAACCAGAGCGCCTGTGAGGGAAGAGTTTACATTCTGAAGTAAGTGCCAAGTAATATAAGCTGCATATTGAAGAAGCTTACAGGTATTTAATCATTAGGACACTAACAAACTTCCAATGTTGTACAGTACACAATAGTATGTTGGAAAAAACAAGAATGTACCTTAAATAAGAGACATAGATATGCAGTATAAGCCCTTTTACAGTTTTTGATGGTCTCATAAACTGTTTGAAAGAAGTGGACGTAGCTGCTGTGACTTCACCCATCAGTTTATGGCAGGCGGCAATCTCCATGTCTGAGCTTGGAGGCCAACCAGGAAGTGCCTTAAGGCAGCAATCCACCGAAAATTCCAGCAGGGGGTGCTAAGTTTGGCTGCAAAAAAAATCTGCCCATTCATTTCAGTGCAAAATTTGAAAACTTCTCACTTGATTTATTACCTCAAAAAAAATTTTCAGGACAACAATATGGTCTCAATCACTAGTTAAAAATCATCTTCAAGACAATTTGATGTCAATAGTTCTAATAATGGCCCCATTTAGAAGAAAATAGAAGATAAAGAATCATATGATTTGGGGCATGGCTACCTTTGATTGACAGGTCACTAACAAGGCGAGCCGTCACCAGGAGAGAAGCAGAGCAATGCGTATCCACGGCAACGTGTCAATAAAGTTATATATAACGTTATATAGATATAAAAGAGGACATTTAGCGGTTTGGCCTCATAACTTTGACCCTTTCACTGTATTTTCACTTAATGACAGTTTATTTGAACGTTTTGTTCAGTAAAAATGTCTTGTTCAGTGTTTGGTTGGACTAACAGACACTCCAAGGAGTCGCTGCTCAGTTTTCTGAGGTAAGAAAGATACATTTTGTTTTTGTTTTTTTGCTAGCCAAAGCTAACATCCCAGTTAATGCTAACATGAATTAGCAGCAGCTTCTCTCAGTCAGGTTGAGGTGTAGAGAGGCTGTAGTCAGTGATCAGATCCCTCTCCTCCTCCACAGTCCAGATATGGTCTGCTCCCTGTATTAGAAACGAGATGGCGACGCAAGATGGCGACGAGTATAACGCTGAACTCGAGGCTTCCAACGGGCCACAAACCAATGGGTGACGTCACGGTGACTACGTCCATTATTTATATAGTCTATTGTCAAAACACGAAAAACACCCCCAAAAAAATAATGGTTAAAAAAATATTTTGTATCATTTTTTAAAATAGGAAAGCAGTTTTTATTCTACACTACATATATCTAAATAGTTATGGCTTTATGGCATAGCAACAGTAACTTCAGGGGATGGGGTTAAAAAATAATTACATTCAATGACAATAAAATGGTCTATATATTTGCATAATATAACATAGTTTACACATCCTAAAATGCTATGGAGGGTCTGCTATCGATTATCACAGGGTTTTTTAAACGTGGGTGTTTAAAAGGCACTTTGTGACAAAATATGTGCACTGTATCTGCAGAGGTCTGTGCATGAGGGGGAGTGCTGTACTCTCTGATATTAACCTGGGTCTCTGGTGGTCATAGGTTAACACACCAGTGTTACATCAGCATGCCCTGTAGCAAAAAAAATTCTCAGTGATAGTTTATTTAGATACTGCAAAGAACAAGCGATAAATAAAATAAAACAGATTTCACAAGAAAATGCATTAACAATCTCATAAAATATAAATCTGTTCATACATTCATTGATATTCTTGAGAAATGTTCCTGACATGTGCCCAGTTACATTCACAAAGGTTCTAAATAATAGTCTGCAAGCTTTGGTTGGTGCACACGTAGGCCGTGTTGTCTTCCTTGCAGACCCAACATGTCTGACAGCTGGTTGACTCAGAATGACTCTGCATTGTCCCGCTGCTGTAATCTCCATGTCTTTCATTAAACACCGTCCACAGCTGATTGGAGGCTCATTCACACATTCAAAGCCAGCACATCTGACAGAGTTGTTATTAATCATTTCTTATCAGTGGCAAATTTTAAAGTGCCTGCCAGTGAATCGCAATGTGAGGTAGGAAGTTACTGTTGTTTAATGTGCTTTGGGATTGTTGTTGACAAAATATCCTTAGACAAGTTGCCTGTTGATATTCATTGATGAAGCATAAAACATAAAATCTGTCAAAATCGGAATGGATCACACCCACAGAGAAACATCCTCTAATATAGTTTACGGTGCAACATATCATCATCATAACCAACAGCAAATGTAAACAAATCTCAAATATATTTCAGTCTGAAATGCAGTCCTGAGGTATCCTAAATGCTGTGCAATGCATGAAATTCATTTGGTCCTTACACTCTCCGACACGATGCTATGATCTGCAATATACTCCAAACAAAATCGAACTGGTGTTGTATCACTTGGTGAGCCTCTGTGAAATACAATATTCCAATACGAGGTTGGACACTGCAAATATCTTTTTATCAAGGCAATTTCTGTCAGTAATTTAGTCCTTGAAATGTGTTGAAAAAATCTGCCAGTGCAGTAAGAATTTTAAAACCTTTCAAAATGCAAAATGATCTATTTAGAGTATTTCTTGAAGCCAGTTTGATTTGTTTGAATTCCAGTGACCTTAGTTTTTCTGAAACAAGCTTTGTTTTCTATTGGGAACAAGTTTTAAAAGTTTAAAAAACCATTGTCTATTGGTCTGCTGAAGATTTAGCTTTTGGGGGCAAGGTCTGTTATTTCTAGAATTCTGGTGTAGCCAGCAGTTATCCAGGCCAAGACCTCCTCCTCTGTGTGCTGGTCACTAGCCATGTTTCCATTAAAGTCTAACTGAATATTGAAGCAAATTTTTTGAAATGTTGCATTAAAGAAAATGCAAATTTCCATCAACTGGTTTAGAGCGAATAAACAAAGCTGCATAAACGTACTTTGGTCAGAAGATGGCAGTGTTGTGGGGACCCACAATATAGAGACATTCACTAAAGGCTGTGGCCCCTTTAAGAACAGGAGAATAAGGAGTGTTTACAGGGGAGCTATCTTGTAGCTCTGTGGGCTAGTTAGTGTGTGTTAGAGAGTTGTGAACTGTGCTGAGTGAAAATATGTCTTCAGGAATTAGAATCAATTGGGCAACTTATAATTGTTCATCATGTCAGAGCTGATCAGTCATTTGAGTAAAATTGTTTCCATCTCCCATTTAGCGCATAACTATTTTTTCGAAAAAGACAAAACCACCTCAAGCGAGCGTTAAAACTTTTAAGCGCATTTTCTAAACGTTTATCGAATTTTTGTGTTTCCATCAAGCTTTTCCATGTGAAGCTTCAAAATGTGCACAGAAATGTATTGATGGAAACGCTACTATTGGTTGAAGTGAGTTGAAAGACTGTGTATATGACCACATAGTTTCTCTGCATATGAATGCAAATATATTTTAAAAAGCTAATTAAAAGCTAAATCTTCGGCAGACAGCAGCTGGTGGATGCCAAGATCTGGGTTTATTTTTTATTTTTTTGCATGGATTGTTACGTGCATGCAACCAAAGCACACTGAAAATAGATGGTCAATTCTAATCTGATTACCAACAGAAATCAGATACCAAATTCTTGTCCTGCTGCCTGCACATTCTGCATTCATATGCACTTATCTGCATAAAGAGAATAGAGTAGAAATGGTTATGGATGGTTATCACTGTTGACCAATAACCTGCATTGATGCAGTTTGGGTGAAAAAAAAGGGTTTGCAAAAAGTTTGAGGCTTCCAGTGCAAACAGCATCCATTCAAACTTGTTTAAAGTATATTACTTTCCCGCTGTGAGTGCAATGTGTCTTTTGGGCGTTACAGCTTCTCTGGTTCTTGGGAGGTCTTCACAGACTCCAATGGCATCTCATCCGAAGTGTCCACTGCGTTGTCATAGGCCTGAGAGTCCTCTTCCCCATGCTGGTGCCTTGCAAAGTTCACAAAGACCTGGAATATCAAGGAGGAAGAGAAGGTACTTAACAGCAAATGCAAGATAAAAACGTCTTATAATACACAGGCAGAGTACTGAAGGGCCTGTGGATATTTCTCTACCCATCTCATTTTTGTTCTCGCCCACCCTCTGCCTCTAAAACAAACAGAAATAGCAGTACGGACAACGGGGCGCATGCGAATGAGTTGCCAGACAAGGGCTATGAAGCATCAAGTAAGCGTCTCGCCTCACACAGTGAATGTCAGTTTGACATCTTTGACCAGCTGAGAGAGAGAATAAAACAATCATTCTTCTCTCTGTGATGCCCATTTAATGTCAGAAGAAATCAATCCTATGGCGTTCATAAAAAAGCTGTGTGTATTTCATTGTGCTGTAAACATCGCTGTAGCCCAGGCTTTTTATTCTCTTAGCATTAGCTGTCTGTTGTGATAAAGCTGCACAAAGATTTTTACTCCACAGGAAAAAAGCAACAAAAAGGATCATATAAAATGATAAGAGCATTGCTTTTTCATTCAAGGAATTTCAGTAGCTGTGCGAAAATAAAAGGATATGTGAATTACTAGATTTTATTTCAAATCTAAATGGGGAAAAAAATAAAGGAAATTACCTAGACCAATTCCATCAGACTCCCTGTGAATTAAATCCTTTTTTGTTGCCACATTGCCAATAAATTAAATGGGATAGAGAGTAAATACATGTGAAAGAGAATACATGATCAGAAATAAACAATAGCCTCCTTTTGAGCTTTTGTTTTTGGAGAAGCTCAGATAATGAAGACAGGGTAATAAAGATCTATCCTCAGCCTCTGAAGCTTCTGTTTTTAATTAGCCAATTTGTTTAATCTGTGTCTTTACAATGTAATGTTGATAATAAAGAGAAACAGTCTAACAATAGTAAATTCTGTTTTCTGAACAAAGAAGATGTTTTCCAATTACTCTGATGTATTTATATTGTCAGTACAGTGTAATATCTTGCCTTTGGTAGTGGAAATATGGGCAGGAATCAACACTTCTTAATATAAAGTAAAGAGTGTTTGTAAGATATCATACAAACTGATCATTAGGATACTTTGATTAAGTATGGAGCTTAAGACTTGGTGCAGGGAGGCAGGATGTTAACTTGTTTTGGTTGTTTAAGTTTTGTTCTTAGCAAGGCCAACTGACTCCTGGCTCCAGCTCTTGACTTAACACATATGATGTGCATGATTCCCAAAAGGTCAAACTATTCCTTTAATATGGAGTGCTTCAAACATGTTAAGTGAATGGGTTCATATGTTCCTATGTTTAGTACAGATCATCAGACATAAAGTCTTACTTGCACTTTTGATATGGCTTTCAGAAAATATTATTGAAGGTGAAAATTCCTTGATTTCTCATTTTTATGGATTTTTTTCCTGGAAAACACTGCTGAAAAGTCTCTATTGGAAGCATTTGTTGTATTTGTTGGCTCAACAGGTAACTGCCTTGCTCAAGGGCAGCTTGGCAGTAGTAATGAACGGTGGCAAATTCTACTCTTTCACTTTTCCATTTTAGTATTAACTAGGGATTCTTTAAACTAAGGATTTTAATGAATCAAGTTGTTATTCTTGCAGTAAAAATGTGTAATTATTTCCTCTGGGAGGTTAAACAGCATATATAACAATTTTCTTCAGACAATTAAACCATCATTTTATTGGAATTTGGTATCTCTGTATCTAAAGTTTCTTAACCTTAAAGCTCATAAAGCCGGTGGCTTGTTGGGTCTAGAAAAAATAAAAAACAGCAGACTACCTTGTAACTGAGAAGCGAGCTACATCTGTAGAACGCCTAAGGCTGAAGTACGCGTCTGTCTGTGATGTCAGAGCATCAGCAGTATGTATCAAGGTCACAGTTGTCAAAGCATCTTATCAGGGGAGAATGAGTAAGAGGATAAGAATGACAGTGGCAACAAATACAGCGTCCGCCCATCTCTCTCGGCCTCTGACCCTGCCACTGGCTGATATTGGCGTGATGTGCTGAGGCATGCACAGCATTTTGTATTCACACTCAAGGCTGAATAGCTTTGCGATAGAATTTCTAACTACTGTTTTTATTTAACTTTCTTTAAAGTGTACTGAAGAAAAAGTGCTTCAATGGTGCAGCTGACAGCATATCTGATGGAGAAACTCTGTTCAACTCATCTCCTGCTTTGTGATGTGACTTTCTTAATATTGTACTCTTTCTGTATTTAGCCGAGCATCCATTCATGACCTGAACGTCATGCACCGCTGCTGTTGAGTGGCATTTTCTTAATAACAGATGGATACAGGCATTAATTACATTGCAGAGGTTACATTTGGGTGTTTATTTGATGCCCGTTGAGGCAGAACAGAGGAGGGAAAGGACGTGAATCACCCAATTAACCTCTCCTGTATATCAAATGAGTCCTTGCAGAATGTTAAATGGCTATTTTTACACGCATGTCACCCACATGTCCATGCTTTGCTATGATACTACACTGACTTTGAAATGTTATTTAGTGAAGAGAGATCTTCCTTTAGTCTGTTAGTTAGAATGGACACACCAACTGCATTATGCACTCCAAGCCATGCCTGCAAATTTAATTTTAACCTGCAATAACTAATGTGCAGGTTAACCTAAAAAAAACCCAACAACAATTAGCTGAAAGACTCTAAAACACAAAGCAACACAGTCATTTAACCCATTGTTCATACTTAAAATGTGACTGGTAAAGAAAGTTTACAGGAAACTACAAAATAAATCACATCTTTCTCATTCATATTCATTTAGAGTTGCAACTGATGCATACTACACATATTAAAATGCTTTTATAAATAATTAAAGCATCAGTAGACATTCACATTTGCTCCTAAGCATCATTACACATTATCATTTACACATAATTGACATTTTTCTAATCAAAAATGTAATATTTAGGCATCCATATTAAAGCAGCATCCAAATGTATTATAATTAAGAGAACTGAATGGACTAAATTACCCATATAATAGTCACAGTGTGTGAGAGCATTTAGCTTCTAATTGGGGGAATTCTTGAAGAGGTCAGGGTACTTCACATTATTTGTTTCATATTGTGTGTAATCAAGCAAAAACCTTTGTAAAATATACTGAAGTTAAAGAACATTTTGAGTTTCCATATGGACTTTATTACTGTGCAATATTTCTTGGCAATGTGCAATAATTTGTGCAATAAATTGTCCTTCAATGTGCAATATATTTATGAACACTAAATAGCATAATGGCAAATTGAATTGAAGATTGTGCACCTTACCTCCCTCTCTTGCCTATGTTTTACATTATATCTACATTTACTTGCCTAAGTAGGTGTATGTTTATGTTTATATTGTATATCTTTTATGTATTTTATTTTTTGTCGCACTGCTTTCTGGAGTCAGCTCTTAAATCTCATCGTACATGTGTATAGTGACAATAAAGGCATTCTATTCTATTCTAAAAATAAGAGAAGTGATAATAGGACCACATATATTATGTATCTGAAGGGTCATGTGTTTTAGTGGTACGGTAGTGACGAGGTGGACCATTGTCCGGGCATTAAGTAACAAATACTCAAAATTCCTACTGCACATTTTGCTTCTAAAAGACAATTTCGAAAGTCACATTTTCCTTTCAAATGCTCCATCTGCTCTGCACTGTCTTGGCCATCAGTGTTAACGCCTGAGCTCCAGGCTGTGTGGATCAATATTAATTGTAGTGCAAGTCTGGTGTTATACTATAGGTCAAGGCTCCTCTCTATAAATCACCAGCTGAAAGGTGACAGTCTGGGTCTCCACAGGTTCGCCAGTCCTCCCCTCTGTGTTTTAATACTGTGACCTCCTGCTCCAAGTATGATTTATTTACTGCCTCTTATCTGGTAAATATTGACCAGTGCAGAATGTGGGGTGAATTGACAAAAAAAGTAAATACAAAAATTACACAAGATTGGAAGTAGTACAACAGCTGAGCACCAGTGATCTGCAAAGTAGAAACAGGCTTCTGATTAAAATGCTTACAATGAAACCAATCTGACTGTAAATCAGGCTAAATTAAAGCATTTAGCGTTAAATAAATTCCTTTCCTGTCTTAGTGGTTGGCTAATTGCCTCCTAAAGGGCACAGTCTACTTAAATAAGGCTGCAAAACATGTTTTATCTTGAGTTAGTGGTTATCCACATGGGGATCACGAGGATACTGAAATCTTTAACATTCTGTATATCACATAATTTAATTTAAAAACACAGACAACTGCCTTCATCACTCCTTCTCATCTCTATCTGGGTTTTTTTTTAATCCAAGAAGAGGTGCTTCATAGTGGAGTGGACCGATGACCTATCTGGACCCCTCAGAGGTCATCCTCACCTCCCACCTGCTCTTCTGCTGCTGAGCTAATGGCGGGCTTGCAGGACCAGACACACTCACACTCGCTTCTGAGCGCCTGATTGCATCAGGTCCCTGGGGCCATTTGGAAAACACAAGGTGAAGCCAGCCTGTAACATGCAGGGCTCAGTTTATCTCGCCAATCAGGTACTGCACTTGGGCTGGAATCAAAACACACACACACACACACACACACACTCAGACACAGGCTTGGGGAGTTTTTTATATTAAAAAAACCTCAGTCCACATTCGTGATCAATACTTGGAGCTGGCGGCTGAACTATCTTGGCTACATAAACTCGGTGTGGTCCTCATTGGTCAGTCTGACAGCCTAAATGGGAGAGGACAACCTGTAGGCAATGATAGATCTTTAATTCTTATCCTGGAATGGGCAGACCTGCATTAACTGAGAGCACTTAAAATGCTGAATGCGTTGACTGATGACCTAATGATCTGCTAAACAGAGCTGGCACTCCACAAAATTACAGCGGGACCATGACCCTGGATACACTACAGTCAGCCTAAATTTTGCCGATGTCAGAAGGGAGATTTGGGGCCAAATTGTGCACCCCTGCTACTGTACAAGCTGAAATCAGCAAAAACTGATGTTTATAAATAATAAAAGTCACTTCCATGCTCAACTCTACCTTTTTTTTGTCAAACTGAGAACAACTTTTTCCAACTTGACTCAGAAGCACTTCAGCACTGATAGTACATCTGGATAAAGGAAAATATGTGATTCACCAAGTCTGTGAACAAACCTTTGTAAATACACAAGTTTCCACAATTTGGACTAACAATATCTAAGGCAAAGTGAAAATATTTAACACATTATGGAGCCTGTGTGTAATTGCTTAGGTTGTGCATGGTTTGTTTTTGCTCCTTTTGCTCTTTTCAGAGCCTGCCATGTTCCCAAGTGGCAAAGCCTTGTGAACTTGTTTTGCAAATATATTGCGACCATATCTGATAGTACAGATACAGATCAAGAGATTGGAATAAATGTATTGCTGGCTTTCTTTAGTAGTTACAATGGAAGGAGATAGAGAGATTTCCGTTGACTGATTCTCACCATCACCTTGGAGGATGATTCTACAGAATATTTATGAAATTATATTCAGCTCTAGAAATGTCTTCTTCCAGAAGGGTTCTTCTGGTGCAGGGAGAATGTAAATAAACCAATTACCAACTGAATGCAATTTCACCATCATAGGCAGAAAATAACATATATAATAATAATAACCCTGAATATGTACATGCATCAAATTGTTGCCTGTTTTCCTTTTACGGACATCTGTCAGTTGAGGGCAAATGTATATGGGTAGACTCCACCAATCCAAACTGAAGCAAAGCCATGAGGACATTTTCTGAGGCTTACCTGATCCAGCGTGGTCTGGGACACAGAGTAGTCTTCCACACCCAGCCTGTGCTGATGGCTGGTGAACTGGCTGAAGATGTTGGCCAAAGCTCCCTGTACGTATGGGAACTGATACTGCAGTGTGTTATGATGCTTCTCCTTCAGGACGCTGCCGGGGAAGGACAGCTGGACAAAGTCCTCGACTGGCTTCAGCTCCGGAGGAGAGCCACCAACCCTCACAATCACTGTGTAGCCATCACCAAATCTAGAACAAGAGGCAACAGTTAAGTTTTTTAGCACCAAAAAAAAAAAAAAAAGGAAACAAGCATGCCAGTGCCAAATTGCTCATGGCTTGCCGTCTGAATAATGAACTTTTCTTTTCTCCTGTGGTCACGGCATGGTGTGATGGATAATAGGGTGGCGAATTGGAAGAAATAGACGAGATGGGAAGCAAAAGGGATGACAAAATATAATTGGTCTCATATTCCCCACCAATTCAAGCTTCCTGGATATGGTGAGGTAGAGGGGCAGATAAGTCACAAGCAGCTGAAAGCAAAAGCAGCTCAACTTCAACAGCACAATAACGCAGCGAGCTGATGGATAAACTTTTCACCTTTTCCACTTAATAGTACTGTAAGTTTCAACACCATCTTCTGCACCAAATGTAAGAGAAAGCAGCATTTTTAGTCAAGCAAAAAGACACAAGTCAGAAATTGCTTTTAGACCAGAGTGGATAACAGTTTAGAGGCCTTTGCTGGTTCAAGCAACTAAAGGAAAAATGATTTAAAAAGTGTTGCTAGCAAGGTGGCTCAATGAAGTTCGATAAACACTATCCACCAAGATTGCATCCCACCTTTTTAAGAGGGCCAGCAACTTTAAAAAAAAATGGATTTCAGCTTTAAAGCAGAGAGATTTTTATATCGACAATGCTTTTGTGTTAACGTGAAAGGGGGAACAAGTAGTTCTGTGTCATGTTTTAGCTCTAAAGTTGCTATACGCTACGACAGACAGACAAAGGTAGCCATTAACTGCTGAACAAATAGGAGCGTTTAGCAGCTGAAGAGCTAGATATTTCCCTCAAAAGTTGGTGGAGACCAAAACAGAGCTCAAATGAGAGAAACTATTGGATTTACATTGATAAATCAATATCAATGTTAGTGTCTGCTGCATGTGTAAAACCATACATGTTAAGGTAATAAGATAATGATAATTTGATAATATATCGATGTTGGTTTTTACAGCTTGATCTGCTGCCCCCAAGTAGCAAAAAAATAAATTATTGTTGCATTTATGTGAGCATAAAAAGCTCTGTCTAAGGAATATTTGACAAAATCTTCCACATTAGTATATATATAGCAGTATATGATAAGTAATTCAGAAAGGATATAAATGCTTGAACAGACACAATTTAAATAATATGTCAACATGCTCTACGGGTATAGTTTTACAACAATAATTCTGGTCATAAAATATTGTCACAGATGAAAATACACCACAGCTAAGCTCTAAAGTTAATTAGCATTCTGCATCTTCCCGGTTGTATGCTACGTCTGGTGAGCACCAAATAAGACTCTGTGCCTTGTTATTCTGTCGTTAGCACTCTTATGACCCATTGTTTTCTGCCTAATTAATTCCCTAATGTTGGATTTACTCATGGAAATGTCCATTGTGGGCTAGTACAGAGCAACATGCAACGGGAGTCAGAGGCTCCCTTAGTGGCAATTAGAGATATGGTGAATAAACTGCAGGCCTACACGATCCCAAAGGGAGTGAGAGAGGAAGTGAAGCTCTGTGCTGGTACTGAGAAGCACAACGAATGGACCCCATGGGTAGCAGAGTCCCTTTAGTTAAAACATGCCTGCTTGAAGTTGAAGAGCGACAGTGCAGGAATAGTGTAACTTTGCATAAATTGTATATGGGAATGCTTATCTAATATTCATTCCCATTAAGAATGCATCAGTGTCTTTTTAATGCTCCTTTTATGATCATGCCAAGTCACATTGTCTGCACAGTCACAGGTCTGCACCCTGCTTGACTGGAATTTTCCTGAATTATGATTGGACAAGCCAAAATGTCAATGTCAAAGGTATATGGGAGTAAATCTACAGTAGCTGGCATGTCAACCAATCACCTTGTACTGCATTACAGCCATGACCTCTGTCTCCTGCCACATAATGTACATCTGGTACTTTCAAAAGACTGAGGTGAGGAAATTAGGAAGAATTGATCAAATGTGGTGTTTGTTAGTGTTGTAGTCTGCTACCACAGTGAAGGAATTGTTCAAAACTATATTTAAACATACACAGATTTAAATTAGCTGCAATGCTATGGGGGAATAAAACATCAGAATGACTCACACGAATGCAGACAATATGCAGCAACGACTTGACAATTTCCATTTTATGATGCAATTGACCGAATGAAATGCTATTCACGCGCACATCTGTATCAAGCCTACTATATAGGGAGGATCTGAGAACTGTGCCTGCACTGTGATCTCCTCAGGGGCTGCACACCGCGGGTGATCAAAAGCATCCCCATGAACTCTACGACACATTATGAAGTACACATCACGTGGATATAACTACGGGTGCCCTGCAAGTATCAGCATGGTAACGCTTCATTAAGCAGCTGCCCTTTAGACAGCCCTTCTACCGCTCCAAATTATACTCCACGCTGACCTGAGCCCCACTCAACCTCTCTATGCAATACTGCTCTTTTGTGAGGTGTTCATTGTGTACATAGGGCTTCATCACCTCAAAGTGCAAATGGAAAAGCAGGATTATCGTGATCATCAGAGGAACAGGGGTGCCGAGGACTCTGGTATTATAGCACAAAAGAAATTATACCATAGTCCCACTGCTTTGTTAAGAAGCTCCGTTGAGTTCGTATTCAAACTCTTTAATTAGTTATTTTCATGACTACAATCCATCCTAATATAATTACTATTCATATTTGCCAATGAAATTAGGCCTAAAAGGACTACAATAATTAGGGATATTATACAGTTGGACCTGTTAATGTAATATGCTCATTAGCCAATTTTAGTGAGAAAACACATCTATCACGGCAAGGTAGTCACCCCAAAAGACTGTCATTTTTGGATTCTTCTCCCAAATCTCCAATTAAGATTTTTTACATTTTGAGCCCAGATTGGCTCTTTGTAAGATGCAGAGGAGTCTTTTGTAAAATTGTGAGTCCTCTGGGTGTTATAAAGTTAAATACATTGTGGCTTCTATTGTCAAACCCAAAAAAATCCAACACTTATTTTTGTACAATCATTAAGTGCAAGTACAGTACAAGAACACTGTGCTGTATAAGCCTATAGAAGATATGTTAATCTTAGACATAAGCTGGGGATTTTAAACCCTATTACATTTAATTTATAATAAAACGTCCTGGCTTTACAACATTCAAGGGCATAGTTGAAATGAGCAACCTTCAACTTGTGAATCACTGGGCTATGGGAAATAATAAAATAATAAGAGCTATTCTCAATAATGCATGGCTTGTCCCACATAATGTCAAATATTATCACAATGGCTGTGAAAAGACACACTAAAGTATGTCACAACTTGCTTATCTGCTATGAATTGCACACCCAGCAGCATACACCACGAGTAACACATTTTATATTAAATATTGCCAGAATACATCTCTCATCGTGTAAAGCCACATCATTTTTGATGATTTTTTCACAAGATGCAACAGACTACACAGTCTGTAATCAGACTCCACCACCACAACATCACAGCCATCCTCACACATCAAGCTTAATTCATCATCCAATCAAGGCTATGACCATAATCCCCTTGTGTTTATTATAGCTGCCGGCTCAGGAAATGTGCTTTGTCCAAGGACTGCCAAGCTCAGCCAAGATGCAAAAACATTTTTGCAAAAATCCAATAAGGCCAGGAGGCAAAGTGGCTAAAGGGTTTGGCGAATTGGTTTGGGGCACATGCGGGTAATGAAATGTTGCTTGTCAGTGACAGTAAAAGGGCTTATCAATTAGCTTCCCCTCATTCCCTCTGCCTGCCTACCTTACTTTTATTTCCTTTCTGTCTGCAGCTACACAGGGACTTCAGGCAGCACTTTGGGAAAATATCTTTCTTTCATATTCATCATTTTTACTCTGCCTCTGTATTCACAACAAAACAAGTTCTTTCATCTTTGATACACTGTCTGTCCTGCCTCTCCTCAAATAAACTCTGCGTGTGTGGGGAAAGTAAGCTTAGATATCTTTAAACAGCGCACAACAATGGCGCAGCAAGCCTGAAACAATTAATTTGCTTTTAACTGGCAACTGGTGATTTTGAAGCTAAAAGCAAGATCTTTGCAATTTGAGGTTGAATATAGCACAGAGAAAATAATGAACGGATTATGTATAAAGTCATGACTGCACCACATTGTCACAACTAATCCTTTCATAATATTTTACATTAGAGATATGATACAGCAGCTCAGCGCAGCGTGGCGGAGACACTGTAATGTCTGCGCTGCAGTTCTTTCTTCTTCATTTTCATTATTCTGCCTCAATCCTCTCCTCCACCCTGGTCGGCTGGAAAGTCGTTCTTCCATGTAATTTAAAACAAACAACAGCCAGACACAGATAAGGGCATGACAGGCAGAAAATAATTCTGCTGCCTTCCTTCATCTGAGGGAGTCTAGAAAGGTCACCCTCGCCACTGCCAAACCTTGTATTTGTGTCTGCAGGGGGGAGAGCGGACGCGGGGCAAGAGGTCACTGTGTGGCTTGGGTGGTCTAATGCTTTGATCAAGCAGGAAGTCCTCCAAAAACATCCTAAGGTCCTCATGGGGGAGCTAACGGAGCTCTAGGCAGAGACTCCGCAGGCAGTGTGAGGTTAGATGAATGGATGAATGGATGAATGAGTAGAGAGATACAGATAAGCGATCTTTGTCCAATCAGGAAAAGACAAAAGAAAATTGACCTATTATAGTTTAACCCTTTATCAGATTTAAGAGATTTAAAGTGGCAAATCTGCGTGAAAAAAAGTCACAGATTTACGAGAAAGAAGTGGGAAAAAAAGCAACTTTTTTCTCGCAGATTCACAACTTTAAATCTCTTAAATCTGCAACTTTTTTTCTTGTAGATTTGCCACTTTAAATCTCTTAAATCTGCAACTTTTTTTCTTGTAGATTTGCCACTTTAATCTAGTAAATTTGCAACTTTTTTCTCGACCCCATTTTGATATCCACTGAAGTTACCAATTATAGTTCTTCACCTGATAAAGGGTTAAGTAATCTAAAGTTAATGCATGAACACAGTGGATGTGCCCTTTGGGTCTCAGTAGTGAAGTAAATGCAGAAGTTTCTTAAAACCTGTTATCTTTCTAATGGCCAGCAGGGATAATTCCACTATTTGCAAGACAAAGATCGTATAGAAGTCTATGAGAAAATTACCCTTCTTCTCACTTAATTTATTAACTCAGTAAATACTTTCCTAATGAGTTTAAAGGAACACTCCACCGTTTTTTCATCTTAAAACATGTTATTCGGTCAAGTAAGACGAGTTGATACAGACCTCTTGCGTCTCAATGCGTGCACTCAATCGCCCTGGCGTGCGGCGCCACTTGGCTAGCACTTAGCTTAGCCCAGTTCATTCATTAGGATCCAAACAGATGGACAGTTAGAAGCGACCAAACTCCTCCACGTTTTCCCTATTTAAATACAGCTACACGAGTAGTTAAACGACCAAGTATGGCGACACAAAATAAAACGTGGCGCTTTTCTAAGCGGATAAAAAGGATAACTATAATGTATGGCGGAATAGCACTTGGGAGCACTTCGACTCGGCGTAGTAATATCATCACTCCTGAAAAATCTTCTCCCCCTCCCTCTCCCTCTCCCTCTCACTTCCGTCAACAGAACCAACGTGAGCTGCACCAGGAGTAGTAGTTCGAGCAGAGCTGACGAAGTATCAGGTTGTAGGAAGATATTTGTGAACAATAATGGTTATAACGTGCATCGTAAAGGGTTGCGATAACAAGCAGAAGGTATATAGTGCCGTTGTCGTGCCAAAAAGTGATTGCCTGCCAGAATCTGATTTCTGGCCGCGGGAGCGCGCACGGCAGCCCGTTGAGCGGTCAGATCTTTACATTATGAAGTTCATGAATGAGATCAAGTCATATTTAGGCAGAAATAACCTTTGAGTAACTGTATCTGGCCTTCAATCAATTTTTGGCAGGTGAAAATGCCTATTTTGTGTTGTAATGGTGCTTTAAAGGGATTCCAAGCTGTCCTGTGAGCTCTAGTGTTTACATTATGAAGCTCATGAATGAGATCAAGTCATATTTAGGCAGAAATAACCTCTCAGTAACTATACTATGCCTTCAATCAGTTTTTGTGAGGTGAAAACTGAAATAGACGTATCTATCACGTAGTTGCCATGTCTGATTTCGCTACAAACTATACACTTCTTTTGGCCACAGTTGTAATAATTACGCAACAACAAACGTTAAACTTTCGAAGCCACATGCCTTTGCTATAATTACATTATAATACAGTTGTGTGTATCTGCATATTCAGACCGTTTAATCCAGAGAAAAGCAGACGTGTTTACGCTACCGCTCAACGGGCTGCTGTGTGCGCTCCCGCGGCCAGAAATCAGATTCTGGCAGGCTATCACTTTTTGGCACGACACCGTCACGTTTCACAGAATTCCAACTCACCACAAACGGCGGAAAGCTTGGTTAGCTGCTTTGGACATGGATCCAACAACATCGGTGGATATTCTGAAGAACTGGCGTGTTTGCTCCGAGCATTTCACACAGGAGGACTATACATCCACAGGATTACGCCTAAAGGATGCGGCCACACCGACAATACTCAAATCACGAACACAACAAAGTGGATCACCCAACCCTGTAAGTTTCCTTTTGTATGGTATTTGGTTGTCCTGGAAGTGGCCATAACATAACGTTAGCTTATCCAACTTGAGTGTTCAGCCCGGGGAGAGGGGGAGAAGATTTTTCAGGAGTGATGATATTACTGCGGCGAGTCGAAGTGCTCCCAAGTGCTATTCCGCCATACATTATAGTTATCCTTTTTATCCACTTAGAAAAGCGCCACGTTTTATTTTGTGTCGCCATACTTGGTCGTTTAACTACTCGTGTAGCTGTATTTAAATAGGGAAAACGTGGAGGAGTTTGGTCGCTTCTAACTGTCCATCTGTTTGGATCCTAATGAATGAACTGGGCTAAGCTAAGTGCTAGCCAAGTGGCGCCGCACGCCAGGGCGATTGAGTGCACGCATTGAGACGCAAGAGGTCTGTATCAACTCGTCTTACTTGACCGAATAACATGTTTTAATATGAAAAAACGGTGGAGTGTTCCTTTAAGATCTCAATCTTTAGTGTCGATTCTTTTTCAATACAGCAAGATGTTCCTTTTGTTAATTATAATCCAATTTAGAGTAAAATAGATGACAAAACAATGTTTGCTTTAAAGCATGGCCCCTTGTGATTGACAAGACACTACCACGGTGTACAGTCAATCAGGAAAGAGGCATAGCTTTGCATATTGATGGCACTGTGTATATTTAAGTAGCCATTTACTTGTTTTTGGTTTACTGAATAATGGAAGATAACTTTTCACAGCAGGAGCCGAGTGCAGTGAGGTTACAATTGGGCATGCATGGTGTCCTTTGGTTCTGAATCAGATTCACCATCTTTTTCAAATATGTTCACTTCTGGAGCCAAAGAATATTAAGATGGCTCCGGCCAAAAAGCTAAACTAAAGGCTACAAAATGGTAGTCCACAAATAAATGGGTTATGTTTTGCATGGTCTATGGTGAAAACTAGCTAGTAGTGGTCAAATGCTGACTAACTGGCATTCGCTGACAATGTAACATATATTTTTTAATGTAGGTTATTGCTCTGGCTGAAGTGTAAAGTGTGCTGTAAACCTGCGCATTAGAGTTAGGATGACATTTCAAAGTTAGATTATGGGAAGTTAAAGTCATATAGATAGTAGATTTAGTAGTGTTAGTTCGATGCAGCTGAAAGCTTTAGATAAAATGGAGTAATAGAAACCTGGGTGAAGATAATCATGTTCAAATAAAGCTGTCAAATATGTCCTTAGTGAGAGTTTTCTGTGACAGTCTGCATCAACACATATTTACAAGGTGGATGCAATATTGTGTTTCAAAACTAATCTCAGATGAAGGCCATCATCTGGCCTGTAAAATTATTACTGCAGTATTTCTAAACATGCATGGATCACCTAATAAAAAGCCTCGAGCCATGTAGCAATTTCTGCAGACCTTGAAGGATCAAATGTAGATGCAGGTGCTCTACTTGTTAGCACAAAAACAAAAACCTACGATAAAACCAATGTCTCCACAGAAGCCACAAACCCACATAAAGTCCTGCATCAAAAATTCTCAGCAATTATCAAGGGTAAAGATGTTGTATATATTTTGGTGCAGACAGCTCACAGATACGTACAGTACATATACAGTACACCATCTGTGTCTGTCGATGTTCTAGCAGTCTTAATTACACCTGCGTTGCTGATGCATCGTAAACCGTAAAGAGAATTATTTTGTCATCCATCTCCGCCGGTGACACGCACTTAGAAGCCGTAAACTATTTAGTTAATGGCACACCTGCAGAGCTGACGCAGAGTGAGCGGGAAGGAGTTTATTGGACTTCTCAACGTCAACTTCAGGGGATTGATCCAAACTTTTAGACACCACTCTTGTAAAAACTCTCCAGCGCCCGCACCACATTATCTTAATGCATTAAAGGCACTCTACCCTCCACTTTTACATCATGACGTGCTTTAAGCAAGGAGAAAATAAGACTCCGGGCTATGGTGTGTACTTACTGCAGGTACTCTATGAAGAGGGGATATGAATGATATCAATCAGTGAAAAATCCTGCATCGGCTAGCGGGTGTCCTTTCTAACTGACAAGATTATAGGGGAGCTTTGAAGCTCCTTTTATTGGTTTCTCCACTTCATTTGGGTTTACTTAACACCTGGGAGCTTTCATACCAGCACACTGCTGTACTAAAGCACTATTTACAGCCTCTTGCACATTTTTTTTTAAAACTTATTTATTTCCCCTTCTCTGTCAGCCTTTTATAAATTCCAAGAAGTGTGATTGATTTGAGGGTCTCAATATCAGAATAGGTAAGGAGGATGTTTTTTTAAAAGCCATGGAGGCCAATAACGAAGAGGCTTTTTAAAATGGCCGCCTGACTGTTCAGAAATCACCTCCCAGACCAATTCTTCAGCCCCTCTCACGTGCTGGCCACCCCTCTGGCAGTTTAAATGGGCTATTTTGGCTCATTTGGGGCTTGATTGATATACAGAGGCGCGGCCGTTAAAGCAGCAGAAGGGCATCTCAGTGATAAAGACAGGGTCACCACTGAACTAAAGGGGGCAGCACTAACAAGCACTTGGATGGCTGGGTTGGAAGCCTCGCCACCTGAGAGTAGCAGAGGGAGGAATAAATAAGGGTAATATGGTGAGAGGTTTTTGAAGGAGAAGAGACAACGGGGGAGTGAGGGCTGCGAATGTGGGAGGGTGAGCGATAGGGGGTCAAAATGTGAGAGCTGCCCCCGCGGTGAGATTCTGCACTCCTTTCAGGGGCTCGTGATGAAAAAGAGATGGAGACGTTGGGGTTGGGGGGCAGGAGGAAGAAGTGGCACCCCCCCAGCTTCACAGGGCACCAGCTCACGCCGTGTGACGATAGCGTGCACCACCTGCCTCCGTCGGCATGCCGCCCCCCCCTTCTCCTGCAAACCCCTGCTGCCTGATGGAACTCTTCCCATCTGCAAACTAGTAACAGCTTGTGCATTTGTGGGAATCAGCCCCTCCATTCCCACATTATGGACTCAGATGTGGAGAGAAAATACTGGATGTTCAGTGTTTTACCCCGCAAAGCTGGATTGATGAGGCTCACAACGACTTAAATGTTGGTAGATCACATGCTATTCCAGGGCTGGGAGTGTATGTGTGTGTGTGTGTGTGTGTGTGTGTTTAATGTGTGTGTGTGTGGGGGGGGACATAGCAGCACAAACATGTGGCGGGATAGTGACGAGAAAAGAAAACAGAGAAGACAGTCCTTAATTGCCTTTCAGTCATTAACAGGGTCCCACACCTCATGAAACATTAATTACACCAAGCGCTGAGAAGATAGGGACGCTTAATTAGAAATTATTCACTGCGTGGCAAGAACTGAGCGATAGCATTTCAGCAGCATGTAAATTGTCCGTGTGAGATCTAAAATAAGAAAAAATCGGTGTAGACGTCATGCTTATCTGGCTTCCTCTCACTTGACTGTCTTGTGAAGTGTGATTCCCTTTTACCTGATAGCATGTTGAGTGAAGTAAGACATACGTTAACCCTCTGTTCCCCTCTCTTGTTTGCTGCTCCTTCCCTTTCCCCGTATTGCTCCCTCAGCTCTTACCTATCCTATACCTCCTGACTGGTTCATAAATTATTTACACCACCCTGCTCTTCCCCCTACAGACAGGATGTAATTGACACAGAGGATCTGTCAATTACCCTAACATCTGGGAGGGACTGATTGGTACATAGCTCTCCCACTTTAGCCCTTTGCCTCTCAACTGTCCCTCGTTCTCACTCTTTTTTTTATCTCCAATCTACCTCCTCTTTCCCCACGGTGAGACAGTAGCCAATGATATGACATTAACGCTCATGATGTAAAATACCCTTGACACTGTTGCCCCCTCCTTGCTGTTTCTGGCATATCCCCTAATCCCCAGCACAACGTTAAAAATGGCCTGCTCCTCCCCTCATCCCAGGTGTATTGATCTTTCTCTCCACCCAACGATTGCCACCACATATTCCTGTCGTGTGTAGAGCTCTTGTGTGCATGTGGAATGTCCTTCCTCTTACAAGATCCCACAATGGAGTGGTAATAATGTCACCAGACTGTACCTAAGGTAATGGATCGGTCTCACCGTTACATGCAGGGCTCGGGGCCTAAGTGCTGGCCTTGGGAAATGTCAGATGAATATCAGAGAGCAGGCCCCGATGCTAAGAGTTCGGGGCAGGGGATATCTCTTATGGAGACATAACAAAACGCATTAAGAGACATGCACAAGGCCTATTACGGGTGTGCAAAATGACTGGGATGGTGGAAATCAAATTTATGAGTCTGCAGAGAAACAAATGTGGAAGTGAGATAATGGTGAAAGACTTGGGACACTAACCTGATGCACACAGACCGGACTGTCTGCACATTTGCCTCATAGATGGATCTTTTTTTATGTGAAATCAATACAATCATGCTGATGAGTCTACAATAAAAGTGCATGTGGGTTTATTAAGACAAGGAGCTCCAGGTAAGCAAAAGAAATGAACACATTAAAATTACATAGCTTCTTAAAAGCATATAGAAACAAGAGGTGTATAAAACATTAAAGGATTAACTCTACATTTTGGGCTATAGAAAATTGATGCCGTTTTTGCACTAAATATGAAGCTAGAGCAAACAGCTGGTTAGTTGAGCTTAGATTAAACGCTGTGCCTGACAGTGTAACACATTTTTTTGGATGTTTTCCAGCCCAATAACTGCTCAAAATCTGCCCAACTTGATTAAAAAAAAAAGCCCAAAGGTAAGAAACAATGCAAATTAGTTAAAAAAACAAAAAAAAAACAATACGAATAATGTACTGTACTAGAATATAGATGCGAGTCAACAGAACTCTCTCCAATGCAATGATCAAATATCTGCCCTAAAAAAAGAAGAAAAAGGGACAACTCAAATAACAAAAATAAGAGGGGATGTTATTTCAATAGCAACGTCTTTTGTTTACAATTTTTTTTTTTTTCTTTTTTTTTTTGGCATTTTGTTGCTTTATTGATAGTGAGAGATAGAAAGGGGGTGCACATGGCATACATGGTTAGCGCTCCACCAGTGTGAGCCACCGGGACGCCCCTTGTTTACAATTTTTAAACTTTTTGCGCTTGCTAATAATCTTGTTAAATTAGTATTCAGTAATAAATTACATGTAGTTACATGTATCCATATGCATACATCCCTCACTTTGGCTGCCTATTTTATCCTGTGTTATAATATAAACGGTCTGTTTCTATCTTTCATGTAATTTTACCTTGTTACTTTGCCTTTAGCACCATGGACAGCCTTTTGTCAACAAGTCCTCTCTTTCCATTATTAGTAATTTAAAAAATAGGGAGAAGTTGTCCACCCTTATACATTTTACTTTTATATCATTTAAAACCCGCCCAACTCTTGGAAGCCAGCCAAAATTCTGTCAACCTGCCCAAACCCAATTTTTCCCACACGATACAACTCAAACCAGCCCAATTGTGCAGGAAACCGCCCAATCTGGCAACACTCTGGTGCCTTAAGATATCAAAATCTCCCACCACCAGCACTAAAGCACTACATCTACAATTAGAGTGTCAATCAAGGCCAAAGGTTCATTCATATGCTCCTGCTCCCATTTCCAGAGTAAAATTTATTTCAATGTTGATGTGTGTGTGAGGTTGATGTCATAATGTGAAAACAACATGAATGCTAAAAAGAGGATGTGTTGTATTTTATTGATTAGACTGTTATACTTGTACAGTATATAGGATCAGGTGAGGCATGACAGGGGGTGTTAACCAGAATTTTCCAGTTTGCAACTCATTTTTGCAATTATTCCAACACCACATGAATGCAGCACAAATGCCCTTTCTCACAATGTCAGTGAAAGTTAAAAAAAAAAAGAAGCTGTGCACTTGCACCGGGATTTGAATGCACTCCAACATGTATTGTGTTCGTCCTTGGCCCATGCTACACTTTTCCACCAAGTTTCATGAAAATCAAGCTTGTAGTTTTTCCTTAATCTTGCTTACAAACAATACCTTATTGGTGGAGGAAATAATGACTCTGTGGAGTTTACGTGAGGTTCCACTAAAACTGCAAACTTTTTGATAAATTGTGCTCTTCTTTGTACATCTCCCATAGAGTCCTTCTGAGCTGCAGCAATAAATGATAAAAGAAAATACCACATACTTTCCATTTCCTTCCTTGAAATACCTGATTCATTTTCTTTTTATTACCAATATACGTGGTCTTATGTTATTTATGTATCCAGTATAAATAACAGAACACCTCAGTGGGAGACAGGGACTTCTTTCATCTCAATTCAAGGAGCTTCAAAGATTTTTTTTCCCATCCTGCTCTTGGTGTAACAAACCCAGTTGTAAAACAAAGACCCTTACCTGCTCTTTAGGTGCTGGATGCTCCCGAGGCACTTGAAGCGACCATTGACCATAATGGCCATGCGTGTGCACAGTGCTTCACATTCCTCCATGCTAACAAAAAGAAAAAGGGAATGCTGTATTAATAAGAAGCAGAAATAACACAACTTCAGTCTCTCGCTGACAGGGACATCTTAAAACTGGTCCTTTTAGTATAATGGAGGTATTTCAAGGATTTCTGAAATGACAGTCCTCGTTCAACTGCTAAAAATGTTCTGTATTGAGGCTGGAACATTCATCACTAATGCTTTTTCTAAAAGGGATAAGTCAATCAATTTTGGACTGTGTCAACACACTGCTTTACTGATAAAGAGATAAAGATCTCTACTGATTTTTACTGAGACCTTTTATTCTAATTTAGAGTTAAAGTTTGGATTGGTCTATTTTTACATGACTACTTTGACACCTTAAATGGACGACAAATTTGGTAATTAGAGGGAGAGGAAAGAACCATCTGTAGTTCTTATTATCTCATTTTTTCTCTTTCGGCGTTGGGCTGGAGCAGGAGTCATTTGTAGTTGAGGCAAAACCTGTGAAGCCTTTCTGAGGAATGGTGCAATTAGGATTATGACTTTGTAAAACCTGGTGAATCTGCCACTTAACAAAACACAACCACCTGGTCATGCCATGGACGATTGGATGCAGCTCAGCCACATTGCCTTGGACAACAACAAATGGTTTTATTTCCCCATGAAGGGAAAACATGTAACGAGGATAATATATTCCAAATGAAACAACAGCACAGATTATTCACATGCACTGCCAGGGGCACAAATGACTCAAAAACCCAGGCAATGGGGGAAATGGTAAAATTCCCTGGCATGAGAAATGTTAAATGTTCCATATCGATATGGGCCATCAAGTTTTAAGTTTCACAAAAAATTTGGGCATTTCATCTTCTTCTCCTCTCCTCAAAGCCCCAAAAAACAGGCTACAGAAGAAAAAGTTTGGGACTAACTTTCTTCCTGGGAGTCTTGGATAATGAAAAGACTGATATTGACAGTTTCTCTTTTCATGGAAGAAAAAAAAGGTGCCAGTCAGTCAATATGCCCTCATGCTTCATGAAAGCTTTATAGCAGCCGGTGTGTTTCTGTCAGCCAATATTTACCGCCACGCAGGAAACAATACCTTACACCTAAAGTGTAACTCCAATCAATTATAATTACAATATCTGCAGCTTCATTTTATGGTTTGGTTCCTCTGCTATCCCTGGTGAAGAGCCTAAATATTTTGTCTGCATCCTAGCAGATGAAGTGTGAATCCATTAGAGAGAGTCAATAGATAAAGAGTGATGCTGCACCTGTGTGATGTGAGAATGACTGAGCGTCCCTCTTTGATGACACTCAGGATGCAGTCCCACAGGAAGCGCCGGGCTTTGGGGTCCATCCCAGTGGTTGGCTCATCCTGCAATAAATGTACAACCTTTAAAAAAACTGTTTCCATTATATTCTGCCTCAGTACATCGTTTAAGAACATAGGAAGCATGGTATACTGGTAACAGCAAAAAGCTACCATTAACAGATCATTTAAAGTTACTAAAAGGAGTTTTTAACGGTTAATGAAAGAGTCTCAGTTTATTACTGATGCCTCTATATGACCTACATAAGCAAATGAGACAATCAGCAGGAAGATTGGCTATTTCTATATAGTTATTTTTAATGCCTGTGCCTGGGTCTGATCACCGCAACATCATAGTGAAAGAGCCGATGTTTTCATTTTCACATGCAAAGTTTGGCAGTGAGTTGTACATAAGCCAGTGCAAAGGAAATAGGAGGAGATTTCTCCCTAAAGAATTTTATTTTTGTGGATATGGATTATACTGGGGCAGGATCAGCAAAGTGGAAAAGAAAATAATTGACCAAAGAACAATAAAGCTAAAGGGGACAGTGAAAGCACCAAATCTGTGTAATGAATTGTATCACCGTGAAAATTGCTGCAGAAATGTACGAGACGAAAACATTTATATACTGTCATCATAAGATTCTAAGCCCTACACTCTAAACTTTCTAGATTTAAATAAGCACCAAACTAAAACACAATGTTTTTTCCAGATTTAAGCCTATAAAAACTTATAATACACAGTGCGAAGCTACATGTCAAACTAATCTTCACGTTTCGAGCTTTCGGATTATGTATATCACTTCAATTTGGCATCCACTTTTGACCTGCTTTCTCCCCCTAAACATCCCCTTCCCTAATGTGCAAGACAGCACCCTTCAAAAACATCATCAAAACATTAAAAGAGGGCCATTTTTTGGAAGAATGGTGCTCCATCTGTCCAGTAAAGGCCCAGAGACGTGTCCAATGTATGTTGAAGTGCATTGAAGCTCTGCTGGCAGAGCCAACACATCAGTAAGACACTTCCTTTGTCACCCATATGAGTGTGTTCACAGGCACATATGGCTCGGACAGAAGCGTAAAGAAAGGATAGGACATATATAAAACCACAGTCATACCTAGGTTATGTCTGGATGAATTCTGAGTATACCCATGCACACATAATGGAGACACATACTAAAGCACTCTCCAACATAGCACAATACACACACACAGAGCCTGGGTGACTTGCTGTTTCTTTTTCCTCAGGGCTAGTCTGTCCGTGCATGATTAGAGAGTGACAGTACTCAGTCCATTGGCTGGTTTCGTTCCAGGCCTGGTTCTCTCTCTCTCTCACTGAAGCCTACAAATCCCATGGGGTATTTCCATCACCGTGCCCAATGTGTCCCTGTGCAAACCCTACGTGGCACTGCCTCAAGGCCGCCTGGACTCCCTGGGCTTGCACACAATACTGAAACTGACACAGACATGGACAACACATTATCCCACTGCCTCAAAGTGAAGGCTAGCCTGGCTGAGGCGAGTAAATAAGTAGGTTTGGAATAGTGCAGCTCGATAGGTTCAGCACTGAGCCAGAACACAGACACGGTTGGAAATATTATTCCGTAAATGTAATTTATTATGGATTACTCATTACCTGACTAAAATTGCTATTAGCAGCATAATCGGGTGGATTGCATTAAATCATGCAAAGTTATGCATTTATTACAGTTTACAGGCAGCAAATCAAACAGCAATGTTGTTGCACATTTCAAGATTTTTGTGTGTATAAAATGACATTAAAATCTATTTATATAATGAAATAGTTTTGCTTTATTAGACCATGTGATGTTATATCTGAGACATGGCACAGCAAGTCAAATTTGCAGTAATCTTAATGTAAATTTATCCTCTGGTGAGCCCCAGCGGGGAGCCACCAGAGTGATTTAAGGTCATTAAAGTTTGTCCCTCATAATAACACGGACACAACTTCCTAATGCACATTAAAGCCGCTTAATTGAAAGCATGTGATGCAGCGTATTCTGAGTCATGCCTTCATTAATCTTCCATCAGTGGGAAAATGCTTTTGCCCTCAGTTTTTCATCCTGATGAATAGGAATTTAATACGTGCTAACACAGTGTGTGTGCTCTACGTTTTATAAAGGAAATGGTTCTGTCTTGAGAAAAAAAAAAGATTTAAAACATGACCGGTGAGTGACCCCATGGAGAAAAAAACCCACCCTTCTCATCTAACAAGTAATAATCCTTAGGGAAACTCAGTAAGGATTTACCATGTAAATCCAAAAGTTTTTTCTACTCATTTTCAGAAGAATATGTTATCCCATATTTCTATACTCTCATACTCTTCATAATCTTCGTACTATGGTTGAGTCTCTGTGTGCTTGTTAAGAGGAAAACGAACTGATCTGCTGTAATCCAAACATCTGCACAGCATCAATATTGATTTAAGGTATTACACTCTTAATTCTTAATAAAACAGCAGCGTATCACATTTTCACCATGTAGAACACATCAACAAAGGTGTATCTCACCAGGAAAACCACCGGAGGACAACCGATCAGGGCTATCGCTGTAGACAGTTTGCGTTTGTTCCCACCGCTGTAGGTTCCTGCTGACTTGTTGGAATATTTGACCAGCCCCAACTTCTGGATCCCCCACTCTGCCACCTTTTGAAGAGAGAAATAAAAGTTATCAGACCTATTATGGTGCCAAGAACAGTGTTCACATTAAACCCTCCTTGAGATTTTCCATGATGGATGGTATTTTGACTTGGATCACCAATGTATTTAAGCTTTGTGGTATCCAAGGACACCGCATGATGGCTGGCATCACTGTATGACCTTAATCACAGGTTGCTCAGGTGCTTTTCTGTCTTGATGTTTAAATAACGCACATCAAACACCAGCAGGAACATTGCCAAAGTGCACAATATAAGCATGTCTCAGAGTTTGCAAGACCTGCAATTGAAGAGGAATTGATGCTGAATTGAAGGCGGACACAAATATAGATTTGATTTATATTTTTCCTCCTCACTTTGCATTGTTAACTGATAAAAATAAACAGTTAACATTTCTATTTTTGAAAGAATTCTTATTTTACAGCATTTCTTCACACCTGCCTAAAGCTTTTGCAGAGTAGTGCATATGTGGACATTTCTTTTTGTTACCATCTATGCAAATACGACTACAAAGTGCTCAATTTGGATCAAGAACTGTCACCAAAACAGTGGTATAACAATCAGTCAAATTAAGAGTTATGCTAGCTGGGTCCCTTTACAATGCAGCCCAGATCAAAGACCTGACTCTGGGTCTGAGGCCTATGGTCGCCGCCAGCCTCTTCCGCTTTTGATCTTCTAGTTGCAGAAGCGGGAGGTGCAAGACGAGTGCTAGGAGGCCGCACAGGGCCAGCCACACCACTGGGCATAGTGAATAATGTAGAGCCATAACCCACAGCTGCTGCTTTTCCACCACCAGCCATTTTTCATTATGTATGGCTTCTCCCATTGAGGTTATCTATCACTTCGACATGAACTTCAGCTTGCCCTACATGCACTCTGGTTGAAGTATTTGATGGTAAAAATAAAGCATTGTGAAAGCAAATAAACATGCCGTGAAGTAGTAGAACATCTGTGTTTTTTTTCATCTGTCTTTAAAAAAATTACAATTCTGACAGTTTGACAACTAATCTATGGGGCTATTTTGTTTAAAACAGTGCTTCACACATCTGTCATGAATAAAACAAGTGAACTATAGTACAAGAGGTATGGAAGGATGCAATGGTTACCATGGTGATCTCTTTTTCTGGTACCCCTCGTAACCTGGCATAAAACTCCAGATGCTCTCGTCCAGTCAGCAGGTCGTCAATAGCATCAAACTGGGGACAATAGCCCAAGTTCTGGTGCACGTCCCTCATTTCTGTCCGTATGCTGGGAAAGAGAACGTTAAAAAGTGATTTGACAATGGATGTCACTCATTTTGAGATCTCAAGATTGTATTAAATGTAAGGCAGAGAGTATGATACCACATATTCAATGAGAGCCAATAAGCATACGTGTCATTTATGTTGCCCTTTGTATTTTAAAGAGAGATTCAAATTGTTCACCAAAATCTGAATAACAAACACAAAGCAGTGGAGTGGTTCATTTTATATCAATTTTCCAATTCACTGTCACTTTAACATGCTTGCACTATTAGTTTTTAGTTTCTGGCCTACCAATAGTGGATGTAGGGTCTTGGTTTTGGTCTTGGTTTGTTTGTTTGTTTGTATTTGTATTTTTCATTTTTATCTTTTTTCTAATTCATTTTTATTATTATATTCTATTTTTTTTTACCTTAATCTGTTTACTCTGTACTTGTGCTGCTGCACCTGAATTTCCCCCATTGGGGATCAATAAAGTAACATTTTATCTTATGGTATCTTATATTCTGTACTTTAAGAACAGCAGGTGTCGCCAAAACAAAAAAGCAAGCGAACTTCATACAAAAATACAGCAATCCAGTTCCAACCAGCACCCTCTAGAGGGAGGTAAAATAACGGCAGCTGCAGCTCTGGGTGCAGACAACCCACAAGATTAATACTTTCACTCCCTGCAGGCAACAAATGTTATCGCTGATTTTTCTTTCTTCTTCTTCCAGCTACCTTCTTTTTTCAAAGATAATATTGGACCCATTTTTCCCCTCAAATATTATTTTCCTGGAGCGATGGTCAGCCCGAGGGAGGCTCAATGTGATTTGATGTGTCAAGAGGCTACTGGATCTCAACAAGGCCACAGTGAACTAAAAGCTTGACTGATCTAATATTATGTTTTGCTTTAGCTTTGATAAAGGATCATGATAACAAAAGGTTATATAGCCTTTAGCAGGTTCAGGCTGTACCCGTGTTGTGCAGTTTCACTTTTTCAGTTTGTTAGCACTAGCTGGTCAGAATCTGTCACTGTATGTCAAAATAAAAACTGACCTTTAACATTGCTGATAAAGATTTTATAAGGTTACTGCACTCAAACTAGTGGCAACAATGTTCTTCCAGCCACAAAACACTAAAGGTGTAGGGTATCTCTGAGAATCTAAATAAGAAAAACATCACTAATCCAAACAAAAATGTCAAGAGTCAGATGCTCAGCTTGGCATTAAGACTGGAAGTAGGGTACTGTAAGCACCACATTTAAGGCTCACCTATTGACAAGATATACAGCACTGCGCAGAAGTCTTAGGTCTGTGTGAAAAAGTGCCTTGAAGAATTGATGCTGGTGTGAAGGCTAAGGGTGGTCTAATGGGAAACACTGTACATGTGTTATTTTCTCCTCATGTCCAATCCTTACGCTAAGCTAAGCTAAGCTAAACTAAGCTAACCAAACCAACATCAACTGACAGTAGCTTCATATTTATTGTATGAACATAACACAAGAATAATCCCTTCTGATTCTCGGAAAGAATGTGCGTATCTCCTAAAATATTGAACCGTTTCTTTAAAAAGGGTCAGTTCGTAGGATGTAGTGGTTGCCCCTCCCTTCCCAAGTGTGCAGGAGAACCTATGGTGGCATTCAGGAAATGTTAAAATGCAAAAGGCCCTCTCTAGAGCTGATGTTTGTTTAGCCTGTTCTGGTCTATGAAGGGTGAGGGCTTGTTCGAAGCCAAACAAAACACAACGATTATTAGTTTCTGGTTATTATACACTAATGAAAACATAGTTAGATTATTGTATTCCATTTCTGCAAATAGATTCTCCTAAATCACACCCACTGGTCCTTTAAAAAAACAATAATGATAAATTTGTTATTGTTCATTAAACACTATCCCACTGTGGTAATCTACTGCCACTCTGTTCTATAACAAGAGACAGCCAATGATGGCTCATTGGCTGTTAGCAGTCTAGCTTTTGTCTTTTTCAGATAGCAACACGCCAGGCAACTCAGATGCTGAATGCAGTTATGAACAGCTATTCCTTGTGTGTACACAATCGGATAAGAGAGACAGTTGTCAGGACAGCAAGAACTTCCGTTGAAGAGATGCTGCTTCTTCTCTTCTCCCGATCATTTTTCTTGCCAATCCACAGAAAGCGTAATGAGCTGAAGAAAGAAGAGTGGGCGTACTCACATCTGTTTTTCTTCCTTTTCAGTTTTTGTTTTCCTGAAAGGTCTCTGGGATTCTTCATTGATCTCCCTTGCCCACATTTATTAGGCCTTGCTCTATTCAGTTCTCTTCCTTTGTCGAACACAAAGTCAATTACCGGATGTATAAATGAACAACTATGGCAACTGACGTGATGCAAAACCAGCCGCAGCTTACCCACAGCCTTGCTCAGATGAGCTACCTTAGAGATGCACGCAGAGCCAAAGAAACACAGTTGTTTGTTCCTAAAAATAAGGAAGAGCAAGCCTTCCTTCGCTCAAGTGCTTGAGTCTCATATTGCTGGTGTCAAGGTTTTTTTTTTTTTCTGGCATGTACAAAGATTTCTTATGACTGATTCTGTAAGGCTGAGACAAAAAAAACAGCAAGGTACAGGGCGAGGATGTGAAAAGGAATGAAATATGTGCAAGATGTGCAAGAGGCAGGAAGAAAGCGAGAGCAGAGTTTTCAGCATTTCTGAGAATATCGCAGTGAGGAGACATGAGAGAACCAAAGTTGAAAAGGCAGAGATGGCAGAATGTATAAGACATATCGAAGCTACCTAGCCAAGAAAAAAACAAAGATTGAGAGTGAGGGAGATAGAGATAGAGAAATAGAAAGCTGAGTTACACAGAACAAGAGAAGCTGTGTGAGCTATAGGAAAATACAAAAAACACCCTGGCTCGATCCCCATATGAGCAGCCATCTTGGGTGGCTAATTATGATGAGTTGCTTGGTGCACTAGTGGGAGTTAGCGCCTCACCTGTATCCATTTAGGAAGGCCTCTCCACCGGAGACTGGGATGTCTCCTGTCAGCATCTTGAACGTGGTGGTTTTCCCAGCCCCGTTGATTCCCAGCAAGCCAAAACACTGTTGGAGACAATGGGGAGACCTCCATTAGGAAAACTGTGTTTTGCAGATACAAGCCTCATCGGAAAACAGACAGCAGACAATGGTGCTAGATGACATTTCAAATATTCCATATGTAGATGAGATTTCTTTGGAATAAACACCATCCATTAACCCTTTTGATAAAGTTTAGCTATTGTAAATATTTGCTCTCAACATACAGTATAATTGAAACTACAATTTATAGCGTATGCATGGCTGGCTTGGTGTTTAGCACAATAACAAATTGATGTATTTCTGTACACAAACAAAACAACAGACACTAAATCAACATGGCAGGCACGCAAGAACAAATACTGTAAAAACCCGACCATTCCCAACAGCATTTCTTCCCGTCTCTCTGTTAATTTCTACAACAAACACTATCCTCCCTCTGTCTTTTCTTCCTGATGCTGCTGATTTTACTTCCCTCTGGAGGCGATGCGGCAGGAAGTTGTCTCCACAGAGCCCCGCGGTCACGTGACCCGCTTTAGGTGCTCTGGCTCTGGCATAAATATTTGATTTCTGTCATTCATTGATTCCTGCTTGTTTGTGACCTGCGCTTGTGAATGCATAGAAGAGGGCTAAGCTTGATGTAAATAATGCATGGAAATGCAGTGTGTGATCAGCAGAGCCCTGTGAATCAGAATATTCCACTGGCATTTACATTGGGCTTTGAATAAACAGTGGCAGGGAGGATGGATACCACCGCAAAGCCCATCAAGCACGACTGCCTGTCAGCATTTGGGATTATGTTTAAATCAAGCTTGCAGCGGTACAGTGTGTGTGCGTACCTGTGAGTGTGTGTGTTGATATGTGTAAAGTAACATGGTATAATCAGTAAGGATGCTTTAAACTGACAATACATCCAATTCATACAATGATTCCTGAGTCAAAAACTGTGTAAAAGTTTACTTTGTTATATTTGGATGTTGTAGTTTCCCACTGCTAATTTGGCAGCGAACTAAACATCACTGGATCCTCATGCCTTCGCTTCACAGACTCCGTTGCTCTAGCAATGCTCTTCTACCAGCCTGCTTGTGTGTTTTTAGCACACACATGCTTGGCAATAACATAATGGCAGAAAACAAGCCCGATAAGGAGATTAGTGTTCCTCCTAACGCCTTCTCTAAGCAGCGTTTGGAAGATATTTTGATTCGACTCAGTAAAAGGCAAGATGGAGCCAACACCAATTCAAATCTTCAAGAAATAACTGTAGATAGTAAATCAAAACCAAGGCAGAGAATGTATGCTCATTGCTCCCTGCTCTCATGTATCAATATTTTGTAAATATTATCATTAATATTCAAATTTGTACATGAATATGTATAATTTTGTCAAACCACTTCCAAATTCTATGTTCACAGGCAACACAGAATGTAATAATAACTCTCCATTGTCGGACTTGCTGGTAAATTTCGACAATAAATCAAATGTATCAATGCCAGAACATCTTGTAACGCGGTCAAAAGCAAACAGACTATAGGCTTGAAGAGGTGCTTCTGTGATTCAGCAGCATTTGGCTCACCTCTGCGGCAGGTACTCCCACACATAGCCTGTCCACAGCAGGGGTGCTCTTCCGAGAGTATACCTGCAGGGAGCAGACAATAAAATGAATCAACCAGCCAGCCAGAGAGAGAGAGAGATAAAGAGGGTGAGAAGGCAGGAGGAAGGGAAGGATGGGGAGCAGACAGCACGGAAGACAACAGAGAGGATAGCATGACAGAATGTGGAGCGATAGTCCAGAGCAGCAGGGAAGAGTAGGGATGGAAGAAGCAGGTGGAGAGACAGAGTGCGAAGGATAAGAAATTATCATGAAGGGATAATTTGCAGTATTTAGAGCGAGCCAGATGGGAAAAGGTAGTAAAAAAAAAGTTGCACAGGGGGAGAAGAGGAGGACATGAACATTAGTATTTGTGAGTGCAGTGACAGCATTCATGAGGAAATCTGTCTCCACTTTGAGTGCCACTTCAGTACCCTCAATAACCTTCAACACTTACAATGCACCCAGTATTCTATGCATGGACAAAAGCTCCACATCTAGTAGTGTGAATATATAGAGATGACTTTAGAAAAAAAGCATGCTGTCCTTAATCTGAAAAGTCCATTAAGAAATCTTTTAAATGTGGTATTAGTAGATAACCAATCTAATGATCTATAGCCACGCTGGGGACAGTGTAAGGATGTGATGCTAAATTAACTTTTACAGCTGCCTGTTGCTGCTGTATATGACACTGATAAGAACAATAAGACTGAATCAGAACAGTCACAGGCAGTAGAACCAAGTCTGAGGAGAACTGCAGTTTTTGTGTTAAAATCCTTGTGTTTTTTCATCACAAGCAACCCTTTCATGTTTTTACCATTATTAATATAAAAATATTGATCAGTGCAGCTTTGTTTGTTGTTCGGCTTGTTATCTATAGAGAACATGAACACTGTAGCATGCCAGGCTAGACTTTAATACAATTAAATACAAGAGAGTCTGATGGGACTATTAACTTTAGAGATATCCTGTTACACTGCAAAAAAGCCAACTTTTATTTTTTGGCCTAAAACAGTGATTTAAGTTGGTAAAACTTGGAAATATAAATTATTGACATACAGGGCAATAATGTAAGTTAGCCCAACAAAGGAAGCCAGTTGTCTGCTCAAAAACAAGTTAGTGAGTTGTTGTTACTTATATCTTTAAGTTGGGGATCAAAACAAGGGACAATAGTTCTGCTAACTCTTATTTCTTTGTTGTGAAATTCGGTGATTAGCGAAAGCTAGCGGCTAACTGATGCTAGCGGCTAACTGAGGCTAGCAGCGCTGCCTGTTACAGCTACAAGAGTAGCCATTAGCGTATCAATGCTAACTCTAAATTGTGGTCGCAACATTAGCTGACATTAGCTGACATTTCATAGCGGCGTTACAATCGTGTCAATTCAGCACATTGCTGAAGTTAGCAGAAGTAAGGATTAAAAGTTATTACAATGTAAAATTATAAGTTAGTACGGTACTTAGTTATAAGTTTGACAAAAATCTGAATTCAGAGTTGAGCAAATTCAAAAACAAAACTTAAAATATTTAATTTAATTGTCCAACTTAAAATTTTATCGAAGTTTGTTGCCTTGAAATTTTGAGTTCACCCAACTTTTCTTTTTTTGCAGTGTATAAACTCATGTGCTGCACAATGCTCACTCGTTATTTTGAAATACAATCATGACTCCAAAAAAACTTTGTCGTTGTCTAATACTTACTAAAAAGTATTCAATAATCTGCTCATCCTTATTAATAAAGTTTCTTGTTTAACTGAGAAATTAAGTTATTATTTTGAGAAAGGTTCTTATAATCTTAAGATAGTAATTCATGATGTAGGAATATTTCTCATTCTGCAAAAGGGTTTTTTTAGATACCAAGTTATTAATTTGAGATAAGTCATCCATTATTTTGAGAAAGGTTTATGTTTATATTGAGTCTTTATTTACAGATACTCATACATATCATGGTACTTAGTCATTTTCAGATACGCATTATTTTCATTTGCTCATTATCTTTAAAAGGTTCCTTATTATTTTAAGATAATCATATGTTAATGTACAAAGTCATTATTATGAGATAAGTATGCATGTTTAAAAAAACAACTTTTCTCATATTTTTTAGATCGTAAGTCAGTATTTTAAAACTAGGTTTTTCAACCACTATTTTGCAATACTAAGTCATTATTTCGAGATGCTATTATGATAATGAGTTGCAGGAGCTTATTTGTTTTCATCATATTGGAGGAAATGGGTTTCCATACTAAAACTAGAACCAGTGCTAACGAAAGAAAACTAGACCACATGAGAAGCAGAAACCCATCTCTCAGGACAAAGAGGATTATGAAGCTTCTCACATTCTGATTGTGAGTCAGTATCCAGCTAAGATCACGGACCGGCACTGAAAATGAGAAGGTGGTTGATGTTTTTCCACATCTCACTTGAAAAGTTTCTATGCTGCAGCCACATCCTCCCCCGCTGACCAGCCTCATCCATGCACATTTGCATTCAAGTCTGCATCATCTGAAAATCTCACCAGAGGAGGTAAAGAAACACCCACTTGAAGCGAACATCATGTTTTACATTCTAAAAAAAAAGAATTGTAGGAGGCGAACATTCAACAAAATTAGGTATTTAGTGCATGAGGTATTTTTCCACATCCAAGACTGTGTAACGTTTTGATACGTTTTCAAAGTGGTTTGAAAGCAGCATCGTCTTGCTCCAGCAAGAAAAGACAAGACAAGGACTTTGTTGTTGTTGCTGAGTTTGACAGTGAAGACATTTAAAATTCAAAATCAAGGACAGCACTGTGCCCCTTTCAGTTATGTAAGAACTACTGTTGGCTGTTTTTTTTAAGTTATTATAAAAGTTGAAAACATTGTTTTCAATGAAGAGTTGTGTGTTTCTGTTTATGTGCCTGTGAGAGACTGAAACAGTGAATGTTCATTAAAACAGAAAAGTGACAGGATACATTTCTCAGTATGAAAGATACACTTCCTGTAAAGAATCTCTCAACCCAATATCCACCATTAAAAAGACTCTGCTGTCCCAGTCGCATTCACACTGCTACCAGGCAAATGTAAATTTAGAACTGCCACTTCAAGCCTGACAAACAATGACATTGCATTTATTACACAGTTGGCACATCAAAAGCATTTGATAAAAGCAGGAGTTGCACAGATCCATCATTCTTTCGGTGCCATCTGGCAGCTGCACTCAGTACTTATCAACCTGGATTACGTATACTACTTTTAAGTGATAGTTTGCCGTTCTAAAGCCACATCAAAGCAGCAGATACATGTATGGAGGAAGGCAATTAAAGGATAATTCCCCTCTGACTCGAGCACCACAGCAGCTGTCATGATAAGCAGGCCAACGTCTAATCAGATGAGACAGTTGAGAGAATGTGATGGCGAACCTAAAATATTGAATTTAGGTTAGAAAAATCGCTTCAAACATCAAACGGTAAATGCTGTAGCTCAGGTAGTAAACCAGGACACTGACTTCATTCAACAAATGACTAACGACAGTATAAGGTGTTATCCTTAGGGACCATAAAGCATTTTTTCCTCAGCTGTTCCTCCACAGTTCTATCAGATTAGCTTAAGAATTGTTAACCAACACCACCCTTCATATTCCAAACATTTTTATTGTGATGGATTTAAAAAAAAAATGACACCATTTAACTGTATAAATCTATAACTATAACTATAAAACTTCATAAAAAGCCAAAGTGATACTTCAATTGTCAATAAATTGGCTGGGACACCTTTTATTCGCTATTTTTACTATTTCTCCTTGTGGCAGAGGCTGACTCTTTCATAATTAATTTATAATTGTTTAAGTATTTATTCTAACATGTCTGTCCACTCACTAACTAGTTTTTACACACTGCTAATTAAACTATGTCGTCTTAAGTTGGTACAATTGACTCAGACTGTTGGCATAACCTGTTGAGTCAGCATATTGTAGTGTAATACTGTTTTGGTTGTTATAACAATAAAGCCAGAATACTAAAGATCAGCCTCACATTAATTTGTAACCCTCTTTTTATGTTTATTTTTCACCTACATTATTTCTTTAACCCAATTACATAATTTATACTCTTTAACTGTGCAAGTCAGCCATTTTCCTAAGAAGTCCTGTCAACTGCAGATGTGTCCCTAGTTAAGAAACATTGCCTAAAGGAATTTGTAATATTTTAATAAGGAAATACATTTTAAAAAGGGAATTTCTTCATAAATTAAAGCCCCAATCACTGGCTCCAAAAGTAAGTAACTGAAGTGTCCCTGGTTGAGGATCATTGCCCAAAGAGATTTAAAATATGTTGCTAAGATATCATGAAAAAAATGTTTTGGTAACGCTTTATATTAAGGTCCTTGTAATAACCATTAATTCACAAGTAATAAGGCCCTTGTAAGTCCTTACAAGATGCTTATTAACATTATTGTGTGTTTATAAGCTTATATAAGTGTTAATAATGGCATTACAAACACCCATGACCCACCCATTATGTCTTTGCCATGCCTTTATTAATCTTATTTTGTTTGCTTATTGATATTAAAATATACTTTATTGCTCATCTATTATAAGTTAACTAAAAGTTAACTATGCTTTTTGCAACTACCGGATCTAAAGCGAGAACAATGCCTTATTACTTGTTAATTAATGGTTATTAAGGACCTTACCCACTGTGTAAATAATTATATAGTTTAAATTATAAAGGCATAAAGTTAGGCATGAATAAGAGCATGAATGCTTTGATCAGCAGGTGGTTGCTGTCACAGGTGGGAGGTTTCAGGAACCAGGCTTCATTCAACCACCTCAGCTCACATACGCTACAGCTCTTTGTCTATTTCTGGATTAGCTGTGAGTAATGAGCAGTCTATACTGCCAAAATTGTGATGACTGGAGCCACCACACTGAGCTTGGAAATTTCTCTACAGAAACCTATGGGTGACGTCACAGAGACCACATCCATGTTTCATAAAGCACATATATAAACAAAAAAATAGAAAATACAAGAAAAAGCAAATATTTGCCAACATCAGTAACCACTCAAAGACATGCTTATAAAACAGATAATTTATAGAACTATTTTGGTACAAAAGGAAGCCTTGTGTACCAAACAAGTCTCATCTGAACCAATTTTATGCCCAGATGACATAACCACATGATCACATGGGTCGCCAAGGTGCCACTCGGTACTAATTAGTCTCCTAAATTCAAACAACTGTCACAAGGTTCTTTAAAAACTTTCTCTGTCAACTTAGTGAGTGACTGGAAGGTTGAACTGACAGCACTGGGCCCAGAAAATACTCACAGACAGACACACTTCCATTACAGTCTCCATCGATTACAGCACCGACGCTAATGCAGCAGCTAAGTGGAGGCTAGCAGGTGGGGCGCATTGCAAAAACGCTCCTGTTTAGAGCAGCAGGAAAAGGAAGGGGAGGAGCAGGAATCTGACACATGATTGATGGCCTGTCGATCGCTTCAGAGGCATGCTTAGATTTATGACAGGGCTCAGCCTGTGGCGCACGGCCACCGAAGCCATGCGCTCATTGATCAATTTGTTATCTGCACCCCAAATGGATGGGGCACAGCTGTGGTGGGAGTCAATGAGGGCACTGCAGGAAGAATCCTGATGCCTTCTGCCACTGCACTGCTGTTTTTGCACACTGATGGGCCACTGTGTCTCATCTCTGAGAAATATTGTCAACCATCAAGGTGTGTCTGAACAATGGCTGCTTGTCAACTGCAGACAAGCTTGAGCAAATCTAATATCTTAACATTTCTGGCACTGTTTTAAAGCCGTGCTTACAGCAGAGATGAAGTGTTACAGTGCATCATGAAAAGTTATTCCTACAAGTTTCCTTTTCACACCCATTCACCTTGCGAGATGATTTGTAAGACATTCCCGATCCAACTGTTTTACCCAGTGCTTGCTCAGTAATTACCCTGGCGAGCGTGGCGCACGTCTGTGTCCATGAGCAATGAGTGAAAGATTAACTATAGTGAGGCTGTGGACACCACGGGAGTAAAGAAGAGAAGAAGGGTGGTAAGAAGCAAAAGGCTGTTAGATCGTCCAGCTGTCAGCACTGGAGCTGCAAAGCAGGCTGCTGTGGTGACACTTCCTGCTGCCAAGCCGCCCGCAGGGAGGGAACATCTGCCGACGGATGGAGTGTTAATCTCTGTGGTGTGAGGCACGCACCGTTCACTGAATGCTCGACTTCACCTGCTGCAAAGAGGGAAGGGCTTCATAGGAGTGCAGACCTTTACACCCCGAAAATGAAACCTTGTTGGGTTCTCATGCCCACTTATGTTTGTGAATGTTCGCAGCTGCACACTCGCAGCCTGTTCTTCCTATTTGACTTGCAAACTGTAAAAACATGCAGGTGCAAAGGGAGAAAAAAAAAAACTCCTCCCAGCCACATGTAAGGATAAAGTGAGTTACTGCCATTTCAGAAGTGCTGAAGATCTAAAAAGTTATAGGTTATGACTCTATAATGCCAGAAAATGAAATAAATTAGGTCTGACCTAAGAAATTAGGTCAGGATAAGAAAAATACTGCGTTGTTTGTCTCTCTTCTTTTTTGGTATTTGTCATGCTCAGAAAGAATGTGCAAAGAAAGTGGCAAAAAAGTAATCTATGTAATAAAGAACAAGGAAATACAAAAGGAGCAAAAATAAGAATTACACCTGGCATATTTAGGCTAGCTCTTGCAAAAATAATAAGATAATTACTTGTACAGTATTAATGTTTAATATGTTTACAATATTTAAAATCTGTGTACACATTTAAAATGCAATTGTATTGTCAGGATGTCTAAGTTAGAATCCCTGTCATTAGCCTTATCATTATTTTTCCAGATTAACCGAAAAAAAGAAAGAATGATGAGTCATTCTTTGAAATTGTATTTGTGTACCCTTTTTTTTGCAACACAACAGTGATACGATTCCAACCATAAGTTTTTTGATCCCCTAATATAAGATAGAACAGAAAGGGAGAGATTAAGAAAAGCCAGTTTTAGGTCAGCTGTGGAGTTTTTTTGGTAGATAAATATGTAAAAGATACATATATCATAAGACTTGAGTGCCTTATAGAGGTCAGAGGTCAGAAGGCTACATCCTGCTAGCCTGAGGGAAGAAGCTTTCTGAATGTCTTGTTGTGGACTTTTCACACAATTAAAAACAGTAAAAAAAACAGTAAACATTAAATTAAGGAGATCAAGACGTATAAGCAAACTATCAGCCTCTGATTTAAAAAGAAAAAATAAATTAACAATTAAGTGGGAACTATGCACTGCAATCAGAGCAATACTTCAGCAAGGTCTCAAAGAGCACGGCACAATACCTTCGTGAGGTCGTAGATCCTCAGAAGGTCGTTCTGGGCCTGGCCTTCATAAATCCGCTTGCGTTCCCGAGCAACATCGATATCCTCTTCCTCTGCAGATAATGACTTCCCCGAAATAAGCCTGGCACAGACAAGTTAACCGCAGTTGGCGTAACACCCTTCATTAAAATTAACATGAACTCGCATGACAAATTATCTGTGTCAAAGTTTAAGCTCAGTGAAACAATCTCGGCAATTTTCATAAATAGTGAAGCCACAGGCATTAGTTTCCATAGCAACGGGGAGTAAGTAAACACTTAAAAAAAAAAATTGGGTAGTACTTGCCAGTTGCCAGATACATAGTGCAACAGATGTTTTATATAAAATTGAAATGAAGTACATTACTTATTTAAATGAGGGGAGATATAGGGGGATAGCTAGTCTGACTGAAAATACACAACTTTATTGAAACCATGGACAAGAACGACAAGAATAAGAAACAAGGGTTGGCCAATTTTTCGCTAATTCTGTCTAAAATTACCTTTTTTGATAGCGTATTTTACCTTGACTTGCAGAAGAACTTATACTGGATGAGGATTGTGAGTGTAAACATGACAACTCCCTCGATGGACATGGCACAAAGGTTCTTTCCCACCATGTTCCAGCTGAGTGGGTCCTCGAATCGGTCTTCCCCTGATAAAGGACAAGAAAAAGAGTAAAAAAAAGTTAAAAAACATATGCCGATAAACAAAGTCAAAAAAGCAAAACAAGGGTAGGTAATAAAATAATTATTTCTGTGTCATTTCATGTTAATATCCAGCCCTTATCTACAAGCTCAGAGTATGATTTAGCAAAAACATCATAAAAAAAAAAGAAGGAAAAAAAAAGGAATTACCAAATGTGTGTTTTCTTTCATGGACAGCCAAATATGTGTTTGTCAAAAAAGTTGGAGGAGCTGGAATTTGTCAGCTCTTTGAAGTGTTTTTGAGACATTCATTGGTGAAAGCCAGCAGTTTAGAATGCCACTTAGCCTTAAAAATAAAATATAAAACAAAGTGCTGTCACCTATGTCATGTGAGGAAACCAATGATATCCTGTACTTTTCACGTTGAAGCCTCTTTTGGCTAATGAACACTTAAGTTTAGCGGTGACAGCCCTCCACTCTAATCATTCTGCTCTCTCTGTTTCCTCCCTCTCTCAGGTTCTACAACCATTGAGCCGGAGGGGGCAGAGTAAGTAGACAAGAAAAACGAAAGCGCTTTCAGTCTCATTCTCTGGTAAATAGCCCCTCTCCACACTGGCCCTTTTAGGTTGTGATTGCTTTTCTCTTCCTGCTCTCCGCCACTGTTGCAAATGATTCCTCAAGCCACTATTTCCTGCTCCATCTCTCCACAGATAAGACTCCTCTTCCTCTTTCATGTGCCTCTTTGCCTCTTGATGGCCCCCTCAAAACCCCGGCTCCACCTCTACAACCCCGCCCCCCACTTGTCTCCCTGTCTCCTGTGTAAATTTAACACATGTAGAGTGGAGTAGAGCTCATGAGGAGGTTTTGGAGCTGTGCTACTGGTCAAAGAGGTTTTTCTACAGGTGGGATGAAGACCTAGCCTGGCTAACACCAGACTAATCACAAATGAGATTAGTCTGGAAACCAGCCGTTCATTTATCTGTAGAGGAGGCGTGGTTTACGATCCTCTGGAGCCGTTTATTGGACGCTTAGAATGTCTATCAAAAGCGTCTTTTGTAGGTAGCTTTTAGCCAATCGTATCAGTTATACCAGATGACGTATGTAGAGCGACAGAAATTGATGTTTGTTGTGTGTGTGTCTGTGAGAGAGTGTTGCTTGCTGCGTTGCTTCTCCAGTTCTCGCTTTCTGCAAGATTATTTATTTTCACGCTTTATTCCCCCTCATGTCATTCAGCCACACACATCCACTGATTTTATGGGCAAAAAACAAGCTGCTGCGGGTCTCTGGGCGGCTCCGCTGTCCCCCAGCTCTTAGCGATAGAACCGCGTTACGGTAGCGGGGCTATTAGCGGCGCTAGTAGCGGGGCTAGTAGCGGCGCTAGTTGGTAGATTAGTAGATTAGACTTTTCCCAAATCCTGTCAGAAGCAAGGCTAGCACATCCTTTTTGGTGGTGAAATAGGAGTGTAAAGTCAAACGTTGTTCTTCTTTAAAAAAAACTTTCGCTCTAAACTATTTAAAACGCCGTCAGCGAAAGAGAGTTTTGCGTCGGCTGCAGCCATGTTGGATCCGTAAGAAAACTACAAAACTACAAGCTTCCGTCTGCCGAGTAGTACGCGTCATCGTCTTGCCGTCCCTCCCCGTTCTGTGATTGGATCCTAAAACAGGGATAAGAAACCTCTCTGGTTTCCAGACTGCCTGGAGGTTCGAAATGAAATTCAAGCGTGCAAGGCAGTATGGGTATACCCAGGCTAATGAAGACCTAGAATTTTAAATTAAATAGCATAGTGTCTCTTTAAAAGAAAGTTAAGTTGATTACATGTTATTTAAGATTCTAATACAAGGTTAAGAGGAATTTGGTTGTTTTTGGAGAGCGGAGAATGTTTTCACTGCATGTTTAGTGCTTCACTACATGTTTTTATAATTAAGGTCTCTGTGGAGTTTGTTTGGAAGCCAGTTCCCACCAATGTGATAAAAAGATAAGACCCTCCAGCCATTAAAATAGTAACCTTCCTTGAAATATTGACGTAGTATCTCAAAGCAATGACCTAGTATCACAACATGATGAATACATTTTTTGTATGACAATTATACTTTTTTAACTGTGCAAATATTTTCAGATAACAAGTCAGTATTTTAAGAAAGTTTACCATCATTTGCCATTATACTAAGTCCTTATTTCTTAATACCAAGTTATTATTTTTGAGATACTAATTATTTTGAGGGACCAAGTAATTTTTTCAAGATGCTGATTCACTGTTTTGAGAAACTAAGTCATTATTTTTGAGAAAGTTTCTTATTATAATGGTTTACAGGTTAAAAGCAGAAATTAACCTTTTAGGAGTACGTCACACATTTCTGAAAAAAATTGGCTCCAAAGTTGTATTTCAAGGACACACACAATGGGGAATATTTACAAAGTGTTTCTGCTTCTTTTAAAGTGCACCATATTCAAGTAGAGTTTTTTTTTTTTTTTTAACAAAAGGACAGTACTGATGTTTTGCACTGGAAAAATGAAAAGAAAGTGGCACCGCTGAAAACTGCATATTTGGGCTCACTCGTATCATTATTGATATCAAATGGTGTGAATCATTCACCTCACATAAAAAAAAGGTGAAGCAGTTGCACTCAATCATTGGAAAACAATAATTCTATCACCTACTTGGCAGATGTTTTCACTTTTGTTCAAGGAAAAATGTGATCTCAAAATGTAATATTACAAAACATTAAACATTAAGATGTAGATTCCATGGTGGTGGTGGTCTCTTACCAAAACTGCTGAAGAGTGTGGCCATTGCCTGGTTCTTGGCCATGTCAATAAGCCCTCTGCCCAGACAGAAATGTGGGAATATCAGCAGCACTTGCTTCACTATGTCATTGATGCGGGAGACATTCTGTTGAAGAAAAGTGCACACAATCACACATATAAAACACAGAACCTGGTCTCACAGGAATCCGTGAAATAGCCACGGATTCGCTTAACTCAAAATCCGTGGAATAGCCACGGAATCACTCAAATTTCCGTGAAATTGACACAGATTTCGCTACAATGCAAGTTAATGACAGTCATATCCTGTGGCTATTCCATGGATATTTTTTCCTGTTGGTTTGTTCCAAGTCACGTGACTTTCAAGGTCCCGGTGGTCAGAACAAAAAACATGGCGGACAGTTCTCTCATTTTTAGTGAAAAAATCAATATTTTGACTTTCTGCATAAAAATGGATTTTGATCACATTTCTAGCAAGAAATATATGTTTTATTTTCTAAATATTCACTCAGTGAATGTACATAATCACTTTGTATGTTGGAATAGCCACGGGATATGACTGTCATTAACTTGCATTGTAGCGAAATCTGTGTCAGTTTTCACGGAAATTTGAGTTATTCCGTGGCTATTCCACAGATTTTGAGTTAAGTGAATCCGTGGCTATTTCACGGATTCCTGTGAGACCAGGTTGAAAACACAAATTAGGGGCATCTAAGAGCTTAGAAAATTCAAGCTCCGGCTGGGAATTTGCCAGCACAAGTCCAATATGTTGACTCGCCGCCTTGAATCAGCATGCCCAGCGGCGTGAGAGGTTTGGAAGACAGTGTGTGGTGCCCTGACGCAAGCATGGATAATTAACAAACATCCTGAGCTGCATTTGCATGCTGCGTGCTGCTGTGTTGCGGAGCTCCAAATGGCACACTGAGGAAGCACAGAGCATCTAAGATCATCTACCTTCTTGATGTTTAGGGAACATACTGTGTGATCTGTGAGGTAGCACACATACAGTATGTGTAAACACAAACTGATGAGGTGGTGCTCAGGTAAGCAGATGTTCAGCCTTAAAATCATAACTAAGGGTAGAAGGAGCACCTGGAGACCAAAAAGACACAGCTGACAATAAAGAAAAACTGTTGAAACACCTACAGACACTTTCTGTGTGTCTGCCTCTGTTCTTTCTACTGATACTACATACAACAACAAAGAGACAGATATACACAAGCACAAACACAAAGCATATTGTTTCACTGTTTCAACAAGGCATACACAAAAATCTAGTCTTATCTTGACAGGGCATGTCCTGGCTACAACTCGTCTTTCTCACAGAAAAATGTACTGTTCATTTCTCACTATTCTCCTCCCTCAGGCCACCATTCAATAGCAGCCTAGTAAAGCACTAATTAATTAAATGAAGACACAATGGACTTGGCTATAACAAACTGGCTCAAATAAGGAAGGAAGTACAGTGAGTCAGGGAGGAAGGAAGGGATGAGAGACGAAAAAGCAGAGGGAGGGAAGACAAAATATGACTACGTTTGGCACGGCATGGCGTTCAAAAGCAGGTTCATGCATTATGCATACTGCTTCATTGCAGCATAGTCTTCAAAGCTCTTGCGTACATGGAGGAAGACCATAAATTCATCATTTCTGTTTTTGGGCGAGACTGAGCAAAGAGTAGGCGGGGCGGGGGTGGCAGTGCATTTTGTTTAAGCTGTGTGCAAGATTTCCAGATGATGGCCATTGTTGTCGCAGAATTTATTCATGGATGTGTGTAACTGCTCTGTGATTTATGAGTTTCACTGAGAAAGCTTTCAATTGGCAGTTGAGGATGAGTGCATGAAGGCTGTCAGCCTAAAAAAAACATCCAAATGCCAAATTTAAAGATATATTTGCCAATTTACTGGATATCTGTCTTCTTTAACAAAGAATTTTCTGACACTGTGGGAATTATGCTTATTTGGTTTCTTGCAAAGAGTTAGGAGAGAAGATTAACAGCATTATCATGTCTGTATGATAAGTATGTAGTCAGAGCCAGCAGCCTGTTAGCTTAGCTTAGCATAAATACTTAAAACAGGGGGGGAAAGTTAGCTTAGCTCTGTCCAAAGGTAATACGAATACACCAACCAGCAACTCTAAAGCTAACCACTTAATTAGTTATGTCTAGTGTTAGTGACCTCCTGGAATCTCCACTGGTTGCCTTGCAACTGGTCGTTTCCAAGACATATTCAAGCCGGGAAATAGCAAATTATAATTTTTTACAGTTTCTGTAGACAAGATAACAGTAATTAGCAAGTTTCTGTAAGTGGATTTTGTCACCTTTGGACAGAGCCAGGTTAGTTGTTTCCAATGCTAACATGACTGCCTGCTGGTTCCACATTAAGCTTTCTAGTTCTTCACATCTAACTCTCAAAAAGAAAGAAGCTCTGTGATTGTATGCCTCCGCCGTCAATAATAATATAATTTATTGCTGTATTTTGTCATGATTAGGGTTGCAAAATTCCAAGATTTTTCAAAGTTTCAAAGTTCAACTTTCCATGGGAATTAATGGGAATTTATTTAAATTAACAGGAATTTATCGGAAAAACAGGAATTTACTAAACTGAAGGTTGGCCCTTAACAGGGAACTTAAATATAGTTGGGGAAAATATATTTTAGCATAATCTTGACTACAACAACCAGATTTAATGCAAGTACACTTGAATATCTTTGGTAGTCCTCAATCACGCACATTTCTTATTGCAGGGCTGGACTTTCTTGGGGATTTTGGAGGGATTAGTAATATTTAACTAACAAAAAAACAAATTAATTGTATTGTATTAATTGTATTATTTTGCATGGAGGTCGGCTTATGACAAAACAAAATGTTTATATTTATGCTTGGATATGATACAGATCGTTTAAATTACCCCCAATTTCCAGTTAATTCCCATAAATTTCCATAATTCCCATGGAAAGTTTCTGAATTGGAATATTTCCAAAATTCCCATGGAAAGTTTCTGGAAATTTACTGGACATTTTCCACCCCTTTGCGACCCTAGTCATGATTAGCACATTCATTATTTAACCCTTTAACCACCAAGGTCTAATTAGTTCATCCTTGATTCCAAGTGAACATTTGTGCCAAATTGTAGGAAATCACCTGAAGGTGTTTCTGAGACAATGGAATGCACATTCTGGAAACAAATTACCTCTGACCACAATGGAGCAGAAGCATAAAAAACGACCATTGTTTTACGTTAAATAATCTTAACGTTTATCCCATAAGAACCCAGAGCCAGTTATCCTTAAAGGACGTGTTCTATAAGTGGACCACATAGAACACTTTTCTTGTGTTTAAAAAAAAATACTACCCCTAAATGTCAAAGACGTGTGATGTGACATATATACGTTACAATGGGCGTATAGGTATTTATGTTTATGATATTTCTTATTTTAAAATAGAATAAAAACTAGACACATTTTCTGCTTACAGAGACACAAATTTTCCTTTTTCTTTTGCATCTCCATAACATATATCAAAATTTTGACTTTAATTTGTTCAAGAAATTTGGTCAGAATATGTTAAATGCAATACAGGAAACCCTATTAACAGATTAGAATTGTTAAATAGGTTTAAACTTAGCCTAGTTACAAAAAATAAGCTTTTTGAAAATTTTCACTTTTCTGTTTCCAGTCACAGCCACATTTTGGAGAAGGAACTTCTTGTCAAAGTCACATGACCACCACACCAGGGTGTTGAGTATACGTCACTTAGGGACTTGATGAGTTAAGTTGAAGCATAAAGCTGAATATGGGAGATTCTAGAAGATTTAAAGTGTTTGTTACAGAGGTGTCACCCTGGGTTCTTATGGGTTAAATGTTCATAAAAATTCAAAAGTGCTTCCATGTCAAAAAGAAGAAAGAAATCTAACTTAACTTATGTTCAAGATCAAAAGTGGGCAAATGCATATGGTGAGATACTTTTCGTTGAATGAGTCACTGGCCTAGTTATTTTAAGGCAGATATGAGAGCATGATGAAAAGGCCTCATGACGTCAAATCAAACCATCCAATGTCTGCCAACGTCTTCAACAGGAATGACTCAGTCCTTTTATCTACATTCACACGTATACGTGAAGTCTTAAAGGTACAAAGAACTGCAATCACAGTTCACAGTTAAGAATAAAATAAGGATGATGATTTAAAAGAATGTATTCATAACCTTTAGAATATGTTTCAGATCATGCCAATTAAACAAAACAATGACTAATGATGTCTAATTCTTATAATACGTCATACAGCACAGAGGGGTGCATTCAGGAACATTCATTAACCCTTTATCAGGCGAAGAACTATATTTGGTAACTTCAGTGGATATCAAAATGGGGTCGAGAAAAAAGTTGCAAATTTACTAGATTAAAGTGGCAAATCTACAAGAAAAAAAGTCGCAGATTTAAGAGATTTAAAGTGGTGAATCTGAGAAAACAGTTGCTTTTTTCCCCCACTTCTTTCTCATAAATCTGTGACCTTTTTCCACGCAGATTTGCTACTATAAATCTCTTATATCTGCGACTTTTTTCTTGTAGATTTGCCACTTTAATCTAGTAAATTTGCAACTTTTTTCTCGAAATATTTTTATTTTTTATTTTGGATATCCGCTGAAGTTACCAAATCAATTATTCGCCTGATAAAGGGTTAATGGCAGTTCCAATATACAAATTAGCATTACATGTTGTTCTTGAACCAGTTTTTTAGGTTGAGTCTGATTCAAATTATATGCATTTATACATTAATTACAGTAAGCAAGCTAGATTTTTATTTAAATAAATGAGAACAATTTTATGCAGCTACAGTTGAGTGCAGCAGAGAAATGTATATAGATCATATTAACACTCTTTCATCACATCTTTCCTTACTACAAACATTTAATGTCAAACATTTTTTTATCCACCGGTTGTTCGCAAACATGTAAATGTTTATCACACACATACACACATGTGTTGGGCTTTGTTAAAGCCCCCTCTGTATTTTACATTCAACACAATAAAGAGATAAAGAAAGTCAAATAAACAAACAGCTATGACCTTGGCTGAATGCGGCCCATCTGTCTGGCTGAGGAATGTGAAGAAAGCCAGACCTAATTTGAGATCAATACATGAAATAACATATCTTCTCTTGACTGGGTGTTCATCAAGCAGATCTAAGAGGCTCTTAGTCTGGGATGATGAAATGCTGGACAATTTTCCTCCTTACGTTTGCGCTATATGCCCATATATCATTTTCAAATGGTTTTTGAAGGTGGTATAGTCTGCGAGGCGCTTATCTGACCCATATCGCTACTTGTGCTTATTCCCACAGCACGGCTTCATTCATAATGCTGGGAATCACAATGAGAGCAGACAGACACGATATATGGCTCAAACACTCTAGTTAGATATTTTCTGCAGATGATATTCATGTTTTTTAAGCTACTGTAGCTTATGTGGAAAGGCGGGAGCGATATCAACCACCAGGTTCAGGATTTTTCTGCATTTTAGCTAAATTTGTGCTTTGGTTGGCAGACCATGCTCGTTTTTCTTTTTTTTTTTTTTAAAGGGGTGGAGAATAAAACTAGCCTCAATCAGCAGGAGCCCTTGCTTCTGTTATGATATATAAAATGGCTTTATTGCTTTTTTTAAACACATTGCCAATAAAGGATGCTGGACTTCACACAAGGCACTCCAGTTACACTACATGAGGTAGATATTACCTGGCCACACTGCCACACCAATATGTATATCCCGGAAAATCTATGCATGCCTGTGGTTATCTCTGAGTGGAACGTGGTGGAGGTATTGACTCAGACACTGCTTCAAGCATACAAGGCAGGCTGGGATTGATGCAATCCACAGGGAGCTGGACAGTCCTGAGGGGGAGAAAATCTCCCATTGGTCTCGAGACAAAACTGGGGCATCGAGTCTGTAACACTGCAGCTCTGCTTCCTCTCTTGGAAAAATAGTACTATGCCCAAAAGGGATCTAGATATACCCTGTGCTTGAAAAACAGAGAACAGATTGAAGCCTGTAGCTTCGCTTTTGAGCAATATTGTTTAACTAATGCTACCGCTGAGGAGTCTAAAAATGATGAGACGACACTTTGAAATGGTAGAAGTCGCAAAGAAAAAGACTGGATTGAGCTGTCATCGGTAGGATCTACCCTCTGTGCCTAACTGGGGCACACAGGGGCACTGTCGTATCTACGCTAGCGATTTTTTTTGAAGAGTCTGTTCCCTAGAGATATCCGCTCTGAACAGCAGACATGGAAACCTGGAGAGTTGGAACATTTGTTGATTGATGTCGACCCATCAGGTTCTCATATCGGCAGTGGAATCAAGTCAGATTAGCAGAATTACCATGGACCTCTGTCCCTGTCAAGTCTGAGAGAAACACTATCTCTGTCCTTAATGCCTTGGACAAGAGAAGAGCGCAATAAATCCGTCCCTTTACACTGCCTGTGGGCAACATGCTGTCCATTAAATTATCACCAATCGCACCCTTTATGAGTAATACGCTCTTCTAACACCGTGCCAATAAATAAAGTGAATGCAGAGGCAACAAAATGGCAACAGTGTCATTCTTTTTTTTTACGGGAGACGGAAAAAAACAAATTGATATGAATGTTGGTGATAATGAAATCACAATGCAAATGAGGCAGCCTCGTTAGGAGACAGGAAACATCCCATGCCATAACCGCGCGGCGCCAGAGGAAACATCAAGTCAGAGGCAGGCGCGTTGGAGGGGATAGAGTGTGCACAGGCAAAGACTTCCAGACAACATTACGCTCAGTCTGAAGTGTCGGATCAGAGCGGCGGGAGACATTCTGATGAAGCGTCAGATGGATAAGCAGCTTGTCAGAGAGTTAAACGACATTCTGCTGTTGACAAGGAATGACTGATCAGTGCAAAGCTAAAAATGTGAAGTGAAAAAAAAATCTAAAAGTGGGTGATGTATGCTAATCATGCACATAACAATTAAGTCTACAAATCATATTAGACATTTTTAGTTCAGAAAAGAAAAGAAAAAGACACCAAGAGAAGCAGATATGTTTCTCAATCACCACCACCTGTACCGCACCGAGGTCCTACTGAGAGCTGTCTGTGACACAAATTCTATAGTCAGAATAGGCCAATTTTAATGAAATGTGATTTAAATTCTAATCAAAAGTAAAATGACTGACAGTCGCAATCCTTCCCTCTCTCCTCCTGAGCTCTCCATTTCTTATGCAGGTCTTTTCTGGTGTCTTTGTCTTTTGAGTCCCCTGAGACTGAAGCAGCTTGCAGTTAAAATGAACACTTGTTGAAAGATGGATGAGGAAAGTTCTCCGAAGACCCAATTCTCACCAAACGATTAAACATTAAAGAGAATAGGGAAAATAACTCCTTTGAAAAATCCTTGAGAGGATAAAGGAAATATATTAAAAGTTATACCAGGTGGGTACACACTCCACCCACAAGCGTATGGGAAGCCTTTGCTTCGAAAACACAGAGCGTTTATCTATGATTCAAGTCAATTAGCTATCCACCGCTATAGCTCCCAAATATATTTTTCATGCAGCTATGGGAGCCTGAATGTTTTTATCTACTGTTTCACAGCAACTGTGTCTTCCACTGTGTTAAAATGCTGCAAATACTGTATGCGAGTCTCTTGTTTTCTGCAGAATGTGTGTGTTTATGTGTGTTTGCCACTTACATCATCATCAAAGAGCTCCATAATAAAGGTTGCTACGCTGCCGTTAATTCCAATGAAGACGTTGATGCAGGTCAGCACCACGTAAGCTGTGCTGGGGACGCTGAAGAAGAAGGAGGCTGGGTACATCATTGGGGTGATGGACCACCTATAGAAAGAAAGAAAGAAAGACACTGTGACGGCAAACAAGGTCCCACTGACCTGATTTAGAAAAAACTATTGAAATAGACAAAGCACTTAGAAAAACACAGCCTGAGGATTAACACTCATTAAACTTAACACCAGGGTTTATGTGACAGCAGTGGCCAATTTCATGTAAGCAGAATTTATGCCATTTTCAATTCATAAATGTAGATTACCAGGTCAGTTGTACTGCTTTGTGGCTTCACCCACCAGCCTCGTCTGATCATTTGCATGTCCAGTAAGTGACCCATAAAACAATACTGAACAATAAATGGCACCCACGCTTAGGAGTTCAAGTTCAGTAGTAGAGGCAGTAGAGCGAGGTTCTGCTCTGCGTAATCACCGAAGTAGTAAAACACAGTTCAATATCTCAGGTAAAATTTTATGAATGAGTTCAGAATGATTATTGGAAATGCAGCAGGCATTAAGAAAAAGCTAATGGAGCACAGAATTTTAAGTGTGTAATCATGGTTTAGAGGTAGATGTACGGTATGCAAAGGTCAGTCTCCAAATCTTTTTGATGGATTTTTTTTCCTTTCTTTTTTCGGACAACGTGCGATCCATTCCTGTATGTTTTATCATATAGCTGATGATGTTTGGCATTAAACCTGTAATGCCTCATTAACATATTGGCCTTCATTGACTTTCACTTGGGGACTCAGACAGACAATGATGCAAAAGCCAGTAAATTGCACTCCTGCTCTGATAGTTCAATATGCATTGTATGCAGTGGTGGAAGAAGTATTCTGATGCTGTACTTAAGTAAAAGTACTAATACCACCCTGTGAAATTACTCCACTACAAGTAAAACTCCTGCATTCAATTCCTGAAGTAAAACTACAAATCAGCATCAAAATGTAGTTAAAGTAGTAAAAAGTAAAAGTACTCATTATGCAGGATGGACCCACTCAGATTGTTTTATATTTTCCAAATATATTTCTGTGTTATTATTTTTTATGCATTTATGTAAGCAGCATTTAACTGTTGTCCAGGTAGGGCTAATTCTAACTACTTAATATAATGTTATGTTTTTTTGTTTTTTTTTAAATAAACATGCAAAATCACTTAAAATGTATCATGTTTTTTATTCTAAATCTCGACCTATGACCTAAGTAACTAAAGCTGGCAGCTTAATGAAGTGGAGTAAAAAGTAAAATATTTGCAGATAAAAGTGTGAAGTAGAAGTATAAAGTTACATAAAATGGAAATACTCAAGTATTAATTGTAAGTATTTAACTGCTTCTTTAAATAAATGTTTTCCTTTCTTTAAGATTTACATATTGCAGTGAAAAACAAATCCACCTTGAGTAAAATATGACAGTAACTAAAGTAAAAAAAATACCCTCCAACTGATTGGGCATCATAATATGAATTTGCTTGAATTAATCTGCTGCACATTTTGCCTTGCAAATGCATTGTATCTTCCAAAACGATCTCATTTCATCAACCAAGAAGTTATGTTACCCCTACTGCCTGGTAAAGTACGATAATGTCTTCAATTCTGCATTTCAATATTACATTTAATATACTAAGTGTGGTCACACTCTAGCTTCAATGAAGTGCTAAAACTGGCAGAAGCAGAATAAATTATACAGCATGTGTGATGCTGTTGAACAGTGTGGATAAAAATGTCTATCTAAGTAGTTTGTAGTAAGGAACAATCCATGTTCCAAATGTCAAAAAACGTTCTTTTTAAGTGGAAATTGAAGGCACTATTGGAGGTACTTGGTATGTAATTTACTTACCCATATAAAACTAGCAGCAGAATCAAAGCAGGCAGGTTAGGAAGTGAAACGTAGGCTTCTTGTTGGAAGCAGAGGAAAATCACAATCACAATCAAGCATGGGACGAAGTAGTTACACTGTCAGGAAAAACAGAAACAAGCAAAGAGGAAAAAGGCATTGAATTGTTGAAATTGAATTGCCTACATTTAACATTTTTGTTTCCCATTTTTTGACTGAAAAAAGGATGTGTAATTAAGTAACATCAAATATAATTAGCACTCTAATTAATTTGTTCAATCATGGACCCGTCTTATTCTCTGGTCTTTTGATGCAAGTAGTCGCTCAATGACACACTGGAGTGTACAATGACTTTAACTAACATGAATTCAATATTTGTTTGTTTGAATCCAGTCAATACCAAAATAAAGCTATCAAAACAAACAAGCAGACAAAACTTGTTGGTGTTGTTATTTCTATTTGGCTGTTTGAGTTGTTTTATAACAAATCCACCGTTTCCCACTGCTGAATAAATGTTGCAGTATCGACAAAATAGACTGTATCAAGACACGATGATATATGCGTATTTACACTTCATAAAAAAAGTTTACACTGAAATGTTTAGGATTATTCCCTGTTATATCTACTTTTGATATGTACTAATGCAGAGAGCTTCAGGCTAGAATCATTAAACAGGCTCCTCAGGTTCATTTGTTATCCACGCAGACAACATTTATCCACCATAATGATGAGCGTCCTGATGCCATTCTTTACCAAAGAAGCCTGATAAGATGTTTACTTCCATTATGCCTCAGGGAAAGTGCCGGTAAGCCCGTTGAGCACAACCAGCGGGGGCAGCCTGTGTCAATAATTACGCCTCTGCCAATAACTGTTGCTCCGGTGAAGCTTTTTCCCAAAAGCCAGCAGTGTCAAAACTACATTATCAATTACAGTGGATAGATATTTTTATTTTTTTACATATCGCCTACGGTGGAAAAAAGATCTCCAGGATAGTACAGTAGAAGATTATCAAACTAGGGTAAAATAAAGCCTATGGCACTGAAACTGGAGTTGGATGTTTCACGTTATTATGCATGTCTGAGTGTGTTTACCTACAGTTTATTCAGCAATGTGACATTTTACCTCAAGAACTGATGATCAATTAAGAGGTGGTACAGCGGCCTGATGAAGCCGGTACTTACCATGTCCCAGGCAAAATTTGCCAACCAGTAGACAGCTGGGTTTACTCCACTGACAAATTGCAGATGCTTGGCTTTGTTTACCCTCTCTTGGATGAGAAAGAGGACAAAGCTGGCAGGGATGAAGGACATGGCAAAGATAACGCAGATGGACACCACCAAGTCAGTAGAGGTCTGGGCCCTGTGATTGAATAGAGCACAGCAAACAGCAAGCTGACTGGAGAGGTATTACTGTGTACCAGGACAGTGAAAAGGAAACACCAAAACAGAAGTGGCGATTAAAGGGTTTTATAAAGTACTTGTCCCTTACACTGCAAAAAAGCCAACCTGTATTTTTTTGGCCTAAAACAGTGATTTAAGTTGGTAAAACTTGGAAATATAAATTATTGACATTTAGGGCAATTATGTAAATTAGCACAACAAAGGAAGCCAGTTGTCTGCTCAAAAACAAGTTGGTGAGTTGTTGTTGCTTATATCTTCAAGTTGGGGTTCACAACAAGGGACAATAGTTCTGCTAACTCTTATTTCTTTGTTGTGAAATGCGGGAAAGCGGTGAAATTCGGTCATTAGCGAAAGCTAGCGGCTAACTGATGCTAGCGGCTAACTGATGCTAGCGTCTAACTGATGCTAGCGGCTAACCGATGCTATCGGCTAACTGATGCTAGCGGTGCTGCTTGTTACAGCTACAAGAGTAGCCATTAGCGTATCAATGCTAACTCAAAATTGTGGTTGCAACATTAGCTGACATTTCATAGCGGCGTTACAATCGTGCCAATTCAGCACATTGCAGAAGTTAACAGAAGTAAGGATTAAAAGTTATTACAATGTAAAATTATAAGTTAGTACAATTTACAGTTGAGTTGACAAAAAATCTGAATTCAGAGTTGAGCAAACTCAAAAACAAAACTTAAAATATTTAGTTCAATTGTCCAACTTAAAATTTTATCGAAGTTTGTTGCCGTGAAATTTTGAGTTCACCCAACTTTTCTTTTTTTGCAGTGTAGTCAGTGTGTTACCTACAGTACAATGGCAGTCGGATCAACCCTCATGTGGAAAAGCCAGCAGGAGTACTGGCACAGAAGCTAAGAAAGGACTGCAGCAAAATGTACAATAGCCGGCTAAAAAATCAATAGCAGTTAAAGTTAACACTAAGTTAGAATAGTTTCACTGCTGTCAAACAGCTCTTTCTGAGAGAGAACTAAAGGCTACATACTCACGCAAGAACAGAGAAATGTGTTCGTTTTCTTTAAGTGAAGAACAAGAACAAAGAATTCTGCAGTGCATTTTTGATGTAATGTCTGAATGAAAATAAAGAATTCTGATTCTGAAAGTTAGTTCTGGCATTTCATACTTCATGAGAAACTCAGGGAAAGTGCAGAACTCCTGGGAAGTCAGGAAATCACAACATTCCCGCTTCAAATTTCTGGCCAATCACACAATAGTTGTCGGACACGAAACAAGAAAAAAGTTCTGCCCGGATGATGTGTCGAGGACAAGCTGCGAGAACTCCCAAACCAGGGCTGGGAGAGAGAAGAATTTATCTGTTCTTGCGAAGTATGTATTAGGAGTAAAGCTGTTTTCTATACTCTCTCCAAAGCCACCAGACTCCTTTGACAAAATAAGTTACCGATGTTACTGGTCTACCACTGCTTGATTGGTTAGCTAGTTTGTGCTATTGTGCGATTTCAGTGTTTTAAAGAGTTAATTTGGATAAATCAATGTCAAGTCAAATTACCTTTCTTTTTTTTTCAAAGACGACTTTGAAGAGACTTAACCCTTAATAGGGCACCCATTGAAATACTTGCAAATTCCAAATTTCAACCCTAGAGAATATTGGAGGATATTACATACAGCCAGAATGTGTAAAAAAAAAAGTTTATGAGATTAAAGTGGCAAATCTACGAGAAAAAAAAGCGTAGATTTATGAGATTTAAAGTGGTGAATCTGTGAGAAAAAAGTTGCTTTTTTCCCACTTTTTTCTCGTAAATCTGCGACTTTTTTCGCACAGATTTGCCACTTTAAATCTCTTAAATCTGCGACTTTTTTTCTTGTAGATTTGCCACTTTAATCTGGTAAATTTGCAACTTTTTTCTCGAAGTATTACCTGAAGTTACCAAATATAGTTCTTTGCCTGATAAAGGGTTAAATGAATATATCGGCTACAGTTTTCTGCTGGAATGTGACAGAAAGCGTCACACAATACTCTAAATATAGTGTACATTTTAAGTGGGCCTTTTTTCTAGGTGGCTAAAATCTTTTTGCTGCAGCCCCCATATACAGCAGTACGTTACTTAGCTTCTGTGCAGGTACTCCTGTCTGCTTGTCCAAACTGGTGTGTGCTGACTGCAAACAGCTACTGTAGGTAATACACTGACTATGGATAAGTACCTCACATTACCCCACTTTAAGCTTTGTCCATGTACAAAATCTACATTTTCTGTGAAGACTTGCGAGATGCTGTATTCTGGCTCTGAAAATATCCAAAGAAGGAAATTATTTCATGACAACACAGGTATATTAGATGATCAGTGGATGATCCACACCATTTACATATGCTAAAATAGTTAAGCTGTTACCTCAGATTACTTTGAATCAAAGTTTCCACACTAATTGGAATATGAGATATCTTTACTCAATCGAAATTAAATGGTCTCATGCTTCCAATAAAATTGATTAAAGCTCTTGTGTGATAGTCACTGTATTTTAATGCATTTCTCAGGGAATACTCTAATTTCAGTGGGCACTAGTTATCATGCAGGTATCCCGGACCATTCATATTTACTTCCTTTGCTAACATTGGAAAGACGTGAGAACAACAGAAGATATTAGAGAGATGGCAGAATCAACACTTTGCTGTGGAAAAAGTGTCAAGAAAAGATTTGGTCAAGATCTAGAAATGCTGACAGCAAAATATCGTATTGAAAGAGAGCAGGAAATAAGTCAGATGATACCTGTAAAGCAATAACAACTCATAGCTCCTGTTGGTCTCTTAGCAACCCAGTCCACAGTTAAAAAGAATGGAGGAACATATTCTAAAATCTTGACCAGACGATGTGGTGTTACAGCCGCCTCCTTTCATGTTAGAAACAAATTGTCCCTTTCTCCTCCAAGACCTTGGTTTCGCTGTCGTATGTCTTCATTTATGCCATCCCAGCTTTGAAAATGTCCTCCATCGCATCCGCTCAATTAGCATTGGATAAAACTGTGGTGTATTACTTTATCCCCCACCGTCATCCTCACCCTCGGCCCACGATAATCTCTCACATGACTTCCTGCTGTGTAATTACCATATTAAATAAGTTACCCTGTGTGGCTACAAGACTATATTTATCATCGCCAACCAGACGCAATTAGAACACATAAATGTGAAATAATTTACCGCAGTGGGTGCCAGCCCACATTTTCAACAGGTTTCAAGGGCTGTGTGCTGTGGTTGGGTGGGGAGATATTGTAGGGGACAAAGCTGTGAATGATCTAACCCTGAATGCTTCAAGCTGGCTAATTGCTGTGAAGAAGAGGACAAGCAATCTGCTAATTAACTAATAATGGAAGAGCAAGAAAGATGAGCAGTGGGAGTACAGCTTTACAGGATGTATTGCTTTCCTTTAAGTTTTTTAATGACAAGGGCACAGCCTTAAATGTTAAAGTGTAGGGGGCTGAAAGCATGAGATAATTATCAAATCTAAAGCTGCTGCACAATCAGGTTGTCATTTGTGTTACGCAGTATTATGTAGATAATGTAGAGAGCCATTTCAATTTTGATAGAAGCACATTACAATTAATTTTGTAGCTCAACCGTATATGACTTTTAAATGGGATATTTTTGCAGACAGCATGCACAAATCAGAACCAATATTAATTCTCTGATTGTGACCAAATTAGACATTAAATTCAACAGGGTGGAAGAGCAGAAGTTTTTGTCAGTTGCCAAATTGATATTTCTGAGCAATTAAGAAGCGATACATATATCTCCATAATGAAATGGTGCCAACGTCTGATATTTCTGAAGATGATAGAGAAAATTGGAAGGATCTATTTTCGTGCCAACACAGATGAAACATAGAGACTTGTGTGCGAGTGAAGTGGTAATTTCAATGGGTGCATGCATCACCTTTCTTTCCATCTGCATACTTTTACAATTTAGTGGCTTATGCATTAAAATTGGCTGTGGAGCGCAATAGAGGAAAATGTCACTCCAAATTAGATGGTGCAGTGCAATTTTGGGGTGCAATATCTGTCGAGGGAACAAGTCATCGTTGATTTTATCCATCGAAAGGCTCTAGTGATTGTCATCCTATGACATTAAGGAGGTTTCAATCAGAAATATATTCATTTTTTAAGCTGATTTTCTCTTAAATTCTTTGAATGTTTTGAAGGACAGGGAGAAACTTCTGGTTAATGGTGGAAGTCCGTGGCTCTCTTTGCTCTGTAATTCAGGGTTTACTCAAGCTGTTAGCAAGCAAATTATAGTAATCATCACAGCCCCAATGAAAGCCATCTACAGCAAAAATATGGCTGTTTTATTTTATATTACGCCATTCATCAACTTTCATATGAATAGCTTTTGCAACACAAACTTGCCATAGCGTCAATTAGTAAATTCAAGATGAAATCAAGCGCCTTTCTGACCATGCCAAAAATGGAATTAAAGCAACACTGTTTTTCTTTGTGAGTAGTTAAACACAACATCTAGTTAGCATTTTTTAATGTTGTTATAGAGAATGACTGCAACCTATTTCGGAGTTATACGTGGAAATTCAGCCCTAACTTAATTTTGGCCTTGTGTTTCTCGCATGAATTTGACCACTGGAGGATCTTTTTTTCCCCAAGTATTCACTTACTACTTGGTTTGTAGTGAAATCAAACTGATAGTATGGGGTTGGTGAGAGGTCTTAGGGTGCTTTCACAACCCAAGTCCTTTTGGTTAGTCCGAATCAGACTGAAATTGATACTTTTAGTATGTTTTGTATTTAGACAGGTTTGCATTCAGAAGGCAAGCCTTGATGCACTTTTACTATGATATGTTTCTCCCACAAAGGTAAATATTAAGTTATTTTGAGCAATACGTTGATAATTCTGCAATGAGAAATTAACTTTAGCTTAGTGGTAGCCTATAGAGTGAAACTGAAGGACACAAATTTCAACTTTATGCACTAATGGGACCTCACAATTTGATTAGGAGCCCACAATCCACTGTTTTTTGGTTTGTTTCCTTTAATTGGGCTGGATTATGCTCACAGTGCAATCGAATTATTGGAACGAAACGGACCGAGACCCCCTCTTGCAAGTGGTCTCAGACCGGTTATTTTGGTGCACACCAGAGTAAGATTGGATCGTTCACAAGTGACCAAATGAACCGTAACAAGACCGCACCAGAGTTTTGTGAAAGCGTCTTAAAAACCAAAACAATATGCTAAAAGGAACTCCAAAACTCCAAAATAGGGTGAAAATTATCCATGGGTTTATCATTTTTCCATTAGATTTGATCCACTTTTCATGTGAAAAATATTAAAGTTGAGCTTTGAGCAACCTAATTCCATAGTGCTTGGTCATCTGGGCAAGAAGTATTTTTGTCTGTAACCTGCACATTTATTCAACAATGAAGAAGTGTCCACGCTAATCTGGAAATCATAGTTCATAAATTGCAGTCGCCACACTCCACACAGAGAAGAAGTGCGGAAAAGAGGCTCATCCTGAATCTACCGTAGGCAGGCCATCGTAATTATCTACTAACCCTGGTGCAGTCTCCCTCTCTAACTCAGCGCTGTCGTCAGCACCTGATCACTACATAAATACCTGGGCTGGAGCAATGGTTAGAGAATGGAATAAAACTGTTACTGTGTGGTGATTGGTGGCAACAACTGAATTGCCTTTATAATGTCACGAGTTGTGGTTATGGCGCTGTAGAGCAATTTGCTGTAGCAGGATACAATCCATCTTCCTTTCATTAAAAATGTTGATGATGGTGATCACAAATCAACTACATCAACCACAGAATACACACCAGCTGAAAATAACTGGTCATAATCTCAAAACAAAACAGTACACAGCACACACGGAGCAGTTACATCCATATGCTGGGATTTAGCACGTCATTAATCTCTGACTCTCATGGGGAGTTGCTCTTCTGCTAGCCCTGGGATAAAGCATGAGAAAAAAATGGCGTATCCTCATAAGGGGCTCCCATGGGCTTCCAAATCTGTGCATACTCATACAAATCCCTCATCTATCTATCTGTCTTACGCTTTCTTTTGTATTGTCTCTTACTCATCTGTTCTCCCTTTGTCTCCTCTGTCTCTGCTTTCCTTTTCTCCCACTCCACCGCTCTGTCCCTCTCACTTCGCTTTATCTCTCTCATTCCCCAGCCGCCATCAGTCTCCATCCACTGCATCCTATGATGCATTGTCAGAGAGTCAAAAATCATGTATTCCAGCAAGAGAAAAATGCAATGTAGCAGCTGTAAATGTTGAATTCTGAGGAGGAATGTCCACATGCAGTTTTCTGAAATAATTGCAGCATGGACTGCAAACACTCCTTAGACATGAGAATCCTCAGTATCGTATAGTATAGCAGCCTCTGTATGTGTTTTCCATGTAGATTTGAAACGTGCATTAAATAAGTTATGATTTACATTTTAGAGGCCACATTTCTACCCTTTTCTGGACCACTACGAAGCATATGGGATGTTATAATGACGAACAGCATGAGATTTTGAAGCTGCGCCGTTGCTATTTAACCCCTTTTTTCGGTCTGATGACTCACAAGGCTACATAGGAGAGCTGTTCCTTGGTGAGGTTGAGGGGGTGATTGGACACAGAGATGCCATACTGGCGGGGATCCTCTCCTGCCGGCAGATTTCCCCTCAGGATGGCGTTGTCGGCCACACTGAGGAAGGACGCCATGCCGTGCCATGCCTGGTTGTAGAACCACACCTGCCGAGGTAGAGACAAGCGTTAACACTGAGAACAGCGTGTAAGGGCTTTGCAGTTGCTTCAGATGTCTCCTAGCAACTACATCTGACACTAAATCATCTGGCTGTGGACAAATAATAGAGAAAGACTTAACAGGAAGGTTATAAAAGTAGAGACATTTAAAAAAAAATGATTTTGAGATTGATTTCTTTTTGAAAAGAAAGACATTTGGAATTAACCTGTCTTTTCACATTTTTAGCACCATTAAGTCTCAACTTAGGACATTTAATTTCACTTGCTGGCTTTCTTGGGAAGTTAACAAGCTGAAAAAGTAGCAAAGAATGGTACAAAAGAATGATTGGACAGAAACTGTCTGCTAGTTTTAACCCATTTGTGCACATAGGGGATATTAAGTATGATGGGAATAATTGCCACAACATTTCTTGTAACCGGTCTGAAGTTCTGAAATGTGGTACTCGCACACTTCAGCTTCTTACACTACTATTTTAAGAATTTTAAATCATATAAAAACAATTATCAAAAGTCAAAGTCAAAGAATTTTTGAAAAATTAGGAAAATGCTAAAATTGTGTTGAATAGATGTTTTGCATATCTACTTTTTAAATGCTTTATATTTGTATCTTTCTTTGATATTAATTCAAATATGTATATATTTGTTAATTACTGACACAAAGTACTTGATTGAATTACTTGTTTTTTTCTAAGATACAGCTATTTCTGATTTCATCAGATTAGCTTGGTTTTTGTCGGCATTTTGCTTGTGAAGTGAACAATCCAGCACAGAAAATTCAAATATTTAGTTGTGGGCACATATGTGTTAACAGCTGTATTGTTAGAACCAGCTGTTGTGTCGGGCTTTTAAGAGCTGTGTACCATCAATATGGTCAGCCGAAGGTAAGAAGAATTACTTGTATAACCTTTATTTTTCCACAGCTGAAGAAATAGAAAAAGCATCATCATGAAGCTGCTCTCGTTTGAAGACGCACCAAGGTTTTTATGAATTATTGTGCAACCCCTTACAGTTAAATAGAACGTGCTATATTATGTTATTGTTGAGCCCCATACATTCTGTATTTTTCTGTGTGCATGTCTTTGTGTCTTGTGAACGATTTTTGTCCACTCAGTGCAGAGAAGCGACTTTGAGGAGCGAGGGGCCAAATTGTCTTTTAAACATTATTGGGGGCAACATACTGATCTATAAGAATAAGCAATAGAGCTGACAAACACTGCTTTTTCATTTAAAAAGAGATAAAGGCCTGCGATGAATTCCCAATCCCATTGTGGCGTAGAATGCTTGCTGCAGAGACAGAGTAAAAACATTTTTGCACACTTTCTTTTCAATGTAAGTGATTCTCTGAGTCTGTGGCTGCTGGGGTGGAGAAGAAAAAGAATGGATGAAAGAGAGTAGGAGTGAGAGAGGACTCCCCGCTGATAGTGCAACGCTAATTAAGAGTGGATGGTGTTTGAGTGTCAGCCTAACATAACACTGCATCACAGAGGAGGATATGGAGAAACTTGAGTACACACACAGATGTGCACACACACACATACTCTTGTCTCTTTCTCCCTCTGTTCTTGCTAGATCTCAGATACACAGATCGACCGAAATTGATATTTTTTTCACTCGTATATTTTCTTCAGTCTGTAGTTTCTGAAAGGTCTCCAGCTAAAATATCATTTGATGTATTTAGGATAAGTAGAGAGTTAAGAGCACAAAGTAGTCCTCTAAATGCATGAGGGTGGCATAGAGGGAGTGAAAAATATGCAGGTAGATACAGTATAAGGGAAATTCATATTTTAATGTCCACTTGTGAAACATCTTTAAAGAACCTGTTTTATGGGAGGAATGTCAATCTGAGATAGATAAGCCTGAGATATTGACTTCATCATTAAATACAAAATCTTATATGACAGCTATAGTTCCTGTAAGATCAGGATTTTGCCGAAAACAATCATGTAATACATTTATGAAAGAATATATTAAAGATTAAACCAGTGGTTCCCAACATTCCTTGTTTGTGAAAGTTTATAATGATTTATAAAAAAAAGTTTATAGAAAAGACTTAACATGCAGGTTATAAAAGTAGAGACATTTAAAAATTCTTTTTGGAAAAAGGTGACTAAGATATTTGGAGTTCACTTGTCTTTTCCAATTTTTGGCACTATTATGTCTCAACTTTAGTCATCTAATTGCGCTAATAGAAAAGTTTTGGCTTTTTTTGGGAAGGTAACAAACTGAAAAAGTAGCAAAGAATGGTCCAAAAAACAATTGGACAGAATCTATCTGCTAGTTTTAACCCATTTATAAAAAAGTTTATCGAAAGTACAAAAAACAGATTTGTGTATGTGGTCGTATATTTATCCCATTAGTCATGCAACTCCCCCTCAGATTTATCTAGTGATCCCTGAGGAAATGTTGCTTACATGTCAATGCAATCTAATAATGTCCTAATATATCTGTCATAAGGGCCATTATTCTACAGACCACGTACATTTTGCTGATGCTACTTATTTACCTGTCCTTAACCCTTTATCAGGCAAAGAACTATATTTGGTAACTTCAGATAATTTTTAGAGAAAAAAAGTTGCAAATTTACTAGATTAAAGTGGCAAATCTACAAGAAAAAAAAGTTGCAGATTTAAGAGATTTAAAGTGGCAAATCTGCGCGAAAAAAGTCGCAGATTCACGAGAAAAAAGTGGGAAAGAAGCTACTTTTTTCTCCCAGATTCACCACTTTAACCCTTAATAGGGCTCATTGAAATATTTGCAAATTCCAAATTTTAACCCTAGAGAATATTGGAGGATATTACATACTGACGGAATGTGTAAAAAAAACCATCCGAAAATAATATTTTGAGAAAAAAGTTTACGAGATTAAAGTGGCAAATCTACGAGAAAAAAATGTGCAGATTTATTAGATTTAAAGTGGTGAATCTGCGAGAAAAAAGTTGCTTTTTTCCCACTTTTTTTTGTAAATCTGTAACTTTTTTTCATGCAGATTTGCCACTTTAAATCTCTTAAATCTGCGACTTTTTTTCTTGTAGATTTGCCACTTTAATCTAGTAAATTTGCAACTGTTTTCTCTAAATATTACCTGAAGTTACCAAATATAGTTCTTTGCCTGATAAAGGGTTAAGTAGGATGGTCCAACCGTGCACTCATGTTAGTGCATGCAAGTCCCTTGTGTGTGTCCCACTTGGCGCCGCTCTATACTGCTCTCACACTGTATTTATCGATATTAACGCCTTCCTGACTCATGGCATTTTCGTGAAAGCATAACTGCCACCCACTGGTCTCCCCTCAGGTTACACTGTTAGCTATATCCCCACAGTTGCAGTTAGCATCAGTAGCTTGCCACAAGCTCAGCCATCACTATGCTGTGCAGACAATTGATATGCTCTGTTCTTGGTCATTTTTAAATATATATATTTAACCGGATGAAAGATTTTGTTCATTACAACTCTCGGTATTCAGTTATCAGAAAGAGAGAAATAAGCTGATCAAACGTTAGCAGCCGCTTCAGCTTCAGTCTATTGTCCACGGTGTGGCGACAGAGAAAAACTGATTCTTAATGTAAAACTTTTATTCTATTTTAAACAGTTCGTCCGTTTTTTATTGGAGGGAAACTTCTGCGGATAATACGGCTCCTGTTAAAAACCTCCTGAGCAGTGAACACTGAAGGAATCATAAATGGGAGAAACTGACTGCAATGATGGCAAAAATACATAAAGTGCATAAGTCATTGTTCACCCTTTTCTCCTCCTGAGGTTTGACTCAAAAGTGTTCATTAGGAATTTACCGCATCATAATTTAAGTAAAAAGGTGATTAGACCAGCTTTAGGTGGATTTACCCCTATTTTTTTAATCACCAGCGTTCCTCCCTAAAAATCCACACTACACCTGTCTAATTTTACCTCCGAGATCATTAAACTTTTATCTCATTGGATCAACTCAAACAGTAAAGCAAAAGGAGCACATGGCAATTAATATAATACCTTTACGTTGTCCCTGGTTCCCAGTTTCTTCAGCAGCGTTTCAGCCTGCTGCAGGATCTGATCAGTCACATTATCCTAATGAAGATGAGGAAAACAAGACAAAAAAGTGAGTTGGAGACACCTAATTGGATACACTTGGAAAACCACCACTGCTCTTTGAAATGCAAAACATGAAGCCGAGGGAGACAGGAATTAAGACTTCCGGGGAGTACTTGGGTGTGCTGAGCCACTTATTTTCCACAGACTTTGGAAAAATGTGTCCCCTGTTATTTTGGCTACTTGCAAGTTCCTTCCTCGTTTGACGTTTCTGTTTTATTAAATAGGGTGAAATAATTCAAATCATGAGAGGAGGGAAAGAATATGAAACAAAGGTTCACAAGTAACAGAAATGTCCCCATGACCTAATGTACCTTATTTAAGTCGTACTGCTGGATTGCAAGAGTTAAAAATAACAGCAAAAAATGTATTTTCCACTGAGCACAAAGTGTCTGCTGGGAGGTGAAGAGATGAGAGGGGAAAACCGGACAGGTTGCATTAAAAATCTGCTCTACTCTGCTCATGTTTCATGTGAAATGAGCCTTGGGATGAGGGCTTGAGATGACAGGCATGCGATTTCCAAAGTGTCATGTTGATACCATGCTGTTCAGCCCCACCATAAGAGCACTGAGCATATTACATGTGTGATATAAATGCAAATGGACCTCCTGTTGGACCCTGCCTTCTTGGGGATATCGCAGAGGAGAGAAGGGAGGGGGGGGGGGGGTGGGTGGCGTGGAGTGAGGAGAGGTCGATGGAGAATAAGTGCAGGTGACAACTGGGGAGAGAGGTGGGGGGTGGACAAAATAAGAAGAGAAAAATCAAGAAAGACATCCCAAGAATGCAAGAGTGTGCTCAGGTGCAAGTGCTTGTCTGCTCTGAAAGTGGAAAGGAATAAGACACAAAAGATATCTCAAGCCCCCAAGATAGTTACCTAAGGACATCAGACTAAGGAGATTCTCAGTTTTACAGTCTCACAATCCTTCAATCAAGGAGTGGGATTCTCAGAAATTTGCATTTAAAGAATGTATTCAGACCTTTTTTTTCTTTTGCCCTGACATATATCCTGCTCCTTTGGCGCAACAAAATGTTAACACATCATTTCAGTAACACAGCATGAACTCTTCATCTCTTCCCATATCACTGTGTGGGAAAAAAAAAAAAAAAAAAAAAAAAAAACGCCCCCATCTATGCTGCCAGAAGTATTTGTTCTAAATAACATCCCCTGTGTTCCAAACATTACCTATTCATACACCGGGCACGCAACAAGACTCTTGTCCATAATGCTTCATCCAGCTCCAGCAAGGGAATCTTTACAGCACTTTGTGTTTTTACTTCACCGTGGTTTGCATCATGCCAAGCAGCAAACGGGCAGCGCCATTAGGTGGCCTTGCTGGGGATTAGCGGTGGCTGGAACAAGATGAGAAGTGGGCCAGCAGCTGCCTGGGTCTAATCCTTGACAAACCCCTCCCCGCTCAAGGACAATGACAAGGCTGGTTTGGCCAGCGGACCTGCCCGTGCCACCGCTAACGACACAGCAATAAAGCCGCTCGAGTGTGTGGTGACTTTCTTGGCTTGTATTCCAAAGTGGCCTGTACAGTTCAGTGGTCAAGTGCTCTGTGTGACCGAGTGGTCATATGCTCTGTGGGACAGTGTGTTAATATGGGCCTGTGTGTATTGAGAACTAGCCAGGAAGGAGTGCATGGTCTGTTAAATTAGGGGCTTATTTCTCTGAATAATATAACTGATAAAAGAAATGTTGTTTGAGGAGGAGACAAAACATTTCAGGCACCAATAGTGACACTAAAACTATCTACATAAGACACTTTGCCATTTCAGATACTTTTTTCGGCTTAATTATAGAATTTCCAGCACACAGGCTTTCTTATTCTCACACTTACCGTCACCTCGTGCGACACCGAACCCTATTTCTACCTGCTAGATGCAGGAAATGCAATTAAACAGAAATTTCAGAGCCTTCCCAGCCTGCGCAGGTGGCTCAGAGTGCAAAAACACGCTACTTCCCGTTAGCGTCTCACATCACAATGCCTGCCGAGCAGAAGAGAGCCAGACATTTCCCAAGGACAGTGTAGCACTTTAATAACACGGAATGCAGAGCTGGGACGGCTAATGCCCGGCCATTAGGGTTACATCACCGCTGCTGCAAGAATTAAAGTCACATTAGCGTCGAGATCCTGGAGACAGAGAAGGGAGCCTGGGTAGGGATGAGACCGGAGATGCCTGAGGGCAAAGCAATGTGCTGATCTCAAAGTAGTTTGAACGTCCAAAAATTTGAAATGTTAATGAGAGACTGTGTGTATGCAAGAAAGAGGCTGAGGGAGAGATATAGAGATACAAGGAGGGGACAAGTGAGGTGGTATGTAGTTCAAGAAACACTGAGCCTGAGTAGAAGTGGATGAATTTATGAACTGAGGGAGTGGAAGCACATACAGTTAAATAAATGTGAGAGGAAAAAGGTTTGCAGGATTGTGTGTGAATGCGTATGTTCTTGTGCAGTGGAGACCCAGATTCCTCGATTTATTCAAAGCAATGCACAGACAATCATAACCTGTTGCCATGGACACAACAGAATGGATTTTAAAAAATCTAAACCTCCTCTCCCCTTTGCGTCATTCTTTTTCTAAATCTTTCAAGAATACAGCAGGGTCCAAAAGTCCATGACAAATAACATCACCTGGAGCTAAGATACAAAGAAAAAAAATTGAATAAAGAACGCCGTGCTTCAATTAGGAGCAGCTCACTCAAAAAGGAGACTGCGGCCTTGACACTTCTTCAGTGGCAAAATACTCAGAACAGTCAGTGAAGGAGAAAAAGTTACCACATAGCAGAAGTTAACTAGAATCACGGCCATGTCAATTTGCAATTAACATCCATATCTGTCCGGACATATAATATATTCTATGCCGTGAGCAGTATACTATGGAGTGAATGCATTTAATAAAAGTAGTCGGTGTATTTTTGGCGAAAAGTGGAAGCTTCATGCACACTCAGCAGCACAAAAGATCTATACAAGAGGCCTGTCCTCAACAAAATAAATTCTTGGTTTAGTCAAGGACAGCCCGCAAAGTTTGATTTTTTGACAGATCCTCATCCTTGAGTCCAAGTGGATACTTGTGAATACTTGGGTACTAGTAGAGTCACCTTAACAAGAATGGGACGAATGGACAGATAACCCAAAAACATGTGCCATTGTGGAGGCATAAAAAGTTGATATCCAAGAAACAATATTTGGGTAAAATTTGATCAATTAAACTGGAAAGATTAGGATGGTTTGAGACAATACAACCCACTTGACTGTATTCAACCCATAAGAACCTATGGTGACACGGGTGTAACAAACACTTTAAATCTTTTATGATCTCCCATATTCAGCTTTATGCTTCACCTTAACTCATTAAATCCCTAAGAGACGTCAACACCCTGGTGTGGTGGTCATGTGACTGTGACAGGAAGTGACTTCTCCAAAATATCGGTGTGACTGGAAACAGAAATGTGAAAAAGTAGCTAATTTCCAAAAGCTTATTTTTTGTTCCGAGGCTAAATTTAAACCCATTTCACAATTCTAATACGATACTAGTTAAGTATTGCATTTAACTTGTTCTGACCATATTTCCTGAAAAAAATAAAGTGACAATTTTGATATATGTTACGGAGATGCAAAGAAAAAGGCAAATATTTAAACATTTGTTTTTATTTATTTTTGATTTATTATTATTTTGTTACTTAAAAACAAATCTGAAAAATAATTTGTTGTTAAATAGCACTATTAATGTCACAATTTTGATAAATGTTGTGGAGAAAGTAACTTTGTGTCTCTGTAACCAGAAAATGTGTCTAGTTTATTTCATTTTAAAATAAGAAACATTATAAACATAAATATTATAAACATAAATACCATAAACGCCCAATGTAACGTTTATGTCACATCACAAATCTTTGACATTTAGGGATAGTGTTTTTGAAAAAAAACATGATAAATGTGTTCTATGTGGTCCACTTGGTCTGTGGTATATCCCCCATAACTTTAGGATAACTGGGTCTGGGTTCTTATGGGTTAAAAAAAGCTCATATTTATATATCAGCACTCAGTGATTACAGAAGTGTTCTTATCGTTGGTTTTACACCTATATGCTGCAGTGAACCACTTCTGTTGTATTACCAGGTTTGACTTTCTGTAACCTAATATCTATTACATACCTGAAATGAACTCAAAAGCTCTTTTAGATCCTTGAATGAAGCTTCGATTGCTGCCTCGGTCAGACGGACTTGGGAGTTGACCGCTCCGACAGAGATGCCTCCGTACCTGGAGTGGCAGAAAAAAGCAGAAAGAGAGAGAGGTTCAAGTGGATGAAGAGCCTATGAGTAACACCAAGAATACACACACCCACGGTGTGTTCTGGAAACATGACTAAACACTCACAGCTTTGAGCAAACGCATCAACCTACAGCTTACAATTAATCATTTCTCTTGCTGACAGTTTGCTCTGAATGTTTTCATACAGTAAAATGACAGGTTTAGGGAAGCGTATCAAAAAGAGGCCCAGTAGGACTTGTCAAAGCATGACAACTGCATAACATGCAGATGGAAATGAAAGCCTTTGTCCTTTCATTCATATTACACTCAACTGACCTTCTAAAAGTGGATGCAACAACACATCAACAGCAGCCCAGGTAGTAATTTGTCTCTCTTTGTGTCAAAACCCCTCTGAAGTGCCTAAGGAGAGTCTCTGGTTTCTAAGTGCCACCAGGTGGGTGAAAGCACTGTGATACCCTGATTAAATAAGCCTTTAAATGCTGCAGAATGCTGAAAAACATCAAGAAAGCACAACACACTGAAATGCATTACCTTGTTTTCCCAGAGTGTTCAAAAGTCTTGATCAAGAAGTCTGACATGTTTCGTCCACTTAAATCCAACAGTGTGTCAGTTGTATTCTGGATCCTCTGTTAAAAAAGAGAAAAAGACAAAAACAAGGTTGAAATGTTAGCATTTGAAAAATAAATAAACACAATTGGTTTGCCATTTGTTTTTGTTTTTGTGAGAGGGACCTTGAGCCTAATTCTGCTGAAAAAAATGATTTTTGGGACATTTGGGGGCAGTACAGCAAGCTGTTAACACAATATTGACATATTATCACCTTCTTCAGTTCAAATGGTGAACATGTCAGCAAACAGTTGCTTATTTAAACACACAGCAGATAGGGCGCAACATTGGAATTCATTTGGAATCATGTTTGTGGCCACCTGATGAATATACCTTCAGTATTAATGCCTTATTTTGGTTTCAGACTGGTCTCCCCTTAAAAACGTCAATATAAGGGGTTTGTACGGGCAGCAAAATAAGACTCAAATTTACATTTTAGACCGTCCTCAGCCACCATCTTACAAACATAGTACAAAAGATTGACGGCGATGCAGAGTTTAACCCTATAAAAGCCTAATAGGGACTCATTGAAATACTTGCAAATTCCAAATTTCAACCCTAGAGAATATTGGAGGATAATACATACAGCCAGAATGTGTAAAAAAAAAACATATGGACCCGGGGGCGGGAGGTAATATTTTGAGAAAAAAGTTTACGATATTAAAGTGGCAAATCTACGAGAAAAAAAAAGCACAGATTTATGAGATTTAAGGTGGTGAATCTGGGAGTTTTTTTTTTCACTTTTTTCTCGTAAATCTGCTACTTTTTTCGTGCAGATTTGCCACTTTAAATCTCTTAAATCTGCGACTTTTTTTCTTGTCGATTTGCCACTTTAATCTAGTAAATTTGCTACTTTTTCCTCGAAATACTAACCCCCCCCCCCCCCCTAATTTGTTTATGTAACTTCCACTGTTCACATAACTTATGTGGCTCACGGTTTGTGAGTTTTGCTTTTTAAAGTAACTTACGTGTTTTTACATAACTTCCCGTCACCCTCGTAACTACTTCTCTTCCAGGCATTTATGTACATATATTTGCTGTTTAAAAAGTATTTTATAACGCCCTACCAGGAAATCCTTTGCCCTAAACCTAGGTCAGTGGTTTTGTAGCCTTAATTCACAGAAATTGCAGCCTTTTTTACAATCGTGATTTATGTGCTGTTTTTAGAACAATCCGCTGTACCATGAGCCAGGAAATGCTCATTTTCAACTTGTCGTTTAGGTCGGAGATCTTGTTGATGGTTTCTCCCAACTTCTTTGAAAAAAATATTAAGTTCTTAAGATGCTACATGCTACAGTTATTTCACCCGCTAGTTGTTAACTTCAGCTGCTAATGGTGCTAGACATATAGCATACAATTTATCAGAAATGTTTTTGCTGAACTAAAACAATGACCTAAAAAATGAAAAAAATGTTATAGAGAGCTGAGGCAGTATAACTTACATCTTTCACATCACAGACAGTCAAGTCATTAAATGTTAATACAACGTATTGCTTAAAGCAACTACAAGGGAAAAAGCTAATTAATTGCACAATATTGTGTGATAAATGGTAATTAACGTAACTTTACACTGTAGCTTGTAACAATGGATATTTATATATAGAAACATAGAACCCATTTTCATTCAGATATGTTATATGAGTTCATTTAGACAGCAGTAATTATTTCTCTTTTTGAAACAAAGCAGTTTGCAGGGTGCATAGCGTTGAGATAATGCATCAATTTGTGGCTATGTAAGACTAATAACTGCAACATGAAGATGGTGAACAAAATAAACCTTGCTTTCAAAAGGTTAATGTTAATCTGAGGATAACCTTCAGGGATATGTGAATTCTGCAAAAGGAGCAGCACCTTTTCTTTTTTACTTATGGAAGGATACAAAACTTCTACATTAACTGTAGCACTTAACTGAGCCTGTGTGAAGTGTATCAACATGAACAGAAAGGCTGACCTTAGAAAGACTCCTGCAGGCACAACTGCTCAGCAACTAATAAAAACTCATCCGATACATGCAATAATCAACAAAACTTATCTGTTCACAGCACTGTGGAAACACATTCTCTCAACCCTTATCATACTAGTCAATTAAGCCTGGCTATGGGAAGCCTGGCTGAAATCTAGACCCCCGCAAAATCTGCGAAAAGCTGAGTCTAATGTCAAAGAACCCTAATTAGATGCCCTTCTGTGGATAAATGGGTACATTCAAACATCCAATTAAAGGAGGGTGTGAGACACCACCGTGAACACACTCCACGATGCGTAGACTGATACTTCCCAGTACACACACTCACACCGACATCAAGCTGTTTTAGCCTTGCTTATTTAGAGAGGTAACACTATGCTAATTAGCAGAGTGATCCTTGATAAAAGTGCAATTGAGACCCCCGACTGCAACGCAATTTACCAACATACCCCCTGGTTACACTGGTTATCTACCCTGCTGTACAAACAGCTTGATGTGAAAGCTTTGAGTACACATGGTGTGTTGTTTAATCACTCATGTTTGTGTGTATACCCATTCTTTATCTCTTGGAACAAAGAGTAGATGGCTATAGAGGAGATGTCCAGGCGTCGGTTAGAAGGACTGTTTCTTGCATCCGAGTCTAAAAGTACATTAGAAAGAAATAATTTTTTGGTTTGGTTTTACAGTACATAGTGGATACATAGGATGAAAATGGTGAAGAGGGGATGAGGATATGTTGGGGTAAAATAAGAAGGACGAGAAGAATAAAGACAGATCAAAAGCAAGATTAAAAACAAACAGGATAAATAAGACAGCAGTGCGGGAGTGGATAGTGATGGAAACATAAGTTAGAAATTGGAGATGAGAGCACAGGAGAAAAGAGGAGAAAAGGAAGAGGAGGACTCAAATCACAAGGCAAAGAACAAACAGAAGGAGAAAGCAGTGGAAGAAGAGGACCCATCTGGCTTATGAATCAGAGATAAGGAGGACGAACGGCACCGCAACCTTGGCTTATCTCTGAACAAACATGCTTCTCTTTGGAAAAGCCACAGGAACTCGGAAACAAACAAAAGCCGAAATAAGAGCTCTTACACTCTGCTGTGTGTACAATGAGTTTATACATGAGCATACAGTCAGTGTGGGTCTAATTATTTTGGCCTTGGTCCACATCCCCCATCAAAAAGACTGAAATGGGAACATTACGTGATTGTGCAATACCTGGGCCTGCATGTCTCGTTCATTACCTGGAAACAGCTTCAGAGTGTTTGGCATTCTGTACATGACATCAGTTCTCCACAACACAGTGGTAGCTTGATAGCTGGGGAAGCAAACAGGGGTGAGGGAAATGTAAACTAAGGAGTAATCAAATCTGTTGAATGAGCTGGCATACTCGAGCACTGGAGAGATAAGAGGCTGCGCTGTGTTCATATTAATCTTGGCACTGTTTATATCGTGCTGTACCTCTAAGGTAAAATTCCAATTTTATCTCTTGTGCACAAAGAAATACAATCTTGAGAAAGCAGAATCTTCTATGATTAAATGTGTTATGTTAAGGTGTGTGGTCACTTGTTCTCAGAATTGAAGTTTGCAAGTGATGATCGGGTTAATTGGGGTTTTTAAATGCAAATGTATGCACTTTTTGTTGAATAAAGGTCTCAAAAAACAGAATCTGGGAAAAAAAAAAAAAAGCATTTTAACCTTTTTTTTTTTAATTGCTGATGTTTTGAGTGCATTTCTAGTTGAAATCCACCATTATAACATGATGTGTTTTCAGAGGAAGTGACAGGTGGCCCTTTGTGTAATTGTGTGTGTCATTCTGTGTATTTCAGGAGCTGCTCTTCAGCTCAGCGAATTCCATTGTGTTGTGTGATTATGTCCAACATGATCACATCACAACAACCATTATAAACTGAGCCAAACAATACCATTAGATTATAGCTGGAGTAGTGCAGAAGCACTTGCCGGGTTACCAACATGCAGTTAGTAACCACAACAAAAAGCTGCTCCTGCTTTTCTGTCCCAGCTCATGAGAGATTGAGTCGCACACATCCACGCCCCGGTGACAGATTTTCATCCGCACCCCTTCTGTTCTGTTTAGCAACAACAAAAGGAAAAGCACTGCTTCATCCACCATTTGCCTCACCTCACAATTCAATGACCTTTCTGCTTTTTGTTTCCGAGCGTCTCTTGCCTTCTGCTGAGAGGGTGGCTCTGGACAGGTAGTTTTACACTAAAATGGATCTGCGGGTGTTGGGAGTCAAAGTGACAAATCAACAGGGCCCAGCAGAGAAAGGATGTGTCAGCCTGTTGTGTTCGCCAGGTTGGGTATGCGCTCTGTGGTTAGTTAGATTTGTTCCTTGCCAACAGCTGTTGTTGGAGAAAAAATCTGCCCTCAGATGTAAAGTTTACAGATTCGTTATGGTTTCAATGAATAAATGATAACATAAAATAGCAATAATATGTCAGCCCTGCTGATTTTATGTTCTGAATTTAAATGAACGGGCCACAAAGAAGTGTATTAAAAACAGTTTGGGGATTATGCTGCATTAGAAAATATCTCGTACAACAAATACTCTCACTGAGAAGACTTGCTTCCTGTTAAAGCTGTTTTTTCTCAATCCAACAAACTAAAGTAGATAATGGTGTTTGTATATTGCATGCAGAATTTCTTCTCCCCCCAACAAAAATGGTAAGCCAATGCCTAACTTCAATACCCTGATAGATGAAGCCAAGAAGAGTAATTTGCAAGCAAGCTGTAGTTAGGCCAGTCTCCAAATGATAAAGACATCAATCGTAATACGGTGAACGTGGCGGCTTTATCAATTCCTCTGCACGCATGACGGCCTATTCATCTATGAAGGTTAAATATCACCAGTGAACGAGAGTCAATACTTCAGAATTGATAATGGGATTACTGTTGCCTGCCATTTCCATGGAAACAATGATTCTACACTACCTCCTGTGGTGATGTGTCCATGCTTTTCTCTCTCTCGTTCTCTCTCTCTCTCGTCTTTTCTGTAGTTTTTCAAGGGCACATTCGGAGGATGGGCAGGATAAAAGATAAAAAAGAAAACTAGTGTGAAGCTGGAACACTTTGTCATGATTTATTCAGCAGGGGAAGCTTTCAGGTCAAAGGGAATACATCCTCACAATGTGCTCGACTTCTGTGGGTGGTCTCTGCCTTGGACTTGCATTCATCCATAGCAACCTGCATTGGACCACAGTCCAGTAAACAATACGGCAACATGTTGCCATGGCTTTGGAGATAGATATTCATAGTCAATATGTATGTTCGCAGCATGTCACGCTCACAACGGCGTCTCTGTCACAATATTAATCCTCCTTCACAAGCAACAGTTCTATCAATCTGCTAAATGTATATACTCTTCAGACTGCAGACTGTATATCTGAGCATGACAGCCACAATTTATAACACTATATGTTTCCATCTCATGACCTTATGCACTACACTCCATTTCAAACTGTAAACTATGGCTTATGGCTTTCTGGTAGATTGCAGTCAACAACAGGGAGGCAGAGCAAGTTGGAGGTGTGGAGGCAAGTTCAACAATATAACATATTGCAGCAACAAGGCAATTCAAAGTGCTTCACACAAGACATCAAAAGCAGCATGACAAAGGGGCAGAAAAACACATTAAAAGATGACATTTATAGATATTAAAACACAACCTTAAAAGGAAACAGCTAAAACAGAAGCTAACATATAATAATGGTTGTAAGTAACCCAGTTCTATTTCACTCTAAACAAGAGTTTGTCTCATGCAATGTTATTTGTGATGCTTTTATTTTGCCTTTTTTCTGCTTATGTCGCTTTTATTTTGAAAGGACAAAAATAGACTTCCTGTTGATCATCAAAAATAACGCAAGGAGTTCTTCTAAGGTTAGTTACAACAGTAATCTTGCATATTTAAGTAAGGTTTCTGTTTAAATAAGTTTTGGATTAAATAATTGCAGTAATTCATGCTAGTGTAAGTAGTAAGCCAGTTTTGCTCCAGTTAATATTCTTGTATTTCTGTGTGTTTTATAAGTCAACTCTTACGTTGGTTTTGGGATTTTTGAAAATAATAAGTGTCTGACCATCTTTCGGAGGGATGTGCAACAATGCTAAACATTTTTATTTTATTAAGAGTGCAGAGTTATATAGTTAAAAAATAAATATTATGACATATTTATAATATTAAAATATATGTATTGAAATCATTTAGTTAGATGCAGCCGTAAACAGTTGAGTCTTCAACCTTGATTTAAAAAAAAAAAAGAGTTTCAGCAGACCTGCAGTCATGAGGGTTAGCGGATACAGCACACCCTTCCATTCATTGTTATTTTTAAAGAAAGCAGACTACTACACTGGGGTCTTTTTTTACCAACACTGAAAGAGCACTAAGATGAATCATTTCAGCTACCCCAGTGGTATTAATCCTTCAAGAGTTCGGATGATGAAATAAAAGGCTGCAAAGCTTGTCGGCTTACTGTGTTACAAAGACTGACCCCTGCCAAATAAATATAGTGTTTCATTATGCAAAAAGAAGGTGATGAACAGAGAAATGTGACTGTTAACAGCATGTTTGTTGCATACAAATGCTTCCCTCTCTTCTCCTCCTGTTGCAGCCTCTTATTCTAAATATAAACTTCCTTTAGCACACAGTGGGAGATGACTGGTAATAATCTTGTGCATTATAATAACTCAATGTCCTCAAGGTTGTTTCCATGCAAAAGTAAGAGTCAATTTAATATCCTTTTAAAGGATCTGGATTGAAACAAAATGCAATGTTGTAAATAAAGGATAAATGATGCAAGTGAGTGTAACAAGATGTAGGCAAGAGTTGGCCTTCGTAAATGGTGTTTTTATTGAAAATAAATGTACTAAAAGTAAAAAGCTACATAGAAAATGACAATAAAGCAGCAATCCTGTAAAGTAGCAAACTACTAGCAATTCATAAAATAACCGCAATGGATTCTGGCTGAGAAGAAGCCAAATGAAAGTATAAGTGAGGCTGTTAAAATGGAAGAAGCAGGTGGAGAGAAGGGAAAAGAGCAAAAACAAAAAAAATGGGGGTTAGAAAGAAGGACCTTGATGGCCTAGCAGTGTAGCAGGGAGATACAACGATACAAGGAGCGCCTCAACAAATGGGGGACTCCTTGACAGTGCTGTCATAAGCTAGCACTGAACGTCAGGGGAAGGAAAAGGTCACACAAAGGCCACTTCTCTTGTTTGACTGTCTCAACAATCATCCTATAACATGCTACCTGGACAGTTGCTCCTTTAAAGTGGCCCGGGATGGCCTTGTCACAGGAAGGAGCACACAGCAAGACTTGCATGAGTTCAACGAGGCATTACAGATCAGTGGAGAGTGTGAAATGGCACATTACAAAGCGTGGGATATTATGTAGGGCAGCGGTTCCCAAACGTTTTTAGCCACGCAGCCCATTCTATGTCCCAACCGTGTTGACGCACCCCCAATCCCCCACACCTTCAAAAAAAAAAAAAATGCAATAAGCTTTTTTATAACCTTATTAAAGACGGCATGTTTTTTGGGTTTTTTTTTTTAAAGATTATTTTTTTGGTATTTTTCATGCTTTTTATTGAAAGTGACAAAGGGAGCACAGGCCAGATTCGAACCCGCCTCCGCCACAGCAAGGACTCGGCCTTAATGGTAAGCGCTCTACCAGTGTGAGCCACCGGGAGGCCCGAAAGACGGCATGTTTAATCATGCTCAAATGAGAACACACATATAATTAGATAATCACCATCACAACAATGCGGTCTCGCATTTGAATTAACCTGAAACACAGTTTCAATATAATGCAACAAAGTTATGCGCAAGCTTCCACTTTTAAGAGCAAAGAGGATGATGACAGGCTCAGGATCAGAGGCAGAAAGCACATAAGTTGGGAAAATGTTATAATATTTTGAGCCGCGTTGAACAAAAATTGCAGCAAGTTTAAATGAGCGTGGAGCTAAACAACCCGTCATCATAACACAGGCTGGAAAAATGGAAGAAGATAACTTCTTCTACGCTTCATTTTAAGATGAAGTGCATTTTGAATAGCCTGCATTTATCAATTAATTGATATTACAGTTTTTGATTTTACATTTTACGAAGGAAATGTTTATTTAGACTTCTTTATTGTGTGGGGGGAAAAATGTAATTGTGTAATTATCAGACCGCCATTACATTTTTCATCTCGCGCACCCCCTAGCAGAAGCTCGCGCACCCCCAGGGGTCCACGCACCACACTTTGGGAATCCCTGATGTAGGGGAAGTATAGGGGGTTGGAATGAAAATAAAGGAGTGGCAGATGAGTTCAGAAATCTCATGTCCTGCTTGTTGGAAGTCATTGACTTGGCAGAGTTTCTCCTTTTTTTAATGTGTGTCCCATTTGTCCTTCCAAGATGACATCTCCAAGTTCGTCAAATATTGAAGGAGGAGACGCCATGGCAATTATGAGACAAAAATCATTTTTTCGATATATCTGAATGTGACTGTGAGTGTTTTCTTAACTGGGCCAGAACATCTCTTTTCTCACGCTTCTCTTAAGAACAGAGGCTGAAAGAAGCTTTGCTACTTCATAACCACTTTGCAAATTGAACTTACAATGACTGTTAATACTTCTATCATAGACATTAAAGAGCTGACAATTTTCAAAACTTATAAGGCATTTTCAACCACAGTGAAGAATAACTTTATTATAGACTGTCTATTGTGTCATTATTTTCATCGAGTGGCACATTCGTTTGATATAATGGTATTTTAAAACTATACATAAAATTAAATCAACTCAAAAGGTTTTAGGCCAAGTTGCTCTATTTTAAACAACTATAAAGAACTTTAATTTTGTGTTAAGTTTGGCACCCTTGTAGACGAAGCAGTATGAACACAACAGTCCCCTGTCGTAAATATTCAGGCTTTTGTATGTTTTGGAGGCAAGTGAGAGAAAGAACCAATCTATGATTAATACTTTTTTTCTTTATTAAACACAGCTATAAATACACTTACTGAACACGTATGGAACTCACTTCCTCCTTACTTACTCAACCTTTCTCCTTTCTTAATCTTTAAAAAAACTATTACAATTTCAATAACCTATTATAATTCTTGTTTTATTGCTATGTTGTGCCTTTGTTTTGTTTTTCTAGTTTCTTGCTCTGTATAATTCTATGTTCCTTGTTCTTTTTTATTTTTGTTATATTAGGGAATCCCACTATTAAAGCCCCATGAGGGTTTTTTGGGTTTTCCTGGCATGTCTTTATTTTATTTCAATATGCTTATGGAATATATAAATTGTATTATTGTTGTTGTTTTTATGTTATTTTCTTTCTTTGAAAAATGTGCCAAATAAATCAAATCAAATTAAATCAAATCAAATGTAAAACAGAATGTGTCATTTGAGAATCCTTTGTGACAATTTACTTAATTAAAAAGTGTACAAAGACAATATATTTATTGTACAAACTGATAAACTTTTGTTTTTTGAAATAATCTGCATTGTGATTTGATGCATTCAGGTTTTGTTTACGTTTTACTTATTTGGACTTGGGGCTGTACTTGCAGGATGAATTGTGATGAGGTAAAGTGTCCATTTCTTGGTTAAATATTTTTGCTATATCTTGGTTTCGAGTCCTTTCTATTCCCGCCATTCTCTTTATCTGCTGAATGATTGACCAAGGTGAACTGCTCTATGACTGTCCCTTTTAGTTGTTGTTTCTCTCGAAAAAATTATCCTCCTGCGTCCCTGTACTACTCACTGCCGAACCTTTCCTTGAAAAACATAAAAACAGGCTTTTGTCTGGATTCATACGCATTTAAATGTTCCTTGTAGTTGCTTCAACTAGAATGATGTGGAATTGCAGAAGCAAAAATATCCATTTTTTTGTTACTGCTGCTAGAAAATGTTAACCTCCATCTTATCCTTGTGAGGTTCATACTTATTAACTCAACACACATTCCTCTTCTTTTCTGCTCTTTCAGTGAAATGTGTGACAGTGTTTGTACAAATGAAAGACTGATGCTAACTCTTTTTATCATATAATGTAGTTTCTTAAGTAGCACAAGCTCAAGAGAGTAAAGACCTAACAGAGTGACAAGAAAGACAATTTACACTCCAGCTACTATATCAGAATAGCAGATGTGTTATATGTGTATATGGTCTATACACATATAAACACGGTGCACAGTGTAAGTGGGATGTGTTGATAAGGCTCTCTGCTCTTTATGTGCAATTGAGAGATAATTGTTCAACTTCATGAATATACTAAGTGCTGTGGATTACAACAGCTAGCTAGAAAACATCATCAGGCTTCAGTGAATTTGTACATAATTCACTGAAGTGGAAGATGTAAGAAAACTTTTTGAACAATAGCTTATAATAGCCTTTTCAAAAGTCGATAATACTGTTCAATGGCCATGTTACAAAACATGACAGGTTGGGGCAACAGAAATGAAGATAGAACTAAAAACACTTAAATATATATAAATATAATTGTATCGATGCCCTTGTCTGAGAGCATGTTTATACATGTATAAGACAGATTTGCTGTATTCTCTATATCTCTTTTTGTGTTTGGGACTTGTACATTCATTTTAACACTGTATGACTGTTTGTATAGGTGTACATTCCCTGGGGTTAATGTCATGGACATATTACTGCTATTTAGCATTTTCGATTTTTTTTTTAAAGAAGAACTAAAAGTTTGTTTTGGAAGCGAGTGGAAGACAGATGCAAGTTTAAACAGCTGTTCGCAGGATGCACAGGAGAACATGTTTCTACCTGAGGCTATGTAAGATTAATAACTGATAACGTTATAAACATTTAATAACTACTGAATAAGTTACTAAATAACTTAAATAAAATTCTCTGTCATTTTGCAGGGAATCGGATCTGGTGACAGGTGTTGAGAACAACTTTATAGAAATAGCCGATCAGTGTTGAACTGAGACTGTTAAAAAAATGAGAAGTGGGCAGACATTTCTCTTTTCACCCGTGTCATAAAACACCGCCAACAAGGCTATGCCATCATACTCAGTTTCTCATATTTTGTTTACCTGCACACACAGGATTTGCTGCCACGCCCTCCCACTCCTGCAATCCTATTATCCTGAGCCACGGCTGTCCACCAGCACACAGGTTTTTATTTATTGTCACATGCAAAACACAGAGAGAACCAGCTCAATCCAGTCTGTGTGAGCTATCGTCTCTTGTCTTTAAGAAAGTGATAATTGAGAAGTTCTCAATATAATTTGCAGGAATACTCTAGAAGTATGACTCATAAACTGTTGCAGTTTGTCATGCTATTGCATCTGACCTGTACCATGAGTTTACATTACAACAGGACTTCCTATTCTCACATTTACCACCAACATCAGCTGCAGGTCCTGCTGTGCTAATCAACAAATACTGCTGTCTGTGTGAGGATAAAGCTTTAAATTCAAAATTGTAAATCAGCTAAAAGAAATGCAATGCTGTTTGACGGTCAAATCTCAGGTATCAGACACCATAACTCCCCTCATTTCTCCAAGAGGAAGAAAATATTGGCAGATTTAGGTGGGGTTAGGAATGAGACATCCAAATTCAAATCTCTTAAAATGCAGGCACATGCCACAAAGCCTGAGTAAACAGACAAAGCCATCTCTAATAAAATGACATTGGAGTGGAGGTGGCAGTTTCTCCTTCTTTTCTCTCTTAAGCTTAGATTTCTCATTATCATTGGGAGACAGCAGTGCAAACCACTTAGCTCCAAATGAGCCTCTTTCTCTCCTTCTTTCTTTCTGTTGCATGATTAGTTCAGTCAGCGGGTGGTGGCTGTTAGGCAGGGGATCCGGCACTCTAACTTGCCCATCGATCCTGGCCTGGATCAAGCCTCTTTGGGTCAGACCACGCAACATTTGCCCTAGCTGCATTCGGCCATGTATATATTGTTAAAGTAATGGCCTATAAAGGATTGGTATTGACATCTGGAGGATGAGACACACAAACCTCCTAGGACTGATGTGAGCAGAAAAGGTGAGGTCCTTTTTCCAAAGTCTATACTGGCAGTTCATGCAATACAATGTCCTAAAAGGTGCTCCCAGGTAAAAAGGTTGGCATTTATCTCAAAGTGTAACGTTATAGATATATTTTAAATGACTTTTTTAGCAGGTATGGGGAGCCAGCTGAATCCCTGGCAATGGCCAATTCAGTGTATTTTCAGTGGAATCAATTTTGGCCCTGCTTTCATGCATGCACGCTAGCTCACAAAAGGGAGGCAGCACAAAAGGCTGATTTACATTTTGCAATGCAATGCAAATTTCTTGTTAGTAAGTACCTTTACATTTTCAAATCAAAATGATGCTGACTGGGACTTTCAGACTGCAAGCCAAAAGCTTCCATGATAAGCATTTTTTATTGTACGGTTGTGTCATTGATTTATTTTTTTAAATTTTTTACACTCTTGCTGCAGAATATCCCACTGTGACTCACAGTGAGAGTCCAGGGTGCACAGGAAGCCAGGAGCAGTATCCCTGGTTCAGTAGGGGTTTAACTGCTCTGCTTAGGGGACCTCAGAAAGAGACAGGGCATCAAATCTAGGCCCTTAAAGTCACATAATGGTGGGTCCAACAACCACACCTTCCTCTCAACACCCACACAGGATAAATTCATTAAAAGGTGCAATAAAACGGACATGTGCAATACAATTGATATGTGCAAAACACTCAATTTACCTCATATATAAATTATAGCATTTAAGTAGCCATTTATTTATTTTTATACTTATTTATTACATCACATGTCCTTGTTCTTGTTTTTGTCCTTGTTTAGCTCGGTATTAAAAAAAAAAAAAATGTTTTAATGTTTTTACTCATGTTGTTTTGTGTTATGATTGTCATAACTATGCACCTTATGCAGTGGCACGTTCAATTTTGTTGTATAGTGAACTATATAATGACAATAAAGACTATTTGATTTTGATTTGATTCCTCCTACTGAATCACATAGTGTAAGGGGCTAACCTGAGGTGGAGGGAGCCCTCCTGCACCGGGCGGACAGTCAGGTAACATGATCGTCCGTTTTGGTGTGCTGCACTGACAGGACGGGGAGGGGTTAGACATGCTCCAGTTCCCGTTGAGGAGGATGTCAGTGACGGACTGATCCACGGATGGAGTGACCCAATCAGAGTCACTAGAAGAACATGGTAACTTCCTAAGAGAAAAAAATAGAGGAATATGAGCATTTAGCTGCCCGAAATGCAAAATATATCCACTTAACAACACAATATGCTCTCTTATTGAGTGAATAGAGATATTAATGGCATTATATTCACTTATTCTAATGATATTGTATGCCATCAGCAGGATAGCATTCTTGTTATGAGTCTATTATTATTCAAGTTATAAGTATTATATATTTTTTAAATTCTGCTGTATAATATATCTGAATTAAAGATAAGTGGCTTGTGTGAAGTCGAGAAAGACACAAAACCACTTGTGAACTATGTGTGTTTCAAGCTCAGTAATAATTCGATTCATTTTTAAGCTTAAAAAGGTATTCATAATTCAACTTATTCTGATCAGGATGATCTGGAGAGCGTGGAAACCTAATTATTTATTGATCAAATTTGTTCTTAGAAATTGCTTTTCAAATTCATGCAGAGCACTCTTTTCCGATGCTGTGTAATCCTTGGCTTTTTCTTACATCTTCTTCTTCTACTACTACAGCTTGACTTCTCAAAGGAGGCTGAGACACATGCTCAGACATGCATGACTCAGTGTTTGCATGTGACCACTAGGAGCACATACACAAAAATTGGCATTAATACCTGTGAACACACTATTTATTTGGCTTCTTTGTGCGAGTGTACTTACGGTATCGGGTCTCCATTCATGCAGCGAGTCCCAAAGCCAGGGTTGTTCACCAAGGTGTCCACTACCTTCGAGACCTCCGCATTATCTGGCATATCATTGCTGCAAATATTAGTAATATAATCAGTACAAATACACATTGAAACATTTCAATGTGCAATAAGGTTTTAAATTTCAACCAGACATCTTTAAGATGTTGGAATCATAGATTCACCCCAAAAACAGAAGATAAAAAGTTGAGTTTATAGAAAAAGGAAGCAGGCTAAACTGAGTCTGACTCTGCTTCTCGATCGTGGGTTAGACTTTTATCACAAGGATTATTTGAGATTACAGGCCCTTAAATATCCAGCCAGATGCATTATTCAATTGATAAGTGATGAGTAATACAACACACAATTAGATCTAGTCTCAACATATGGCTGAGTCGTACAAATCTGATATCAGTCATTATGTTTACGACAAAACACGTTGTCACCACAAGTTAGTTTTCTGATCCGTCTTCCATCACATCGGTCAGGATGATACATGTTTTATAATCCATCTCTAGTCACAATTGATTAAGATTTCACAAGTCAATCTGTCTTCCACATCGGCAAAGCACAGTAGTTTAGACGATCATTAATCCTGAATGTATCTTGACACCGAAGAAGGCCTGAGAGGAAATGAGACATGTACACCAGAGGATCTGATACGGTGCATTTCAAGTTAATACTTGATAGCAATGCTGCATGCAACTGGGGCTATTTGAATCAAGAGTGAGAGAGAAATGATTAAGTTTACCAACTCTTTTTTTGCACCAAGAGTCAAGACATGAATTCTCAACACACCATTGACTCTGAAGTGATGTGCACTTATTCTGTATAGTTTGAGTCCAGCTCTAGCCTGGCTAACACATTTCTCCGTAGAGGAGGCGTGGTTTACGATCCTCCGGAGCCGTTTATTGGGCGCTTAGAATGTCTATCAAAAGCGTCTGTAGGTAGCTCTTAGCCAATCGTATCAGTTATTACAAGATGACGTATGTAGAGCGACAGAAATTGATGTTTGTTGTGTGTGTGTCTGTGACAGAATGTTGCTTGCTGCTTTGCTTCTCCAGTTCTCGCTTTCTGCAAGATTATTTATTTTTACGCCTTATTCCCCCTCATGTCATTCAGCCACACACATCCACTGATTTTATGGGCAATAAACGAGCTGCTGCGGGTCTCGTAGCGGGGCTAGTAGCGGCGCTAGTAGCGAGGCTAGTAGCGGGGCTAGTCGCGGGGCTAGTAGCCGTCCCTCCCCGTTCTGTGATTGGATCCCTAAAACAGGGCTAAGAAACCTCTCTGGTTGCCAGACTGCCTGGAGGTTCGAAATGAAATTCAAGTGCGCAAGGCAGTATGGGTATACCCAGGCTAGTCCAGCTCTGCCCTGAAAGCATGTACCGGTATGCCTGTTCAAGATTCTGTGTACAGTATGGGCTCTTCACTGCCTTTCATTATTATCTGAGTGTCCTGTGCATATCTACACCCTGTGTCTCAGTTAAACAATCTTCCCATTCCAATTTCATTCTCATTACTAACCACACACACTCTGCCCTTTATCTTAAAGGTACCGTGGGAGTTAAAACACAGTGTTTCATAAAGACCATCGTGATGGCTTTCTGCCAGCAGCGGCCACAGCCCAGCCAGCCATTTGGATTAATACAGTGTTCATTGTCTCATTTAGAGGCGTCTCCATGAAGGTCATACGGTCATTTCCTTGGCCACCAGTGAGAGCAATTGAAGTGGTCCGATTGTAAAAATGGATTATGTGCAGCCATCTGTTTTGCAATTAACAATGGCTGAGTTACCACGTTATTTGAGATCATAAAACTATTGGACAGTTCCAAAAATGAAGACTTGTGCATATACACAGAAACAGTGGAACTAATGAATAGTTCATCTAGTCAAAATGAAAAATCACAGGAGTAAGAACTGAGACAATATTAGAAGAAAGTCAAATCAAGGCTACATTATATTACATGAATAACCCCTTTGGAGAATAAACAAAAGACTGTTCTTGAGTGTTAATATTACCTCCCATATTTTGATATCTCATTCAAATTTCTAAAACAAAAGTGATGAACCAAAAGCTAGAAATACAGAGGGCAACTAATCCACATTGCTGCCACAGTTATAACCAGGCATTTATAATGTATATGGTGCTGCAATGCTCCTCTGAACAACTGCTGAGATGAAAACCACCGTCATCGGACAGGATGCTTTAAAGTCACTCAAGAGAAAAGACAATATTTAGTTATACGCCAGAGGGAATGTCATAGAAATTAAGAACACAGGAACCATTCCCAGGAATTCCCAAGAAAACTCTATGTGTAATTTCAGTTTTGTCACAAGAGACTACGTGACAAGATAGCAGCTTGTGAGTTTATTCCCACTTGTCACATGCTGCACTGTGTTGACATAAAGAGGCGTATGTACAGTGAAATACATAATCACAGTATCATGTGAAAGTCTCGTCAGTCTTGTGGAAAACACAGAGAAACACTACAATGAAATTATCTTTTATGGATAGATGGGTGTTTTCCACAGTGGTGCTAAAACCTTCATGTCTAGGTTGCTACGGTGTTGCTGGTCGGTAGATATTTTCTGGGATTTTAGAAGTATATGGCTCTTAAACTAATAGATGGCTGTTGCTTAGTGCTGCTAATAGAAACTCCATGTTCACCATGTACTGGTCATAATGTGGTGATTAAGTAGTGGGAGTGGTAACAGCAAATGGACTTGGTTTAACTGTTTCAGCACCATGGAGAGAGAAAAGGACTATTTTGAATGTTTTGGCACCATGGACAGTGACCAAGAATTGCATTTAAATCTTTCAGTGTGTTAACAATAGTAATGTAAGCTAGATCTGGTCAGGTCTGAGATATGGAATATAAAAAAAACATCTTTCATCACTACATTTTTAACCTTTCTTAAAATACAGGTTGTGAACTTCATTTAATCTTATTGGCTATTAGTATTATCTGACACAAATCTATATCAAGCAAAGAATCAAGATTAATCACCACCATGTTGAAGGCAAACAAAAGTGTATAAATACAACTGAAAAAAAGAGGTGCATAATACTCTGACCAAGTGCAAATATAGTATCATAAATAAACCAGTTAGAGGTTACAGTTACAGTAATACTTGACATCTTCAAAGTGAATTTCTACCAAGTGCAGCCAGGGGAAATGAAACACCTGCAGAGTGGATAACCAACAACAGCTTTATGTCAAAAGAACAGAGTATGAATACAGTGTCAAGATTAGTCTGATGGTTTGGACAGATTCTGTAATAAATTAATCATTTTAAAAGTAAACTTCTGCAGCACTTCTTTGTTACAGAAGGATGACTTAGCTCACTAGTGAGAACATGGAGTGATTTGATCTATAACATATGATTAAAAAAGACTGAATGTATATAGTTCATACACTGTAAAAAAGCCAACTTGTATTTTTTGGCCTAAAACAGTGATTTAAGTTGATAAAACTTGGAAGTATAAATTATTGACATTTAGGGCAATAATGTAAGTTAGCACAACAAAGGAAGCCAGTTGTCTGCTCAAAAACAAGTTTGTGAGTTGTTGTTACTCATATCTTTAAGTTGGGGTTCAAAACAAGGAACAATAGTTCTGCTAACTCTTATTTCTTTGCTGTGAAATGCGGGAAAGCGGTGAAATTCGGTCATTAGCGAAAGCTAGCGGCTAACTGATGCTAGCGGCTTACTGATGCTAGCGGCTAACTGATGCTAGCGGCACTGCTTGTTACAGCTACAAGAGTAGCCATTAGCGTATCAATGCTAACTCAAAATTGTGGTCGCAACATTAGCTGACATTTCATAGCAGCGTTACAATCGTGCCAATTCAGCACATTGCAGAAGTTAGCAGAAGTAAGCATTAAAAGTAAGTACAATTTACAGTTGAGTTGACAAAAATCTGAATTCAGAGTTGAGCAAACTCAAAAACAAAACTTAAAATATTTAGTTTAATTGTCCAATTTAAAATTTTATCGAAGTTTGTTGCCTTGAAATATTGAGTTCACCCAACTTTTTGCAGTGTAATGAAAGATTATTTTTAAAAAGCCAAAAGGTGCACATCCATTTGTTGTTTTTATGTTATGTGTCTGCATCCTCTGCAATAACTCAAGTTTGTATTCAGTGTGTGTTAAAGTCCACCAAGGCCGTGCCTTGTCCCCCACAACGTCTGTGACTCTCAATGACAGAACAGCAAGCTGCAGCCAAGGAGGGGACAGTGTTCAGATTGATGACCTCAGCAGTGCAAAAATCTCTTGGCGATCAAACAGCATGAGCAGCACTGTGACATCTTTTTCCTTTGATTTTCTGTCATCAAAGTTTCTAACAGTCTATTGTTCATCTGCTCTGACATGCTGCTGGTGCTACAATAACTTACCAGCTCCTCAGATTATGCACACACTGTGCCTCTGATTATTGTAAACATCATTTGCTGAAGTACTATTACCTGGAAAAATCTTGTTGCTTTTAGGTAATTATATTATACTGGCTGTATTAAATCTCTCAGCAATAGTTATTAGTGTTGAAAGAGCATTGTCACATTCAAAAGTTAATTAAAATATGTTGTGAACTTTAAATGTGATAATAACCAACAATAAATTTTGTTTGCTACGACAAATATGTTTGCAGAATCTTTTCCATATTGCAAACTACTACAAAAAGCCACTTTTAAATGTGCTTTAACTTCATGCTTTTGGGGGCAATCATCTTCTAGATAGGCAGTTGTCTTGGGAGTCACTAGTCGTGTTTCCATTAACCCATTGAAGCCTGGAAAGCGGATACATCGTTTTGTAGTATTTGTATAAGCTCTCAAATACTTTTTGAATTTCATTTCTATCTGCTACAGAGGCTGAAAAATCTATTATTTAGTAGAAGTGTTGACACTTGTGTTGAATTTCCAGAAAAACTTCAGGTTTTAGGGGCTTATTTTAAAATCGCCCAGAGGTTTTACAGGCGTTTCAGGCCTCAATGGGTTACAGTCAAATCAAATTTTGAACCAAAATTTGAAATGTTGCAATAAATAAAATGCGAATGAGGGATGTTTTAGTCAACTGGTTTAGATTGAATAAATAAAACTGCATAAGCGTACTTTGCTCAGAAGATGGCAGTGTGTATTGCTGTAAGCAGTGTGTATTACTGTAGGCTAAACAGTAGAAGAAGTAGAGATTGCTCAAGAGAAAAAACAATAATAAAAAAACAGGTTGCTAATTGGACAACTTTGGCCATGAGAGAATATGTGACCTCAGGAATTCAGAAAAAAAAGAACTTCCATCTTCGAAAAAGACAAAAAACATCTCAATCGAGCGTTAAAACTTTTATGCGCATTTTGTAAAGTTTTATCAAATTTTGTTGGTTCCAAGTGTTGTTTGACACAAATCTTCAAAATGTGCATAGACAATCGTTGATGGGAATGCGACTAGTGTGGGATTTGGCTTGGAAAACAGCTGATGTGTAATGGTACTGTTTGACCTGAATGACAACCCAATCACCACGTTACAACTATGTTATACTATACTACAATATCACAATGTGGTTACCTGTAGAAGGTGCTCTGCGGCGGATCATACATCCAGGGTTGCAGCTCCAGGCTCGGATATTCAGTGAACGGTGGGACGATGAGCGAGAAGATCAGAGACAGGCACACAAAAACAGCAGGCAGGACCACCTAGGAGGCAGGTGATAGAAGTGCTCATTTATTCTGCTCCATCTAAACTCATCTGAAGTGAAATGATGCAGAAGTAATTAACACGCAATAAGTTTCAATTAAAAGGTGTGTATTTTCCAGGGAAGTTATAATCAAACAGATCGATTTCAAAGCTGTACACTAACCTAATAAAACCATCAAATTGTTCAATTTTAATGAAGTACTTTCAACTCAAAGGCATGCTATGAGCCACTAGAGCAGGGATCCCCAAACTACGGCCTGCGGGCTACTTCCGGTCCGCCAAAGCAATTGGAGTGGCCCACTTAACTATCCCAAACAATCCCTCTAAACATGGCCTGTTTTTTTAAATTGCAGTTGTTATATATTTATTTATAAAATATCCACATGTAATGATTGAGGAAGGCTTTCTAATTAAAATTGACCTTAGTTGTGAATTATTTACAGTAGTAGATTCTGAATGCAGAATCTATTTTCACCTGTACTTGTTACAAAATCATTGTTAACTGGCATCAGCTTGTGTTTTCATTTTCTACAAAATAAAAGGAATATCTGTGGTACTTCAAATAAACATGTAATTACTTTTCATTGCTTCTTTGCAAACCAACAGGTGGTGCCAAGGCCAACAAATGATCGTTATATTTACACAATAACACTGGTGGTCACTTTGGCCCATATCATTTCCTGTTATAGACTGACCCCGGCCCCCTATCACAGAAAGAAAAGTTGATGTGGCCCCCACCGAAAAAAGTTTGGGGACCCCTGCACTAGAGCTACAATTACCACTCAAGGAAGCCAGAACATTCTGAGTTTGGAAGCGTCATGTAATCGTGGAGCTATTGTACCGTTCACAAGTACTGCAGTATGTGTGCCATTTCAAATGCGAGGACAGGTTATGTTAAAGTTACGATCTATGTAATTACACCATGCGACGCCATTGTGTGTTGAGTGTTAAATTACAGGTGCCCTCCTTAAAAAATAATGGCTGCATTGGTCATACAGATGTTAATGTATGCAAGAATGAGAGCATGAGATTCAATGCGAGATCAATTTCATCATTCCCCTCCCCCGAGCCCCCTCGCTGTCATTACGTGCAACAAAATGACTGATGCAATCAACAATAACGCGGGGCCGCTGCGATAACGTACGCACATTAATATGCTCCTCACCAACGTGTTTGGGCTCTTCAGCACGCTTTGAGTTTGATTAAACACTTCCAACACAGCCACCATCATCTGGCCACTCAGATATAATTAGTTCCTCACTATTCTCTTGTCTTGTGTGTTATTTTATAAAAACCAGACGCTGCCACGCTTTCCCTATCCCTCCCCAACACCCCCCCTCTTCCAATCCTCTTTTCTCCATCGTGTAATTCTCTTTTCATTTCATTGTTAGGGCTGACAAAAAGGTCAGTGGGAAAAATGCAAGCTATCTTTAATGTTTAATCACTTGTAGGTTGGGGCGCACTCAGCAGCAGGGGGAGGTTTGCGTACACTTGATTAATTGCAGGGCACGCAATTTGCCAGGCCAATTCAAGATGCTACAATTGAAAATTCTGAATTTACAGCATGGAGCTATGGCTGGGAAAATGTGCTCGGAAAAAAAGATAAAGAGCAGCAATGAGACTGAAAAGCTTAATGGCACACGGCAAAAGAAAGAACTATTCTTTTTCTCTTGCTTTCTCTCTCTCTTTCTCTCAACAGTAATTGCAGGTGACAGCTGGTACTTCTTCCATTGAGAGAGATCTGCAAAAAACGGGGAGAAGTCATTATGCTCACAAAGCCAAGGCGCTCCCATGAACAATGCATGAGTTTAGCGCATTTTCAAGTTTAGTGGGGATTTAAAGGAGGACGACAGGATTATATGCAAACTGCGTATAAACACCCAAACACGATTAAGATGTGTTTTATTTCCTGCAAAGTCAAATGGCTCATTAGACCGAGTTTGTTTCCTCAACAAACATTTATGTATACCCTATTTCATTTATGAATGTATTGCTGCGTTAAAGTGGATAATAGCATCACAGAGAATATTTCCACTGATGTGTTAATGTGGTCCGTTCTTTTCACAGTGTGGTTATTGTTGCTGTACTCTAGTACTACTAATTTACATCTCTTGTACCATTATGTAGTGATAATTACATGTAAAAAAAACAACAACAAATGTTCTGAATTGCACAATGTAAATCATCTGCTGCTGAACAAAAAGCTTGCTGGAGCTGGAAAGGGTTCAGTGTTCAGTCCGAGCTCCAGAACCCTTCAACTCATCCAGCATAACATAAGCACTAACTGCTTCTCCCTGATTCTGACATTGCCAACACTCGCCTGTCCCCAACTTTCATCCCCATAAATCACTGCTTTTGTGTTACATGCCATAATCTCTTTTATATTCCCCTAACCGCTTGTATTCGAGGAGATTACCTCACCACACAATCATATCTGCTGACAATGGGAGCTGTTGACATGATGGGGGGAAAAAAAACGCTTTAGCCAAATGAATAAAGAGGGAGCGGTAGGAGGTGCGCCCTTGCAGACAATATGCACCTTTGTACACACACACACACTCACACACTTATCCTTCAGCTCTGCGTCCCCACTAAAAGAGGGACGTCCAAGATTGACAGTGACTAATGGGGATTGGTACTGCAGCAAATTACAAGAAGAACCTGTACACCTCACAAAGGTGAAACATTGTTCTCTCTCTCTCTCACACACACACACTATCACATGCACACGCACACACACACAGCAGTACAAAGGAGCAAGCTGCACAAGTTTTTTTCACTTATGATCATTTTTAGCATCATGGGAGCTGTCATAAGTGATACCGCAACATCATATTCACACTATGATTCTAGATGCGCGGCGTGTCAATACGATTTAAGTCAGAACACACTTTTTAGAACTTGGGGGGGACAAAAATAATTTAAGTCTCCCTGAAATTGCTACTTACCGAAATTGGTTTTGACTTGTTTAAATTACGCCTGTTTATTGGTTTTGACTTTGGAAATTATGTTTATGAGGAAGAAAATAATATAGACGTACACTTAATAGGCTAATAGCTTTCTGTCATCTCCGTAATTGTTATGTGATCACATTTAATACATAGCTAACGAAAGCACATGATTAGCACACTGTAAAATGAAGGAAAAACAAATCATGGGTGTCACTTTGCCTCTCTGGTGACAATCACAGCGATCAGGTGGTTTTCTTACCGAAGCCGGCATAAAGCACCTTCCTGTGGCTCAGTTTTAACACTCTCCTAGCCACAGCAGGCGTGACTTTGCGTCAAAATGCGAATGCAAAGGAGAGACCTCATAAATCGCCTCTATTTGGGCTGAAAAAATTCTGCTGCCATGTATCGACACTTTTCTGCTCACAGGGAGTGATTTATCAAAACTAAAGTGCAAAATCTCTTCCACAGCAGCAATAAACACTCTGTTCACGCCATCTTCAGCCTCTGTACTCCCTCCAGGATTCCTCTGGGAGTAATGATGATTATTGTATGTGCAGTTTACTGATAATAATACATCATTCTTAGTGCTGCTCTTCACATTTTTCAAACTTTTTTCCTTTTATATATACTACCCTCTGTGTCCATTTCTTCTCCCACAACTTAAATTCCACAACTATCGACTAAATCAAGATGGATGACGTGACTTTTCCCTCCAGATTTTAAATTAGCTTACTCTATCATATTTGTCATTAACTGACTTTGAAAGCCAACATGTATTTTATACAATCCTACCTTGATCCTCCCATGCAACCCTCCTTGTGTAACCCTTCAATTCATCAATATGACAGACTGAGGCCATTACCTGGGCAATGAGTCCCTTGCGGCTCCTTCGGGCGTGGTGGAAGCGCTTGATAAAGAGCGCCAGGAACTGCCTCCTGATCAGCTCCCATCCGGTGATAACTGTAGATCCCTTCCCATTGACACTGGCATTCATCTTTGAGTCTGGAGTGGACATTAACCCACCGTGTTATTTATCATCTATGCATATGTTTAAGACCTGCTGAGCACACTTTCCGGCACAGCTAATGGGCTGATCAAATATAACTTAACCCTTTATCAGGCAAAGAACTATATTTGGTAACTTCAGGTAATATTTTGAGAAAAAAGTTGCAAATTTACGAGATTAAAGTGGCAAATCTACAAGAAAAAAAGTCGCAGATTTAAGAGATTTATCGTGGCAAATCTGCAGATTTACGAGAAAAAAGTGGGAAAAAAGGAACTTTTTCTCCCAGATTCACCACTTTAAATCTCATAAATCTGCACATTTTTTTCTCGTAGATTTGCCACTTTAATCTTGTACATTTTTTTCTCAAAATATTATTTTCGTATGTTTGTTTTTTTTACACATTCTGGCAGTATGCAATATCCTCCAATATTCTCTCGGATTCAAATTTGGAATTTGCAAGTATTTCAGTGCCTTATTAAGGGTTAAAGTGGTAAATCTGCAACTTTTTTTTCGCACAGTTTTGCCACTTTAAATCTCTTAACTCTGTGACTTTTTGTCTTGTAGATTTGCCACTTTAATCTAGTAAATTTGCAACTTTTTTCTCGAAATATTACCTGAAGCTGCCAAATATAGTTCTTTGCCTGATAAAGGGTTAAGTGTTAAACCTGCCAGCAGCACTAACTCATTACACAGCGTAGCAACTACTGTTTTTAATATATCATGAATTTAGAAATGAGATTTAAGTGTGACTCAGGAGGGAAAAGGTGATAAACAAGCGCTTTGTATACACCTAGTCTCACACTCAAAGAAAATTTCGGAAGAACTATATTGTCACAGTAGTCATTAAGAGAATAAAGCACGTTCTGGTCGAGAACCATTTTCATGAGGAAATTCATTGTATGAAAGTGAAATTCTTTCATTAGAGCAAAATTGAAAAGCTGAAGAGACAGGTTAGATAATGTTGTCTGGATTGGAAGGAAATTCAGTTAGAAAATTACTTATTCTGAAGCTCTTGTTTATGGCCTCTTTTCAAAATGGCCACTGAGGTGAAACATTTAAATTGAAGCCAAACTAAATGAAGTTAATAATTGAAGAATGAAAGACGTGCGGAAAAACAGACATTTTGCCGGTATAATAACACTAAAACTGTCTGTTTTATGGATGGAATTAAGCACCTACCTTGCACTTTACTTGTGAACTTTTTCTTTGAGTCTGCATGACAAACAGAAAGAAACAAGCCTGAAGCAAGAATAACAGTTCATTTAACTACGTTTCTATTAGAAATAACACAGATAATCAGTCAACTTTCTGCATTGTTATGCAGATTAGCACATGTTTAATTGGGCTTCCTTCATTAAAAAATAACTGAATGATAAATTTGGAGAGACTTGCCACTCATTCCAGAGACTTGCTCTGTTTTCACATGGACGCTGGCGATGCTGTTCCGCTTGGATGTACGGGAGCCTCTTTTGCAGTCTCTCACCAACACCTCCTTTGTTGCTGTGGGAATACAAATAAGATATGTTGTTTTGGCCTGACCCAATTTAGGGTTATAAATAACAATAAGAATAGCTACCTGCCCTGCAAGACACCGTATTATTCCCTGTAAAAGCACAAACCCAGGTGTTTTGGGAAAGTGAGGAAATCAGAGATTAAATTTAAGTTGTTTGGTGATGGATGGAAGATTTATCCACTGAGATCGATCAAGGCCAAATAAGACTTGTTTGGAGAAACACAATATAATTCTTTATAAGGAAACATGCAATGTAAGAGTACAAGGGAAAGAAAAGCACTTTTCTTCCCTTCGAAACAAACTAGCTGAAATGTACAACCATTGCCAGACACCCGTAGATTCAGCATGTTCCTCTTTGTTTGTATGGAAGCACATTTCTACTCTGTAAGTCATTATAATGAGGAACTTTCTCAAAATGATGACGACAATAGGCAATTTGGGATACTAAGTTGATATAAGCAAGAGATTATTTTTGAGATATTATTTTTTTAATTTGAGACATGTGATAATTTTGAGATACTGAGTTGTTATTTCAAGAAAGCTTCTCTTTATAATGAATGACATTTTTATATTATGACAATGCTCAAAGTTATCATCTTAATTTTTATTTTTCTGGTGGGAATTGAGCTTCTATATGTTTTTCTGTAGCATTTGTTTAAGACTGTTGCTGTTAGCATATTCAATACTATTTCAGTTTCTCTATGTGTTTTTGTTCAATTTGACTGACGTACCTGCAGAGAGGACACAAACAAAACAGCCTCTTTGGAGCTTGGTAAGGTTGTCTGAAATATGTTTTTAAAGCTCAAAAACACTATTATCTATAGTTATTTTCAACTCAATGCAGTATTATAAAGCAACACTGTTCAAATGCCTTGTGTGGCTGCCAGACTCTGGCTCTAAAGAAATGCAAACTGTATTAGTTAAATAGAGAAATGTCAGAAATAGTCACATGATTGTTGCTCCATCAAAGTGACATTATTGTTTTATTCAGTTATGAATATTCACCATTTACCAGTGTTTGTGTTTGCTAAGCAACATCAGTATTGTTTTTATACTTAGTTAAAATACTTACTTGCTATATCTTCATCCACTCCGGTATCTTCTGCCACCTTAAGAAATATCTGTAAAATGAGCAAATGATCTATGAATAAAACGATCTCATTCGTTCCACAGCATGTTTCCTGTCACCATAGAAGCATGCACACAAGCAGGATGAATGTAAAGTAACAATACTGCAATGGATGAGCGTTAACTAAGCTGTTATAATAGCTTATTTTGCAGATGACAGCTCTCCCTGTCAAGTTTCTGCTCAGAATAAGATCAGGGTTGTGCATCCAAAGACACCCTAACCTTTATTTGAGCACCTGCCAATTGGCCCCTCTAAGAGAAGTGCCCTTCTTGACTTCATTTATTAATTCAGGCCATATGTCAAAATAAATAAATCTCCATATTTGTGAAAAATATCCAAGTGACCTTCCCTTATTTCAGTCTGCTCTGCCCGTTAAGCCCTGTTTCAACATCTGCCCTCTAAAAAGTCCCTGCACACTTCTGGCAAAGCCTACAAAATTTATAATTTGTACTGAATGTGATTTTATGTGGTGAATTATATCAGTCAAAAACATAAAATAGAAATACTGGCATCATAAAACAGTCAAAAAGTCCTTAAAAAGGCTATTCATAACAATAACCAGGGTTAATGTTATTATATGACCAACTTCCATGAAACATCCCATCCATCAGCCCCTGTTTATTAGTGCTATATAATGAAAACCAATGCCTATTTCAATTGGAGTGTAGTTGGACTTCAAAAGAAAACATGGACGAATGAAATAACCTTGTCGTGTCTGAATTTTAGAAATTCAAAAGGAATTATTTACATTGCCCGCAGGCCTTGAGTGTCTGATTCATGTCTGAGTTACATGAAGAGCATTAACCATCAGTCACTCAGCTCTACGATCCAAGACTCTGGATGCCAAAATACTCTGTGACTCATTTGTTTTGGAAAAACAAGAGCGTGTACTGTATGTCTAATGATAATAAAAGTACAAGTACACTGAGTCAGTGATTATAGGGACAACAAGAAAAACACTACTTGACTAATGCCTTTTTGAAAATATGCCATTCTAAGAACTAGGATTCTATTCTAGGAACTAAGCAAATAGGTACTGTACGTAAGACTGGATGTACTACAGTCAAAACCTATTCATATGTATTTTAAGCCTTTAGATGCTGTGTGTGACATTCAATTCAAACCAAACCAGCTTTAACCCTTTATCAGGCGAAGAACCGTATTTGGTAACTTCAGCCGATATCCAAAATAAAAATATTTCGAGAAAAAAGTTGCAAATTTACTAAAGTGGATTAAAGTGGCAGATCTACAAGAAAAAAAGTCATAGATTTAAGAGATTTAAAGTGGCAAATTTGTGCGAAAAAAGTTGCAGATTTAAGAGAAAGAAGTGGGAAAAAAACAACCTTTTTCTTGCAGATTCACCACTTTAAATCTCATAAATCTGCAACTTTTTTCGCACAAATTTGCCACTTTAAATCTCGTAAATCTGCAAATTTTTTTCTTGTAAAATTGCCACTTTAATCTAGGAAATTTGCAACTTTTTTCTCGACCCCATTTTGATATCCACTGAAGTTAACGAATATAGTTCTTCGCCTGATAAAGGGTTAAAGGAAAAACAGAAAATCTAAAATTCAAATTTTATTATCTTTCAAAGTGAAAACAAACATTTGCAATTGTGATGAATGATCACATTGATCACAATGACAGTTGATCCCTTTGGCCTAAATTAAGAATGGAAACTCTCATGTTCTGAAAAACTGATGGATGCAGTACTTTATCACTGTCACTTTTAAGGGACAGTACCCCCCACAATTAAAAAATACATATTTTGTTTCTCACCTGTAGTAATATTTCTCAATCTAGAATGCTTTGGTGTAAGTTGCTGAGTGTTGTTGAGATGTCAGACTTCTCTTAAATATAAATAAATAAATAAAAATAATAATAATAAATATAACAGAACTGGGTGGCACTCAGCTTGTGATGCTCAAAGAGCCAAACAATATACATTTAAAAAGATCAACAGCAACGTCTTTCCAGAAATCATAATTAGCACACAAGCTGAGTGCTATCAAGTTCCATTATATTTAAGAGAGGGCGAACATCTCCATGACCCATCACTCCAACATTCTGCAACTAACAGTAAAACAATCTTGATAAATAGAACTAAAGGTAAAAGACACAATTTATGTTTTATATAAAATAGGGTGAATTGTCCCTTTTATTTTGTTCCAGATGTGATTGTGGTGTATGGCGTGTGACACCTTGGATTCACTATCCAATAGATCTGAAACCCTTTTCAAGTAATCACCAAGTTTTAGGTTGACAATATATCTGTTTGCCTTTTTGTCTTTGTCCAATTTCACCATGAAGAACACACGGTAATGTTAAAACCTTAGTCTGTTTGCACAATTAAAGGCTGCAAATTAATCAGTGTTCTCCAGTCTCTTCTTTTCCCTTGGAAGTTTGCTGTCCTTGGACTGAGAGGCACCTGATTCAGCTGCTGGAAGATGCATACATAAACCCTTGTTTCAACAAAACTTGCAATTACTTGGCAATGAGACTGATTCTGAGGGGAAAATATCCTGGACTTCATAGTTCCAAATTTATTGGCTTTAAGGCAAAGTTGCTTGTTTTACTGGGGGAGGGATTTAAATACTGTCCACCTACATTTTGATTGCTCAGTTACAGACTCTGAGATGCAGAAAAACATAACAGTCCACTGTAATAAATTATTCTGTAGTCATTTCATTTTACTTAATATATTTGATAAAATGTATTAAATATAAATGCGTTCTTGATTTTGAGGCAGTTGTTTAAGTAACTTTAATATAAAAAAACGTATTTTGATCACATTAAATATAATCTTTATGTGTATATAATTCTAAATCAAGAGATTTTTGAATGAATCCAACACAATAGAATTAGTCCGTTTTCAATTGACAGGCACTTCCTGTTAAGTCGTTATTAACTCAACTTGTAATGTAGTTAGATTTAATTAATAATATTACATGCAATCTGTTGTCTCAATTTTATTGAGTAGCTATTATTTATCTTTTTTTACAGTGTAGGGGAATGAGGAGTAAAAAAAACAGTAAGGAATAAAATGTTATTGCAAAAAAAGAAAAGAAAAAAAGGGTAAGTATGTGCACTTTAATGTTTCTGTGTCTATGTCGGCAGACTCTCTATATGTGTTCATGCTTTTATCTCTAGCTTGGTTGTCAGTCCCACGCTTAGTATACCTCCTCCAGCGTTGTGTCAGAGATGCCGTAGCTGGTCAGGCCGAGGTCAGCCATGGTCAGGTCGAGCTCTTGGAAAAGGAGGGCAAAGGTCCCATCTCTGGCTCCACCATAAGGCAGAATGTAGGTGATCTCTTGACCGATGCTCTCCAAGAAGACTGCCTCAGGGACGTGGCGCTGCACAGTTTGACCCACAGCTGTCAAATCTGCTGGACGAACAGCCGCAAAATTAACTCACAAAACAAACACCAAAAGGATCGCCAACAAGATAACAGAGCTTTGAGGAAAGTTTCTGTGCCTCCCTTCATGTCTCCTTCATCCCCTTGAAGGAAGCTGTTTGTTAGAGTGAAATAACAGACAGATAATTCAAGATCAGCAACCACTACTGGCTGCAAAAGAAAAACAATTTCTACCTAATCTTGACACTAAATAATATCAGACACATAAAAAGGGAAAATCTTTTGGAGTTTAAAAAATGAATTCCTCTGTGTAATGTATGGAGATCACAACATACCTGATGACGTGACCTTTAAACATACTGAAACAGATCAGTGGACATAATTCTCCTGCCTCATCCATTCTGAAGCTGGGTCTTAGTGAGAATCAATCAGGACAGTGTTGCAGAACGCATCGCATCCATTATTGATCCAGAACCTCTCATACATAATTACTGCAGCTTAACAACCAACGGCTCGGTGCTTTATGAAGAAGTAAATGGATCTGCCTCACACATCAGACTGAATTATTTGTGAAAATGTGTGTGTGTTTGCTGGTGTGTGTGGTAATAAAGAGAAATGTGCTGTCACTTGTGGAAATATGATTACTTTTATGGCGTTTTCTATCTTACATTTAACCGCCCTGTGTATAATCATTTTAAAGGTAAGAGCATGGATTGATTTTCCGTGCATAATAAACTGGAGCCTACCTAAAAAATGTTTTCTTCTGATCATGCCTTGCATGAGTACTTTTGTTTACTTGATCAAGGCTGAGAATGATCAAAACAAATCAAATCACCAGCAATGCATATTTTTAGTTCGGTGACATGCTTTATGTTTGGCTCCTGCTACGGCTCAATATTGCTTTATTCGTATAGAAGTCCATCTAGAAAATCTGAAGTAAGGTCAGGGAAAATAGGATTTCATCATTTGCTTTACACACTCTACTGTAAGATCATTGAATAATTGGTTGGTAACTTGTATGAGGATTTTGTATGGTGACAGTTTTGAAATAGTATGCAATATCCTCAACAGTAAACAATTCCCCAATAAAATGACTGTGAAACACTGGAGAAGGGAAATGTGTTCTTACTAGAATATGGAAAAGAATGCTTTCGAGTTGGCTTAATTTTTCTGCCCGCGGAAGATTTTTAGTTGCTTTAAACCTGCAGTAGTCATTTTTTTGCCACTTGGGGGCATTGAAAACAAGTAGTGAACAACATCATTAAGTTGTCTTTCCAATTCACTCTTTTGCTTCAGCTTCTGATGTTATTTGGCTCTTTAGCTGCTAAATGTTCCATTATATCCAGTAGCTAGTCTCTTACTTGGTTTGGCTTACATTTGGTGCTGAGCAGGTAGTGAATAGTGGGTTTTTAGATCTTTTTCATAGAAAACAGCTGCGAGATGTGATGCAGAAATGTAGCTATGAGAACAGTGAGAGTGAACCAGAACAGTAAAGATAAACAATGAGATAAAACTTGTTATAAAGCTCTGTAAAGCATAGGAAGCTGTAAATTAGGCTGATAGTTTGCATGAGCAATGCCAAAATATTGATTATAGATCATTTAAATTGGTAAAAGTTTGGACACACACCTTCTCATTCAATGCGTTTTCTTTATTTTCATGACTATTTACATTGTAGATTCTCACTGAAGGCATCAAAAATATGAATGAACACATATGGAATTATGTACTTAACAAAAAAGTGTGAAATAACTGAAAACATGTCTTGTAGTGTAGATTCCTCAAAGTAACCACCCTTTACTTACTAGAATATAAGACATATTTTCAGTTATTTCACACTTTTTTGTTAAGTACATAATTCCACATGTGTTCATTAATAGTTTTGATGAATCTACAATGTAAATAGTCATGAAAATAAAGGAAACGCATTGAATGAGAAGGTGTGTCCAAACTGTTGGCCTGTACTGTACATCAGCTAAGCTAACACAATATTAAGATAATGAGTCCTGTCATGTGCTTGTGCTTGTGTTTAGAAATGCAGAATAAACAAAAACAAACCTAATACTGAACAGTTAACTACATTGTGTGATGCTTTTCTGGTTGGAATCAGGCTCAGGATACATTGTTTCCCATCTCATGGCTCTTAAATGCAATAAGAGCCTCAAGAAAGAGAGCAGCTCTGCTACTACCTATTATAGCAGTGGATACTTGGGCTCAAAGCGGACCACCGATCTCTGAAAGAGTGCATAACAGCCACTCAAGACCGGACCTATCATATGGGTGTGCTATCGACTGACAATCAGTGGTGCTGATGAGCAACATGACAAAAGAAAAAAAAAATACAGCGAGAGAAGAGCTTTCAAACAAGATGTTTCATTTGTTGGGCATTTTTCATATTTTCTGAAATATTATGTTCAAATGTCCATTATTTTTTTTACTAATGTCTCCTCGTTTTTCTGCACTCTCAAAGCCACTCTTAACTCTTTCTCTTTTACAAAAAATCCTACTTTCCCATTTTATAGCCACTTTACTGGGACATTAAAGTGCACTCTACCAGTAGTTAGAACATTTCTAAAAACATCTAAAAGCAGCAGCTACTTTACTACTCCTGTGGTATCTGTTGGTGTGCTATTAAAAAAGGTGGTGGAAAAAAAATCAAAGAGGAAATGGATTTTCAGCACACTTGGACAACGCTATTTTGAGAAGTTTTATGGTTATTGTTTGCCTGTTTTGGAACTGTTCCCAGACTCTTGAGTTGTTTTACAGAAGGCTGACATGGAGCTCAGCTATAGTACCTACCTCAGTGTTTGTTAAGGTGGCTTACACATTTTACTTGAGGATTGTACACAGAATGTAAGAATGTTGAGTTTTGGATGGGATATTCACATAAATATTTACACAATGTGTTATATTAAAATTCAAACATTCTTGAAATCAGTTAGTATCTCAAAACAATGACTTGCTAACACATAACAATGAGAAACATTCTTAAAATGATGAATTAACTCAAAACGACGACTTACAGTGTGAAAATAATATTTTTTTCCAAATAACGTCTTAATATCTATTATCTCAAAATAATAAACTATTTTCAAAAAAAGTTTTCTTGTTATTTTTGGTGACTTACTCATTATTTCAGGATAGTAAGTCATTATTTTTAAGAGAGTCAGAGTTTCCCATTATAAAGACTAATTTCTTTTCTTTGGAAATTTAAAGGTTAGATTAGATTTGTTAAGTGCTAATTCTAAAACATACGACAGGCAGTCACAGAGATAAAAGTTTTTACCTGAGGGGTCAGAGTTTCCCCAGCTTTGGCTTCCAATGCCATCATCTAGGCTGCTGCACGTCGAAGGACACTCTTTCTCCTGTTAATCAGAATTTGATGAGAAAAATGATGCCTTACCACTTAGAATGATGAACAGTTCCTTCCTAACAACGCCTGTCTTGAATGAATATAATAATGGATGCCATCCACACGTTTCTATTTAATTGCTCTAAGCAAAACTATATTAATGAGACAGTGTGGTCAACCTGTAATGCAGCATGAAGTCACAATCTTTTCAGTCTAATAGACATTACCGCACAATGAAAATTATGTTTTAATTCCAACAAAGGTTGAATAAACCTCATTGCAAGAACTTTATGACACTTATTAAATGGGGTTTAATCACACTGAATGAGATCAGGACAATCAAACTTTGTCCAGCTCTGTTTCCAAATTATATTGGCTGTGTAATTGCAAAATCTTCCACTGAATTACAAAGTTGCCATCCAGGAAAAAGGGTACTGTTCTACACAAAAGGTGTTTGCATGTTTCTTTCTTTATTTCAAACAAATGACTCTGCTCACCTCAAAGAGCCTGCAGACTAATGGTAATTGCTCTAGCCCTGCTGGCATCAGTGCATCTTGTTCATTTGCTCCTATTGATTAAAACTAAGTGTGCGAGGCACCATTGGCGAGCAAAAGCGAGAATCACCCCTCTCCCCGGTGACAATTAGTATCATCCAGCACGTAGGCGTTTGCCAATTCTCATGCTGGGAGAGACTAAACACAGATCATTATAGGGGGAGGGTGGCGAGAGAGAAAGAGCACTCGGCAAAGTCAGAGGAAGCCATGTTCAATAATAGACAAGAGAGAGGTTACTGTTGTGTCAAAGGGGCTTGGAGCTGAAGTTGTTTTCTTGATACATGAAGTCAAAAAGAATGATCCCATTCCAATTACAGCAATGTTATTCAAATGTAATTCAATAGGGAGAAAACAAAAGGGTAATTGCGTGGTCAGGCAAGGGCTCTAATCATCAAATTTGTGTTTATCTGAATATAATGAATACATCGAGCCAATGTTGCGTTGGTCAACAGCCATGTGTGCTGGTGAAAAATCCTTGAGGGTATTAAAATGATGGTTTTTGATAACTTAATCTGAGAAATATCAACATGTTTAATGTTTTTAATGTTCCAGGTTCAAAGCTAATCATGAAATCGAAACTACATAATGGCTTTTGTACCTCCTTGGCCTGACTTTGTACCATTCCATCACGCTGAGCTGTCATCTTTTCAGTCCCATCTCGGACCAGAGTGAGGTAGTAGCCGCTGCCAAAACATTTCTTTAGGAAGAGTGAGGAGCCGCAGCAGCGCATCTTGCCGTGGGAGATAATGGCAATGCGATCACCTAGGATGTCCGCTTCATCCATGTGGTGTGTGGACAAAATGATGGTACGTCCTGAAGAGAAACGGAAAGAAAGACTCCATCAATGGCAGCGTAATGGGCGCAATAAGAGTGCTTGATGTCTGAAGCAGTGTCTACACTTGTGTGAGTCAAGAAGTAAAGTGTAAAAACATTGGATTGCAAATATAGAAAAAAAAGTTAAGGCACAGACTGCAAATTAAAAAATAAATAGCACTTCAGAAGTATTTTCTCTTTGGACCTTGTTTGTTTTGACAACTGTAGTGATAAAAAAGAAGCCTGACAAGAAAGATGCCACGGATCAAAAGTGTTCAAATCATGCCAATATCACAATCTGTCTCTGCATGCTAGTCACTTATCTCCTTATTGCCAATTCCACAGTGTTTTTACCCATGCTTATCCGCATGGCAACAAAGCAAACTCCAGAGGAGTGCGTGGGCTTGAATCTGGGACAAAATTAAAATTATGATAAAGGCCACCCTAAGCCTACTTTCTAGCGTTTCTATGAGACCACATTTTATTTCAGCAGTCTCTTTTGTGCTGCGAGTCCTTTGATTCGAGAGGCATCAAACTGAGCACAATTGCAATGACAACTACAGCATGCATTGCAAGGTTATTCACAGGTGTTCTAATCCTTTAATATCATGCTGCATCAGATAACACATAATAATTATCACATACCCCAGAAATCAGGAACACGACTAGATGTGTAATGAAGTCACAGCATGGTCATGTCTCTGCAGTCGGCATGAAAGCAGTATCACAGAGTTCTGGATAACTTTTGATCCAATAATTTTTAAAACAGGAAACATTTAACCCAAAACCTTAACAAAGTGAAAAAAGAAAGACCTGCTTAGAAGTCAGACGCTTTGAAAAGACTGTGTTAGATCAAGGGAATTACATATTTTACAGCTTGAGTAAAACCAAAAGAGTGAACACATGGTAATTTAGTACATAGTTTATTTAGATTTAGCTTTTAGAAGCATGGCTCTATGGATGACAATGTCAGTCTATTGGTTAATTGATTGGTACACCCATTTGGTCCATATTAATGTATCATTGAATGTATTGCTATGAAATTTGGTACAGATATCAATGGTAACCTGTCCTTAATGTCTGTGTAATGGCAATCATTTTTGTACCCTTAATCTTTCATTTTGCACCATTTTCAGGTACATTTTTTAATTTGGCCAGTGCATGTACATGTACTAGTTACAAACCTATCTCACAAAACAGTTTGCCTTTCTATCAGTTTTATGCAAAAATGTTGTAATTTGGGGATACGTTATCAACAGAGATCACATGCAAGACCCCTTCTCAGTCCTCCTTTTCCAACCTGTAGAATAAGACACCCATTGATGTTGACACAGTCTACACTTCAGGTCAAGAAATACCTGCTGTTTTTTGGTTTCTGCCCCAAACTGCATGGTGTTACAAGTGGGCATGTGGATACCTATTGAACCTATTTTCATTCAGGTATCTTGAGGTCAGAGGTTAAGGTACCCCGTTGAAAATGGCCATGGCAAAACTTTAGTCTAACTTTGCAGTGGTATATCACCCTCTTCCCAACTAGATATTAAGATACAATGGGTATCAATGTATTCCTTAGATGTTCTAGTGGTAAATATTACCATAACAATAATCTCTGTCACGAAAAACTGCTATTGTTGGTTCCAGATGGGAGCCAACTTTTTAGGTTCATACAAATTGTTCAAAATGAGGTGCATGAACCTGCACAGGAACCAGTTCCACGTTGAGGGAAAATACAGTTGTGGAAAAAAATATTAATCCATTGTTTTCTTCAATTTTTTGTTCATTTTAATGCCTGGTACAACTAAAGGTACATTTGTTTGGACAAATATAATTATAAAACAAATAGCTCATAAAGGTTTAATTTGAGAGCTGACATCAAGCCATGTTTTTTTTTTGATAATAACCAAAATCATTATCAAGACAAACATGGAAATGGCTAGATACCAGGCATTAAAATGACAAAGAAATTGAAGAAAACAAGGGTGGTCTAAATCATTTTTTCCATGACTGTGTGTATTGATGGATATATGTATTGATGAAATGGCTGTAGATTCTTGTTAAGACATGATTTTGAAAAGCAAGCTCAGCTCCTTACAGAGTTTACCTGTGTGCCATATCAAGTATATCAATCTCAAAACATGGCAGGAGATGCACCCTCAGTAAGTAGCTGACTGGATGGAGTTTTCATACTTTCTTCACTGAATCTGGTGTTCATTGCAAAAGGTCAGGTGCTCTGCTGAGCCTCTTTTTTTTTGCCCTGAGCTAGTTAAATTTGTATCCTCGCAGGTCACATTATCTCAGGGACAAGGACACGCTCAGAGGTCATTAAGTGCAGCACAGTGCAGCCATTTTGCTTGGCCAACTATTTCCACTCTGTCTGCCCTCCTCACATCTCCCACCTCCCACACTTACTTTTTGTGTCCTGCCACCAGCTGAGCTGCTAAATCCATCCCTTCTCAGTTAAGTATTGCTGCCTTATGCTATGCCAAGCAAGTCTGGATCCCTCTAAATACAAACTCCGACAAAATGCCCAAGTTGAATGAATGCCCACAACCCAGTCAATTTAACATATGGGGAAAAAGCTATGCTTATGAAGGCGGTGGGCTGCGGAGATTGCTTGAGGTTTAGTTTGACTGAGCCAGCTCATTTTGTATGGGATGCTCAAACTCACAGATGATTTTCCTGGGGATTTGTTGTGCTTTACAAGGGAAAAAAAATCAAATCGCACTGCATCATCCATGAGTTGGGAGTAAAATAAATGTGTTTGGACTGCAGATGGCCCACAAAGGTATTCTGATTTATAGTGTGTTGTGGTGCATTACAGCACAAAGTGATATATCAAATGGAGTTCTGTGTTCAGGTAAATTGGTAGTACTCGCACTATGTACAGCAAAGTGAGGCTGGAAATCTGGTTTCTCTTATTTAGCTTCCTTCCCTCTAAATCAAGTTGATAGAAATGGATTTCACAGTGGGTGAGTAAGCCTGGACAGATATTATGTACATCGGCAGTAAGATGAATTATTGGACAAAACCGTATTAACTGCTGTTTGCGGAAATCATCCATCCATCCATTCATTAGCTATACCTGCTTATCCTCTGAAGGGGAGCAGGGGGGGCTGGAGCCGATCCCAGCTGACACAGGGCGAGAGGCGGGGTACATCCTGTCCATTCACGCTCACATTCACACCCATGGGCCATTTAAAGTCGCCTAATAACCTAACCTGCATGTTTTTAGAGTGTGGGAGGAAACTGGAGAAAAACCCACGCAGGTGTGGGGGAGGCCACCAGCCACACTGCAAAAAGGCCAACTTGTGTTTTTTGGCCTAAAACAGTGATTTAAGTTGGTAAAACTTGGAAATATAAATTATTGACATTTAGGGCAATAATGTAAGTTAACACAACAAAGGAAGCCAGTTGTCTGCTCAAAAACAAGTTTGTGAGTTGTTGTTCTTATTTCTTTGTTGTGAAATGTGGGAAAGCTGTGAAATTCTGTCATTAGCGAAAGCTAGCGGCTAACTGATGCTAGCGGCTAATTGATGCTAGCGGTTAATTGATGCTAGCGGCTAACTGATGCTAGCGGCTAACTGATGCAGCGGCGCTGCTTGTTACAGCTACAAGAGTAGCCATTAGCGTATCAATGCTAACTCAAAATTGTGGTTGCAACATTAGCTGACATTTCATCGCGGCGTTACAATCGTGCCAATTCAGCACATTGCAGAAGTTAGCAGAAGTAAGGATTAAAAGTTATTACAATGTAAAATTATAAGTTAGTACAACTTACAGTTGAGTTGACAAAAATCTGAATTCAGAGTTGAGCAAACTCAAAACAAAACTTAAAATATTTAGTTTAATTGTCCAACTTAAAATTTTATCGAAGTTTGTTGCCCATTTTGAGTTCACCCAACTTTTCTTTTTTTGCAGTGCAGCATGTTCAAACCCTGCGACCAATCTAGGTCGATAAATTTGAAAATGACCTTGACCTCATTTACAGGCTGTCCACAGAGTTAAAACAAACATATGGGTCCTTTGTTTCAATTGATACAATGAAAAACAGACGGGTAGAAATGCTGCAGCGACTTCCGGCTTAGTGACTCATGGAGTAAGACGTGCCTGCTGGAGCTGCTGTGAAACTGTCTTAAATTAATATATAGATGTGGAGGCTCACCCTGTAATCTTACACATATGTTTTTCTCTTGTCCAGCTCTGACGAACTTTTGGCATATTTACTTCAACACCATGTCTGAGGTATTCTCTAGAACTATTCACACTTCGCCACACATTGGCATTTTTGGTCATCCGGATGATTATACACTATATTCTACTAAAGAATTGGAAGTGATAGCTTTTACCTCAGTTATTGCTAAATGTCACCTCCTTCTGAACTGGAAATCCACAATAGCTCCTTCCAGCACGCAATGGATTAAAGAGGCTATGTCCTTTTTAAAAGTAGAGAAAATTAGATATTCAAGAAGGGGAAACTTATGCAAATTCTAAGACAAATGGCAACCGTTTATGGACTTTTTTGTGACGATGTAACCCCCCCCCCCCTCATTTATTTATTTTTACTTCCTCCTCTTTCCCCTCTCTCTTTTACTATTATTTATGTATTTTATCTGTTATGTTTATGTGGTCAGTTTATTCATTTTATACAGACTATGTCTAAATATCTAAATATTGTATAGTCTATTTGGTTTCGTTTTATGTGACCGTTGTTTGTTCTTAAAATTATACAATTTAAATCTAAGGATGTGTACAACATGTTTAATGTCAACACCAATGTACCCTGATGTAGGTATGTCCCTCTGTTTTTTTTTGTATACACATCAATAAAAATATGAAACACAGAAATGCTGCAGCCCCTTAAATATGCTAGAATTAACCAATTCTAACATGGTGTAACTATTTGCTGAAGGTTACACAGGTTGAAAGCATATTTTTCTGTCTGTTTATTGTATTAAATGTTATATGATGTTCCAAATACTATGCAATAAAATCACTCCAGTATCCCTCTCCAACCTCTGCAATATATTTTATTGAAGTTGTTTGATTTCAACACATTAGCATTTTTACTAAAAAAATCATCAGATTGGCCTTTTTTTCTGTCATGAAAATGACTTATGTAAGATCACATACACGGGGAAAAAAACAGCTGGATGAATTTTTAGTCCATTTGTACTGCAACATTGGTTTCAAAGCTACATTAATTTGTATTCCTGGGAAAAATGCATTATGTATGTTATTTAAAATTTTCACAAATGCCAGAGAAACTAAAAATGCATGAAACTGTAAGCATAGTCTACAATAAATAGCGTTGCTCAAACTATATTAAATGTGAGTTCTCTAAAAAATATGAACTGTTTCCCACATTTTCTTTCCTTGTTTCTCACAAACTGAATCACCTTCCTACACATGTCAGGTCCAATCTCAGCATAAACACAGTATTCATGTTGTGGGATTTAATATGCTCAAAGATGTAAGATGCTGTTTATGGCATTTTAGAGAAGCCGGTTTATGTTATTTAACTGTACAACTTCTAATTAAATCCTAATAACTTCAGGAGTGCTAATGTGTTTACTTCTAGTGATTACATGGCTGCTGATACAAGCTGTTAAACTGAGTAATTCAGTAAGACAGTTGGAGAAATCCTTGGATAGCCAGTTTTCAATAAGTTCTGAAACATTTGGGGCTTTGTATTACGTGCATCTCAGTAAAATCAAATGCCATATTTATGTGGCTGCAAAGAGCTACAGTATGACAGAAAAAAAAAGAGAACCAGACCTTTCAAGGCACTAAAAAAGGTATGTAACTTGGTAAAGTGATCAATTAGAACCAATAAATCAGGTTATAGAAAAACACACAGGGCTGAAAACAGAAGGCTGAATGTAAAAATCCATTATATGAATATTATCCTCAGGGCCATTTTATAACATAATGAGTGGGGTAATTTAATAGTAATTAAAATAATTAAAAATTCCTAATTTGGTTTTTTCTTTAAATCTTCACTTTCTATGGTAATTGTATAATGACACATGACAAAAGAGACAATAAAGCCACCTTAAATGCAAAGATCTAAGGAAAAAAATCCAATACCAACATGCATTAAGCCTCTTATACATATTGAAAGTGCATTGAAGATTGCATTTTACCTATTAGAGCACGTACACCATGTTCCATGTGCCAAATAAGCCGAATTTAATCAAAACAATACAGACTTAGGGCAGTCTGGTCAACCAGTCTGTGTGAAAAACCGGAACACTTAATTAGCTATGAAGAGCCACAATATTAAGAGCAATCCAGCCTTCAGCTTTTTCAAACAAATAGACTGCCTGTAGCCTTTTTTCCTTAATGACAAACCTTAGTCACACTGTAGTGCAAATAAGACTGGAGAGGCACAAACATGACTCACTGAAGCAGGCAGGATGTGGGTGTTCTCATTATAACAGAGTTATCTCCGCCTCCCAATTGGAGTGAAAGGACTTGATTAGAGAGAGAGAAGCTAATGACACAGTGAGGGCGGGATGTCACTCAATGCACATTAAACATTTAGACATCTGTTGAGAGTTATGTGTTACTATAATGTCCATGTCCTGCTTAAAGCCACTCGCAACCACACAGTATATAAGGCCTACTATAAGAAAGTGACAAGCTGACTGATAGGACAGACAATTAGGGACTCTGTTAAATAGCAATGTCAATTAAAGCTTCTTGGATTCACTTGTCTCCACTTCCATTTCAATCTGTTCCAGTGCAATTTACAATTTCTCTGCACCCACAGCAGAGTGTCACGGAGGGCAAGGCGGAAAAAAAATAATAATAAAATCTGCTGGCTGGCTACTATGGATGTTTCATACTTTCCAGGCTTTCATAGTAGATACATTTGACTCTGGACAGTTTAAAGTTTAACTTGAGCTCGGCTCAGTTTTGGAAAGTTTCTCAGTTTGAAACAGATCAAACATGAGCTCTGTGCATTCCAGTCAATTCAACAAACATTGCAGCCTTCAGTGGAGCCTTGGTTCCACCACTGATTCCTTACCTTGTTTGTATTTTAACAGCAGTTCCCAGATACCCCTGCGGGCATAGGGGTCCACTCCTGCAGTAGGTTCATCCAAGATGACGATTTTTGAGCCGCCAACAAATGCAATAGCCACAGACAGCTTCCTCTGCATCCCACCTGCATGACAGAACAATCTACATCAGCTACAGTGTCTTTGTAATATATTTTTGTCTTGCACATGTCTTCTTATAACAAAAAATATTGAAAGCTACAGCTGACATGAAGTAGATATTCATCTTTGTCTTTGATAATCAGTGAAAAATCCCACAGAACCATCTGTCAACATTATATTTCAGATGTAAAATGGACACAATATTGGGAACTGATTATGGACTAAATGTGTCACGATGTACCTCTCCACATTTTATTGTCTTTTGCATGGTGTAAAATGATTGATGGCAGGGAAGTAGATACACCTTCCTCGGGTTATTCCGGTTTCCACTCTCATAGCGAGCTCTTCAAAATGCATCCAGTGTAGTGCTAATGTAGTGGAAATGTCAGCATAGATCAACCTTGAAAGTCATATTTCAGTGATTTTGCTCACAAGCAATCCATGACTAGGGACAATTTATCAAGCAGGACCTGCTCATGCCCCCCAGACAATGAATTACAACCTGTGACACATAGGTACAGTGCATGTGTACGTGGAGATAGATGCATGTGCATGTGAAGGAATAACAGGGCAGCTTTATGCTGAATAGAAAGGATAATCTACAGATGATATTCCTTCCCAGGGGGAATAAATGCATGCATCGAGCGCAGAAACTGATGAACACATCAAAAAGACGAAATTTACATCTCTGCATAATTTCAATCAGACACTGAAATACCTGACAGGTTCTTAGCGAGATCCTTCCGCTTATGTGGTAAACCAACATCCATAATCATCTGGTCCATCTCAATTTTCACCTCATCGCTGCTGCGTCCTTTCAGCTTGGCGTAGAAGTAGATATGCTCCTCCACTGTCAAACTGTAAAGGTGGAAATGATATCGTACCACCCATTTGACTTTGACATGTCAGGCAGCATGAGTGACAAAAGATGGCATAACCTGCCAGTTATGCATATGTAGGCGTATGAAATATCTAAAATGTCACATTAAGGCATCATGCAAGGTGATATGGCTCCATTCTATGTATGGTGAGACTCAAAGAAAAGTCTGAGTCATCTTTAACTACCTCACAGGTGGGATCATAATATGTCGTAATGTCTATCTCTGTGTTTGCATGAATATTTTAACCCTACTTAATATAGATGCTTTGACTGTCTGGGATTAATATTAATGAAAGTAATTTGCAGGTGCTTAGCCATAATTATGATGTAGGACTTGTGTCGAGTTGCAGGTAATCAGTTTGTGGAGGGAGAGAAATAGAGGGGACTCTAAAGGTGAAATAAAAAACTGAATAATGGTTGGGAATGATGCCATTAGAAGAAATTTAGTGGATGGAGTGAGCAAAGTTCATTTCATTTTTTAGGGGAAAAATGGAAAGGAATAATGATGTGTTGATGAGAAACATAAGCCGAGACTGAGCCCTCATTATGCACATTATTAAATTGCACTGTAATTATCTTTTTTTCTCTTTCTTCCTCTTTTTTTTTTAAGGACACCAGAAGCAAAACATGATTATACCAATAACCAGTGGAGAACAGGGATGGGTCTGCTGAATTCACTCACTCATTGAATAAGACATTGTGCTGTGGGCACATTCCCAAGTACTTTCGGATGCTGTCCATGTCCGTGTGGATGTCATATCCGTTGATGAGAGCGGTTCCTGATGTAGGCGGAAACAGTCCTGTCAGAATTGACCTACCGAGAAAATAAACAAACAAACAAGAGACAAACATTGTGATTATTATCTGATTTTGATGACAATTATGATGGTTGTTATTATTATCATTATTAGCCGAATATAAAGCTTTTTCACTTCATATCATGGGAATGAATATCATAATTATGGAAGCCCATTGATGCAGCTAAAAGCAAAAAATAAGATGGAAATTGTGACATGTGATGAGAAAAAAAAACTCCCTTTGACATCTAGAAATACTGATTTAGTATCTCAAAATAATAGAAACTTTCTCAACATAATGATTTACTTACCTGGTTGAACATAGTGGGGAATTAGATGTATTTTGTGCCTCATTGATATGACATGTCAATAGCTATTATGTCCTACTTCATTAACATATTCTGCAATAATGGTCAGAAAGTAAGTAAAATACACTGTTGCCCATATTTGTTGGAATAAAATATATATTTTTGACCTCTTTCCATGAAATGATTGTGACAATATGATGTGTATGAAGTGTATATCTTCTCAAAGCTTATATCTTCTCAACTATTAATCAACTATTAATCAATCTCATCCAAACATATGACAATGAAAATGAAACCACAATTAACAGAGAAATGTCTGAAAACAAAATGATTCCAACTTTATGAGTTAACCACTACAGCTGTGTAAGAAGATTTGGAGCTATGACTATCCACTATCTAGCTATGTATTAAATTGCTGAATAGCCTGGGCAGATCATTTCCAAACAACAACAAAAAGGGTAATAAAAAACTGGGTAACACTTTCTATGAAGACTATATCTATAGTGATTTATGAGCGCATTCATAGTGAATTATAATGCTCATTATAATCAATCATAATGCATTATGACTGCATTCATAAACACATATAAAGCTTCATGATGCACTATATCAACAGTTATAAATATAGCTTATAATGACTTATAAATCCAAGTGTCTGATGAGTGCTCTTGACTGGTTATAAACTACAGGCTGACTGACGAGGCTTATAATACATTACAACTACTCATACCCCTCTATACACACACCTCAACAATCAATTGTTCTAAGGACTCATAGGATGCCATAAGTATAAATAAATGATCAATGTATGCTTTAAGTAAAGTGAGGTTCATATAGACGAATCTATAATGCATGAAAATGTGTTACACTTTACTTAACGCCAACAATGAAACATCATGATTAGCTATACTGCTTTATAGATGCGTCTATATGAAAGTGTTGGAGTGTTCTTCATAGAAAGTGTTACCAAAAACTGCAAAAACACACTAATCTAGACAAAACGAACACATCAGCAACATTTAATACTGAGTGTTTTGGTTAACCCTTTATCAGGCAAAGAACCATATTTGGTAACTTGAGTCTTTAGACATCTATAAAAGGTCTCCTCATAGAACCACATGGATTTCTACATCAGATAGTAACACTGTGGCATCTGACCAATCAGTAAATCACACAAGATTCAAGCTTTCCTTTATTGTTATTATATTAAAAAGTATACAACTAAATTTCGGTGTGCTTCTCATATATAAGGTGCTGTAAAAAAGACATTCAGACATTATGCATTTGTAATAAGTAGTCTAAAAAGATAATAAAGAGTTTAAAGGTAAAAGATAAAGTGCTGATGGATGCAAATGATGTGTTATTGTCTACTTAGGGTTGCTGTGGGAAAGAGACTATAATAAATATTATAATAATAATAATGACTCAATTGACCTCTATTTACAATATAAAAACTGAAACATTTTGCAAAAAGTCTTGTAATATCTTCCAATAACACTTCAGGGTTGACATTTTCAATTTCCAGGAGGGGCCTATAAAGGGTTAAAGGTTAGGGAATACTATGTGGGATGTGACAATGCTTTTGCATATTCCCAAAAACGATGGCTTTTTGGTTGTTTCTACTGCGCATAAACTCACTTGTAACACTGCATGTCACAGATAGATTGATACTGTGCTGTGGAAATGCATCCACACAGAGCTTCAGTGTGTGACAGAGTCCTTCCTCTGTCCTCTCCGTTATTGTGTTCTGTTATGTTTCGTTACAGTTGCTCAGAGCGGATGTCTTCTCTTCAGCCCTTAGTCCTGCATCGCTTGCTCTCTCCCTCGCTCATTCTTTACGGGCCACTGGGTTTCAGTTATTTCCTGTCATCCTGAAGCCCTTCCAACTTCACCACAATTTTTTTCAAACAGCAATTAGATAAGTCCCACTGTCAACACAACAGCTGACTCTGTGTCATAAATGTCCTCTCAGAAGATGTCACTCTTTGAAAGCAGACGCCGCTGAATGAATGTAGCTACAGTAAAGTCGTCATTGTGTACAAGTTAGATTAGTTGGGCTCTGTGAAAATACATGAATATTGAACCAAGTGGCGAAGCACTGGGGAAATAGATAATGTAACTCACATTGTGGTTGTTTTTCCGGCTCCATTGTGGCCAAGAAAAGATGTGATCTGATTCTCATAGAAGTCTATACTCAGTCCGTCCACAGCGAGCTTCTTTCCCGTCTTGTAGATTTTAACAAGATTGCGGACTGAGACCCCTGCTTTCATATCGGGTGGTGGCTTCTCCAGATACGCTTTAGAAACACATAGATACATTCATAAACACCCATATATATATAAAGAGAGAAAAGAAAAGAAAAACAGGCCAAATTAAATCCATTAAAAAGATGAAACAATTTCTTACATATTTTTAATCGTATGTATTACAATTTTATTTATTTAATTTCAAATGTATTTTACTTTTTATTTGTCTGGGCTTTATGAATAGATATAAATACCTATAATTGTGCTTTTTGAAAGTATTAAAAAATATATATTTTAAGGACAAAAACTATGACTGTAACGTAAACAAAAAGGTCACCCTTCTTCCAGACTCTTCGGACACTAACACAAGACAACAATATCAAACCTAGAAATAATAATTGATGCTGCAATCAGTAACATTTGTACATACTGCAATAAAACATGCATTTAAATGAATTGTTATTCTTATTGTAAAAATAACAATTTAAAGAGGTAAAAAGAAAACACTGCTGAGCACAAAAAGACAAAAAATAACCCACCTTGGCTCACTCTCCTGAGTGTTAATTGGAAACATTTTTTTTTTAATCAGGTTCAAGACTTGAAACTCACCTATGTGCTAAACAAGCTAAGCTCCATTATCACCTTAAGTGACAAATAAGGTGCTAATGTTTGTTTGCGACCCAGCCCAATTAACTTACACTTCTTCGCACACGCCTGAGCTGTTGAGAATGTTACACATGCATAATAACTGAGTAGCTAACAGTATGTTTACACACCACAGGTGAGAACTGAAAAAAATGAAAATGCAGTTTACCGTTTTGTGCAGTAGAGTCCTTCAACATGCCAGAGTCAACATCAGTCACCGAGGCTGTCCCACGCCAGTAAGATGCAGTGAAAGGGAAGTACCATGGCTTAGGGATTCCATACTGGCCTGGGATCAAGCGTGGAGAACATTATTCACATTTTAATAACAGCTTGGCTTGAGGGAATATGGTACTTTACAGTGTATGTTTCCTCTTGACAGCCTGGCACAAATCCTTCTTTTAATTAGAGTCGATGAGAAAAGCATTGAGACTAGCCGGTTGGGATAGCTGCATTGGCTATTGCTCCAAGATGGGCTAGAGCAGCTATTCTCAACCTTGGGGTCCCGACCCCAATTGGGGTCGCCAGATGATTTCTGGGGGTCGCCAAATCATTTTGGAAGTCAGCTCTGTCTCCCCTGTGTTAAAGTGTTCATGTGTTAATGTGTTTTAGTCTTTTTGGTCATTCAATGTCTTTTTTTTTGTCATTTTGTGTCTTTTTTGTCATTTTGTGTCTTTTTTGTCATTTTGTGGGGGGTTTTAGTAATTTTGTGTCTTTTTTGTCTTTTTTTGGTAATTTCGGGTCTTTCTTTGGTAATTTTGTGTCTTTTTTGGTCATTTTGTGTCTTTTTGTTCAGTGAGCGGGGGTCGCGGATAACATGCATGTTAAATTGGGGGTCCCGACTCAAAAAGGTTGAGAACTGCTGGGCTAGAGGACGGAATCTCATGCAAGAGGAGTGAAGTAGAACACCAAATGCTTGCATCTCTATTTACATATGGCAGTGGTGGATTAACAAATAAAATAATACTAATTTAACTGCTTTAAAATTCATACCTGGGAAGACATTCTCAATGTACCAGGTCAACACCCAGTATAAAACGGCATCAAAGAGCATCATGATGATGGACACGATGAAGGTGTAGCGATCTCCCTCTTCTGGACTCTTGCTGATGTTGTGCCACTGAATGCCGATGCCTTGCTCCTCGTACTTGGCAAAGTTCTCACAGCCGTAGCCGAAAGCCACACATGACAATAAACTCTGGGAACGACAGATGTGAGAGTCAAAGCATTCAAGGTTAAAACAGGAGTCAGACATTTTGGGAAATTTGCTTTCACGCTGAGAGTTAAGTGAGAGTTCAAACAGACAGTTAGACAACAGACAAACAAGGGCGTTAAAGTGTTGCTCATTAAAGATTAATTTCACTAGGTGAAGACTAGTAAATACTTTTAAAATCATTTAATTAGAAATAAATTAAGTTGCAATGTTGGGAAGTGATAAATTAGATGTCAGAGGCATTTAGAGTTCTGATGGCCCAGGGAAAGAAACTGTTTTAAAGTCTGAATAATACAACATCAATACCACTGCAATAAGCAGCTGTTTCACGTGGTGCTGCTATCTACATATTGAACACTGACAGGAGAATGGTGTCAATCTTTCGGTAGGTGTTTCCCATAATGTCTTTCATGACCTATTAAGATTATTAAAAACCATTCAGGTAATTCAGGTACCTGATCTAACAAAGTTCACACACAACTGATCAATAAACCATTGTGGCAGACGGTGCAAAAATTTCCAACCAGGCATCAACCAGTTTATCTCATAAGAACCCAGAGCCAGTTATCCTTAAAGGACGTGTTCTATAAGTGGACCACATAGAACACATTTCTGATGTTTTAAAAAGAAGATCTGTGATGTGACATATATACGTTACAATGGGCGTATAGGTATTTATGTTTATGATATTTCTTATTTTAAAATAGAATAAAAACTAGACACATTTTCTGTTTACAGAGACACAAATTTGCCTTTTTCTTTTGTATCTCCATAACATATATCTAAATTTGGACTTTAATTTGTTCAACAAATTTGGTCAGAACAAGTTAAATGCAATACAGGAAACCCTATTAACGGATTAGAATTGTTAAATAGGTTTAAACTTAGCCTAGTAACAAAAAACAAGCTTTTTGAAAATTTTCTCTTTTCTGTTTCCAGTCACAGCCACATTTTGGAGAAGTCACTTCTTGTCAAAGCCACATGACCACCACACCAGGGTGTTGAGTATACATCGCTTAGGGACTTAATGAGTTAAGGTGAAGCATAAAGCTGAATATGGGGGATTTTTGAAGATTTAAAGATGTTTGTTACACGGGTGTCACCCTGGGTTCTTATGGGTTAATTGCTGTGTTGCCTGTATCTCTAAGGACTTGATTTTAGACAAGATCAAAGACTAAAATGTGTGTGCTGAAAACTAAGATTGGTTGGAGCTTTCATACAGTAGGAAATTGCAAATGATGCTTTGCCTGTGAGACATCATCTGCCATGGCCTATCACTCTGCGTTGCCATGTTGCCTGCCAGCTGTTTTATCACGCCTCATTTGCTCACAGCGTTTTCACTCCGGCAGAAGCAGCATTTGCTGAAGCTTCAGAGACGAACGATCATGGATACTGTCTACCCGATGTTACATTACCAGGCGTAGTATCTGGAAAGCCCGCAGTGACACCAAACCTGTAGCCTGGCTTCTGACACTGCTGGCAACTTCCTGCACTGCTCTCCTTTACTCATCAACTGACAAGCAATCAACAGTGTGTCAGTAGATGAGGGGTGACAGCAGGGCTACTGGGCATCCATCCTTGACCTCAGTTTGACCGGCTGACAAAACCACAGGAGCCACTTACTTGGCTTTTGAGGAAAGGGCATGAGTTGGGAAGCAAACAAAACAAGCCCCCTCTATTGAACACATGTCAACACTGCAGATTCTGCCACCATTCAGCTGGCTGCACACAAAGAGCATTGTTAGGAGGTGATCAGCGTTCCAGCTCTTTCTAGGAAGTCATTTTTCAGGACATTTTTGACAGCTACAGTTGGAGTAACGGACAGGATCACAACAGGGACAAATGCGTTTCTGTCTGGAAAAATGTCCTTTAAAAACTTTTTAGTCTTGCAATAAAATGTCAGAATACAAAGCCTCTCTATTCGCAGTGTTTCTCGGAATGAATTACATTTTGAAAAACCATAAAGTGAGGCATGAGCTGTAATACTCTTACCATTCATCAAATAGTCTATTGATGCAAAATATATACATATATACACACTTATCAAGTACTTTGATAAGCATATTTTTTAAGGAGAAATAGCGAAGATTTATTTGATTTAGCTCATCAAATGGGATGATTTGCAACTTAAGTATATTTAGGTATGGCGAGTTAGTCAAACAAATCGAGCATCTTGAAGAAATTATCACATTTTGATTACATTTTATAGAACAAATAATTCTGCAGTTAACTGAGGGGAATGATTTTGCATTTTGACAGCTGCTTGGTCAAGGCTGACACCAAAATAACTGCAATGTTCCCAGTTGGAGTCAGACTGGGGGTCTTTGTTGCATATCATTCCCCTTTTCTCCCCCTTGCTTCCTGTCTGCCTCTATGCTGTCTACTGATGAATAAATGGAGCATACACATATAAAGTATACTGTACATTAGGAGTGTCAAAGGAGTCACATTACTACAAAAAAAAAGTTTCAACACAAAACACATGCTCAAGTGAGCTGCCAGATGTTGCAAAAGCAAAGATCAATTAATTGATTTCAGCTAGGGAGAACCTGTGAAATGATTTTTGCAGGAATTACCATTTTTCTCAGGATTTTTCCAGGACTTTAAAAGATTAATTGAAAATACTTCAGCTTTTCCAGAACATTAAAGAAGTCTGTGCTCTCTTGTTTCCCCCTCATTAAAAACTGGAGGTAAAAGAGGGAGAAAATAGTTAAAGTACAGTAGATAGGGAGTTGGATTGTGTGTGTGTGTGTGTGTGTGTGTGTGTGTGTGTGTGTGCCCTGTCTTATACTGGCCCTCTGATACACTGCCGGTGGCACACGGCTGCAATCAAAAACTGTTCATATAAATTCAGGTGATCTTTTGAAATTCTGTTCCGATTAAAGACTTCATTATCAAGGACAATGTGGGGGAGAATTTGTATGCCTCGGCACGATGTAGTTTCATCCGAGTTGGGAGAGAGAGAAACCTCTGCACACACGCACACACACACACACACACACACAGACATCTCTGATAAAGTGTAAGGATGAACTGGATAGTGGTTTGGTCAGAGGAACATTGCTCATGCTAATTAGAGGGCTAGAGGGCTATCCATCTAGTTGAAGCAGGGGAGAAAAATCTCAGCGCCGGGGGAGGACCCAGCAATGGCACTTTGTGTAGAGATTAAATAAGGTTTGCAGTGCTTTATGTGTAAAATGCCTAGCTAACCTGCATGCAGTCTGTAAAGGGAAATGGACTGAAAAGTTTTTTAAGGGAAGAGAATTACACCATTTTCAAAGGACTTACTCAAAAACAGGTTTGCAGCTGGTATGTTGGCATTGTTTTCTTTGACAGAAGCTAGATTTATAAAGATAAAAAAGTTAATTCAGCTCGGTGCCATTGCGAGATATTATTGACTCCCACTGTTTCAATTTGACAAATAAGAACCATGACCTTGGACACCCGCACCTGATACTGCATTGTTGAAATTGACAAATAAGAAAACATGACCTGTTTGAAATTCTGGGAAGGTGCACTAGCACACACTGCAATGAAGATTCAAGATTTTGTGTGTCTTTGTCTGCAGAAAGGACAGCTTGAGGACAAATGATACCAGCACCGCCATAAAGGTCACGCAGAAAGGCTACACTGAAAGTTGAGCAATGGTGCACTATTTATCTTTAGAGGATAGGAGGAAAATCCCCGACTTCCTCACTGAGACTGTGTAGTTTCTTCTTTTATGTAAATGTTTCATGTCTCTGTCACTTAAGTATGTAAAGTTTGAACTAAGTTCTTCAGGTTTCTGCCAAAACAAGTCAAAATAAATGGGAACCAATGCATAGTTTAAACAATTCCTGAATGCTTTTGAGTTTAAATTTCAGACCTCACACCTCATTGTCAGTATATTTATGCAGGTAGGATAAAGGGGAAATCTCTTTCAGATGTTATTGACACTGGGGGTGAACTCACTTCCTTTCACAGCACCCAATCAGACTTGTGGCTATTTGGATTTAAAAGGAAGAAGATAAGGAATAAGGGACTGCAATTGCCAAAGTGTGATTATAGTGGTAAAAATGTAACCCAGAATTATAACTCAAAATACAGTCAGTGCTCATGTATAATAACAGCAGGGGGAGATATTAAAAACCATGTCAGAGCTAAAGACGGACTTACCACAACAACCTTGGCCTGGAAACCCATGACGTCCCTCCAGGCGTAGCAAAGGACGTGCGGCAGGTAGAGGACAAAGAAGATGAGGCCGCCGCACGCCGCTGCTAAGTTGGCCTTAGAGAAGAAGACGCTAATGAAGAAGCACTGAGTGATGGTGGACAGGCAGAACACCAGCAGGAAGACAAAGATTACTGAGGGGTCGCTGTATTGCAGCACCTTGCCATACTGTGTCAGAAGAGATAAATGAAAGATGGGGGAAAAAAAACAGAAATGTGAATTTGTTGTCAAGAGAACTGGGGAAAAAAAGCTTGAAATTTGGTATATTATCTTGCAGATTCAGAAAACATGATTAATAATGCTGATTATAACCACACAGTTGGCAGAGTAAAAGAGTTTTGAAAATATCTGGTGTATCAATATTTCTAATACAACGGATCATTTTTCCAGTTGACTGATATTCTATTACATAATCCGAAAGTCATTAAATATATCACTCTTTTACTTTGCCATCTTAAAGGAGGACCCATCTCTAATTTTAGTGAGCTACTCGTGAATCTATCCATTTTCTCACATTACTCCACGATGTCTTCTCTGAGCCAAATTCAAAGAGGCACTTGAACTGTTACGATAATGGTGCTATTGTAATGGATGCAATTATGATTAAAAACCTTATAGAAGACACTGTTACATAGAGCTGTATGAATGTTCATTATAGAATCTCTTCTACATTTGCACAGACTAAATGAACTCTCAAGTACAACTGTGCTAGCATCAAGTACAATTATCTCCTTTTAGTGCTTAGGTTTCTCTTCAGATTAACATCTTCATTATTTTAAACAAAGGTCTCATTACTCCATGATAGCCAAAACTCTCCAAAAGTAGCGTTGGGTCCTCCTTAAATCATTATTGAATCATTATTTAAATCACCTTCAATATAAGGGCAAGGAGCAGAGCGCTGATGGCCAGCGGCAGCCCACTGGACACAATCCAGCTCAACCAATAGATGGAACCTCTCAGGCCCATGATCCTCACTGTCTCCTTAAGCCTCGCCTCTTTCTCTGCCACGATGCCCTTAACGATCATGGCCACTGAGTAGATCCAGGCTAAAGTCATGTATAAGGGTAGGGAGCGTGCCAGAGACCGGAGGAACCTAAAGTGTGAATGAGCCCAGACCAGACAGGACAATGACCCAATTTACATCTGGTATAAACATATAATCTGTATTAAGATACCTTATCTCGACTTTTACCCTTATAGAGATGTTGATGAGAATTCCTGTTATTGGGAGTATGGCAGCATTATGATTGGATCTCAATGCCCAAATAAAGCTGAGGACACATGTTTGCCAGTTTATAACCACGATTCCCAGTTGAGCAAAGTCTGAACCAGTTTGCACTAGTCAGGGACAGTCGCCATGGCTAGTTGGCACAAAAAAACAAAAAAAGTGCTTAAGGGGAACAGGCCAGACCACAGTCAATCAAACATGTTTGAATTAGTTTGAACCAAATCTGGACACAATTGGCTAGTGTGAACTGATTACCGACCCAACTGCAAGCAGAACAATGCGTATCCATGGCAACGTGTCAATAAAGTTATATATAACGTTATATAGATAGAAAAGAGGACGTTTAGCGGTTTGGTCTAATAACTTTGACCCTTTCACTGTATTTTCACTTAATGACAGTTTATTTGAACGTTTTGTTCAGTAAAAATGTCATGTTGAGTGTTTGGTTGGACTAACAGACACTCCAAGGAGTCGCTGCTCAGTTTTCTGAGGTCAGAAAGATACATTTTGTTTTTGTTTTTTTGCTAGCCAAAACTAACATCCCAGTTAATGCTCCAGTTAATGCTAACATGAATTAGCAGCTGCTTCTCTCAGTCAGGTTGAGGTGTAGAGAGGCTGTAGTCAGTGATCAGATCCCTCTCCTCCTCCACAGTCCAATTATGGTCTGCTCCCCGTATCAGAAACAAGATGGCGACGCAAGATGGCGACGAGTATAACGCTGAACTCGAGGCTTCCAACGGGCCACAAACCAATGGGTGACGTCACGGTGACTACGTCCATTATTTATATACAGTCTATGCTGCAAACATGTGTTGCCAACAGCCAATGACAAAAAGAGGGCGGGACAAAGGAAATAGCGTCAGAAGACGACGGGAAGTAGCTGGAATATATTGACCAGAACCATTTTTTTTCAAATATACCTGTTTTCTTTCTAATGACCAGCAGAAGGTAACTGCAATAAGGGAGTCTGAATGTATAAAAGTTCATAAGAAAATGATTTTGCCTTGTATTGGGCATGGTAATCCCTTGTCAGTGTATCACTATAAGCCCCTTTCCCATGCACAGCACCTATCTATCATATAATATTGATTAGAACTTATATTATATAGTCTGAGTTATAACAGCTGACTGCATTTACACTTGGCTGAGATCTTATCATAAGCATCCTGATTGCAATGCATGCATTTACACCTTGATAATTGTTCTTTTTCTCTTTTTCCAGAGGAGATATTCAGAAACAGATTTCTTGTTAGTGACAAGAGTAACAGGGGGTAAGTAATGGGCACCTGACAGACTTCTCATTAATGTGATAATTAAAAAAAAAAAGCACAAGCACATGATTGTGCTGTTGAACATTATTACTGTTTAAGTTAAATACAGTATTGGAAGAAGCACTCAGGGAAAGGAAAACAGTGAAAGTAAACATTTAAAAATTTAAGATTGCTTTATAAATTTTACTTCAATAAAATATATTATTAGCATTAACGGAACATTTTCTTGAGTTATCAAAAGTAAAAATGCTAATTTTGCAAGCGAAATGGCCCATTTAATTTATACATCTACTGGTAAGCAGCATTTGAAATATAACAATATATGATATTTTATTCCAGTAACCAGCAACTATCGCTAAACTCTATAATGTAGTGTTGTGGAAATATTAAGTAGCATTTTTAAACAAAGTACTTCAACATCAGGCTTTAGTACTAACATACAGTAAATATATATTCTGCCACTATCCATTTCTAGATCAATAATGTTTAATTCTATCAATTTATTTCCGTCCTGTGTGCGTGAGTGATTGATGACATGTCAATAGCTGTCTCCTAACTGTGAAGGTGGCCTCTGACACAGTCATTTGCATTCTATTCTCAACGCTCAGTGTTGTTGTGCACAACAAATTAATCAAATTTTAATGAATGAGTGCAAACATGACAAAGCATTGGGAAGAAGGTCTCACGTTGTCAAAACAAGGACATAGTGTTTGGAAGAGGAAACGTGTATTGATCGTCATTGATCAGTGTTAGTTTTCACAAGAACAAACACCCTAATTCAACTGGTTTGAGACTGGAGTCAAATGTGGGGACAGTGCAAATATATCAGTCTGGATGCCAAATAATAAATGCATTAGCTCCTCCATAATGGAAGAGAAGACAAGTGTAAAATGACAGAGGACTCAGGTGCAGATGACAAAACTGGTTGTTGTCACACCTAATCCAGATACAGCCTTATGATAATTACCATTTGATTTGCTATTATTATTAATGTGCTGAAAATGGCTGTGAAATTATCATTTAGAATGGGCCTGTGATCTGAATACACATCGTGTTTGCAGTTGCTCCTCCAAGGCACTCAACTAACTCAATTTATTGTTATTAATGTTTACAAATTGTTGAGAGCTTGCAAACACATTAGGGCTGATGGGAAATTACATTTCACCCAGCTGTTCAAATATCAGATTTTATTTACCAGCCACATTTCCCAATTAAACTGCAAAAATTGATTAGGCCGATCTCAAATAACCATTCTTTTTTATTTCATTAACAATGCCTACAAAACAAGGAGTCGTTAAAGCAGACCGATAATAACGCTGCTATATCTGTCACCTGAGGCAAAGAGGGTGTCCCGTTTGTGATAACTGTGCACTGTGCATCTTCTCTCATCCATCCTAAGGAAGGATCGGCCCAGCAGATAAGCACCAAATCATTGATTCAACAGGGAAATCAGTAAATAAACAACTAAAAACATTCACAACCTACAAGATATAGGTAGAGATTTGCTAAATAAGAAACACAAACTGCACAAAACTAATGTTGGCCCCACTTTCTTTTGCCTCTTCTGGGAATAAAACTACCTCAATATTGCATTTTGTTCCAAAGTTTTTCCAGTGATTGATGATGTTCGACCCATTAGATGATTGTTCTTACAGTGCATTATACATCATGAGCGTGATGATGCTGAGATAGGCTTTGGTTGTCTTAACTATTGTTCTTTCATACTGTTCCCAGCTTTGTACATTATGCATGAGTTTAAAGGCTGCTGAATTTTTCCATTCGATAAATCTAAAACTCTGACAAGTAGCCTCGAGTTCAAGTTCTTCTGAGAGGGTTAACTTTTAAGTCAGCACAGAGAAAAAAAAAAATTATATATAACCTCAAAGTAAATTAATCAGAGTTTTGTACATTGAAAATGATAAACGTCAGGTCTGTAAAAGGTAGTTCGGTCCATACACTACAGCCCCTCTCTTAACTTTGGTGTTCTACTTTTCCTCCCACTTATGATTATTACCGCGCAAATTCAGTTTGACATAATGTAACATATTGCACAATGTCTCAGTGGCCAAGGATAATAAATTTCCATTGTAATCATGGAAATACACAGTACCAATCATTCTCTTCTCACGTTACATAACAGAAGCCTTCCTGATGTTTAAGGCGCAGACGAAAAGATGATGCAATTACAGGAAAGAGAGGGCGAACACTACTGGTGTGATTTTAATTTGATTAAATTGCCGTTTTGGTTGCATGCTCAATTAAATAGACCAAGGAAGCTGATCTGAAGAATCAGTGATAATGATTTGATTCTGTGCTCATTAATTGGTTATGATTAATAACAGTAAAAATACCAAAACACAAAGCACAAACAATTCTCTGACCGGAACAACCTGTGAGAGCATCACATTATTTGGTTGAATGCATTTGGTCGGATGCTTATTTTACTTGATCCCACTGCATTTGATGAGCTGTACTGTAATGTGTGCCATGTTAATCATTTTATTTTTAGCTGAAATTTTGGCCTAAAGGTATTGCTTAAAAGTAAACTATTTAATACACAAAGATGCAGCAACATTGAGGATGCTACAATTCATAAAACAAAGAAGCATTGATGAAAAAAATCACCTTTTTAAACAAAATAAGAAAACAAAATATCTTGGACTGAACAGCATTACACATACATGCTTTACATTCATATTGTATGCTTTGTGTTTTGATACTTTCCACTGAGTGAGACCGTTTCACTGACCTTAATCATTACACTTATGAGCGCACAGGGAACCGCGAGCAGAACAATGTTCTCTGTGAACGTCGCGGCCCACAGGGCGCCGTTTTGAATGCCAACAGCACGCAGCACTTCCTTTAGCCGGAGCTCCTTCTCCAGCACGAGGCCTTTGATGATCATGCACACTGTGTACATGAAGGCCAGCACCAGGAACATGGGGAGGATGCCTCCAATACTCGAGATGAAGCTGGTTGTAAAAAGAAAGCAATCAAAAAAGTCAGGACTGCACACTGACAATGAGAGGGTATATGGACAAGGTTGTATTCCATGTGGAGGCAAAACTGCCAGATGGTTGCAAATGTGCTTTAATCTGCTGCATACTCCCCACCTGTATATATGTATATATAGATGCTGGGTACTCAGTGGATAATATATATATTTTAAGGCATTTTTTTGATTGTATAATGAAGTGATATGTGCGTCATGAGATGTATGACTAATCAAAATGTTATTACGTGACTGTGATGACACACTGTGGGAGCAAAGACACTGGATACAACAGTTTTTTTGCCTGATTTTTTAATGTTTGTTCCAAAGAAATAATTTGCTGTATGAACTCACCTCTCTTCTTTACAATTGCACGTAAAACACATGATTTAGTAAACTTTTTGGTGATGTCCTGAAATAATAAATCAATAAATGGCTTAAGACACTAGGGTCTCTCTTATCGGAACATTAATTTGTAATGAATAAAGGAATCACATTTACTTATGAGGATTTGAAAACAACAACACAGAGGCTTAAGTCCAAACCAAGATGCCAAACCAAAAGGTACACTCCTTCTGTACTTACCTTTCACAATAAAAGCCCCTGACTTATATACACTGTGTACCAAAAAAGGAACCTCAGTGGAATAGAGGATGATGATCATTTTTTCCCCTGAAGAATGAGCTGCTTTGAAATCTATTTAAACCTTTAACAGATCAAGTGCACAACCATCGCAATAACAGCCGATATGAAGTTTTGTAACTGCTCTGGATCTGGCTGCTACAGCAGGAGAGTAAAAGCTCTACAGACCAAGGGACAAGTAATTGGTTATTCAATTGAATTCAATTTTGGTCTATTCTTGAGTATTTTAGTCTATTCTTGACAAAAAGAGGCTCACTTTTCTACATTGCATACTCTTTTTTTTAAAGGTTGCCTTTTACAATCTTAACCTGTACTTCGTCTAGCTAAGAAAAAGGAAATTAAAACTATTTTGTAGGCACTGAAAATGTTACCAGCATGACGGACAATCACCACAATCTAAGTTGTATTCATGGACTCGATGCCACTGAGACGTTTTTATTTTCACGCTGAGCTAACCTTCATAAACCTGGCGCATCAGCTCAGTCGAGCCATTTAGTGCAGCACCTCATGCCAGAGATGATGTATGATTTGATGCTGTTACAACACAATAAGGCGATATTAAACAGGCTTCATAATGCCACCAAAATGCCATGTCAATATCTTCTCCTCTGCCAATAGAACAAAGTGCTTCCTCTGCTTTATTAGACAGTGAAGGAGAGATATCAAATAGATTTTGACAAAGTATGGATTTCACATATCACTTATGCTTGCATTCCATAAATACTGCAGATATAATGCAAGCGAAGCACGGTTCAGCACAGATGAACGGATGAAGCACAAAGTGAATGTGCAGTAATTGGGAGAATGACGTTCTTCTTTTAAGATATTTATCAAAACAATTAGTCAAAGCACACGCCCAGCACATTTTCATGCAATTAATTTCTCCTTTAATTCCAGAATTGTGTTTTTTTTCTTTCTTTTTTTAAAATTGAATCCCTGCCAAGTGAAAACAGTTCACCCAAACATCTACTCTCCTTGATTGCTAGTTAGCCCAAAAGTGCTTTTTTGAGAAGGTGATTAAGTTGTTTTTTTTACTCTGATTTCTTTTCAAACCTTTCTAATATCCAACTGCGACAGCTTTCATTTAAGTGGATAACTTCAATTATAGCAAGTTAACAGGGACCAGGCATGTATGCAAAAGTCTTAGGCAGGAAAATAAGAATGCTTTCAAAAACAGAAAATGTAATAATTCATTTTTTAGCAATTAACAAAATGCAAAGTGAGTGAACAGAAGACAAAATCTAAATCAAAACAATATTTGGTGTGACCACCCTTTGTCTTCAAACCAGCATCAATTCCTCTTTTTTTTCCACACCTGCCTAAGACTTCTGCACAGTACTGTACATTCATTTTAAGTTTCACTCTATGCAAAATACTGTTCAGCATAGAGTTTTGTCAATAAATATGATGATGAAAGTATCGGACAGTCATGCAAACACAACAAAGAGATTAAGTTAGTTCCACTGAGAGGAAGAGGAGAGGCTTAGAGGAAGTTCAGTTATATGAGAACTTGAATGAGAGGGAGACAGACTTGTTTTCGAGGACACTTCCCCTGTCCCTCGTGGGATGGATCACTTTCAAACGAGGCCTTGATAAGCAGCAAGAAAGGATTGGATGACACAGAGTTTCTTAAAGTTCAGACGCAGAGCGACTAAAACCTCAATCTTTTATAAGATTACATAAATAAAATTGCCTCTTTAAGCGTGAAAAGCTTGAAATCAATACATTTTAACAAATAAAGCTAATTCATAAATTAGCACCTCAACTTAGAAGGTAAGCAGCCTCAAGTTGCAAAGGCATCAAATTGAATACTAATTGTGGTATTATCTGCTCATGATTCTACCCTAACATCTCTGTAACAGCTGACAGCCCGTGTGAGTTAACTCCTTCTGTGACTTGGAGCACTGGAGGGGGAGAGATCAGTCATGCACACCGTGTCTGACACTGACAACCTTGCCACCAGATGCTCTTGAATTATACATTCGCTGATCGATCAAGGGTGCTTAAGTAATAGAACTCCCGGCAGGTCTGTGTTACGGGGCTCCACTTACATTGGCAGCCTGACCTAAATTTAGAGAAGCTGGAAGACTGATTTCTCAGTAAATCGAGAGATAGTAGAGCACAGCTTCCCCAGAGGTTGGCGTCCTATGCTTAAAAAAAAAAAAAAAAAGGAAAAAGAGGGAAAAAAAAGGCTTCCCGTCTCATTTTGAGCAAATATACCGTTGAGTTCCTTGGCTGGCTAGGAATGAGCAATTTATTGAAGGGAACAGACTTTATTATTCAATGTGGATCATCTCATTGCTGGTACAAATTATTGCTTAAGGAAAAATGTGCCTGCAGTTATGGCATAAAGAGTTCTTAGGAGCCCATGTGTCGTAACAGCAAGATCACATCTATAAAACGAAGTGAGAAACAGCATTTTAAAGATTATGATGTGGTTTTAAAATTCATATCTCAGCCACACATTTAGGGAGAAAAACGGTAAAAAGTGTTACCCATTCATAGTGACATATTGCGTCCATTAGTCGTTGTGGAATACTTTGTGAATTATTCTATACATATTAACCCTTAATAGGACACCCATTGAAATACCTGGGTCTGATAACAGACCCGGGGGAGGGGGGTAATATTTTGAGAAAAAAGTTCACAAGAATGCACAGATTTCAGATTATTTTTTGCGCAGATTTGCCACTTTAAATTTCTTAAATCTGCATCTTTTTTTCTTGTAGATTTGCCACTTTCATCTAGTAAATTTGCAACTTTTTTGTCGAAACATTACCCCCATTTTGGATATCCGCTGAAGTTACCAAATACGGTTCTTTGCCCTATAAAAGGGTTAATAAACTGATATTAACAAATTGAGAGCATTATTTGTTCATATCAAAGTGGAAGCAAGAAAGTTTTGTCTTACTTTTAGCAGGCAGTTTAACATGCATTTGATTTGTTTTACAAAAGTACTGTTTCTAAGATTAAGCCTAGGAAAATATGTTTTACTTGAAACCGCAAAATATCAGCTCAAGTTTAAAAATATGAATGCAGCAATTGGAAAACAAAACAAAGAATGTCTTTGAAAAGCTTCAGTCAAATTATTCTATAATGCCCTTTTAATTGCAAAGGGAAAATATTGTCAAGACAATAAAGGGTTTCCCTTATATTTATTTAGTAGCAGAGCTATGTACATAGCTTTCAAAATAAGAGCACATGGATGTGTTAACAGAATCCACCACAGAATTTACAAGAAGACTGTCAAAACATGATGCCTGAAATAAAACACAGAAAACCCCTTATTCTCCTTTACAATAATTCAGTAAAATATGCAATGATTCAGATCAGTGCATATGATGGAATAGTGGTATTAGAATGTTTGAGAGGCCACCAAATTTGGGCTTTTACTGCAATTTTTTTCTACAGGTTAGTATGCCGCAGGACCCCCTAGTTGGTTCTGGTCACCCCATCATAGTCTCATTAAACCCTGTATGAAAACAATGGTTCTAAAGCTTGTTTTGCAGTCAGGTGTAATTTTTTAATACTTTATTTACATGCGCACACCATCCAGGGGACGAATAATTCTTTACCCCTGCTGCTGAAAAAAGTCCTAGAGGAAACAGCAATATTTTAAACTAAATTATAAATGCACCAGAACTTGTGTTTGGATGGTATGAACACTGCAGCATCTGCCACTGGGCCTCTGTTTGATGCTTTTAAATGCCAGGTCGTGAAAAATGTCAAACAGGATCAAACGAATGAATAAACAAACTCATTAATGCGCACAAAGCTTCAGCGGCATATTCAGGCTTTGCCTTGTGACCATTTAGCAACCATTTAGCATATAAAACATACAGTACCTGGGCATTGTGGTATCATTCAAAATTGTTCAAATAAATCAATACACTGCGTATACTGTACTTGTCCTCATTATTCTCCTTTATAAGCTAGGTTGAACTGTATTGAATAGCTTTAATTACACTACATTATATGCCCCTTTTTCACCGTGGCTACAAAGAGGTCTTTCAAGACTTGGGGATTCATAGAGGGAATAATTTCTGATGTTATTAGAACAGCATGTCACTTTTACACAGAGCACAGGCCCTATAAACATGAAACAAAACATCAACAGCTGATTTTTGCTTGTTATAAGCTTCAGATGTCCAAAACATGCTCAACCATTAGCCCACTCTCAGTACTGATATCGCTTGTATGAGGTTAATTAGCTACCGTAAATGGGCAAAAGCAGATTTCTCTCACATCTTTCAGTTCAGTAGTCGTCACACCCCTACAGCCCTGTTATTTACTGCTGAAAGCTGCCTTAGATCTCACATCAAGCCGACGTGAATGTGAAAGGTTCTACTGACGGGGAGTACAGAACAAGAGATGCCTCTGATTCAGCACAAGGCAACGGCACAGAGGCTGCTGATAAAGGGCCAGTGAGCGTGCTATGAGGCCCTGCAAGGGTCAAGCTTTATCCTGCAACGTAATCTCAGGCCAATGTGAATACGAAGACAGCGGAAGCTAACACAGTTTGATTATCTCAATTTCCAAATGCCATCGGGGTCTACTGTGGTCAGAGCGGCCCAGATTGCTGGTAGTTCATCAGGTGCATTACAGTCAATACAATACAGGGAAAAAGAGGGACACAAAAAAGATATTATTTCACATGCAGGTCTGACATTATTACACTGCAAAAAAAGAAAAGTTGGGTGAACTCAAAATTTCAAGGCAACAAACTTCGATAAAATTTTAAGTTGGACAATTAAACTTAATATTTTAAGTTTTGTTTTTGAGTTTGCTCAACTCTGAATTCAGATTTTTGAACTTATAATTTTACATATAGTATTAACTTTTAATCCTTCTGCAATGTGCTGAATTGGCACGATTGTAATGCTGCTAATATCAACTACTGTTGCGACCACAATTTTGAGTTAGCATTGATACGCTAAAGGCTACTCTTGTAGCTGTAACAAGCAGCGCTGCTAGCATCAGTTAGCCGCTAGCTTTCGCTAATGAATGTGAACCCCAACTTAAAGACATAAGTAACAACAACTCACCAACTTGTTTTTGAGCAGACAACTGGCTTCCTTTGTTGTGCTAATTTACATAATTGCCCTAAATGTCAATCATTTATATTTCCAAGTTTTACCAACTTAAATCACCGTTTTAGGCAAAAAATACAAGTTGCAGTGTAGTGTTGATGAGTGATGAAGTCAGTGCAGATAATACTGCAACGTAAAGTTTATCAGTAAAGTAGAGATATTTTTTTATGATATTGAAAGGAAAAGAAATGATAAAAAGAAAGTGATGATTCGGTCTTCTCACAGAAACCAATAGTGTCGTTGGCAAACATTTCCTGAGGCTCTGTCAAAGTATTTTATGAATTGAACATGATGTACTCAAGCATAAACAGTAAAACTATTGTAAGTATTGCATTTAACCTCCAATTTCCAATTTTGCAAAATCACACATACATTATTTTATATACTTTGTATATACTTTATATATATAAGGACATTTCCTTTTCATTGATTGTATCTACAAATATAATATTAATCTCAAATTTCCCAGAACATTGGCAAATAGACTTGCTACAGTAGTCATCGAGACTTTCCTTCCCCAACATAAACCCCAAAATGACCCCAGTCAGAAGTGATGTGTTGCGCAGTGTAAAAGCAAAGGCAGAACCAATGATATGGAATATAAAGAACAACAAGGTCCAGTTAGAGGAGGTGGAGGAAACCCAGGAGACCCGTGTTCATGTCTAGCATAAAACCAAAAGTAAACATTGTGAAAGTGGAACACCCCGCCTGACACAGTTAAACATGCCACATCAGTAGCCATAAAAAAAAAAAAATTAAAAACCTATCTTTTTTCAACAGCAATCGTTTGAACTGTGTGTGTGCGTGTGTGGTTGTGGGAGTGGGTGCACATGTGTGAGTAAGTAAGTGTGTATGTGGTGAATATGGCATAGCTTGTCTACCTGCACTCTTCAATTAATTTGTAATTGATTTTTTCTAATTTTTTGTTTTTGTTTGTTTGTTTTCTGTTGTTTTGTTTTTTAACTGTAATTATGTATATCCATTGTGAAGCACATTGAGTCTGCCTTGTGCATGAAATGCGCTCTATAAATAAAGTTGAATTGAATTGAATTGAATCTGGAGCTACATGACTTCCAGGCAGAGCCCTTGTGTCACATCTACATCACAATTAATTTCAGCTACATTTGTAATGTCTAACTACATTTTTTCCTAAACTTGAGCATGAGGTTTTGTTTCCTAAACTATAAAAACGTGACTATTTCACAACATTAATAACGTGTTTTAAATAATATTGAGGTGTGACGACGTGTTGGTCTTCTGTTAGCTGAAGAGCTAATTTTGGAATCGCTCTACTGGGTTGTATTTGAAGGTAGGAACAAACAATATCTGTGGTCTTTGTTTGCTGTTACTCGATAGACACAATTACATTACTTGCCCACCACTTCCTCAATCATTTTGCTTTTTGTAAAAATAGAAATAAACCCAATTTAGTTTATTTTCAGTCATTACATGACAAGAGTCGGGAGAGTTCCAACAAGACAATGGTGGAGGATTTGTGAAAATGCAAAAGCAACAATGTGGGTGTTATTCTGGTGGAAGGTCAAAGTAAGACCACTATATGGACAGATATTCTTTCTTGTAATATGTTGAGTGTAATCTGGGACACTGGCGCTTTCACAGTTTCACCAGTGTGAAAATGTCCTCACCATGACAATCCAAACCTAAAAATATAAATGCTTTTTCTGACCTGAGAAACAGTTCAAGCAGACCGCAAGCATGTTTGAGTGCACAATGTTCTTTCCTTCCTTTTATCTGCCACTACACAATTTGAGATCAAAATAATTACCACCAAGGTTCTTCCCCATCATGCCTCTCTGTGTTGTAGCGCATCTTCCCTTTGTGTGATTTCACTCTCAATTATTTATGAATGAAATAGCAGTTTTCAAGTGTTAATAATTTATAGAAATGCCCAAATGGCTAGGCAGGCGAAAGAGTAAATGGTGGAGGGACTGAGGGTATTGCGGTGCTTTATGGCTCCAATTTATCTTCCGTAATTATTAATCCTTTGTGTTAGGAAGATGAAACTGAGGCAATGGGACCGGCATGCGTAAATAAGCTGTAGCATGACGGTCTAATTTCAGATCATTATCCCAACAATACGCTGCAAATGATGATGCAAAGAAATTGGTGCTTTTTATTTGAAAACAGCCATGCTCCATATTTAGCATGCCACCTCTGAAAGTGCTGGGCATTACTCGAAATTAGAGGAGTCTGGTTGTTGCAGTACTGAAAACAAACAGATACAGGAAGAAAGTGCACAAAAAGGCATCTGTAGGGATGTCAGTCGTCTTCCTAATGCAGTGTGTCTACTCACTAATGGATAGAGGGGATGATTTTGCACTTTAGTTATTTAAAAATGCCAAAATTCCTCATCTCATCTCCACTGGGCACACTATTTAGTTCAACATCCCTCCAATTAGTACTTCTGAATCTATCCTATTGCCTGACATGCCAAACCAAGTGCACACACTTCAGAAGTTAAAACAAATATGAAATATGGGTCTTAAACCAGCTTTACTAAAGCAGCTACAACATAAAGTGCAAAGCAGTGAAGCTGCATTTAATAAAAAGCCACAAAGTGAATATAAATCTGAATGACAGCACTTCATAAAAGAACAAACACCAGATGACGAGAGCCATATCAATAAAACCATTACTTTGACTATGGTTTTACTGTCTCCAAGACACAAATGCTATATATGGCATTGTCATTCAAAACATGTAGACATTAAGATGTCATAATTTTCATGCTTCTTGTTGCTTTGGCTTCTTTAAATATGTTGATCCAAACACTCTCTGATGGTTTCTTTACTGTAAATTCTGTTCTATCCAAAGCACACAATATTTTAAAATTAGATCCCTAATCTCTGGAAGTGCGTTTTCCCACAGGGTGTGAATATTTTGTGTCTACTGAAAGGGGCGTATTGTGTTGTTGGACTTAAATCTCCCTGGTAATTATCTTTTCTCTTGATGGCATCACTGGGCTTTTCCTTTATTAATGGAGATCATAATGTTGTGTTGATGGGAGTAATTTCCCAGACTCTGAGGAAATCTTTGCTGCGGAAGATTAAGAGTGATACCGCATCATTTATGTCCCTAGGTGAATGATCTAACATGATAGACGCCAGTGCTATCAATGGATACATACACAACACAGACAGAGTCCTGTTATCAATCTTGATGGAGCTATGTGAGACGGGGTACAGGTACGCTCACTTTGTTGGGAATGAAAACCTCAGAAATACAAGGAAGGAATGGACTCATGGTGGTTGCTTAAATTATTCAGCATCCTTTAACTATTCAGGAATTTCCTGTGGTTTGACTCAAATCAATAGATTTGGCCCACTCTTTTCCTCTTGCTGCCTTCTTTCATTTCTTTTCCCTTGATGACCCTTGATTCACGATTAAATTTACCCTCAAGAATGTCACACTATTACTGACTTTTACAGCTATTGGAGGAGATGCCTGCCTTCGTCCCGACAACTGTGATCAGTGATAGCAGAAGAGCAACACAGATATGAAATAAAGTAAGTTAGACAAATAAGAGGGAGGATCTTGAAGTTTCCTCAGGGAAATCTTAAAGGCCAAAGTGACTGATAAGGCCGTAACTCAACTACATCGCGGCAACTCCCCGAAGTGAGAAAAATTTTATAGTTATAACACCTCTTTCCTCTTCCACTAATCACAAGACTGACAGATAAAGCTTTTGTACTCACGCGTCATCCACGAAGCAAGGGTATGGCATTTGCTGGGCAAAAACACCAAGGGGTTGGCTCTTGGATGTTTGAGCTTGTATAATGCCGTGGTCCATCATATCCTGCAGGTAGGAGAAGCCTCCCCATATATAGCGAAGGTCGTTAAAGGGGTTGTCTCGGGCACCGGGAGACCATGACCTTATTAAAAGCAGACACACCGTGATCTGTCTTAGCAAAGGGCAAGTAAACTACTACCAGACTGGTCAGAAAGAATGTCAAAGAATCATGGCTGTTTATAGAGATCATATTTTTTTGACGGTAAACTTTAAAAGACAAAAAAAAGATCAGATCTTTGGGTAAAAAGAAAGGATACTAAAATCCAGCATATTCTTCTTTGGGATTAAAGGAGTACATTGACATTTTGGAAAATGTGCTTTCGGCTCACTCGCAGAGAGTTAGAAGGGAAGATTGATACCATTCTCATGGCAGTGCAATAAATATAAAGCCAGCAGTTGATGAGCTTAGCATGAATTCTGAAAATGGAAGCAGGGAGGTGGCTCTCTCCAAAGGTTAGGTTAGTAGTGCAGGCTGGCAGCTTTCTTTTTTCTTTTTTACTTTTGGATCCAGCCAGTGTTCAAGCTAGAGCAAGGAGACAGTTAGCTTAACATAAAGGCTGGTAGCAGTTAGCTTAACATAAAGGCTGGTAGCAGTTAGCTTAACATAGAGGCTGGTAGCAGGGGGAACAGCTTGGCTAGCTGCGTCCAAAAGTTAAAAAAGAAAAAGAAAAAAACCCTGTCAACCTGCAGCTGTAAAGCTCAGTAATTAACACTTTATCTTATTGTTTAGTTCCCAATATGTACTATGGGAAAAGCCAGGCTAGCTGTTTCCCCCTCTTCTAGACTAAAGGACTATGTGGACTGCATCAATGCAATGCTAGGCAATTAAAGTTATACATGATGATCACACTTTCATGAAATAACCGCTCATATATAAGTTAGCTGTGTTATAACCAACAGGTGTCCGTGAGAGGACTGCTTTGGGACTGGGATCCTATGCCACCCATGGGACCCAGTGCAATCTCTCTGGGGCGGAGTTGAAACTGTGCTTCCAGTAGGAACCAACAGTCTGGTACATGCACATTTTGGGAGTCGGGGTGTGCTCAGAAATCCAGTGAGACTGGGATTAATAAAACAACGACCTCTCAGTAAAAGCAAATAAGCACATGTCCCAAAATGCCAGATTATTCCTTTAACAAAAGCTATCGAATGTGTTACATAAGAGTTTCAGTAAGAACAAAAGATAGTTACAGTTTTACAGTCCCTTATGTGTCACATACCTCTCCTTCACTTTGTTGGTAGCCTCCGCCTCATCGATGTCCATGCGAATTTTGTACTTGACATAAGGAGGAGGGAGGCTGGAGTTTGGCTGGAGGTTTTCAAAGACAATACCAGCCCAGTATGTGTCATTCTCCAGAAGCTCCAGTGCCTTGCTCACAAGATGGCTTTCAGTGGGGGCTGCTTCAAACTTATTCAGGTCTAAACACTGTGAACAAAAACCAAGGTGTCACAAAAAAAGGGCTTACTTTTCGGTAAATCATTCCTGTTTTATATAAAACTTTAGTACCCAGAAAATAGGGAATAAAGCAGGCAGACACGAAAACAAAGAATGGCAGATGGATATTTAGTGAAAAGTATCATTCAGTGATTGACTAAACCGCGTAGAGTGTAGTTCCAAATTATCTGGAGCTGCCAGTGGGTGGGAAATGTTTTGGGCTTCACCAGAGACAAGCAAATGAGACACAGCCTCGCTAGCAGTCCCTATTCTGTAGCCTTGTCCCCCTGTTTCATGAAACGATAATGAGCTAGCCATCCTGGGAGGCAGTCACACCTGACAGCTGTCCACACATCTCAGTGCTGCAATAGTTTTATCATTTCTCCCCCAGGATTCTCTGGTCTGTATTCTATATCAAATTATGGTGGTAAACAAAATATCACAGCAACAGCATTTGCTCAGTACAAACTGGTGACAATATGACAGCAGTAGATGGGTTACGTGAGCAAGTGCTGAGTCAAATGTATGGGAGTAAATGCTCTACATAGTAGCTACATGTTAACCACCACGACTCACGACTCATTTAAATCACAATAGATCAGAATTTCAACCCATTAGCAGAAAGATGACTTTCTTGCATATCTATTTAAAGCAACTTAGCATAACACAGTTTACAACAATGGTCCTGAGAGCCTTGGAGCAAGCACTGAAGTGAATAAAGCTGGCAAATGTTTGAGGACAAAAATGGCATTTCATTATTTCCTTGTCACATTAATGCTCAATGAAACCTGGACTATACTGCTGGTCCATTTGTCTGTGTTTTCTTCCATTTTTATCCGTTGCAAGTTGTTTTGTTTCATGTTGTCTTTTGTTGCAGTTACACGACCAACAGGTTTTAAAAATGGTGGCTGCTGGCGTTGCACTGGCTCATGTATTCACAATACACTTATGTCCTAAAAAATGCTAAAAAAAAGAAAGAAAAACTCCCTAAAGATGGAGTTCTAAGACGTGATATTATTCCTAGATATTGCAAACACAATACAAAAGGATGTTGTTCAGAATTATGTTTTAGTGCTATGAAAAAGTTTCTTTCAGTACCTTCAGCTCCATTTCTTATCTCTATTAAATCTTTAAATATCAGCCCTATTCACTGTCGTGACAAGCCTTACCAACCATGAAGTTTCAAGTAGAGACAGCGTCTGATTGTTAATACATTTTGAGTTTTCTTTTGTCTTCGACCACTTGGCCAGCAGCTAAGCTGGCCAGAGGCTAAGCTGTCTGATATCAAAAATCTTACTCCAGGTAGTGACTGAGAAACTGGCCCCAGTGATAGCTTGCCAATCCCATATTGGTGTATTTCAGAGAAACATCCAGAGTAGCACATTGAGTTGTTCGGGTTATGGTTGCATCATGATTGTAGAAGATCTACTACACCTACTACAAAGAGACTACAGGTGTTATAGTAGCTCATGCAGTAGATTTATTCTTATAGAAATGTGTCCTCGATGTTTAAAACATCACTGTACTGCAATGCAACATTCTCAATAAGCAATAGAAGTGTTTATTCTCAGGAATATAAAAATGACGCACTGTTACTGTTTACTACTGTTATAGCTGCCATGAACACCTTCAAAATAACCTGGTATGGAGCTTAAATCTACTATTGCTATTCTTCTTATTTTCTTAAATAAATTCCACCATTAGTATCTTGATCCTGTTAATTGTAGGGCAGTTCAAAAAATTAAGCCGGGCAGAAGATATTTATGGCCCTAATTTGGGCCTGTGCTATTAAAGATACGCAGCTTGATTCTTCAGTGTTTATGCTATTGGTGGCACCATGGTGAGAAGCCACTGCAATTATAAAATAATCACAAATTGTTGGGCATTGATCTAAGGCTATTAATTTGCTAGCACATATTATTATTCAATTATCAAGGGTACAAATTATTACTTTGTGACCAGATATTAACAACAAGTGTAATAAATGTGAAGATACAGACACAACACATCTGCAAGAATGCTAAAGAAATTGGTTTGCTCTAAGGAGGAACTCTTGTTTGTTACGTCAGTAAGATAAGTCATAAATAAGCATACTTTTCCAAACGTGATTTTAGTGTCGGAAGCTCTGCTTTACATTTGTAGTCAGAGTAGTATTGACCAATCACATTTAAGCCGTCTGCAGCTGGTTGCATGCAGGTAAACAATCCATTTGGAGATAAAAAGAGGTGGACCGCATTGGCAGAAAGCAACTTCTGCTATTGTCTGACGATGTTGTAGGTTAAAAAGGGCTAATGTGTTGTCAGGTCAATAGCTGATGGGTTTCAAGATTGATCCACCAGCACTGAATTAGTTTATATAGTGCGTCCTGGTGGGCCAACTTTGTGTTACTGTATCAATCTGACCATCACATTGTCAATGCTGAATGTATATATTATTCATACATGATTAAATAAGCTCTCTTTTTCCCTGCAGATGTATTCAACCAGACAAGAGGACAACACAGTAAAGGTTGTCTAATAACTGTCCCTTTTCCGGTATCCATTTTGAGCAGTGCAATTTCCATTAAGGATGAAAATAGATTGCATTGGAATTTCATTGGCCATGTATGGCCAGCCCCAAGGGCCCAACCAGCCATCTTACCTGCCGGTAGATTGATATTATGTGTGTGTATGTGGGAATGGCAAGGGGCGTGTGTGAGGGGGTTTGTACATGTGTTTGATCACACCACACAGAGAAAGAAGGGATTTGCTGCACACTGTGCCACGGATCAATATATCACTGTCAACAGTGTGTGTGTTCCTACTTAGAGACACCGCTTTGTTTGATGCCACACATTCGCTATAGTCAAGCCCATAACCATGTTTTTTTAATGGTTATCATGGAAGCAATGTAGTGACAGATCTTCCTGCATGTTTGACAGTTTGCTAAGTCAAGGACATTAAACTTTAATGAATAAAAGACCAAAGTCTTTTTTGCTTGTTCTCCAACTAAAAAAAAAAATACAAAAGCTGATGGAGTGTGGAAGATAAAAAAAAATACATGTCATTTGAAAAAGTGTTGATTCTGGTTTTTAGCAGCAGTAGAGCACAGACGCCGCAACAAAAGAGCTAAAAAAAAGAGAGAGAATAAAAAGCACTGTGCTAAACATGGACACATTGCGTCTTAGATGCAAAGCTCCCCGCTTACATACTGTAGCACCCCTGCTGTCCTGCCAGAATAGAGCTATGGTTGTGAACATTAAGATACTGGAGTCAATTAAAGTGCAGCAAGTATGTCAGTGATACAGGAAGTTTGTCAGATCTTACATTAGGTAAAAGTATGTGTGGTAACTGAAAAGTGGACACAAGCAAATTGTTTATAAATTCCAACTGGGAACTTCCAACTGTCTGTCTTCTTGAGAGGTCAACAGCCAGGATTAAAGCTATTGCTGCGGTCCAAGGGTAACTTTGAATTTAATTAACGTTTCATAGGATTCTCTTTTTATCCTGGAATCTGTGTATATTACCAGTCTCTCTATATTTCTGTTTGGGCTAAATGCATGTTGTTGTTTTTTTTTTTTTTGTTCTTTTGTTTGTTTGTTTGTCTGTTTTCGCCATGTGGCTTTGTACTGGTGTATCGTTGTTTTCATTTTTGTTGTTGTGGTTGTCCTTTATATTATTCTTTGTATGTTATTTGTGTGTACATTATGTCTAATTTGTAAATATGTTTCTGAGTCTTTGTTGTCTAGAATTGTGTTTTAGTGTTTTGTTTTCATATTGTGGCTCCTAATAAGTAATCCACTGTTCTTTTCTTTGTATATTCGTTAATTCGCTTAAATTATATTAAAAATAAAAATAAATAAATAAATAAATTCCAACTGGGAATTTACCATTAAAAATGTAACTGTGTGATATAAAGTAATCTATGTTTAGTATTTAAGATTATGTTTTACTGACTCAGCATGGATTTAGTAAGCAAACCAACAACCCAGAAAAGAAATCGTACATTTGAACTTAACAACCTTTTTTTCCCACAACAAGTCAGTTTTGTTTGAGCACTTTAAAAGGTCATATAGCACTTGTTTTCAACACCTACTCCAACTGGAGATACCACATGAACTGGATAAATAACACAGAAGGAGAGGGTAAGAGGGAACAGTGGAGGGCAGAAAAAATATGTATTGCCAATTTCCTCACCAGTCAGAATTATATTTTTTATAAAATCTTAAATGTCAGAGAACAGCCTCTCTTTTAAAATCAGATCTCTCACTTTACTGAAGAGGTCAACCAATCCTCTGGTGCATGAGTGAGCTGGAAGTTCGGTTCACGAGGTGCTACGCATTTCATTAAAGCACAGACAAAAGAATTACTTACACCAAGGAAGTTGGAGAGGAGCTTCAAGATTTCTGTAGTGGTGTTGTACACATTCCTCCAGTCATTGGGCGGCATGCCGGGCGGGCGATCCTCCGGGGGCCCGTTGTACAGGAAGTTGGCCAGAAGCTCTGCCGTCCATTGCGTGCCTTTGAGACGCTCGTTCAGAACAGCAGCAAACACTGGATTCGCCAGCAATGTCTGATTTTGAAAGCAAGGAGATAGGTTTAATCATAGTTACTGGTTAGAGGTTGACAATAAATGTGGCAGAAAGGAAAACTAACTGCCCTATAAAGGCAAAAGAATGAGAAAAATTTCAGTAAAATTGTCTGTTGTCCAGCTAAATGACTTGTAGTCATGGAAAAAATTATTACACTGCAAAAAAGCCAAATTGTATTTTTTGGCCTAAAACAGTGATTTATGTTGAAAACTTGGAAATATAAATTATTGACAATTACAATTATTACTTATTGTAAGTTAGCACAACAAAGGAAGCCAGTTCTCTGCTCAAAAACAAGTTTGTGAGTTGTTACTTATATCTTTAAGTTGGGGTTCACAACAAGGACAATAGTTCTGCTAACTCTTATTTCTTTGTTGTGAAATGCGGGAAAGCGGTGAAATTCATTAGCGAAAGCTAGCGGCTAACTGATGCTAGCGGCTAACTGATGCTAGCAGCACTGCTTGTTACAGCTACAAGAGTAGCCATCAATGCTAACTCAACATTGTGGCCGCATTAGCTGACATTTCAAAGCGGCGTTACGATCGTGCCAATTCAGCACATTACAGAAGTTAGCAGAAGTAAGGATTAAAAGTTATTACAATGTAAAATTATAAGTTAGTACAACTTACAGTTGAGTTGACAAAAATCTGAATTCAGAGTTGAGCAAACTCAAAAACAAAACTTAAAATATTTCGTTTAATTGTCCAACTTAAAATTTTATCGAAGTTTGTTGCCTTGAAATTTTGAGTTCACCCAACTTTTCTTTTTTTTGCAGTATAGACCACCCTTGTTTTCTTCAATTTCTTATGCATCTTAATGCCTGGTACAACTAAAGGTTCATGTGTTTGGACAAATGTAATGTTAACAACAAAAATAGCTCACAGGAGTTTAATTTAAAAGCTGATATCTACCCATTTTCCATGGTTTTCTTGATAATGATTTTAGTTATTATCAAGGTATAATACTGAAAGTGTGGAGATGCTATTTGTATGTATTTATCTACATAGAATCTTGCGCTCAAACATGACCTTTATTTAGAAGATAAGGTACTTCGCATTTGAGTTGTTGGCAAAATAATGAGGAGGTCATGCCAAGGCAAAAGGCATTAACTAAGCAATATAGTGTCTGATGATAATTACAACCTAGATAGATTATTGTGATACAACATGTTGTTTTTAAAACCACTTTATCAACTCACATCATTAAGACCAGGTTGTGTAGACTAATATTTGTACTGAATTAAAACAAACTTTCCAATAATGTTTTAATTGTGTGAATGAATGTAATTGCTATTTTTGAAATCACGTCTTTTGCCTCTGCACAATGGTGAGGACCAAAGTGTTTTAGTCCTCAGTGTATTATTAGTTTTAGAAGAGGAACTATGGGAGGTCAGCTTTGTGTTCTGGTGGCAGTGACTCTCATTCTTCTGTAGGATTCATTAGGAGCGTTAAGATAGATGGCACTGTTGTACTTCAGCCTCTTGGATACACATCAGCTACTCTCCTTGCCCAGAAGTGCTCAAGTACAGCACACAGCATAACTATAGGGTACACACACACACTCATACACACAGCATATGTGTATTTGCATAGACATACATTGGATCAAACTGTAAAAATTAATGCAAATTAAAACTGTACACACACAAACAAAATAGAAGTGCACAAAACAGAGATGTGGGCAAATGAAAATCCCCTTCACTAACATGATAAAAACATGTCGCCATTTTCAGTCACCTCAGGTCGTGGATCAAGCTGTAATTCCTTAAATCATGCAATGAATTAATAAAAAGTGGTATGCTGATCTGGGAGCGAACATAACCTTATTATGTGCACTTAAATCCTACACAATGTATATACAGTACATGAATATGTATATGCATTTTTTTGTAGCCAGAAATAAACAGGTCTAAGCTCCCCAAACAATAGGTCTTGCATAACAAGATATATCACTCCCACCTGTTGGTTTTAATGTGTTGCCCTCTATTTAGTAGCCATGACCATTCTCCTCACTCCCACCCAGTATGTTCATACATCAGGCAGCTGTGAAATTAATAAACTGTTCCCATAAATGACAGAGTTACTACTTAAATTAAAATCAAACATAACAGTGATAATTTACCTGTCAGGTACACAGGGGGACACTGAAAAGAAACCCAAGCCCACTGTGATAACAAGTTATTTTAATTACCCAACCACTTGTGTTTTGTTAGGTTGAAAATCACTCCTACCAATCATTCCAGCAGTTGATTGTGTATGGTTCTCACTTGAAAGTGGACCAAGTGGACTCTGACTTTTGGTGAGTAAAGGGCGCAGGAGGTCAGCGGAGACTTTGCGGTCTCTAAAGTGTGAAATTCTGAGTTGAGATTCAGATATATTCTGGCTAGTGTGCTCTGTGGCATTTCAGTGTCAACACTTCTGATGATATTCTGCTTAACCTCAGGACAACGTGTCAAATTAAGTAATCTCTATGCCGCAAGTGACCTTTTTACAAAATCATTCTATCCATCTTAGTGGGTGCTACATTAAGGATACGACCTAAATGTGTGTTTTTAAAGTCTGTAAGTCATTCTGAAACAGTAGGAGCAGAAGCCCGCTGGCAAATTGACCATGACCGTTAGACTGGCTCAGTTTTTGAAATCCTTATTCGTGCTCGACTGCATGTGGCATCATGTTCCGTGGCATTTAGGCCAAAGAGTTGCATATATGGCATTTAACCTTGTTGGTCACGTGTCAAATGTTTGTCAGAGGATCTTCCAGTGAGGAAGTGACATGGATTTGCTTGCCTTTACAAAGGGTCAGAAATGTGTGGCAAATAGCCAGTGAGAACTCGATCCAAATGATTCAGGGGTTGGGTGATTAGACGGATATATTAGCTACCGGTGTGTCAGAAACACACACTGGTGCGAATAAGTAGGCAGTCGTCTGTTGTTGGGTTGGCAGTGGCCAGTTGGTTGTTGTTTACTTGTCGCCTAACACTTATCTAGAGCATTTAAAAAAAACGTTTAAATAGGTAAAAGGTAGTACAGAAGGTTTTTTTTTCCTGCAAAGAATTTTGATCCTTTAAAATCCAGTAATTACCTCTCTATATACACTGTAATAAATGATTCTGTAGTCATTTCATTTTACTACTTTTAATTTTATTAGCTATTGTTTATCTTTTTTTTCTTTTTTTTTTTACAGTGTAGTACTTTTTACTCTAAGTGTGAGTCCCCATGTAACAACAATAATGTCAGGGCTGTGTTAAGTTACTGCTAACACAAATGCAGTGTCCTTCTGCTGTTGCTTCAATTTTAAAAGCATTCGAAAAGTGTGATTGTCACCACGGTTAGCCTAACCGCAGTCACTCACCAAAAATTTGTCAACAAAATAAGACATCACTTTCAGATATTACAGGGGGTAATGGAACAAGAAGGACCAGCCACAGTGAGCTGTTAGATAAGAGTTATGCTGTTTAATTTGTCAGAAAGGTAACATTACTGTGCCTTCTATAAGTGTGCTAATACTTGCACCAAGTGCAGCATGAAATCAGACTGCGGTTGCTCATAGCATGATAGAAAAAGGGAGTTTATTGACCTCTTTATTAAAACAAAGTGACTGTTTGGCTGCACTGTATTATATTTCTGTCGAAGTAGATGCTCCAGAAATCCTGGAGTATTAAACTGTTGTCACCTTAAACTGCTAATGCTGTTACCACGGTAACCATGGGTGTAAACAGTATGTAAATCTTTTTCGACAGCATGTCCTTCTGTCCAGCGCTACACCCTACATCTTCTATCTCAAGTGTAGTTGTGGTGGTGATGGTAATTGGACCATCAATGTAAAACGTGTCTGCGACCTTGAAGAACCTCTGAAGATGACAAACCTCCGAAGCCACCAGCTTCGTGGCGAGATGTGGGGAGAGAGAGGCGCGCCGGGAGAAAATGAAGACAAAGGAGGATTGCCGGCCCATTTGTGTAAAGGTTAGGGCTAGGGTAATGAATACCCTGGCTATATGGAGCTCCCAATGTCTGCTTCCCTCCAGCTGCCTATAAGCTCATTTGGAGTGACACTGGAGTAATGTCAGTGTCAAGGAAATACAGCGAGAGGCAAAGAGAGAGAGAAGGAGAGAGGGAGGGAGTGAGAGAAGTGGCGGAGAAGAGTCCATGTCCTCTACTTCTACAGATAATCCTTTCTGCCAGGATAAAAATTATCCTGCACTTACCCATAATTACTTTCCTACCTTGGTTTCCATATCCAACAGAAGGTGCAACGCGACGTGTATATTCTCACCTGCAGTATATGTAAGGCTCATTATTTTATTTTTGACTGATTTTAACAGAAAAATAACCAGTATTTGTATTTATTTTTTCCACAAGCATTTTCTGCTGCAAAAACAGTGTTTTAAGACGAGCCCAGAGAAGTGAAGAGAAAAAGGTGTAAATGAGCCACTGATCATGTGCCAGAAACGGTGTAATTAAAAAAAAAAAAGCAACTGAAGAGTTTTGCTCTCACTGCGAAGGTTGTCAGGCCAACAGCAGAGACTCCAGGAGGTCAATGTGACAGAGAAACACGGTCTATCTCAATTAGTTCCTCTAAATGTGCTAATTCATGCAAATATATGCTCTAACGTTTATTTTACAATTAATAGTTGGATTTTTTTTTGATTGACATTAGACAATGATGTCATATCACTACGAGTCACTCATCAGGATAGGAAAATTAACCCACTGGTCTCCTTGCAACTGTGCTATCTGGTTGGTCTCTGATCAGGTTTTCAATGTAAACAACAGAGTAAACCAGGCGGCAATCTCCGTGTCTGAGCTTGGAGGCCAACCAGGAAGTGCCTTAAGCCTGCAATTCACCAAAAATTCCAGCAGGGGGCGCTAAGTTTGGCTGCAAAAAAAATCTGCCCATTCATTTCAGTGCAAAATTTGAAAACTTCTGACTTGATTTATTACCTCAGAAATTTTTTTCAGGACAACAATATGGTCTCAATCGCTAGTAAAAATCATCTTCAAGACAATTTGATGTCAATAGTTCTAATAACGGCCCCATTTAGAAGAAAATAGAAGATAAAGAATCGTATGATTTGGGGCGTTTCTACCTTTGATTGACAGGTCACTAACAAGGCGAGCCGTCATCAGGAGAGAAGCAGAGCAATGCGTATCCACGGCAACGTGTCAATAAAGTTATATATATCGTTATATAGATAGAAAAGATGATGTTTACCGATTTGGTCTCAAAACTTTGACCCTTTCACTGTATTTTCACTTAATGACAGTTTATTTGAACGTTTTGTTCAGTAAAAATGTCTTGTTCAGCGTTTGGTTGGACTAACAGACACTCCAAGGAGTCGCTGCTCAGTTTTCTGAGGTAAGAAAGATACATTTTGTTTTTGTTTTTTTGCTAACCAAAACTAACATCCCAGATAATGCTCCAGTTAATGCTAACATGAATTAGCAGCAGCTTCTCTCAGTCAGGTTGAGGTGTAGAGAGGCTGTAGTCAGTGATCAGATCCCTCTCCTCCTCCACAGTCCAGATATGGTCTGCTCCCCGTATCAGAAACAAGATGGCGACGCAAGATGGCGACGAGTATAGCTCTGAACTCGAGGCTTCCGACGGGCCAGCTATGACCCTGACGACATGGACAAGAAAGGCCATCTTGGTGTCCATATCCTTCTTTTTATCAGAAAGGATGCTGAGGCAGGCATTAAAATATTATACACTCTGTGATTCATGAATCTTCTCCTGCTGGTCAGTGTTCAGGCACTGTGTCACCCAGCTGACTCTTATTCTGTGTGCAGATCTGGCAGCCACATTCTGCTTTATGATGAATAATGTACAATTTGAAGGGGCTGATGGGATTGCATTTCACCTGAGTTTTACCTTGTACAATTGTACCCGCTGTTTCCAGTTGTTATGCTAAGCTAATGGCCTCCTGGCTGTATCTTCATATTTATCACACAGATATGAGAGTGGTATTGATCTATCTCTAGCCAGGAGAGCAAAACAGCAGATTTCAAATGCCGGACTATTCCTTTATGTTTGTACTGTCAAGGGTAAATGTGAAAGAGCACCACAAAAAAAGCTGCTATATGTGGCTATGCAACTGAAGCTAAAAGTATTGCAGGTGAAATTTGACTGGTAGATGTTTACAATTTGAATATGTGGAACTTCTTAAGATTTCTGCAAAACAAAAAAACTCCCAGTATTCTCTGAATCTTGGCACTTGTCACAATCTGTTGAGAAACTAAATATGAAACTTTTCTGAATAATTTATTTAGAAGAATGAATAAATAAATAATGTGGGCTACAGTGATTCAGACACTTTGTTGCAGCACTTCTTATGGAGGAGTCTTACCCGTAACGCGTTGACTCGAGGGCTACTTTGAAGGAAATCCCAGACACGTGGCCCGAGTTCATCCCAGGAATCAGCAAGCTCTTTAAGCATAGCCAGTGCATTGAATGTGCTATTTGCCTGAAACAAAAAGAGAGAAAAAGTATTTAACAATATCGTTATCTCACCTTTCCCTGACTGAAAGCATACCCACTGAGCCTCTTCTATTCGCTCTGAGCCAATCCAGACATGAAAGTGCTCCACATCTGCACACTGCAGCTAATCCCTAGAGGAACTCATCACATTGTAACACAGCCACCCCCCATGGTGATGAATGTAAATGGGGTTATTTACCCCTGAACATTGACTTGTAAACAATCTGACTATGTCTGGTGTGCAGAGGGCCCCCTGCGCCAGCACCGGGCCGCTTGCTGTGAAGTCGGCAGATTTTTCTCATTCTCATTATGTATTCTCGATGCAAAAATCTCACTGCCTGCCTGTTGTTTGTTTTGCTCATGCGGTTATCAAAATGATGCTAATATCTTGGAGAAATGTCATGTCATGAAAATGCATTACATTCACCACGTTCTCAGAACAGGCCTCCTGACTAACTATTGTATTATTTTAATTTTTCTTCCCCAGGTGGTAACTTCATGCGACATTCAGTATTTTTTATTTCCTCACTGGAGGCTTCTTCACACTTCACACTGTTACTGATGCCTGTAACTGGCCTGATCCTGTGCATAGAAAATAATCACATATAATCAACAAACAAAGTTTTTGCTTTCACAAAACTTGCCCAATATCAAACAACGATATAAGCAAGAAATGCAGCTACTTTTTCAAGTGCATGAGAAGTCTATGTTCAATTTTTCTTACCTCTTTCACCATGAGGCGAACAGCGGGTGTATCAGGTGTGTAGAGGACTTTCCCTAGCAATAACGGCCTGAAGGTGTTCCAAATGTAGCGCAGACCAGGTGTGCCCTCCAGGGTGTCGACAAGAGTCTGACAAAAAGCATCTATAGAAGAGGAGAAGAGAGTCGAAAAGACAAGGAAAGTCAAGCAGAGATCGTAAAAATAACTGGAAATTTCCAAATCCTGTGTGCTACTGTACATGCTTTTACTTGGGATAGGAGGGAAGAGGAGAAACATGATGTTTGATCCTAAGCAAATCATAGAATTTGCAGCACGGAGGGAGAAAACATGATAAATATTGCACATGAACTTGAAATTCATATGGGGCTACCATAACAACCATTGCAGTACTTTTTCTAAATCCAGATAGTATGCATACATTTTGTCCATTTAATTGCCTATATAAATAACTAAACCAGACATTCTTTGATAAAAATAAATTAGAAACATATCTGTCTTAAGAACTATGATAACGCTAACACGGCAAGATATATACTGTTGGAATAAAACATGTTCTTAAATCAAAGTTTGCATGTTTTTTTTCCTGTGAATAGTGTTGAATTTAATATTTATTTATACATTACATTTATGCAATCAGAAATAAGAAAAGCATAGATGTAGATAAAAAAAGAATTCCACATAACATATACAGATGAATAAAAACAGGCGGTTATGATGACGTAACCTCCTGTAATACGCAGTTCCAACATGTATGAAAATAAATGAATAAAATTACTGGAAAGTAGACAGCACCCTAATTTAACAGTATAGGGAAAGTATTGGCGCAATCTCTGAAATAGGCTGATTTTGATTAGTGTTGTTTTTTTGTGAAGTGATCACTTTGCAATAGTTTTGAAGTGCTTTGACTTAACAGGAATGGCAGCAGCTCTTATCCCTTTAATACAACATTGAGGAGTACAATTATTTTAAGTGTTTATTCTGTTTATTGCTGCACACTGTATTCACTGAGAGCCATGTAATTACTGGTTTTATATAAGACATGTGAGAGAAATTAAAAACCGTTTGATGATTTCGGAGCACAGTGGTTTTGGACACACAACATCTTGAGTTTTTTCTTCCTGAAGCATTACTCACGAGAAAGCCTTGGCGAAAGGTTAATGCTTGTTCTTGGGATTACTGCTGCACTCCGTTTTATATTTTCTCTTACTTCTGAATTTGTCCTCTGAGTGTTCTTTGTTTTTATTGTTTCACTCCTTTGCTGCATGGTATAGCACTTTAACATTTAAGAAAAAAACTACATTAATACAGAATTATGGTCTCACAAGGTGGTGACAACCGGCCAACCACAGTACACTCAAAACGCTAGATAAAGAAAATAATCACTGACCAATTTTTTAAAAAAGGAACAGAGATTCACATCTGACATACAGATGTCAGAAGTATCTCTTGCTGTCGCTTTTGATTTGTCGTATTTTAGTAAGACTTTTAAACAAAATATTTTTTTTCTTCCTTTGTTGTATTTAATGTAGCATCTTGACCAGGGACTAAAGAAAAACGTCCTTTTGGCTCACTGATTTTTTTTTTTTTAACTATGTGCATTTATTATTACCATATATTTATACATTTGCACTATCCCTTTTGAAAATTTTGGAAAAAAAATGAAAACTGAAATGGAAACTTTCAAATCATCCTAATGAGAGAGAGAGATATGGTAGTTTTTGGAGAAACTAACACGTTTTGGAAATGTTTTTGGAGAACTTGCTGATACTGTTACTCAACACAGATAAAAAAAAACACCCAAATCAACTAAATTAAAGACCAGCAAACAAAATGTTGTTTATATCAATTGGAGACATGTCATGGACATTTTGTCTTAGATAGAAAGTAAAATTCTGGGTTAATACAGTCATAACAGAATTAATCAAAAACTGTAACCTGAAGGTGAATATTAAAACGATAAGAGAACGTGCCAAATACAGAAACATCTGAAAAGCTGTCATTGGAAACAGCTTGGAAAAGGGCACGCACTATCAAAAAATATTTGGCAAGCAACTGAATGATACATCTATCACTGTGTATCATGGGAGCAAATGGAGAAGAGCAAAAACATTTTTTTTTTCATCCAAAATGATTTTAGTAACTTTCTTTGTACTTATTTTAATGAAGAAATAGTTTGAATACAAAAAACAACCTAAAATGTACATTTTATTTAAATTTCAGCAATAAAATATTTGTTTAAAGGTTGTTTTCTTACAGTTTCTTGTTGAAAAGAACACTTACTATCCTCTTCTACCTACAAAAGCAAATCATTACTGCTTCTTCCATACATGAGCAAGACTTTCTGGGAATGTCCTGAAAAAATCTCATGAAGTGGATATTGTGGCAGTTACTGGTACTTTAATATGCATCAGGGACCACAGAATTGCAAAGTTGATGTATTTACAAAAGTTTGGTATTATTACTTTAAACACACACATACACACATAGGCAGAGGAAAACACAAGCCAAGAGTTCAGACCTGAGTACATAAGAAAAGGCTTCTACGGAGCAGAGGGAAAAAGTCAATATGCTCAGCAGCAGTACGATCATTACTAATTTAACTTATCTGCCAACGTGAATATTGCCAGGTTGTGGGAGTGCTGAATAGGTTACATGAGGACCTACACTGCAACAAATGGAGCCTGAAGTTGCTTTTACTTGGATTGTGCCTGCCCCTTGTTGTGATTGAAAATATATGATTCTTGCAGTGTGGTAGTTCATCAGACAATTGATCAGTTCGCTGTGTCATCTGCCAGTCAATACATCTGTCTGCCTCTTTGATCTGTTGCTAACTGTCCCTTTTGTTCAGATGCCTGTCACTACATCGGTGCTTTTACAGTCCTTTTTCATGTTTCCCCTGTCAAGACCACAACCTCAATCCTCCACTTGTTCTCATCTCACCAGGGTGACCATTTTCCCCATCAGGGAGATTTTAGCGGCCATTTTCAGTGCAATTAAATGTTAGCCTTTCTGCCTCCCGGCCATCTTTACCAGGTGCTCCAGGGAGGCCTGTGTGCGGGCAGCTAATGGCCACCCCTTAGTCTGAGTCTGACCAGCTGTTCCCTCCACAGACTGCACAGATGCCACTTCCTGCAATCCTAACACTTAAAAGAAAATGCTCAGTAGCTTTCTGCTGTGTGGTGTGTCTTGTTCCTCCAGTACGATTGTTGGTATTTAAGATAACAGTAGACTTGTAATTAATTGGAATATTGTGCACATCAATAACACTAAGAATCATTTTCAGGCAGTGGTTCCCATTTTGGAGGTGTGGACCTGCAATGAGGTGCCAAGACAAATCTTTAAGGCCAGAAAACAATTAAGACGCTGAGAAAGAAATATGTATATATTTGTGTTACAGACTTTCTTTTTACCAATGAAATACAGGAAACTTTTATCTCTTCAAGCCTCTGAAAAGTATTTTTTTCTTTGGTGAAACTGCTTATAACTCATTAACTTTAAAGGTATACCCTAAAACATTTTTAACACTAGAGAGTAATGTTTTTACATGTATCTGCACATGACTGCAGAATCTGGAGGCAACAGGACCATTTTTTGGCATAGGAAGGTTCCAGGTTTTTCGCTACTGACCAATCATGTCAAAAGGAGATTTGGTTGCCTGCAGGTAAACCATCCATGTGGAGGGCAAAAATGGCAAAATGCATTGGCCATCACGCAATCTATTGTCTGCCAGCTGCCATCTAATGCTAAACTAAGCTAATTTCGCTTTCCAACTCTTGCCAACTATTCTCACGTCAAAGTCGCTCATCTGACTCTAAACAATTTGCAGCACTCAGAAGAGGAGCTCACATTCTTTTGTTATTCTGAGTTTATGTTCTTATTATGAGAATACACGGGAATGCAAATTGACCTTGAACAACATGCTCAGGCCAATTACAAGACACAAAGAATGAAAAAAAGGGAGCATCAGGTTACAGTTGTAGACATTTTCTACAGCTCTGAGCTCTGTTGTTCTTTTGACAACAGATCTTTACATTTTTTACAAAGCAGCAGTATGAAAGAACAAGAGAATCTGTTCTTTACACCAGGTTGAGCCACAGTCAAATAATTGCTTGGAGCCTCAAGTCAGCCCCTCAACTTACCTGGCAAATTTAATCAATTTCAGTTGCACCCTGGAGATTGGCTCAATTCAGCACTACGGCAAGACAGTGTCATCCACACACTACAAATGCTGGAGCCGCGCACACACTGTCTGCAATATGCAATCACATGGACATGCACATGCACATAGAGAAGGATATTACTCTAAGTTAACAACACTCAGGCATTTTATGCAATGCACAGAGGCAGAAAAGCACGCACACACTCTGACAGACATACACATATAAACTGAATATGACATGCCAGTCTGAAGTGAACTACCCCGTGCATCAATCAAGCAGCACTTATTTCTTACAAGCAGGACAAATCAAGTGCTGTCTCGTAGCATTCCAACAGAAAGTCAAATAAGCTTGAATAAATGTCATTGAAGTCACTCTCACAAGAGACAGAGAAAGGCCGCTTTGACATTCAATAGTATAAGACAAGCCTCTCTCATCGCATGATAGTCAGGTATTCTGCCTTCATCGGCTCCAGCATATATATTAAAGGGATGTGCTTAAAACCAGAAATAAAGGGTACCAATTACTAATTATACAAAGAGACGCCTATGGGCAAATACTCAGAGGATGACAGTGTGAGTCGGCAGATAATTAGGAAGTGTTATGAGCAATGTCAGGGAAAATCACACCAGTGAAAATAGGACAATGCTGAATGAAAGAGGAAGCTTATTTTGACACATGATTTGAATGGTTGATGTTTGCTGTGGGTACAAAATACTCACATTTGAACCAAGAGCTCTGCAGCAAACACAGTTCAAGTTTAATTTTGAGAAAGGTATGAAGTTAAGTGAAATTACCAGTTTATAGGCTGTTTTGGCTTTGCAGAGAAAAAAAACCCCCAACCGATTCAAATGCTCCATATGGTACCAAATAATGTCCAATTTAACAAGAGCGAGGAAAACAACCTCTAAAATGAGTCATGTTTATATAAGCTTAGAAATGCAAAACACATTTAACAAATTGCTCAAACAAATGTATAAATGTGCCGTTGCAAAGCCACGTAATCACTCCTTAGTTGTGCTAATCTACTGGGCAAATTTTGAAAACTTAAAATTACTGTTTTGGAAGAACAGTTACCGTCTGACTATTCTGTGTAATGACTCAGACGTTTTCCTTTGCTGTCAACGATTAATTGGGAAGGGAACATTGCTGAGCCATTAACAAAACCTCAGCGTTGGCCTTTATTGTTGCTATTCCACTATTCCTTTGAGTGTACTTTTACACGTATAAAGGAGTTGTAATTGGCCATTATGCAGACACGTTGCATATTCCAGGTTCATTTAACTATACATAGACCAACAGAATGAAATGCCACATCAAATCCAAATCAGCCATTAGCATGCTAACAGAGATGTTATGTGCTTATTTTGTATGGATGATACAATGTTTTGCTAATTTGCGCTGGCACAAACATGTATTTCCACTTGCAATGTAACTTTATTCCCAGGGAATAGAGGCCTCTTATTAAAATCTAATTCTGTGCACTTGTCTCTATAGTACAGGCATTTAATGAAACAGGAATGCGTGGTCTCTAATGAGCATGGGGCTGCAAGAAGTTACACTGAAGATTCAATTCTCAAGGATTTTATGGAACAAACACCATTCAGTAATTTTCAAAGCTGTCCTCGACTACATTATTGACTAAATTATTTTATTTACATTTTTGTTTTTAATTGAGAGTGACAAACAGTGATTTCCTTTCACCAATTAGTCTTTTTTAGAAATATTTCATTATTCCTTCTCTCAATTATTTGTGCTATACTTATCAATTACTGGTGCATGGAGTATTAGTTAAGGACAACACCAACATGTATTGAGCAAAGATGGAAATAGAGGTATGAAACTTTACTGTATATATAAAGGTATGTATGTATATGTTTGTACTATAAAGAATATATTAATACATGTTTAGAGTTAGAGTATAAAACTTAATTACTAACAGAAATGCTTGCCACCTCTTTAATGACTAAAAATAGAATCAGGTGCACTTAAACAGGTGCAAATGATAAAAAAAAGTTTGTGAGTCTTAGAAGGTCCAGCCATGCATCACGATCTGACACATGGTCCGGACTCGTTTTAAACTTTCAGGTGTGCGATAATCCCGTGGGCTCTTCAAGTCCCAGAGATGAAAATAAAGAATCAGATATACTACAAGTTTGAATAGCGAATCTCAGACTGCTGCCAGACTGTTAAGAAGAGGTCATCTTCACAATTTCAACCCACTGACTTCCTTTGAAATCCCTCAAAAGGTTCTAGAAAATACAAAGTAACATGAAGTGATGTACAGGCATCTCTTTCCACAGTTACTGTCAAAGTACCAACTGGAATACAAAGTGACTTTGAGTGAAGATCTCAGCAATGACAACAACAAATTATACAATATATGCACTAAGTCAGGTGAATCGCCTTTGAAAAGATCAGCACTGATCATTTGAAGAATCATATGCTGCACTTCCACTGCAAAATATGGTATGGCTCTAATCAACTATCTTTTTTGGCTTTCCATTGGAAAAAGTTTTGGATAGCACCTGGTATTTTTTTGGGACCACCTCGATCGAGGTTCGAAAGTAAGCTATAACACAGTTGACCACTGATTGCTCAGAGAGAACCAGTCATGATGTCACTATCAGGAGATCAGGTGAGAATCCCATCTACACTGAGGGGGTTCTATCTGCAATGGAAAATGAAATTATGGCACCAAAAGAGAGTTGGTTTGAATCGAGTAGAGCTGTACCGGCACTGGAAAAAATGTCTATAAAAAGTTTGGGGTTGCCTTACTGCCTCAGGCTCTGACCAGCAGTCCCCGGGGCTACATTGCGTCACATACATTGCTTCAGGACAAGTACTCTTTTTTTTTACTGATTAAATGACACATCTCACAGTGTGAGACAGTAGTGGGGAAACACCTATTCTAAATATAATGAAATGCATGTAGGTAGCCAGTGTACTGTATCTGACTGAATGGCCAAAATGGTCAACAAATAACCTTTAGTTAGTTACAGAAATGGGACATGAATCACAACAACTTGTATATATGTGTGGCCCTTTTACTTTGATATAAAGTCCTTAACTACTGGACAAATTTACGCATCAGAAAAACACTTTGATGCAGTAATGCCAGCAAAGCAGTGTGTGTACTGGGTTAGATCAAAGGGTGATTCATATCAGTACTCCACTCTATCTGCCATCCACAAATGCTTGTAGACTCTATCTTCCCTCTTTTATTAATTGAATCCTTGCAACCATGAGAGTGCTCATTTACTTAAAACCATACTGAAGGTGGGTGGTGAGATCCAGATTTTCAAAGCAGTGTGAATATACCACAGATTCTTACAATGTGGCTACCTGGCATCCATTTTTTAAAAGTAGCATCAGGCTGGTTTAAGGCACACAACTCTGGTTGTCTAAAGCTGTGGAGAATACTTATACATATAAACATATAACCCTTTGAAATGGCTGGTTTACATATTTAAGATTAAATAGGGGCTCCAGAAGGTGAAGGGTTTATCGATAAGGTTGTTGTGAATTGGGTTTTCATGGTTCGCCATTTCTAAAAATAAAAGAATAAAAGTTGGGAAAAAATATATGAAAGGCATAACTGAAGTCCATCAGGACTGCTGCCCCTTAACAAAAATAGTGAGCCAAGTTTAGAATCAATACAGCACTGGGGAATAAGAGCACACATGCTGAAAATGTGGCTGCAATGGTTGTATCCCCTTGCTGAATAGCACAAAATATCAGTTGAGAATTCAAAACCATGTTTTAGTGACACCATCTGTCCTCTATGGGATGTTTGGGTTGCCATATGTTCTTATTTAAGATGCTAAATATCTGCGCCTTGAGACTCTATGCCACCCAGACAACAACATCAATTTCAACTTGGGATAAGTTGCTCTGGACTTTCCTCTCAATTAAGAAAACATCATAATGTTAGGCTGGGGAGTCAAAGCACAGCTTTTATATGGAATGCAAGGAGCTGATTAGATTGGCTACAATTGATGCCAGACCCTGCCACAGCAGCTAATAATGTATTCCTAATCAAATCCAGTTTTCCAGCTCTGGCACAGGTGCCAACAGTGCCACAGGTGCATGTTTGTGCATGAGCAGAAATAGTCACATCCTGTGCACCCTGCACAGTTGACTGCACTGTGTAGCATGCACTACTAATTTATGAAAATGGGAACTATTGTTTGTTTTTGTTTTTAAACCTGTGTGCATATTTTGATAATACATATGTTTCTATTAAATCTGTCTGTGCAGAGTACTCAACCTCATGCAATTACTTTTAGTATTTGTTCATTAACAACACATCTAAATCATAATTACCAATTCTTCCCCTTTATCCAGATGCAACAAAAGCATGCTACTGTATATGCCTTTGGCTGCAAAATCACCAAAAATCTGTCGCTATGGCCCATGATGGCGTGCATCCCTATTTTTTCCTATTCCAAATTGTTTTTCAATTTCCTGCCCACCATGACTTAAAACAGTATTGGAAAGCTAAAATTTAAATAATGATTGAGACACAAGTTCTGTGTGACAGCTTTGTTTCTTTTTAAAATTTGCTGCAGCTCTTACCTGAACTGTTGCCCGTCGTGTTGACAGAGTTCAACGGCTCCGATGCCCTAGATGAGCGCAAACTCATGTCGGGCTGCCCTCCACACAGTAGCATATTGATACTGCCCATCGTGTCATTTCGGAAATCCAATGAACTAGCAGCCTTAACGGTCATTGAGTTCTGCAACCTGGCAACCTGGATACAAGAATGGATAATTCAGGAAAATACACAAAATAGCCACATAATCATAGGGTATAAATAAAACCAACCTCTTGAAATACTGGTAATGCATCTTGAGTGGTTTTCTCCAGCAGTGTTGCTGTATCTGCTGCATTCAGATCCAAAGCTGAAGGCACCTACAGGAGGGCCGGAAGAGTTGGTTTACAGAACAATACTGTAGCTACCACATGTATAAATGATGCTTGCAGGAGTGTTTGACATTTTTAACAATTAAATTGTTTTAAAAGTTGAATCTTTTTCAAACTATGCCCTGAAGGAAATACAATATGAATGTATTTGTACAAGCCAGAAGCTACAGTTGCAGTTGTAATTTTCACATTTATTTATATTTATAGATTCTACATACACCTGATATTACATGACAGCAATACACACACTAATTTGTGCATCTCGACCTGAAAATCGTTTCCTAACGTCATCATTCCTGGCACTGGTTAATAAAAGTTGCATTAAAATGACAAGTGATTCTGTGTGTTACAGTGACATTCTGAAGGTACACAGTATGAGTCCAATTACAAGAACTAAATGGCATGCCCTTTTAACCGTTGTCATTTTCATGCATCAAGTGTCAAGTAAAGGCTGCACTAGGATCGCCTGTATTGTCTTTCAGAAAATAAAATTTCAAATCTAAGAAATGTGTGCAGGACATCGGTCCTGAAGGAGTAGGAGTGGGAAGATCTGAAGGCTGAGAGAGGTAACGCTGAAATGGTAATTTTAAAATAAAATTCTATTCACAAATAGAAGCCCAGTCAAGCACATCTTGGACAACAGCCTGGCTATTGATTGACTCTCAAGTATATTCATTTGGTGTTAGTAAGAAAGCACAGGAGTCTCAGACAATTTTGAGCAAAACTGCTGAAAATCACCAATCAATGGAAGGAGAGATTTCAGCAATGTAACATTAAGAGGTAGATAATGTGAACCATGGCACAACACAGATTTATCAAGCTCATTTATTAAACCCAATTTCCCTTGCACTGGTTGTGTGCATTTCTTTTTGCTCTCCAGGTTAGCTCATGACAAAAGTAATTCTACAAGAATGATATGACCATACATGTTTTCAATGGTACAAAAAGCGAAGAAGATTATGCTATCAAAGACTAGAAGATTAAAATAGACACACTTTGACATCTGAATGACCTCTGTCACATTCAAATGCTTTTTATTTACCCCCCTTCCCTGTGCATTGTGCTCAAAAATGACTTCATGAAAAACTTGTGGAACCACTGTCTTAATCTGTCACTCACTACCTCAGTGATAAACCCTGACTTCTTCCCTTGTCCTTTCCTTTATGTTTTTGTTGCTATCACAATCATTCAGCAACGTCGAGCTTTAAGCGTGAAGGCTTGATGTTCTTTTCCATCCATTTGCTTGCGGCACTGAAGAGCCTTTCCACCATATCTTGTCTGGGCTTTCTTTCTCTTTTTTTCTGTGTCTGAAAATGCCTGTGGGCTTAAATTGTTCAAATGCTCTCTCCTACGAACTTCCTGCCTTATCACTTATTTATTGGATTTGCTGTCCCATATATTTTCTCTCAAAGATAAACTCAAAGTAAAGTGCAGGCTTTCATCATCCCAAAGGGAACTCAGAGATTTAAAAGAATTCAACAAAACATTGGTTCTAATAAATAATTCCCATCTGATTGCATGCATTCTAGTAAAATTATTGGAATACACAAGGTGCACATGGCAAATTTAAAAGCTTTAACCCTATGGGACACCAAATTATTTCTCACTTAAAATGGAAGAAATGAAAAAACATTAAGACAGTAAGGCAGTTATAACATGTTGCCTCTTGGTTTAGCCTTAAAGTGGATGCATTAGCAAAAGCTATTTCTTCATCTCTCTAAGTCACAGAGCCAGACAAGCATAACGTTTAACTTTTAAATTGGCTACTCAATTGGCTGGCACAGAAAATCATTGTCTCTGAATTCAATTTACTGCAAGCCATGCAAGAATTATAGTAAGAAGAGACATTGTTCCCAAAATACTTAAACTGTATTAAGCTGTGGAGTTCCATCTTACAGTACGTAATTGATAGATTGCTGAAAATTACCCTGTGCAGCCATGTTTACTTTTTCTTATTTATCACTCAGTTATTGAGCATCTATCTTAACTCCCACATATGAAGTTCCACAAGAAGGCTGAAAAGGAAGTTGTGCCACCCACACACCCACTTTGGCATTTCAGGTTTTTTTAGTCAGGTTCACAATATCACACCCAATAATCTAAGTCCTTACTATCAATTTAAGCAGCAATACGCAGACTAGATAGCCTTGTGCACATACAAGCCCACTCACTAGTTTAGAAATAAAACTGTATCTGCAAATAGGGAATAATGATGGAAAGGTATAAAGGTTTGGAATTTGGAATTTATTTGGTAAATGTTTTAACCATAGTTGCAAATGCTTTGATTATTTCTTATGGAAGCCCATTTATGCCAATATAATTAGATTCTTTAAGTCATTAGAATGAAAAACTTCCTGATATTGATAGCTCACAATAATAAGACATGTTTAAAAAATGACTTAGTTTCTCAAAATAACAAGTATCTTCGTGTGTGTGTGATTACTTTAACATACAAACACATTTTTAGTCAGAATTTTAAGATACTTTTAAGATAAGTTAATATTTCCTAGTTATAAAGATTTAAAGACTTATTTGTACTCATCACCTTTTTATGTTCTACTTTACTTAAATTACAAACCATCTTTGCACAAAAAAAATAAAACAAACAGGCCAAAAAGAAAGCAGGTCATGGTTTAAAACAGTGGGTTAAGTATAGAGCGCTGAGGTGACCTGTTTCCACTTTCCTCCTGGAAGCTGATTAGCCTAGTTTACTGGATCAAACTTTCATTGAAGATACAACTGAACTTACAATGAGTCATCCTTAATGTTTTAAAAGGAGTGGTTTGAATTGGTATATGAACAAAGCTATGTGCGTATCAATATTAAGAGGCCATATATTGCTTTGGCGTGTACTGCAAAATGGAAGCTGACAGTGCATCTCCTAGTAATAACAACTCTTAAATGTAAGTCACAGGAAATGCCTACCAAGAGGCGTGAATCCACAACGCTATTTGCACAACAAAAAAAATCCCAAAACACTTAAATTCTCTTCTAGAAAATGGAAAAATATGCACAATACTATAGCTTCACTATTTTCTGTTTGAAGTTAAAAGCCTGACAGAGAGTTCAAATGCATCCACCCGAGTTATTCCTAAATTACACCCTTGGTGGCTGAGATATCACAAAAGTTTTAAATTTATATTTTTAATACCAGGTTTATTAGCCCAGACAGTGTAATTGGTAAGGATGCTAGATGTGTGACCTTGCAGAGCAGGAATTAGAGCTTTTTTAAATCTAGACATTATGCCCTGTATTATTACAGTGTCCCCGTCAGGGCAATTAATGTAAACACAGCTCCCAAATGTATTCACTCTCCAACTTTTGTCAAAATGAGACAAATTGCTTCCACGTTACAATGCAAAAACTCCTTCAGGTCTCGTCAAAGTAAAATCAGATGTGTTGAGTAATTTGCTCATGGCGTGGGCAACAGCAAGAAAAGCTCACCTCAGAAAGCACTTTCCTCGGATCCAGGTTCTGCAGGAGTACTTGCTGGGCGTTAATCAGCTGCTGTGGAGTGCGGGAGCAGCTGACATTTTGAAAAGCCTCTTTTTCAGCTCTGCTGCTAAATTGGATATACTCATCCAGATCTGTCCCCTCACACAGGATGCTCTGCAGGTTGCCTGGCCTCGGGATGCCCATCAACTGAAAAATAAACACTAACTTTGGTGGAAGTTGACAAACAAGAGAACTTTGCATCTGACCATATTTTATTTATTCATGTGTTGTGTCTTTCTGGTTGTTGTGCAGGTGCATACTATGCTAAATCACTATCTTTCTTTTTTTAACTTAATCAGGCCTTGTGTTTCTAATATCACCGTCTAATAGAGGGGTGGGCAATTCATTTCCCCAAGGGGCCACATGACCAATACCACGAAGGTTGCAGGGGCCGGACCAAAACTCCGAACTAAATTCTGCTTAATATTAATTTAATCACTTTATAAAATACAGTAAATTATCTGGATTTGAGCTGCTACTGATAAGAATACATGTTATGATAAGACTGTTAATGTGGAGTAAATCAAATATAGCAGAAAAAAGTAGGAAATACTCCAATCACTATACCACTTTTACATTTATTTTATTTTAACACAAATGTAAATGTCCTTTAGTAAGGTTCATATTGGTGTTTTTGTATTATTGTTACTGTAATTATTGTAACTTGTTTTTCATGTTTGTAAATTGTTTAGGTGTTTTACGATGTTGTGATGCTTTTATTTTGAAAAGGTGCCGTCCAGTGTGAAACGGGTGCTTTAATTTTGAAAGGTTGTGACAGGAAAAAACTGGTGAAACGGTTAAATGACAAACGAACGGTAAATGATAACGAGTGCGTCGTTTTCCCATCTTGTAGCTCTTACGGTGGATTCATAAGGTGACCAGGGAATATTTTATTTTCATGGAGCTACGATTTTAAATAAATCTTGTGAACTATCAGTTAAAGAGTCGACCGTCATTCAGCCAGGAATGCTACTAAACATACATTCAAACCACAAAAACAATATAGAGAATGTATGTTATGCAGTAGACCAGTAATTTATTAACTTTATGCAAAAATAAATATGTGTTTTGGACAAGGTACAGAGGTAACTCAGTGTGTTTTGTGGAACGTGTTTCTTTGCAGGTGGGTTTGCATGCAGGCAGATATAGGTAAACCGCCTTCAAAATAAAAGCACTGCGGTTGTATTGATTTCTAATTTCTGTGTAACCTCACAGGGGGCCGCCCAATGCCCAGGTCTGGTCTAATAGATACTGACAAACTGTGATCAAACAACCAAAAAGTAGACTTAAAACAAAGAAAATGTGTCATTGCCCACACACACAGATACATAAACAAGGACAGTACACAGTGTGACCAAGAGAGACAGGAAACAAGCCAAGAAGACAGAGAATGGCTTGACAACTGCCCTTGGAACTTGTACTTTCTGAGCACAGTACATTTTGCCACTGAGCACACTGCAACCATCAGAATGAATCATTCACAGTAGGGATCTTTTAATCAGTGCACATTGTATTTAGGCATCCTTGTCAATGTCAGTGAAACATAATTACCTTCTCGCAGCTCATTTGATATTACTTGGTACATACAACAATATCAATTTGGGAGCATTTAAAGACAAGATGCCCTTATTGCTGTTGCGAGTTCATTTCATTCCAAATTACCTACTGTAGGCAGCATCAAACGACTTTTTTGTCAAGCAAATGCCAGAGTTTGCTTTGATTATGACTGTCAAGGCGTCGTAGAGGCAGTTCTTAGCCAGGACATTTTACATTTAAATGCTCAAGCACAACACTCTAAGTACATCTAGGTCTTTTGAACACTTTGGTTAAAATTTACATTATTTTATTTTCAAAAGCCGGGGGATAATTATGTTTCAAAGCAGCTTGGATTCTTTTTGGAGACAGTTTTTAGCATGCAAACAGTGGAGTGAAATGATACTCACTGGGTTAAGTTTTATCTCAGCATTCATGAGGCTTTCGATGACTGATGGTGGCACTGACAAATTCTCTTTCAGGTGAGCTGGGAAAGTTTCATTGTCTCGGAGAACACTCCTTAGGATCACTGGTTGAGCTTGAACATAAAGATGAAGAATCACAATTTTTGCAGAACAGGATTTGATGTACAGCAAAAAGAGGAACACACAAAAGGAAACACAGTGTACAGCAGTGTAGTTGATGTTTACATGTGTGGTGCTGACAACCGATCAGATATGGGAAACATAAAGGGAAATATATGTGCTTGTTTTAACCTGAGTCTTATTTTTATCGTTTTAGTGATGTTTTAGCCATAAATCCTCCTTACTCGCCATCTGCACTGCAGATATTTTGCAGCCAACCCTGCAGCCTTTCTGTCTCTGCCTCCCTTCTTTGTCTATCCTCCTGCCTTTGATTTTCACGCTCCTGCTCACAAATGTGATTGTATGCAGAAACATGTGTGAGACATGTGTAATTTTTTGCCTTAATAGACACATATGCCAACAGTCAAGAGAGGCTGTCTTTGTAACTAATATGTAAGACAAATCAAGGTTATTTAAACTGAGGTATTTTATCTATGAAAGGTACCTCTTGAAAGGAAAAGGTTAAAGATAAACACCATGTCTTTAAAATGACTGCAGTGCAGCTGCTGAGGATAATGTTATCCTAGCTTATAGAAACGATGGCAAAATCCATGAAAAAAAACTATAATTTTTGCTTTTCACGTGTGCTTGATCAAGATCAAAAAATCAAGAATCTTTGACAGCATTCTGATTTGGTTTTGTTTTACACGTTGCTTGGAGTGGCCTAACAGACGGATTAATTTGAGTTTAAATCATGCTTTCTAGATCACTGTTGCAATTAAATCCTTCATTGGTGCAAGTGGGGGTTGAACACTTGAGTTGAATGAGCGTATGAGAGGAGACAATTTGTGGCTAAACATGTAGCAGATTGTTAACCATCCATTTTCTCCTGATTAGCTGCCCACTGATAGTCAGGATTTTAAAAGAGACAGCTTCAAAACCAATTGACTGTTCATTGTTACCCTCTCACAATGCCTTAGCATAGCAGGGATCCCACTAAGGGATATTCACACGCCCATACACATACTGTATCTATTCAACATGTGTTTTTCTTCTCTCTGGGACTCCAGCATGTGCTGTTGAGATGATGAAGGGGTTACGTAATGTAATTAAATTAGCCCTTTTGCATGTGTAATACAGGCAAGTCGGTCAATTATCAAGATGAGAGGAGGAAGTGACTTATACTGGGTTATCCGAGGTTCAATTAAGATAAATGTTTGGTAAAAATAACAATCATTCAGTACTGTGTGTGTAATCAATTATGCTGTTTGATGCACTCCTTACACTCTATACAACGCCTCCTCATTCCTTCTAAACACATATCATTATGCCCCTCATGACTGCATCAGGGTTTGGGGGGGTGGCAGGGTTAGATTATAGAGGAGAAGAACATGTCTTCCTGATCACTGTTGCCTTTCTGATTGAAGTGACCACCTGAGTCTTTTAATCAACCCTTGGTTAAAACAAAAAAAGGACAACACAATCACCTTTGCCATCCTAGTCTTTTGATAGTACTCCATTCCCCATTCTTGTTAATGACCTTTTGTGTTCTCGCCTCCGACAGCGAATCCCATTAATTATGCCCAGGCTTAGGTCTTTGATGGATTTAATCTTGTATATTACAAGCCGGCGACCCCAAAATGCAAATGGCCCACGAGCCGTTTGTTGAACAGCAGTCCACACCCTCCCTCCCCCTTTGTCTCTTTGCAAATTAGGTGCCGTATGAAAATCTGAATATCATCAGGCTAAATGAGCCTAATGCAAAGCAGCAACTTATCAAGACAAACGATCTGTCAGTCTGCACGGTAAATTGCATCATAAATAATCACGCGCCATTGTTTTTGAGGGATAAAGGGGAATAACAAATCCTCCAACTTGTCATCCACATGAAGGGGATACTTTTCTTGATGGAGAGTACTTAACGAAGACATAGCAGAGTGATTGTTGCTTAGGCTGAGTATTTTCTATACCTATTACTTTTTGAATCATTACTCAGTAGCAATAAAACTTGTATATCTACAAGGACCAATCAGCACTTTGACCCTGTTGCTTTTCACCAATTTCTGTGATTGGTTTGATAAAAAAACCCTTGGTCCTTTCATGAATAGTGGCACTGTGGGGGTCACGGAATTAGGAGTGTGATTTTCAAATTCCCCTACCATCGGCAGGGTTTGACTGTGACAACACTGAATCCCACTGTTCCAGGTCATCTGCCAGCAACTGTGCCTTGCTGAGAATAGATCTGTTCACCAAGAGAGTTTGCAGCTCTATCAACATCCCAGCAATTCTGTTTTACCAGAAAGACAAAAACAACAAAATAAGCTGTCTGTCAATGTTTTACGTATAATCTGAAATCATAACCAAGATATTCACTTTCATTCTAATATATAATGTGTTAGAAAAGAGAAAAGGGCACAGCTCAGTACGTACATGGAGTTGTTGAAGTTGTTGACTTGGCCTGGTGTCTCCCCCGGTGTTGGATAGTTCAAACAGGGATTGTTGATGTTACACATCATACCTTGGAGCCAGGGCAGCACGCCAGCCGATGGCATGGCTTTATTTGGGTAGTGGCCTGCAGGAATAGAGGAGAATACTTACAATATTCATCTACCCAGCGGCACTGCTAACACGTTGTTGTTTGGATATAAAGATATAGGGATGTCAAAACAGAGGAAACTGGTCTTTAGTTTCTTTCTAGATCACAGTATTATTTCTAAATTTCAATAAAAAAGCTAGCTTTGAGTTATTATGGAATTACACATTAAAACCTGAGGAGTTTTCCAGCAAATTTAAAGGACCAGTGTGTTGGATTTAGGGGGACCTATTGGCAGAAATAGAATATAATATCCATTAATACTTTTTCAATAGTGTATAATTCAGAGGTGGGACCAAGTGATTGTTTCATAAGTCTCAAGTTCTTGCACTCAAGTCCCAATTCAAGACTGACAAGTCAAGTCAAAGTCCAACTTATGTGACTCGGGTCCACACCTCTTGTATAATCACCTAAAACTAAGAGTTGTTGATTTATGTTTTCAGGTCTTCTTCAACTGAGCCCACCTTATTTCAATACTATTGTCAAGTAGCCAAGAATGGACGAACCAAACATTGGGTCTAGAATAGATAGGGCTTTTAGTGTTAGTGTTTTCCTACAAGCTTGGAATTTCCTTTATTCAGTTGGTAGCAACCTGCAACCTCACCCCTAGATATCACTAAATCCTAAACGCTGGAACTTTAAATGATTTGCTTTATAAAGTTTAACATTAAAACTTGGCTTGTACTTACATTGGCCTTTGTAAATTGGCTTATTGGTGGACCGCACCCCCACCAGTATGAAGAAGAGAAAAAGAGGCCAGATCACTTCAACGACCAGCCGCACCTGCACAAAGGATAGAGTGGTCTAATTTTCATAATTTGTTTATGAAATCATATTTGGAAGATCTCTGATATGTTTACTCAGCACTCATGAAGTCAAAGAAAATCTCAGAGCAAAGGTGAATGGACTGAAAACGGAAAAAGGAAAAACAGAAAAATGTTCCTGCTGTCCTGTTAATGATTGACTAAAATGACCTCATGTATGTACCCATGTGAGTTTACAATGTAGCTGCACATGCCATAGTCCATATGTTTTGCGGTTTGTCTTCCTTTTACTGCAAGGACTCGATGGATTGAGAGAGAACCCTCAGTTTGTGTCACCCAGGGCCAAAGCTCTTCCATACTCCCTATTCAATCCCCTTCTGGATGAAGAGAACCAACCACTTCCTTTCTTTAATACAACCACTTCAATACCTGGCAGAAGGTAGCATTCCATATGACATGTAAGGCTTTTATTTCAACCTCAGGGAATGAGTAACGAGAGAAACCAACAAAGTACAAATTGATGACCTCAAGGCTTTCCTTCTTCACTTGGTTGTTTCTCATATTTTCCCCCCTTCAGTTGGCCTTGAGGGATATTCTAGTGACAAAGTACCAAGACCTTAAAGTTTGGAGGTTTTATATAAATATATCTGAATCACCTTGGGTTATTACAGGTTAAAGCTTCCACATTTACCAAACCAACTTATATGCTTATTTTTTTGTCACTGTGGAAGCAACAAAGTAAAGCAGCCGCTTAAACATAAGTCAAGGTAACAAGCACCTCTGGAAGCTGAGGGCCAAGTAACATTTGTGTAACGGTAGATTTCACTTCATAATTCAGCAGGAAGTAATATCCAACAGCGGATGACTTCCAATGAGATATCACAATGCTGCAGCACATCCTTCTTTTCCAACTCTTCAACCCCACACCTTCTGCCATCCAGGCTTTTACGCATCCCTAGACACACCATCGCTCAACAACCCCAACCCCCCCGCAGCCATGCACTCACCCACTGAGCCCCCACTGCTAACCTCAGCTGACCTGGTATGCCGGCACGCTCTCACCCTCTCAACATCTCTGGTGGAGTGACCTGCTATGAGGATTCAGCTGAAAAGCTCCAGACAGCCAATCCCCTGCTCATGCCATGTTAACATGGTCAGACATTGTTTATGATGACACACGTTTGCACAAATAATAAGAGAAGACAGCTATACAGAGGTTGTTGTCTTCATAATTAAACTGGAGGGCAGGCAGAGGTGAGGAAAATACAATAATGCATATTGCTTGTAATGCCACAGCACCATGGCAACCATATAAATTAAAGTAAGACTTCTGCAGTAGAATATAGATGCAGAGTAGGGGGTGTGAACACATTTTATTTAGTTTAGTTTGGTATATAGGCATATAGTAAATCAGTTTTATAATGTTGTCAATGAATTACAGATGAGAAAACTGCAGAAAATCACATTGCATATATTTAAAAGAAACTAGATAGAATTTCAAATTCAGTCCTTTAATTCCCCCCAGTCTGTGTGTCAGAGAGGATGTAGTTCTGCTGAGAGGGTGAATTATCATAATGTATTCCAAAGAAAAGGCACGGAGAGGGAACACAGAGATCATGGGGACTTTCTCAATGTCTGGCACCCCAGGCATTTGCCATCGGACACCAGCGTCTTTGTGAATAGATAACCTCTTCCTATGAAATTATGTGAAATACTGGACCATAAAATCAGTTTCATGCCTGTTATAAAATCTTAAAATGCTTGGTGAGGCATTCATATAATTGGTCATTAACCTCCACAAGCCCTCCAGAAGCACCATTGTCCTTGCTAACTCCCACTGGTTTTGTCTAATACCAATATTTCATGTTGACGTTGGCCAAATATCCTCCGTTCTATGCACAAAACCGCCACTGTCCCCTTATATATTCAAGGGGAAAGAATAGTTTTCCCCGATACAAAAGGATATCGCCCTGCTCGTTCTGCTGGTTGATAAAATTAACAAGGGGAATGTTTCTCAGATACCAAGTTATAAAATTGCAAATGACTTTGCCTTGAGTTATTCCAAGAAAGTATGAACTTTGATGAAAGCAGAATATTTTTTGTGAAGATGTCTTTTGTTCTACTTCGGCAACAGGCACACTGCTGTGCTCGAACCCCTAACAAAACAAGTGGGTGGATGTGACTCCTGTCATCACTGCAAGGGTATAAATCAAAGAACACACTGCAGCTCTTTGTACCAGATATATCTGCCTCAAAATGACTCATAAGGCTAACTAGATTCCATGACAACCTGTTCTGACCCTTGAAACGCAGTTGCGACACATGGTGTAACTGTTAGCTTCCTGCAGCATGTGACCTCTTGGCCAGTGTGGGGGACATCAGAGACAATAAAATCCACCATGAATCACTGGCTGATCATGTGCAGGCTAGGGTGTGTTACGAGAATGAGGAAGTAATGAATTGGGTTAAGGGAACTGGCAAAGGGAAAATTCTTTAGAGACTTAAACCTCAACAGGAGGGGAAAAATATTACTCAAAAAGTTGTCTAAATCAATGAAGGTAGCACAGGCTTGCATTAAAGCAATACTGGTGGTAATGTTTTTTAAGATTTAAATAAATAGAGTTTGGAGAGCTGTCTGTTAATTATTTGGATTCAGCAACTATTTGTATTTAATTAAACTAAACCATTTTGTGTAGCTTCTTTTTAATGTACATAAATTAAGAGTTTCACGCCGTCCAGAGATGAGGTCCTACTAGAAACTACAGAAGGCTATCTGAAGGAATTTGAATTTGAATGTGTTTGCTTGTGTTGGAAACCACATATTCAAACATTGCAAATAGCTATACAGAAAAGGGTTGCAAAGGGGAGGAAAATTTCAGGTATATTCCAGAAACGTTTCATGGGAAGCTAGGGAATTTTGGAAATATTCCAAATCAGAAAGTTTCCATGGGAATGTATGGGAATTTATGGGAATTAACTGGAAACTGGGGGTAATTTAAACAAACTGTATCCTATCCTAATACAATTTAAAAAATGACTTTCAACAGATTTATTTGTAAGTAGAACTTTATCAAGTTCAATTATTTATTGAAAAATCAACTCTTTCATGAATGTTGAGTTAAATATTACTCACCCCCACCCGGTACTCCTGATTGAGTAATTGATATACTTACATCCAATCATTCTGTGGGTGAGGTATAACTTGAACATGACTTGAAATGTTAATTGTTTGCATCAAAAATGTTGCATGTGAGTTGTCATTTCAATAAAAGCACATAGAGCAGGTGAAGTGTCAATTGTAGTTGTAGCATTACAAGGACTGGAAATGTGTTTTGTAGTGTAATCGCTGAGAACGTTTGAATTTTTAGTTGCAAGTTTACCACCTGTGGATAGTTCAATTTAGAGTTTGTGTGTAAATACTTTAAATAAGTGAATCAACATGTGAACTGCAAACACCCAAAGCAGTTAAACTGTCAGTGCAAGTGTAAAGGATGACAGTCAAATGTAAACAATGGAAGTATAAAACATTTTAGCTGAATTTCACTTCACTTGGTGTATATACTTTAAATACACCGTAAAAAAGTGTTAGTTGGTATGTAAAGAGTGACAGCAGTTGAAATGTCAGAGTATTTAAGTTTTCATTTAAAGAGTAAATATTGAATTGCAGATAAGAACCTTGAACTGCTTAGTAACATCTGTTTTAAACTACAATGGCACTATACTTTTGGATAACACTGTTGGGGACAAGCTGTGACAGTGAGTTTTGTGAAAAGAACCAAAAAGAGTGTTTGCCCTTCAAACAAAGCGTTTAACATTCGTCACTCCCCATCCCATTCCATTAGGTTAAAGGCTGGCTTTGTTAGAACTAACACACAGCCAATGTGACATAACGTGCACAAGAGATAGATCTCCAAAAATTGAAGGTGACACTTCGAATTGGTTGGCATTAAGGTAAGATTGTTCTTGTTCTCTAGTGGGAGAGTTAAAGGCGGCTTACATCTATAGGAGACAATTTTAGTGGTAAATCCCTCCTATTACCTTCCACTCTCATGAATAACTTAGTTGCCCTTGATAACACAACCCTGGGACCATATCCTCACTTTCCCTCCATTGCTGACCAATTTTAGCAGATATACGTTGATTTGCAAAGGGGGTTGGTGAGCAGAAGTGTACCTTTTGTCTCTTCCGGAGAGTGAAGTTCTTCCACAGGAGCAGAGTGAACTGCGTCAGGAGACCCATTACGGCTTATCCTGGCAATATCCTGCCAAAGCGTCGCTATGGCAACTGGCCCACTTAATAAACCCTGGAGGGAATAAAAGGCAGAGTTTGGTTTTAATACAGAGGAGCAATGCATCTTGGGGGAGTGCCACTAATCATTCACTTCCCCAGGCCTTGGGGCTTATGGTGCAGCACCTGTTCTAAGAATTATTATCACCTACACTCAGCAAATCTCAGGATGGGGCTATGTCTCATGTGGAGGTTACACAGTTTGGATGTACATTATAAGAATATTTATTAAAGACCATGCGGTTGTTTTACTTAATGTACTGAACATAAGACCATTAGGGCAAAACCAAAATATATTTTTTTCTCCTCCTAAACAGGGTATGAGGCACTGTAAACTTTGCTCTTTGTCTCATTAACCACCACTGTGCTACAAAATCACTGTCAATTAATCAGTCTTTTTTGGTGACCAGAGCAAAATAAAAGACAAAAACTTCACGGGCAACTGCCTCACTATTCATGTGGACCAAAGATTGCTGTTAAAAATTTATGGTGGGGTTTTACTAGCCACTGAACACTGATTACACAGATAATAAACAAATAGATCTGCGGTGGCATTTTTACACTGCTACATCAAGTATGACCTTTATTAAAAACTCCACAACTGACAGTCTCTGCTTAGAGTACAGCTCATTCATTGGCCCACTGCGACGTCCCATTCATTACTTTAAGTATAATAACACAATTGATAGTTTTACCAATTTACAGCTGCCATTTAAAATGCATTCCAGTAAATGATCCTCTCTGTAAACGAAGACTTCAACCATTTATATATTCATGTGCTGTTTCTGTGTTAAATACATCTATTTAACCAGAAGCCCTGCAACACACAAACACTTCAACACACATACTGATACAAATATACAATGTATCAAAAGATTAATTTGAATATGTAAAAAAATAAGTGTCATTTGCTACATTACATAATCAACTCAGAATAGGTTAACTGCATTTGTGTTGATACTATATTGAAAATATGTTGTCATTGCTTGGTGCAGAGTGAAAGCTGGATTTGAGAGCATATGTTCAAGAGGGCTTAAAATACTCAAAAACCTTCAAAGAATAGAGTTATTAATTGTTAATATTCAATGGATAAGGTGTGCTACCTAGCTGTGTTTAAAACATGTTGCAGAGCACTTCAACTGCTGCTCTGTGGAGACTTTTAGGATTAGAATACGTGTACAAGGTGGGTCAGGTGGGGATGGGCTTTTTAGCCCAAGGGTAGTCCTGACAAATGTGCCACCTTTTAACGCTCCATTTCCTCTTTCTGTACCGGTTCCATCTTCCCTCTGTGTGTTTACATTATTTACTGCTACTTCATGGATGTTTTATTTACTGTCATGGGAAAGTTGAGGCTCCCTCGCTTCCAAATGGTCAAATAAGCGCTCTAATGGGTGCTCACAACAGTTCAATAATCTATGACAGAATACTGGTGAGGTGTAACTGGCTAAGCATAGACTTTTCTAAATATTTTTTTTTTATTGGCAATGCAAATGTATCTGTTAAATAGGCCAACAACACTAAATTATGCTATTAAATTTGTTATCTAGATTAGGGCTGGGTGATATGGCCCTAAAAGAATATCACGATATTTCAGGCTATTTTTGCGATAACGATTATTCTTCACAATATTACGAAATACTTAAAAAGATATAGAAAATATGTTTTTTTTTAGCCTGTATTAATAAATAAAAATCTTAAATTTAGTGTGAAGTATGAATCTCAACAGTTGCCAAATACAAAAACGTTTACTCTTGACTCTTGAGTATGAGCAATAATAAAATATAACCATTTAGGGGTTTCGGGGGCATATTTTAATGACATTTTGTAAAGGAGAATAAAGGTTCTTGTATGTTTTATTTAAGGCATCTTATTTTGACAGTCTTCTTGTAAGTTCTGTGGTGGATTCCGTTAACACACCGTGCTCTTATTTTGAAAGCTGCATGTGTTTAGTGACAGAGAGTAAGTAGCTTTTTGTGATTAAAACAACTTTAACCACTACATCAAGAAGTAGGAATGTTGCCAATATCATGATATGCATTTTTTTTAACCATAAAAAAAATATACCGATATTATCGTGAACGATACGATATGGCACACCCCTGATTTAGATATTACATTCCACATTTTTGACATTTACATGCGATTGCTGTAGGTTTTATCATCACGCCACCTCACAACAGTAGTTTTTCTTGTAGAGTACTATTCACTGTTTGCTGTCGGCTTCACTTCATGGCTTACTTTGAATATCTTTGGAAGGACATGGTGGTTACAGAATTGTACAAGGGTAAAATGGCCTGGGTCTGTACAAAGAGGCCCAGTATACGCATGAACACTCGACTCCATCAAATGCTTGTATAATTGAGTATGTGCTGCATTGGCTTGCACAGCTTTCAAGCCTTGTCTTTTGAAACATGTAATGCGCAAGAGAAGGACAGCTTGGTACCACCTCCACTCTGAAATCACGTCAAGCATGAAGGGTAAACAACCTCTCTAAGAATATACTCAACCCATACGTCAAAAATGTGTGTGCGTGAGTTGTGTTTGTATCTGAGAAAAGAGATGTGTCTGTAAAAGATGCTGTGTGTGTGTGTGTGTGTGTGTGTGTGTGTGTGTGTGTGTGTGTGTGTGTGTGTGTGTGTGTGGGCGAGTGTTGTGGAAAAGCCCAGCTCAAGGACTCTTTTTCAATTCCACATCTAAAGAACAGATAACAAGTAACAAGAGAGGGTATGATTGTGATTTGCATTGCAGCTGCAGTGTTACAGAACACAATGAACACAGTTCTCCAGAGAACAAAAACCATACACTGTGAAGAGTGTTTTCCAGATCATCATTTTAATCTACGAATAGGAGCACAAAGAATAATCAAAATAAGTTATTTTCGGCCCTTTTTTGGACTTGTTTTTTTCACGAGTGTGGCCATCAGGCGCTGGCATCAGCTTTTCGCGGTATCATTAGTTCCAAAGAAAGCCCCAAGAAAGCAGCACGGAAGGGAGAAAGGGAGAGAATGAAGTGCTACAAAAAGGAAAGCAAAGTATTGAGAGGATATAAGTGCTGATGCATGCCTGGTGTTTGGGGACCAGGAACAGCAAAGTGCATTATTTCAGCCCCTAGGATGATCGAAAGAGTACACAGATATTTGTCATACAGCCTGAGAGCAGAGGACGGCAGAGAATGCCTGTGACATCCGTTACAAGGGGGCCGCAATAGCCCTCTGAAGGGTATAATAGTCCCTGTGCTCCTTCATTCAATCTGTCTTTTTTATTTTTTCTAAATCTATCTCTAACATAGGGTCCTCTACAACCAGACCACAACAAGAAGTCATTTGTAAGTTCACCACTTGTGTTATTTGTTTAAGGCAATACATTATGACGAGACCTAAACCCTTTCTCCCCTTTGAATGTTATATTGAGGTTATTGCATAATCATTCCAGTTCAATTCAATTGCTGTAAAATTTAATCACCAGCATGACCCCGGATCATGCTGCTGTAGTTTATTGTACAACGATAACCTGAACTGAGTAAATGTTCAAAAAAAGAGACATTAAGAGAACTGGGGTGTTCTGAATTCTGTGAAATAAGATTAAAACTTTTTTTTTTTTAAATCAAGAACTGAGGAAACAAGAGAAAAACAACTTTTACAATATTTTTCAACAACAGGAATTATTTTAAAAACAGCTTTCTGCTGCCATCCAAACATATAAAAAGTGTTGGACAGCAACTCACTATAGTCTACCGTCAGTTTGCTTTTAATATTGACCTCAGTGTGATGGATGGAGGTAGCAAAACAGAAATTATATAAATAACTAGAAGGGCACTCAGGGAGTGCAAACCTTCACCAGTTTCTGCCCGATGATTCAGATCTGCTCCCACATTTATTGGGGTCTTCCTTGGCCCCTGCTGCACCCCTCCACCCAGTTTCATGAAAATCTAGCCAGTAATATTTCTGTAATCCTGCTGACAAACAGACAAACTGAACCACAGTGAAAACATAACCTCCTAGGCAAAGGTATATACAGTCATGGAAAAATTATTAGACCAACCTTGTTTTCTTCAATTTCTTGTTCATTTTAATGCCTGGTACAACTAAAGGTACATTTATTTAAGACTATAATCATTATATATATATATCGACTGAAACACAAAATTGCTCCCTTTGCCGCCCATATGAATGTGTGCGTAAATGGGTGAATGTCTGTAGTGTTAAAGTGCTTTGAGTGGTCGCAAAGACTAGAAGAGCACTATATAAGTGCAGTCCATTCACCATTTATGATTGATAGATCTGAAGAGCACATGAGAAATGGCCAACATTTACGGTGTTATAGCAATACGCAATTCAAGGTGGCAGACTTAAATGATAACACATTTTCATGGCTCGAAAGAGCTTCAGAACATTTATATAAACATTTCAATCTACTTCTTTTCTCTCCATTTATGCTAAGATTTTTCCTTTTCTTCATAAACTGGACGAAAATGCACAGCTTCCGTTTATGGCATTGTGAGTACAGAACTGAAAGCCCCTGGATAACCCAGCTGCTGTACATTTCTCTACTCTTGGCCTCTCTAGTTTGAAACCAGAAATATAACTCTGTCTGGCAAATATGCATCATGACATAGCTTCCATTGTCTATTCATTGCTACATAGTCACATCGTAATACACCAGTTACAAGGATAGCGACACGTCTGTCTTCATCTGTTCCATAGCCTTTTAATATGTATGAACAGCACTATCCTATCAACAATGCAAGAATCTCCTTTGCAGCTCTACATGACTTCAGATGTGAAACTAAACCTTAATTTTAGTAGCCATCAGCACCCTGTTCTCCCTAGGGTACCTCTTTACCCCATTCTGTGCCCAAATATGGATCCTGATCATCTTTTAGACTCTCATATTGAAATCTTAGTAATATACGGTAAATATAAAGTAATTCAGTATAGTAGTTCCACCACAAAACTCAGCCTTGTCCCCATTATCCACTGCCTGACACAGCAGCAATGTAAGCTTTTTTATGCATGTCCAGTCTGCTTGCACAATTTTAGACACCATGCATGATCTAATGACCCGACATCAGACATAAATAAACTCACAGACAGACCTATGCTCCGAGGTGAACTTCCTCATGGGAAAGTATATTAAGAGATCATTACAATTAGAGATTTTGTTGACTTAATGCTACAAAAACTACTCATGCAATGTTTGAAAAATTAGGACACCATTATCAATACAAATTCTCTTGCAGATACCAAAACACCACTTTATATGATTACCTTCTTTCCAACTTCATTCGACTTGTTAACTTCACTTTACCACTTTAACACACTGCATTAAACAAAAAAGAACACTTGTTCACAGCTATAGGTCATTTTTTCTACAACTGGGTAAAAAAAGGGATGAAAGGCAGGTATCGTTTGACTGGAGAAGTTAAAAACTACTTGGGACATTTCACTTAATATCTTAAAAAGCATTGATATAGATATATATAATACATTTTGTATTGCAGATTTGAAATTCATCAGTGTCCACATCAACAAATAAACAAATGCACACTAAATTGAAGCACTAATATTACACCAATATTGCACTCTTAGTTTTGAGAATGATTAAATTACTCAATGAAGGATCTTTATGTGTGTGTTTTTTTGAGAGCATTCATATAGAGAAAGTATGCTGCTTTTCTTCAAAACTGCTTCATGACTTGCTTATTAAATATACCACAAAGCCTTAAATGAGTAGACTAATCAGGTCGGTTGATGACAGCTGGTTTGTAATTCACATCCCAAAGGCTTTAGTAGTTAACAGCCTTCTAATAAAATCAATTGTTTGTGTCCTTGTGTGTGTGAGTGAAAGGCATAAGTACGTACTGAGAAAAAATGTGTATATGCCACATATTGCAGCAAAAACCAAAAAAACATTACTATGATTAAAGTCAGGTATGTTAACTAGCATTAATAAAATGCCGCTTTTAATTATACATAAGTGTGTTTCTACCTCTGTCACAATTTCAACATTTTTGTACCAAATATACCCTTTAATCACTGAGACATTAAGCTGTGATTGGAGTCTGTCAAAAATTATGTCACTGATATTAAGTCAGTCATTACAGGTAATTAGTTTTAGAGAAGTAATATATCTCAGCGCTGGTAACTGTGGGACAACCTGTCAATCACCTTTAGCAGCTAATTACTCATTCATTAGAAACAAATGAAAATGATAAATAAAGAAATAAAAGGATAAACGTGTGCACTTCAAATCATGAAGACATGTCATGCAGGGATAAAATATTTTGCACATACAGTATACAGTATAAAAGCTATGCCTTATGTGGCATTCTCTTTTTACTACTTGTTACATCAGTCTAGGCTCTGCGTAAATCATTAGCATTGGAGTAACGTTGCTCAGCATGGACTAAAGTTCACCGTCTTTCCCTTTCTGACTCAGCAAACAAGCCGTTTGGAAATCATGTTTAAAATTCCTGATATGTAGTCAACCAGCCTAAAAGCAAAGTCTAACAACTGAGAACTTAATTTCCTTCTTTGATTGTGTAACACAAAGGTATCTATTGAAATCCTTTATTTCCTCCTAAGCTTCTGTATTTCCATTTTAAAGCAGCCGGCCTGGAGACCAGTTTATTAAATGCTTTCAAATAAGATAAGCAGTTCTCACGGCACTCTATTTGATCCACTACAGACAAGACAGGCGAAGGAAAACAGAGACAAGTGTGTAGACACCCAGGCCTGAGCCCGAGCTAGCCTCGGGAGTAGAGAGCAAGCTACAATAACAACAACAGAAGAGAGGCAGCATCACAGGAGGCTTGGCTACAAAACATGTGTCCTGTTAGAGAAAACCAACTGTCAAAAACAACCTACCTCTGAGCTGTTTGTTTTTCACCCATCAGCACATCTTCGGGCCTAAAGATGAGTTTGACCTGTTCTTTCTGCCAGCCCTTATGAGTCAAGTAAAAAGCCACACTTTAACCACTCTCTGCCTACCTCTTCAGGTCCCTTTTACCTAGAGTCATAAAGTATGCAAATGACCTCTGCCGAGCCTATCCTAGCAACTGTAGCTACAGTAATACCACAGACAGCCAAAGAAGCACACAGGTGGTGTACATTGCACAGCATGTTCCCTAAAGCTTAGCCCTGTAACAGAACACATATGTCTGCTTCTTGTAGTCTTGTCTGTGTCACCTGATGAGGCAAGGAGGGCGAGCAGGAGCAATGCCCTACATTTCTATGGCCTTGTTTTTGCATTCATGGGTTGTGTAAGTTTGTCCCGCAGGGTCCCTCGCAATAAACTTTGAAATTGAGTCACCTGTTGAATAAGCACAAATTATTCATGAGCTAATTAGTCCTAAAACTATTTTATTTTTTTTTAAAGTGAAGCATCAGTTAAAGAGGTCAGAGACCAGATGGGAAGTGTATGTATTTACTGTGAGACCGGGACAAGCTGAAAATGTTGATGCTGTTGTTGATGATCATCTGAATGTGTCACATGGGGGGGAGCGGCTAAGTGCAGTGACTGTAGGGTTTTATAGCAACTATATAATTTGGTAACAAGGGGGCTAAGAGTTTATTATGCGAGGTGATAAAGAATAATACCAAAGCTGCACAGGGAGGACATAATTATGTAGATGAGATGGGTGTTTAGACAGGGAATAAACAGGGATGCCTCACACTGGGCGATATTCCTGTGTTCATTAGTTTGTCATTCATTAGTATGGCACCAACAACATTATCTTTTCTTTCAAATCAAAGCTAAATCACATCTTATAGACTACATACTACAAGTGGGGATGTTAATAATTAACTGATTAAACATTAACTGCCAATAATAAGATTGACACTACAGTTGAAGAGTTTAAAAAATATATAATAATAACGGTAACTGAAAAAAGTTTGCATGTTAAAAGAAAAATAGGTTACCCAGCCTCTGATAAGTCAAGAAAAAAATATCTGATTGACTGACTCAACCCCACACTGCAAGAAAGCCAACTTGTATTTCTTGGCCTAAAACAGTGATTTAAGTTGGTAAAACTTGGAAATATAAATTTTTGACATTTAGGGCAATAATGTAAGTTAGCACAACAAAGGAAGCCAGTTGTCTGCTCAAAAACAAGTTTGTGAGTTGTTGTTACTTATATCTTTAAGTTGGGGTTCAAAACAAGGGACAATAGTTCTGCTAACTCTCATTTCTTTGTTGTGAAATGCGGGAAAGCGGGGAAATTCGGTCATTAGCGAAAGCTAGCGGCTAACTGATGCTAGCGGCTAACTGATGCTAGCGGCGCTGCTTGTTACAACTACAAAAGTAGCCATTAGCGTATCAATGCTAACTCAAAATTGTGGTCGCAACATTAGCTGACATTTCATAGCGGCGTTACAATCGTGCCAATTCAGCACATTGTAGAACTTAGCAGAAGTAAGGATTAAAAGTTATTACAATGTAAAATTAGAAGTTCGTACAACTTACAGTTGAGTTGACAAAAAGTTGAGCAAACTCAAAAACAAAACTTAAAATATTTAGTTTAATCTATTATTATACTATTATTATATTTTATCGAAGTTTGTTGCCTTGAAATTTTGAGTTCACCCAACTTTTCTTTTTTTGCAGTGCAGGCGTCATGGACACCTAGTGCAGGTTTCCTGTTATTTACATTTTGTAGTGGTGGCTGGCCACTGCAATTATTTTGCCTCCGCTGCTTCAGAACTTTAAGGAATGTTGTGAAGTCTCAGTAAAACGACTCAGCCATAGGATGTATATAAGTCTGTCTGCTCCACTAAACGGATGTCCGCTTTCTCTTCAGCCTGAGGATGAGCAGCAGTGACAGGACGTCTATCACATAGAAACAAACAGCATTTCCTGGTGGTGAGTTTATGCTCATATCTTGCCTCCAAATCACCAGAGAGGGCTTCAGAATTGTCAACAACAAATTAACCTTCTTCAAACATAATATAAGTTACGGTCATGAAATAAACCTGAAAGGGGGAAAAAACTAAAACAACCTAAGCTCACTCTTTAATATGCATTGTGCAAACCAGAGAATACACATCTGCTTTCCCCCAACCCAAGATGGCAGTGCTCCTGTGACATCACACTGTCTCCCTGCATCTCAAATATGTATGATGACGGGTTCATTGTGCATTCAGGTCCACCTCGTATGAACAGGACAATACATTTTTGAATCACAGAATCCCTTAGGCTGTATTCCATCATATGTTTATGATTTGAATTGTCACCTGGTGCTTTCACCTGTTTTTCTCTACATAAATAACGACATTTCCACCATGAACTGATGTAGAAAAAATAGAAGTTGATGCATAGCAATTATCCCAATAATGGTTCTGAGCAAGCAGGCAGGTTTTAACGTCAAAGTGTTTTTTTTCATTGGGTTATTGTTGAAGCTGGGCTGCTTGGTTAGGCACTTCAGCCACAGCATGCAAGGCACTAATTGTATCCATTAACGGTTAATGATCAGTTCACAAGGATTGGCTATTGGTAAGCGGAAAAAAATATGCTATTAAAACACAACACAAAAATGTCATTAGGTTAATTACAGTGAAGATGCATTTTGAAATACCAATTTAAGTTTTTAACTACTGAATGAGAATAGAAAATACCAGCGATGACAAAACAGTGTGCCAATAAATAGCTCTCAAAGCGTCAGAATTGAGATCAAAATCTCTCCATGCTCGTATAAACTTCAAGAGAAAACTTTTCTGCCCCTCACAACCACTAAAGGGTTATTACAACTTGTTCATGAAATGTAGGTCCATACTCTCAATTAGTTACACACACTCACACTCATGGAACCCAGGTGAAACCTCAACTGGCCAAAAGTAATTGCTTCGCCTAATGAAGTGCTGCCGCTCGTAGGTGCCAGCCAGCACAGTGGAGTACACCTGCTGTTCCCAGGTCAGTAAACCCTGTATTAGTCTAGCCATACTAATGAAAAACAAGGCGCACATTTGCAACAGCACTACCTTGTAATTTGTTTCTTGCATACCTTAAGGAACGAATGATAATGAGAACACAATGGCAAGACGAAATGACCAAAGGGCCACAAACTGAGGGGCTGGATGAGCATACAGTAAAGTGAAGAAGAAAGAAGCTCTGATGAGAGCAAACACTTGGTGTAGCAAATTGTTTATTTAATAGTTTTCATTTCTGACTTGTTCAACATCAGTAAATGATTTACTGCTTTTGGGATGCCTGCGTAGAATAATGGACGAGTAACTTCTTATTCCAGAGAGGAAAGCATAAAACTCAAATAATTTATGCTGGACACATGAAATCAAGAGCTGGATCAAGTGTTACTGCAGACTAGATACTAGGGGTCGCACCAATTGCAATTTTCTGGCCGATCACCGATCACCGATTTTTTAAAAGCCTGACCTGCCGATTCCGATTTTGGCCGATAAAGATACTTTTTATAACTCACAGCATACACCTTCAATGTTTGAATCTTATTATATTGAAAAACAATAACACAGCAGTATTTTTCTTTAACAAAGGAAATCACAATGTCTGAGGTAGTTAATAAAATATTGAACTTAAAATAAATAGCAACAATTTACAGGACAAACTAACAAAAGAACTGCAACCATAAAGTGGTTTTTGTTCTGTACAACATACAGACAACCGGCCGATCGATCGGTGCACCTCTACTAGATACATAGTAAAATCAGATCGGGCACTCAGATCAAACTCTTCAGCCACTCAAGAAAGGGAGACGTAAAGGGAGAAGTAAAATAATGCAGAGACAAAAGTTGTCTCAAACCAGCTTATTTTACATTGTACTACACTTACTTTAAACACACTGCAAAAATAATATACACTGGTGCTCCAACTTTAACACCCTCACCACCATCTCAACACTCAGATCATTATAGAGCACTAATGTCCGCTGTGATTCAAAGAAGTAAAAATATTCCAAAGCACACACTCTGGAGGAAGGAGTAACAAGCTTCTTTGCAGTCCTAGCTGATTTTATTGCCTGCTCAGGGGAACTCAAGTACAGAAAAGTTCACTGACTGACTTATTTATGTGCATCAAAGTTCAAGCTGGCACTATTACTTGGTTAGACTCTTGTGTGCTTGCATTTCAATCTACTTAAAAAAAAACTAAAACAGAAACATCATCACAGATGCCTTGGACAGTCAATATCCCAGGCTGCTTACTGAGTCCGAGACATATCGAACACCACAAACATCTCTAGCTAGCTAGCCATTTTACTTCTACCCTCACTTTCTACAATTCCTCTCCTCCTCTTGATGAGGTGAGAAGTATCACACAGGTGCTTGTTAACTATGTTCATCCGGACAGGGCTGACAGCTGATGGACACTGGGCACAGATAAACATTTGACAGCCCTATAGGGTCACAGCTGGCATTTTGGCTTTAAATTCTGTGTAATGTCGTCCTCCAAGCAGGTGGAGAGTTGTCCTGGGGAAAAGAAACCCAGAAAAGTTGAGGAAAACAAATAACAGCCTTCCTCGACAGATGCTGTTGCCTCTTTTTGACTGCTGGCCATGGGTACAATTGTGTTTGTTTTGATTTCAGCCAGTACAGCCCACACAGACTGCAGAGGCAGAAGACTTTTTCTCTTCTTTTTTATTCTTTTTAAACTTATGTAGTCTATTTTGACATCACTACTGTATGTAGTGCAGTGAGAACATGGTGTGAGATAAACAACACCTTGAAATTTGGACTCACAAGGCCATTAGATAAAGAAGAGCTGTTCCATTACTTCTATAGCCATGCTCAGACTACAGGGGTTTTAAAATCAGGTTGCATCAGGCGCATCAGGAGAATCTTCACAGATAATTTTCTCTATAATCTCAAACATGCACACACTATAAAATAATAACAAGACACTACAGGATATTATTAAGAATTTCATGGCATAAAGGTGACGTACCTCCTCACGTGATCTCATTGGTAAGCAGATGTAAACAAAGATAGACTGACGTGGTACTAATGTGCAAAGCATTTTGTGAAAAGAAATACAAATAAGGCTCAATGAGTCTGGATGGGCAGATGCGTTCACAGGTTGTCTATACTTCTAACATGTCTGATAATTATCAGGGCAGCCAGATGAGGCTGGGAACAGTTGGGGAGTTAAAAGACTGGATCTTGAAACCCCTCACATGGCCAGATAATCTGGACCAGATTTCTCCGCCAACTGTCGGGAGGTGTGAATCAGGTTCAATCAGCCTGAAAATCCAGTACCCTGGACCCGGAATATTTTTATTTTATAAGATTAGGTCAATTTAGGATGATATTAAAACATTAAAAAGTATTTTCACTTTAAAAATCTTAAAGCAAATAAAAAATGTGATTGTTATTAAGCATGCAAATAACTATTTTAATTTTTTGAATCCCAGAAAGGCAATTCACTTTTATTTATTTGTTTATGTTTTTACGACTAAGTAACCACAACAGGTAGCTGTTATGACAGGAAAAGTTAAAATAACAAGAGAAAAACTAAAATATCCATTTGAATTGACAATTACTGGAATGATGTATCCCCATGTGTGTGGTCTGAAGGCATTGAAACTTGGCAAGTAATTGATATTCTGGTTATTAGCTGTTCTTCCACTGCCTCATTTGACAGGTGACCACAGATGTGTTGTGTAAGGAGGTTGCATTCTAAAAGTCTTATCATTTTCCAAATGTGGAGACAAACAAAAAAGCTTCCACACTTTGCTTCTCAGACAGCTCGATGTCATGATTATCCATCCATCACGGCTCAGTGGTTTACTTTATTTTGCATTAACAGAGAGAACAGCAATAGCCTTGTTTACAGAGGGTAGCAGTGCATGCAGTGGATCAGAATAACAGTGCAATTTACAAATGCTCCCCACTGAGTACAAGTAATAGCCTGTTGCACTTATACACTGCAATAGGACACTGAGTTTTGAGCATGGTGGTTCATTTTTTCACTTGACTCTTCTGTGAGATATGGTTAAAGTTCCAAAGAGTGAGTAAGTGGACCTGTGAGTGTGGATTCATTTGTCAGTGAATTCTGAAGATGAAGAGTTCATTACAGATTTTTTTTTAGATTTAAATGGTAGTTAAAATGTTCAATAAGAAGTGACAGCCCTATAAGGCATAGACACCTGGGCTCATTTCAAAGCAGGATTTGTTATACTGTCAATCAAAATCCAAAGGACTTCAAAGCATATTCTAGTAGTCTGAACAGGTTGTAAAAGGGTGACATTAACATTACAGAGCCTTTTAGAGAGAATCAGTTCAATACGTTTTATTGTAGCCTTCAGCTTCATGTTAAAACTTGTGTTTTCTCTGATTTTTATGATGGTAGATTTTCACTGTTAGGGGTCATTTAACTAAAATGGAAGGAGTCTCTGTCCGTATGTCCGTCGATTTTCTCGACACCCGCCCATCCAATTCACTTCACACAGGTGTATTGCTGAGGATCCATGGAAGAGCAGTGTTGACTGCTAGCTCTTTCGGAATAGCCTGGTCCCAAATATTTGGTTATAGGCAAATTACTCGGACACTAGAACATTGTCTAGTGGGATTCACCCTGAGGCAATTGGTCCATTCTGAACAGGCCTGTTTGAAAGGGCACTGCAGTACTTTATTCAAATGGGAGTAAACATATAGACACTAATTCTTCGCACAGTGGCACCATAAGGATACCGTCTATTGCTAATGCCTGTGGTGAGAGATCACAACCTCATCACTGCACTGGCTATCTACCCAAAAAAGGGACAGGTCCTGCAGTTCTAGCATCAACTTCAGCACATATTACACTGTCTAGCTACTTGCTGACAACAGGAAATAATCTGCTGGAAGCACATGGTTGCCTACACCCCTCACGGGCCAACAGTGGGTGTTAGCAGCAACACATAATGCAGTGTTTGGGAATCAGGCCCTACCAAATTAGAAAGGTAAAAAATATGATTTTTCTCCTTTGTGCATGTGGACAGCCCATGAAAAATGGGTTAATAGTTTGCCAGGCCCCAACCAGGTGCGACACCTGCTGCCACACTGGCATACAGAACCATAAAAGCAACTGTGCCAACAAAGCTATTTGCCAGCATATTGATGGGGCCAAAGTCAGCAATGGTATCATCTGCAGTGGTTGGTGCTGCTCCATCAGCTTGGCTAGCTGGAGCACTCACTTGTATTGGTGAAGATTTTCATCTGACTGAAAGGTTGTTAACAAGTGCTTTGGGATCTGGGTGCAATTCTGTCAAAATCAGAGCGTGTTATAAGTAGCTGCGTTGGATTGTATTGACATGATTCACACAGATGGCCTTGATGCCTACATTGACTTCAGCAAGATGCAATCCTGTATGTTTTAGCATACATTTTACATTTATTAAGCACATTCCAGCCATTCTGATTCCCCTACACTTTAACAAATTGCTCAATAACCTTAAAATCTGAACCCTTCAGAGACATATTTTTTCAAGGATAACTGATTTACAAATCAGCAGGAATGCACTTGTAACCACAGATAACTCAGTCCGACCTGCATGTTGAAGACCAATCTGAAAAAAGGGTATTTGTGCTATCAACTACACTTATTTCCCCAAACTTTAACTTGAAGACACATTTCCCGAATGTAACACATCATGCTGTTTTGCAGTCTTCATTTTCAAAGCAGGGAAAAGACAGTCCAACATTTGCAACAAAGATAAAAGCAGCACTAATGAGAATTTCTGCTTTTTTATCTGTATCCCTCATGGAAATATAAACTATGCTTCACTGTGGAATTGCATGCCACCATTATCTGTAAATACCTAATTTTCAGTCTCAAAAGCTAAGTTTAAACAACAGTTAACTCAAAAGAAAATAGCCATGATAACTAAAGCAATATTACATTTTCAGTTAAATCCAAACGACAAGCAGTCAAGACCATCAGGTTTCATAGATTTAGTGAGAACATTTGACAGGACACATCGAGCTCCCATTTTCACAGTAATAGTAGTAGTCAGACTCCAGAATACTAATATTAAAATGCACATATTATTGGTTTTGTACATGCTGTTATTTTGTCAAGATTCACAAGATTAACAAAATATATGCACAAAGATAATATGATGGCAATGTGCAATAATACTTCTACTGGAAACTGTTTAAATGGCAATTTACTTTAGTACACTTAGCCCTGAACCTTAACCCTAACCTTGAGGCTTATCTGACTTATCCATAGCGTTTTTACTGAGAGATAAATGCATGTGTGTTTTCATCTGTGTGACTTTCACTCTCCCAGGCCCTGTTTTCAAAATGCTAATCATACAGAGCTTCACTTAATAAGCCTTGTATACTCCCAGCAGGTGAGATCTCAAGCCTGTCAAACTGGCCCCACACAAAAATTCTCTCCATTTATAGACTCAGCTTGACCGTTCCACAAGTCATTATCTGGGAGAGTCACACAGCTTTTGGCATCATCTAGACTGATGGATGGCCCTGGAAATCTTTTACCGTGAATAAGTTGAAGACTCAATCTGTTGGAGAGCGGGTGCAGAGTGGCCAATTTTATTTTTTTCAAAAACATGTCAAAAGATAAGTAAATAAATAAGTAAATGTGTGAAAAACATCTGCCAGCTGATCTAAGCCCTAGATTTGCTCCAGCACAATCAAGCCTGTTGACAGATTTTTTGGTTACATGTTTGCAAAAATATTTTTTTTGGTGGGTGGTCTAATTTTAATGAAGATAGGGGATGATATTCATATATCAAATCAAGTTGTTTGGATAAGGGACAACACAGGGAGTGTTCACGGGGCGACTTCACTTTTGAACAGACAGATGGTGTTTGTCTGCTAATCTCAGATCGTATGGATATGCAGAAGAATCCAAGATAAAAACTAGCATAGATGTTTGCTCTAAAGATGATTAATACAAGTTAAATTATTCAATGCCTGGTTTCCAGATTCTGAACTAGCTGCAGGGGATGAACAGATCAGAATAAAAAAAGATCTACAACACTCGAACCAAGATTTAATATAAGAAAACGTAACCTTTTCCCTGTCAAAAAAAAACTAATTTGGAAATGCCTTTAAATAATTCAGTTTTGATGAAAACAAGGCATAAATTCAAACTGAAATGAAAGACAACATCTAAGCTCATGGCAGTTAATTTAACATTTTTTTGTAGAACGTTGAAAATTTGATGGATAATGTTAATACACTGTTGAAACTCTTGAGACTTCAAAATATCTATCTTTTTACTTGTGAACAGCCTTAACGAGCAAAAGCCTTGCTGGATTTTAGCATCAACACCTAGGTATCATCATCATAGCACTGATGATCTTCAGTTGGCAAAGGGGAATATATTGTTGCCAGGAATGTACACATCTTTAACAGATCAAATCAGCAACTCTATTTCTGCAGAATGTTAATCTATTACTTTAGTGTGTGGCCAGTTTGAGTTGTGGCCCAGACAATCCTGGCTCTGCTGCAGAAGACATAATCATTTTGACAGCAACGTCTCTAGCCTTCTGCTCCAAAGAAGTTGTGAGTAGTGGAAAATACTGTATACTGGATGTTAGTAAATCATAAAACAAAAAATATTTGTATGCTAGATATTGTGGGAAGTGTGGTCTTTATTATTAAAGCACATTTAGGTATTTAAAACAGGGTTTTTCCTGCAGAGACGATTACGAGACAGCTGCTTTTGTTAAATTTAGTCCCGCCTCCGGCCCTCAACAATAGTCTGATCGGCATCTTTGGGTGTCTTTTTCATCCATTGTCCACGTCCACGTCTGGACAAATATAGAAACTACAGCAGACAATGCTTCAAATGTGGATGTTGCTTCTTCAGATTCTAAAATGTGAATGCTTCAAACACATCTTTAACCTGGCAGACCAGAAGATCTATACAATCACCACAGTTTCAAGGTGGCCACCAGACTCAAATGTCACCCATTCAACAGTGCAGTGACCTTGACCTGTGACTAATCTAAGATCTAATCAATTCATCATTTAGTTTAAGTGAATGTCTGTGACAAAAATGAAGAAATACGCTTAAGGCATTCCTGAGTTATTGTGTTCACAAGAACAGGAAGGACAGAAAACCTAAACACATAATACTATCAGACACTGCTGCTGCCGGAAGGGAGGCATAAAAAAGATTTCCTGAGATCTATGTTCTTTTATGAAATTGTTCCTTTTGACTGAAAATGCATATTGTTATGATCAACAAATAGCAGTTCTGTCATTCATAATATTGTATTACATGGATCAGGCCTATAGTATAGCAGAGGGACACAGAAACCTTTTAAATCCGGTTCTCATGATGTTCCACCATTGTGACTGTTTCAGAAAGGTCTTCATTTAAATCTATGCAATGGTGAGACTGTAATTTGTGGGTTTGAATTAGACTGCATTGTGTTCTGGTGTTTATTTGATTTGTCAAGGGGAGAAGGGGTCTACATTTATCATCAACCCCCCCATACACAACATGAATCCTCAAGAAAGACACAACCAGAGGTGATCCAACGCCTACCTGACACAGTGTTCTATACATTATAAGCCTGACAGGGGTAGTATTTATTGCATGGCTGTTGTATTGAATTGCATAATTTTGTGCTGAATGTCCCAGTTATGTCCACCCACTGTATGTCTACTTCTAGTGACATCGCCAACAATGTGAAAGGGTTTGCAAATTACTTCTTCACAAGGCAAAATAAAAAATAACAAGTGATTGCATATTGATTACTGCCAACTGGAACAATTAGAGGAAGGCATCTTGTCCCTGATCTTTCTACAATGTGCTTGAAACTCATTGTGACTTGCAGAGATAAGGCCACCCTTTGACTCTTTTCAAGGGATCATATAGGATTTGAAAAGAGGATGAGGTCACTGGATATTTTGCACTCCAGACCCATTAAAAGGTAAGAATGCTGTGAGACATGCATTGAAGTGTGCCTGGACAGAGGAAAATGTCAAAAGTTTTCCACATCAAATCAGCACACAAAGGAAGTCTGGAGAAGTAATTATTTGCAGTGAATGGCCACATATCTGAAGGCTTGACAAAGAATGGCCTGAATGATGCTCATATCCAGTGCCTCAAAGAGATCCACCTGTGTTTTGTTCAAACAATCCCCACCTGGATAATAAAAAGCAGGCTGACATATTGTCAGCTGTCATTGTAAGTCAACGAGGGAAGACATGTTGCTTACTAAGAGACAAAACCGAAAGCTCTCAAATATTGCAAAAATCAAGGGTACACACTGAGGGATAAAAGCAGGTAATGGAATTTCACTCTTCTATTGGTTAGGGACACATCATGAATCAAATCATTTGTAGTTTCTATCTCCTTTTTCTTCCATTTTTTTTCATCTATTGTGTGTGTGCCTTGTTCAATATCTAATTATTTTACCAAAACAGATAAAAAGTAGGCCTTGGAAGATGGGACACCATTTTGAGGGGAGAAAAGGGGATAAAAGGTATGTTTGGATTTTCTAGTTATTCAGCATTAAAGTACTCACAAGTGGACAATTCAGAAGAAGCTTTTTTAACGATATTGAATCTGAATGCATTTTAAGAGCAATATCTATTAAGGGTCTTATTTTCTACACTGTACACAACTTTGAAATTGACATTATTTATCATACCGTAAAGCCTTCAAAGTGAATGAGTGTTTTAATTTGGTGAGTAGTGCGCTATGCCCAATGTTTATGGTTTCATGTCAAAGAAAATGGCAGAGTGCTAATGGTAGGCCATGTTCCCAGAGGAAGCACTCCACCAACTCAGACACAAATGGACATGTATTAATGTCAATTAGTACAACGGTCAAATCAGCTAGTAAACTGCATCTTTACAGTTTCCAGAAGTCAGACACAGAAGAAGGGGCTCTTCATGAAGTGAGTCCTTTAACCTGTCAGTGGCCCCATGTTTTATTTTGTTTCTGAAAATTGGTTAAATAGATGTTAACCTAAAGCTATTACAGTAAGGTCAGTGAGGAGCCAGGTTCATTATATTTTCGAGCAAAATAGAATATATTGGTGATTGGATGACTACATTTCCAGTTGTTTTTCTTTGCGTGTGGGACTATGTTGTCTTTTTTCCTTTTTTTAATAGGGTTTTCGAGTCTTATTATAGGAAATTGTCTGTTTAATAAGGAAAATAGCTGTAAGATTTTTTTATGGAATGTAGCAAAGACATCTCTCAGTTGAAACTATGGCACCTGAATATATCTGCATTCAATGGTTGCTGGGCTCAGTTAGAAATACGTAAAATACCACAGCTTACAGTGTTACAATGTTAAAAAGCCAAAGCAAAGTACATTTGAGAGTTCATACAAAATAAGCAAAGATCAAGTCAGAAGACAACACGAGTAGGTGCCATTGGTTAAGTTTGAGTCCAATAGGGTGAAAGTGCTATAAAAACAGTAAAAACAGGGTTTTACTTAATAGCTTAAACAGACAGAAATGGTGAAAAGGTGAAAAAAAGTATGTGTGGAAGCATTTAATACAGCTTCTGTCAAGTTTAAGACATACACTTTCTATAAGCCACATGTAAAACAAGAAAGGTTAACCCATTCTCTTAACAGTTAACAGCTGGCCGTTAAATATTACAAGCAATAGTAGAATTTGGGGGATTTCGGGGTACGACCAGCATTGGACGGGTTGAAGGTGGAGGCAGGCGGGGGCTCCGGGCCTGTTCTCTTGGGGCATGGCGGGGCCTCTGATGGAGGCAGGTGAGAAGGACTCTTTCAAACAAAACAAAAACAAACAAAAAATATAAAAACAAATAAACCCACTCCTCAGCGGGCAGACCTCCTCCCATGGGTCTGAAAGTTGCCCACACTAGAAAGTGCCACAGTAAGATTGGCAACGGGCCAGTAGCTGCCTCGGGTTCGGCTGCGGCCCAAGGCACAATCAAAAAAAAATAAATCAAAAAAAAAAAAAAAAATAGTAGCTCTTGTTTCGTCTGTCTCCCGCTGGGGCGCCCGACTGTGCTACTTGGGGCCGGTTTGGGGGACCCCTGTCCTGCCCCCCTGATGCTCTGGTCTGGCCCCGCCCCCTCACTGTGGCGTATGTTGTTGTTGTTGTTGTGGTTGTCATTGTCATGATGTGTTGGTTTATGTTGGGTTGATTATGTGTATGATCTTGCACTGTATTATTGTGTAAGATGTTGTGCTGTATCGCATCAAGCTATATTGTGTGGTGATGTCTCCCATCCCCCTGTGTTATTATATTATATATTGTTTATTTTGTTAATTTTATCTTTTAATTTTAATTTTTTAATTTTTTAAATTTTATTATCTTTTTTATTTATTTATTTACTTATTTATTTATTATTTTCTCTTTTTCTTTCCTCTTCTCTCGCGTTAGTGTCATAGACTGTATATAAATAATGGACGTAGTCACCGTGACGTCACCCATTGGTTTGTGGCCCGTTGGAAGCCTCGAGTTCATCGTTATACTCGTCTCCATCTTGCGTCGCCATCTTGTTTCCGATACGCGGAGCAGACCATATCTGGACTGTGGAGGAGGAGAGGGATCTGATCACTGACTACAGCCTCTCTACACCTCAACCTGACTGAGAGAAGCTGCTGCTAATTCATGTTAGCATTAATTGGAGCATTAACTGGGATGTTAGCTTTGGCTAGCAAAAAAACAAAAACAAAATGTATCTTTCTTACCTCAGAAAACTGAGCAGCGACTCCTTGGAGTGTCTGTTAGTCCAACCAAACGCTGAACAAGACATTTTTACTGAACAAAACGTTCAAATAAACTTTCATTAAGTGAAAATACAGTGAAAGGGTCAAAGTTATGAGACCAAACCGCTAAACGTCCTCTTTTATATCTATATAACGTTATATATAACTTTATTGACACGTTGCCGTGGATACGCTCTGCTTCTCTCCTGGTGACGGCTCGCCTTGTTAGTGACCTGTCAATCAAAGGTAGCCCCGCCCCAAATCATATGATTCTTTATCTTCTATTTTCTTCTAAATGGGGCCATTATTAGAACTATTGACATCAAATTGTCTTGAAGATGATTTTTTACTAGTGATTGAGACCATATTGTTATCCTGAAACATTTTTTGGAGGTAATAAATCAAGTCAGAAGTTTTCAAATTTTGCACTGAAATGAATGGGCAGATTTTTTTTGCAGCCAAATTTAGCGCCCCCTGCTGGAATTTTCGGTGGATTGCAGGCTTAAGGCACTTCCTGGTTGGCCTCCATGCTCAGACACAGAGACTGCCGCCTGGTTAGTGCTTACTGCTTTGTTTGCCTATTTATTTTCATTGTGTTATACATATATGCGAGCCATGTTATATTTATTTATATATATGTTATATCATCTGCCTCTCATCCACATACACACACGCACATACACCTGTGATGCCTCTGTGCACATTGTTGTACATTTGTGTTTTTCTTTGTTGTTGTCTGCGCTGTATGTCTGCTGTCTTTACTTGTGTTCCACATGGTGTAGTGTATTTGTCCCTCATGGCACCTTGTTTGTTACGTCATTTCACCAATAAATAGAAAAAAAAAAGAAACACAATATCTCTCCGCACCTGATACATTCACATTCACAAGATCGCAGTGTAATAATCTATTCCATTTATTTAGAATTTCTTGTGCATAAGGAATGAAATGTGTTACACGTAAGAAACATTAATATTATGACTGAACAAATTCATAATCAAGTTGTAGCCAAGAAGCGAGTACATCAGAAGATAATATCCAGTGTTTTCTTTCCACATTGAGCACAGCAACTTAAGGTGTTGTTGTGGTATGATTTTTCTGGAGGCTGTTTGAGCTATTAAATTTAGCCTTGACAAAGGTCATATGATAAATGCTATCAAAAGGAGAAATTCAGTGATTGGGATGGATTTTTTAAACATTAATTTCATTCCTTGCCCCGGCATGAACTTCACTATGTGGCAGACAACAAAACACAACAAAGGTGTTAAAAATTCAATTTCTGTTCAGAGCCAAGCGATTTCAAAATCATTTCATTTTCAAGCCTCTTTCCCTCTTTCTGTCCGTTAGACTGTTACATCGATACCATCCTTATTTTTGTAAGGTTTATTCCTTCATAAATCTCTGAGATAATAATCCCCACCATTCCTTTGGAAAATCACACCCTACATGCTCACTACAAAAAATACCCATTTGATTGTCAGCCAAGTCACCATTTTTTCAACTTAAAGTCAAGCCAAAAGCTTACAGGATGAAAATACATGAAAATAGGTCCACCATGTGAGCAAAATAGCAATTAAATTTGCTTAATGTATTGGCCACTTGTCTTGGGCACTCTCAGACTTGCAGCTAGGCAGCAGAATGCCCTCTGAAATCTTAGAAACGCCTTACAGTGAAGAAATTGATTAAGAGTTCTTATGTTGGTGCTGAAATGGGTACATGCTTCCCTCCAGCATTGCCTATGATCTGCATTGAAACCATATGGATACAACTGCAATTTAAATCGCAAAATCCTCTTTTAGATAGACAACCTGTGCAGCTGAAAATGAAAAAAGCCTAATCTATCCATTATGTTTCCATGAAGGAGTCCTATGTATGAATGCCAAAAACAGCTGTTTTATTCAGATACATGAACCAAGATTTGTTAAGGTTCCATGTGTAATAAATTACTCTGAAATTCAAGCAAGATGTTGACTCATTACATAATGCAACACATCCACAATGTTCCCCTACTTATCCTTTACATATTAGGGCTTGGGTAACACAAACACATATGCTATAAACTGATCTCAGTGTGATGTTACAGCCTTGAGCTCTAGCTGTGAATACAGGAAATTGACTTGTATCTTTTCATGCAGTATTTGAAAACAAGAAGTTGCTCTGATTCACCTCACTGCATGAGGCGAAAGAGTCGATAAAAGGTGGATAAACTGGCCGTAGGACTTTTGCAGGAGCTGCATCCGTCTCTTATTAAATACCAACAGTGCACACTGTTTAGAGCAGCAACTGCATGCACGGCATTTTACCTACACTTCACAGTACAGTACTTTCCTAGCAGCGTAGTAGGGACTTCAAAGGTAAAGATAAGTCAATCCCCTATCATGTAAATATATGATATATCTGCAATGCACCACAGCTCCATACTGCACCAGATAAATAACAGCATTACATCATCTAGAAGAGAGGTTAATTTATTTACTCTTTAACATGTTGTACATAGGAGTTTCCTTAGATCAGATTTAAACAGTTGTTAGAGAACAGCATCAAACTGTTCATGGGGGATTGTTTACCTAATGCTAAGCTATAAAAATGTTTTTGCAACAGGCTGGTAAACAACCATAAAGTATGAAGCAAAAAGGTCAACACAATCTATCGTTATCTTCCATTAGCCACTCTTACAAACTTTCATTCTTGACATATTTTTATCTCGTCTTTCAAACTGTAAGGCTCTAGGTGACAATGGATTTCTAAAAGGTTTGACCTTGGATTCACACCTTTGAGTGCAGACGGCTCTGGCTGATCCAAATTGCTCTCTGTTCAAAGTCTGATTGGCATTTCAAAAACAGTCCATCGATTTGCCCAGGTTATTTCCTCCAGTGTGACACTCTCCCCAGGCTGTTCCCAGCAGGAAGCTGACTTGCGGCTCAGTGTAAAAGCAGGCAGCATGAGCTGGCTAAAACCATCACGTTACAAGCCACGGTTGAACTAAAACAGCAGTAGTGGACAGGTGCTGACATGACAAAGCTGTAATCAAACACACAGGGTGAGCTGCACATCTATATACTCAACGACCAAGAGCCTTTTCAAAAGAAGAAAAGAATATCAGGAAGATCCAGGATGCCAAAGTCAACATAATGTCAATAAATGCAGTCTTTAGACACCGATGCTTCCCATCCTGTGTGTTTTCAGGAATCCCTGACTGATAATATATCTGCTCTGGCAGTATGGCCTTGGTAGAGACAAAGGTTTCCAAAAATGAGTGATGATGCTGTCTCATCTCCGACAGGATATGGACAACACTTTTCTTTGAAGCCTGGAATCTGTCTTGTCTACCCTTGGTTTTTAGGAGAGAAAAAAATGCTTTGCAATATGGTCATCTTTGTTTACTGGCTGGCTTACAAAAATAGTTAGAACAAGATATGGGCCATTGTGCAACAATGTGCGTCCCACACAATACACATAAGATATTTTTTTGCACCAGTGATAGGGTGTCGCCTGTGTAACAAAAACTGGACCGGACAAGTATACTGAATAGTACCACTAGGTGTTGCACTAGGTGTGGAACATAATGAGACTTACAACTCCAGTCCACTCGCTGGTGGTAATAAACCTTGAAGCTGGTTTGCCAATTTCCAATAAACAGAGGCAAGGTTGAAGCAGCACCACAATATGCAGGACAACTGACACTTGGCATAATGTTACTAACTCTGGCATGTCTAGTTGCCCAAAATATAGAATATCCTTCCGGTAAGCAAACACAATCAGCACTGTGTGTAAGTTTGTACACCGGACAGGACCGGCAACTAGCAGTATGGCCGTAAAGATAGCATATACAGTCATGGAAAAAATTATTAGACCACCCTTTTTCTTCAGTTTCTTGTTCATTGCAATGCCTGGTAGAACTAAAAGTAAATTTGTTTTCCCATGGTTTTCTTGATAATAACCAAAATCATTATCAAGAAAACCATGGAAAATGGCTCAGCTCTTAAATTAAACTCAGGCGTTAAAATTAACAATAAAGGGAAGAAAACGAGGGTGGACTAATCATTTTTTCCATGACCGTACCTCAATAAATTTCATTGAATTGACACACTTTTTTGGGAGCCATGTTCGATGTTTAACCTCTTCCAGTCCACCCCTCCATACCATAGAGGATGTTTAGATGGGTCTGTTGATATTTAGGAGCCGAAAGCAGATAGTCTCTAGTAGGGGTGTGCCATATCGTATCGTTCACGATAATATTGGTATATTTTTTTTATGGTTAAAAAAAATGCATATCATGATATTGGCAACATTCCTACTTCTTGATGTAGTGGCGTAAGGTTGACACTTACACAACTGAATATACCGAGCTGTCCTCCAAACACACTGCTGCATTTTGCATTTCGCTAGCCACGAGCTAACATTAGCTAACAATTAAAGTTGTTTTAATCACAAAAAGCTACTTACTCTCTGTCGCTAAACACATGCAGCTTTCAAAATAAGAGCACAGTGTGTTAAGAGAATCCACCACAGAACTTACAAGAAGACTGTCAAAATAAGATGCCTTAAATAAAACATACAAGAACCTTTATTCTCCTTTACAAAATGTCATTAAAATATGCCCCCGGAACCCCTAAATGGTTATTTTAATTATTTTCTCATACTCAAGAGTCAAGAGTACATTTTTTTGTATTTGGCAACTGTTGAGATTTGCACTTCACACTACATTTTAGATTTTTATTTATTTATACAGACTAAAAAAAATCATATTTTCTATATATTTTTAAGTATTTGGTAATATCGTCAAGAATATCGTTATCGCAAAAATAGCCTGAAATATTGTGATATTCTTTTAGGGCCATATCGCCCACCCCTAGTCTCTAGTTCTTGTTTGTAAAGTTTCATGAAACTAGAGGTCAGAACAGGTCACAGCAAGGTCAAGTTTCAAAAAATGCTCTCACTACAACAATATGAGGACTATGAGGACTAATTAACACAAATACAATTGAGCTCATATAATTCACAAGAGCCTCAGCTTTCAAGTCATATGGTTATTGCCCTAAACTGCATTGGGTTAGCACAGGGATTCCCAAAGTGTGGTGCGTGGACCCCTGGGGGTGCGTGAGCTGCTGCTAGGGGGTGCGCGAGATGAAAAATGTAATGGCGGTCTGATAATTACACAATTACATTTTTTTCCCCCACACAATAAAGACGTGTTATTAATTAATTAATAAATACAGGCTATTCAATTTTTTGTTAATTTTTGCATCTAATTTGGTCATTTTTGCCTCTATTTTTTGGTTGTTTGGTAATTTTTACATGTATTTTTGGTCAATTTGTGTCTATTTTGATAATTTTGTGTCATCTTTGGTCATTTTTGCATCTATTTTTGGTTGTTTTTGATCTTATAATGAAGCGTAGAAGAAGTTATCATCTTGTTCTAGTGTCATTTTTCCAACCTGTGTTATGATGACGGGGTTGTGTTCACTCCACGCTCGTTGAAATTTGCTGCAATTTTTGTTCAACGCAGCTCAAAATATTATCACATTTTCCCAACTGATCTGCTTTCTGCCTCTGATCCTGAGCCTGTCATCATCCTCCACCTTTAATATGGCTATAAAAAATCTTATTGCATTTTGTTTTTGAAGGTGTGGGGGATTGGGGGTGCGTCAATCCAGTTGGGACATAGAAGGGGGTGCACGGCTAAAAAAGTTTGGGAACCGCTGGGTTAGCATAAAGTGGGCATATCTGTAATGAGGGAGACTTGTTGGTACCCCGAGAACCCATTTGGAGAAATCTGGAGCGCTATTTAGCTCGCTATCTGACTAACTGCATATACATTTTTATATGCCCACTGCTTTTATTGTAGGATACTTATCTAAAGCAATTCAAATCATATGCTATTGCCTCTCAGTATTTTGGAATCTAAAGGGTGTCCACATTTGTCCTCCTGTGCCCTGTGATTGCCTCCAACAAGGGCAGACCAAAAAGAAGCATTTACCTGGAGTTTGAGTTTCCAGAATGCTGTGTTGAAATCCAGACCCAAATGAACCCTTCATCCACATCTCTTCACAGTAAAGCCGCTGGCCTGACAAAAATATTTAGCCCTGCCACTCTCTCGATATTGGATATGTCACCCTCCATTGCCTGTACCATGGACCAATGTCAAACTCATTTTGCCTGTGGTGATTTTCTGTACCATGAACAGCACAATAGCTTTCAAGGAGATGATGCTATCCATGAGGAGACTTTTTGTTACAAAAAAAAGGTAAATACATGGTTGTTTCAAATGGTACAATCTCGAAAACTGCAATGATGCAGAGATGTGAAGTGGCATGTTAACTCAGAATCAAAATATATGAATTGCTTCACATACAAACAGGAAGCTGCTCACTGCATTGTTCAAGTCAAGTAATGCCTGATCTTTTTTTTTCTGATTAGACATCTCAACTAGACTGTGGGTGTCCAAAGACCAGGACTGATTTGCATCCCCCTCACTTTATGTTAAGACTATTAATTACTAATAACTATTCATTTTTATTGGTATATTAAGTTTGTTGACCTTGCATAATTCCCAGCACATCATCACCCTAAATCGACTACAAATACCTGTGTGGGAGTGTAGAGCCTGTCAAAAAGCAATTTAACATGCACTGAAACGTCTTTTCATCTTTATACCAATTATCAGTTTCTTAATTATTTAGCCAAAAGTGTTTCCCAATTATCCATTTTCTATTTGCCTACACTATTATCCTTTCAGCATTACCAGTGGAAAAACTCAAGGCCCATGTAGCCAAGCTGGCAAGACACAAGGACTGACAGGCAGAAGGAGGAGGGAATTACACCGCCAACACAGTGACAACCAATTTGGCAAAACAACCACTGCCTGGCTGCTGCAATATGATATTTCACCAAGGGAAGGGAACTTTACATGAAATGTCAGGGCAAACATTGACTGTGACAGGCTGACCATTGAGGTAATCCATTACTGGTCTCTGATAATGGTGCCACTCATGGAGGCTCCAGAATTTCTCTTCGAGTCTCCCTCAACACCCTTGGGGTTTGGGGGTGGTGGGATGACTGTGAATGATGTGAGTGATGACTGTGAAGATGAATGACTGTTAGCGGAGCCAAGCCTTAGCCGCAGGGAGCACGCTGAGACTTAATACACCACCTTCAAATATGTCTTCCAAGTCCAAGAGCCAAGATCAACCCATCTGCTTCAGTTATTGTGCCATCAGGTGCAGCATTGTTATAAAGGCGTCTCTAGAGGGATGTGGAAATTGACTGTAATTTCATAGTTAATACCTAGTTATGTAAAGATATAGACAGCCTGGAAACACTGTAATAAGAAATTCATAGAGCACTGTTTGGAATAGTCATTAAACTTAAACCGATTTATTCAGATGGAACTAAATAAACTGAGATAGTGAATTTAAATTAGGTCATCTATTGAATATAGCACCAGAAGCATGATGTCGCTTCTCTCACCATTATGCATTCATACAGAGTTTTTCTGTAATTTCAATAGATGAAACAAATCAAGAACGAATTAAGCATGACGCTTTAAAAGCATTGGCTACACTACTGCAGAAACTGCAGCTTCAGAGGTGGCCAAGCAATCTATTACAATGGCTATTACACATGCTGACTTAATGAAATATATGAAATCCAACTTCCAAATTTTCAAATTCTTGAAATAAAAATGGAATGACTATTAATATTATTATACTCTTAAGTGTTATCCTCCCTTTGCGTGTGATTCAAATAAGTCAAATGACAGAATAGGTCATTTTGCAATTAATAAGGTGAAATGAAAAAATAGCCACAGGTAGCTCAGTGGTCAATAAAGAGCAACTGAGCAGGATGCTGTATTTGAGGTAATGTCATCTGACTGAGGTTAAAAATGTGAACATATAGGCTATTCCAACTGTTTAAAGCTTACAGTTGGCCTTGTCTGTTAGAAAAGCATATTAAATATTTTCATTAGGCAAAAATGTAGTATCTGTAAGATAACCCTAACCCTAGTTTTGCTCAGCATCTCAACTCAAACTAGGCAGCGCTAATCAAATATGAATCAAGATTCTGTTACTAGGTTGCCATTTTCTCGACCCACATATTTTAATCATCGTCATTTTACCTGAAATTTGAGAACATTTGTGACCCAACTGTCATATTTGTCCTGCTGTAAAACCAAATTGCATGTGTCACTCAACACTATGTCAAATACTTCATTGTTCCAATTGGTTGGGGGTCACTTCACACTGTTCTGATTGGTTGTAAGCCTATTCAGAGGCCTTCTGTCTCCACCCACTGATCTGAGAAGTCCCAGACAAATCCAGACACATTTGCGAATTAGTCTGGAGGTGCCCGACTAATTGTGACTCAGTTAAATTTTATGCACATAATCATTTAATAAAATATGAGATATTTTATATGTTAAACTGCCAAACAAGTAGTTTGGCAGGCTCCACCTCTACTAGCTACAACATTAAATGCAACTATTTTCTGCTCCTCTTACTTCTATATATGCAGTTGCAGTTTGTTGATAATACTTGTGTTCTATTACTTAAATGATTCTGAGTGCAGGTCTTTTATTTGGATTCGACACTGTAGCACTGCTACATTTACTTCATTAAAAATCTGAATACTTCTTCCAACACTGAGTTTTTTTGTATTTTTAATTTTCCAGAACTCATACATAGTTCAAGACATGATTGTTCATCAAGCATTCATTACAGAACAATTCAATACATTCATGGAACAAATCATTAAGTTATGAAGGGATGAAAAAATATACATCTATGTGCTGCAACCAACTGGAAAAAGTATTGCAGTTCATTAGTTATAAATGACACTAGCTGTCTGGCTGGTTGGTTTGTGTGTCCCTCAGGGAAAAAAAATATTACATCCAATAATCTCTGATCCTGCCTTGGGCTTACATATAACAAGTAAAATAAGCATTTCTTTTTGTTGAGCTCATTGCTCATGCAAAAGGAGGCCTCACAATTCCATACAGAACAAGTCATGGGAAGAGTGAAACATGGCTGAACTTATCTGTAATCTGGGAGCATGCACTATTCACTGTCCACAAGCATCAACAATTTATTATTTCCCTGGAGCGATCCTGTGTACGTGGAGCTGATTAGCAAGCTACAGTATGTTCTCTTACATCATTATTAATGGAAGTACAAAAACATTGTGGGAATATACTGAAGTGAATAAATACACATTTACTTATTCTTCACCACAGGCTTACTGCTGGATGAGACCATTACAAGGAAATAACCAGAGCATCTTACACAGCCCACAGAAAGCTTGCAACACATCAATCCATTTACTCTTGATGCATAAACAAGTTAATTTCCTTCCCTACAGAGCAAGTTGAGCTGTCAAGATGCTCCTCAAACAAGGATTTACATGCCTGCACTATGGAAGGGCCTGCATGCATGCAGGTGCTCCTCCCTTTCCTTTTAACAAGCTTCATTCACTCGGTGGATAATATCTGTGAATTTTTTACCACATTCGAGTAAGCAGGCTGCAAGTGCCTTGACTGACAATAAATATGGGACAGGTAGGGAGAAGTGAGAGCCACAGAAAGAGGAGAACTTGTCTGAGCATAAATGCAAAGTTGCCCACTACTGTAGTTCCCCTTATCAGTATTCTGGGTCACTCTGAGATACTCAGATTTATTTATTTCATTCTGTCTCTCACTTCACTTTTCGCGATTCAAAATCCCACCCAACCACTATGAAGGGAAGACAGAGTGCTGATGTTGAGTGAGACAGAGGGGAGGGGACAGGAAAAAAGTGGAGGGAGTATAAGATGAGGAGAAACCAGAGGAGTGTTGGGAGGGGGAGTTCCAAGATGTCTTCTGATGTGTCTTGGGCAAGGGAAGACGTACAGAGTGTTAAAGTGCCACAAAAGCGCCTAAAAATTCTGGACTGAGCTGCCAAGCAAATCCTTTTTATTCCCCGAGCACAACAGCCATCTTGGAAGAAAAGTGTTTCATTCCTGCACATTTTCTGCCACGGGCTATTGGACGAACTAGCAACCAATACATTGTAAAGTGCCACAGGAAGCTTGGGTGAGGAAGGTTAATGAACCCACCTTTTCCATCATCCCAGTGGGCGTTTTTATGGGAGAAAAATTAATTACTTGTGACAAATACATTGGTGCTTGGACTGCCATTTCTGCCAGCCGGCCTGTGAACAAAAACATTTTTCCAATGCAGTTATATTAGCCATGCACTTGCCTAATCAGTGCCCGATGCAGAAAGTCATGTCAACACAGACAAAAGACGAATAGCGAAAGAAGCATCCCTAGACTCGCTGACAAAACATGACAGCCCATAAAAAATGCAAAGTTCACAAGCTTTGACACTGATGGCATGCTGTTTCCAGAATAAAACACTGTACACTCTCTGCCATTATGCCTCTACTCTCTGGGGGAACAGCCATGTGGAATGACAGACATTTGTCCTTTTGAGAAGTACACAGCTCAACCATCTTCCGTCCCTGGCATCCTAACATAGGGAGAGCTGCAGAGCTTGAGGATGTCTTTTTTTTTTTTTTTTACGCAGTGCAGCAAGATGCTTGAAAATGGTAATTAAATAATTTGCTCCCGTCTCTCCCACAAGCATTGCCGTGATTAAAATGACATGTTTTAGTATCCCCCGTTAGCAGCATATTGACCCCATTAATCATGCTGCTAAACGCCGTTTCCTTTTTCCGGATTGGTCAGTCTGATGAACTGTTCATCGGTTTCATGTGTTGGAGTGTGCCAGGGTCTGAACTGGAATTATTAAGCTAATAAAGAATATGGAGTTTTAATAATTAAGATCATGCTGGCTTATGATTGCATTCATAGTTCCTGGCAGACACCATGGAGACACGATATTGCATATAAATGATGCATTAGCTGTATGACTAAATAAATATAAAACAAAATGTTTAAAGATCATCTGACACCCAAGGAAACTGCTTTAAACTATATGAAGTGCTGCCTACAAAATAAGGTTAACCGTCTCTGTTCTCTTTGATGATCAGCCCACTGTCTATCAAAACCCTTGTGCTTCAGTATGCGCACATGGCCCAGCTCACCTTAAATCCTTTGAGCTGGCCAAAGAGAAGTGTCCCTGAAGGAGAGCAGTAATCCTCACACGTGATTCATACCTTTGTATAATCCTGGGAGAGAAAAGCAGGAAGAGGGGGAGAGATATGAGCCAAGAAAGAGAGGTACGAGAAGGTGAAGAACTTAATGTGGGTGTCAAATCAAAATAAAGCAAAGGAGGTAATTCAGCAAGGCTTTGGACACTACTGTCATTGAAAGCGTTGAAGTATAGCCACAGCAAGACAATTAAATAGCTATCCATTTCCTCTAATGGTCGCATTTGGTGGAGGAATGACAAATTAGAATCCAATGAAGTTGTACTTATTATAGCTGGATGCTTGCCTTTAATGTCTGTGCGGTGCCACCCTGAACTCACAGACAAATTACCCAGAACATCATAGCGATTAATTATTTATTACGTGATACTGGATGACGGACACCTTTAGTTGAAAGTTTCCCCAAGCAAAAGAGTAAAACTTTGAAAATGTCAACTGACTTAAAGCCTCAATTCCAGGTTTTTGTTTGGTTAAGTAAAAATGTAACACCCAATCTGACATTAACACCCAAGATAGACAATTATGAGCACAGAAATCATTTTCAATTGTTTTAACATTGCCTAGTAATAGCTGTAGACTTGTCTGACTGAACAATAAAGCTACCACCAGTGACAACATTAGAATTTTACAAAGACAGCAACTGAGAGCATGTTTATCTGTATTATTTCACTTCAATCATCACCACAGCTTCTACACAAATAAAGCTCACGGTTGGTGGAGTTATAATACAATATGGTGCAGCACAATATACTGTAAGGGCATTTGGCATTCATGTTTATTGCTAGATAGAAAGGAATTGCCATGTCTGATCTACTCCAAATATCAAGGTGGTGACACTAAAAGTAAACAGTATTAAATAGAAAAAAAACATTGTTTTTTTTTCTCCCCACCCTTTAGAAGGCATCCATCTGCCAGTAGAGATGTCAAAGGACTAAATTAGCCTATAATTTCATTGCCTGTGCGTCAAAGAAACAATCAAAAAATGCATTCAAATGTACAATTTAATCAATCCACTTACCGTCTAGGTGGCCTGTTGGGAACCGCACTTAATTGACACTATTTGTGCAGGAATACTAAATAAGCAGTGGCATAGATTGCCTTTAAAGCTCTTAGTGGGACATGCATAATTATGGAAACACAGACACAGATGCTCTGGGTGATATGATGGCATCAGAAGGCTCACTTAATTTAATGCAGGCACATCATTTGTCCTATGGGAGCTTTATCCTAATACAGGAGCTTATTGCAGATTTAGTTAGATACTAATTTCAGTCATCACTCACATAAAGGACACTGCCAGTATTGTTGCAGCATAAAATGTATAGGACATTTATAAAGGTTCAGAGTGGTATATTCAATTTGTTCCCAGAATGATGAAGGACATGTCCTACCAGTAAGGATCATAAAAAAGGAAACATTTTATGTAGGTATTCTATATATAAACTTGCCGTTCCATTACATTTAAAAAAACAACAATTTATCACTAAAGAATTTGCACATCACATGTAATTATTATATAGTTTATCCCCTCTGTATACTACAGAAAAGTTTAAAAAAATCTTAAAATGGCAACTATAATATTTTGATTTGTACATTTTGGATAATTTTAAAAAGAGGTGCCAGAAAAAGAGTTGTTTTTTCCTCTAAGATATGATAACACCTGGAAATGCTTAAGTCGACTTTCTACCCAGAAGGCCATTTGTTGCCTTAAATTGCTCCCAAGACAAGGCCATTTGGCTCACTCATGTATGATCTACTTGAAATGGTGTATTGTCAAAGGCTTGGGAGACTTGTCTTGGTTAGCCTCTCCAGGGCACGAGAATACCACAACTGTCCATGCTATCAGTTATAAATGAATAGCTGCAGTTCTGAATTGAAATGGGTCTTGGTAAGCTTTGGGGTCATTACTTTAAGTTAGATGGAAGAAAGGGGATTTTGCCTTAAAGTCATATCTCAAGAGAGAATGTAAGGTCATGGCAGTGTGTTGTAGGGAAGGGCTGTGTATTGTAGGATCATGGATCATGTAGAACACTGACTGATTAACACTAGTTCATGTGTTGATGACAGAGTCAACCAGCAGGTTGTCTCAAACAAATGGACCGTGCAAAAATGATATTTTTTGTATCTTTGTTATTCTTTTTGTAATTTGACAACTTATGTAAGTTATTATTTGACAATAATGTAAGTTAGCACAACAAAGGAAGCCAGTTGTCTGCTCAAAAACAAGTTTGTGAGTTGTTGTTACTTATATCTTTAAGTTGGGGTTCACAACAAGGGACAATAGTTCTGCTAACTCTTATTTCTTTGTTGTGAAATGCGGGAAAGCGGTGAAATTCGGTCATTAGCAAAAGCTAGCGGCTAACTGATGCTAGCGGCGCTGCTTGTTACAGTTACAAGAGTAGCCATTAGCGTATCAATGCTAACTCAAAATTGTGGTCACAACCTTAGCTGACATGTCATAGCGGCGTTACAATCGTTCCAATTCAGCACATTGCAGAAGTTAGGATTATAAGTTATTACAATGTAGTACAACTTACAGTTGAGTTGACAAAAATCTGAATTCAGAGTTGAGCAAACTCAAAAACAAAACTTGAAATATTTAGTTTAATTGTCCAACTTAAAATTTTATCTAAGTTTGTTGCCTTGAAATTTTGAGTTCACCCAACTTTTCTTTTTTTGCAGTGCAAAAGTTCACTTGTCAATATCAAAATATTGAGTATGCTTCCAAAGGAGATGTGTAAAGGAAAGCGAAGCCCCAAGATACATTATGAGAAAGACATCATATCTCAATTGTTTGGTATGCAGCCAGCACTATTATCAATGCACTTCAGCAAAAATTGGAGAAATATTGTGGCAACCAGCTGCTTATTTGATTCAGCCACTCTGGATCCTGACAAGTGGCTTGAGCTTTTGATTTCAATATGTGAAAATACAAAAATGTAGTGAAAGGTGTCACTACCGGTGTACATGCTCGGTTTTGAACATTGGCACTGTCAAACGGGAGCAGTGTGACCTGACAAGCCTAGGGAGCTGATGAAAAAGGGTATGTTTGTTCAATGCAATAGCCTGAATGAAAATATAAGGAAAAGGCTGAGGGTAAAAGTCTGAGTAGCAAATGTACCACTTAACCCTTTGATGCACAACATATTGACACCCCTTCTAATGCACAATATGGGTCAAAGATGATCGCATTCATTCCCCATGTTATTTAATGCTGCTGTGTGTTTCTGTGCTCTATCTTTTGATATCAACTTATTTTATGATTGAATATTCCAAGTATTCTTTGAATATCTTGTTTTTTGATAACAACAGATCATTATTTCCATTTTGCCTCTCATACTTTATGAAGAAAAAAAGTGTTTGTATTATTACATAGCTAACTACTTGGCTAAGTAGCTTACTAAGCTAACTAAGCTAACTACTAAGCTAACTACTTGGCTAAGTAGCTTACTAAGCTAACTAGTTAGCTAACTAGTTAGTTAAAAAACGAGTTAGCTAACTAGTTAGCCAAGAAGTTAGCGAAGTAGTTAGCTTAACAAGCTACTTAAATACTTAGCCAAGAAGTTAGCGTAACAAGCTACTTAGCTAAAAAATGGATATGGGTCATTTTTGACCCATGTTGTGCATAAGAAGGGTAGTGACATAAAAAGGGATTTTATTTAAAAAATAATAAAGGAAAACATAAAAATGAGGATGTATGATGATCAAAAACAAACTTATTGAGGAAAACCTGGAATACTGAATGATAAAATAATTTATTGCAAAGATATAGAACATTAAAACTCTGTGGGGTCACTTTAGACCATGTTGTGCATCAAAGGGTTAAGCAGCAAAAAAGCTCTGTATCTGGACCTATAAATGAGAATCATTTCACTGTATTGCACTTTTTTTTACAATCAAACAATTTTAGCCTGAATATAGCCGTTTGTCATAATACAAAATCCATTCAAAACCACACAGGACAGCATTACATCATTATCTCAAGAAAAAGGCAAATAAAACAGCTTGTATCTTCCCAAAATTAAAAGAAGCTTTAAAAATTGTATTAATCTTGTAATATGTTTGTTATTCAAGAGGAGTTACACAATGTCTGCACAGCTGGCAGAAAGAAATCTGCACATTAGCAGACGAGCAGCAGTGAATTCAGTACTTTGTCTGCATTTACAAAGGATAAGTTCAGAGACAGTAAGTCACCCATGTGTTGGCAGAATCACACGAATACAAAAGTAGTAATGCGTGTAAAACAGAAGGCAACAGTCAGTCAACTTAAGTGTGTATGGCGCAAGTGAACCAAAAGCAGAAATGCAACCTGTGTAAACAGCTGTAATGATTAAAGTAAACATGTATTTGGTATGATGGATTGAAAACTTAAAAACATAGACTAAACTTAGACTGTGTAGTCTTTAAGAAAAATGCATCATAGTATTTTCCTAAAAATTGGGCAATCTGGGTCCTAAATCTTCTATTCTAATACAGGTCCTTTCATATCTTGATAACAATGTATCTAATGATATAGCAGAACATGAAGGACTGGAACACTGTAGTTAAGTTAGGAACAGTTAAGTAGACTATGTTATACCATAATTGCAAAAATCCTGTGAACATTCCTATGAACAGAAAATACATCTGTCATGCCACCCCGATATTTCATTTTGTTGCTTTATGCATATACTTCTACATTGTCTCTGTAGTGCTGTGACATTTCCACAACATATTCTTAACCATGTATTATTCAAATCAGCATTCAAGTCACTGTATTTTGAGTTATCCTGTTTATGTATATATTTCATATATAAATAGTATACATCTGCAGAACCCAACAATGAATCAGCCTGCTAACGGCTTGCAAGTTACAAAAATGTATAGCCTCCCCTCCGAATGAAGTATTTCATTAGGAATAACTGCCATTAAGTCTGACATTTGCACAAGCAGACCCTCAGCATAAAAATCTACTATATTACAAACCGGCTTTTTCTCCCTCTCAATCTGTGTGACAGTTCAATTTCCTGTGCAAAGCTTTAATTTGGAGCATCCTCTCTAGACTGTATCTGGAATTTAGATCTTACAAGGTCATCCAGGCATACAGAAGAAAGGGCCACCGTGCAGATATTCATCTGCAATGTGATTTCTTATTTTACCCTTGTGCCACTGCACGCCCAGAGCAGAACAAAGCTTATTTGCAGGGAGTGACTTTTATCTGTATTCTCTTAAAACAGCCAGTGGGCATTTAGTTTTGACAGGTGCTGGTCATAGCAGACAGAGTGATTACACAAAACACTTAAAATATCAAATACCTTAACAGCAGAAACCTCATCCCCTCAATCCCAATGGACCACTTCATACCACTAAGGTGCTGGCAGAGGCAGGCACTGACAACTAAAACCTGTTTTGCAATGCTTATCAAATGAAAAACTTCAACAGTATTGAGAGGCAAAACATGAAGGTCAAACACTGCACAAAAGCAACACAATAAACTCTGTAGTTACATCAACCAAAGAAGCTGAAAAACACATCACTGCATCACACACACACACACACACACACACACACACACACACACACACACAGAAACAGAACTTGTGTTTTATTGATTGAGGAATGCGCTTAAAGTAATTGCCTAAGGTCAATCTAGCCAGATAAACTGTTTTCTTGCTTCATTAAAGGAAACCACAACTTCTCCCTCAGTCATTAAATGTGAGTTATTGACTCCCAGTCCCATGACATTTTGATACAAAAGAAAAGTCCCACAGATTTTAGATAAACTGATTGTGTTTGCTGCCCTTTGTCTTGTAAAAAATGTCTTTATCGGACGTGGTCCCATTTGATTTTGCCACTGAGCGTCTGTAAATGTATTTCTTTTCAAAGATGATGAATGGATTTGACTCGCGCCCTTTAGACCCGTTATGAGTAGCAGCTTCACAGGTATTGGTTTACCTCCGCCGAGGAGGTTAGGATTTTTTTCTTTGTTTGCAGGATTACAGAAAAACTACTGGCCAAGTGCCCTTCTTGTTCATATTTCTTTTGTGCTGCATAAGTCATATTAGTAGAAAATCATTTTTATTATTACTCCAATCTGAACTATCATTAACTTCAAATTTAAAGATCCCCTTCTAAAAATACATTATTCTTACAAATCCTCCAATACAATAGTAAATAAATTACTGGCAATAAGTGACTTCCACTCATTATATGAAAATGAATTTGGGGACCTTGCGTTTGCGTGAGCGAGTTTGTCTGATCACAGTGAACATCATGTCATCTCTTGTCAGACTCAGAGTAACAATGCATTGCATTGTTGTGTATTGCAGTCAGCACTGCAATACACAATTGTAAGAAGAGGAAAAAAAGGCATTGTGTTTACCTCAGTGATGAATTGCCAAAGTCAAGCAAGTCCTAAGTTGATTTTCACGGGTTACAGAAATGAATGGAAATCAATTGCTGCCCTGAAGGTAAGAGAAACACATTCAATAATGTATACCACTATAATATGCCTTGGGAAGCTGTCAGCAATAATCTAAAAGGACATGTCTGTTGACATCAGTTGTGGTGAAATTGGTTAATACATACCAGGAAGCAGCAATTCTGGGGTCTGGGTGGTGCAGGCCTGCCAAAAAACGACAATATTTGAAAAAGTTCAAAATAAACTTATTTGCACATTGTCTTCATAAACAACATTCAGATTTCTATCGGTCATGCTACAGTACATTGATGACAACTTTATCTCAATCAAAATTTCAATTTAAAGAGCTGAATAAAATCTTCAATGGACGTCACACTTTATATACCACATTCAGTCACCCGTCATTGCACAGCCACTGTGAGAGCTTTTACAATGCAAAAATTACAGTACAGGATTATCAAAATGAATAGCACCTCTAGAATCATCAGCTCATCTGTGACGCTCTTGATTTGGATTCACTGCATCATGAATGTATAACACTCAAGGTTAAACTTTAAGGATTTCAAAAAAAGTTAACACATTGAAATGTAAATTAAAAAGGATGCGATCTCCTCTTTCCCCTCTCTCTTTTACTATTATTTATGTATTTTATCTGTTATGTTTATGCGGTCAGTTTATTCATTTTATACAGACTGTGTCTAAATATCTAAATATTGTATAGTCTATTTAGTTTCGTTTTATGTGACCGTTGTTTGTTCTTAAAATTATACAATTTAAATCCAAGGATGTGTACAACATGTTTAATGTCGACACCAATGTACCCTGATGTAGGTATGTCCCTATGGTTTTTTTTGTATACACATCAATAAAAATATGAAACACAAAAAGGATGCGATAATTTGCAGATTGGCATATATTTGATTGAAAAACATTACTCTAATTTACCAGCTTAAAGAAATGCTACCTTTTCTCAAATGTGGTACCCATACTTGCAAACTAAAATAAAAACACAATTAATTTTTCTTGCTTGAATTTCTGACTTTACATCATTCATTGTACTATTTGTATTTTAAATTCACACTAAACAGACCTGCTTGGAATTTATAACATTTGACTCACCATGTTGTTTTAGAGAGCCATTGATTGAAATTAAGCCAATTAAGAATGTACAAGCAGAGTCAGGCAATTAGTGATTTGAATGCTTTGTTCAAAGCCTCGAATCAAACTACTTAATCATTGCACAAATCCTCAGACTCTCAGAAACAGCCCTCTCATGTGCAGCATGCAATTGCAGACTGAGACCAAAATGTCTTCTCCTGTGGTTACAGTGAAATCTGAGCTTGTTTGCATCGTGTAATAACATGCAATTTAATTTCAATACAATTATTCCCTGAATATAAAAATGTGATACCACATATATAAAAAATAAAACTCCTACATGGATTTAAATGTTAACTGGTTTGCCTCTATTTTCCATAGAGTATCTCTGCTTCTCCAGTAAACCCAGACTCAACACTGCTGCTCAGCGACCCAATTAGAAAACATGGCACTTTACAACTTCATCATTTATATCTAACTGTGTACCGCTACGTGCTAGCATCCGTGATATAACCCGGTGTTGATATTAGCATCCAGCCATATCCGGCCCCTGTGATGAAAGCAGATGTGTACACATTAGTGAGAGCATCCCTTTAGGAGATCTCATTAAATTGCTGGATCACAGCAGTGTCCAATCAACAGTATCCACAGAGAATCCAGAGGAATATATTTTTATTATCTTGCAGGGGCTGCATATAGAGATTTTTGTTTTTGTTTTTTCACGCTCTAAATGTTTCCATGCCGTCGAAACACAGGCCTTTCACAATAGAAAGCCTTATCGGGGTCTCAATAGCATATTTTTGAAAGAACACTGATTATAATCAAGCAAGGTCAAGAGATTAATGGATCAGTGAGCTCATTAGAACCACACACAGTGATCCTGTGAACTAACATCAAGCAGCTGTATACTTCCGTCTTCTTTGCGTTCAACCCAAATAATAATAAAAAGGGAAAATATCTGCAGTTTGGAAATGTAAAGAAAAAAGAAAGTGAAGGTTTTAAGATGCTGGTGGTGCATCTGGGACCAGCGCACCTTCCCTGCCGTGACACTATCACCAGAGTCAATCTACAATATGCTGATTCTATCATAATAAAGAAAATTGGCTCAATCCCCGAGGAGAGGGGCCCTAATAGAAAATAATTCTGCCCTTGAAACACTCTGGGCCTGGCTTTGATTAGATGATGCTATCTTTGTTTAGACTTGAGCATCTGGGGCAGGACCATGTGTTCATATATTTAATTAAAATACCATTGCCTGCACTGACAAAGGGTACTTATCTCATCAAAGTGTTCACCCTGGATTTTTCCTCTTAATTCAAAAGATTATCTTTGTTGATTGGCCATAGAGGTGGGATGGATGGGGGCAATGGTATGGAATCTATTGGCTTGTCAGAATACTGGCTCGTCTGCTGTCCACCTTGACTGCAAGCCAGACATCATCACTGGATGCCATCTGGCTCAGCGACAGAACTATTTTACCTTTATCGCCGCATTTTTATCATTCATCTAGAGGTGTGTGAGAGCATAATTACAGTGCCATTATGGTTGTCACAACCTTGCAACACAAAATTTGTATCGCTGACCCTCCAAAAATGACCTTTGTATGCTTCGACAACAAGCTCCCGTTACTACTGATACACTGTAAAAAGAGATAAACAATAGCTGCTCAATAAAATTGAGGCAACAGATTTCACGCAATATTATTAATTAAATCTAATTACTTTACAAGTTGAGTTAATAACAACATAACAGGAAATGCCTGTCAATTAAAAACGGACTAATTCTATTGTGTTGGATTGATTCAAAATTCTTGATTTAGAATTACATACACATAAAGATTATGTTTAATGTGATTCTATCTCAAACATTTTTATATTAAAGTTACTTAAACAACTGCCTCAAAATCAAGGATGCATTTATATTTAATAAATTTTCTCAAATATATTAAGTAAAATGAAATGACTACAGAATAATCTATTACACTGCAAGCTTCCATTACTACTGATACACTTTGAGTAGCATATTAACTGTGGCACACATGATTCTGTATTCTGTACCTACATTCATTTCTAAGTGGGGTTGCCATTATGATTAATCTGCCGATTGTTATTTACTCTATGATTTTCTCAATGTATTTATGATTCAAATGTCAGACAATAGTAGATTATGTGCGATATAATTTCCCAAAGCCCTAGAAGACATATTAAAATGTCTTCCTTTATTTGATAAATAGTCCAAAGTCAAAGAAAAGCATTAATCCTCACAACTGAGATGCTGAATGTAAGGAATCTTTGCTTGAAAAAATAGCTTAAACAAATTACTGATAAACAGAAAAGTTGCAGCTTAATGTTCTGTTAACAGACCAATCGATATAAAGGGACTGAATGGGCAGTTTGGAGATGCAGGCAGCAGTGGCGGTTCTTCACAGGGGCCTCCAGGGGCCACTGCCCCTGTGAAGAAGCCCTTGGCCCCTGCTGTGGCCCCTGTGTCAAATTAATAATAAAATGATCAATTTATAACGATTAGAGGTGGAACAATTCTTACCTATTTTTTGTTCAAACAATATCTCATTGTACACAAAAGGAAACCAGAATGTGTACATTGTATAATAGTTTAATTGTGCAATAAAAGCTTGTGTATATATATATATATATATATATATATAAAAAGGATTATTCTCACTGTACTGCGCTTTCAAAATAATAAAAGTAATTGTGCATGAAAATGAGAAATGTAATTGTCTTACAAAAATAGTTGTTATTGTTGGTAAGTCTCATTGTTTCAATCAATGTATTTGTATCTTCCAAATATAATAAAATGTCTTATATCATTTTTACATAAGCTAAAATAAAGGTTTTGAATGCTTAAATATCATCTTTGCTGTTTTTTTAATGTGCCCCTCTGATTAAACACTGGCCCCCGCTTGGCCCCCACAGTTAATCTGGTCTAGAACCGCCACTGGCAAGCAGGAGTAACGCCAAGGATGCTAAACAATGTATACTTGCGGACACGGGCAGACAGCCTTTTTCAATCAGAAATGCATATATATGCTCTCTTCAAAACCTCCACACTCCATTGACAAAAACAGTAATTTTTACTTGACCTTGTTTGTGTCATTGTGTGACTTTAGGGAAGTCTAACTACCGCTTAAAAACACCAAAGTCAAACATGGTGAAAATATTCTAAATATAGCGTACACTTAAACTGATGAATTTTGTTTGGAGGTGGCTCAAAGAGATTTTTTTGCTTGGCCTCTGTGCTGTCTGCTTGTCCAAACTGGGGGCTGCTGACCAGCTACCTTATACAACCCCACTTCAAATCTGATCTACTAACTACTATGTTTTAAAGAAAATATTAAGAGTATATTATTAATGTTTAAGTAATGCAAGTTTGTCCTTGAAAAGATAATTAAGTAAATTACATAACTTGAAAACAACTTTTAAATATTAACTGGCTTTTTATATGAAGTGGTTTGAGAAAAAAAATGGTCTAAAAAGAAGAGGTAATTAAAAAATATATCAAGAAACAGTTTAACTTAATACAAACAGTTGTTACTTTTGCTAATGCAAAATGTCGAGTATATAGAGTCTGCTAATACAGTCGATTAACAGTATTCGTATTAGTATAAGTTGATCGCCAGGAAACTAATCAGCAAAAACAAAAACAATTACTGTTGTTGACCAAAATTTTAAGTTGTTGGTTAAAGCAAAAAAATCAAAAAATTCACTTAATTACAGCTTCTCAAATGTGAATATTTTCTGTTTTCTTTTAATCTAGACAAAATAAAATATTAAAAACAATTATTTCTGAGAAATTGTGCTTTTTTTTTCTGACAATAACTTATTGAAAAATAATGCAGCCCAGAAAATTGTATCAAGCGTAATATTGCTGCTAGTTAGATGTAAGATGTAATAAAAAAATATATCAAGAAACAGTTTAACTTAATACAAACAGTTGTTACTTTTGCTAATGCAAAATGTAGAGTATATAGAGTCTGGGAGATGAGGTAAATTATATTTAACCATGTGGTCCAAATATACAAATACAATTACAAAATATAAGGTAAAATCACTCTTTAATCCTTTGTCAGGCGAAGAACCATATTTGGTAACTTCAGTGGATATCCAAAATGGTAATATTTCGAGAAAAAAGTTGCAAATTTACTAGATTAAAATGGCAAATCTACAAGAAAAAAAGTTGCAGATTTAAGAGATTTAAAGTGGCAAACCTGTGCGAAAAAAGTCACAGATTTACGAGAAAAAAGTGGGGGGAAAAGCAACTTTTTTCTTGCAGATTCACCACTTGAAATCTCATAAATCTGTGCATTTTTTTCTCGTAGATTTGCAACTTTAATCTCGTAAACTTTTTTCTCAAAATATTACCCCCCTCTACACATTCCACAGTCCACATTCTGGCTGTATGTATTAACCTCCAATATTCTCTAGGGTTGAAATTTGGAATTTGCAAGTATTTCAATGAGTCCTATTAAGGGTTAAGAACCAATGCAGTTTTTTAAAGGTTAACACGCTGCAACATCTCAACTCATGTCCAGACTGACTGTAAACAAGACGACAGCAGAATTGACCTAAGAGCTTTCAGACCACTGAGAACATACTGGGAATTAAGTAACAGGTGAAGTACATCAACCTGCAGTAGTCTTGCTGGTTATGTATACAGTAGCACACTTCATCTGGTGACCTGCAGTAACACACAATAATTCCCTGGGCGGCCATTACCACTTTCCCGGATAGCATGCTCCTTCTCCTGTGGCCTGTGCTCTGAAAATTACCCTCCAAATTAACTCACAGAGGATCCTCGTGAATGTCACGTAACCTGTTTGCCCGTGGCGTGAGGGGCCCGTTTGTTCTCCCGGGTGAGTAAGTGTTGTGATACTGTCAGGCATTAAAGGGGGATGATGGTTTTCCTGCTTATCCCTTCTGTCGTAAAACAAGGATGTGATGGGACAGGATGAAATGTATTTATGAGGGAGCAAAAGTGACACAGGAAGCTGGGAGTGAGCACAAGATACAGAGTAATGCATGAGGGGAATGCAAAATAATGTCTAAGGATGATGTGTGATTTATCTAAATATATATATACACCAAATAGACAGCAACCACCTAATGAAACCAACTTTTAAGCCACTGAACCACCATTCAAACTCTGCTAATACAGTCGATTAACAGTATTAGTATTAGTATAAGTTGACCAATTAATCGATCGCCAGGAAACTAATCAGCAAAAACAAAAACAATTACTGTTGTTGACCAACATTTTAAGTTGTTGGTTAAAGCAAAAATCCAAAAAATTCACTTAATTACAGCTTCTCAAATGTGAATATTTTCTGTTTTCTTTTAATCTTGTATGATGAACTGAATATGTTTTGATTATGGACCGTTGATCAGACAAAATAAAATATTAAAAACAATTATTTCTGAGAAATTGTGCAATGCTTTTTCTGACAAACTGTAGATCACACTTATCAATTAAAATAACTTATTGAAAAATAATGCAGCCCAGAAAATTGTATCGAGCGTAATATTGCTGCTAGTTACTTGTCATGTCATGTTACTGACAGGCTTGTGTGACTCTTATGAAGACACCTTCAAAATAAAGTGTTACCATATCTTGCTTAAGTCACAAAGGCATGTTAAAAAAATTGCCAAAGTAATTTATTTCTCCTAAGTTACATCATTTATACACACACTGTAAACAATTGTCTTGTAAATTAACAGTAAAATACTGGCAGCAGGGTTGCCAGCATTCTACAGTTCCCTTACTGTTATCTACTTTAAAAACCACATAGTGAATTACAGTAAAATCCTGCATTTCATTGATGTTTACAGTAGACTAAAACACAGTATAGTGCTGAAGTTAGTTGAAATATTGTTGCAGTATACAATGCAGTCATTTTTTGTAAATAGAGCATATTACTGTCTGAAAGCCAATTACTACGAATTAAGCGCTGTCTTCACTGTAACCTCAGTCATTTTAATAAACCATACTGAATGAGTTAGTAAAATAAAATACAGCCATTAAAAATGTGGACAAGAAGAGACTTAGAAAATATCTATATATCATATATTTTATGGGAAATAGCAAGCTACCTACAATTATTGCCCAGAATGCATTGTTTTCTACAGTATAATACCTTTTTAATGGAAAAAAGTATGTAACTGTGGCAATTTGGCTGTTTTCTTACAGCAATCTGTTACAGTGCAGTGTTATTATGCCAATGGCCATCCTTTGTTTCATCCTTTTTGAGTGAAATGATCAATAAATGTCATATGTTAGTGTAAGTTTTTTGTGTTTGAACTTGAAACTTGAAAAAATGTGTCAATTATTTTAACAGGATGACGATATGAAGCGTAAAGCTCACCTGCCTGTCTCGTCCAGGTGTTTTCGGAGCGTCTAGTCTTGTTTGACTTTCAAGTGTGAATTTGTCATTCAGAGTAGACGAGCTCTTCCGACATTTATCACTGAGTTCATTATGTTGTTGTTTTTATGTCACGGAACTATATACAAATACGGTAGCTTTTGGGACCAAAGACATGTCTCTGCACGTTACTTTTTCATCTCGTTCATTTTTCGTCGACGGGACAGACGTTGTTCCATCGTTTCCCTCCCCTTTAAGAAGCGGCGAGTTCATTTTAGTTATTTCCTCCGCAGTTTACTAACATCACTTCTGTTGGTGAAACTTTTTTCACTTGCTACTTTTGGAGCTGACAAACTCGAGCAGTAATGTTTGACAGGTACTAGCATCATTTAGGCTGCAAATACATCCCACAATGCAACACTTTCTTGTACCATCAAACGCACGAGGGCCTGACGTCACATATTTAGCACTACTTTTATTTCTTTTACAGATTTTTTTTTTTTTACATTCTTTATCAATCTTGGCTAAACCAGCATAAACCCCTGGCACTGAATATTTTGTAACTGTTTAAAATGTCTGCCTTGTTCCATGTTTTATGTTGTTTGTATAATATGAACTTCACAAATAATGAATTAAATTATTAAAAAAAGTTACATATTTGCCACATTTCCAAAATGTATGAGCAGGGAAAAAACCCTACTTTATTATTTTTATAATAAGCTGCTAATGGTGTTGTTTTTAATTTAATAATAAAGAATCAACAAATGCCACATTGTATATAATATTAATATTATTAAATGTATATATGTATTCATAAAACTTGTGTCTGAAACTGTGCATCTTCTAACTACTTTTTTTTTCTTTTCTCCCTCAATTTGTTTTCTGCTTTATCCATATAAGCAGGGGTCAGGAACCTTTACTATCAAAAGAGCCATTGTTGGCAAAAGAGAAAAACAATTGGAATGGAGTCACAAAACGTATTTTGAGCCCTACAGTGATGATGAAACAGCCCACATTCTAAATTAGCATACCAAAATGACAAATAGGTAATAATGAGCATTTATTATTATTATTTTGTAAGAATGCAGCGAGGACCCAAGTGCAAATAAGAGGCTGGACACCGAAGATATAACATTTGAGTTGACTAAAAGGTTAAAGCATTTTTTAATGCTTTTTAAAATTAAGAAATAACCTTTTCACTTTGTATCTTCTTTTTTTGTCACAGCCACAGGGAGCCAATGCAGATGGCCTGAAGAGGCTCTGGAGTTACAGAGTCTACCTCTATAAGTAATACTGGGCTGTGTTTTAATACCCTGGGACTGTGTTATGTCCTCTTCTTTTTTCTTATAGAGCCAATACAGAGGTGAAGGTGAAATAATTAGTGTTTGAGTTGGAGACAAATGCATCTTTATTATTTATTAAAAGTTTAACAATCAAATGCTCCTAGATCTTTTTCGGTTGACAGACATGAGTGACACCACCTTTACCTGAGTCCCGCCTCCTGTTAAACTATTGATAAAGGGTCAGCCTAAACAAAAATACAAAAACTGTTTTGCACAAATTTTTGTTTTCATGTAGAAACTCATCGCTCATGATAAAAGCTCATTAGGAAATTAGGTTTTAAGGTCTTACAGCTTATCTGTGTCTGTTTCCCATTGGTGTGTACGACCTTTAACCCTTAATAGGACACTCATTGAAATACTTGCAAATTCAAAATTTCAACCCTAGAGAATATTGAGGATATTACATACAGCCAGAATATGTAAAAAAAAAAAACATGTGAAAATAATATTTTGAGAAAAAAGTTTACGAGATAAAAGTGGCAAATCTACGAGAAAAATGTGCAGATTTATGAGATTTAAAGTGGTGAATCTGCGAGAAAAAAATTGTTTTTTCACTTTTTTCTCGTAAATCTGCAATTTTCTTCGTGCAAATTTGCCACTTTAAATCTCTTACATTTGCAACTTTTTTTCTTGTAGATTCGCCACTTTAATCTAGTAAATTAGCACATTTTTTCTTAATATTACCTGAAGTTACCAAATAGAGTTCTTTGCCTGATAAAGAGTTAAGATGATACCTATCATTTATTGTTATGCCTGATAGAAAAAATATAAGTGTCACTAAGTCCTGTGACTTTCCTTTTTTATCAGGGCAATTAAGTATGTAGAGACCAAGCTTTAATATCTGGAGTGGGCTACTTCCACAGCCTAAAGTCTCAAACACTTTAGGCCCCAAAGTGGCAATCGACAGAATCCCCCATCTATCTTAAATCAATGTTATCTTGACTAAAAAAAAGCAAGAGAGGTATTTTCTTTTATGTGCCAAGCCTGTCAAATTGTCCCAATACACAAAGCTGGAGATGACATTGATTCACCTTTTATTTGGAATTCTGCCAAGCGTTCGGCCATTGATTTTTCACCAGGGGGCCAGATATGAAAAATGTGCCGTTTTTTCAATCTTCTGAGCTGCGCATATACTATTTGTTCACATGGCTTGCAGGTTTCTCTGACCGCTCGCCCTCACTCACATATACATACATGCAGAGTCACATCCTCACACACACCCTACGTGAACACACATATACACAGCTGCTCACCACATGTGTGGACACGGATGGGAGTCATCACTTCTTCAATACCATCTCCTGGACCAGACAGCTCACAAATGGACACTTGTCCTTATCAGCACATCCACAGTGTCTCTACTCCATTTCCCTTCCTGTGCTAAACTGTTCAACAGATCTTTCCTGTGTAATTGGATGTACTGTCATCATGCAAGGCTGGAAAGTAGTGGAAATGAGGCTAACGCTTTATAATAAGGTCCTTAATAATGACCATTAATTAACAAGTAATAAGGCATTGTTCTCGCTTTAGATCCGGTAGTTGCAAAAAGTATAGTTAACTTATAATAGATGAGCAATAAAGTATATTTTAATATCAATAAGCAAACAAAATAAGATTAATAAAGGCATGGCAAAGACATAATGGGTGGGTCATGGGTGTTTGTAATGCCATTATTAACACTTATACAAGCTTATAAGCACACAATAATGTTAATAAGCATTTTGTAAGGACTTACAAGGGCCTTATTACTTGTTAATTAATGGTTATTACAAGGACCTTAATATAAAGCTTTACTGAAATGAGTGTTAAACTTACAAAAGATCACATGCTCTTGAATCAAATAAAGCTCCCAAAAATGTTTAGCACAAAACTGACATCAAAATTGTGTGATTTTAAAAGCTATGTGCCATTGATAACATACCAGATTACATTGATTTTTACAAAGGAGAGAATACAACTTTAACATTCAGTTACATTAAAGATAAAATCAAATACATCAGTCATGGATTAGAAGATGGCAAGACTGGAGAAGTGTTGGAGGAGGGGTGCAGGGATATCGCCCTTAACTGTCAGTAACAAGGATATCTCCAGTCACATGGGTTGTGGAATGAAACAGGTTGCCAGACAGAGCCTCCTCTGGGGCTCCAGATGTGTAGATCTTTCAAACATAAGCATATGCTCCTTTGTCTGATAAAGGGAATAAACAAAGGTATGTTTATCAAATGTTTTTAATCTTTTATAAACTCGAAAATAAATACACAGACTTCTGTGAGTTCCTGTAATATAATTGAATCTACCAGAGCATCTTAAGAGTGTCACACCATATATTGATTATTTCTTTGGGACCTCCAAAGTGCTCTAAGAGCATTGAGCGCTTGTCAACAGTTACTTTGTGGTTAGGGAGGTAAGCAGAAAACCTTTAGCAATTAAGCTTTTCAGTCTGAAGTCTGATGGCCTACCCAGTAAAAATCAATATACACTTGTGCTAGTAAGAAAATATTCTCACTTGAGTAAACAGTGTGAATTAAGGGTACTGCTTCACTTCAAAAAATCATACGCTGACGGCAATCTGTGTTTTTTTATGTGCCAGTAACCATCTGTGTGGCATTAGAACTCTGCAGCACTGCTTATACACCATGGCATTTTCTGCCACGCAAGCATGTTCCTGGGCAGCATCGGGGGCCGGGGTGGCTTATGAGCTTGCGTAACAACTCATTAATAAAGTGGATAGGGGCGAGAGTCACATCTTCAGCACATTTCATGAACTCGCCCCGGTTTGCAAATGCCATTCAAAATGATGCAGCGGTGACAGCTGGAGCGCTTTCTGTCCACCCAAGTCATATCTCTAAGTGAAGATCCATGCTAAAGCATACGGGCCAGAGAGAGAAGCCCCCCTCCTTCATCTTTTGACGCAAGATCCAGGCTGTAATAAGAGGAGCCAAACAACTCTGGCAATTTTTCACAATGACTCAGCCATCAATCACAGTACCAGCTTTGAGAAAATGGGCTAAATTCTCCCTTTCTTCCTGCAATATGTTACAGCGGGATACAGTGAAATACAATAGTCAAGCATGGTGAGAGAGAAAGAATGTGACTGCTAATCACACAGTATTACAATGACTATATTAATATGATGGATTTAAACAATATTGAAGTGTAATATCATTCAGTTATTTTACAGTTTATTGTGCCTTGAATTAAAGTTCTTTCACATTTTCAATGAAGTCCCTTATCTGTGAATGGTTCAAATATTGTGCTTATAAAAGTCACCTGTTCACCATCTAAATTGTTCATTCAATTTTCATAAAATATTGTCAAATGTCTGACCATATTGTAAATAATAACCTGCAATAAAACAGCTGAGTAGCACACAGTTGCCTGAGGAGGCAGGTAAATAGATACTCATGTTGCTCTGAAGTTTAAGTCAGCAGGTATGTGAATACCCAAGCTATAAAAAAGATAAACACATAGTTTCCATGGAATTTGTCTCTATGTTGCTCTCTTTTAAATTATCAAAGCAAAAGTATTAGGGCAATAACATCCTGAATAAGAATCAACAAAGTAACACAAAGAACAATGAAGAAGTGAACTCTGCTATTTAAATGTGTTATAAAGATAACTAAATACTGAACACAAATAGCACTTTGTTTTTTTCATACAGTAAGTTCTAATAAATAAAGCTGTATTGATTGATTCTTTCTACATCTTAGGGGCAGTAAAACAAGCTGTAAACACCACATTGATATTTAATCATCTTAAAAAGTGGTAAACATGTTGCCTATTTACACATCCAGCAGATGCAAAACTCAATTGGAGTGGTCAATGTTCACTCCTTTTAACTTTGTTCTTGTCTCCACCAACTCCTCCCACTCTGTAGCTGCTAAATGCTCCATGATGTTCACAAGCTAGTCAAGCTTAAGCTGAAAAATGGTGAAAATACTATACGATACAAACAACAATTTTTTCACGTGTCATTGTTACCTTTTGTGACCTAATAATACACAACGTACACCGTGGTAGCAACTTGCCAATCACAATGTGGTCATGCCCTGAAGCATACCTTGTTTTGATTTACATAATAAACATCATGCTGGAATGAAGACTTACAACTAGCAAATGAGTTCATAAACTCAATAGAAAATGTTTACTGAGCTAATAAATCAAGGAAGAAGTAGGGTCATTTTCTCATATACTTCTATACAATCAGACTTTTTTTTTTTCAACCAGTGGAGTCGCCCCACTGCTGAAAGAATGCAGGTTTAAGTCACTTTTGCATTAGCTTCACTTTCAGATGCGGAGGTTGAGTTAAAGTCAATTAATTTTGCTAATATTTACAATTTAATTAATTCCCTCTATTGTTGAAGAATATGCTGATTATATTGTGATCATGAGCACTTTATGGTTCATTTGCTATGGCAGAATACAATAAAAAAACTGTAACTGAGTCGGTACTTTATTGGACAGGACATACATACCTCTCTTCATGTCCTTTGCCAGGATGATGAGTAGTGCGGCTGACTTCCTTGTCTCCTGCTTTGCTTATCAAACTCATGTAAAACATACAGTATCTGTAAAGAATTCATTGGTTACACCAGCAATGATATTGAAATATTTATTACAGCTTATGAAATCACTGCTTCTATTGTAAAGCAGACCAGAGCATACAGAGCACATCCACTGTTGCTGGGCCAAAATTTATTTGGCACTAAAATGGACAGAGGGCTAATGAGGGATATTAACTGATAATTAAAAATAAAAAATAGAGATTGATCGTTCCGTCATTTGGAGGTCCTTTGCTGTTATCCATATAAAAGAGTTCCAACACTCAGACAAAACACCAGAACTTTTGTCATAGCTAAGTGATAAATCTTAGTCAGTAATTTATTTGTTGGCAAACAAGTTTCACTGTTACAACAAATATTAGTTATGAGGTCATTCACCTTGGAAACCATTACAAAAAGGAATAAATAAGAAGCCATAATCATAGCCAATAATAAAAACTTATCTGTGCCACTAACCTCACTTGCATCCTCCTTTTTTATTACGGTTTATTTAAACAAATAAATAAATATATTTTCTCCTTGAGGAAGAAAAACAAAAACACTTCCAGTTTTCTCACTCCAAAAGCTTTCTCTTTAATAAGTAAAACAACCATCTTTCTTTTTTGTACAAGTGCCTCGTGCTCATCCTTGTTCGATTTGTTCTCTTTCTGGGAAGCACAAGCGTTTTCTGAATGCCAATAGAGATGCAGAATGCACTTTTGAATGAACCTTTCTGAGGGGCACCTCATGATAAACTTAGACTTATTCTGTCTCATTGACAATCCGTGAATCAGAGCTCTGCTATCTACACAGTAAGAAAAAGGGAAAATAACTCAAACTGAAACAGAAAACAGACTTGAAAGCAAAGATGAATATGAAGCACAAAAATGCCTGCACGATAAGTGTTTTGTTGTGGTATTTCTTGTGTTATTTTGCTTCTATTTAGATGGTCATTTCTTGGAAAGTGATAAAAGAGGAAAACAAAAAAAACAGACTGGTACCAGAAACCCATAAAAGGCCAGCACAACAGAACAAAATTGCTCCTAACCACTACATTTACAGAGACAAAGGGTTTGCTCGGAACAAAAAAAGCATACTATTATGTGCAATGCTAGTTATCTGTACAATTACATAGAAATCTCATAATTCTCTTATTAGTTTTTTTCTCCCTCTTTTAACAACTGTTATTACAGTAAAATGAAAGAAAAAAAGAACAGCTATGCCTGAAAGCATACGATCAATAATTCCTTCATGGTAATTGTTCAAAACGTGTGTTTGTGTTGATTTTTTTTTTTTTTTTTGTCTTTTTTTCATTGAAGGGACACTTCAGCAAACAAAATGTGCTGCAACTCACCAAAGAGGAGGAAAATCTTTCAAAAAGTCAATATAGATACAGAAGTATAATAAAATAGTCCTTTTTTTTTAAATTTCCCATTTATTCTGGTGAAGTCTATAGTTTAGACTTGTATAGTTTGGGGCTATGCAGTTCTCTGAGACCTAAAAATCCTGTGTGAGTAATTGTCTCTTTTCACACTGAGACAAAACACGCCAAACCACACAGGGTCGGAGGGGGATGGACACAACATCAACAGATTCCCGCAATGTTTAACCAAATATAGTCACATATTAGCCCCCATACCTAGCAATCATTATCCTGTTTGTCGTCAGTTACAGCGAGAGTACAGTCGTTTGCTCTGCCTCAGTCTTCGGGACACAGAATAAAAAGAAAGGCTACCACTGCCAACGACTGATGGAACAAGGGGACGTGGGGAAGAGGACTACGGTAATAGGAGGGACACTGGAGGAGCGGGAGGGTGTCAGGCCTATAGGCTAGTGACCAGGTGCGAGGGCTCTGGCTGGGCCTCTTCTGGAGATAGATCCTCTTTGTTTGGGGGTACGATGAAGCCATCGCTGCTGCCCCGCCCTAGGTGGTAGTAGGAGTGCAGCTGATGGAGGTGGTTACGCGAGCCCAAGTTTGGCATGCTCTTGTAGTAAACTTCATCCGAGATGTCCTCTGGGCTCTTGGCGTCCCCGCTGTCCTTGGAGCCGTCAGCAGATTCTGCAGACACGTCGGGGAGGCCGGGCAGCATGGGCATACTGGTGTAGAGGGAGTCTCTCTGGTGGTTGTGGCTGGGTGACGAGCCCTCGTCGTCGGTGTGCTCGTTAGTGAGTAAGGGAAAGAAACTTTCGCTGTTCTCCTGCGGGATCCTCCGTCGAGACGAGGAGGAGGTGGTGGCGGACGTGAAGGGGTGGTGGGCCAGTGGAAGGGGCGGCGGTGCTGATTGGTGGAGGTGATTGTTAAGGGTTTCCACTGCCTGCAGGGACGGGGGTGGTCTTTGAGGCAACAGCGGGGCGTTAGACTCCTCGCGGATTAACTCCAGGCCCAGGCCTTCGTCGTGGTGCGGACCAAAGGTGGAGTGGTCATCCAGGCTCAGCGCCACGTTCATGCCCATCCCCACTCCCAAGCCCATCCCGTAGCCACTGTCCTTGCCACCGTTGCTAACATTATTGACCAGCTTATTCATAAGGTTCCGGTTCTGCTCGGCCGAGCGCTCGTGGGAATTGTTGAGGTAGGAGGGGATATAATTGGAGGTGAGCTCTTTCAGGATCTTCTTTTCCAGGGTGGTCTCCTTGTGGTTATAACCCCGATCAATGATCTGGACGCAGTCACTCATGTACTCAGCGCTGGCGATGCTGTAGCTGTTGCCATGGTTACCATTCAGTGGTAGAGTATCCATGACACTTGTATCCCGGGCATTGTTCAGGATTCCCTCTGAAATGACAAATATGGGTTGGGTGGGGGGGTAGAGTGGGCGAATGAGAAGGGTGAAATCTGATGGGATGTCATTGCCACAGCTAAATGTCAGCCATTTTCACAAACACAAATTACACTCGTCAAACACTGTGGCCCTTTTATTCTGAAATTTGTCCTGACCCTCAAGCACTCTCAGCATATAATGTCATCCACAATTCTATAAAGTGCACTTTGTGGGAATGAAGACCCTACAGTATTTGGATAAGGTTAGACATAAAGCACAATATTTACATTTAAAGCCTGCAAATATGAACATCATACAGACTTACCTGTTACAAAAAATTTTCATTCAACTTTACAGATAGTTCTATGGTAGTGATGAAAACACTAATATGAGTGTGACACACAACAACACATAGCTCAAGCACAGCACAAACACACACAACACTGAATGCACTGAATTCAAGCAAACAAAGACAAAAATCACAGCCATGCACTTTACATTTAAAGTGATCACACACTGGAGCAACAGCTGTAAATCTGGACCCCAGCCATATTGTCCCTTATGAGCATTGCAAATAAAATAATATATTCATGTGTGCTTTGTCTGTGTGAACATAACTAGCCCTCTCTCTTGACATGAATTACTTAAAACATTTCTGAATCAACCCACGCTGGAAGAAAAGGAGACTTTCTGTTCTCTCTGTTGCATGAACATGTAGATTTCAAGTTTTATCAGTTTGACCAAGTCTACGCCATCAGCATCAAAGCAACATTTTTTCTTTGACGATAATTCAAACTACATCAGACAAGGCCATCCAGCTTGTTAAAAGTGTCAAGCCCACCAGTTTGACCTCTTGAAAATTTGACAAGACTCATTTCTGAGACCTTCAAAAAAGTGCATTGGCTTGATCAAAGTGAATAGTGCATGAACAAAGGCACGGATGTTCAATAGTCAAAGAATACAGATCAATTTATATTGATGTGGCTTGTGAAATGTTGAGGTGAATCTGAATGTTGACTATAATTGGATTAAGCTCATTTAGAGTGTAATATCAATCAACCAATGGATATTTGCCTGTAAGAAGCAGAAAATGCCTCAAGTCTTTTTTACATCAAGCAGCGCAAACTACAATAAGCAGCGGGATTCAGGATGAGATTTAAACTGATTTTTACAGCTCTATTTGAAATGGTGAGGGCCTTTGTCATAAAAGAATGCTATTACTTCCAAAGGGAATGACATTTTGTTTTCATTACCCCTTTGTCAGCATAGAGTGAAAAGAAAGTAAAGCCAAAGTCAATTACATTTGATAAGCAATGTTTAGTTTGACTCCCATACTTGTCTCTCTGTAGGGCTCTTTTAGGGACAGCATGAGGGGAAGGAAAGAAGAAAAGAAAACACAATAAGCATAAGAGTGACAGGTAGAAGAGAAATGTGCACATACAGTATGCTGATGACGCATCAAGAAAATGTTTCTGGAATGCAATCGCTTTTTGTCACCATACGAATTTGGCGTACCCACAGAAAAAAACACAATATATCTACTAGCAAAATAGAAAAAAAGGCATTTTGCTTTTTTGCAGAATCCTTGGGGTAATACGTGGCAACGGTACTTGAGCGTCAAATGCACCAGTAAATCTTTTGATGCATTAGCATTTTCATCCTTCCGGATATTTCTTTTACATCTATGGCAATGTAAGTGAATTATAGCCCTCTGTCACGAGCTCTGATGCAGTACTTGTATTGCATACATAAATTATCCTCTGATCAAAGCTCTCTGTGAGTTTTTATCTCAGTTTTACACAAGTTTCTCAGTTTTACAGACTCACAAAGTTGCAGCGATCTCATATTGACTGTCGAGAGTTGGAATAAAATAATAACAGCTCTGCACAGGGAGAAAATAGCATTTCGATAGTCAGACTGATCCCAGAAGTGAGTGGATTTATTTTTGGCTGATCAGAGACGGTCTCCAACTCTCAGATCTAATATTCATATTAGTGTTATAGTCAAAGAAAAATAGTTTTAATCCATAGTTTGAATATATGAATTAGCAATTAATGAAATTTTCAAATAAAACGTTCAGTTTTGTTTTTAAAGAGGCGTAAAAACGTTCATGCTTTAAAATAGGGAATTATGTATTATAAGATTTATTAAAACACTAAGAGAATCAAATTACAAGCTATGCTCATGTCTGCTCTTCAGACTATCCTTTTGTATTGAATATAAATTATTTGCGTTTTAAATTTAAATAACAAATTCATTTCCAAATATCGCAAAGAACAATGTTTGACAATCCAACAGCAGCATAATAAAAAAAGAAATGCTGGAACTAAAAACAGAGAGACAGAAGACATGGCACACAAGCTTCACTGACAACATTAGAGCACATTTAAAATAAATGACTGGGGATGTATCCGGCTCCCTATGGGCACCCATTCAGATCTTTTTTTTTTTAATTTTTTTTTTTTTACAATGTCTATGTTGGCAAAAGAGCCATGTCTGAGTGTGCAGTTGCAGGCCCTGCCCAGAAGCCAAGATACACCCCCAATGAAAAACCCCACAGCACAACAAACCTGTTGGATTCTTGTGACAAAGCTATAGTTTGTTCAGTGCTTACACACAACATCTAGAGCAGTGTTTTTTTTAATCAAAGCCCTGTAAAAACCCTCAAGGGTGAACACTGGCATTTCAGTTTAGTGCAACTCCATTTCTCTCAACTCTCCAATCATAAAGTTGCTTTCTGTTCCTGGGCAGGAACAAAGATGTGCAACCTCACAGTTTCTCCAAGACCTGACATGAAAAAAAACACTGCCCTAGCCACAATGTTAAAGAATGAAAAGAAGCTAGCACACCTTGTGTGTTGTACATGCCCAGAGGGTTGTTATAGACTGCCGATTCCCCAAGCAATGTATTATAGGGATTGTTAGTGCCATGAGGACGTAGGAGTGCATTAGGTATAAGATGGTTAGCCATAGCCCCTGGAGCAGCCAGAAAGAGACAGAGTGAGACAGAGAAAAAAAACAGAAGAGAGCGTTGAGACAGAAAAAAGGTAGGTGGGTAGATAAATTGAGATATAGACAGAGAGAAAGAGAGAGAACATACATATCAGTTGGGCAGATGCAGCTGAGCAATGACAGCCATTAACATCCAAATGATCACATGATCATTAATGTGAGGGGTTTTACTACATGAAAGTGGCAGAGCTGAACTGACATGGCTAATGGGACCGATGGAAAGTGTGTTAATTGTATTGTTAATGCCGGCCATTAGTGTTAAGCCTGTTTTTGTGCTCCACATTCAGGCAGCATACTCGTGATAACAGACATCAATTACAACAGCACCGACATGGCCAACACAACACATGTACTGTTACATTCCTAGACTGAAACAGGACAGAATACAATAATCACTCAGGACACTGTTTGGCCTTTGAGGCTGGAGTAATAAATAGAAATGTGTGCTTAAAAATGATTTTAAATGAATGTTCAGGGATTGCAGTACAACACTAGTAACTATGTAAGAACGGCAGGCCTGCAGCAAAGTGTGGGTAATCAGCATTATTCTGAAATATTTGCTTTTTTTTGGTGTCTTTTTCTTAAGAACAGGAACAGAAAGGCAAGATCTGTTACAAAGAAAGGATAAAACTGTGTGTTGGTCTGCTCCAATGTATGATTGAATCCTTAGCATGCCTAAGCTAACTTGGATGCCTTACATGTGAAGTTGACATTCAAGTAAAAACATTCTGGTTGAATTTTGAAAACGTGTGTAGGCATTGAAAGTAATGAAAAGTCAAGATTTCAACCTGCAAAATGTGAGCATCTCTATTCTCAGGCTAGTTCAATATTCTGTTAACACACATGAACCCTCCTGTTGTCTTTGGGTCAAATCTAAATTAATATTATCTAGTGAACCCTTCCCAACCTTAACCTGTTTGAAGAGTTGTATGTGAGGCCTCTTTCACTTTAATCTGCCCTGGACCATTTTCCTAATCTCCACCTGTGTGGAATTTGTTCGGCCTTTTCATTCATTGTTTATCATTTCCCTCTTTTTTAATTGGTTGACTAATTGTTATAATTTTACATTTAGGGCTGAGTTGGACTCTTGTGAGAATGCAAAGCTTGACAGGTGTAGTAACAGCACAGAGGGAGGCCTAGTGGACATTCACATACTGCTCTATTATTATTATTATTGATTGTAGCACTGCCAACCTTATGAGCAGATGTGGTATAATATTTCCTTTTTCTACAAAGATGACATATTTTCTCTGATTCTCTAAAGTGCCACTGCTGAAATAAGCCCTGAATGAAATGACACTTCCTCTCTTTGGTCAAGATGGTGATTACTTTGCTCCAACCTCTCCTTCACACAAACAGAACAGAGGCTCATTTTCTATTTATGCGACGCTTGTCCTCAGATACTTGCTGCCAGGATCTGGCCCGAATGACTCATCAGTTTCCCAACCACATAGTATCACACCAAAGCAACCTTCACAGTCTGAGCCCTGTGATTAGCTGCAGATTTGAGGGCTGCAATCTTAAACATGAATGGTGCAGATTCCCTGATGTTTGTTTTTCCTTTTGCTGTTGATAAAAATAATTTATTTTCAAGTGTTTGAATATATTATGCGGAATATCAAGTATGCTGAAAACATTCACATTCATTTCCTGTTTACAAACTATTTCCCCCCTGTCAACATGATATGATGCTATTATTTTTAAAGCAGCAAATTCAAGACTTATGATGGTGATACATGCATGTGCTTCCAGTATGCTCTATGCCAGAGCGGGTAAACATCTTTTATCTAAGGTACAAGTACACAGCAATTAGATCCTCTGGCAGGGAGCACTGTTCTTTCCTAATGCTCTGAATCTGTCAGAGCAATGGAGAAAGATTTTCATATTACCTTGTGACTCTTTCAAAAGTTGGGTTTATATCTTTTTGAGGGTGTTTTTATTACAGACATATTTTCTATCTTGGAAGACTCTTCTAGATTAAAAAAAAATAATAATTACAGTACTGCTGATTTAAGCTCATCTTTCAGCATTAATTCAATTTTTTTGTTTGAGTTTGGGATTAATTAGGCATATTATAATTTTGCTGGGAAATCAGAATGTTGTTTTGATTGAAAAAAAAAAACCTTTAATTGGTTGTTGCTGTTGCTGCTTGCCCTAATTACAGCGTATTGCATTAACACCGGCCCCTTTTTGAATTCTTCCAATGACAGATCCCCCACTTATTGTGTCCGTGTTTGATAAATTGGACGAAATCCAAAACCTCACTGATTTTGTGGTGCAATAATCCACAATGCTGGGAGAAACTGAACATGCAACACTATCAAGATGATTGCATGACTCGGCTCTCAAGAGGAGCGCAGCTGCGAACCCGCCTTTTAGATGCGAAGGGAGGGAAAGAAACAGGGGTGTGGAGAATCAAAAGGGCAAATCAGCAACTAATATTCACTCCTCAACTCATAATTTCTTAATAACAACACAGGAGCAGCCACGGATAAGTATGATTCCATTTGCATCTGTTCCTTATGATACTTGTGATGGAACGGCACACTTCCAGGCACACTCTTGAACTCCTGTGAGTGTTGTCTCTATCAGATCCAGCCTGGTAAGAAGCCAGGGGTATAAAGTTGCGTTAATAATTTCTAGCAACGCCTTTTGCTCTACTCTACTTCTCACTTGATTTATTATCTCAGTGAACATTTGAATAAGGGTATGCTTTAGGTGTGACTACTTATGATTTGTGCAACCGCATGTTTACATTGTTGGACACCACATGCACAATATAACATAATATTGAGGTCCAAACTTAAAATGATGGGACAAGTTTAAGTCCAAAAGTCTTGAAATAAAGCGAAGCAGATTTTCTGTGATTGCCTTCAGCACCTCAGACAGGTTTCAGCTTAATTAAGTAATCGCTGCTGCCATCATCGCCACCTAATCTCTTCCTCAAATTCTCCATTTAAGGGTGATAATCAGACCATGAGCATGTTTTATTCATAAAAGCTGAATCATCGTATCATAAATGATGTGGAAAAAATGCCCACACGGTCAATATTGCATTCTCAGACAAATATATATTGTATAGGGGTATAAAGTTGCGTTAATAATTTCTAGCTACGCCTTTTGCCTAAATGGAAGATCCTTGTACACTTTTCTTCAACTCCGGACACACAGCCCCAGTTCTGCCTCTCCACAATGGATAAAAGCAATGTCTGTTGATGGTGCTAAGCTGAGTGCCTAATTATTGAGATCTTGACACTTCCTCCCCGTGTCGAACATTAATCCATCATTGTAACTATGCATTAGTGTCTACGCAAGCAGGCGCCCAGAGCGAATTTAGAGAGCAAGCAGTGTGGAACTCGAGCCCTCCATCAACAGATGCGATGAGTGGGGAGAGTGTTAGGGATGGATGCCAGCCAGGGCGGTATTTGCCACTTGATGTCAGATGTAGTCTGGTATCTATTTTCTATACAACCTGAGAGACTCCGAAGTTAACTCTATTCACAGCGCCGCTGTCAAATGCATTATGGTAAAATACTTTTTATTAACGTGTTTCTGAGAGGGGATTCCACTGAATTGATTTCTAGGTTGTTATTCAGCAGTTTTCCTGCGAGGAAGCCTAGTTTCACTTTCAGGGCTTGTGCAGTCAGACAGCAGTGTGGGGTGTGGGAGGATTTTATCACCCTTATCGCCTGCCACAAAACCCCAAATTCATTTCATTCAAATAATTGCATTTCCTATTGTTTAGATGAAATTAAACCACTTTTTTTTGTTGACTACTTTAAATTACTACACGGTTGAAATGATCTGTTGATGTTTCAAAATAAAAGATGTGATAAATAATTTTCTGTAGCAGTGTGACACCAAAGACGGATTTTAATCCCTTCAATCTCTGCCTTGTATTCACCATCACGTTCTCTTTCATCCAAGCAAAACTGTTGACAAACGCACCCAGCCATATGAGGAGCTACATAGCTATTGACAGCAGTTCTGATGCATTTAATTTCTCATATTTTAGAACTCGCTCCAATATTGGATGATAATTAACAGTTTAATAGAAAATGTCTATGCGCTAGGAATCTTAATTATGTGGAGTATCTGAAGCAAACTATTGTGAAATGACTGATTTACCTTGACATGAGATTTCTATCTGAAAGACTTTGTGTCCCTTTCAATAAAAAGCAACTGTAAGTACGATTCAGGAAAAGAAAAAAAGAAACTGTTAAATTAGCATTAATTGTAAGGCGAAGGCCGGGCTATTGTCATTCATAGTGGAGTCATTCAAGTAAATATCTGCTGTGGGACCAAGTACCTCTGTTGAGCGATGCAGAGCTGTTGATGTCACCGGTCATAAAAGAGGACTCTGACTGTTTTCTGACTGTGTCATTCCACATTCGACGGATGCGGCTCTGCAGAGACAAACAACATGTCAAAACACATCAGAATATTCACTCTGAACAACACTGTTGAAAAATCAAAGTCTGCACATGGAGGATGACTTAATTTAAATGACAATCAACCAGACATAAAAAGCATTATTATATGCTTTTTAAGTTCTATTACAAGCATAGACTCACATACTTTTAACACAATGGAGATATAAAACATAAAAGAGACTGTCAGCTTTTTAATCTAGTTTATAAACCGTGAAACATGTGAGCTGTGAGGATAAGTATCCTCCAATTAAAGATGAGCACTAGTACTGGGATAGGTGAAGTCAATAATAAAGTCATCAGTCAGGCTCTCAGAATCAGTGTCTACGGTTGCAAAGGCTCAATCCAAAAGGGTTCATCCTGGTTAATTATGATAGAGTCTCATGGGCTGTTGCACAAGCTAAGGGTCTGGGTATCCAACCACAGAGCTGACTACTTTCCGTCCTGTGCCAGGGGGCTTGGCAGAGGATTTCAGATTAATACTGAACAGACTTGGTGATGGTGAAAAGAAAATATTTTCTAAAATGTCTTGTGATAAAGTGCTCACTCAAGCAAAGTATAATTCAAGTTTATTTCAACAAAGGTCTGACAAATAATCATTCTTAATCTTTAGTAATAACATTGCATTGAAGTATAATTTTTATCATAGATAAAATAGATAGCCAATGCGGAAGTTCCTTAAATCTGCATTCAATCTAATGGGTGGCAGGGGGCAATAGAAATCTATGTGAAAATAACTCTACTTCTCACTTGATTTATTATCTCAGTGAACATTTGAATAAAGGTATGCTTTAGGTGTGACTACTTATGATTTGTGCAACCGCATGTTTACATTGTTGCACACCACATGCACAATATAACATAATATTGAGGTCCAAGCTTAAAATGATGGGACAAGTTTAAGTCCAAAAGTCTTGAAATAAAGCGAAGCAGATTTTCTGTGATTGCCTTCAGCACCTCAGACAGGTTTCAGCTTAATTAAGTAATCGCTGCTGCCATCATCGCCACCTAATCTCTTCCTCAAATTCTCCATTTAAGGGTGATAATCAGACCATGAGCATGTTTTATTCATAAAAGCTGAATCATCGTATCATAAATGACATGGAAAAAATGCCCACATGGTCAATATTGCATTCTCAGACAAAAATGTCATTTTTAGGCCCTTCTGTGTCAACCACAGGTGACACACAGCTCATATATTCTAACAGGAACACAAACTGACACGGACACTTTCATTAACATATTGTACGTCATGCTGTCCCCCAGCACTGGAGGCACAGATGGGGTGAAAATGACATTGCTACTTCTTGTTGTTTTTCTTGGACAGTTAAAAACTTGAACCATTCATAGCCAACAGCTTCGAATGTACTTTGCTGATTACACATTCATTTAGAAGCCTCAGAGTAAGCAATAAACAAGCACGTCTCTCTGAGTGTTTCCATTCCTGTCTTGCTCGTATAAAGCGACTGAGCATGAGGTTAGAGCCATCTTGTCAAAGCACTGTGTATAATTAAACGCTTTGATCTGTGTGCAGAATCCAGCTTGTATCGTGGGTTGCCACTGCATGCTTGACTCTAAGGACTATTTATATCCGAACACTGGAAGGAAATCACAATCTTTAGAATATGGATATGATGTTCAATTACAGTGTATCATAGCAATTCATCCTATACTTCATGTCAATGTGGGAGGAATCCATTAACAATTCAGTTTACAAGGAGACAGAATTCACATATTTTGGCAGCATGAACAAATTCCCCACAAAGCTTGAGCCAGTACTTTAGTCAGCGTCGCTGCACCAATGTGCAGCCTGCTCCGCTGGAAATGAATTGCAGGCTGACTTCATGTACTTAGAAAATGTTTAGCTCAACGAGCACATTATCCTGCTCTCACTTCCAAACAAGAACATATGCTGTACTTCCTTGCAATCTATCATGCGTACCTACGCAGTCACCTTTACAATCTTTTCCCATTGCTTTTCCGAGGAGGTGCACATCTGTGTAATGTCACACATTGTTATTTGGGAATAAGTCGCCTTCACTTTGAGCTACTGAAGACTACTTGAAGATAACATTTAGTGGTGATCCAAAAACAAATTAGGCTAATTTGTTCCTGATAGAAAAGATCCTGTTGAGGGCACTTAGAGGGGGATCATGAAAAGTCTTCCTACCTGTGACCCCGTAGAGTAACGTCCTGGAGCACGAGAGGCTGTGCCTTTCCCAGAGCCGATGGAGCTGTCCACACTTTTGCCACTGCAGCAGTGAGTTCGCAGGCATTTTCCATACTCCTTACGCACCTGTATGAAATTAAAGAACAGGTACAGTACATGCAAGATGATGATTAGACCAAGAGTAACAATCTCATATCATATCTCATTGATGCTTTTCTGGCATATTTAAATCAAGCATGAAATTAATTGAATGATATATAAAGTCAACTTATGTCACATCCTACACAATCTTTGTGTAGGATGTGACATAAGTTGACCCATTTGATCAGGGGCACATATTTCTGGGCTTCTATGTAGCCTATAACAGATGTCTATCATCTATGACATTCCTGCTCTCCATATTAATGCAGATAAATAATTTAAAAAGGCTAATTAGGAGCTAAATCATTGTCAGACAATAGCCTATGGGTTGCGAGATAGCATTTCAGCCAATGCATTCCACTTCTTTTGCTCTTCACATGGACTCTTTTCCTGCATGCAACCAAAACCCGCTCAAATGGGATTGGTTGATACTACTTGGACTTCAAAAATACAAACCAGAAAACATCCAATATATGCATTCATATGTGTATGTTTCGAGATCACAAACCTTCTTCTGCAGCACACAGTGGAAGATGAAGATGAACATTCCCTGCAGGGAGTTGAAGATGGTGAACAGGTAGGCCATGACCACCGTGCTCTCGTTGACATACATCAGGCCAAAGGCCCAGGTCAGGCCCAGCAGGCAGAGCAAGGCAATGGCTCCAATCACCCATGATCTGGAATATGAAAGAACATTCATCTTACAATCTATTCAACAAAGTTAGTATGTTTAAAATCTTTTACAACTGGGTTGGAACTTGCAAGAAACAGTGGAAATTGTGAGAATAACTCAAGGTTGAAAGCCACAGATTTAACTGAAGTGTAAAAACTGAATAAAAAAAATATCCAAAATGTATTAAGGTCAAGGAATCATTTAATCCACAGTTAAAGGTTTTCCTATGAGAGGGAGAAGAGGCACAGAAATGAAGAGGGGAAAGAAATTGATGAGAAATGACAATGGCTTTAATCTTCATTTTCTGATTCTGTCCTTGCCTTTGCTACCTTTTCCTCTCCTTATTTGCGCACTTTCAAGCAATGCCATTGACTATTTGAAAAGTCATAAATGATCATAAAACTGAAGATTCATATAAACGATAATGGAAGTCTGAATAAATGAGTGTGTAACAAATATTGCATTTTCATTAGAAGATTATTTACATGAGTATATTACATGTTGGTTTCTATACCTATGGCTGAGAGGCTGAACTGAGAAATGCCTGGAGAACACAGAGCCTATTAAGAATGAAAGGCTCTATCTTCATGCGGCCACACTGCGGAGATATGTGGCACAATCTAGGTATTTTGGTGACTCCCTGTGTGCCGCAGTAGACAAGGCGGAGTTAAGATTAAAATCTGATTCTGCCTGACAGCCTGCATGTATGAAGATCTCCCCTTTCAGTTGATTAAATTAGTTTACAGTCATCTGAAGGAGGCAGTTATGGTTCCCCTCTTCAGCCTCTAATTTGAGTGGAACGCATTGTCAAAGCACAATTGTGCACACCAGAGTAATCAGGTGAACAGAAACTATTCCTGAGTGTCTAAAATAATAGCAAACTTCTCTGCTTTTGTGCACATCAGTGGTTGGTAACATCTTGGTATTCTAGCTTCAAGGTCCAAATTAGCAGAGACTTGAGAGGTGGAGGAATTCTTACAGCATCAACCTGCAGTTGCTAAGCACAACACAGTGTCGTAGTTCAGAATTGTGGATACCAACATAACAAGTATGGTTAAATGATAGAGGCCCCCAGCTGTCTCACAAGGACATACATCACTGTTTTGCAAAGTTAACTTTTTATATGACAGTTTTCATTGTAAATTATGATGAGGTCGTTGGTTATAGTATGGCATTATTAATGCATTAGATGGAAGAAAACTGCTGCTCTACAGAAAGCATGCAGTCTGTGTTTAGCTAGCAAGCATGGTCTTTATAATTAGGCTCGCTGTAAGTGCAAGTCTAGCACAGCTTTGGGTCATACCTGATCACTTAAAGGCCGCTTTTACTCAAAATATCTGTGCGCATGCAACTTCAAATTATGTTTTTCCATGTTGACTAAATTATAGAGGATATCAGCTGATTTAATGTGTGAAAACGCTTACACACCGTCATAATTACTACTAATTTATGTTGAGCATTGTGTCCTAATTGTTGATGGTATTTATAACTGCAAGCGGGTTATTCTAAAGCCTACTGTATTACCTAGAAATAATGCATCTGCCAGGCATTATATCCAGGACTTATCAGTAATAATGATTTTAACAGTTGATTTATTATTGTTTTAACCATTATTTTCAAGTATTTCAAGAATACATCAATTGCTTGTAGCTAACTATGTCATCCCTTTTTCCGGATTGGATTCAGTTTGGAAAAAGTGACAACTGACAAATGTCATAAGTGAATCTACATTACACTACTAATATTTCTATAGAGTGCAGTGTGGAGATACAGGTGCCATTAAAAACTAATCTTGCTGGTCACGTCAGTAGGCTATGTATATCTAACACAGGAGTGCTGTGTGCACACTAATGCGGCCTTCAACATGACTGAGTAGTCCACAATAAATCATGTTAATGATTCAGAGAGGCACCACCTAGATGGATTTGAGTGTGGATTTGTTCATATGGGGGAGTTAATGAAAGATGGCATTATGGGGAAATGGTCATTTCAATTTTGTCTTACTTGATCTCAGGCTCATAATCCTGATAGCTGGGCGATATCACGAGAACAAAAAGAAAACAGGCAGAAAAAAATCAAATCACAGAACAAAAAGATGGAGAGGTGTAATCCAAAATGTGTGGCCAGAAATACAACAAACACATTTAGACAGTAAGAGGGAAACAATACAGCAACAAGGAAGGCTTGTTTTGGCAGTGGAGATGAAAGCTACATTCAGAGCATCTGCATCCAAACATCAAGGCCAGACAGTCATACATTTTGGGAAGAGATTTGTTAGTGATTTACAGGTGATAATTATGCTGGTTCACTGAAGTATCCAGCTCGCCTCATAAATGCTGGCAGACCTTCGCATTTAAGCTGTTATAAATGGGCCAGGTGTGAAGCAAAATAAATGATTTATGAATTCACCAGGGCAACCATTAAACATAATTTTCCCAGGGCTGTCTTAATGACCTGGTGGGAGAGGTACTTCATCAAGGCGACTGCCCCCGGAATGGACACAGAAACACAAGCAGTGGGCACAAAGACGACTAAATATTGTCCTCTAACTAGTGGCAGTTTGGTGTGAGGAATGGTTTATGATAGAGACACAAGAGGTCATGAGAAATGCATCCGAGAGAGGACAGGATATGAAGAGGCTACGACTCATATCGCACGCGGCTTATCTTTTGCTGGAGTTATCAGATAAAAATATGGGGATGAATTTGAGAGCTGCATGGAAGAAGCCTTGAGGCAAAACTTCAGAGACTGCAAAACAGTCACTGAAAAGCATAACAGCTCACTTACAAATGAAGAGGGTACATTTCAGTTGAGTTTTATCCTGTCAGGACTGTTGCATGCCTGAAAGCTACTTATACAATAACAGTTACAGAACCTATCGGCTCATATTTCTGTCGTCATTATGCTGAAAATTGTTTATGTTAAGTGTAGTATATGGCGATGCAAATCAAGTTATTTGGGAGTAAGTCTAATTAAATGTCTGTTTTAATCAAATCTTAGAATGCTGAATATAGCATCTATGCAATATAAGTACTATAGCTCAGCTGTGCTCGTCAGAAAAGCATATATTCATTGGAATGCTTATACAGCATAAAGATATACAATCCATCTGTGAGGGCTGCAGCAGAGCACTTTCAGGCTTTCGAAGCACAAAAAAGAGAGAGAAGCTTTATTGTGCTAATTGTCGAGAAGAAACGCCAAAAACGAGCAATTTTAAGCAGAGAACTACTTCAGACTGTGGCATCAAATTACTGCCAATTTCCTTCAAAATGACTTAATTTGCAGTGGTGCCATTCATTGCAATGTCACAGATCATTTATGTATGAGATTGCAATTGGTCAATTCAACCTGTTTCAAATCTGTATAGAGTCATTTTATAGGCTGTTTCTGGGAGGAAAAGAGGAAGTGCTGTGATCAAGCCGACAGGGTGTTAATTATTTAACCAAAGGTATGCTTAAAATGCTAATCACCTCAAAGTGTTTAAGACATCAATAGCACAAAGTTTTTGATGTTGGCATAGAGAGATTTTTTTCTTAAATCTCTGAAATCATCCTCGTTAGCATATTTCATTTGAAGTTTCTCATCTGCACTGGGAGGAAGCTACGCAAGTCAAAAATCACACCTTTCTTTAAAAAATGTTCAGTCCATCATGTTCTAAATATGCCACATTCAGAAGCAAGATTGGTATTTAAAGACACAACGGTGCAAAAGTCATGTTGTAATCCATGAATCACAGGGCAGCAGCAGCCGCTGTCTCCATTAGGGGGTGAGGAGGGAAAAAACACATCAAACACAATATCAATTGGATTCTACATCCTCTACTGAGAAATGGTGCATCTTACCAGTGCCATTCTACAATAACACATCCATCATAATAACGGTAGCTAAAATGAAGAGGGAAAAGAAAAATGGAAGATGAGGAACAGAAAAGATGTTAAAGATAAACAAAGGCAGAGATAAAAAGGCAAGATGTGAGTGCTAATCAAAAGAAAGAAAAGAAGAGAGGGAGAAAAAGAGATACACAGTGAAAGAGATGAAACATTCATATTAAAACAAGGCGGTGTGATGAAATCCGAACAGAAAACGTGACATCAGAGCGTAAAGAGGAATCAAATAGCAGAAAGATAAGACAAAAAAAAAGACACACCTCATTAAACGGAGCTAAATTGACTTAATTAACCCGTGGTATCATCATCATCAAACCAGTTCACCTTGATAACTCCAACAAGAGCTAATATAGAAAGTAAGGCAATAATTAATCTGATTGGCTCAGTTATAACAGAAAGCTGCAACACTAAATTAGACAAATGTTGAGAGAAACACCAATAAACCATTGTTTAGACTTACCTACTTAAAAGGCTTAAGGCTATGACAGGATGTGTTTGGCAAAGCTAAAGCTAGTCGTCTGAATATTTGTGCAGTCGTGTGTTGAGAAATGGGTTTCCACCTAAAAACTGTGTCAGATGAATGAGGGCTGACAAAAGCAGCGCTGCTTCATACCATTTTCCAACGGTCATCTGAAACATTGCAGACTGCTTCGAAGTCATAACACTCAGAGGTCAGAAGGTCAGCTGTTTGGTGCATTATGGGAGGCCAGTGTAATAAATCATATGACACTATGAGAACTCCAGCAGTCAATATTTTTCTGCAGAACAAACTGCGCTGTGTACTGCGGCAGTGGAACATACAGAAACGGACTCATGATATCTGGAAAAGTATTATCAGATTTTGGACGAGTGCTTTGTTCAATGTACCTGCTGCTTTGGTCCAGTTGTGTTCTGGAGCTGTATCAAAGTGTTCTGCTAAGCAATCTGCTTCCACATCGTGCCTCAGTTTATAAGCTACAGAGCCAATCATTAGGCTGCAGGTGGTCCGCCTGTATTTCTGCCAGTATGTGTGTAGTTATAATGGATGTTTCAGATTGGGGCTGTGTATTAGTTTGTGCGTATAGTGCATATATCTGGGTTTACATGTGCACATATAAAGTATCCGACACCCATTGTGTTGGTTTCTATTACCAGGTGTGCAGCTGAGTAGAATCTTGATGGCGACCTTAATAGCCATGTTAAAATCCCAGCAGCGGCATTACAATTCTCAAAAAATTGCTGTTCTTTCATTGCTGCAAAGTGCATTTTCTTTGTTGGACTGAAACCCACAGCCTGTTATTTAACTCAATTTGATGTGAATGTGGCGACACTGAATGGCTTTCGCTATCCAGACACTTTAAAAGGTGTCAACTTTTGATTGACCTGTTATTAACACTGCAGAAAAGTCTAGGAGCTGATTATAACTTTGACAAAGCATATGATAGAAGCAGAAAGCAATGTTTGTCGGTAAAGTTATTTTTAACGACAAGCTAGTTCCAAACCAGTTATTTTTTTATATGGTTGCACCATTTAAAGTTGCTATCTCAAAGATTTGTTTCGATCATCTTTTGGCAGCACCTGTGGTTATAAGTGGCAATTGCATGTGTTTATTGGATCTCACTGTTCCAATCACAGTAAGCATTTACTCATAATGCTAGCAGAGACCAGAAAAAAATCTACATCTACAGTATGTTGCCTCACACACCAAGATTAAGAGTGAGTATGTTGCATTAGCGATCACATATATAATATCCATTGGTTTCTTCATTCGGCAATAGACAGTGACTTAACACACATCTATTCAAATGAAAATCTTTGAGATTATTATTATTATTATTATTTTTATTCTAAAAATACTGTAGCTGATTCAGACTTTAGAAATGTGGAAATTAATTGCTAGAAAACATCTGTAGCAACATCTGTCCAATTAAAAACAATCACCTATGTAAACAGAAAGTTATGTAGCATCAAGAGCAGCACCTGACTTCCAAAAGTAAGTTTTAGGGGGGCAACTACAAACCACTAACTATGGGTATGACTTTGTTTTATGTACATATGCATAGAAGGAAAGTTGAGTTATTTTATTCTACTCTCTAAATGGGCCATATATCCACTAGCTAATGTTAGTGTTGTCAGTTAATTCTGTAAGCTACACAACAGTTACACCTGGCCGTTCATAGGTGTAAAAAGCTAAGCTTTATGTAAGAAATTCTCTGTGGTGCAACCAGTTTTATTTAGTTACGCATAAATCTTCAACTAATAAACACTTACAAAGAGCTGATATAGTTGTTGATATCAACTTGCTGAGAGTGACAAATCCACTGACTACTGAATATCTTCAAATGTAGTCTTTCTGCTACATATCATCTGGTGGTGACTGTAATGTTAGTACGGGTCACATTCTGGCCCTGCTCAAAAGCAGCACTTAAAAACCGTGCCTTGACTGAGGAACATCCTGCGGTGAATTTGTGATGGAAAAACACAGCACGGTCTGACATGGTGCAGCTTCCGCGTGCTGTATCATGCTCGCAGAAGATTGTTTTTTTTATGTGTGTATCACTGTGCTGAGAGGAGCGGGGCAGACAGGGCCACTGTGCTGAGACACAACCAGTGATGTGATGCCACAAAAAAACATCCAGAGCGCTGGCCATAAAGTAGACTAATGTGTCCAGAGTGGCTTAAAAAAAGCCAGGCAGACAGCAAAAACAGAGCAGAGACCCTTATCCATCATAGCAAACGGGTGGCAAAACAACTTTACACCATCTGTAGAATGAGCCTGGCCTGACACCAGGTAGCTGGAGCTTACGTCAAAGACAGTGACCGAAAATGCTGTGTCATTGTGCAAGGTAAAAGGACCTTAAAAACAACTTTTAAAACTCTGATATCCACGTGTTGCCAGAGTTCTGAATGAAACTTTGTAAAGTGTAACAGAACCAGTCTGGAAGGTTAAATCTGTGGAGTTTAACCCTTTATCAGGCAAAGAACTATATTTGGCAACTTCAGGTAATATCTAGAGAAAAAAGTTGCAAATTTGCTAGATTAAAGTGGCAAATCTACAAGAAAAAAAAGTCTGTATGTAAGCAGTATGTAATATCCTCCAATATTCTCTAGGGTTGAAATTTGGAATTTGCAAGTATTTTAATGAGTGTCCTATTAAGGGTTAAAGTGGTGAATCTGGGAGAAAAAAGTTGCTTTTTGTCCCACTTTTTTCTCGTAAATTTGCGACTATTTTGCGCAGATTTGCCACTTTAAATCTCTTAAATCTTTGACTTCTATTCTTGTAGATTTGCCACTTTAATCTAGTAAATTTGCAACTTTTTTTCTCGAAATATTACCTGAAGTTACCAAATATAGTTCTTTGCCTGATAAAGGGTTAATGTACAGATTATTGTATGTTCGCATGCAGTGTGTGAAAACACAATACGTGTAAAATGTATATATGTATGTAACATGTTTTGGTGCTTAAAACTACCCTAATCAATATTTTCAATGTGACAACTGATCACATGACTGATTATTTCAATCTAAAGGCCTTTGCACAGTGGGATTACAACAAATAGCCTACACAAAAATGTGAATACCATCAAAACAAGGACAACAAGGACCATCTACCAGGATCCTGTAGACCCAGATCAGCATCCAAGGTAAGTTTTTGTATAGCCTAAGCCACTAGAAACAATTTCATTGAGTTTCCTTTTAGTGCTAAGCTCTGAGTTTCCTCTGGTAAATGCAGTGTATATGTCTAAGGCTTTTATTGTGATGTGAACAAGAAGAACAAGAAGAGTGGCTCTGGTAAGTGCTGTGCAGACAACACAACATGATTGGTCGATGCCTATATTTGCTCAGAAATGCATTCAGGGGGGAAAAAATTTGCTATTTTGTCCATGTAATATTCCAGTTCTGTGTAAAAATACTCATACCAATCAATTGCATGTATTAAGGCCCTAAGTCTGCAAATAACTCACATTCGTTTTACTTGTAACTACGATGATTTACACAACTGAAGCAAATTTACTGACAGTAGTGTTCAAAACAATAGCAGTCCAATGTGACTAACCAGATTAATCCAGGTTTTTTGTATATTTTTTGATGCTACATGGCAAACAAGGTACCAGTAGGTGCAGTAGATTCTCAGAAAACCAAGAAGACCCAGCATTGGTGATATGCAGCTCTTAAGGCTGTGCAATTGGGCAATTAGTTGAAAGGGGTGTGTTAAAAAAAGAAAGCAGTGTCTGCCGTTGACTTTACAGACACAAAACTATTTTGTACAAACTTTTTTGTTTCTAGGATTTATCAATCCTGTGATTACTAAACTAATATTTACTTGTATGATCAGTTTTTTATAACTGCTTCACATCTGTGTGGATGGAGTCAACCAACTTGTGGCAACTTTCAGCTGTTATTCCACTCCAAGATTCTTTAACAACATTCATCAATTCATTTACATTTCTTGGTTTTGCTTCAGAAACAGCATTTTTGATGTCACCCCACAAGTTCTCAGTTGGATTAAGGTCCACTCCATAACATCAATGTTGTTGGTTTGGAACCAGGTTTTGCTGGTTTACTAGTGTGTTTGTGCTCATTGTCTTATTGAAACACCCATTCAAGGGCATGTCCTCTTCAGCATAAGGCAACATGACCTCTTCAAGTATTCTGACATATCAAACTGATCCATGATCCCTGGTATGTGATAAATAGGCCCAACACCATAGTAGAGAAACATGCCCATATCATGATGCTTCACTGTCTTCACTGTGTTCTGGGGCTTGAATTCAGAGTTTGGGGCTCGTCTCACAAACTGTCTGCGGCCCTCGGACCCAAAAAGAACAATTTTACTCTCATCAGTCCACTAAATGTTTCTCCATTTCTCTTTAGGCCAGTTGATGTGTTCTTTGGCAGATTGTAACTCTTCTGCCTTTTTTTAACAGAGGGACTTTGCGGGGGATTCTTGTAAATAGATTAGCTTCACACAGACGTCTTCTAACTGTCACAGCACTTCCAGGTAACTCCAGACTGTCTTTGATCATCTGGAGCTGATCATTGGCTGAGCCTTTGCCATTCTGATTATTCTTCCATCCATTTTGATGGTTGTCTTCTGTTTTTCTGTTCTTCTGAACAATGTCTTAAAGACCCATTCTCCTCAGGCTCTCAAAAAGAAATGCATGTTCAACAAGTGCTGCCTTGATCCTTAAATAGAGGCCATCTGATTCACACCTGTTTTTCACAAAATTGATGACCTCACTGATTGAATGTCACACTGCTATTTTTTTTAACACCCCTTTCAACTAATTGCCCAATTGCACAGCCTTAAGAGCTGCATATCACAAATGCTGGGTCTGGTTGGTTTTCTGAGAATCTACTGAACCTACTGGTACCTTGTTTGCCATGTAGCAATAAATAATATACTAAAAACCTGGATTAATCTGGTTAGTCACATTGGACTGCTATGTTTTTGAACACTACTGCATGTATCACATGGAGATGAATAAACTCCTTTCTTTGTTATACATAAGCTAAAATGTGCAAATCACTCATCTGGCCCTTTAAATTGAAACAGACAGATTTTAAGTTTCTCATTATTCAACAAGGGTAAATGCATTTTTCCTGAATGTACACAAACATATTGCACTTCCAGATGTCTTGCCTCAAGTAAAGCTTTTTCTAAAACTGAAACTTTAATAGAAACCTCTTAAAACGTACCAAAACAAAACAAAAATAAATTTGCGGTAAATGTTTAGCATGGCTTCGAAACTTTTACTTGTGAACTTGTAAACACCAAAGAAAGTTTGAGTTTTATAATTATTATTGTCCCTTAAGCTTTCACATTATCAGAAAGCAGCCAGGCGTGGGCTGATAAACAGACTCAAATATAAGACACACACACCATATGAATATTCATTGGCGCCATGTTGACACCAAGATAACACCAGGTCAGGTCTGTCAGATTGTCTCCTGGCCTTTTGCCGTGCAGACAACAGAGTTCCTCAGATAATGATGGAGACGCAACAGAATACCTGTTTGATTTTAACCCTGCCTGACACAACCTTTCAGCACAATAGGACGTGCTTACCTTGCAGGCTCAGACTGCAGGACCCTCGGGTTGGGTGTTCACAACCTTAAGTGCTTTTAATGAGGTTTCAAAATATCAAAGGGGGAGGCAAGAAAAAGTGAATTGCTCAGGAACATCAGCTTGAATACAGAGTAACACCCAAACATGGCTCTTTACCAGCGCTTCATTAAACTGAAGGAAATGTCGGTTCGAACTGAGTCACACTCGATCGGTTCGGCTGTCAGAGTGCATTTGGTGGGAGCCAGCCTGTCACACTCTTATTGAAACATTCTTTCCATATGGAACAACACGTCACAAGGAGCCTGGACGACTTTAATTGTCGTCTGGGTGATCTGAGGGCTCTTACTTGATGTTGTCCAGGCAACCGGAGTCTGGTTTCAAGATGGCCGTGTGATGGAACATCTTGTAAAGAGCGATGCCCAGGAAGATCACGTTGAGCTGAGAGACAGGGAGAGATTCACACAGAGACAGCATCAGTTTTTGAATGTTTCCTGCTTAGAGTTTCCATTCATTTTAAATCAGAGCACTTTGTAGCACAGAGCTGGAACACTGCAGCCAGACTTGGTTTCCCACTTTGCCAAACAGAGCACAAAATCCTATGAAACCTCTACGGTGGTACAACAAACCAAACGGGGAACGGTGCGACAAGACAGCTGCATACTTGTATGAGGGAGCCTTTCCATCTGACTTATTCACACTTGTCTCATCATATTCACACTTAGAGACAACCACAGGGAATAACTGCCACGGCTGCTGCATCCCTTCTCTTTTACAGTTTCCTCATCCCCCCCAAAAATAAAAAAAGACATTTGGCATTGATTAAAATTTTTGTGAAGTGCATGAAGGACTTTCAGCATTTATAACATCATGTTCCCTGCTACATCACAAACAATGACAGCTTTTAAAGGGATATTTTGGATTCGTGGAAGTGGGGTTTTATGAGCTAGTATCTAAAGTATCACAGCTTCTACTACCTACAGCAAACACCAAAGTCACACAATAAAAAAAAATATATAAAAAAAAACCCAACTAATTAAACAGAAAAAAAAAGATTGAGGCAGTGGTAGATCAGCAACTCCTGTGACATAAAATTACTGTTTTTGTCAAAAGAGTCTGGTGGCTTTGAAGAGCAAAGCTGCTCAAGTTAACTTAAACAGGGCTATCTAACAATAAAATAAAGCCGTAAAAGTACTCTAAATATAGCATAGGCTTGAACATATATTGATTTGTTTTATGTGGCTAAAATACATTTTGGTATTGCTGCCACTGGTTAGTTTTCATGCTGGTACTCCTGCCTGCTTTTCCAAACTGCTATTTATTGTAGGTAATACACCGACAACTCCACTTCCAAAAATCTGAACTATTTCTTTAATGGATCGGATTTTATTTCATTACCACTGTGATGTGCCCTAATTGCCATAAAATAGAACACTTTTTATTGCAACGTCCTGCCCTGTGCAAGTGAAGCACTCTGATTTTAATGTACCCAATTTTCTAATTAACAAACTGTGAAATAAAACTTAAAAACAAATGCAGTTGAGTCAAGCACATCTAAACAAGTTGGACTTTTGCACCTATGTTTTTCTGTAATTAGTTAGGGAAATAAAAAATAAAAAAAAATTCTTATGTTAGACTGGATAATGATAATGATAATAAAAAACTTGAAAAAATATGAGAGACCCACTCTGCTGTATCTCATTATTTTCAGTTTCTCTGTGAGCCAGTAATCACAAAAAATAGATAATGAGTCAAATCTGGTCGCAGCATGGGGGTCTTTTCAGAGTGACTCCTCAAAAATTACAGCAATTAGTACGCTTTTGCTTACTTTACTGCTGTTAACAGTTGACATTACGCTCACATGAGTTGAGTATTCAGAAAAAAAGCTATTTTTTAATTGTTTAAAATCCATCTTTGCCCAAGTCCTTGCCAAATTCCCAGGGGTTCAATTTGATCTGAGCTCTATCCTGCTTTCCAACATAGATAATCTTGACTGTTTGTAAATCTAAGAGAGGAAGGAGTGAGTCATGAGACAGAGATGTGTTGAATGATTGCATCAAAACTGGAGCGTGAAAGTGCATTATGCATGATTGAATTTAGCATCTAGCTGGGCAGCAATGGTGGTGTTAGAAGTTGTTAGTATTGCATATTTTGGGTCCTGTGAGACAAGAATATTGTCATATTTGTAGTAATTGAGGATATTTACTAGTTGATTTACTGATTCCGGATATTTATTATGATGGCTGACTGGTGTCTTGGAAAATTAGGAGCACATCTCTTGTGGCACAGCAATATTTACAGCTTGGCATTAGCTTAAATACTTAGATGAACATCACTCTGACATCAGATTTAAAGCGGTTGGATCAATAAATGAGATATTTTACAATAAAATTGGGGCTGTCCTGGTTGGGAAAGATACAGAGTGTGTGTGTGTGTGTGTGTGTGTGTCCTCCTTGCATAATGCTTGTGTATCTGCCCAGAGCTGTCTCTGCGCCTGCAAGGAGGAGATGGAAAAAAGGTAGCGGAGTACGAGTTGGAACGGGAACAAAATCAATCATAATCGCAGTGCGGATTACTCCAACACTGCATACTGAGCAGAGTTCACTCTCTTTCTCTCCGTCTTTCACTCCCCCCCACCTCTATCCCCCCAAAATTGTCTCAGCCGGTGACTGCGGCGGGGTGACAAACTGCAATATATTCTCTACACCCCTCATTCGTTTTTCTGGACGGCTCCGTGCCCGCCGGTGGCATATATGCTCAACAGGGCAGAGAAAAGAGGGAGGATAGGAGCTAGAAAAAGGGATCTCGGTGGACCATTTAAGCGACGACCCGCAGGCTAAGTAGGGTTAATGAGCAAAGTGGGGGAGGGGGGGGGGGGGGTTACGCTTACCATAATTATCAAGGTTGCTGGTCCTATGAAACTCCAAATGAAGTAGGTGTCCAGGCGAAGCCAGCAACTGCAATGAAAGAGATAGAGTGAGAGGAAAGGGGGAGGGGGTTGATGTGAGAGAGGGGATGGTGAGTATGAGTAGAGGAAGGAAGGAGGGGAGGGGGAGAAGAAAGATTTGAGGTTATAGCTTTATACTCCTGCTCAGAGGATATACATCAAGTTGGAGGCTGGAGTGACACAGAGGAATAGGCACTTCAAAACATAGATTGCTGCAAGGGGCTTGAAGAATTATGGCCGTCAGTAAGAATTTGGAGGAAAGGGGGCTTTCATTGTCAATGACAGCAATAATGATGGGCTTTCAAAGCCAAACAGGTGTACTATCAAAGGTAGAGAAAAAAAACAGGGGTGGGGTGGAGTTGATCAGAATTTAGGGCTGGGCCATAATGCCAAAATCTTTTATCCCACTATAGATTTCATATCGCGATGAAAATATATCTTACAACAAATACAAAGTATATATGGAATAACTACTGTGGTGGATTAAAGCATAATTTAAACGATGACGGTTTGGTTCCTGATTTTTCAACATTTCAACAGAAATTATATAGAAAATACCTACAATAGACACTTTAATGTAGTTTTGGAGGATATATATTGTCGTATCACCAAGCTCCACGAGACATTACGTTTCAATCTGTTGGGTTAAAGTAGGAAATTGTCATTACAGATGATAATTTATGGATGATTCAATTAGTTCTCAATTGAATCCTAGCTGTATCACTCCACAGGAATTGGATTGACCTTGACCCTGGCAGACATGGCCATACACACTCCTTAAGCACTCAACAAAGTGTCTTACATGTTCATATTATCTGCTATGGCTCTCTACTGTTGTAATTATGTCAATAATTAAATAACACGGCCCTCTGACCTCACACTTCCTGTCAAAACAGTAGAGATAAGTCAATTCTTTTTTCACTCAGTAAAACTAAATACAGACTACAAGCAACAGGGCCGGTGGAAGGTGGCAGGGCTCCTTTGAAGTAGTAAAAAAAGAAAAAAAAACTTGATTCATGACCTGTAGTTGAATTATTAATCTTTTAATCTCCGCCGCTGCAGCAGATAGACGCCTCCATTTTTGGCTTCTTGAAAATTACAGTTCATACAGGCGTGTTGTCATTCAGGCTGACAGAGGGGGGAAATGGAAGTGGCAGAGCATTAGCTGAGATTCAATAGAATTTTAAGGCAAACTGAAGTGCATGGGACACTTAATAGGAACATATCACTGGGCTTTAGATTGTGGCTATGGAAAAAAAGTCTAGAATAAAAGCCAATATATGTACAGTACGTCTCTAAATATGAGACATATGTTTCCAAATATGATTATTAATGAAATATAAGGTGTCTTTTTTCCCCTTAAAACAGTATCGACAGCAATATAGGCTACAAAATTCAGGCCAAAAAAATTTGCAAGTTTGTACATGTTTCACTTTTTGTCACCAAAGAACTCGCAGACAAACGAGAGAGAATACTGTATAAGAAGTGACGGGACAAAAAAATTGACTGGTCTTTTGTTGTTCCTGGGACTTGATATGTCTCCCCCTCACTGATATCAATGGATGAGAGGCGGCAACACAGAAAAACACATATGGATGCATAAAGAAGTGAACAAGCGCAAACAAAAGATGCACAACATGCACAGAACTCTGGCAGCTCATCAAAGCACATGCTCCCAACGTTGCAGTTATAAATTATGCTGAAGGTTCTATTGTGCGTTTTTCCTTCTTCTTCTTCAGATCATGGAAAGATTTAAAGACTTGGTGGGCGGTGGGAGCTGCGGGCTGTCATTTTCTTCTGCCTCCTCTACCTCCCTTCTCCACTTGTGTCACGGTTGTGTTTGGCTTTTAGAGCACATCTAGTTTCATCTTCCCTCCTGGTATGCTACTTTGTGCACTATTCCATTAGTAACCGAGCAACAAAAACCAAAAAATGTGTGCCAGTCAAAACACAAGTCGCACTCCTGCCAACAGCTTGCACAGAGAATTCTGGCACTCGTGGCACCAATCTGCAGCGATCTGAGACAGGCTGTCCTTTGAGCCATGGCAGCTTAATCTGCAAAGACGTCTTCGCAACAGAGATAGTCATTTCATTGGCGTGATAGTGAACTGATGACCAAGTGAATGAGTGAGGCAGTGTGAAATAATTAAGCCAAGGAGATCGCTAGCAGCCTTTTGATTGAGTGTCAAGTCCTGCAGCACATTTCTCCCTGAACTATGAACTCTAAGACTTGTGCATGGTGTTTGGAAACATTGATTTAAAGGAGCCCCTGTAAAGTCTGGTGCTTTGGCACAGTAATAAGTCTGATGACGAGCTCCCTGTGAAGTTTGTCTTGTGTTCCTCTTGTGTTACTATTAGCAATGAGCGTGCAAAAGGCACAAAAGATGACAAATGGTAATAGGAGATTCTAAAGGGACTAATAAAACATAACAGGCCAGAGTCATGTGACAGATATTCTAACTCTTGGTACATTGGAAACCTGGGTAGTTCTAATCCACGGTTTCATCTTATTACAATTTTTTCAGCAAACCAGGACAGGATGTACCGAACAGGTTGGGCAAATTACCTATTTCCTGCTTTGGAACCACTAAGTCTAGTCAACCACTAAGTAAACAGTGTTTCACCAAACATGTGATTATATGTATGTATATATATATATATATATATATATATATATGCATTTGTGAGTAGCCTACCAGTGAATTTTCTTCTGTTACAACATCTGAGGCTATCAGGAGGCAGATTTTTGGTAGCCTTCCTAGTTTATGTACCTTACAGTTTGAAAAAAAAAAAAAAAGCGCATAAAATAAATGCTCTTGAGAAATCCATAGTTTAGCCTGTTTTGTTTTGGAGGAGAGGCAAATATAAATAAATAAAATCTTGTTGCATGATAATTTGTCAGACTGCAGAATATTCTGCATTGACACACTCAGCTTCAGCAGGCTGCTTGCCAGGAGCTCATAAATATGCCATCCCCTATAAGATAGCAAAGGTTTATTTGCAAGAATGTGTGGCCCAAAAATGCATGCCAAATTGAGTCTATTATGATTGTTTTGGATGTGGTAATTAAAAAAAATGAATTTGAATTATTTGCATGTCATTTTAAAAACTTACCTTAACCTAACCCTCACAACCAACACAACAACTAAAAACTACAAACTACATAGTGAAACTCACAACTAGTGTGGTCTTAGTATAACAATAGTTATACAGTACATGATAGCATATTAGCTTGCTAGCTTGTCTACCTCCGACTATCATCTGACTCATGATTGTATTATATATATATATATATATATATATATATATATATATTCTATACTTGATTACATTCTGATTGCTAATGTCAGAATACAATAAAAAAATCATAATAAGGAATATGGTTCTGGTAAGAGACACTCTAAGTGCAATTATTTACAAGAAAACTTCACAGGGGACCTACACACGCCCACCATTATACTGCATGATCAATGAAACACACTTGACTATTGAAACACAACCTAAATGACAGAAACAGAAAGGTAATTGTATCTCCCGAGTTTACAGGTGTTGTGATGTATCACTTTCATTAAACTGGAGAAATTACAGACCACAAGGCGAGTAAAGTGCCTTGCTCAGGGCCACATTTAGTGTAATCATTCCAAGTAATTGAACGCAAGTCTGACTTTACTTTCCTGGATTCAGAGATTCCTATTTGATCTTTCATTTTGAACAGGTGACTTCACAAACATGCTGACCTTCAGAATGCAGCGGCGCTGTTATTTTGAGCCACTGGGCTCAGCTTCAGTCATCTAATAAACCAGGTTCTCTTTTGACACCGACCTGTTGGACATGCTCAAAGTGAGACAACCCACGATAACGCTGCTAGGGCCCAAAAATCAATTTGCGGCAGGACCGCGTGCCCTCTCCCACCTTTAGCTATTCACCACGTGTCCCGCCTTGTCCATTCCCTCATCCTTCAATGGCTGCGTATAATTGTTCCACCAGTGACAGGCTTTAATTATTCACATGATGCCAAGGCTCAGACGGTGGCAGCTATCACCTCATCCATCACCAAGAACTATGGCTCCGCCAATCTACAAATGCACTGTCTACCAGTTGCGTTGTGTGTGGCAATGTGTATGTGTGTGTGTGTGTGTGTGTGTGTCATATATGATAAACATCTTGGAAGCAAACTGCTGATGCTGGTCTTCATTATTTTCAGATGGGTTTGAGATTAACACAGAGGAATGGAGGCCGATCCTCTGCTTGGCATTACATGTTTTATAGACCACTTTGTATTTCAGAGGAAAGGGCTTATGTAGCTTCAGTAGGAAATACAAAAAGACAGTTTCTGTTGCTACCCATCTTTTTGTTAATCTCCTGTCTCTTTCTCTCTCTTTCACTCTCCATCTCCCTGTTCATACTCCCTCTCCCTCCCTCCCTCCCTTCCTCTGAATCTCTCCATGCCCATGCTGTAATTTGTGCATCCTAAAATGCTGAAGACGTAACAGCAACAGCCAGCCATTCATCCAGCAAAAAGTCTCCCGAAGTTAGCATTTTTCACTGTCAAAACCATGTCAATTCAGCAGTGGGGGGAATGTACGCAGCTTGAGTAACGTTCTGCTTCATTAAAAGTTGATGATGAGCCATAGCTATTGGAGCGTCATCTGTGTGATTGTTAGAAACCCTCAAACCAACACAAGCAGTTGTGTTTGTGTGGCTGTATATACACAGAATGGTATGGTTAGGCAAGGAAAGCAGACATTTTCTTTTGGCCTCCTGGTTTTCCAGGAGTGTACACTCAATCCTCTTGTTCCATATTGTTTACCAGAACTGTGGAAGTCTTACTTTCTTCACATCAGATTCAACATGAACAAGCAACTCCTTAGAGTGTTTTTTAGTACGACCATATGCTGAAAAAGACATTGTTACTAAAAAAAAGGTTACAATTTGCCTTGATGAGTTGAAAGTGGTTCGTTCTAGGACAAAAGCACCACACCATTGTAGCATTTTGTCATTCACTAGGTAGCCCTGTACAAAAGCATGCCTAACATTAATATCTACTTTACTCTAAATGGAAACAATTTACAAAATGAACATCATGCTGTGTTGAACAAATAACAACATTAGGTTGCTTTCTTTGGTATACATTTCAACTTAACATACCAGATAAACGTGTCTGTTATCTACAGTAACGTATAAGAGGCAAACTGGTATCGGTAGACAGGATTGGTTAAGTTAGGGGTAGTCATCATCAGTTTCTTCGGGTTAGTCTTTATACATAAATATCTAATGCAAATATTTCCTCAGAACATTTAAAAACCATTCAATCCTTTTGTCACTTTTAAAAAGTTTGGGGACCCACAAGAGACAGATTTATAGGGGACATATGCTCATTATTTTAAGTTCATACTTGTATTCGTGTTAGTTGGAACATGCTTTAATGTCTGAATATAACTGTATTCACACTCAGCACTGTTTTAGCTCCTCTCTTTACCCACCTCTGGAAAATTCCTGGTTTGCTGAGGAACAACTGCGAAAGCGCTATAACAGGTAACACTTTTTACCTATATATAATATAGCTGTTAATATGGGCTGTGTGCTTTTCTATATGAATTGAGCATAAAGGACATGGAAATACTGCTTTTTACAATATGGGACTTTAAAAAAGAAATTGTCAAAATCAAAATTGCAGCAGATATAAAAGCACCCCAAACTTTTGTCCCAGGTGCCAAAACCACTGGATCCTACACTTCCCATGATGCAGTCTGATAGCATCTTTTAACAGACCTTCAAACAGATTGTGAAACCTAATGTGCTCACAAGCTTGCTCCACATGTACTCACACTCGGTCGGTGCCATAACTGCGGTAGTCCACCGCGGCAGAGACGGCCACAATTAGTGCAGGAACCCCGTAGCCCACCATGTAGAAGTAGCGTCGGCGAGAGTGCTCGCTCTCAAACACCTCCACCAGCATGATGTAGAGCTGCACGCCCTCCAAGAACATCCACGTGAACGCTGCCAGGAAGAAGAAGTGGAGCAGGGCAGCGAAGACGGCACAAGCAATCTGGGAAGGGTTGATAGAGGCAGGCAAACACAGAAAGGAGAGAGAGAAAGATGGAGAGAAAAGAGAGGGGAGATGTGAGAAGTCACAGTTGAAAAAATACTCTGATAAAATCACTACCTGGGAATTTAGCTGATTTCCTGAAGGCTTAAATGTGTTGCTAGGGGGCATAATATGACTTGCAAAGTGTGTCATCCAAGTGACGATAACCAAGCAACATTTCTGACCTCTGCCTGTTTGTGTCTTCCCAACAATTAGCATTGCTAAGCTTTGTTTGGCTGAAGTGACTGGATGTTTGCCAGTAGTAACTGGCAGAAGAACGCTGCAGCTACTGAGCCCATGTGGTCTTGTTTGCTGTAGCTGGCATGGATGAAAGAGAGATATGAAGAAGCGAAGTCAACAGTCCAAGAGCCATTTGGAGCTCATTGCATTTTATACTGCGGCCAGGTGCGAGCACATAATGCAGTTACACACTTCCTGGGCTGATAGAGATACATAGAGGTGAGACTAGAATACTGAAGGCTGTCAATCGCATGTATGCACGTGCCCACACACTTCCTTACAATAATAAGATACAGTACTTACATGGATTGCTCTAATTATTGGCACAGTTGAACATAACTAGCGTATTTTGTCACTGAAATGGATTCAATTAAATAACTAAAAGGTTGAGTGGATATTAATTGCAGTCCAGGAGAGTGATCTTAGAGCCGGGCTGTGAATCACACCCATAAAATGTTATGGAAGGGAAAGGTGCAGGGCCCGAGCATTATCTTTAACTTCACAGGGAAGTAGCTTGGCGGCTAAACTATGGCCTGCCAGCTTGGCTTCTGATATTGAAGAGCAAAATATGTTTGTGATTTAGTTGCGTGCGGCTGAAAAGTATGGGCATATCATTTCTTTTTCTTTAGTATTTCTATTACTCATGATACACTTAAAACACAGATGTGAACTGTAGGTATGCTTGAGATAATATGCTATAAACAGCAGTGTTAAAAAAAACAACACTTAGAGCAATAAGATATATTCCAGTGTCTTACCCCATTATAAATTCACAGACACTGAGATAATTTCATACTGTGCTCAGACAATCACTCCAGCTTTTTTTCCCGTCAGAGAGCAAAGCTAACTGTGTACTCTGCCTCATTAGCAAGCAAAAATGGCATGATTGCTAGAAGCTGTAGGTGGAATAAAGCCCTCCGCCATCCTGTACACATGTAATGACTCCACATTTGTCTACAGTGTGAGCGTTGAGCACACACACTTGAAGATGACTGTGCAGTGACAGCATGTCTCCACCTGCTACCACAGCTGAGCTCTTACAGGAAAGTAATGCCATCCAAACTACAGTTAATATACTCGAAGACTGTTTAGTGCATTGAACAGCTTAATCCAGATTAATGTGAAGTGTTTACAAATTGGAAAAATGCTCCAGAATGAATTTATGCCAGTGAGTATGTGCAGTATAGGAGTGATCTAGATAGGAGGATGTGACAGTGACTTGGCAGGTGTGTGTTCTGACAGAGTATGTGAGAGTAATTTCAAGTATGTGTTTGCTTCTGTGCAACCAGGGGAACAAAAGTGAGTGTTTGTTGAATAAAGAGCATCCGATTCTTTCCTTTCAGTATTTCGTCTCAGTGAACCCAGCAGAAAGAAAAAAAGTTCAGGGCCACTGGCGCTCTCTGGGAAGTACCACTCACAGCACAGCGGGACACCAAAGGTGACGTTTTCTCAAAAAAAAAATCTCGGCTGTTAAATGTAGAGAGGAGAAGATGGTGAACACTCCTCAGTGGAGGTTAATACAAAGCTTTCAAGGAGGCCCCGGAGCAGCCTTGAGGGACAATGTATCTGCAGAAAGATGTTCAACGAATTTTGTGATTCTCGACGTTTCTGGGCGAGGTGCAAAGAGAGTGTCAAAATAGATTTTTTTTTCATCAAGACTTTTAATGCACCCCTTAATTGTTGTTAAGTTAAAAATGCCACCATCTGAGTGTATACATGAACAAAAAGAACACACCCTCAAAAGAACACATCAGATTACCTACAACCCTAATTCCAAAAAAGGTGGGTACAAAAAAAACACTAAAATGCAAACAAAACTAAATGCAATAATTTGCCAATCCATTGTGAATTGAAAAGTGTACAAAGATAGTATATTTTATTTTCAAACTTATGTTTCTGTCAATATATACTGTCTTTATTTACATTTTACACAGCGTTTTTGGAAGTCAACATTTTAGATTTCACATTAACTTGCTTTAATCCTCTTTGTTTGTATTGTGTATTTATTGGAAGTCGCTTTGGACAAAAGCGTCTGCTAAATGACATGTAATGTAATGTAATGTAATGCATGTCAAAATGAAGAGAACCCCCATGTTTTCAGTCTATATGCTAAACTAAGCTAACATGCGTTTTGTTTTACCTCTATTACAGCATATCTTTGTCAATTATCTGATTGTATTCTAATAGTTTGTTTTATTCCGAGCTCCTTTATTAGTTTTCACTGTTTCGCAGTACTTGTTCAGCATGCTAATAGTGCTGAATAACTTGATAGTTAAGTTAGTCTCCATCAACGGCAGTCTTACCGGCTGGTCCCCTCGATTGATCCCCACCAGGAATAGCGACTCGGCGATGAACAGGCTGATGCAGAGGTTCTTATGGATGGTGTTGCGATCGCTCTGGAGGCCACGGAAGAAGCAGAAGGTGAAGAGGCTGATGAGCAGGCAGACCAGCGACAGGAGGATCCCAACCCAAGTGATGACGTCAAGAAGCATGTCATGAACAGGGTCTGTGTTCTGGAGCAGAGGTGATAAGGAAAGTGGTCAGCAACATCCAGTCCTTTTAAATACTTTTGTTATTATGCACCAAGAACTTTAATTTGGTGTTTGACAAATCTGTAAGGAAAAGATAATGTGTGCATGTCATGTCAAAGGATTCATTTGTAACTAAAACAGAAAACGAAAACAAGACCATACAATTATATGAGCATTCAATCCCAGCAACAACCCTAAAGCTTTTATTTTTATTATTGTTTTTTAAGGTGTAAAGTGCATCCATTCAGCCATCCGATAAACCACGACAGAGTGAGCCACAGGTGGCAGATATGAATCATGAATTAGTCAGTGGGAATCAATCTAAAATGCCCCCCTATCGTTTCATTCTGGTCAGGCAACAAAGTGGAACAAAGTAAGCAGTCCAAGGGGCGGCAGGTGTCTAAGACCAACACAACAGGAAAACAATCAAACCCCAACATGGTCAATAACTCTTACTGTTGCTTTTAGGTAATTTTCTCTTTTCAAATAGTAATTTGCCACCACAGCCAGTTTTGGGCACTAAAAAGACTTTTGCAGACAATAAATTTCTGGCTTTACGGGAGAGATAAGGATCAACAGTGATTCCACCGCAGCCATGAAAGAGAATTTACATCAGTCCATAAAAGCCAAGTGCACATAGGGATACTTGGACAGAAGTGGGAAAACACAACACACTCTAAAACAGCAGAATCTGCAGAATGACTGACTTCTGTGGCCTTAAACACATGAAAACAAAGACATTAGGAGCAATACTCTGCCAAGAACCTGACACGGGTAAAAATTGGGGCCTGTTAGATTGTAGCTTAATTAGGACAGTGCAATAGTTGGCATCTTGTCACCTATTACGCGTCTTCCTCGCTTAATCAGCAGACAAACTGGGGTTCTTGAACCCAACAGGGTAAATGGAAAGATTGATGAGTATCTCAACTTATGTGATGAAATAGAGATAACAATGAAATTTTAATTTTCTTAATTATCCACATATAAAGTCAGCTGTAACATACTTAGCATGCAAGCACAGCAAAAAAAATAAATAACCTAATGGGTAATATGTAAGCTAAAAGTAATCACTTGAAACAGTTAAAAGTAATTACTAAACAGGATAATGAAATAGATAAAAGTAATAATAAACATTTATTTAAAACAGAAAGCTTAAAGTAATGAATGGAATCAATGGTTGAAATGGTTAAAATGAATGGATAAATGGATGAAATACCCAAGACTGATGGATTAATTGCTGAATTATCCAACTTCTGCTCCAAGTGATGGTAGTAAAAATTATACTGAAAGTTTAATTTGATTAAAAAAATTGTAATAGGGCCTATCCACTTTAAATAGGCTAATTAATAGTTAAATAATTTCCAGTTTAAAAATCATTCAAAAGAGCACATTTGAAACCTAGCAGGTGTTGTCGATGAGGGGGTACTTGATTTGTCTGACACGGCTGTGGGGGGTACATCCGACTCTATAAAAGATTTAACATTGCACAAGCACATGTCAGAGAAGCAGATGCGCAGATTGCCTGCACAATTCACATCTGCTATTACAGTCTGCACTGTCATCTGACAATTTCTATCATGCTACTGGTGTGGAAGAAAACACTCGCCGAGGCACACGCCAAAACATGACACAAGCATTAAGTAAGTGTCTTCTGTATGTAAAACACAGGGATGGGCATCAGAGAGATAATTACTGCATGCAAGCACTTTGGTCAGCTTTAAAGGCTTCCTAATTTCCCAAAGGGACCGTCCTCTTTTTCAGTCTGCTGGGCATTGATTTAAAAAGGGGAGTAAAAAAGTGAAAGTGGGGGAAAGGAGGGGTAATTTTAAAGAAATCTGCCAACCCCCCTACAACTGACTGTCATCCCTGCTGGGACTCAACTACAATCAGGGTGGAACTGTTCAGTTTTGACATGACGGCTACGCCTGAATACTAATGAAGATCAACCAGACAATATTTTATCACGGAAGAACATCTAATATTCTTAGAGGCTGATGGTTGAACAGCATTGACAGCCAGTTAAAAATCAGCACAGGTATAAGCTAAGCTAAACTCCTTTTAATAGAGTAGTTTGGCTGTTTGATATGAAAAGGTGTGTATGTGCTCTTGGCGTTCAGCAAATAATGTATAGCGCAAGAACATATTTGCCTACGTTGAGGAATAACATTATAAAGCATACTATATGTCTAATATGCCTCTCAAACAAGCACCTGTTTAAATCATAATTTGACCACAGTCAGCAGTATTTTCCACAGGGGCAAGAAGAGAGAGACCATCAACATTCATGGGTGTTTTTTCTTTCTATCTTTTTCCCCCCCCGTCCTTCCCCCAGTCAAGTTAGAGTGAGGAAACTTGGGGAATTAAGTATCGCACAAAAGCCTTGTTTAGTGGCAGCTCGGCTAACGCTAGCAGAGAGGGGAACAGATGCTGATCATTAAGGGGCTCTGGTACAATAACAGCCGCAGTGCTCCTTGAGTCTGGGGAGAACGCTCTTTTGATTTTCCTGCCTGATGAGCCGTTGTGTATACGTTGGAGGGGTGGGAGTGGGGGGCTGGCAAGATGTTATATAGAGCAGACGTCTGTGTGTGTGTGTGTGTGTGTGTGTGTGTGTGTGTGTGTGCATGTGTGTCAGTCTTTATGAAAGTAAGCCTGATTTCAGCCCCCTTACTTTGGAGGGGTGCATATGCAGTGGGTGGCAACAGATGTCGATGTTTGTGCCTGCACGCTCTGTAGGTGTACGGTGCATGTGACACGCAAGTCTGTTTTCAGTCCGCTGCATTACAAAGGTATTGATGCAGTGGGTGGTACGAGCTGTGGCGCTTTGTGTGGGGACCCTAAGGTCTCCCGGGCTAGCGAGCTGTGCAGTGGCTGCAGGCTCTATCCATCACAATCTCACCTTCAATTGGAGAGGGGCCAGGTCAGAGAGAAAGAGAATGCAACAGAGGAGGGGAGAAAAGAGACACAGCTATAGAAACAGAAAGAGAAGGGCGCAGAGTGTATCTACACCTGGGTGATGGATTTACTGTGGAATGATTTCTTTGTTCTGGGAGGTGGATGATGGCTGAGACGTCAGCAGCCACAATGTCTCTGCTGAAAAGTTTCCTTTTACTGGGGGCTCTGCCCAGGCAGGATGGCAAATGGTGTGATCTGCAGAGCCTCTGCACCTAACCTCACACCGACAAGCCTCAATGATGGGAATCAGTCTCTGGGTCTCTAAAGTGGGCCGACGTAATTTGCTCTAAAATTCACTCGCTGTGTCGCAGGGCCGGCCGAGTCATACAGCATCCATGTTACTTAGCGGGGCGAGGCACATTTGTGCACATTCGATTTGTCTCCCAATCATTCTCTCCTGCATTTTTTCTTTTATTTCTTAAACTCACATATTTTTCATTCCAGACGGATGCCTGAGGAGATTGGCTTTGCCCCTGATCTGCTCGCATGTAGCACAAAATAAGGTTTCTGGGCACTCGAGCAGTCTGACAAGGAGGAGCAGACGTGGCAAGGAGCACTTTTGCATTGCCCGCTGGTCGAGTCAGCCAAGCCATCTGAACCTCACATCACATCATACACACCTAATTACCATAACATTCTGTGTCTAAAGCAAAACTCTCCTGAACCGGTCCTGTGAAATGGGTAAGAGAGTGAAGTGGAGAAGAGAACAGAGCGTCAATCCTTTATACCCCAAAGAACCACTCTCAGCATGGGGCCATGAAGCCAATCCAATTAAAATGCATAAATCTCCCTATATGCCTCCAGAGCTGAGCTTTGACTCATGAAATACGGCCAAGCAGGGCAGACAGTCGCGCTAAGGGGTAGCGGCCCACTGCAGGGAGTCATGTGACAAGTTCACCTACGGTATGACCAAGGATTTATGATCTGCACAGGGATGAGGAACAGTTGCAGAGGGGGCGTATGAATCAGGGGTCTTGGCAAATTCGTCACATCTAAAAGGGCTGGGGGAGAGATTGCAGCTTGCACGGCGGGAGTTGACATTCAGCACATGCACCTAATGTCACACTGTGTTCTAAGCTACAATAAGTATGATATAATGCCCAAGCACAACTTTTGGTTGCTATGGCAGTTAACATGGTCTCCATCTCCTTTGTCTGAGCCTTACACATATGAATAGATTTATTTTCAACTATCTCTGTAGCCGAGTGTACACGACCATGCTTACATGAAACATCATGAAATACACATCTACCCTTGACTGTCCTTTCTCATCATAGTTACTGTCTGATGGTGCCAGCGTGGAGACGTTCTATAAAGACAGTGATGAATGTTACCCAAATATCACCCTCTCCATCATCCAGTGGGATGTGCCATTGATTTATACTTACTGGTCTGTCGGGAATAGTGCCACTTACCAGTGGCTCAATGCCTCCCCGGGGCCTATCTTAGCACACACATCTACTACGTAAATAATGGCCTGTAGGTGGAACCAGAGCAGGTCTATATTTCTTGTGCTGGGGCTTGTGCTTTAGCCCATATTTATTTATTTATTTTTTTAAATCTCAATGCCCACTAGCTATCGTCACAAATGGCAGACTTAAATTCAAAGGAAGGGGTTCGATAAAGAGCTTGAGGGGCTTGATTGGGCATGAGCCATTCGGGAATCTTGGGAAATATCTTTGAAGGAGAGATGGGATATTGGCCTTCCATGGTGTGCTTTTGAGAGATTCATTGAGCACCAGCTCAAGTGACCCAGAAAGGTTTATGCAACAAAGAGGAAAATATGTGCACCAAACCAAACTGGCAGCACCACTTCCATACCATCTGGAGGTAAAATGATTAAATATCAGATGCTCATGTGCTGTCCAGGTTCAATAGTGCTGTTGAATCCTGCCTTTCACTATCGAGTCAAGTGGAATTATTTTATTTACAATACGTTCTCAGCGCCTTCAATAGCAGTAAACGTGTCACGGCTCAGAAACAGGACATCTCGAGGTTAGAATCTTCAGCGTTCTTAGCAAAGTCACATTCAAGTACACCCACTCTCACATCACTCGCTGCTGTTTGCAATCATGCTGGAAAGATACAAAAGAGACATATAATCTCTCACACGCAGCTGCTGTCTGTGAGTTCAGTTTCTAATTTGTTTATGCGGCCAATGGCGCTTTCTCGGCTCGGATTGCAGGATCAGTCAAAGGCATCAGCACTCTGGCGAGATAGCTCAAAATTAGCAAACAAAGAGCTCGAGTGGCGACACAGGCAGCAGTGACAGCACTTGATGCCCTTTTGATCATCTAAGTGGCAGTTACCTGATCCCCTGTATCTGACAGATATCGTTGGAGTGGATGCACTTCTGAAAAGTAGCAGGCTTGGGTTAGATATGTGACTTTAATGAGTTCTTGTGAGCCTGCAACTTGAAAAAGATTTCACATTTGGTAATGTGGTTAAGGACATTGCATTAGAAACCACCAAGGCCCTAAACATCTTTGGCTACGCACATTTTCAAACATCTACAATATGTGAATTAGAAATTATTCCGAGGAACTAATTGACTTCAAACATAATTAATCCCGATGAGACACAGTCTGGAGTCTCTCCACAGCTGAATGTGTCTAATAATCTCATGTACAGTACATTCTACTTCAAGGGTTTCTTTTGAATATGAATGTGTGGGCAAAGTTTCCACCTTGCCCACACTTACAATCAATGACAGGTGGAACATGATTACCCGGCACATGATTATCCAGCACTTATTGTCACAAAAGTATGTGCATATATTTACTTTTATAACAAATGTCTGGTCTCAAAAGAGTGAAAGGTGAAAGACATTTGAAAGCCTATAGTTTATGGTAACATTTCAGCTACGATTATATATATATATAGGATGTATATGACGATGAATCACATCTCAAAAGGAGAAAAAAAATCTGTAACTCAACTTCTCCCAGGACAGGATTGGAGTCCTTTTCAAGTGAGCTGAAATACATTTCACATTTAAATTCTGCACATCCAACCTGTTCAAATTCAAGTGTCCATTACTAACTTCAAATCACTGTCAAGGACAAAATGACAGCGGTCATAATGTCGAAGCAGTGACATTTTGCCACTTCTCATTTGCGTGAAGCATGTGGCACTTTGAATTCAATCATGACTTGGTGCTAAAAATGTACAAGCGCGTTACAGACGACAGCTTATTAAGGCGAACATAAAGATCCCTGAATATAACACTATCATTATTCCAGAGTAGCATGCGTGCGATCCATCGGCCAAAAAAACAACAAGATGAAAGATGATGGTGATACTGTAGTGAGCATCTGTCCTCCAAAGGAAAATTGTAATTACAGCTTGCCTATCTTTTTTTTCTGTTCCGAGATGCCACTGAGAAATAAACAAGGTTAGAATATAATCTGTTGCTCTGAGGGTAATGAGTAATAACAATGCAGAGATCAGCAGTGGTATGTTCTGTTGCCATGGATACAAAAACAGATAGTCTCTTCAATTTATGAAATTTCTTTCTCTGTCTCTCTCTCGCGCACACACACTCCCACTTTCCCTACATTCACTGTGTTCTCAGATACAACACTGTGACAGTTTGGCAAATAAAAAGCCTCCATATCTCCCATTCAGTGGCACCTTCCAACAAGCAGCCTTTTATAACATCCAAGTGGAAAAGATAAAGAATAAGGGAGGCGAAAAAAAAACGCTTTCACTCAGAACTGGGGTGTAACTACTGTCCACTTTCCTCCGGTGAATGCAGTGCCACAAGCAAGCCAGGCTTTCCAAAATGTTAGGGATTGGCTTGACTGAAAGCGCTCCTTTTACCGCTTCCTTTTTTTTCTTCTTTTGCTGCTTTGCTTTCACTGCGTGAAGGATCCCATTCTTCGCGGCTCCCTCTCTATTCCAGACTCGGCTTCAGCCCTGCAGAGAGCTTAGTGGGTCCAAAAGTCACGCTGCTGAGTGACAAACAGTGGCTCTCTCTAGCTAGAAATAACCCACCCCCAACCCAGACCTCCCTGGAGTGATATGTGTCAGGCAAAAAACAACTGAATTTGAGATTGTGTGAATTATTGTGTGCATGAATGTTTTTGAAACTGGCTTTGTGCATTTCCACTATGTAACTAGGGATGGAGCCGGACTGGGGAATCGAGGGAGTTGAAGGAAGGTCTAGTGGTTTTGTGGACAAGCGCCAACTGGGACGGCCCTAAGAATGTGTGTTTTTTTTTTTTGCTTTGGAGAGACAGATGCCATACCAGATACCAAGAACTACTCCACTCTGTCAGCAGCGAACTCCTCAAACTTCCTGTGACAGAAATAATTAAGCCGTCTGTCAGCATCAGAACTACAGTACGGCACAACTTCTTCTCTGACCGGCAATTCTCCTCTACTTTCCTTGTCCAACTTGCTCCATTTTACCCGTCTCCTCTCCTTTAGTATATATATTTTTCAGCTTTGATAAGTGCTGCCCACAATAATAACTTCACACAAATCTACAGCCAAATTACACTTTCTTTACTTGAACAGTTTTTTTTCCAACTTCCATTAGTACCTCCCAATAAACTGTTCTCGACACTTCACATCACACTTACTGTACTCAATTCACTTTTGTTACCCGAAGGCAGAAACCACATAGTGCACTGAGATAATTCTGCAATATGAGGATAAAATGTAAATGTTTTTTTCCCCTCCTTTCTGTCTTCACATAAATATTTAAATAAAGACATTCATGCATGAATAAAGAGGCAGATGGAAATGGATCATGACTCAAAAGAAATCTTGATGTTAGGATTCAAACCTAATAAACACATTTAGGTTTTGCTCTAAATAACTGCAAGCAAGAAAATGCAAAACTCCTGGCAAGAAAACATATAAACAAAATTCCCAGAAATCTACACATGATTGCACATCTTGCAGAGCAAGATTTTGGTATCTGAAGCTTTTTGGTTTCCACTTGTAGTCTATGTAGTATTGACCAATCACATTTGAGAAGGCTGTGTTTGAAGGTAAACAGCACAAGGCTGAAATGCAATTTTCAAAACCAAAATGGATGCCCAAACTCTTCCACACGTGGGCAAACAAAGCCAGGTAGCAGAAGAACAGGTAAAGACATATTCCTTAAGTAGCTATCAACAAATGCCTGCTGATGTTGAAAATGGATTTTCAAAAAGGTTTAAAGGCCAAAACATATATCTATTTATAAAAAACCAATGTGTAAAATGTGTTTCAAACAAGCATTGTATACCACAGCTATTTAAAAGCTGTGTGCACAAAACACATCATGCACTGGAGCACAATCATATATTTTGGCTGCTTCAGACATTGGGGTTTTCAAATGGCTGCAATCAATACACACTTTACACTGACAGGGTCATTGGTTAAAACTATATGACTAGGCTGTGTGTATTTGGACTTTAAACGTTAGTTTAAAGTGATGTGAAGGTCAGAAAGCATGGAATATAAAACGTATTATTGAGAAATAGTGGTGAAAGAGATGTGTGTTTGCTTTGTAATGCTTTACACTGCCTGAAGCTTTCTTGTCAAGCAATCATCTTGGACTGGCTGGTAAACCACAATGGATCAATTCATTTTAATTTCTCTCAACTGCATTTGCGGAGAAGTCGGTAGATTGAGACGCAAGAAAAGGAAAAGAGCCGGCCTACCTTGACGTCCACATGTGCCATGAGGACAGCGAAATTGGTGAGGTGGGTGCAGGAGCATGTGGTGTGTGTCCTGTTGGTGCCAAGCAAGCGGCAGTCTTGTGTTGACCAGTAACCCGTCATGGTTCTCTTGGAGTAACTCCAGAAAGAACAGTTGGGGTTGAAGTTCTCCTCAGATTGCTGTTAGAGGGCAAACACATAATCAGTAGGATCAGACACAGTGGAATTAATACCAGTGAGAAATACAGAGTGTCTCCTTGTGAAGTGAAACAAAGGGGACTGGAGTTAATCACACATTAGCTTTATTCATCTCAACCATTCTTTGTTTGTAAAATAAGCATCTTAGAAAAAGACTCATTTCCCCTCACTGCAATCATTCTGAAGTGAATAGCAGGTGGTTTTACTGTCATACAGCATCAAGCGGCCTCATGCCTGTTTTTCATTGTGTTTTCTGACCTTTCTCTTTAACTTTCACTGTGTGAAAATGGACTGCCCCACTGTTTAATGGGTACCACTGCTGCCTGTGCCTGCCTAACGACAAGCACGCCTTGCTGCTATCTCACTTGCCATTTTCTAAAAGTCACCCGTGACCACTGAGGTTGGGTAACACACAAGCACAACAAAACATAACTGCTGATAAATAGATACATCAACTGCCCTTCTCTCTTGAGCCTAATTTCTTCTGCAGCAACGGAAACAAAGGAGAGTACACACACAATTGTTTCCTCTGTGACTCACAGCTTCCAAGGTTAAACATGTCTGCCGTCTTACTATTAACGCCGTGAGGAGCCGTAGTTTTTCATAGTTTCACACTTGCTGTAGGGTAATTAGGCTAATAAGGTTTATCCTCTGTGAATGTAAATTTGCCGCTGACTGAGTTTACCCTTCACACATCTAAACCCTGTGTAAAATATTCCACAGCAAGGAGATAGGATGACCCTCTGTCCCATTAATGGATTTAATTGGTCCCATTAAGTGGCGAGGCAAGGAAGCAAAACAATAACTAGAGGACACATCATCATCCCACAAGACCAGTGATCCAAAACCTAATGGTTGAGTGAGGGACTTAAGTGTGGGAAGCCAAAAAAATAGGAACCCCGCCCGCCTCAGCAGCAGAGTTAAGATAACTAACGATTATTTTCAAGGGCAAAGATGAAGTCAACTCAACATACCTGAAATAAATAATAAAACTAGGGATGCGCATTATACATTGGTACCGATAAATTATCCCGGGGGCTGCATTCTCTTTACCTCGGGCTGAGGGTGCGATTATCACGCTTATTTATCTTCGATTCATAGGGCCAAATATAAATCAAACAGATAAAAAACAGTAATAATAGAGTAGTGTACAGTACACTGAATAAAAAGGTAATATTTATCCCCTCAGAGAAGATTTAGAAGATGTTCTTGCCTGCAGCTATGCTTGAGAAGCAGAGACCGGTTAATCAGAGCATTCTCTTTACAACACCTCCGACCGGTTTACCAGTTTACCAGCTAACGGGGAGCTTTTGATTTGATGCACCAGCGGAAGTGCTCTATATGCAAAACGTCAATATTGCATGCAATTAAAATTAATTAATTGCACAACTTTGTCATCATGATTATTATATGATTATTGTACAGCCCTCGGTGTACACAAAATGCACTCTATATGTAAATATGTGTATGTCGCTTTAACATAATGAAATGACAATTCAGGCAGCAGTTCTCTTTCTGCGCTTAAGTGTTATGAGAGGAAGCTCCAGTGCAGAAAACAAACTTTTCCAAAAGGGCACTGCTTTATGGAACCGACTTGATCTGAGCAAGAAAAGGGTATAAAAGCACCGGTGCCCCAACATTAGAGCAACAGTTAAATTACTGAATCTACAGTCCAAATTACAAATTACACTTAAGGCAGGTGAGTCACAGCAATAACTGCGCTGACATTGCCCCCTGACATTTTCCCACCATTTAATTCTGACATCCATAAGCTATCATCCTTTTACTCTCTCTCTCCCTCTGCGCTTGGTGTTTTTTTTTTTCCTCTCGTTGTTGCTTCCTTCCAGGTCCCGCCTACACATGAGACCGGCTGCAATTCTCTTACGGTTGTTCACCATCCCTGATAATCGCTGAGGGCGCTGTTCTTAGACAAAACAGGGATATTTCGAGGGTAGCAGAGTGTGGAGAAGATAATGGAGTCAAGAGGGAGAGAAGTCGCGACTCCACAAAATGACTAAGCAGCCTCCAGTGAGGCTCAATATGACTGATATTTTTTCAGGAGTTCAGGCTGCTATTTCTCCAAACTAATAAACAACAAGATGCATCTCCATCATCACCTTGCGAGCAATTTTTCACACCTTCCTTTGAATAAAACTTCATGTTAACTTAATTTTCTTGGTTTGAGATGGGACTTCTATATTTTTGTTTCACTTAAGGGAGAGAGAAAATTGTGATGAAAGGGTTCTATTAGGGAGGCGCATATGCAGGAGTGTTTTTGTGTGAAAGTAAAAGAGACAAAAAGCACATTAAATGCAGAGGCAGTCGCATCAAAGCAGAAACAAAAACATCTAGGACACACATTCAGGGATGGAAAATTACCTGTAGATGTCTGATGGTAAAAATGACAGGGTCAGAGAGGTAGACTTTGTTAGAGTCCTTGTTGATGGCAGCTGTGATAACCGGTGAGTTGACAATAACGGAGTAATTGGTGGCCATGGCTTCGCTGCCCAGCTTCATGCTGGCATTCTCTGTCGAAAGGTAGACGCCGATGTGTTTGTACAGGACGAACGCTATCCTAATCTCACCTGCAGGGAAAGATCAGGAAGAATGGTCAGTCACACCAGAGTGAAAAAAAACCCACACTTATCGATATGTCTAAAATACATGGATTTGAGAGCTGATATATTTAGCCATTTTCCATGGATTTCTTGATAATTAGTTTGGTTATTATCAACAAAATCATGAAAAATGCCTAGATATTAGCTCTTAAATTAAACTCTTATGAGCTATTTTGGTTGGTATCATTATATTTGTCCAAACAAATGTACCTTTAGTTGTACCAGGCATTAACCCTTTATCAGGCGAAGAACTATATTTCGTAACTTCAGGTAATATTTCAAGAAAAAAGTTGCAAATTTACTAGATTAAAGTGGCAAATCTACAAGAAAAAAAGTCGCAGATTTAAAGTGACAAATCTGCGCGAAAAAAGTTGCAGATTTACGAGAAAAAAGTGGGAAAACAGCAACTTTTTTCTCCCAGATTCACCACTTTAAATCTCATAAATCTGCGCATTTTTTTCTCGTAGATTTGCCACTTTAATCTCCTAAACTTTTTTCTCAAAATATAATTTTCGTATGTTTTTTTTACACATTCTGGCAGTATGTAATATCCTCCAATATTCTCTAGGGTTGAAATTTGGAATTTGCAAGTATTCCAATGAGTCCCTATTAAGGGTTAAAGTTCCCACTTTTTTCTCTTAAATCTGCAACTTTTTTTCTTGTAGATTTGCCACTTTAATCTAGTAAATTTACAACTTTTTTCCTCGAAATATTACCTGAAGTTACAAAATATAGTTCTTTGCCTGATAAAGGGCTAAAATGAACAAGAAATTGAAGAAAACAAGGGTGGTCTAATCATTTTTTCATGACTGTATGCTGTATGCTGTTATAAGATTTCCCTCAAGTAGAAGAAGTTGAAGTATATGGCTTATAAATACTATTAAACGCACAAATGTAATTTTCTGCCACTCTGGGTCTCTTAATCTAAACAATAACAAAAGACAGAGAAATGTCATCACTAAAGTCAATTTCTCCAAGTATGTATTCCTTCACTTTTCTTCATTTCTCTGATAACCTAAAATCTAAGCGTTCAGCAGGTTATTACCAGGAGACGAATTATCCACAGAGGTCCTCTCTTCTTCAAACAAATGGACCCAATGATTAAAATCGATAAAAACACTGAATAAATCAGTTTCATGTTAAAAATATGTTTTTTTCCAATGCAGTCTGGCACACAGAGACCTGGTGCTCAGCTGCAGGTTTGATCAGCTTGTTTCTCTGATAACTTAAGATCCAAATGTCCAACGGCTAAAAACCCTCTTCTGGTTAAAATATTACGTTAAAGTTCTAAAGTGTATCATAAATATGTGGTTTAAAATTGGAGTCAATTTAGGAGAGCTTGTGGCAGAAAACCACAACTCTTGTGCAAAGGGTATATGATGCCAATGACTGATGACAGTGAGGTTTGAAAATTGTTGGGAATACTTTGGATAATGTTGTACAAAACTCATCAAAATATATTACATAATAACATATAATTAGGAAATGTTACACATTATACCTTTAAATGCTAGCATATTCCTGGAAATAATCTTTCCACTGAAGCTTTAACACAAAATCAGAAACTGTAAACAGTAAAACTGACAAAAAAAAAGAGACCGGTGTCAAGGTTGCCAAAACATTTCCACAAGAGGATAAAATGAGAAATCACTCCTACCTCGACAAATACAGTTATTTTAATTCAACATCCAAAAATTGTGATTACCACTCCTCTATTGGCACTGACAAATGTAAGCACTTTTCTTTGTTATTAATGTCCTCCACTCTCTCGCTCACACACACATCTCTTTCCCCTCCTGCCGCCTCACTTTTGAGCACTGATATGAAAGAAAGTTCTCTCCCGCCGTGACTGAGATCACTCACTCAGATGAAAAGAAAACAATTTGGGTGCTATAGCGCTGGATGACGGGGAAATATCCGCCACCCTGCAATAATGATCCGCTTGGGCATGGCTGGACATGGATTTAGTCATCCAGCTGAGAGGCACCGGGCGCAGCTTGAGTCGATTCTGATTTGCATGGGCTGATAATAAAATCAAAAGATGAGGCTGTATTCCTGCCGAAAATAGCTATGTATTGTGTCTAACTGCCTCATTTACAGTTTAGAGGCAGTGCTTGAATGTAACTAATTCTACAGCCAGGGTCCTTTTTGAAGTCTTAAAATGATTCCTGCGCTTTATATGCAGCCCTACAAAGGATTTAGGAGGCAAATTGAAAGTTATTCATCTGTAATGAAATTCCTACAAAACCACTGCAGCTCAATGTGATGTCACATCCAGATTCAAATTACTATTTTTTTTAAATCAACAAAAAGACTTTGATTAATTACAGTGGATCTTGTGTGCCACAACGTTTTTCAAGTAATAGAACAGTATTTTGGTGATAGCAATGCCTGTTAAATTTGTTACATCACAAACTTGAGTTATACATAATGCACCAAATGAAGCTGTGCACAAGGCATGATTACTCTTCAAACCAACAACAGGGGAACAATAAGTACATTCAAAAGGTTAGACTACTCACCGTTTCTTCCGTGCTGTTTTAGAGTGTTGGCTGAGAGGTGGATAGAGTTGCCCTGTCCTCCAGTTTGTGGGAACTTTAGATCAGGTAAATTCCCATCTGTGCTCATCCTCGCCACCTCCAGCTCTGCGCACACACACACACACACACACACACACACACACACACACACACACACACACACACACAGAAGACAGCAGTTTGTAATCAATAAGTTCGATTTTCATGATACACAATAGATATAGTAGACAAAAAAAGTGCAGCAGACTATAAATTGCAGTCAGGCGGCAATCTCCGTGTCTGAGCTTGGAGGCCAACCAGGAAGTGCCTTAAGCCTGCAATCCACCGAAAATTCCAGCAGGGGGCGCTAAGTTTGGCTGCAAAAAAAATCTGCCCATTCATTTCAGTGCAAAATTTGAAAACTTCTGACTTGATTTATTACCTCAGAAATTTTTTTCAGGACAACAATATGGTCTCAATCGCTAGTAAAGGGACATTTACAGATTTGGTCTCATAACTTTGACCCTTTCACTGTATTTTCACTTAATGATGTTTATTTGAACGTTTTGTTCAGTAAAAATGTCTTGTTCAGTGTTTGGTTGGACTAACAGACACTCCAAGGAGTCGCTGCTCAGTTTTCTAAGGTAAGAAACATACATTTTGTTTTTGTTTTTTTGCTAGCAAAAACTAACATCCCAGTTAATGCTCCAGTTAATGAATTAGCAGCAGCTTCTCTCAGTCAGGTTGAGGTGTAGAGAGGCTGTAGTCAGTGATCAGATCCCTCTCCTCCTCCACAGTCCAGATATGGTCTGCTCCCCGTATCGGAAACAAGATGGCGACGCAAGATGGCGACGAGTATAACGCTGAACTCGAGGCTTCCAACGGGCCACAAACCAATGGGTGACGTCACGGTGACTACGTCCATTATTTATATACAGTCTATGATTGCAGTGCAATATCTTACAGCTCAGGCCTTAAAGAGACAGTGTGGCTATTTTGAAGTGGGGTTATATGAGTTCCTTATCCATAGTCAGTGTATTACTTAGATAGATGGCTGGGAGCAGTTTGGAGCAGCCGGAGTGGTAACAGCAGGGGAGCTAAGCAATGTACTGCTGTGGATGGGGGCAGCAGCAAAAACATATTTTAGCCAAATAAAAAAATCAATATCAGTTTAAGTGCATGCTATATTTATAATATTTTCACAGTTACCGTCACACAGCCCTTTCCGACGGAACATTTCCACTAGACTCCTTTGACTGTCATTTAACTGCAGAAGTTTGTTTGAGGTGTTGTGTGACTTTAAATAGTTGGATTTCACTGAAGTCATGCAATAACACAATCAAATTAGCTGATCAAGGCAGCAATGGACAAGCAACTCAGTTGTTCTGCAAGGTAAAATGACTGTCTTTGTTAAAGGAGTCTGGTTTATGGCTTCAGTTCCCCATTGGAAAGAGCTGTCTGACTGCAAAGTAAAGCAATAAAAAATATTTGAAATATAGCATACACTTAAACTGATAATGATTTCTTTTTAGGTGTTACTTTATGTAGATGGCTGAAATAAGTTTTGCTGCTGCTCCCATCCAAAGAAGTACTTCCTTTCTGATTCTCAAAACTGGGAGCAGGCTACTGTAGATAATACACTGACTATGTACAATAAGTATCAGAAGTACTCATACATAGTGGTTTAAATGGGGGGGCACCATGGACTGCTGTTTCAGGAGTAAAAGCAGGGTGGAACAGCGTTCCCTTTCAGTTTCAAAAGTAGTTAATGTTTTTTTTATGTGGGTAAATCCTTTACAGCTATTTTACAGTGTTTTCTGAATGACATTTTTTTTGGTTTTGTGCACAAATTTAAGCCCCGCCCTCATCGGAGGAGAAAACATCTGTTGACCTTGTATTGAATGAAGGAGCCTCCTCATCAATTCTGTCTGTTCGCGATAAAAGTACTATATGTAGCATACACACTGTTGCCCATAAAGTTCTAATAACAATCATTATTTTCATTGTGATATGTTTAGAATTGATTGATTAATAAAGCTTTTAGAAGACATGCACTTTATCTGTCACATTGTCACAAACATTTCATGGAAAGAGGTTAAAAAAAAACTTTATGAGTAACAGTGTAGTTTTATATCTATATATAATTCTGATTTTACAAACTGAAAAACGAAACTTTTATGAGGAGACAAAGCAAATTTATTTAATATAACAATAATAATAATAATAATAATAATAATAATAATAATAATTTCTTAATACCAATTCAGGTAAATATCCTAAATGGTTTGTGTCAATTAGTATTTCCCCCAAATGTTTTTGTCATCCAGAGAGCATCCAGCTCTTGGGTTTAACAGAATATCCTATGTTTTTGTGCCATGCATGAAAGGCAATTGAGCAGAATTTTCAAAACTTTACATCAACATCCTTAGTAATTATCTTTAATAATAACATCCAATAATGTCTTAACAGAAGTTCGAAACTAAAATGAACAATAAAATTGTTTTGCACATGAACTCCATGTGGCACAAGACCTATCCTTCTACACATATCCAATTATGTCACATATGTAGGAAGCCATTCTCCCGTTGTAGCTAATTGTGTTAATTTAAGCTTCCTCACGGAGCTCTAACTGCAACATATTCTTTTTAGATTCACGCGGCTTTGAAGGGAAGCCTCCCTCTCAACTCTGTGTGCACAGGGGAGGTTTGTGTCTCGCCATAGGCCTCTTAATCAAGTGACGATCAAGTGTTCAGGTGACAGTGTTTAACTCTTAAAATGTAAAAACAAAGGTTGTCTTTGGCCTAAAGAAAAAGAAGAAAAGACATCTACATTTCAAGGAATCTTTCTCTTGAGTGAAGCAGAGATACAAGGAGGAGATAAAGACCAGCTAGGGACGACGAGCTCGCTTCTGCAGCAGCTCAACAGCTGTTGTGTCTGAAGCAAGCTCCTAATTTATGGTTCAAAGACTCCGGCGTCATACAGCAGAGGAAAATGAGCTGCTGATAGGAGCCCAGCTGAAATAAAAAGCTCATTCCATCAAAGTTATTATGGTATGATACAATTTCAGTTTAATAAAGCAGTCGAGTGTGCTCTAATCTCGAGTGCCGGTGACCTGTGCGAAGTCTAGGCATTCCTAAATGTCACATTAACTCCCAAAGCACTGAGATGAATCCACTGAATCACTGCGGGGTAGAAGTACAGGAAAGAAGTTGCACAAATGTCAAATTCCAAAAGATGAGGTGAGCGGTAAGGACTAATACAGGTGAGAGAAGCTAATAAAAATGCTGCCCGTCCTGCTGCAGCATCTCACGAAGTAACGATGTAGTAAAGAATGGATGATGGTTATCTTTTATGTAAAGGAAGGCACTTTTTTTAGCCATTTTTGTACAGACTTTGCAAATAAAGGTGTCAAAGTAGCCGTATAAAACTGCTTTATGTTGAAATTCTATAAAAAAATAACTGGTTATATGTATCTAGATGTCTAAAAGACTTTAAAGGAAGAGTTCAACATTTTATAGGATGTGCTTATTAGCAGCTGGTTAGCTTCTTATTTCCTTTTTGTTAGTCTTGGTTGTAAAATCCACTAACCAGGATCTGTAAATATGACTAATTAACACTTTTGTGTTAGTTTGTGTTTGTTTAATCCATAAAAAAGTCGACATGTACAATGAGGTTGCCGGGTAGCCAGTGGAGACTGCAAAAGTGCACCTGTCCAAGGACTTCAACCAGATTTATCTTCATTTGTGCTTGGATTTTTTGAAGGCTCCTTATTTTTTCCACAAAATTGTGCTGTATAACCTATCCCTTCGAGCAAGTGCCTGTGACTGAATGCATTTGGATGTTTTTTTCACAAAGGCGACCAGTGTTTCGAGACGGAATTACGCTTTCATATCGGCCACTCTCGTCTGTCGGAGAAGGTGATTTCGGACATAATCAGTCCAAACATTTCACAGTCAATGACGCTGCCACTACGCTAATGGCACTCATCTCTGGCCCAACACATAAACGGGATGTCAGATTAGTCTCAGAGCGGAATCGCAACATCGGCGGCACACAATTCCATCAAGTAGAAGAAAAAGAAACTTCATTTAGCCTGATAAGTCATTCAGCTGACAATCTGATGTCAGTGGACTATGACACCTGTGTCTTTGATAAAGGTTAGTTCTCAAAGAGGCCACATTTAATCCTCCCTTTGTCTCCGTTCTCATACCAAGGCTTCTCGTACTTTCCTCCAAAAAAAAAAACCCTTTGTATTAGCATTCTCTTGTGCTTTTGCAAAGGCCAAGGGGTTTTGGTGATACATTCCTATTCAACTTAGCTAAGACAATACCCCAGATAGATCACCATTCCCTGGATTCCAAGCCTGCCTTTGGAATAAAGGAAGCATTTTTCTTCTCCCTCTCCAACTCTCTTTTCCCTGTGTGGTTGTGTAAAAGAGCTTACAATGGGCTTTAGGGAATTCCTTTGATGCCATAGTCGTAGTTGGACCCGGAGGCTATACCTTCAAAGCCCGTTTAAATAACACGCTAATCGGCAGAAATCTGCTCATAAGATTATCATGCGGAGAGTGAAGCACACTCCTGCGTGGACAAAGCCTGAGACGAGCACATGCACTGTGACGTGTAAACACAAACACAGACACAATGGGTGAGGAAATATCCTTCTTTGAAAGCGAAGAAAATAGATCTCATTATAAGCTTGAGCTGAAAATTGGAGCGAGGCTTTCGTACTGTTTACTCTAAAACAGTGAGACAGTGGGAGTGTGTCACCAGGTGCTGGAGAGCTACACTACACCTGCACACAAAACCCTTTACATGTAATTCAATGTGAGAGATCAATGATTAGCCGCTGCGGTGATCACTGATGTTTAAATGGGCCCTCTTGTCCTCGTTTAACTACCCTGCATGGCATGAGGGATTGCAGGAGCCAACTGGCTGAAAAAAAAAAAGAAATGAGAAAAAAACAAGCAGAGCAAACAGAGAGATAAGGCCTAGTAAACATGTCACCAGCACATAATTAACCCGGCTACCACTATGTGCTATAAAATCTCACTCCAGTTGAGCAGGCATCGTCTCATTCCCCTCTCCGAACGAGCCTGGAATCTCCTTAATACCCAGATGAATTGTGTGCCAGATACAATAAAATCATTTTTATTAATTCTCCTTACGCTTGCTTCCTTTTAAGTCACTAGACCTATATTTTTAGGTTGCCATGGCAGCAGGAACTTGGAAAAAAGAACCCCACTTGTTCTGAGAAGAGGGCGATACATCATAACATTATTTTTTCTTAATTCCCCTTGCCCCACTAGCTGCCGTCTGCAAAAAAAAAAAGGTTATTTAATTTAACTTTGTGCTTTCTAAATGTCTCACAGTGTAAACTGCAGATTTAATAAATTTTACTTTTCTACATCCGATGAAAGGCACCAAGAGGGAAAACATTGATGACAGAAGTTCTATTTGCTCAATTGGTATTTATACACTAAATAATGAGCACTAGTCCCTCATTTGCATGACTAGTGTTTAATTCCGGTTAATAACTGACATGAATATAAGCACAATCATTTGAGGTAATTGTCAATTTACAGCTGACTGCCATCAGACGAAAGCAGCCCTGCCAGATTTAACCTCCTGTGAGGGAGAAAGAATTAATCCAGTGACCTTCACACTTGTTCCACAGCCTCAAGAGCGCTGCTGTCAATATGAGAGCATCCCGGATCAATAGCAGTATGGTGAACTTTGTAACCCCTGTACAACTGGCAGGGCCACTGAAGGATGAAACACTTCACACACGTGAGAGAAAAACCAGCAGAAAACATCACAAAGACTGAACCAAACACTCTTTAAATTTAGCTTCCAGTTTTCTAAATATTATAATTGACAATGTTGTCTTCCATCTGAGCCAATAATCTGTTTCTCAGCAGCATGGGGAGAAATTAACTTAATTATGTCCAAGCTGGTTTACTCATGCAGACGAAGTCAAGCAAATTAAAGTGTAATTTGTTGCTGGCATGCAATTTTCATTTCCATCATCACAGAAAAACAAAAAAAAACAACTTAAAAGAGTCCAGATCGAGTCCTCTTCACAAAATGACTCTTTTTCAAAATTTGATTTATTCCATCCAATCATATTTTTATAGAGCAAGGTATAGAGGACCAGTATCCTTAGGTTATTTTATGCAATGTTTGTGTGCAAGGAGTCAACAGAAAGTCAGCCAGCTTGGCCAGAGTTTCTAACATACATTCTGATTGGACTACAGAAAGACTCTAGTCCCTAAATATAAACATAAGCTTGAAAACCTTTTTTTGCACTTGGTCAGTGATAAACTTTCATTGGAATAAATTGGATGCCATTTAAGAACATGTTATCCAGTTTTTCTTTAAACATCCATGGGAAAAAAAACATAAATCAAACATGTTTACGAAAAAACAAACAAACAAACGCCATCATGGCCAAAAACGCTAAAACAGAAATAATTGTTGGATTTTCACATTTCTTACAGTCCTTGAATAAATAATGAGCGATGCCAACTTCCATCAGGAAACGTTAACAAATCTATGAGCTTAAAATAGTGATATTTCATCAAAGTAATTTTATTCTACATGTCCCCCTTAAAATGTTGCCAAAATTAAGAGCTTGTAAATAAAGGTTGCAAAAATTTAAATACTTAAATATGTATAGCATGTGGAGCCCCCAGCAGTTGTCATCATGATTCCATTATTTGATGATGATGATTTGTGGCACTATAATTGTGCTGTATTGCACCAAAGACATATTTAAGTTCTCCCTCTTTCTAGCTACACTGTAATAAATTCATTCTGTAGTCATTTTATTTTACTTAATATATTTGATAAAATATATTAAATATAAATGCGTTCCTTGATTTTGAGGCAGTTGTTTAAGTAACTTTAATATAAAAATGTTTGAGATAGAATCTACTTATTTTGATCACATTAAATATAATCTTTATGTGTATGTAATTCTAAATCAAGAGCATTTTTCCGTTTTTTAATTGACAGGCACTTCCTGCTAAGTTGTTATTAACTGAATTTGTAATGTAGTTATATTTAATTAAAAATATTGCGTGCAATCTGTTGCCTCAATTTTATTGAGTAGCTATTGTTTATCTTTTCTTACAGTGTATGATTGTGCTGTTTCCATAGAGGTACAGGACTTATATATTGCAGGGGAAATCAAGGCCACAGTGAGTAAAATGTGAAAATCTGAAAGTACTCTGGGTTTGGAGGGTAAAAACATGTCTGAAGGGGATCTTTCAAATTCTTCCCCTCTGCTAAACAAGCAAATCCTTCTTTACATGTATATTAATAGACGGTGACAGAAGAAAAATGTCTAAAAATATACTCACGAATGTTGTCGGTGTTCTCTTGCACAATGTCCGTCTTCAGCAGGTTGTCGGCCAGGACGAAGGCCCCTTGCTCCACCGTGTCCAGCAGCATGGTGGCCGCCCTCAGCTGCTCGCCTGTGCTCAGCTCCCTCCATGCTGACTGGGCCTGCGGCTGCAGCAAATTGTTGACCGTCTCCACCATGGCCTAGGGAGTCCAAATCATTGATTTAGTGAAAAGCAGCTAAGCTGGCCTGGGACTGCTGTTGTTTGACATGGTGATTTGGTAAACAGTATAAATGAAGGAAGGTTCAGCACTGAAAAACAAATCACACAATCCTGTGGGATTTTGCAAGGAAGAAGCTTTTTTTCCCCCTGATCTGTTTTCCATTTGAACTGAAAATTTCATAATCATCTTTCCACTCAGCAATTTCATGACCCTATTCCCAATTCATTTACAAGTCATGCTTTTGGACATGGATTGTAACGAGTAGCAGCAACACCTGAATCTCTAATGATACTGGATATGTTGTTAGATTGCTTTTGTTACCGTTTCCATTTTATCTACAAGAAGAATTAATCATGTAAATGAATCAGAACCGATGCTTACAAGACTAGAGGCCAGTTCTTACATGACTAGAGGCTAGAGTCTTTAATTGGTGTGATTAATGTTCTTCCATGCAGACTATCCCAATGCACAAAAGCACTACAAAAAGAAAAAAAACACAGCAACATTGAGCCATTCCAATGGATGAACAAGGTATTTGCTGGTGGCAAGTATTCAGCTCACATCCCTGCTGCATATTAATGGCACAGAACAACTATTATGCCTTCTTTAATCTCCCCACAACAATGCCAAACGAGTAAGCAAGGAAGAAACAGGAACATTCTCGAGACAAGATGAAAAATTAAGAGCCATTAAAGATTTAAAGATGCCAATGGCAAGATTTATGATTGGAATACTAATTGGTCAAGCAAAGCAATAAATTCCTGGTATCACTGCACTGAGAAGCCGGTGGAAGCTATTTCTAAGCCATTACAGTGCAGTAGGTGGTCCAAACGCATAATTATTAGAAATTTCCTGCATTGCTATTAATAGCAACCCTTCAATCTCTTCCACATCTGATAAAAAATACTTTGACTTTTGATTCTCCATTTGCTCTTCTTCAAAAGCCAGTTTACACAGTTGTGACATTTTGAAGATAGAAGTCATGATGTGTGTTAAAAATGGGGGGTGTCACGGCACAAAACTTCTCTCTGAACTTCGCTTAGATCCCCTTTTTGATCAATGGATTATGAAAGGGAATAAGAGTCTTAGTATGACTCAAAAACAGCACGGGGATAAAGCCAAAGGCGATAAGAGAAATCATGTGCTGTAGTGTATCAAATGAATTCCTGATCAAAAGACAGGGAAAAAATGGCTTTACAGTCACAAAGCACAAGTGTAATAGAGCCACCAATTACCTTATAATGTTAAGTTGTATGTTTGTTTCAAATCTTTGTGATAGTGAGAGGAGACGGGGAACTGATTGTATTCAACTCACTGGCGCTGGATGAGAATTTCAAACAGCACCAGCTGGCTTTTCCTCATTCAAAACATACCCTGAACACATTAAGCCGCCCACACCCAGACATAACCACACACACACACACACATACACAGTGAGACTGATGCAAGAGTGAACACACACCTCTGCACCTGCTAGTATACAACAACACAGACAAACTTGCATGCACACACACATGCACAGGCAGTCTACCAACTTTGATGTAATTATTCATTATCTGCAGCCAATCTCCAATCACACCTTTTGACATTCAGCTAGAGGCAGGGGTTGATTCACTCTCAATTAAGGAGCTCTTTTTCTTCAGGCGCTGACATTTTTTTTCTCTTTGTTCACCACTGCAAGATTTTTTTCCCCCCCTGCACCTCTTAAAACACTGAACTAATGGTTGTTCAGGGAAAGGATTGATGGACTTGCAGAGGAGGCTGTCTCGCTTTTTTCGTATGCAGAAGAGACGTACATATAAGAATAGCCCAACCCAAACACAGAGGGCCAGAAACATGATGACGAGGGTATATACGATGGATAATTGATAAACGGGAGTAAATAAAACAGCCGAGGGCAGGGTATACAGTATGTATCAAAATTAATATTGTAAAATAAGATCCGTTTTCTTGCAGGCTCTTTAGACATTTATAACGTCGTCCAAAGAAAAGCAATAAAGCTGACATTCAATCATGGTGCATCATTTGGACATGCAATAGATTACCAAATGACTGTGATGCAAATTATTCATTACTGATATTAATATGCGTATGGCATGCCAGTTTTCCCTCATTCAAACCAGAGAATGAAATTATGATATCAAGACTGAGAGTACTGTCTTCATGTTGGCAGGCAGGTGACTCACAATACGCTTTTACAGATCAGATGAACTGAACTTGAGGCTACAGGCTTTACACATGCAATGCAATTTTAAAAATGTGTCTTTCAGTGTTTATAATCACAAAACTATTTATTTGCAATAATGTTGCTGCAGTCAGAAGACGCTACAGTTAAATTGTGGTATGAAATCTCAAGAAAACAGAAGAAAATGAGTGTGTACATCTAGCTATTGCTATGTCTTTGTACTGTAAAATGATTTACTGGCCGTTAACAATTTAGTCAAGAAAAGGAACTTCACATTGAGTGAAAAATGCATTTTTCTGTGCTACTACCTTGTGTCCCTGAGGGTTTTGTTAAAAATATGTATGTGTGCCAAACAGCCACACTGATGTCATGTCCTTCATATCTTTTTTCAATAATACTGTTTAAAAAAAAAAAAATTTAACACAGAAAAAAAAATAGTGATATTTTGGCAACACAGGGATGAGTCCTAAAACCCAGAAGTCAGTTTGCATATTAGCGCATTGGGGTCTATTCTCTCAAACTCAATGAGGATTTTGAATGGGCTTTTTGCTAGATGCCTGAAATAAGGTCAAGCTTAAGAGATGTTCGCATTTTGTTGTATGGCATAAAATATGTTAGTTAATATTCCCACGTTCATTTTGGAGTTTTTACATGTCCTAAAAAGGCGGTTGCTAACAAGTGGCTAAATGAGACTACACTGGTTGTCGGGGACGACCACTCTCTCACTAGTCCGCCTCACAACCTCTAGGTGTGTTTTTCAGTGCTCTTGTAGATTGTAAATCATGTTAATAAACAATTTATTAGGCTACGGATTCGCTTTTTGCATTTTTTGTGCTAAGCTAACTGTCAGATGGTGTTAGCCCCATATTTACTGTACAGACATGATATGTATCATTCTTATCTAATTCTCAGCCACAAAACAAGAATGCATTTACCAAAATGACAAACTATTTCTTTAAGGAGCTTGTTAACCACCAAAAAGGAGTGCAGTGGAGCACAGTGACTCTTTTAGGCTCAGTCTTAATATATATTTTAATCTTAGCAATGCCTCAGATGCCAAATTGGATACACGTTACCCTACAACCAAACAAATCCTGTAGCTATATCTGTGTCTCTAAACGTATAGCTAAGCAGAAGGAACATGCACTCAAGGATCTAAGGTGTACAATTGGCAAAACATTGCCAAAATCACTGGTGGTGTCAAAGAAAACAAGACACATGTCATATTGGAAAAAAAACATTCATCTTGTTCTTTATCCATCAAGTTTACAATAATTGTTTGACAATTTAAGAAATCTGCTCAGTCACCTTCTTGCTGAGAGGCAGGTGAAAAGATTGATACCACCCTCATATCTGTATGGTGAATACAAAGCTACAGCCAGCAGCCGGTTAGCTTGAGATGTGCAGCCAAGCAGCACACCACTGCCATCATCATAGTCTGTGCAGTCGAGTCGTAGAGACGTGATGGTGGCTTGCTGCTATTTTACTGCTATTAGCACACTGCCACTCCATCTGTCAAATGTAGCAGCTCAGTCTACTGCAGCAAACTCTCATCCATTTTTTTTAGCTACTTTACTCTCCCATGCTGAAAGAACGCAGGACAGCAGTAAAAAAAAATATATATATATATTCTAGTTCCTGGTACATGAGGAAATGTTAATCGTTAACTGGACTCACTGCTGGAATGTTCCACTTGGAACAAGGATGATGACTGGGCGTGAAAAGCTGCAGTGCACGGGCCATTTATACCAATGCAGAAGGAAGGAAGGGAGAGGTGGACATTAGCGTGTGCTTGGCAGCAGTCCAAGCCAACCCGTGGTGTGTGTGCTTCTATCTGTGTGCTGATTGATGAAATGAACTCTGGGTCTGGGAAATTGATTCTGGCTGAGGCTGATCTCCCTCTCTTCCCTTCATGGCTTGCTTGCTGGTCGGCTTTCTGTGTGCACTGATTTCTCCTCCCTCCTCCCTTCCTGTTCACCAGTCGGTTCCTCTCACTTGTTTTCTCTCACTGCCGTTGAAGGCTGATCTCAAAATGGGGGGAAAAAAACAACACAAACAATCTTGTTCTCTCTGTCCTCTCCGATCTTTCTAGATGTCTCAAGGCGCACGTGAAGCTGTTGCATCATTTCTGTATTTCTTTTGCCCGTTTCATTTGACCCACCAGCCAAATCCTCCGTCTTCTTTGAAAATCTCTGCAACCTTCTTGTTTAATATTTCATGAGACCTTCTCTCTCTTGTGAGCGGGTGGTTGTGTCTGTATATGTGAGTTACTGAGGGATTACCTTTGTGCTTTTTGTTTTATGTCTTACATTTAATCTCACTATTGTACAATTCCCAAATAGCACCACATTATTTATTTATCAACGGCAGAGGCAGACTTCAATTTGAAAGAATAGAAACTTACAAATAAAAGCATTTCTCTAATATATGTCTATTTTCTAAGTCATATATTGTTGTATTTTAGAAAGATGCCTCCTAATTTCTGGCCTGTTTTGATTTGCTGTTAATATTATTTGCTGGCAAAGCAAAAACAAAACTTCACCTGCTGTCTTCACTACATTTAGTGGTGTTTATTGCACAGCGCTAACTTTATCAGAAATGACTTATTTACCATTTATTTACTGTCACTACCATTTACTCACACAGTCATGAGCTTTTGGCTTTGGTTTGTACAGTGGTATTGTGTTTATTGTCTTTTTGACGGAACTTAGATAAGTCAGTCTTTCTTTTTTTGAGTTGCTTTGCAGTGTAGCACTGAATCAGACTTTAGGAAATACCTCTCTCTGAATTGACCTATGATTGACCAAAGGGTCCCATCACATGTTAAATTATCTAAAAAAAAATTCTGTAAGGTAATCATGGGTTTTTGCCCACTGATGCCAAACTAAACCTGCCTACCCTGGCTCTTAAAGCCTTCCAGTGCATAGAGAGATAATGTAAGCTTTTAATTTGAAACCTTGTTTAATTTCAGAATGGACCTAATTTTATGTTTTAATTTTACTAAACTTGCATTTAAGCTCATACTTGTCACATCTCGCTGTGTGTGAGTTATATATTTATATGTGTGCAGGAACTATTGAGTTTCATTGACATCACTTAAAATCCCACACACAAAACAGCACAGTCGCAGCAATTTACATTAATGAGTGAATGAGAATACTTTTTTGATGAAAGGAGAAACACATGGCGGCAGATTGTTAAATATGACACGTGTCATTGTTGTGGAGATGGAATTAGTGCTGTGAAAATCAGCACCAAGATGAATTTACAATAAGAGGTAATGACTGCAGGTAAATCCATGCATTCTCAAAATTGAGCCTTTGAGATATAGGAATTCACAGTGTGTGTATGCCCTATATGTGTATTAATAGACAATTTAAATGTAATCTAAAAAACAAAGATTTCCTGAAGATTATGCTAAATGAATAATCATAACCATGAAATCCTGAGCGTTTGAGAAATGCTTCCACTCTTTCCACCCAGCAGAAACGGCTCACACAGATTATTCAAGCAGAACTCTGCACCACGGGCCAGATGAGGAGGTCTCTGTTTATGAGGATGTGGTTATCTTCATCTTTCAACAAATTGACTACTAGGGAAATTTTATCATCTCGTTACATTCCTGAACGAGGAGCCTCCCTCCGTTTCGCCTGCTCTAAGGTCATCCTGCGCTGTGACACTCCCCCTAGTCATCTTTGCATGCAAAGGTGTCTTTTTAATGAGGGGTCGGAGCTCAATATCCTCCTTGTCTCCTGAAAATTCACACTCACTTGGCTCCTACTAAGGCGCAAGATATAGTTTTTGTTCTTTTATGTGTTGAAATAGCAGTATTCATGGCATAATTGACTGTAAATCCCAAACATTCTACTTTAAACCAAAATAAATGCCTGAGGTAGAAGCCATTCGGAACTAGCGTGTTTGACTTTGGTCGGTACAACATCGATGGACATAATCACAGTAATTGGACCATAATGTCACTGCCTATAAACAAGCTGCCATTAGTATGACCAAAAGGCACAGAAGGCAGGCCGCTATTTTCATCATGTTTGTTCGAAAATCAAAGGGCACAACAGAGAAATATTCCTGCAGGGGAAATACAGAACATAGGGAGTTGATCATTATACACTTTGTAGCTTTATCAAGGCCAAATCCTGTTGGGTGGAATTAAATTGGCTATGACATGTGGCAGACATCACTGTTTATGTACTGAGAAAGATTCAGAAGTAGTCACAATCAATGACTGTTTCATGTGCACAGGATGAACAGAGTCAGGGAGGATCTGTTTGTGAATACGTAACAGAAATAGTAAATTAAGCTGTTAGAAAATTCCCTGATGTTCCTAACGAGATGGAAACCTCAGCACCAGGTGAATTCAAGTGCCATCTACTTGTTTACCACTTAACCAAGATAGAGGCCCTCAATCAAGCCAAGAATCACTCCTCATCTCATTTAGACATCAAGCTCAAGCCAAGTACTTCTTTTGGACTATGTACTCCTTCATAACACCCACACCTGCACGCACACAATCTGCCTTTTCCCAAAGTACTGTTGACGTCTGTTTTCAGCACCGTCTTGGAGCAGAGGGACAGCAGAGGCAGGTGCGCCTCTCATTTGCTTTGTATCCCTCTGCTAATCCCGTTTATGTCAACCACCAGGGCCCCGTTGGAGAAAACATTGCCCAATTTCCCTAATCAATGAAAGTCCCTCAAAGGCTGGCAGCGCGTGCAGTCAATGCCTGTGTTTACCTAAGGCCACAGATGTTGCTCTATTATTCCGGTTCGTCAAGTGAAAGCTCTTCACTGTTGTTTGGATTTGTCAGCCCAGAGAGGGAAGGGAACAGGGGAGGAGGTGTGCAGCTGAGCAGTGTGTACAGTCATGTATGTTAATGTATGATACATATACATATGAAATATGAACCCAGATGCAGGCGAAAAAGCAAATAAATGCATTTATGTCAAAAGAGAATACAGACTTTTCTCAAGCAGTCAGATCAGCATCTTAATCCAGACTACAACACCTTTAGGTGACCATGAAATTTTGACCGTACCCTTATTGTATGAAGCTCAGTGACTATGATGTTGACATTCGTTTTTGTGTGTGCATGAATTAGTAAAGTAATAACATCATCCTGCTTCAAAACAAATTCAAAAATAATTACCCTATGTTGTGTGTTAATTACAAAATGTTGGCATGCAAATATGGCGAACATGGTAAACATTCTGCCTACATTACATCTGTATATTAATATTGTTGTTATAAGCATGTAAAAATCTAGCAAAAAATACTGCCTTACAGAGATGCTAACATTTTTTTTTTACTCTTAGTCAGATTGATGTATCAATTTTATTTTAATCAATGTAAGCTAATAAGATAGTAAGATAGTAAGATAATTTGCAACCTGTCAGTAGTTAAATGTGTTAAACTTTCCACATCCCATGAGGACCAAAAAACAACAATATGTGAGCATGTCTCTTAATATTTTCCAGGTTCCCTCAGCACATTGTTCCTACTGAAGGTGTACATTTTTAATTATGGGTCACAAATGTTCAGTTTCAGATCATTGTAGTTTTTACCAAAAAAACAAATTTAGGACTAAATAGTGCAATTGTTGGGACAATTTTGAGTTGTGGTTTAATACAAATGGTGTGCCAGTGAGTTTGTATGTGTTTGTGTATTTGTAGTAGGATGGTGTGTAACTCAATGCAAACTGCCGTGCCCATGCTTGTTGAAATGGAGACATAAACCAGGCAGTGCAACAGTGTGGTTCAATATGTTTTTCATTTTTTTGGTTTACAATGGAAACATGTATCTATTTCTAGCTGTGGCTAAACAGACATAGGTAAAAGTCTATATATAGGATACCACCAGCCTTATTCCGTAAGCATTTCACATTCCCAAACACATCTACACATGTGCGCACACTCAAGCGTCTCCAAACATATATTCCAGTTGGATGTCATTTGCACAATCACACAACTTCACGGTGCCTTTTGATATGCCTCAGAGGAATTAAAGCAAATACACGTTGCTTGATATGCCAAGCATACATATAACACAACATCTGCCTTTAATGTGCAGCTTTACTGGAGCCATCTGTATGAGAGACAGGGACATCAACTTATCCCACAGTTCTGTTGTCAAGGTAGAAATGATTCTGATGACAACTAAAATGTCACCCCAGGGATAACAAAATCACTCAGTAGCCCGAGAAATAGCTGAGGGAAGCGACTGAGATCCCCCTAAATTAGGACACACATGTATTATGCATCAGGGAGAATCATAACATGCCATGACTTTGGCTGACTTAGTAGTTAGAAGTTGACTTGCTGGTGTAATGAGGTCACTTCTTTTGGCTTTTAAGCATTTGCTGAGAAATGTAGCCGTGCATTACATGCCTGAGAGCTTTATTTTTTGACTGATGTTATCCACTTATGTGGGTTATTTCACCAGAAAGCAGTGCTGATGTGATGGTTTAAGGGTGTTTTTAAAATGATTGAGACACCTGAGAAATCCACAATGGATTTATGGCTTTTGAAAATATAGAAATTCTCAGCCGCATGCTCAGGCAGAATGTACTTGAGGAAGAAGGAGAATATCACAACACACTGTGCATGCAGGGGACAATGATGACATACGACTCATTAATGCAGGTTTGAAGCACGATGTTCACTTGGATGCAACGTTAATGATACTAATGAAATTTGACCCTTTGATTTAGCATTACCATAAATATAGTGTACAGACATGCATACTGCATATCTATATTATAAATGGATGTAATTTATTTTCTCTTTATTTTGTCAGGAACTTTCAACATCAAAAGGTCAAACTTCAAATTATATGTTAAAAATGAAAATGACAGGGAATTTGCCACAATGAGGGAATGTAAAGTCGGTTTGGGGGGGAAAATTTGGTCCAAATACCTGAACATAAAACCGGCAAGATCGCTCTCTTTTCTGCAGCTGCAACCGAAAGAAAATGCAAGAATTAGCAAAAGGTTAACAACAGTTCCACTTGAAGACATTTCCTCTGCTTGAAATACAGATTTGAAAGTAGTGAAAGAGAAATGCTCTGGCAACAATCACGTTCATAAACTGCAGTAGTAGTATGTACGTTAATTATACACTATCTTAGAAAAACAGCAGACTCTTGTGTTAATTAGCACTAAAATGAGACATACAAGACATATGGGAATACGCCTAAGACACTGTTAAATGTGATTTCAAGGTTATTATGTAATTTTTATTTTTCACTTGACACATTCATGTGAGAACTCTGGAGAGCTGTTTATCTTCTGAACCTCTGCCACCATTAAAGGCGAGTTAGTGCTGACAACAATTAAACATACCTGAAAAATGACAGGAGGCTCAAAGAAACGCTGTTAGCGCTGCATGGAGAGTGAATAATTTTAATTGAGTTCTGATACAAGCAAGGTAACCAACAGAGCTACTGTGTGGCTTAACAGCTAGGTTCTGGTACCATGCTAAATCCCATGCAGATTAGCTCCAAAGAGTACCGTTTCCCCATAAAGGAGCCTCTTGCTCGACATCACAGCCCACTCTTCTGGAAAGGCTCCCGTCCGTACCGTTAGCCAGCTACCCTTTGATCATGAAAACGACACTGATCTCACCGTTTGCCAACTCAATCCTTTCATTGTCTGCTGGCAGAGAGCATTGTGCTTCGCTATCAAAAAAAAATCTTTAATTCGCTTAGCTCTTTGCAGATTGTGTCAAAATGATTGAACTCGGGAGGTAAACATCAGCCACTGCCAGAGCAGAAAGGAAGAGTTCTGTGAGTGCCGGTGCTTCAAGGGGAGAGCTCTCAGTGGCAAAGGAAGTGGAACACAAGGAATAATGTAGGGCCATTTTTATCCATATATCTACCATACTGTGTTTATCAGAGGTCAAAGAATTCTGAATCTTAGGTAAGCCATAGGCCTCTTGAATAAATTATTGTGGCTTTAAGAGCTTTTTTCATCTTCTTCTTTGCACCATTTCCTCATGTTTACAAGAGAAACTAAAGACTACAATAACAATCTCGTCCACAGTCTCAATCTTGAATGTTGGCTTTTACGAGAAACCTTTTTTTCAAGAGGTATTATAAACTCTAGTTGCTCCTCAATGTGAATTTACTCATCACATTCCCTTCTGAGGCCTTTTGGCCATCTTTACTGCCTCCCCTCTCCATTGGAGAAAACTGGCACTAAAATCTCAATGGGGACATCTGTGTCTGTTGCGGCAATGAAATAAAAAACCGTCCCGGAAAAAACGATCTGAGAACAGGTGTTCATGTTCCCCTACAAGTGAAGCCGCTCCAGCAAATTAACGACTGACATTTTGAATTTCACTGATGTTTGCTTTTCTGTTGGCTGCTCAGAAGACAGAAAGTATTATTTTAGCTCGCTTTGCCTGAGTGCCCCTTACTGTGCTCTGTTGTGAATTGGGGAGTAAATGCATTAGTTTCAGGTTCAGCAGAAAAATGAAAACTCTACCACAGCTTAGATCTAGCCCAATGAAAACCTACCCCGTCCCATTAGAAAAATCAAGTGGAACAAGTGTAGTGCTTTTGACGAGCATGACATATGGATAGCATCTTTTAAACTACATCAAAGTTAAATCGATAGCATAATACATGTTACTGGAGTAAGAGACATGCCTGAGCTTTCCACTCAAACTGATGGTGCGTTTTAGTATGCACTGGACCACAGGAAAATAGTGGGTATTATTTTATCTGACAGCACTGGGCCAAATAGCAGATCATTAAAAAAATACCTACTGTTCAGGTTCAACTGTATTGAAGTTTCGTGATAGGTAGAGCTTCACTTTGGAAATTCAGAAAGGTTTAGGTGTCAGACTGGAAATGCTGACTTACAAATTGGTGCTTTTGAGTCAAATTGTCCACTCAAAATGTCTTTAAGTTGAATCTGCTCTTTTGCAAAAGTGTGGACGAGCAGGGGAATAGATCACCTTTCCCGGCTGGCCAAGTTTATCCAGCTTTTAAGATAATGAGCTGTTCCAATATTTCTACTTTTTGTACCTTGTTGAGGCTCCGTGCTGCGCTGTCTTTGCCCCCTGGTGTGAGGTTCCTCAGCTGCACGTCAAGGAGATCCACCAGCTGAACCATGGCCTTCACTGTGAAGGTGATGTCTCCTGCCTGAAGATTACGCTTAGTTTGTTCAGCCAACTCCCTGGCAATGACCGCAGCCGTCTCTCCAGCTTTCAGCTAAAAAAAAAAGAGGAAAAAACAGAAAATAGGAGTAAAATCGATACAAATTTATCCAAATTGTAACTGAAACATTTAAGTATCTGGTCTGGCTTCCTTACAGCTGAACAAACATCCATACAAGTCTCATTTCCTTATTATTTTTACAGATAATACACAACCTACACAGTGGAAAACATGACAAATTGCAATATACAAATGTGTAGCCCCTTTAAATGAATGCCGTTTAGCCTATACGTTTTCCCCAACTGCTGCTATATTGCACACAATTAATGTGGCGAGACGGTACCCAGCTGAGTGTACACTGGGGCCAATATTGTATCCGCAAGCAATTATGAAATCAACTATTGAGGGAATTTCCCTTGATAGCCTTACACCTTTATGAAACTAACGGGGAGCAGTGCAGCTTGGGGTAAGCCGTGTATATGTTGTACACAGGGGACAGATCCTCTCGGATATTCATTTTTTCTTATGTTCAAAAGCTTGTGTCATTTTTGAGTGTTGGGAATTGTAAAAAAGAACAAAAGAAACATAAAAGTGAGAGTTTTCCCCTTTGTGGTGTAAAGACTTCGAACAAGGATTGCTTGATATTGTTTTTGCAGACCTTTCTCTCTCATTATGGATATACGCCACACCCATATTTTAACATTAATACCACATTCAATAAAACCTCTCCACTGAAAGCCATTGTTAGATCGCGGCGTCGCAACCATAATTAAGCAGTGGCAGGTATAATTTAATTTGGGGCATTTAAAGGGGACATATTATTCTTATTTTTAGGTTTATACCTGTGTTTTAGGCATCTAATAAAACAGGTTTACATGCTTTAATGTTCAAAAAACACATTATTTTCGTTATACTGTCTGTGTGAATATATCTTTATACTTCTATCTGAAACGCTCTGTTTCAGCGCCTGTCTCTTTAAGCCCATCTGCTCTGATTAGTCAGTGTTTCTGCGTGTCCTGCATCTGCACTCTCTGCATCTCTGCACCACCTTTGCAGCGGGGGAACAACTAACAGCACTGAAGCAGCACCTATTCTTCAACTTCACACCTATTTATAGTATAATGGTAACATCACACCTTCAGAAAGACTTTTAGAAAGATTTAAAAATGCCACTTCTTACGATTTGGGGATTTAGAGTTTAGATGGTGGTCTTCCAAAACCAAAATCACAAGAGGAAAAATGTAAGAAATGTATCTAAGAATGTGTCTATTTACTTTAACAAATTTCCAAAAAAATACCAAGAAGTATATGGTCAGCTTATATGTTTGTGGTGCAGGTTATGTAAAAATGCAATGAATTAATTAAAACATGAGATTTGTGTAGTATTTTTGTGGTGCAGCTAACATCAGCAGCTCTGTCTTGATCTTTTTGGGATTTGGTTACAATAGTAAGAAAAGTATCTTTCTTTTCAGGTGAAACTTATGAATATCTAACTTAGCTGCAGAGACATCTGTTTATTGGCTAATGAGGCTCACCACAAACCCTGAAAGCTTTGCTCACCAACTACGTACTTGCTTTTTTTAAATCCTCGTTTTCAAATTAGAGTGTACATCTCAACCTGGCTGCTCAACCAACCTAATAATGTGAAGAGGTGACCCTTGATGTCAACATTTCCTACTTTTAGTTTGTGAGTCTCTACTTGCCAGACATGTAAATAATTGGGCCTTACCCGAGCTAATTACCTTTAGTGCAACGTCATATATAAAGGGAGCCATGTGAAATTAATCAAATCAGACTGATAAGACTTAGAATATATATATATATATATATATATATATATATATATATATACACATACATATACATATATATATATACATATATATACATATATACACATATATATACACATATATACACATGTATATATATATATATATATATATATATATATATATATATACAGTACAGGCCAAAAGTTTGGACACACCTCATTCAATGCATTTCCTTTATTTTCATGGCTATTTACATTGTAGATTCATCAAAACTATTAATGAACACATGTGGAATTATGTACTTAACAAAAAAGTGTGAAATAACTGAAAACATGTCTTATATTCTAGTAAGCAAAGGGTGGCTACTTTGAGGATATATGTGTATATGTGTTCATTCATAGTTTTGATGCCTTCAGTTAGAATCTACAATGTAAATAGTCATGAAGATAAAGAAAACGCATTGAATGAGAAGGTGTGTGTCCAAACTTTTGGCCTGTACTGTATATATATATATATATATACACACATATATACATATATGTATACATATATACATATATATATATATATACATATATATATACACACATATATATATATATACACACATATATATACATATACACATATATACATATATATACATACATATACACATACACACACACACACACATATGTGTGTGTGTGTAATAGTTAGTCTCAATTTTTAATGGTAAATAACATAAATGTGCAGTCAACTTGACTGAATGGAGAACAGCCTTTAGTTCTGATGCTGTCTCTCAGTGGTCTGTGTCTGTAGGTGCAGTAATATGAGCCTTAAAAACCGCAGTGACACCTACTGAAACAGACCCATACTGATTTACTGTGGCATCACCTGCTATCATCGCCTGTGAGTTTATTAGTCAAGCCAATTATGCTGCTTAAATTGGTCTTCACAGAGGTGTATGCAGGGGAACGTGACTTTGGAAGATGTTTTCCTCTTTTCCCTCCCTGCTCTTGTCTCTTAATGAGAGGAGCTGGGGATGAAGGGTAAATAGCTCTGTTTCTCTCTCTCGCTCTCTTTCTGTTTATCTGATGTCATTTCTTTCTATTTTTATTCTCTACATCTTCCTCTCTCATTTTGTCTAGCGAACCATCTGGTAATGAGCAGTGCCACATACAGGACAATGGTTATAGATATAAAATAACGAAGTGCCAGATGGGCATTTCAGATCTCTGACACGTTGATCTTCATTAAAGTCTTCCTGTCTCTGCAGCGACAGGCACACTGCTGACGTGTGATTTGCTTGAAAAACATATTAATAACAGTTTTATTAAGAACACAAGCATTACTTATTTAAGTAGATATTAACAGGCGATATTAGTAATAAACTGTTACTACTAAATCCATGCAACAACGTAGCAAAACAGCGTCCATAGCAAGTTGAGACAGACATAGCTCTAGTTAATTTCTCCAAACGGCTGCCTGTAGTGGAGTTTTATTGCACCACTCAAATGGCTCTGCACTACAAAGAAATGCACCTGATAATTTCTCTCCCTTCTATTTTGTTCCCCAACAGCCATTCTCCATCCATATCTGTGAACTGCCGTTTGTTTAATGGGCCGAGCTTTGTGCCGTTGAGTAGATCATAAGTGTTATAACATGCACGCCTCAGGGCCCTATGAGTTTAAGGGAGAACATTTTCAACATTGCCTGCAATTCATAACCTGGAACCCTGATCTTCACTTGCACTTACCTTCTCCTCTTTTGATTTGATTCTATTAGAGATTTAAACAAAGAAAGCTTTGCAAAATAACTTGCCCGTAGAGGAGGAGATACAAATCGGTTGTGCTTGAGAAGTATGGAATGCAAATAATTGTTGTATAATGGAGTAGAGCTGAGAGTGGTCTGGATTGGTTTCCACTCCGTCCTCATCCAACCAGCCACCAAAACACACACGCACAAACATAACCACTCGATTAAGCGAACCCTGCGGCAAATTCCTGACATTAATTGACTAGTTAAAAAGAGACAAAGTACAAGCCTCTGAGTACAAAAAATACATACACGCTTGATTTGCATTGTGAGCTGTGGTAAATGTCTCTTAGAACAGGCTAAAAGGGAACAGTTCTGTTCTTCACATCAAAATAACCTAATAATCCTTCAAGCTATCTTCATGCTTTTGTTTCAATGGTTGTATTCCAAAGAGAAAAGTCAGATGATTCCTGATCAGAAATAAAAGTTACTTTGAGGTGTGTTCGTGTTTAAAAGAATGCCTTGATAGAATTTTGTGGTTCTTAAACACAGCCTCCATTTACATCAATTCATCAAGGATTTACTCAGTTTCTGGATTATTTTTAACGTGGAGGCATGAAGGAAAGACTAAGTCAAGGAAACACGGTCATTTTTCTGCAAGATATTCCTTTAAACAGCACGTGTATGCTTGTTATAGCGTGCAGCTTGGTACCTTCTGGCTGATGAGGTTGACCCAAGGGGAGGTGCAATTGCTGAAGTCAGGTCCCTGGGGGTCCCAGTATCCCTCTGGTCCCACGCACATGTATGAGGCCACGCCTGGAGAGGGAAGAGAGACAGTGACTTGATAACAATGGCAACAAATGTACTAGACAAAGAGACACAACCATGTCAGTGAAGAAAGAACAGCAGTGACATGTGTTTTGCAACATGTCCGTCTGTCTGTCTTCCTGTGTGTGTGTGTGTGTGTGTGTGTGTGTGTGTCTGAACAATCTCTTGGGAGACAATCAAGCATACCCACAGTTTCTCATTTTTCTTCCCTCCTTTTCCCATTATAGAATGATGGACCACACAATGCTTTCACTCTTGTCAACTAATGCCCAATTCTTCCCAATGTCAAGCACTTTTCTTATTTGCAAAACTTGTCCAAATAAAACTGCGACACCCCAAAGAAACACAATTCTTAAGTGATTAAATTAATGGATGTAGCAAAATGTAATTGGATGGTTTTATCTTATACTGACTGAAATGAAGTTGCTTCACTTGAGGCCAGCCAGGCTCGCCCAGACAGTGTCTGTATTTAATCATTAAAAGTCAGACAGCGTCTGCATGTGACAGTTCAACTCCTGCATGAGAAAAATACACTAAAATAGGTGCCAATTAAGTCTGCCATAGCTGAATTCATCACGAAAGGTCAATTAAGCTGGTTTGAGAAAACTGTCTCTGCTGACAGATATGCGGTTTGGGGAGTGACTGTCTTACAACGTTCCATCTGGGCTATAGTACAAATTCACCTCCAGAAATGGAGTAAAATTATACGGTGTGACCATCACCTGTCAAGGCTCTCTGACCCTTCTATACTTAGCTTGATTAATGCATTGAATATGCTTAAAAGGTATATGCAGGATTCTCTTAAGTTATCGCTCAATCACCACTTTTGACCCACTAGAAGTGTGTAGCTGTGTCTATATCTACAGATACCCTGCCCTCTGCCTGTATTTTATCTTATTTATTTATTTTGCTGTGTCTGGGGTTGATACTGGTCATCACTTTTTGTGCCTGGAGATATGAAATTAGCAGATGCTGTGCCGAAAAAATGAAAAAAAAATAGTGAGGCAAAACGCCAACAAAGTTGAACAAAGGTTGTTTCAAAAAGAGTGCATCTGGGGGTTGCTTTCACTTTTGTCAAGCCAAGCAGGAAGGGCAGAGTTTGAATGCTGTGTTTACACACAGTAAGTGATCATTCCTGCATAGTGTGCCTTTAATCAAGAGTTAAGTTGACATCTATAGTCCTTTATATGCAATGTATTAAAAAAACAAAGCCTGCCTTTGACTTGTTCTTTCACGTACCCCCAATAACTTGCATCTATATTTTCAGAGCTGACATCAGCAAGGCTACATGCTGACATTAAATTGCCCTTGCCTGTACTTAGAGGGAGGGTGTGTTGGAGGGTGAGACGACCAGCATTAGCAGATATAAATTTTGATTGACATATAATTTCCTTCCCCAGTCCACCTCGGACAGCCTTATGTTTGATGGGTTTATAAGATAAGGGACTCTGCATTTCCTCCTATATTGAGAGGCAGGAGAGGGAGCATGAAAGAGGGAAGGAGTGAGAGGGAGAGGGTGTCGGAGGGGGAGACAGAATGACAGCGAGAGAAGTGAGGTAGATGGAAGGGGAGCTCGAGGAACTTTCAAAGAGTGGCAGAGGAAGCTCACACAGTCGTGTTCTGCTTGGCAGTGTCGTCTGAAGAGCAATGGCTTTGAAGAATGCGCCGAGAGGAGCTGGGGTATGTGTTCCTCTTATCTTGCCATATGACGGCTGTTAGTGAGGTCTCGACGGGTGCTGGTGTTGCCCATTAATGAAGCCCGTATGTGTGTGTGTGTGTGTGTGTGTGTCTGAGTCAGTGTGCTGATTGATGAGATGAACAGATTTTTTTAGGCTTCCAGCCAGATTTGAGGCTATGATGTCACTCCCCAATCTAGTTTGACTCCCTCTATAATAAAATCATGATAGGGAAGTTTCAGAAAATTCCTTAATAAATGGATTCCATTTTTTGCAAATTTAACACATCTGATTTCCATTACCTCCTCCTTTGGTTTTTAATATTGTATGGCCACCACTCAGTTGCTTTATTTATGCAACAATACTGCCTGATAATAAAATGTGAAGTTTTCTAGGTTACCTTTTGGTTAAGATTAAACTTTAATTCTTCCCTCATGATTCCTAGAATTTAAGAATGTATCAAGATCTTTAACTTTACATTAATACATCAGATAATTTACTCAAAAAACTCTCAGTGGCTGTCTGTCATTAAATATGAAGTGCTGCTTCATCAGCCCTTAGATATTCTTACTTTCTAAGGTACTTTTATATCTGAAGCTGCCAACATCGATTTTATCTTAATGCACACTCCACTTCGTTCTTTCAGTATTGATGTAAAGGCAGAGTTGGAACAACATATATAGAAACAAATGGTCTGATGCCTGATAAACAAAGCTCAACGGCCCCTTCAAAGTGCCTAACACAAAAGTGTTTAGCCACTAATTAATTACACCAATTGTATCCTGAGAGACAGGAAATAAATATGGGCGTGCTGTGTACTAGTTACTAGTTTCCATACAGATGCAATGCTAAGCTATCTTTAGCCTTGCATCAGTGAGTCCAGGAATGAAGAGTGAGGAGGGAGGGCAGGAAGCGAGACGACGAGAGCTGCAGGGGGAGTGTAAACATAAACAAAACACACACCAGCGACCAACATCAAGGCAAAGAGCCTGACAGTAGACTGTCTCCTAACGAGAGTATTGACATCCTCACAGACTGAAGGAATAAAGACACGGCATATATATTTCAGTAGAAGGCTCTTTCATTTTTAAACAGAGAAATGTTTGAGGTTTTGGAAGATTAATCAGGTATGTGACTATTTGGAAGCCCCTCTAATGCCATATGTTGTCACATTATATCCTCTGAATACACAGGATATAATGTATAATGTAATTAGGAATGAACTATGAAATGATTACAACTATGTTTTGTGTTACTGTACTGATTCTAAAAAAATTATCATTTTTAATAAAAAATTAAATGCAAAGATTCGTAGTAGACAGCTTGTACAAAAAGCAGTGTTATGATATTGGATATTGGAAGGACTGTGAAAAATGCAAAAGCGGATCTCACTGCTCTGGAAAATTAAACTTGTTTTCCTAAGATTTTATGCATATGGTGGTATGTTCTTTATACTATAAGAGTTGTAATTAGATTTTAAAAATTGCAATATACTGCATTGCTTACAATATTTATAATCCCTGTATCATGATATGTATTACTTTGCTAGATTCTTACCAATGCACAGCCTTAAATGTGATATGTGTAATTGTCACCGTTTGATGTGTTTTGTAAGTTTATGAAAAGTGTCATACGTGTAACTATATGTTCAACATTTGTGTTAATTTCATGAATGGGACTGCCTTAGTATGCAGGAAACATTTTGTAATGTTGTATGGTATGGTATGGTATGGTATGGTATGGTATGGTATGGTATGGTGTATCATCATGAGAAGTTCAGTGACAAATTAAAAGGAAAAATCTGCTTTATTAAAACTAGTTACCACAAACTTGTTTTCAAGTAATTGCTGATATGGGAAAAGGGTGACAATGCTATAACGTCACCAACAACAAAAACTGTGACAACTACAAATGATTAGTCCAATGGGGAAGGGATCATCGGCAGTGCAGTACTGTTGAGGTGAATAAGTAACTGTTTGGCCAAATACCTCAATTTACCATGGATCTACATTCCAGCACTCAACAATAGTCATGAGATTGGATAGTGATTGGAAGAATGAGGATGAGTGGTTAAAATAAGTTTCACTTGTAGGGCAACAAAGCTTATTCTTCTAAATTCCATGGGACTGATTGAGATTGAGATTGATTGGGCTGCATTATTTAGCCATCATGACCCACATTAGTCGCTAAAAACTGTTTGAAATGAATGAATGAATGGATGGTACTCATTTTACCTTTCAAATAACTCGGGGCTAAGCTTGGTGTTCCAAAAACTACTTTTGGTGTCCCAAACAACCAAAACAAGACTTTAAAGACTTACTTTTAAATATTCAACATTTAAAAATCTACATTACCTATGGTTCCAGGTGGACAGGGCATCTTGGCCACCACACCCTGCTTGGTCTTTGGCCAGGAAATGTCCATCATCACCAGGGGGTTGCAGTACTCCACCCTGATGTTGGGAAGCTTGGAGGATGGCGGCGCGCGGTCGTCATCTTCTGGAACCAAACCCTCCACCAGAGTCTGGGCAGGAGCCGCCACTGTGGATGTGGTCCGTGGCCACTGGGCCATTGCAGTTGTTGTGGCAGGCATCTTGGTGGTGGTAGTCCTGGCTGTCGTGGTCGTCATGGTAACAGTGGTCGGTCGAGTGGTGGTCCTCGTGGTCATGGTGGTTGTGTCCATGTACACCATTACAGAGGATGACGTTTCTGGTGAAAGTAGGAAGAAGAAACAAAGTGAACTGACAGATTCTGGGGAACATGCAGTCATGGAAAAAGAAGATTGAGAGTAAATGTCTTTTTCTTTTCAGTCACACTTCATTAATGTCTGAGAGGGAAATTTATTTTTGGTGCAGGCGAAAAAAAAGACAGAGCGTACGCAGGGGGTTTCTATTCTTCCCTCCTTTCCATTTGTCAGTTTAAGAGAAGATAGTTCAAAGAGGATCAATTGGAACTGGCAGGTGTGACTTGCATGGGCATGCATGGTGTCTAGTTTTGGACCCCCGCTGGCGAAGCTAACACACACACACACACACACACACGTCTCACATACACAGCTGTGCAGTCTAAAAGTCGCTGTTGACGAGGGCATATCTCTGCGAGTCAATAACTGAGTGTTGTAGCTACATGCTATTTCTGGGTCACCCGGGACCAACTGAAATACCTATTTCCTGGATGGGAGTCCTCCCTGTGGTTACACTGCAGGAGGCGCTTGCTAATGACGCTGTTTACCAGAGATGGGGACGAGGGCTATCATAACACTAGCACACACCAAGTTGCACCCATACACTGGTGCAGTAATCCTTCTCTTCCCACTCAAATTCATGTAAACCTCCTTGACTCCCCCTCATCAATCATCCCATCTACTCATCCATTCTGCCCCCTTTATATCCCTTCCCCTGTGTCACTGATTGGAAAATAGGGGCACAAAATTATTTTCGCTATAGGCTTTTTTTTGCATGTGTGGGCTTGGTTAAGCCACAGAGGGTCAGAGGACACACTGAGAGGTCATACTTCATAATATATTTTTGGAAAGACAGTCTCTCTATGAAACTGTGTCCTATGGAATATCTTTATTTAGGAGCACTGCTCTGTGCTACTCATTACATATTTGCATTATTTTGCACATGATTTTTCAATATGCGGTACTGACATTTCCATATGTCATGATCTTATTACTGTGTGGTTTGGAAGAAGCCAGCTTGCTGTAGAACCCTTTAAATAGGCTCCCGTGAGAGAGCATTTTCTCTCAGACACACACAATCTGGGCCTTTGCAAAAATGCAATTTGGGTTATTTTTTTCTCCGCCTAATGCAGAGATACAATCAAAATGACAGAAGTGACAAATGGTCCCAATCTTTGTATGAAAGGGGAGCAAAACAAAATTTAATGAGGGTCGATTTTAGGTTGACAGGTGTAATGGACATCACACACCCAGAGAGCTTAGATAACAGACATCACTGTTAAAATCCAGTTCAGCGAGATTCAATTTGCAATCGGACGATTTCTCTGTATGGTGAATTTGAGAGCGGTGAAATAAGACAGCATAAATTAGTGCCACTGTTTGGGAATCGCAGAGATGTCTGGAGGCTGTAATGACACAAACCAGGCCACTATCAGCAGTCAATGCATTCAACGCTTAACAGCATTCAGCGACAGCCAAGGTTGATTAAATAGGTTGCCACCACAGCAAGAGTTCCAGGCTGATTGAGTATTTGTTTTCTCTCGCTAACAAAAGAGTTTGTTGTGTTTTTAACATCCGCAGGTATCTTGGGCACTCCTGTGGAGGCACTCCATCAGTAAAGTGGAACTATTACAAGAATCTCATTGAATTGCAATGTGAACTAAAGGCATGCAGAGACCTTTTCACTCCCGCCTGATAATGCAGGTTGTATAACTTTAAAATATATCTCACAGAGGGAAAAAAACAAATCAGAAAAGTATACAGTCCTAAAACTTGGAAAAGATATTACATGGGCGTATATGGATGCAAACCCTTGAATAAGGAAGCCCAAAAGCATTGTCACATGCTCACACACTGGCAGCTACACATCAACCATCAAAGCTGACATTACCACCTATCAACAGGGCTTTAAAAAAATCACTGCTGAATGCTCAAATAGGTAGTTAATATTTCCAGCAGCCACAGAGACATCACCATTTACATTCTAAAACCACTATTAGACATCATCATCAATCTGCGCCACGGCAGCCCAGCAGATCCTCGGCTGCAATGATCATGAAAATTGGAGGATGAAATATCTTCAAGGACACCAGTCTATTTATTTGATTATTCATGAAATAAATTATTTATGCATCTGTATTTGAGGAGAAGTGATGATAACCTCAAATATGTTACACCAACTCTTGGTAAAGGGAAAGTGGCATCAATTTCAGTATAATTGAAATCACCCGGTGGTGCTTAAACTGCATATAGTAAAGGAGGCCATTAGAGTACCTCATGGAAATCTGATCATGGAAATTCACTGCTCATATTGAGGTCAGCAGAGGTCACCGTGCACAGGCTCTGATAAGCTAGTGGCTAAAAAGGTGTGCAGACGGGCCCATTAGGATAAGAGGAATTGTTGTACTGGTTAGGACGGCTGATACGGCAGCGATTCAGACTGTGACTGATTTTTGCTGAGGGAGTTTGTTGCTTTTCCTGCTCAAAGTGCAGACAGATGTAAGTCAGTACATTGCATTGGGACATGTGGTACATTAACTATAGTTCTATAGGAATGTATAACAATGAATGAGACACCAGATTATATATTAGGCTTTAGATCATTTCAATCACAAATATCGGTGTTATTAGTAAGCTGAATAGGTTTAAAGTAAGATTATGTAACATGTGAAATATGTTTCCCTCATACAAATGAAAACTTGTATTCATAAGTTATACTGCACAATTGCTCAGCTCAGTAATCTCAGTGGTTTTGTGCTGACCCTTGGTCTGGTACGACCAATAGCTTATGGTGGCTAATGTTAGCCATCACATGACATAGATTTTGCTGTGATATTTTTGAGTTGGATTACTCATCTTGTACACTATATCTAAGCATGAAATCCTCCAACACAAACTAGAATGCCAAGGCCGAAGGTGCATTGTGGACACGAGGGTGTGTTGCATTTCATTGCACAGTGCATTCAAGCTACATGTTTATAGCTGCTGCCAACATTTGCATGACAACAAAGAGCAAAGGAAATAGATCAGGTGAGCCATTAAATATGATTGGGAACTATTTTTTTTTTAATTATTCCAACATGAATACAGCACAAATGCTCCATGTTGAAATGTTAATATAAGTGAAAAAATAATCCGTCCAGTGAATTGGACCCATTCCAAAATTGAATGGTTTTTCCTTGGCCCATTCCTCACCTGTCCACTAGGTAGAAGGAGCAAGAAAAGAGCTGGTATTTTTTACGTAATCCTGCAGATAGACAGACGGATAGAAAAACATAACGTCCTTGTCGGAGTTAACTTGAAAGTAAATAGCTACTTCCCCTACCAGGAGACACATTTGACGCTTCTGGACCCATTTCATCACGCCAAAGCTACACGTCTCACTTTAGTGGCCCTGTGGCTACAAGAGGTAATTACAAAATAAAGGCTAATTGACTGGCCTTTTAATTTCCAAGATTCCTTCGTGAGGTCCACCCTCTCTGACTGCCATTTTAAAATATATGACTACAGCACTAGCAGTGGGGGTAACCATCTTGAAATAACATTCCTAAAACATAATTATCCGGTTCTTCATATTCTGCAGACGTGCTGATGTCTTTTTATATTTTTACTTCATTACAAATGTTTATATGCAAGATATAAAGTCTGAAAACTGACTGATAATGTCACTGACACAGCAATATCTATCTTTAGATTCAGTCACATTAACCACCATAAACGACCAGTGATACTGGACCAAGTATGGTTTTAATCCTCAGCCTCTGAGTGCACTGTGATGAGAAACAATGCATTCATTGCTTATGAACTATCCATTTGTGACAGAAGAATGTGCCGTTTCTCTTTTTTCAAATGTTGCACGCTCTTGCTTTCATGCCCAGTAATATATTAAGATACATTTTCCAGCTATTGTCATCTCTAAATTAAAAAAAAACCAATAAGGTTAATTTACTTAAACAATCATTTTAAATAATACTAATAGAAGTTATCATATCAGCGTCTTTAATGCTGGCTAACGTGACAGTACAGAGAAATATGGCTTGAGGAAATTGCCATCACAGCAAAAGGTTAATTCAAAGTCACAGGGAACCATGACTAGAATGTAATTCCATACTTTCAGATGATCCCGTTGAGCCCACTGTTGAATTATTTTTCAACACGCAGCATGTTAAATACGCTCTCAAAGACACACACAAGAGACAGAGAGCAGGAGTGGAAAAGAAGAAAGTGTCCTTGAGCAAACTTGTATATCTTTTCCATGAGATGAGCACAAAAAAAAGAAAGCCAGTAGCAGCAGACAGCAGCCACAGTCTGCAGGCACTATCGCCTTGGAGACAACACAAGGACTTTTTGTTTTGCTTTGCCAGCTTTCCCCATTCTCTGCAAAGGGGTGAAGAGAGAAAAAAAGAGCACCAATGAGGTGAGCGAGACTCTGGTATGCTCCGAGGGACTCGTGATTGACCGTACAGCCAGATTTCAATGTGTGGAGCATTTTTGGTTGGTGGTTTTAAACTTGGAATTAGGACTATACATAGGTCCACTCTTCTTATGCTCTTATGAATTTATTAAAACAGTGTCTGCTAAAGAAGTACTTTGTAGTATATTAAAATTGGCTCCTATGTGTTTAGGTATTGCACAATGATACAAGTTTGAGAGAGATATTATTTAATAAAATGGCCTCAAACCTCAAAGTAATTTATCTTTGTATATTTAAGATTCAATGCAATCTCAAAGGCATTCCAAAGTTGATTAAATATGAATAATATTAACAGCAAGATATCAGTTATTCATGACTCTTAAGCTAGGGGGTTTAAGCATGCACCTACACCTAAACAGACGACCTCTTTATTTATGAAAGACCGGGGCAAACTAATGTGGCCACTCCAGCTTCCTCTCATTGAGGCACCAACTCCACTCATGATTTACGCTCAGCTTCTATTGCACAAATCCCCCTCACCAAACGCATGAAGTCTGTTTCCACCACACACCAAGCTTTGTGCTTCATTTCAAAGCATTCATTTCTAACTAATTAGCCTCTCTCTTTGTATCCCAGGGCTCGTGGCTTTCACAATTAGATAAGCCCGCTCTACTTCGCTCCCGGTAAAAAAAAAAAAAAACTGCTACGTTACTATGAAATGGATCCGGTTTATATGACTTGCCGTTTCCGCACCGAGAGCGGGCTTGTCTGCTCCGAGAAACTTCTGCAGACTCAAGATCAAAAGAGGTGCAAAAGGGCTTTCGGGGGTAAAAATGAAACTAGTATCAGACGGTAAAGTGACTCTTCCAACCTCAAGCTGAACCCAATTACCTCCTAATTTCAGTATATGAACCTTTATGCATGGCTTCATCTTCAGTTGGCCCTTTCACAGACTGAAGGAAATATTGGACAGTCTTAGTGTGATGTCACCCATTAACTTTATACTAGCCTGTTCTAGGCCTACAAAATGGGATTTCTGGGTGCTGGGACATTTATTTTTAGAGTGAAGTGTACTTGAAGCCCAAATCCATGATTGTGGCTATATGCGGATCTCTCAGAAATAAATCACAAATCACGATCTGAGGGTGTTACATTCACTTTGTAACCCACTCTAGTTCTCTCAAGGTTAGTTCTCATGTCAGACTTTTCAAGTACAGGTAGCTATATAAAGAGTCGGTATTTAATCTTATATACATAGCTGACCAATAAATTTGAATATAAAAAAGACACACAAAAGGGTGTGTCCTAATGTGACCTTATCCTTACAGGAAAAAAGCTTACAGAACTGGATTTTTATGTAATGGTTAAGTAGTGTATGCGTATAAGATGATCAGTCCCATGTTCAATCATGTGTCATAAGTTGTTAAAAATTTTGAGTTGATAACGTTTGTCACAGATTTGGTGCATAATTTCCCCAATTTATTAAAAGATTGATTAAAAAATGGTCAAACCACCATAATTCCTAAAAAGCTGCCTTATTTTCATTATACCTAGCTAACCTCTGAATGCTCTAGGTCTCTAGTGTGTGGTTGTAAAGTTTTACGAGGCTGTGATTATCCTAGAGGTCATTTCAGGTCATTTTATACAGTGAGGTCAAGTTTCATAAAATGTTCTCACTGCAATGAAATGGCTACTATGGGAAATTACATCATCACACATGTATAAATAGGTCACATTAATCCACAAGATTCTCATCTTTCCAGTCATACCTAATGTATGCAATTCCTAGACTGTTATAGACCCCAGTATGCAGACATATTCAAATACACAATTTTTAGATTTAATGAAAACCACACGTTTATTCAGCATGTAAAGTATAAATGTGTTAATAAAAACTGTATTGGATTACAATAAAATGGGCATGTGTGTAAAGGCTCATGAGTGGCATTTCTTTCCAGATATGAGCAGTCAAGAGACCCCTTTAAAATGTGCATGCCAGTTTTCCTTTGCCAAAATTTAACCAAAATTCTGCCAAAATGTGGAGCATTATTTTGCCTTCTTCCTGAGACGATACCATGGTTGGTGGCGTTAAAGCTGAGCCTGCTCAAGACGGGTCCTGCAGGTCTCAGAGGGTTATTATGTTAACCAAAGCGGTTTGTTTATTCAGCCATCAGCTAATTGAGCATTCATTTGTGCCTCGCAATGTTACATTTTTATGTTTGGCGAAATCATCTATTTTAAACCATCTCACAAATCAGTATTCCTAACGGCAGAATTCATTAAGCTCCCAAGCTAATCAATTCCCTCATGTTTATGTCATACAATCCCACTAAAATGCTACACGTGTCCTCGTGTGCTGAGGAGAATGGTTGGAAAATGAAATGATAAAAGTCCTGTCATTTAACGGAGCCTTTTGTGGCAGGCCCACAAATCCATCAGAGAGTGCAATTGGGATGTGGGGGTGTGGTGGTGGAGGTGTGCGGTAAATTATGCAGCCAGACATCCGGTAATGCTTCGATATCATCTGACATGATGAGAACCGTAATGGATGGGAGCTATGCATTGTTTGGCAATTAATTTCTCATTCTGAAGCTCTCTTCTCGGGACTTGAGAGGGCATCTATGGAGGTCACACAGCACTGGGAGAAGCGTATGCCCTCGGCTGATATATATGCACACATGGACGCAGGCCCAGAGAGACACTCACAGTGTTTGAGTTAAATGACAGCGGAGACGTGAGCAAAGCCTGCTTGCATATGCACTACAGTGAGGTACTGTCGAGTAAATCCAGCACAAAGTAAATGCACGCAAAGGCAAAAGAAGAAATGCAATTTTTTTTATGCATGCATATTAGCTCATCTACATATACAAAATTAGATATAGCTGATTTGTTTTTCTTAATTTATTCTAAATATCGCCAATAACTGCAAAACCTCAAATTAAAAATAGATTATGCAAATCTGCCACGCATCTACACATAGAGTATTAATATAGCACATACAGTTCTGTAATTTGTATTGAAAACTCACAGTCCTATGAAATCCACATTTAGCAACATGTTTTCTCAGCTAAATGGAGGAATGTTAGATTTCTTTATCCTTGCAGCCAAAACTATAGTCTCTAAGGCGACTGACAAGGCCAAACATAGTCAAATGTACCAGGGAAAGCAAAAGGAGGAAAGAGTAGCATGAGCACATGAGCAGAAGGGATTTCAGACTCACTAAGAGGAGAGCTCACTCCTCCAAGGTCTTGCCATTTGCCAAAAAAACCTCAAGTAAGGCTTTTCAAAAGACTGTCAACCAACAGTAGTGTGGGCCAAATGGAGCGGGCAAAGCTGTGCGGAGGAACTCTGACACTGGTGATAAAGAGAGTTAAAGATGCTACGGAGGCCTCCAATCAGATTTTTACTTGGCTGATTGGCCAAAATAAATCAGTTTGAGCTTCTGTACCGAGCCAGTTAAATCTAATGTGGCAATTTTTTTTGGCTCGCTAGAGAAAAGCCATAGCCATACACAGATATCTGGAGCAGAGTAGAGAAAGAACAGTGGAGTAGAAGATCCCACACACTACAGTATAACTCTAGTTACACATATTTTTTTTCTGAGTTTGATATTCATTGGGTGAAAGTTTTGAAATCGCTGCCAACTACCTGCTTAGCTCACACTGCACAGCTGATATGCTACATGAAGATAGCTGGGGTGAAACACTACGTGGGTTTGAACCAAAAAGTGAAACACAAACTATGGAGAAGCACAAATTGTATTATTTTTTTTGGGCTCTGCACACTGAAAAGAGAAAAAAAAAAATACATTTACATATGTGCAGAAAATCCAGTCACTAGAATAAAATGTTGCTATCGTATGTTTCTGCAAACCACACGAACAAAAGGCTGACTTTCACCCAGGAGAGCGTGGTTCGTGTCCTTTGTGAAAACAAAAGTAAACGAAAAGTTAACGTAACTTACGTTATTTATGTAAATTCAGTGGCTCATGTTTTCGGAATCATGTTTTTACCTAACTTACATGGCTCACGTCACCCTCGTAACTACTTCACTTCCAGCATTAAGCACATTTATTTACTTTTTAAGCTTTTATAATGCCTTACCATGAAGTGTTTTGCCCTAAACAAAGGTCAGTGGTGAACTGTATGTGTATGTATCATGACGTGTGCTATTTTTAGAACGCTCCGCTCATATGTGTCGTTATGGGCGGCATTGACAAACGGTCTATCCTGTCCTTCAGGTTGGAGATCTTGTTCATTAGCTTCAGCTAACCAGTGGAGTCGCCACCTGCTGGCCATTAGAAACACTGACTTCACTTTTTGACACACTGGGTCGCAGTTTTAAACACAGGGTTAAGGTTGTGAATTCAAACAAAAAAAGTGGGTTAAAAAAAGTATGTATGTTACTTAAAGTTCGATGTCTGTCTGACCCAGCCATCCACTCAATACCTTCCCTTTGTGAGATTGAGACTCGATATATTACGTCACCTGCCTCCCAAAGCACTTGCTCTGATTGTCAAATATTGACGGCGATGGTTTTACATTGTGTTTGAAAGACGAGTGTCACTATATCTCTAGCTTGAAAAAAAAGTGCAATGACAACATTTTGCGACTGTGCTTAATAATCCCTTTTCACCCAGAGATTTCACTCTTGATAAAAATCTTTGAATTTTTTTTCTTTAGTATGAGTATGTTTTTTTTCTCCCATTTCTGTACATGTCAGGAGAGATGGATAGGGTGTTGGCCTTAATTGAGGGATTGCCTGCCACCCCTCTCACTACACAGCTGATCTGTGTATGATTTCTGGATCAAGGTAGAGCCGCCAAGGCCCATGATGGATGGCCAGTCAGGAGGAGGGACACCAGACAAAACCATGTGATATATAATGGGGCATCACACAGAATGGACAGACATGCCAAATACTGAACCACAGGAAGCATGAGCTTGCTTGCTCAAATTGACAAAAGTTACATTCAAAATCCTTTAACAAAAGTACACTAAGATCAGTAAATTCACATGCACTTATACTGTGAAAAAATATTTTGTTTTACAATATATTACAATTAATTCTTACATGAGGGAAAAAAGGCTTTGAAACGTTCAAAGAGGCCCTGAAGCACCAACAAAGCGCTCCCTGTTTCCATGCAAAAAAATCTAAAGCTGCATTAACAGAGCCCCATTGTGTTACTGCATTAAAGGGTTTGCAAGAAGATCGTGCATTTGTGCATGTGTTTGTGTGTGTGTGTGTGTGTGTGTGTGTGCGCGCATGCGTGTACATGTGTTAGAAAAATCATTCGAAACTATAATCCCAAACCTCGCACTTCCCCTCCAAGAAAATTGCCCTCTGCATGAGGTGCACCAGGCATGTGATAAGTGCGTAGCCTGCAAATAGGCATGTAGCCTACATTTCTAAGCCCCAACATCAAAAAGGGCTTCATGCAGCATGCAAAAGACACTTTTTTTGTGCAAGGGTAGCTTTTAGTTTGAATTGCTAATCAAGATATTTCATAAGGCTTTGTAATCAAGAACGAAAAAAGGTTTTACAATGGCGTATGACAAATGTCACTTGTGTTGATATCATAACATGTCAACATATATCAATCAAAAAGGAGCATGACAGATGCTGGAATGCCTGTGCATAAGTGATGGATCCCAAAGGACATCAGTTTGTGCCTTTAAGAACTCACTGAGTCATACTCAGATTATCTCCACCAGACTCTGCCAGCCTGCATTTACTGCTTAGACAGTCTTAATCAATTTAGCATGTGTCAGGCACTTCCAAATCGAGCCAAGACGGGCATGAGCGTCCAAAACATCGGCTGTTTCGGCATGAAGGTCGGGGCACCACGTCTGCGGGCTCCCTCCAGGCTAGCAGGGCTGGCACCATGCCCTGGCCAGATGGCAACATGTGGCAAAATTACAGCATTGCCAGACGGTGAATGTATCTATGACACCGACTGCGCCACATCCTTTGCACCAATCATGAGCCAACAAAAGAATCACTCAAACTGAAATGTGAGATGAAGCAAAACATCTCATAGATACTAAAGTATAAACAGACACTGATTGCTGTATTCTGTAAACAGTTCTCAACACACTGGGATCTGAATATGTTCATTTGAATGATAGAACTCACTGGAAATCTGAATTATTGGTCATGAACAGCCAAGACATCATTAAACAGTCCGTTAGAAGTCTACAGAGTACAATAGTTTTTTGATTGAACCAAACAAACTGCATGTAAGTTAACAGAAATGTGATGTTGCGTAAGCAGCTTTTATTAGTGCTGCAGAAGCAGGTGTGTGAGACTGAGGGTCATTTTCTCATGTGGCTGCCCTCGTCTTTGCAGTCCTGTGGAGTCAGTGCAGCCAGTGTCTCCTGCTCACTGTGACAGACAGCTCAGAGGTTATTCTAGTAAAGGTGAGGTAATGTCTTCAAGATAAAGGAAACTACACTGAATGTAGCTAGTCTCATACACTGCCAGCAGAAGATATATGGTATAATTGTAAGTAAATTGTCCATCGTCAATCACAAATTAATCCCAAATCACGTTTTTTTTAAAAATCTGTTCAAAATGTACATTAAAAGGGAGAATTTAAAGGGAGTATTTAATATTCTTATCAACACGATTATGGATTACTTGGAGTGCTACCTACACATTCTGGAGTTACATCCAGTAACTACGGCAGTATTTCCCACTGCTGGTCAAAATAACATGCTGCCATCCCAAAGTAACCATGATTGTTGAGGGAAGGCAAATGGTCTCCAGTGAGTGCAACTATCATAGTCCGCACAACACTCTGCAGTGCTTTTTGGTCTTCATACAAAAAGTGTATAGATACAGTGGTGCTTATTTCATGTGGACACTCTTCCTCCACAGTGTTAATCTGCCGCACTGCAGACTCGATGTTTCAGGGCTAACGAGGCTGTCTGCATTCGCCGTGTGCTTGGAGCCAATGGTATTTAAGACTAGATGTACTTCTGTGGTAACTCAAGTCACATCGACAGTAACTGCAAATATCTTTGGTCTTGTCAAAATACTTTTTCTTTATGCTACTTGCCACTTTGGGCAAAGCATTTAGTAGTAGCTTTAAAAAAATGCATTATTGCCTTGGTGTTGACTTTCACAGCCCCCTTTATATTACTATCATGTTGGCATTGAAATGAGATAGAAATTAGAGCACATACAGAAGCATCATAATTCACAACATGATAGTCCATATGCTTTTATTTAGCCTGAAGGAGCTCTTGTTTTTAAGTGGTTCGCGACAAGTAGTTGACCCATGACCCTGAAAAGAGATAAGCAGTTAAGAGAATGGATGGATGGTTTGTTGAGCAGCGACATGCTTTCAGTAAGAAGAATGTGCTGGTTTTGATGGAATAGTTGCAGTTTTCAAGGGTGACTGAGTGGCCAGGAGCAGTTGTACTACTTGCTCTCTTGACACGGATGCCATGCTACTTTTCCATGTTGTGAGCCTCAACAACTCACTACCAATTGGCTAGTCAATGAGTTTTAACAACTGTCAGAAGATTGGCATCTCTAAAGATGTTGGCCTTGGGAAGTTCATTTACTGATCGGGTTATCCCCCCCCCCCCCCCCCCCCCCCCCCCCCCATCTACTGGCTATTCAGGTATTATACAAGTTGAGTTTTCTTCTAAATTAAAAAAAAAAAAAAAAAAGGTCATAGAGCAGTTTCTCAGTTGTCCTTGCATACTTCACAATGAATGTGACCATGTACAGTGGATTAATGGTAAGAGAGCTTTTATATCTGCCTGCTAATAGCAGTCTGTGCAGCACATTTTTTATCACCAATTCAGTGAATTTAATTATCAATGGAGTTGTCATGGAAGCACTCTTGGGCATAGATCATCTGTCCTTGAAAACAGCCTTTTGGGCAGAAAACATTGCTCTGACTGTTGAAAAGAATTCAGCAACTGCACAGATTAGCACAGGATTGAAGGTGGGGAGTATTTCCAATGCACATTATAAAATGTTCACATAGAATTTTCTGAGTGAGGTAAAGAATCCACTCCCATTGACTTTCTACCAACCATAAAAAAAACATACTAATTAGACAAAAGGGGATATTTGGACGTCCAGTTACTGCGTTTTGTGCAGTTCCAGGTATTATTTCCCTGTCCCTGCCGACTACCCTGTAGCAGGTGCTGTGCCATGGCCCATGTGGTTAGGCATACGGCAGAGGACCCAAGCTGTGGCCTGGCCATTGCTCTCCCGCTCTGCTGCCCATATACCATGCTCCACTGGTATGGTAGGTCATGCATGTTTGTGTAGGTGGAAATGAGCTTGTGTTAGAGCGATCACAGAATGACACCATTCTGGGAGTGTTAACAGGCATGATAATCACTGACACTGGATCAAATTTCAGAAAGGAAAAGACTAGCTTTAAGCCTTACACCGAGTGCTGGGTGTAAACATTTATGTTTCCTTTAAATTAAAAAAGTATTTTATTTTCAGCTTTCCTTCTTAGTAAAGTATATGTGCATTGAATTATTTTCAGAATCCTAATCTTCCACATCTTTGTGGCACTTTTGCAGCAGCCTTTGTCGCTTTCTTTCTTTTCTAGCACTATTTCCAGTTTTCCTCAATCACATCTAGCTATTTGAACCAAGCACATTTTCACTGGAGTACCCCTGTAATCAGTGGTGCTGAAATTTTTGATGACAGGAAAAATGCAAATCTCACTTTCACATTAAACTGCCAAGTTGTCCACCAAAATCTCTAACTCCCTAACAGCACTGGCACTGACACAACCAGTGACTTAATACAAGTTGTCAATCATAACCTGGCGGATGCTTATCAGTAGGCATGTGTGCCATCATACAATTTAAATTTAATCCAATTCAGGGGCATGTGATCAAAATGAAACAATATCATATACCCATCGAACACAATCTGTTACATCTATATGAACTCACAAAAAGCAAGTAACGTTTGATTTGACTCACTCTTTTGAGCTCTCTTACTATGAGAGACTTACATGAAAAAACACATTTTTTAATAACCAGAATAAATATAAAGTGGAAATTTCCAAATAAAGGTGCATCTCATGGATGACAATATGTGACAATATTCTCTGTTTACATCAATATTATTGGATTGTTTATAATTAATTGATATATTGATGCAGTAGCCAGGTTGTCTATTAAATGTCAAACTACTGAAATAGACCCCAGTTGATTAAAACAAAATATTAATTAATCACATTTGGGGGTAAATGTTTCTGAGGTCTGCCACTGGCTCACAGGCTGCACTTTAGCAACCATGATGTAAAATGTTACAAACTTTATGATTCAGCAGCAAATACAAACTCAGTTGTGTGGGGGTGAAGTGACTTTCACTGATGCGGATTTAAACAATTTTGTTGAAACTATCCTACAATCTCACAATTAGGCTCCCTGTGAGACGATGATGTGGAAATGTACACAGTTTAAAAAAAAACCTTGCTTTGATGTGAATAAAGTAAATCTGCAGCCTCTCTTTCTGTATGTGGTCTGGGAGTTGACCAAATTAAATGCTTTACTGTCCATTCAATCACTCTTTCATTTCTTATCAGTCTGTTTATCTGACATTTATATTTGTTCTCCCACTCCATCTATCCACTTAATGCAACATTTTACTATCTATATTCATGCAGCAGGCCTTTTGGAGGGCAGCCTATTGTGCAGAACAGCAGCCAAACACACAACTCGACATCTCACTGGGAAGTCTAGTACTGAGAATTCTGCATTTGCATGTGAATGAGCACACGTGTGAGGACATGCAGTGATCATGGTGTATCGCTGTTTAAAAGTGATGTATAACCATTTAAAACAGAAAGCCCATAACACCATTTTACTGTCCTTAACAACAGCAAATAATATTAGCTCTGTGTCAAACACTGTAAGCATGGTCACTGAATGAATGAATGTATTACAGGGTGTGTTGAAGCAGGACTCAGTATATAAAAAAGATTTGGGGTAGAGTAGCAGCCAGCGAAGGAAAATAAATTAAACTGGCAAGCGGCAGGTAGAGAAAGCTCCAGAGGAGAAAGCAGAGGTAGGGACTTCACAGTCAAATAACTTGTGACATTTTTGACTAGAGCTGTTGATGAGATAGCGCAAAGAATTACCATGGTGTGTCAAAACAGGTTCTTTTTTTCCGTTTCATGCTTCCCAACAAGCACCAATTTATAAAAAGAACAATGGAGTGGAGAAATTAGACTTTTCAAAAGAGTTTTTGGAAGTCTAATGTGAGCAGTGGCTTGTTCCTTTGAAAAGGCAACAGCTAGAGTGAGTAAAAGATTTGGCTTGTGGCTCAAACATAAAATGTGAAATACTTACAGTGTTAAACACCCAATATGTCAAAGACTTGGTCGCTTTTTTTGTGAATGACAAACATTTTCTCATTTTATTAAATTAGACTTGATAAAGCTCTTCAAGTGAATTATGTTTATGGATGTACAGTATGTGTTTGGGTGTTTTATGTCCATTTTGGCAATTAATTAAAAACAAAGAGGTAACACATGGAGCAGAATTCCATAGAGCCCACGCTGTCTCGAGGTGCTACATTTTAAATATATAACATCATGTCTTTCTACTTGATCAAAACATTAAAAATGCAAAGAACAGCTTGCTGTGCCAAGCTGTTCTTTATTCTTTGATGACCAAAAAGCATGCAGAGAATTATTAAATTGGTTGATATAGGCAAAACTATTTATTATTTTGGGATCAGGCAAACTTTATGGCTATCTAACCATATATTATCTTCATAACCATATGACTATATTGGGATTTTGACCTGTCGGTAGTACCAATGAAGGGCTTATGGAGGGTCTGGGTAAATCCACTGGGTTCATTGAGATTTGCATAGTTAAATGTTAATTTACCAATAACATTTTGATAGTATTTAATTGCCCAAGATGGTTGACGCTGAAGAAGGTCAGTGAATCCCCCAAACTACCAGGAGTTATCATTTTAGAACCACTGAAAATCAAGTTAAAATTTAATGGAAATGTGGCCCGTATTTCTTTTTAAATATCTTCTTCTGAAGAAAATTATAGGATGGCTGGATGAACCAATGCTATTATTCAGTTACAGATATGATAATGATGTGAAACTTCATGGGTAAGAAACAAATGTCTGTGATTTTCTATTGTCATCTCTAAAAACCCTCAGCAGGATCCAATTAAATTGTGTTTGGTTGTCATTGATGCACTTATCCAAGTACTGAAAATGGCATTCAAACATGTGTGAATATAATCGTTAAGCATTAAGTTGGTCTTACCGAGTCTGTTGTCCAACGCTCCAAAGTCCAGAGAGTACTTCACCACATGGTAATTGTTCCAAACGTACAGCAGGTTGTCCCTGGGATTGTAATCCACTGCAGCGATGTACTGATAGGAGTTGGGGAAAGGGATGTCCAGAAAGCCATCTTTACTCAGCTCTGTATTGTAGATATAGTCAATTTTGTTTCCTGTTGCCTCATTGTCATCATCCTCATACACTGACTTCACTACGTACAGGATTCCACAGATCATGAAGGCATTGGACGCCGATCGCTTGTCATAAGCTGTGTCCCAGGTCCCCTCAACACGTAACGTGTAAGGATTGAGCTGGCTGATGACGATCCGCCCGTTGTTCTGCTCGGTAGCGTAAATTACCCAAAGGCCATTTTCATCAACAGCCAAGTCAATGTCCGACTTCCCTCCCCAGCGGTATGGAGATGTGTCGTGGTAGTTGGCGTTGGCAATGATGGCCTCGCCGCTCTTGATACGAGTCCGCAGGTCAAACTTGACAATGTTGCGTGTGCGCTCCTTGTTGAAGAAGAGCGCCCCGTCGTAGACCACGAAGCCTGTTCCGTCAACGCGATGCGGGAGTTTGTACGTTGTAGTGGGCCTTCCGGCAATGAAGTCTTCTTTGGAGGAGTATTCGGTCAATGTGTCAGTGCGGTAGGGTGTCCAGGGCATGTAGTAAATCTTATCGGAGGCTTGGAGAGGGTCTTTGCACCAGGCTCCTGACTGGTGGTCCGATTCAAAGAGGTGCTCGCTCTGGTACACCCTGCGCAGAAGCCCTGGGCACAGGAATACTGAGGAGCCAAAATAGGGGAAAGACAAGTACAGAGTTACATTGGCAGGTATTATACCTCAACAAGTTAGACACTAAATGGATTCAGCTAAATTAAAGTTGAAATCGGGAGCTTAATCTCCTCCACAGTTAAAGACCCAGATATTGGTCCTCTTCATCAGTGCTGAGAGGATCAGATTTAGATTAAATGCAGAAAAGATTACTGGCTATCAAACAAAGAATGCAATTAGTAATGTAATTCATTGGAGCACTCCAACCACTTTTTTTTGCAGTGTTTAATGAATGCAAAATTCAAATTAAACAGGACATATACAAACCCTACCACATTTTTTATTATTTCAAACTGTGTCTCAAATTCAATAACTGCTCTTTTTGGTTTCAATTACTTATTGCAGTTTACAATTTCTGCACAATATACTTCTAATTCAGTTAGTCTCTGAGCCTGAAGGCAATTATTTTACAATGTCAGGAGTGAATAGATGAGGAGTATTAATGTAGATCCGAAACAAGTCAGAAGAAGCTGTTAAAACTTACCACGGACTGACTCAACCACATGCACTCACACACGTTCCCATTTTTTTTTGTTTCCCTTTGCAAAGTGGTTTATTGGTACATACTGTAGTTACTAAATAAATGTAATTGCAGCAGAATAAAAGGCAACATTTATTCTTTTCTTTCATTAAAACACCCTGGTGCGGTTCATAATAAATAGCATTAAACAGACAAATCCAAAGTTAAAAGATTTTGACAAATAGCAACGGTGTAATTATTGGCTGAGGCAGCTGAGAGAAGAAAACACAAGACAAAAATACAGTAATTACATCATCTATATAATGATTGCCTGTCCATTATTTCACCCACATGACATTTTTAGTCTGCGGGATGATTTACAACACCACATCGTAAACTAATTATATGTGAACTGGTTTGTACTCAAATCTGATAAAGCCAGGCCAGGGCAATACAACTGGAGCAGGTCAACAGTGGACACACAAAAGATAATTTCAGTTCATTATGAATTATCTCAGACTATGGCATTTATAATTTTCTGTCTTTCTATGAAGAGGACATCTGATTTCAGGATTAGGTTTAACATTTAAATTAAAAAAAATAATCTTGGAGCTACAACAAAACAACAAATAAAATAAATGACATGTCATTACTATATTCACCAAAAATGGATAACAATTATTTATTGAAATAGCAAAAAAGAAAGAAAACAAAAGCAAGACTGATAGAAGGAAAGAATAGAGATTTTTTTAGACAGTACAGTTTCCCCTTTTTCCACAGGTTTGAGGCCCACAGTACATCACATTTAAAGACAAAGTGTGTGTGTGTGTGTGTGTGTGTGTGTGTGTGTGTGCGTGTGTGTGTGTGTGTGTGTGTGTGTGTGTGTGTGTGTGTGAAAGCTCCTTTCACTGTAATGGGCCAGGAGCCTGACACAGCGCTGACAGGTTCTCGCCACAGATCCGTCGAGAGGTAAAAGCAGTGCGCTCCGAAGGAGAAGGAGGAGAAAGAGACAGCAAAAACAGAGGCTTCTTCCCTTGTAATCTCTTAAGATTAAACATGTTGTCTACCTGCAGGTGAAAAATGTGGCGAGATGCGTCCCGTTGACATAGCGCCTCAGCACACATCTCAGCAGTTGCTCCACTAAATGCTAAGAGGGCTGTTTCTACGGTTGAAAAAGACGAGATGTGCTAGGGTACAAGGTCAGACTAGGTAGGCTTTGTACTGACAGCACACTGGGCTGGGTAAAATATGCTTTTTGAGGATGTAAGCACAAACATGGAGGAGCGAATGAAATATATTAGAGGAGTGATACAAAAGCAATCATGGCTTTCATGGGGAACTGCATGAAAACTGTTACCTCAGCGGCACAGACATCTCTATAAAATGTTTTGAAAACCCCCTTCAGCTTCATCACTCATTCCCTTTGCCACAGATTTCAGTGATGTCATTAATTAATGACTACTATAAAATTTCAAATTTACTGCGTAGCTGTTAAAGCAGAACTCTTGACTCTTGTTTTATGATTTCCATCTTTGACTTCTATCCAGCTCTGTAGTTAACGTCTGAAGGATGACATGCTTCCAGCTCACGTAGAAAGGTAGCACTACAAACACAATGCTCCTGGGGCACAAGTCAGGATTTAGCATATGTTCTGCAGCATCATGCAGTGCTGATAAAGGAAGAATATGACTGCTATGATCCGTCTCCAGTATTGACTAGTAAGTCCCTGAAGGTTATAGCCATCATCATGTTAGAGCTATAATCAAAAATGCTGACAGCTTATTGGACAAACTATTGATCATTCTGTATAGCCCTCTCCTTGAATATTATGCAGCTGATAAAGCAGAGCTGGAATAATCTTCAGTTATAACAGAGAATAAAAACAACCCAGGGTCATGTGATTTCACTGGGGAGCTGACCTTACCCTAAATAATTATCATATACTGTATGTGGCAAGAGAGCTGTTAACGTGTAATAGACAAAGAATCAATGTCCAGTGTAATAATCTCTGTTTTGGATGCTGCAGCATGAACAGGAATAAATGAAGGAAATTATTTTTCTTGCCATTTCCCTGATTTCATTTTCCCCATGAATGGCATGTTCAACCTGCCTAATATACCATACAATGAGTACAAACCTACAAAATGTCAGAGACCTGCTTTAGCTTTAGCGCCCAGCCACCAAACAAACAAAGAAATAATAAATCAAATCAAAAATTAAAAATGCAAGCCTATGCCCAAGTGAGAATGCAGGTGAAAAGAAAAGTTGTTGGCATTTAGTTACCTTTTTGTTCCACTTCTATTTTTAGGCATGAAGGGAAGAGAGAGAAAGAAAAAAAGAAAGAACAGATTAATGATGTGATACCTGGGAAAAGTTTTTTTTTTTCCTGTAACAGTCACACAACAGTACAAGAAGAGCACGGGGTTAGTGGAATAGACACACAAAACATTCAATCATAATCTTTTAAGAAGGAGAAAAAAATACTGCATTACACATGAACCTGTAGGAAAAAAGAGAGATTAATCAGTTCTTGAATTGTAAACCTTTTTTTTTTTTTTTTTTTTGCAGTGATGGCTCTGTGGTTTGTCAAAACAAATGTAAAGTAGGACTTTTTATACGGTCATAAAACCATTCGACCACCGCAAACTGGGTACATTTCACACTACACACTGATAATTTGTCATTTATGACCGAAATAGACTGAAGATGCTTCTGTAGTATATAGTTACCAACATAAATTATGGGATGTTGTCAGTGGAGAAAATCATTGTACATATCTTTGGTGTTGACTTAGTGTGGACTGATATACTGTACACACATGTCAGCAGACTTTGGCACTCTTTATATGTTAACTGACTTCCTCCTTCACTCCAGTCATAATTGCTTGTATAAAAGACGTGTGTGGCAGGCTTTTGGTGGAGGATAGGCTTAGCTAACGTTTTAGCAAACTGTTGTATCTAACAAACTCTGAACAAAACTGGCATTCGAGCCTTTACTACCTGACAAGTGTAATGTTCAATGTCCTTATCGTCAGTTTTGGCCTGCACCTGCTTCAAAAGGAAAATATCTGCCCCTTTTTAACTGATGCATGCCACACTTTGGCCCCTACCTTTAAATACAGTGTGCACTTGAACACAATGATTCCAGACAAGAAGATTTAACTATTGTTTTTTTTTTATTTTTTTTTTTACCTATTTCATGTGAAATTCTGCAGGTGAAAGTGAAATTTAACAGCCGTTTTGACTCTACAGCTCAACAAGTACACCGAAAGCCTGTTGAAAAACTGCTGTGGCTATTACACCTTGACTCTCTCCACACTATATGTATTGCTTCCTCTTGTGGACAAGCTTTTTATGTCAGTCATGGCATTTTGCTGGTCCTGTCCCTTCCCCTCCAGTAATCCCGCTTCTAATAAGAGAGGATTAACCTCTGTTACCAGGGCTTACAAGAGTCCTCTTCTCCAAATGGAGAGTGCAACAGAGTGAGGTATGGAGGTCAGTGGGTAGGGGCGTGTGGGGTAAAGTTTGAAAGATGGGAAAGTTATTAGAGGAGAACAATATTAATGCGATGTGGTGAGCCAATGAAAATCAGCAAGTGAGGTGGAGCCGTGGCAGGCCAGGGAAAAAGCAAAAATAGAGAAAAATAATGGGGAGGGGAGAAGCTTTCAACAAGTCGTCTGTGTTTGTCAGATCATAAAATTGTACACTGGTACGGCACTGCACCTCATCAACAGCAAACACTACAGCTGTCATCAAAACACGATAAGTCCATACAGAGCCTGGGCAACAATAGCTCTGGGCTACATCTGAATCACTATTACTGGCAACTCAAATTTGTCAATAACTCGGAACTACAGTGGACCCCATCGATCAAATCAAAGTAAATAGTCAAACGTTCCCAATAGAAAGCCTCTTCACCTCCCATGAGCAACGGCCACACAACAGGGGCCACAGGGAGGCCGGCATTTCTGATTGAGCGATCGCTAACAGTGGCGAGGGGGAGAGGAGGGTAATGATCTATAGAAAAAGGCATTAGTGGTGGGGATGTGAGAAGTGGTGTACGACGCAATCGCCGGGGGAGATGGTGTGAGAAGGGAGTAAAGGATTTGGATGAAATAGCCGACAAGGAAAAACACCACTCCCGGGGCTGCTGTACAGTATGCGACCCTGTCGCTTGACCGGAAAACACCGTTGGATGCAGCAAGGTCACCCCTCGGATCACTCAAACCAATTTGTTCATGTCACGTCCACTTACTACAAATACAGTTTAGGCTGAGATATACCTGTGATGCGAGCCTGCACGTTTATGGCATCACAGATACAAGCGGGGCATCAAGGAAAGCAGAGTTAGACGGAGAATTGATTCATTGGAGAAGCTTCTTTACTCCACCCCACCAGCCCCTTTGTGACCTTAATGCGATTTTGGTCACGGCTGTCATTGAGTCACTAAAAAGCACTTAGCCCTCTCATCTCATCCTTTTATTTCCCTTCTCCTTGTCTTTCTCTGTCTCCTCTCGGAAGTCTGAGGAGATTGAAACTATTAAAAATATCGACAAAAAAAACCATATATGGGTTCTTTTGGAGCTAACCTTGTCTCTATAAAAACGTTGCATCTTCTTCCATCACAGAAAACAAACCATGGAGTACCTTTCTCATAGGCTCTACATGATGAATGCTTTTATATCTGCTCTCCTGTTCCGAAACACTTGATAAAGCTTTGTCCTGATATTAAAGGACACAGCATTGATAGAGTACACAGGCTCCAATGTCCCTCGCTGTTCCTGCTATACATAATGTATTTTCATAATGGCTGAGTGCAAAGACCACAATTTTTGCCTATTTAGAGATCATTTGAAGGTATACAGTAATACAATTAATAGAGATACTTGACTGGATTGTGTAATGATGATGTTAATGGTAATCACAGCACCCTCCAACATACTGTGCTTCAATGAAATCAACTTTAAAAACACTGAAGAGGTAATGAGCTAAATATTTGAAAAAGAGATGATGAGTAATGAGTGGCCATGAAATTACTGAAAAGCAGATATGAGCAATATTAAAAAAAAAAAAAATACACTGATTTCATGATAGGTCTGGGGGCTGCACCCAGGTCAGTGTTTAAGGGTGGAAAGGTTCTGCAAGCTCTTGACATTTTAGTAACTTTAGGTGTGACTTCTACTGCCAGTTATAATTTCACAAGTAATTGCACCAATTTGATGGATACAGTGATGTAAGAAAACAGCTCATCATTCTGCTTCTGCAATGGGCAGGATGGTTGGATGTCTCATCGAGAATCACAAGGGTCTGGCACATTTTCCGAGAGAAAAAAAATGACCAGCTGTAATCACCCTTCCTTGGAAGCCAAAGCAAACCAGAAGGAGGAAATGTCATCATTGGAAACAGGGAAGGAAAAATGTCCTAAAAATTTACAGATCTTCTAAGTTTGCCAGTTGATGAAGTTCTGTTATTCTACATTAATTACTTTGGATAGATTTGCTCAGGGCAAATGCTTTTTTAAAACACCCAGCTTCAGAGGGCTGCACATAGACACACCTGGAAGCAGCCCAGGGCAAACAACCTTATCTTTTGGCCAATGAGAAGCAGTTTGGGGTTAAGTGCCAGGCTCAAATAACCTGAATGTTACTCATTCAATGTCCACAATATAGATTTAACTTGAGATTGGTCCAGGGATAGAAAACCAGGTAACACTGTCATGTACATAATACATAATAAATACATCTGTAATGCAATGTGATCTACATATAGCACTATATATCACCGTTTTAAGAACTCAAATATTAATAAAGCTTTCTAACAACAATCATAAATCATTATAAAACATTTTATAATGACTTATACAGTCAAATATCATAATACTTTATAAATAAATAACACTTTCTATGTGTATAATGCATTATAGACATACTTATTTGTTATAATTTGATTAAAGCAGCGTATCATTAAAGGCATAAGAACCTTAGAAATATGAATAATGCTTTCTTACAATAATTGTAATACATTTTAAGGCATTTTATAATGACTTTGACCAACACTTGCTGGTCACACACTTTTCCCCCCCAAGGATAATAGTGAATTACAATTCTCTATAAATGTTGCATTATAGAAAAGGGCATCATAGAACGTGCTACTGAAACCAGCTGTCCACATAGATACAGAAACAGCCTATGCCTATAAATTAGTTGGTCATTTTATATTTCAATTCCTTTGTTTATGTTTGATTTTATTTTTCAATTTTCAGTCTTTTGGGTCAGCTTGCCCTTATGACAATTCTGGAAACAGCCAACCAGATAAGTGTTCTACCATAGTTTAAGTGAAAGTGTTGTGGCCAGGTTGGGACGAATTCTGGCAACAGGTTTGGGCAAAACAATAACTCACTAAAGCGTGTGCATGGAGCCTGTAACTATCTGGCTGCTGTATGGTTCGCCATGCCAAATGCATAAAGCTGGAAAAGACAACATGGCTGATGCTGCGGGTGACCTAATTGGTCAAGCTGTCGTAGCCAAATTTAATAAACCGAACAAGCAACCTGCATTATGGCTTCCCACACAGCTTTTTCACGGTAATAACATTATCATTACAATCAAAGACTATAACAAAAGCCAGTCTAGATAATAAAGGCAGACAATGCTGAAGCACCCTGTTGTTCAGACATACCTCACCCTATAAAATTAAATTATATTACCACTGCATAATGCAGTCCATACTGTATTTGTTCAGATAATGCATAATTTCAAATATAATTTTCACCTGAGAAGTCGCTCTGCATACTTATTGTAGTCTACTTTGTGAATAAGACGCACGCTGAGCTGCTAACAATGGGGACCCTGAGCAAGTGAGAGCCCCGACCCCGTCATGTGAGCGGCAGCTGTATGGATTTTCATTTGAATAATTAACGCTTCCCAATTTCACACTAATGGTTGAGAGGTATCAGAATGGCATCATTAGGCGCTAATAGAGATTCATGGTGGAATGGCTGCAATATTTTTCGCAATATTTCCCCCTCTCTTTTTTTTCAATTCCCTCTCTCTCAACTAAGGAGTTGCAGAGTGCAAACCCCTTAACTCCATCCCATCAGCATTTTAATTAATGACACAAATTACGGGGCTTTGAATAGCATGTGCCTAAGGATGGGGGAGGACACGCAGGCTACCATCTTTCTTTCTCTATATTCTCTCTTCATCTCCCTCATTTTTTTTCCTATCATTTCCCTCGGTTGGTGCTCATGAGTCTCCCACACCATCATTACAGGTTCCATTTCTCAACTACCCCTCTTTTTCTTTCAACCACTTGTCTGCTTTCTTTGTGCTCCTTTCTCATACTTATTCAATCTCCTCCCTAGTGTCTCCTTTCTGTCTCCATCGCTTTCTCTTTCCCCCCTACTGCGAAGCTGCTATGCTATCTTATAACCTTGACAATGCAGGATGCTGTGCGCGTGTTTGCACTCGGTCTTCTGTCTGTGTGCATGCATGTGTGTTTGTCTCTCTTTGAGGGACAGGTGCAAGGACTTGGCGCTCATCCAACCTGCTACCCACGTGGGACCGACCAACAGAAGGAGGAAAGACAAGTGCAGCCTAGGCAAAACAAAATTAAATACTTTTTTTTTTTTTCTGTGGAACATAGCAGCAACTGGAGCAGAAATAACATAATTGCACCTCCTGAAATATGTCTTGATTTTCAAGGACCTTGAAATTATGGAACAGTACAGAGGGTTGGGGGCATTGGGGGACAAAAGAAAGAGGGTGTTTAGTATGGTGTGTGGCTGGACATGATGGAGCACAAAGAAAGAAAAAAAGCACAAGGAAATGGAGAAGGAGCTTTGATTAGAATGGTGATCATTAAAAGGAGAGACCCCCCGAAGAGACCAATCTCTAATTAGTGCTATATCCTCGACACTTGGCACCCCAACAACTCTTTCAGAGATGTGTGCCTCAGTGTGTGTGTGTGTGTGTGTGTGTGTGTGTGTGTGTGTGTGTGTGTAGGTAGCTGTTGGAGAAAAGGCTGAGATAAAAGCTTTACTTGTGTTATATAAATGGTAGTGTTTATGAACATTTCCAGAAGCTTGTTCTGCGTGCAAGAGCATTTGTTCCAATATGTTGGAGGGCGTACATTTTTTGTCTATCCACGCGAAAGCAAGGATGATCCTGTATGTAAGTTATATAGAGCAGCCGCTACAAAACAAGAGCCTGATAGATTACACCAGCTTATTCAGCTATTAGTGGGGGAAAACAGTTTCCACATGTCCAGATTCACCCCTTTCACACCACCATTTATCCACATTGGTAATCACAGTGTCCCTGTGCAATTAGCTTGCCTCTCAGCTGGGAAAAGAATATCCTTTTTTCTGCTGTAGGACCATTGTTAATTCACCACCTCCAACAACCATTTTTTCTTTTAAATTAACATGCTTTTATTATGAAAATGTAAACATCATGTAGTGGTAGATATACAGTTAGTGTGTTAATTATTACTATACGTTATTAAATCAGGGAGGTTAATGTTTCATTTTCCATGTAACAAAAGGTCGGGTAATACTCATTTTTTATCACATATTTCAATCGTGTTTAACTCATTTAATTTGAATTGACATGGCCTGAATCTTATGTCCTGAAAAAGGTTAATTTCATATCTCTGTAACGAGATGTATCTCAATCATCTTTTCTGGTAATTCAATATGTAATAACCACATGGTAAAAGCCTATTTTTGTATACTCCATACTATTTTCATAACACCACGCCCTATATAGTATAATGACTATATGAAAATATTGTTTTATCCTTTAACAGTTGCTTGTTTTATCCCTTACTATTGTTTAACCTTTAATAGGGATGTGTTTTCTGAATAAACAATTTCCAACAAATTCGCATCATAACATATTTGGTGTATTGTCTACATCTAATCCTAAACTTAACCATTTACTGGAAATATGGAAGCTTATTTTGAAAAGCTAATTCCATGTAGAGTTAAAAGGGTACATACAGTAACTGGCTCTGACTCAGTGTTGTGCGCTAATGAGTTGGGAGTGAGCATGTGTTGAAAAATCAGTGATCAAAAAGTCAAAAAGTTATTTTTTTTATATTATAATTTCAAATATTTTGAACCAGGTTTGCATTCAGTGTTAAGGTCACTGTTCAGTCATGGGTAAGCAGTAAGGAGCCTGCACCATGAAACAGCATGAGCCGCAGACTTTTAACATCAACAACCCACATTAGCACTAATGTGTCCTTCTAGAAACAAACAAATGTCTTGTCCTGCACCACTGTGGAAAACTGCACTACTAATGTCAATTTGCAGACTGGATAGAGAAATTAACTAGTCAAGTGTAACATAAGCATGCTAAACTGATTTAGAACTTGAAAACCTGTGAAGTTTGGTCAGTTTAGGTGCTGTTGTGGTCGCTATATATATCCTTGCTGACAGCTTGCTGTCTGTCATGGGCTTGTAAGCCACAGTTGTGTACTTTGTCTCTTGGTATCCCTGCAGCAAATGAGCCTGCTAGCTAAACTGTCAATCAAGTGCAGAAACTGACACGCCACCTCAGAGGCTATAGGGAAAAAAGAGCATTTGCGATCTGCCTAACAAGACCTTTTTCTTCCTGTCAATAATAAAAGAAAATATTGATGGCACATTTTAAATTGTGTTTAGTATTTTTACTGCAAAAGACGAAGACAAACTGTGATTTCTGGTGGACTACAGAATGTAAATCCAGATAAAGGAGTTTACGAACGAATGTGTTGTGACAAGATCAATCTCTGCAAATTCAGGCCACGACACCAGCGTGAATCTGGTGCGTGAAATATGTGACAGAAAGTCATAGTCATCAGAGCTTGCTGTGTGGGTTGGGGAGTGGTCAGCTGTCACTGAGTGATGTGATGGCATTACAGTCCCCCTTCACACATGGGAAGAAGTGGAGCTGGTCGCTCAGGTGGTGAGAAGAAAAAAAAAGAAAAAAGAAAAAAAAATCTGTCTGAACAAGAAAGCTAATGCTCACTGGCATTTCAGCGGGAAGCGAGGAGGGTGTGGTTGTGTGATGTATCTGCTGTCACGGTGTTGACTCCCACACTAGACCTGATGAACGTGGATTGGAGAGCTCAAGGGCAAAAAGCCACTGAACTTCCATACAATCTGCTTAGTAGATTTACTGATAACATCAAATAGAGTGATCTACTCCTGAAGAAGCTTAAAATTGCTGCAAGATTATCCAAGGCAAAGAGAAGTGCCTGGGTGCTTGGAAGGTATACTGCTGATGATGTTTGAATACTGAGTGTGAGCAACTATCAAAGCCTGGACATCAGCTCAGACTCATTCTTATTAATCAGCTAAAATCCTGTAGAGACGAGCAGACTGCACAAAACAAATGGACGCCATGACACCATGGTTTGTGGACTATTTTTATAAGGTTCTAGATTGATTTTTTTCGCCATCTTGTTCTGCTTTGTTTTAGGAACCACCCGTTGGACAGAACAGATTATCAGCCAACGCTTTACTAGCTAGCTAGCTTTGTTAGCAAAGTGTATTCATATTTCAAAATGAACAGCTGACTCAAGAGTGTCTCTATCAACAATCAAACACTGAGCAATACATTTTAGGTGACCAATGAATTGAAAGCACACTGTCAAAGGCTCAAAGTTCTGAGACGAAAACACACATTGCACTGTGGCAGCAGCATTTTACATGGTATTTCCGCCTTAAAGCCTACCTTTATTTGTCATTTAATCTAAATATGACCATTATCTACAAAACGAACATCATGTTGTGTTCAAGAAGCCTTTAAACCTTTATCGGGCAAAGAACTATATTTGCTAATTTCAGGTAATATTTTGAGAAAAAAGTTGCAAATTTACTAGATTAAAGTGAAAAAAAAACAACTTTTTTCTCCCAGATTCATCACTTTAACCCTTAATAGGCCATGCATTGAAATACTATTTATAATACTATTAATAATATTTTGAGAAAAAAGTTTACAAGATTAAAGTGGCAAATCTACGAGAAGAAAATGCGTAGATTTATGAGATTAAATCTCGTAAATCTGTGACTTTTTTGCGTGCAGATTTGCCACTTTAAATCTCTTTAATCTGCAAGTTACCAAACATAGTTCTTTGCTCGATAAGGGTTAAACTAGTTATCAAGACCAGAATGTCAAGAGAAAAATCTTTACTGAGGTAATAAATCAAGTCAGTATTAGTCATTTTCATATTGGACTTCTCTAACAACTTGACCAGATGCACCAGTCGCCTCCTTCAGGCCATTAGATAGAATGGGGTCTTAAGACACTTCCGCACTAGCTTCACTGTTCAGATCCAGATGAGTAACCTTGACTGGACGTATAACTTATCTCACTATCCCCACTACAGCCGTTAAGTTCCATCCTGGTCACACAGGTGGCGGTTACCTTCGGTGTGACCACTGCATAATGCACTCTGTAATCACACCACAATCTGCCCAAGCTGCATTATAAGTGATAGCCGTGTGTAGAGCATCAATTTCATGGTTTCACCTGCCAACACAGAAGGACAGAGATTGGTAGCAGGTGCTGAGCAGTACCTGCCAAAACAATCTACTCCATTATTCAGCAAGGCCCCCACTGAACTTGTTAGGTGTATTATTAGCAAAATGAATTAAAAAACAATTAGGTAAGTTGGAAATAAAAGAACTCGGCAAATTACATGGCAAGTTGCTATGAGGTATGAGCTCAGGATTACACGGCTCTGTTCAAATCTGAGAATTGATTGCATGATTATATGTCCTGGCTTAGCTTCCAAAGTGTGAGCAATATCTGACAGTGCTGAGCTGGATCCCACTGTGCCAGACAGGATTTTACATTGTCCTTATTAGCTACAAACAGCGGGGGGAACTAGTGGCTTATGTATAGCAACAGACAGCCAGCCGGTTTCCTTACTTTGTTCTCCCACCCTCTTCTTGTCCGTTCCTTTCTGTCTTTCACTTTCCCTCCACCTCATCTGACTGCCATACACACTAAAGTGTCAATTTTGAAAAGTGAACTGAACAAAAGCTTTTCCCTGAAAGGACGTGTAATTATCCCTTACCTAATTTTTTGGGGGGCGAGGGGTTTTTTCTAGTCTAAATCAGTCAATTTGCCATGGAAACAGCACAGAAAGGTGCATCTAATTACTAAAGGGAGATGGCTGATGCTCCGGAGAAGGACAGGAAAGGTAACAGCAAGCTGTCATCAACAGAAGGAACCTTTCAATGACAAAGCACAGCAACGCAGGTTTTTATGCTTTTCTTGTGTGACAAGTCGGAGAATTTGAGGGGCCACTGAGGGGATGTAAGTGCTTCATTACTGCTGAGGAAGAACGCCGGGTAGGTAGGAAGGAGACCCAGTTGTGTTGACCTCTTATGGGCTCGACCTTTGGGAGGAGCTGTTAAAGTGAAAGTTACACGGAGAGGAAGACGGAGAAAGCGTGTGAGAAAGGTTTTAATAAGGCACTAAGAGAATAGACTAGATCTCTCCGCTGAACTGCAGAAAGTCAAGGTGAGAGGGCGGGGCATTGACAGATGTTAGCCATTGGAGCAGAGTCATGTTTATGAGTCATCATAAAGGGTCAGCACATCACTTCTGCCTGAGGGTAGCCTTACTAATCTGTGAAGTGCATGGGGGAGCATGCACAAACTGCAGTAGTACAAAGAAGACAGACCTCTGGCAGATGAAAAATGAGTGTACTTGGATGTTCACATGACTCCATTATGACTTGCCGGGGTAAATACAAGCTCATTTTATTGCGTTTCATGTATTAAGTACTTTGTTTTTTTATCCAACATCATGTGTCACATTATTTTTTATTACTTCACCTTTCTTTCTGTGCTATTTGCCTGCCCCATTGTTCAGTGTGATACTATTTCCTCACGCACGACACACAGCTCATATCAAATAATTATTCAGCTCAAATGAAAATATGATGGATGCCTTGTGCTATGACACTGCCACACAGCACAGACAAACACCGCCACTCTTTGTAGTAATTGTTGTAACATTTTTTTTTCCATTACAGCTGATGGAGCGAATCAAATCGCAAATTAATAAAATCAATATTGTATCTGCGGGATGTGTCCATCGATTTAGCACACTCCTGCACCATTATTAACGGTGGATCTGATTGTACAATCTCTCCGGCTTATACAGATACGAAGAAGAGGGCGGTAATTTATCCTAAAAGAAAAGAAGCTCCACAAGAAGAATACAGATAAAAGCTGTCAGTGTAGGTGGTAAAGTAGAGAGGAGGGGCAGTTGAGGGAACAGAGGGAGAAAATAAGGGGGGGTGGGGGCTGCTTTTTAAAGGACAAAACCTAAGTGAGAGTGAGGGTCACTGGGAAAAAAAAAAAAAAAGAGTATTATGGACGGAGCGGGAGAGCTTGTCAGTGGAATACAGAGTCAAGACTCCACCACTGAAGGAGAGTTGGAGTCATGGCTGGCTGCTTCTCTTATTAGAACCTCAAATCTGTCCGTCTGTCTCAGGAACTTGGTAAAGAGATTTGTGTTAGAAGCCCATTCACAATTGAGCTGCCATGTCTTAAACCATACTTGTTGCCAATGTAAATAGCTAGTTATTTGTTAAATAAGGGTACTCAGAGCTGACCTCCACAAAAGCCAAATGCAATATCTCGCGCAATATTGACAAAAGTGGAAAATAATTTGTGAATTTTTTGGCTCATGCTACACCCTCCCACCAAGTTTGATGAATAACTGACAAACAGAAAAAGCAACAAACAAACAAACTGAAAAGTTAAACCGAGTTTAGTATGTAGCCCCCTTTTTTTTTTGAGATTTCAACGTGAGATATCCATTGATCTAGAGGTTCATGATTGATTATGCAAGACAGGTACTCTAAATTTAAGCAGTACACAACAAACAAAAATAACTGTCTCTCATTGTGGTTCATTTCAACCAAAGGGATCTGATTGCTTTATTTGGGAGCTAAGAAGAGAGTCCACTGGGCTGTCACAGATGAATTGCATCAACAAGCTGCAATAAAATGTGTCTCAAAATCCGTCTCCAGTGACTGTTTGTGATTACACTTTGCTTCCCTGCTCGATATACAAATAAACGCCTACATGACTTCTGCAATGTGTATGCATCGCCAGCAGAATCTTCTAATCCTACAATGGATCTGGGCACAATCCATAGTTAGACACAAGGTGCCCTCCTCCTTTCCCTCCCTGGTGGACCCCTAATAGGTGTCCCCTATGTTACTGAAACAAAGCTGCCAGAAGCAGTTTTCCAACAATTCATGCAGACTGTTCAATGTTTCAACTTGGCTTTTGTTGAGTAGGTTTTGAGTAAATTATTAAAAAGGGAGTTGGGTAGTTGAGGTTGACAACTGAATGGGAATACTGTTGGGTCCCATGGGTGTCATGGATTTTTTATTCAAGAGAAAGCTATTACAATGTGTCAAAGGGATTATCAAGCATCTGCAATGGATGGGAGCCTTTTTGCATGTTGTCATAATGTGTGATTATGTCCTTAATATATATTCAGAAAAGTGACATCAGAAACCATAGGTGACACTAATGGAATCAGGGATGTATGGGACTGAAACTGACATAAGCTATGTAATTGTATGATATAGGTAGATATTATTTAGGATTGGGTGAACTCTTGTCTCACCCTGTGGTGGTGGATGATGATTACAACAGGAAAACAACTAATGCTGTGGAGGCAAATGTTTTGGACAAATTAGTCAAACAATGGCATGCTACCTTTACAATTGGCGTAGATGGAAATAAAAGTCATTTTTGCTTTCTGCAGGCAAGAATGTTTTGGACAAAAACAATGGCCTAAGTTACGAATCAGTATATGGAACTAGAAATTACTCTTGTTTTCTTGACAAGAACTATTTGGACAACATGGTAAATCATGGGTATTCTATCTTCTATCACAGTAGATGGACATACAAGCCTGTCTTCCTTTCTGCAGGAAAGATCTTTTTGGACAACATGGAAAAACAATGGAATGGTGAGTTGAAAATCTGAGTAGATGGAATTACAAGTCACTAAGAGCTTAATGGAACCAGTCTGGATTAAAAGTCCATACTTAGCACTAAAAGCAAACCACACTGAGTGCCTAAACACTGACTAACGGAATGGCACTGAAAAATAGAAGCTTGATTAACTTTGTGTTACTATCCATTGCATTAGCTTTAGTTGTTTCGGTGCTCTACATGAACACCTCAGAGAGACACTGACACTGGGTGGCTGAGATAGGAAAATGTGCATATTGAGGAGAGTCAGGTATAAAAGAGCCATCTGCCAGCTCTGGATCACAGGTAGAAATGGTTTTTACTTCACAACATGAAAGCTCCTGTCAGGCAGACTACTGAGGGAGCCATGTAAGGACATCAAATGTTAGAAAGATGGTTTTGATTTGAACTTTAATTATTGGAGCTAGCTAAAGTCTAACAGCTACAGCTGATAAATGTCCATGACCAAATATTTCCAGTTTTATATCATTTCTGAGCATGCAAAACAATATGTTAGGCTTTTGGCAGACATAATTACTGTGTTTCACTCCAAAGGTCATAATCACACAATACCTAAGGTCATATGGCAATGTCCATGCTACTTCCTCTGGCCTCACCTGGACTTCCTCTCTGTGTGTTCATCCTGTCACCCCATGCTGATCCTTCCCTTCCCTGCCCAAATGTTTCCACTCAACTTATGTACAGCTTGACAATGTTTTTCACCTGCTGCTCTAATTAAATCCTTTTTTTTATTTACTCCCTTCAGAGATGCCTCACTGGTCTGAACATTAACTGGCGTCCACTGAGCTGAACTGAACCGAAAACAACAAGTATGTTTCATTTTGATGAAAGTCAAACGGCCTTTCTTGCTGCTCTGCTAACAGAGACGTGACATGATCAGACATGATTCCTCAAAGATATTAAAGCGCTGTGAACTGGGGGAGCTGATGGGGAGGCACTGACAGGCAGCATCTAAAAATGAAATGCAGCTAACACTTCCTCTGACTGAATACATTAACAGATACACATTTTTTTTTTTGCTTTTAGCATGTTGTTGACAACATAATTGCCACACAGCAGCATTTTTCTGAGAAACAAATCTTCATCTCAAATTATCTGTCTGTTGTATTACTTTAATTCTGTATCTACAGTAGGATCCACTTATTTTATCATCAATAAATTACACATCCAATATCTCACAGAGGATGTCACTTGAAAAAATCAACAACTGTATGCCGGCACACTGTTGACATGATTTATTCCATGCAGGATGAAGAAAATGAAGAAAGCGTTAATCTCCTGTCAGTTACAACAAAGACTTTAACGTGTCATAATCAACAGTATCACACATGATTCCTCCACATGGATATACTGTATCATTTCTCCCATGTAAACAACACTGCCAATGATATTTCCTATACTCATACAGGGTTTTATGCTTTTTGGATCACAGGAACCACCACTTGTCTTCACATCCACTGCTGCATGTTAATCTGCTCCACTGAACTGGATGACACATTTGAGATATTTTTGAACATTTGGAACATTACTAGCATGCATATGGATTTGGGTTGCTGATGAGTCACTGCCGTTAAGAGGAAATGAGAATGGGTAAGAGCATTAGGAGGTTGTTAAGAGTATGAGAGAATTAAGGAATACATACTGTAAGGTACACATTCATATTGGACTTCCAGATACTTGTAGGTTCCTGGGCAAGGGTCAGGAAAAACGTCTGGTCCTGCCACGACGGCACACTGGGTCCGGTTATTACACCTGAAAACAGGGAAGAGAGCAAAAACATCAGACAATCTTGTTGTTCATTCAGTTAAATCGTGTCTTCTGTGTTATCATGGTATCAATGGGCTTTAAGTCCACACATTTTCACCAGGAAGCCTGTGTTACAAACCGGCATGTGGAGTTTGAAAGGCATTGGCATTTATCAGAAAGCAGCGATTAACTTTCAGAAAGGCAAGTGTAAGAGTGAGTATTTTTAGAACCATTACAGTGGCTAAAAGCCAACATATCTTTGCATTTACTGCTTTGATTTTGAACACTTTTTTTTCAAGAGGACATTTTTTTTTCAATCACTTTTTTAGTGCTTGTGCACATATATTTGGGCATCTGGAGTGCCTACCAACGCACGCATTGGGAAATAAAAAACCCAGTCAGTTTTATGTGGACTGCCTAGATCAGGAAACATGGGATTCATCAAGCCATTTAGATTTGGCTCCCTCTGCTATGTCACATGCAGGCTATTTAGAATATACGGCTCCCCTACGGCTTGAGAACTACTTTTGCAAAGGTGCACCATATTTTCCCTGCAAGCCAATCAGAGCAGACTGATCATTTCAGGCACGTTTGAGACAGTAGGTGAATACAGACTTAGACTTAAACTGCACTTTATTGATCCCTTTGGCATAACTCCTTCAAGGAAATTGAGGTTAAATGAGGACTAGATTTGAGGCAATTTTGAAATATTTGAGAATAATATGAATTTTCATGAAAAGATGTGTAATGGTTGGTTGTAGACTGACTTTGAATTGGCGCAGAGAAAAATATGCTGAAAAAGTTTAAATATATTCATATATACAGTACTGTGCAAAAGCTTTAGGCGGCTGTAAAAAAAAATGCTGTAAAATAAGAATGCTTTTAAAAAATAGAAATGTTAATATTTTATTTCTTATCAATGAATAAAATGCAAGTCAGTGAACAGAAGAAAAATCTAAATCAAATTAAAAATATTTTATGTGACCACCCTTTGCCTTCAATTTTTAATTTTCATTTTTTTCACACCTGCCAAGACTTTTGTACACTTCTGTATATATATTTATATATATTACATTTTTCAAGTATTGTATGTAGGTTTTATGGTATACCCTGTATCTATATATCCTGTATTTTTCTTGTAAACCCTTAAAAATCCTAATGTTAGAGTAAATGTTGTATTTTGTCATTTGCAATTGCTGCTTTAAATGTATTGTATTTATGGGGGACACATGATTAACTGATGGACAACATACAGTACAAGGAAAACAGTCTCAGATACCATGCTGATTGAGGTAAAAAACAAAAATCGCAAAAATGCTGGGAATAAGGGAAATTATAAGGGAGCAGAGTTTCATTTCCAGATATTTCGCCCTTTTTGTTAAGGTACCCACTCTCATGGGTAAATTCATCTTTCTGTTGAGGGGTAGTCTTGGACGCCATGGACTTGAATCCATGATTAACCATGTACAGGTTACACTGTTATTACTGTATGATGGATGGGGATGGTGGTGGTGGAGGAGGGTAGACACAATCAACTGAGTGCGAAATCAGCTCCAACATGAAATGTAGGTCTTCATTAAAAAATACAATTATGGTGCCGGTGGTGTTCTCATGTGCCATTTTGTTTTTGGCAGTCATCAATCATAGCCCCACTTCATATGCACAGAGAGCTTCTCGCCACACATAATAGCAACGCTTATCTCACAACATTAACTCTTAAATGTGTGACAAGTATTGATCTGTTGCTGTCCTGCATGTGTTTGCAAAATGAAAAGCAGGACATGAAGCAGGTCTAGTCTCTATTTTAGCACCCGATCTTCATGAGGCCAGCTGCCACGAACTACAGTAGATACGGGACCGTCGTCCATCAAATCTATACTCATTTACAGACGACCATTATCTTGCCGTATATAAAAGGTATTTATTCCCCAGCAAGACCGTTCATAGTGTAAGTCCTGTGAAGGTCAAGGCGGGGTCTGACACAATGATTCATACGCCACAATTAAAGGATTCTCTACACCTTAATTAACATTGATTGGCTGCCGACTAATCAATCGAACCAGTGAGGGACAAGCAAAAAGGGGCCCATCTCATTTCGAGTCGGCCCAATAATGAGATATGGTCTGCCGAGTCTCTCCCACGCCAGCTTTATGGGTTCATGAACCCCCACACCCCCCCTCCATCACCCTCTGCCACTCACTTCAGTCAGCTGTCTGCTGCCTGTGCCTGCCGATGAAGAGTTAATTTCCTGGCAGTAAATGCCAGTCAAATAAATAAGGGGTCAAGCCTATGAAAGTGAGAAACAATTATAGAGGCAGCCTTCTCATCTCCTAGCCACCATTTCTGGTTTATTCTCTTTAGTACAGAGAAGGGGGGGGGGGGGCTTTATTCAGCAGGTGAGAACACAAGATTAAGTGTCACAGAGAATTAGAAGTGAGATGGACAGAAGAGATGCAACTAGCTCGAGGTTGAGGAGCACACACACTCTGACAGAGAACGGACAGTTGTTTTGTGGATGGACAACATGAATGTATTAATTTTGTTTTTTATTAAATAATGCTGCCCTAAAAGTTAAGCTAAGTCAAAATCTGGTATTTCAATCATAGTTTGTAATAACTTCCTCTTGAGGGATTACACATCATAATGTGTACTTAATGTGGATTGCAAACTTAATCCCAGCCTTTACATCTATCTTGACCCATTTTCAAAAATCCCTTCTATCCCTGCTGTGCATTTTTACCTCCGCACAAGCAGCCACGAGTGCATCCTGATCAGTTTTCTGCGAGTGTCCTGAAAGGATCTTGCAGGGGGAATAAAATAAGGTGGAGAAATAATTACAATTAAATGTATCAAGTGCAAATCAATGGTGGAGTCGGGGGAGGATCAATAGCAGGAGAAGCTGCCCACGCCACGTGCCACAACGACTTCACAATTACCAATTAGAGGGATAATCAGGATTTCATCAGACACTTGGCTCTGATGGAGCCCTTTGAACTAGCAGGGGGAGAGGGAAATGGATCGACTTTTAGTGATGTATTCAAATATGGATGGGAATATGCGGTGTACATGTGCACTATAGGGGGAAGAGCATAGCAGGTGCTTAAAAGCTACTGCAGGCTAAATGCTCTAATTGGCATCTTGCTGGAAGCTCCGGTTCCACTGGCAAAGGGAAACAAAAGGATGGATTTTATTCATTGAAATACATATAAATGTTAAAAACAAATGATGAAGGATTACATCTGGATATAACCCTCAATCAGAGCGAAGATTCTAAAAAGAGGGCAAAAATCTCGATTTTGCATTTTGGCCACCAACCGCCCCTTTTTTTTATCTGCATTCCCACGTTTCCTCCCTTATAGCTTTTTCCTCCTGTTCCCTCGTCTGCTGTTTGTTATAACTGGCAGATTAGAGCTCAGACTGCCAGCTGACGAGGGGAGATGTGGCACAAAGCACAAGAGCCCTATGTAAGCACAAACTGTAATGACTATAATCGCTGGCTGATCCTGCTGCTGCCTCTGATGTAAGAGGGTTGAGTCCCTTCAGTCTATTGACCACTGACACAGGACAAAAAAATAGAAAAAAATAAATAAAGAATAAATGAATGACAGAATGAAAAAGAAAAAGAAAAACGGAAAAAGACAGTAATCTAAGACAGGGACGGTGCAGCTGCTGTCAAACGTAGACAGATTTGTCCACATTGGAGAGTAATAAAAGAAGAATCAGTGTGCACCACTGTTCCCTTTCAGAACTCAAGTGATTAATATCAGGAGGAAAATACCAACCAAGTGGAAGGAGAGAAAGGTTCGCCAGCTTTTAAAAAGTTCAGGATGAAAAAAAATATGCATTGCTGAATCTGCTTCCAACATGCCAAATTGCTCGGAGTGATTTTCCATAGAATTCATATCAAAGAAGTTTGCCTGGAGTTAAGTCAAATATAAAGGAGATGGTTCAGCTGGCGTTCTGCATTAAGGCGACGCCTCTGTGGAGTTCTTTCTGCATTTCCTATATGTTTGATGAAACAGTCCCCGTCAGCGAGCGCAAACTCTCCATTTGCTTTCAGTTAAAAAGAGCAAACACAGTCAAAGTGCCCCACCTCCACGAAATTCACACACACATTGGTTACAGCTCTGTTGTTAAGAGAAGGAAAAGATGCACAAGGTGCATTAGGGAGTTGGAGTGTGTGTGCAAAGACAAAGTGTATGTTGGTATTGTTTGCTCTGTGTGTACACAGCAGTGTGTGTCTGTGTGTCAGCCTGTGTACACACTTGTGAGAGTTTGTATTTGTAAGAAACAGAGGGAGGGGAGCGGGGGGGAAAAGTGACGGACGGGTCAATATCCCCGTCCCTCTGCTGGGACCCATTACGCTTTAGTGATGGTCTTCGCCACCCACGGTCGACTTCATTCATTATCTTTCCCAGCTGCACGCCGCAGCATCCATCTTTTCTCATTCGGCCTGTCTCCTGGCGCAGCACAAAAAAACAACCTTTAAAACTCCCATGAAAACCTCACGAAAATGTTACAAGGAGAAGGGGAGCAATGGCCTTGAGCATTGTGCATTTAGCTCTTGAGTAAAACCAGGAAGTATTTAAAGGGAACTGTGGAGTGTCGTTTAGTGGAGCTCTTTTCAGAAAGACAAGTTATCAGTCCCTGTGGAAGCCTACTGCAGAGGAGCCTGCTAAGGAGCAAATGTATTAAGTTTTCTGTTGCTATAGAATAATGTATCTTTTATATGTGCCAATTATTTGGAGTTACTTCAAAGATACCTCAAGCTGGGGATTATCAAACAAACTGTAACAACCATGCTAATGCTCTCTAAGTGCTGTCTATGCTAATGCTCGGGAGGCTTGGCTGTATGTGACTGAATTCACTGAAACTACACTGATTTTATTAAATCATCTGCTTAAGTGCTGTGGACGGGATGTTTAAAGGGAGAGAATGCTTTCAATCTGAATTTAGTACTTATTAAAAAATATATTTTTAAAAATACATTATTTTGTTGTTGTTTGTCACTACAGCAGGAAATGACAAAACGTATTGTGCCATCTACTGTAGTATCACTGCACAATACCAGGCAACCAGAAGTACCACGGCAAATATAATTTGGCTTCTGTATGAAATTGTACTGCAAACTTGTTGTCGTAAGTACTTCTTGCATTTTATGTTTTGCACAGAAATATAAAGGATGATACTTCGGGGAAAAAATGTCTTCATTCCAAAACTAAGATTGCTATTTCTTTAACTGTTTGGGTTTTTTCAAAGCAATTTTTTTAGTCGTTGTGCCATGATTGTGATATGACAGAGAGACATAGAAAGGGAGTAGAGAGAGAGTAACATGTGGGGCGGCTGTGGGTCAGTTGGTAGAGTCGGTTGGCACCCAACCGAAGGGTTGGTGGTTCGATCCCTGACCATTGCAGCCTACATGCCGAAGTATCCTTGAGCAAGATACTGAACCCCAAATTGCTCCCGATGCTGTGTTCATCGGTGTGTGAATGAATTCCCAATGGTGGCAGGTGGGACCGTTTAGGGTAGCCTCTGCCACCAGTATGAATGTGTGTGTGAAAGGGTGAATGAGCGCAGTCTGTAGTGTAAAGCGCCTTGAGTGGTCGCAAAGCGACTAGAAAAGCGCTATATAAGTGCAGGTCCATTACCATTTAACATGCAGCCAAGGGCACTGTGTCTGAGGCCTTTGTTTATAGGGCGTAGCTCGACCAGGTGAGCTCCAAGAGCCCCCAAATGATTGCAGCGTTTAAGGCTGCAACATTGTAAAATCTTGTGTCCGTCTGTTCTCTCTTTTTCCACCAGTTCTTAAATGTACTGTTGTTGAGAGACAGGCAGTGAGCTGTACCTAGCAGGCCGTTTGGCGGTGTAACAGTTAAAAGGTGTCTCCTCTCAATACAGAGCAAACAAAATGACGTATTTTTGTATGACAACCGGGAAGTAGCATCCCGATGGGGTCTGTTGAGAATTGGCCTATGGGATTTTTACATTGGATTTTAGATTATTGCAGAAAATTTGCTCTGTGGCAAACACACATTTCTGATGTTTACGCCTTTTGTTCAGCAGGATAATCTTTACAAATGAACACCACTTTTATGATGTTTGAAGCGTTAATGCAAGTGATGAAAGTAAGAAGCTAACGTTATGATATAGTGAACTACACCACAGTCGCATGATTTCAACATCCCTACCGTTAGCTTCAGACGCTATCTAACGAGCTAACCAGCGGTTTTGACAAGCTATTGAACCCATAGCCTAATAAATTGTTTATTAACATAATTTAAAATCGACAAGAGTTTGCAAGAACACTAAAAAAACATGACTAGAGGCTGTGAGGCGGACTAGTGAGAGAGTCCCGTCCCTGTCCAGCGTGATGATGTTTAGTGTTCCCGACAATCACTGTAGTCTAATTTTGCCATTTGTTAGCAACCGCCTTTTTAAGGACATGTAAAAACTCCAAAATTCACAAGTGGAGGAACGTATTTTATGTCGTACAACAAAACACGAAAATCTCTTCAGCTTGTGTTAACCACAGACCTTATTTCAGGCATCTAAACCAAAAGCCCATTCAAAATCCTCATTGAGCTTGAGAGGTTAGACCCCAGGTTGCTAAAATACTAACTGACTTCCGGGTTTAAGAACTCAAATAACAACACAAATATTCCCCATACATCTCAAGAGCATGCGTGACATTGAACTTCCTTTGGTCCTCAGCAATACAACCACAAAATGTGAAGTTTATGGGGTGAATGGTTGTTGAGAAAACTGAAGGACGGACAGAAAAAGACGAGTTATTTACGTATTGGTATGAGCACTATAATTATAGTCCTATTCAGTTAAAATACTATAAAATATTTCTGTTTACCAACTATTCTGTAATACACAAGATGGCAGACAGTTGGAAAGATTAAGCCTAACTTTTAAAGATAATATATGACAATTCCCCAAAACAATATGCTCTAAAGCCAGCCACTGAGACTGCTGATTATAACGCAGCAGTAGCTGATTTGTCTTGGTAGCATTTGATTGCATCATCACAACAACAGCCACATGAATATAAAAATCATCCCAGAATAAATTCTACATATTCATATGGCATCTGTCTGAGAATTAAGAGTATTTGAGAAGGTGCGAGAAAGGTTTAGTAGTTCATCTAGCTTCTATGTGAACATATGTTATATAGTGCAGTTATTTTCAGTCTTTTCTTGACAGTCAATCTATATTAACCGAGTGTAGTGGCAGCCCCATGCATCATATAGTATGTATACTGTGTTTCTGGCTACTGAACAGCTCTATCGCGGCAGACGGGTCAAAAGGTTGACGGAGACTTGGTGTGTTTTCAAGTTTTCATTCAGATACCCTAAAGACTTTACTTTCAGGTGGGAGGATTCAAATGTAGTCCCCTTTAGTTAGAAATAACAATATAAACCTGCATGAGTCTGGAGGGAAATGGACAATTGTTGCATACATATTCAAACAAACTACACTTCTACATAAAAACATACTCTATATGTAAACACACTGACAAATTATCTATAATGGCACTACTGAATCCACCCATCAAATTCTGTTATTATTCTAAAGCTGCAGAGTTTGTTTCCAAAACACCAAGAGAGCTGCTCAACACAGATTAAAAAGCAGAAGGGGAAGATGGGGAATGTATGTATACAACATAAATACAATGGGCAAGTGTGGGTGTGGAGCACTTAAAGTGCATCGCGTAAGGGGCTTACTGTTCTCAAGTGTTTAAGTTCACATAGCACCGCACAAACACGAGTGAACATCTGCTACATGCACCTACACGTTCATGATCAATGTGACAGTTGCTGTTTGCTACCGGGTGGCATTAGCAACGTGCTACACAACCACAGAGAAACATCAGGCTCAGCCGCGCTGTTTGTACAAACAGTATATGTGACAAAACATCAGCCATATTGCTTTTTTATAGGATTAACTATGTGGAACTAAGCAGAAATGAATAAAGTGCCAAGTGACTGTTCAGTATAGAGAAGATGGAGTGTTAATGTGCATGAGCTATATGAATGACCTTTCTCAGGCTCTATTAAGTATGGAATAAGAGTTTCATCAGGGATGGTCAAACAAAGGTCAAGATTGATCATCTCTCACAAACTACTTTCACTGCTTACATAAATTCAATGCCATTTCTAAAAAAAAAAAAAAAAAAATTGAGCATCTTGAGCTCATTTTTTTCCTCATGACAAGCATAATCCCTCTTAGCCATTCACACAGATTAGTAGCTTTCATAAGATTTTTACATCACACAGTTTTCCCTCTCTCTAATATTGTATTTGGAAGATAAGCCGCAGTTCATCCCGACGCAACAACAAGCTGAGAGAAATACAGTGGCACTGAGGCGCAGCGACTGGATGTGTCGGTGGAGAGATGGTCAACTACAATACAGACTTCTTGAGTATTTTAAAAATCTCCTGCAAAGTTATTGATGTGGGCGATATGGATTCATCCATGAGGTCCTCTGTTTGGAGATAGTCCAACAGCCTAAAGTGAAGCACAAGCCCAGTTTGATAAACACATGCTTTTTCTGTTTTCGTCGTGTGTTTGGAAGAGTGGGCACTATTACGGAGGTGATGACTAAAACAATTTTCTGTATCTGAGAAGCGAGATTGGACTTGTTTATGGCTCACGATGATGGATGAGACAAATATAAACAACGGTCAAAACCTTCTTCCATCTCTGATTTGTTATTTTTGTACATTTCCATGCCTACTGAAGCCCACTCCAGGAAGTAATCCTGCATCGTGATTCAATTTTATTGACTGTTTATGTACTTTTTTTTACCACTTAGTTTGGAGAAGAAAAATATCCGGGTTTTTTTTCTCCTTTATTTTCTTTTAGCATGTCTGAGCTTGTGGTTTCTTTTTATTAATGTGTATTCAACTCAATGTCAGCTGTATGAAAACTATCTGTAGGGTGAAGACTAATGTCTCGCGGTCACGACACGTTCAAGCTGCTGGTTGTCAGTCTTCAAGCAAAATCTGGAGCCTGAATGCAGGTCAGCAGCAAAACACAGACTTGATTTTCTTTGTATGTTGATGTGTATGTATATTTTGTGTTACAAACACAAATGTACTGATTATATAACTTTCTATGACATCCATCTCTATAATCTATTATAAACATACTTATAAAACATCATGATCTGCTCATATTACTGTATCGTTTTGGGTATAACAACAATATTCTTTACACATTATAAAGCATATTCTAATGACTTTCATTGCCAAATATAATATTTAATCATAACTCCTGGTCATTAATTTGCTAAATAAACATTACTGTGTATTGAGACAATAAACTCATTATGAGAATGTTTTCCTGAGGTAATAAATCAAGTGTTAATTAGACACATTTTCCTACTGACTTACATACAAACAGATTACTTTTTGCAGCCAGCGGAGTCGCCCCCTGCTGGCCATTAGACAGAATGCAGGTTAAAGTCACTTCTGTATTGGTTTAACTTTTCAGGCCAGGAGGTTGCTGCTTGAATGTAATCCTTTTTGTTGTTGCAAATATCACAGTGTATTATAATTGTTATAGTTCTTATACAATGTAATATTGCATATTGTTTGTAATGCATTATAGACATGGGCTTCATAGAAAGGGTAACATAAATCTGAATTATTTTTAGTAACTGCTCACACAAAAACTCATCTGAAGAGAAGACAAAACTAAGACTCAGTTGCAAAGACTTTTCTGGTCTGTTACCTTGTCAGGCAACATGTGGATTTGAGGTCAGGCCAGACAAAGGCTATCACCTCAGGGGACACACCACTCCCAGGATGAGCATTGCTTCTGAGAAGCGATTTATTTACTTTAGGTTGGCTGCTGCTCCCAGTGAGGTCCAAACCATAGGAGTTTTCATGAGAGCAAAGACATTTTCCCTGAGATCACAAAGGTTTATCAGCTGTGGGAAACAGCATTTTGGAAGAATAATCTGAGCTCTTACAAGACATGACCAGACTTTAATCGAAAGAAATAACAGTGACTTAATATTTCTATTTGCACTACTTTGCAACACCAAGGGCTGCTACTAAATCTTTCATAAGTCTCAAACATTTGAATAGTACTCTGGGTAAGTGGGAATGGTTGAAAGGAGGACAAACCCCTGAGCTCCTCAGAAGATGTTTACTTCACCTTTAACCCTGACAGCTTGCTCTGAACACTTCTAGTGCAAGCAGAGAGCTAAAAAAAAAAGGGAAAATATTTTTGAAGTAACGTAAATATGCATGAAAGTAAGCCACGCCTTTGTGTTTTGAGTATACAGAATTGCACTGATTGTGATAATGAACATTGCAAAAAAATACATACATTCAAATATGAAATTAACTATACTTTAAGCTAACTTTGTTTTTTAGGAATAAATGTTTAAACTAGTTTTATATAAGCCCTGGGACACATCAAACCCGAGAACCACTGCAATTTCTCTGCAAGAATTTTATACAAGACTCCTCCTCTTGTTATTTTGAAGAAGTAATCCTGCTGCAGACAGGTCAAACTTACTCAGCGAGACTCTTTGAAATTAATCCATCTATTTTGGTGCCACAACAGGTATTAGGTGATGCAATTCCTCTCTCCACCTGAAAGGTCAGTCCGTGATTCTGCACATGCTGCAGACATCTATCTGGCTGTGCACACCAAAATTCCATTAAAGTATGAATTTGGCACATGCTGGAGAGGGCTGGGGGACTAGACGCTTCCAAATTCAACATTAGGAAAAAGAAAGAATTACTGATCTAAGTAACTCCAGTAAAAATGCTTTCATAGGGGGTGTGCAGTTAGAGTTTATATTGTAAGTGTATTGTTTAAATAATACAATAAAGGTTGGCCTTGTATGATTATAAATTTAGATGAGTTTCAGAGTTCATATTGCTGGAGTTCAATTGTATTCTTTCACACACTGTAATACAATGGTTCTTTTGAAGACAATAGAGCTTGTGTGATGAATTCTCTTTGACAACAATGTTGGACCCTTTTCGTAAATGCATTCACATGTTCAGCTTATCTGGCTTTCAAGGCAGGGACACAACAAGTGGTCTTATGGAGCGCAGACATGAGTGTCTGAGTTCTATCTCCAAAGGGCAAAGCAGAATTCGGCAGTATAATCCGCAGCCATTTCCTTGGATGTCAGAAGATACACATCTTGGAAATTGCGCAGCTCAAAAGAGAGCAAAGAACAATGTTTTATTTAAACTTGATAGTGATTCCAAGTTCTGCAAATATTAGTTTAAATCTTTCTCTCTCTCTCTCACAGAAACACAAACACATTGAACCGCAGCCTTGTAGCCTGAGTGGAAATTCCAATAAATAATGCATTATCTGTGCTCTATTTTCTTAGGTTTATGCTGTGAATCAACTGACTCCACCACTAATATTTGCTGAAATTATACATTTTGCTGAAATTATACATTATACATTTTTCGCCAGATGATACCCATTAGTGGTATTGCTTCTTTTATACTGGGGACTTGATTAAAGAAATGGCTGAGTTTTATGTTAATTATGTCATCATACATGCCGACATATATGATTTATATGATGCAGGAGCTATGACGGCGGTTAATTAAAATGCCAGCACAAGCACTCCTGTCAATATATCCCCTGACTGCTCACAATTAAAACAAGGCAACAGGGATTTCTGCCATGGAGGACTGACAACTTAACATCCAATTTCTGACAGTTCATAAGATACAATATCATTTCCCATGGGGTAGCTGTTTCCCTCAGTTATGATCAGTAAGTAACATTTCAATTGTCTCATTTCATGGATGGATGGCATTTCTTACAACAAAACAACCTCAATAAAGGTCTCAACCAAGCAGAAAGCCAATAAAAAAGTACCTTAAAGGTGCATTCTTTCTAATAGCCAGGAGGGGGCGACTCCACTGGCTGCAAAAAGAACTCAGGATGTATAAAGTCAATAGGAACATGACTATTCTAACTTTATTAATTACCTCAACATTTTCTTAATGAGTTTAAGATCTCTGTCACTACACAGCATGATGTTTACTTTGTAAATCATGGTCCCATTTAGAGCAAAAGAAGAAGATACAGGAGGGTATGACAAAGTGCGGGGCTACCTTGTGAAGACAGTTTGCTACTGTGTTTTTGTCTTTGAACTTTTGTCATGTTTTCAGTTCATAAAAGATTGGTCAACAGAAACACTTTAACTGTCTTGTTCAGTATTTGGATGGACTAAAATAAACTCTAAGGAGTTGCTTGTCATTTTGAATAAAGGTTGCCCCTTGCTTACCAAGCTAAAAAGCTAGCACCAGTGTTAGCAGATACAATAGCGCCCATCCTTGGTGATGTTGACTACATCCATTATTTTCATACAGTCCATGGTGTCGACCTTGAATTTATTAAAGGAATGATTGTAATTGGTATGCATGACATCATTTGAAACTGTGGGTTTTTATTCAGTCAAAATGGATAAAATGAAAACTTCCCACTTGTTTCAGAACAATAGGAAATTAAGTCATATTTTGAAATCTGTTGCTATGAGAAGAATAGGCATTGATTAGAAAAGTGCTTTCACTCCTACTCCACTTACAAGCATCCACACCGTGAAACTAACCTGCTGACAATGATATTCATTACACAAGGCTAAAAAACTTTATTTTAATGATTGTCTTTCATTAAAAGAAAACATATAAATACAGCTCAGCATATGATGTGTCACTCGGCCAAAAGCAGGAAGCGTCTAATCTCTGGGTATGTGTATGTAAATCACAACACCCACGAGGTCTCTCCAGGTGCCTGTGAGAAGGCAGAAGGAAGGATTGAATTGTGTAATAACTTCAGGAATCGATTTGTTTGGTGGGTGAGGCTTATTCACTGGGGCCTGCCCGTCTAATGATTTACGATTTCCAGGATGAATTTTTCTATTCTTGCCAACAAATGATGCTGCTCCCTATCTTCCTGGTGACGCTTGATTTATCTCCCAGCGAAGGCCCTTGGGACTGTCAGCCTGTAGGCCCATTTTAGGCTAAGACTCATTCCAGGGGGACTGTGTAAAAGTGAGGATTGGGTCATATATTTTTTTTTTACAACTGAAGTCGTATGAATATTAATGTGTCACATATTGAAGAAAAACAATAATTTGATGTGCAAGGTGTGAAGAAAGATTTCTGATGGGTGTGCAGCTGTGTGCATCAGTGGCTAAATTGAAGTTGTGTATGTATGAGCAGTAGCATCTCTGCAAGCAGGCCTGTGCACATGCACATGCATTTACACACTCAATATACTCTTTCCACAGCATAAAGGAATCCATCCTGATATATTCCAGTGACAGGCCCCATTGAATTGCTGACCAGGGTTGGCTTTCTGAACCATTCCTGCTGAGATTCTGAGCCCATCTCAAGAGCATCTCTGCGAGCGTCAGATTCTTCGGCCAGATACCCAGTGGTGCCACTGCTGTGCTGGCCTTCAGACTGACGGATGGGGAATAAAAACAGAGAGGCAGAAATGCCACTGCTTTGACTTTTCAAGGCATCAAGTCCTGTTTGTTACACACAAAGAGTGACGTCTGCTGCTGGTTCGAGTCAAAGGAGTTCTTTGGGGAGCTTATGTGGCTGCATGCACTGTGCAGCGGCAACAAAAAGATTTTAATCCTTTCCTTGGACCATTATTCAATCTCTATTTTGGAAAATTGGAGGAAATTCTGAGGTTTGTCTGAACAAAGAATACAGAAATACTCAAACCAGCACTCAAATAAAATAGCACTCCATTTTCTGTATTTCTAATCTACACACAAATCAATAAGCATACTGTATCACTGATCCTCCCGCCATCTCTCTGCCTCTCTCACTTTGCCAAGCGCTTACACACACACACACACACACACACACACACACACACACACACACACACACACACACACACACACACACACACCAAGGCCTGCCTTTAAGCACAGATTTTTCATTTCCAGTCGCTGTCACCATGGTAACTTCCAATGTCCGACTTGGGCCAGTATGTGCTTCCAGCACTTTCCTTCTTCAAAGCCCTTTTTCAAAGCCTAAAACCGCATTGCTTCACTAACGGTCACCCATAGTGCTGAGCTTCTAGGAGGGTGTTTAGCTGCTAATTACCTCATATGACAGAGGAGCGAATAGGTGCCTCTAATAACAAACCACTCTATCTACACAAGCCACAAGGTTTAGCTACAAATAAGCCTCTCTTTACAGCTGCTGTTTCATTATCCTTCAAGTAAAAAAGACAGAATAAAAGAGTCGGAGCATGACCTTGCAGCTTTTTGATCAGCTATTTCTAAACTGTATGTTTACATGCTCACTTCAACCTTTTTAAATATTCATACTGGCCACCTTTGTTGCCATGATGAAGAGTGTCTTGGCAGAGCCACCCAAGCGACAATCAAATATTCCTGTGTTGACCGATCGATGAGATTTCCCCCTCTGTGACCTTCCTCATTCACATCTCAATAATGAAAGACGAGCAGGGGTTATGAGTAACCTTAGCGTTCGATACCGGAGAGGTCAGGCGTCGATAGCTCGGCAAGGGTCCAGGCTCGCATTGGCATCCAGGAAATCACCACGGGTCTTATGGAATTGTCCTGAAGGAAGCAGGGGTGGGATTAAAAGCTCTGGCTTGACTGAACTCTCCTGTCTCCTGTGTCAATATGCCCGAGGTACTGTCAGTCACAACTTCAGTCTGAGAGGAAAGTAATTTACTGGCCCATGAAGGCACAAAGGCTCTAATTCACTACAAGATGTATCAATTATGTTGATGGTAGAATGGCAGCTGCCGCAAAATATACCTGGAGCATTTCACATATGCAAGATCTTGGTTGGGCTAGAAGATTTTTAAAGGCAAACATTAATCCAACATGTAGAAGATGATTAAAACATTATCTGTAAATGTCACAGAGTGTGGCAACAAATGATTGTTTCCTTATCAATTATTCTGTCAACTTTTTTTTTTAGATTCATTGACTAACTGAACAAATTGCAAATTGTATTTGGTCATATTTGTTGCATTGTTTCAATGGATATACATACAACTAACACTACATTACAGAAAAAAAACTATTGAAAACTTAAAAATGTGATGATTTCTACATGGCTTTTGCGTGAAAAATTATCATTTTCTATTAACTATTTATGTGAGACAATTGGTCTAATGCAGGCAACAACATACATATATAAACAAATCTTGATATACCCATTGATTTATGGGATTCACCAATGATTCTTTATGCTTCCTCCTCCTCTTCTTTAAAAATTATATATTAAGTAGTCAGGAGTCATTTCATCATAGATATTGTTTTCACAGCCCATAAATTATGTATCCAATGCAAGGAAACATAACTTATCCAAAACTCTCTACTTAAAAAAAATAAATAAAAACAAAAAAATATGTTAAAAATATGAGAGGCATTTATGAAAAAGCTGCTGCATTAGGTTGATTGTTTGAGTACTACAGTGTGTAAAAGCTCTATATTACATACATTTACACTTACATATATTATAATACCACCTTCCTATGTAGCTTTAATTCAAGAGCCCTACTTCATGAACACACTCTGTGACTGCTTCAGATTTATGCAGAGCTTCCGTTTGGCAGTCCAGCAGTGCAAGCAAGGTGAACAAGGAGGGAACAAGTATGTAAGTACAAAGACTGATATAGTTCTGGCCCTTTCCTGTACTCATAGAGGTGACAAGGCGTTCCTTGTATTTCACCCCACGCAGCATCACTGTCCCATTGAATTTGTCAAGGAAAGTCAAGACATTTAGCTGTCTTTTAACTTCTCTTCCACACCAACAGGTCTCCTGAGATACAGCCCGAGGAGGACGGGAGTCGCATTCCGGTGGAAAACAAAGTCTAGAGTGTGTCATCCTGTCTGTTTGTTTCTGCTCGGCTTGTTTCCAAACTCTGGTATGTATTTGGTGTCAACGTCTGTTTGTAGCAGAAGATTTATTGCAGAACACTTTGAAAAATGACAGTTTTTTGGAGCGCACTTTGTTGTGCTGTTGTACAGAAAATAAAGTGTGTTATCCGTACCCTAATTCCATCATTTCTGGTATCTACTGTGACCTGAGGCCTGTCTCACAAAGCAGGATTAGTGGGAAGGCAAGCTAACTTCGGGCTTAACCCTCACTGTTTCTCACAAAGACTTCTCAAGTTCAAACCGAGCTCTGTTGGCATGTTTCTAAGCCGCACACCGATCCTTGGAGCATTTCAACCATTGGGGTTCCAATGGAGACATAAAATACCGCATTCACATAGAAGCAGAGAGGACTCTAGGTAGTTAGAAAACTGACATCAATACCACAATTAATATTTATAGTAGAGTCTGTCTTCTTCCAAGAAATAGGTCATGAGTTCTTATTATCAGTAACACATTTAATTCACTAGTTACTATTCTACAGTATTCCTAACAGTGACTAGTAATTTATTTTAAATGCATTTGCTGCAGTGGAAGACATTCACGTAGTGACCTGAATAAAAAGTATTTAATGGGCAGCAATTATAAAAGAATACCCAAGAATTCAAGATGTTTCAAGACTTATGTCCAATAAGTATTATTTCAAGACCCTCCTTTGCATGAGCAGAACAAACAGTTTTTGTGCAGTTAAAAATGTCTGCATTATTGGCATTTATAAGCTATACTTATAAATACATCATAAGAAAGGGCATTGCAATTGGTGAAGATACAAATGTACCATTATTATTTAAGTATTGTGTTGTTTTCTACCTTATTTTATGAGCTGATTTTTATTATTTTATGGTGCTGCAGAAACCTAATTCCCCAACTGAAAACAACAAGTCTACCTTATCTTTTAATAAATATACTGCTGTCATGCTTTTTTCACACTTCTCACCTCTTTTATGTGAACTTGAATGATGAATAAGGCCTCAGATGTAACAGTGAAGAAAACATTCGATGCTTTCTTTCCAGCTGGCACGGAGTAAAACATATTTAAACACAGACCGTGACCGTGATTGGACAGCTTTGTAAAATGTGATGTCAAATCAAGATCCTTGCAAAGGAAAAATTAAAATTCTGATCTTGCAACTAATCAAACACCAGCAGATGTCCAAGTTGCAAGTGAACAGCACTGTCAACAACAGTATCAGGGAACAGTGGGCGTTAAGTAAATTCCATCAACTTTTCAAGGTGACATGAGAAACCTGATTGTGTGGCGACAGTATCAGCAGGCAAAAAGGAACGAGGGTGCAGGGGTGTCTCAGATGAACCATCTTTTATCTCTGCTGCATTCTCAAACTGTACAGTCTGTTTTACTCTCTCCCTTCCAAACTTTCTGTGCATCCCTTCACCTCTTTGCTCCTTTGACACAGTTACAGATTGCAGCCACAGTTTTAAATTCTTCTGCAATTTTTTACTTGTTCTATTGTCTAGTGGTTTGCGCTAAAAGACAGATAATGCATCATCTACGAGTGAATGGTGCAGCGAAATTGCTTCCCTCTATCTATAACACAATACAGACAAATTCAAGCCATATTTATGAGTTCTCAGGAGCTTGCCAAAACACAAAAATAGATTAATTTACTAACTATTTTGGGGGCTCTAACACTTGCTCTGTTGGACATGGTTAAGGGCATGTAAATGTTTTTTTAGCCACAACATCTGAATACAATTCAAGCACTCTCCCGAACAGCAAAAATAATTATAATTTGAATAATCAAATTAAATTAAAACTACTCAGGGTTCCCTAAAAATATAATTATAATATCAATGTGAATTACCTGATTAAATAGAGGTCACATAAACTCATTTGACTAAAAAACCATGACTTTAGATTTTTGCGCATCAGAATCAGTCCTGGTCCATGTTGTTAAACCTGAATTTTTTTGCAATGTTTTGCCAACCTCAGTTCTAAAACCCAAAACATCACATTCAATTCCAATGTGAGGTCCCTTAAGAGAGCCTCACAGCCGCCCCTACTGCTATTCAGCTCCCTCTGCACCCCCCGCCTTATTGAGCGTGTACATTTAGGTCCATGTCCACACACAAAGGTCCATCTCCTGCTTTATACGCAGCACTTTTGAACATACTCAAAGCAAATGGTGTGTGGGCGGGGTTACAAGCGTCACTCCTTTATGGTGCAGCATTACTCTGTGGCAGCCACAAGCACTTTCCTTAAAATCACACCATAGTCAGGAACAACCACGGTCCAGTGGCTGAGGAGGCCATTGATGGAATTAAGGCTCATGAATAAGAATGCAGCGTGGGGTGAGTGAGAGCTCTCCCACTGTGTAATATTGACATGCTCCTTGGTCAGAAAATAGCCCTGCATAATTAGCTCTCACAAGCAAGTAGCCCAGACAAAAACCCTCAACAAGAATGTGTGCGCCAGTGAACATGAGGAAGTGGTATAGGGGGCTGGGGAGACAATACGTTGTTGGTCGATGGAAGACAGATCTTCTCCCGCAGAATTTATCTACCTGAGCACTAGAAGCTATTAAGAGTTTACTTTAGTTTAGTTTACCAATTCAAATACAGTAGTATAAATAAAAATTCCATCACTCTATCCTTGCCAGCACCAGTACTAGCATTATACCAATCGTGGTCTTGAATCTATAGAGTCTCAGATTAGTTGCCCTAGAATTGTGATCATTAACTTTTTCTTACTTAGTAAAGTTACTGTCAAGGTAATGAGGGGCTCTAAAATTCAAGATCCTATTGACCATATATGTGTATATGGCATTCTCTATACTAGGGATGGGTACCTTTCACATTTGAACCGATACAGTACCGATACCTGGTACCTGGGAATCGGTACTCAACGGTACCAATTTTCGGTACTTTTGCATTTGTTTATGTGGTAATAAATGTTAATTTGTTTAATAATAAAATCCCAATTTTAATACTTATATCAAAACAACTTATAACTTATCTATATCAAAACAATGTAACATCCAGAATGAGCAGTGCCTTATTGTTGAGTGAATGTGCATTTTTTTCTGTGCACATATCGAGGATGACGCAGGAGTCCGAGGGATTTAATGTCAGCGAGGCAGTTTAGAGTAAAGTGGCAGGTAATATTCCTGAGTTGAAGAGCGGAGTATTAGCGGAGGACAGAGATGCAGCAGCTAGCTGCTAGCTGTTAATGACTGGTCTACAGAAGAATGGAGAGAGCAAACGGAGTAAGGAAGGTCCAATCTGGAGGCAGACGAAGGCCAAGCCCGGGTAGAGACACTGGAGAGATAGCAGCTGGCGGCTAGCAGGAATTCGGTACCTATAAAAGTACCGAATTCGGTACCCATCCCTACTCTATACTCAAGTAGATGCCAATGGAGTCTCTCATAATCAAGCCTTAGTACTTCTCTCATGACCACAATACCATGAAACAACGGCATTGTCTGAGTGACACTGTACTAAGTAGGAGGCCACAAGTCTTAGGGTTTCCCTGTCCGATAATCTATACCTGCTGGTTGGTGTCTAGGATTGGCGTTTAACTTGCCCAAAATATTCAAGGCAAAAGAAGCCCCCCATCAAGGATTCAAGCCAGGTAGCTTACAGAAGTCTTTGATCAAATAGAAACCCTTTCAAACTTCATATCAATTGTTGATTCCTTTTTTTTTTTTAAATCTAGGTCACCTGAATTGAGGATGTCATTTTTTTGTTGATATATTTATGATATAAAAAGTAATGGACTTGAAATCTGAAGTGAGATTGTTTTGTCAGTTAGGGTTTTCAATCTCAAAATGAAAGTCTGGCCAACATGGATGAGTAGTAGTAAAGATGATTGGAGTTGGAATGGAAATTTGAGCATCTATATTTTGACAACCACTCTGCAAAGTTCATCAGCTGATAAAGTTTAAAAGCCTCAAGGCAGCTGGTAAGAAGTTTGTTTTCCTCGAATGCAATACACATCGCTGAGCTCCCTTCTTGTACTTGAAAATATAAAAGATCACTCAGATTCATTACAAAACCTGTTGCTGCACAATTTTGAAAAATAAACTCTCATGCCAGTAAAAGGTTGCTGGCTTAGAGTTAAAAGTTTATTTTGAGACTGGATTAACAAGATTGTTGCCAAGTACTGTTTTTAAATATTTCTGAAATGTATAAATTTTAAAAAAATAAACAGGAAAAACATTGACTTTCAGCTTTTTTTCTGGCATAGTGGCCAGAGCAGCAGACTTGACTCAGTAACAAAAATGGTGGGCCTGAGAATTACCTCCCTATGATTTAAGACTCAAGTTTTAACCCTGTCAAGTCAATAAACAATACAAACTAAAGGGGGCAGTGAAAGACAGGCCTTGCACAGCCATATCCTTCAAATACTCATTTATAAGGTGATACAGTACTATTCGTACATTAAAAGCGAAATGCCAAGACTTAAGACGTGACTTGACCCAAAAGGCTCTGGCAGTAGGTCCATTGTCAAGCCCCAGTTCTTCTCCAATTATTACAATGCTTAGTTAAATTAAATTAAATAAGTGACTCAAAAATCAAAAATGACTCTAAATGCCGTCAAAAGAGGACATCGTTGGTGATAAATGGCCAATTAGCCTGATGGTGATTATCCGAACAATTTAAACCATGTCACTCACTTAAGGGACAAGGTATGCCAAATTAAATGAATCCATTGTTATGAAATCTAAACACACTTGAAGTCATGTGCAACAGAGTCCTCCAAGATACAAGCACAGCACTAAACATTTCCAAATGGATTACTGGATACGTGCAGAGTTCAAGTGGTACAAACTGTTCCGCCGCTGAGGCGAGATCAAAGTGAATTATGCAACTGTTCTATGAAACATTGATTATGAGGGTGTCATCAGTTTTATTCATCTTAAAGATGGATACATAAGTGTTCCATTTCGTAATACGATGCAGGTGAGCAGGAGCCCAAGATCAGACGGAGGGATAATTGAAGTATTTTAATTTATAAGGATCTTTATAGACAGAATTTTCTGAAACAAATCTAGGATTCCCAAACTCTAAGTGCCTCTTTCTGAACACAATTCTTGATCTATCCTCTTGCCAAAATAGAATGGAGGAAGCAGATGAGAGTGGCGACTGTGGGTGAATGAGACCAGGCCAATAAAACAGGTCCTTTGTGAGGTGCTAACCGTGTGCAGCCATCAGAGTCACAAAGGAAACAAGGTGAAACCGCTCCTTGTCTCGCTCCCTTGATTTCCTCTTGCCAAGGTTAGAGGGCATGTGGCGTGAATGTAGATCCCACTTTCACTGCCCCTCGTGAGTACAGCTCTCTGAGACTTTGGATTGCGGCTACTCATTCATGCCCGGCATAAGCTCATTAGAAGAAGGGTGATGTGACAAAGCCACAAAGAAAAAGAGAAACATTAAAGTGAAATGAAAGAAACGGAGGCATTGGAAGAGGAGTGCTGAGGAGGGCAAAAGGGATTCATAGTCGAACAGTAATTGAGAGGACAGGGAGAGAGACAGAGAGAGGGGGAGATAGCGGGATTAAGAGAGGTAGAGAGTGCCTTGTAATGCTGGGCTGAGCAACGACTGGAGGCTTTCCCAGCCAAGCACTTTGAGCCATCCATCGTTTCTGTGTGGGACTAGAGTACCTCATCTCAGTCTAAACTCTCAAAGATGAGTCATTTTCAAGCAATGTTTAACACCAACCAAGCCAGATGACAAACATCACCCTTCACATAGACACGGAAACATGTGGAGGAATCACACATTTGAAATATCCATGACAAATGCTGGGAATTGACTCTTGAAAGCACAACAAAAAGCTGCATGCTTATAGAAATGACTCAATGTCCCAACATAGCAAATGGTGAAGGCTTATCAAAGGAACAAAAAAAACAAGCAAATCAATGAAAAACAAGGTTCAGAAAACATGAGTCATCAAAGTTTTTTTTTTTTAGATGCTTTGAATTACTGGAAGTCATAAAGAAGATAATTCATACTGGAGAATCACAAATGGCATGGGCCTGCTGAACCTAAATTGATTGATGATTGATTAAAAGTCAATGATATGGAGAAAATACCATTCCACAGGAATAGACATATCTGTTCACCAGAACCCAGTAGTTTCCTGCCTTCAATTCAATGGTTGGAAGATGGCTCTCAAGGCCAAATCCAATCGTACACATTGACCCAATCAGCTAAGCCGCATATGCCAAGTTTAAAATTTGTGTAAAAAAGTTTTCTCACACTTTTTCTTACAACAGCTCCTCCAAACACAGCTGTGACAGACTAAATGTCCCCCCCGGGAGTTTCAGAGTGGCAAGGTGCAAATACATAGCACCAACGGAAAGTAATGTGCTTTTGTGCTTGTAAAGATACTGAAAGTTTCATTTGCCAACACAATAATCCTCTATTGCACCCTGACTCTGTTGTAAAAGGAAATGAATTATGTATTACATTATTTTGATGTTTGCCTTTGTTTCACTTAAGTGATTAATAAGGTTGGATTCAATTAGATATGCATACTTTTATATGCAACGATAACACTGCTACTGCTGCTGCCAAAACCAAGACTGAAGCAGTTTGTTTAAGCTGTTTATATGATTGCATAAACAGACAATTCACCACAATAATCCTGTTTACATGACTATCCAGAGAGAGTTGTGGATTTTTTTTCTCTGCAAAAGACAAATTGTCTGCTCACCCCTATCAAATTTAATCAAAACTATTACAATCATAATACTGCTGTAGAACATTATACTGCCACTCAAAAGCTAGTTTTGCTAGAGGAGTTGAAAGGAAGGTGATGGCTCGCGCAGCTGTTGCCGCTGGCAACCCAGGGTTTTTGGATGGGGATACAGAGAGAAAACTGGTGGGAACAAACAGTCCCAACATCATTCAGTGATGTGGGGAAAAGAGAGAACTTTTAAAGTAACTTCAGAGTATTTACTTTGAGCAACATGTCCAATAATTCTCCTTTACCTGATGGCTTATGATGTGGGAGAATAGCAAGTTAGCAACATGCTATTGCTGCGGCTATTGTGTTGCAGTCTGGTGTTGAAATAATCCCATACAAATGTGTTCATCTAAATGTGACTATTTCTGTGGTAAAGTCTGATGTAAGAGTTTATGAAGAAGATTTCACTATATTCTGTGATTGCAGTGTATTTCTACCACACATTTCATAACCCCTGCTGGGAAAATCACTAAACTATCAATTAAATTACAAACACCATTGCATAGAAATTGAATTGCATTGCAAATTTTTACTACTTTGTCTGCAATGCTAGCCGCCTGGGGGCAACAAATTACCAATGGATGGGCTAGAAAGTGGATCTAAATGGAACATTCTTGCATTAAGTAGCTCATATACAGCGATCAAAAACCAAAACAACAGATTACTCAGGTTAGTTTACAATTGCAGATGTTAATCTTAAGGAACGCCATCAGAGGGAAGTTGTTTTTATAGCAAAGTGGTAGACTAAGTTTTGGACCTCATTCTAAAAATGAACCATGAATCAGCATGAAAGGATGTTGTTTTTATCTTCGGGGAGAGATGATGAATAGCCAGGAAAGTTATTAAAGGTCTGTAAAAGTTGCACGCCCTCTCTATGTTGCAGGAAAAAAAAAATGGATCCACCGCTTTAGGGCAAAAGCAAGAGACATCAAATGTGTATGTTGCCTACTCCCACCTGCCAATTAAAAAAAGAAGAAGCAGAAAACTAGAAGAACAAGGATGAAAGACTATGGAGCGCAGAGAAGGGCAAATATCAGATAGAGGAAAGGAAAAAGCCTAGTCGGCTCCCTGCAGTCTGACTAACCACCTGCTCCTGTCTGAATTAGCCCTTTCTTTACTGTTTGCACTCATCCAAGTGTAACTCACTCCCCTAGCTGACAAATGGACTGAGGCCTCCTACTTCCATTTTTTAACACATTATAAAACCCCATGTTTAGTGAGCCACCACTGTGACGGCTATTAATCTGACACCAAAAGGCCCTATGACCAGGCTGAGGCTTCCTGGGGGTAATATGAAGGGTGCACAGAATACAAATGTTTTTGAAAACTCCTAAACTTCTGGATTCTTTGGCAAAGCGATTTAACTTATAGGGGCATAACAAAGTCTATGGGGCATTCCACTCTGAATCCAAAAATGGACACCGTTACGGTCGATTCAAACCACTGGCTTGGATGGAGTCAATCCGCTCCCCTTTTATCTCCATCTCCTGAGAGATACCAATCCGCTCAGAATGGGGAGATGTCCTTAAACATTTCCTATTTGCCAACCCGGGCTTTCTTGTCTGTCTAATCACCACAGGGTCTTGTATGGCCACGTCTGGAGACCCGAGCTGACTGAATGGGCTGGAGGCTCGAAATTTACAGCAACTAATTGGCCAAACTTGAATGCGGCAGGGTCTTATCAAAGAGGATTGGAGTAGAGTTGGAGGCAGGAAGTGGCGGAAAAATGAGACGGGATAATGAATGTCAGGTGATGTCACACAATATAGGAAAAGAATGGAGTGTGGAAGAAATGGACCTCTTTTGATTTGAAAGTCTTCACGAAAACAGGGTTACGCAACGCCACGAGGCAAACGTGCACAGATGGAATGGTGGTTTAAACTCCTACAGTAATCCAAACAACTTCCAAATATGTGTATTACTTATCATGTTTGCTTTATAGCAAAAGGGAGTTTTTATCGTCTCTCCCTGTCAGAGCTTTTATTAATACCCCTTTGCATATTAACGCTGGCTGCAAAACCACCCACCATTCTCTATTTGTTCATACTATTACAACAGGCGGTTGTCCCCCGCTGCGCTCATCGGTCATGTTTTTGTTCTGTAATTGTCAGGTGCTCAACACATAATTGTATCATGGAAAAACAGCCTCCAACGAGGAGTAAGCAAGACAAACCAATGACTCCTGCATAAATAGAGAATGGCTGGTAGAAAAAGCTTGTATTCAAGAGCTAACAGAAACTCTGCTGAGTGACTGATGCAAAGTGTGCACTCAGTATAATCTAATATGCTGTTTACACAAATAAAGCAAAGTGTTCATAATTATATGGAGACTTTGAATTCTATTTCTAGTTTGGGATGCACAGTAGGAACCAAAGTAGAAGTGGTATTGGATGATTCCATATGATTAAGCACCATAGAGCCTCTTTTATTACAATCTGCCAAAAAGAACCTTTAATTTAAAGCAGCACCTGCGTGATATTTGCACTTCCAACATTAAAGTCATGCATTAATTCATATGACATCCTTTTGTTTGGGGAGTTAAATGTTTATGCAAACCTCGACTTTAAACAAGGGAGGCCACTTCTGATAGAGCTTTGGGGGTCATGCATGAGCAATGATGGTATTATGCTCACATCTGCTCAGCATGATAAGCTTTCTCTTAATGTCAATGGCAGCTGTCTATTTGCTTATATTAAAGACTATATTAAATATTTAGGGCTACAGTACAAGGGGTAGTCAAGCAATTTAGCACTGCTCTTCCATAAAACCATGACTTTTATTTGGGTCAGACTACAAAAACACAATCCTACATTTCCCATAATGCAACTTCAAAGCATCTTTCTTTAGATCCCTCCCTACATCCCCAATTTGTAATGCTTTTTAGATTTATACTTGTGCCCTGGGTTTCTTTTAGATCATGTTTACATGCTTTAATGTTTAAAAATCACTTTTTTTCTCACACTGCCCACAGTTGCATCAGTCTCTTCAGCCCCTCCGGAAAAAGCCCAGTTTAATCTGATTGGTCAGCGTTTTTGGTTCCTCCACATCTGTGTTCTCGCATCTCTATAAAACCGTCATCACAGTTGAGACATGACTGTAACAGAATAAAGCTGTGAAAATCACCAATAAAAGCTTCTAAACTAGAGACTAAATATGTTGCAGTCTGTCTGTGTCTTTAATGATAAATGTGTTGCAATTTAGACTGACCATTAATAAAAACCATTGTTTTAATCGAGCACATGCAAATGGCCAGAAGACTTATTATGCTACAAAATGATGATTACATTTGTGATACCGCACTGTGATATCCTGTCTCGACACTACGATCAAATGCTAAAAACCAAACCGGGACAAGAAATATGTGATAGAGTAGGCAGATGGTCACACTCTCATATGTGCCTAGCCACCCTCAGAGCTGAGGCCAAGTGAGGACAGGTAGGCATGTGCTGCTTGGAATTAATTCTACACACAAAAAAGTATATAAACCATTTACTCTAAGCCCAATTTACTAATAGTGAGGGTTTTTTTTTTCTTTTTCTGATGATTAACAATATATACAGGGTGTCCATAAAGTCTCTTTACAATTAAAAAAAAATATTACAAAGGCAATTGATGACATATCAGAGGTATAGGTAATAGGTAGTGGTAAAATAACTCATTTAAGAATTGCTACTCCTCAAGAGCAGGCACAATGTGTATCATGGTTTATTGAAACAAAATCCAGAGAAAAATGCAGAGTGGGGTTATGTTAAAGATATTGTGTATTGTACAAAGATGCGGGACATCACTGACCTAAAGCAAAAGAGCACTGATGCCATTGTGACCATTGATGAGGCTACGCTACAGCGAACATGGCAAGAAATCAAGTACCCTCTTAATGTGCTTTGTGCAACTAATGGTGCCCATGTAAAGGTGTATTAAATTATTTTTTTTTAAAAATCAATATCTACTTCTCATGTTCTCATAATTTACACATATTTGTCTGTTCATTTGCTCATTTGAGAGACTCTATGGACAACCTGTATTATTAGTGAATAGGAATTGTATTTATTATTTATTATCATTTTTAAAGGTGTCAGTGTATATCTTAGCTTCACCTTCATTTCCATATCTTAGTATTTTTGGCAACTGGACAATGCAAGGATCTCAGTATTTTTCTCTTCATTCCAGTTAAACCTACACCCATAGCAGTCTGCTTGAGATGGGAGGATTTAAATGAAGATGGGCAAAAAGGAAAAAAAAAAATCCCGAAGGGGATTCTTCAGTTAATCCTACTCTCCTGCTCAAACAAATATCTCATCAAATCCTTCAACTCTGAAATAAGGTCAGAAGCCAAGGATAATGAGAACTGGAACGTATGGGAAAGATCACAGACAGAGGAGAGAGGATCCTCCCATCTGCTTTCCCCTTCTTATCCCTCAATCATTCTTGTCCCTCTGTCAGCACATGTTTGCATCAGACAGGAGGAGAGTCATTTGTCTCATGCATTCCAGCCCAAGTGTGGTGAAGTAAATAATGGCCTGGAAGCGTTTATTTTCCACATAAACATCATTAACAGGAAGGTTGTCAAATGTCAACTGTCACAAGGCCAGCAGGTTCAAATCACAGGTTGCGCTCATTTAGTTTTATCGTCCTCAAGAGTCTCATCAAGCTGTGATATCTATTAACCTTCATCATTAGTGTCATGTGCATTAACACAAAATGCTTGTAGACGAAAATATGTATTGTTCTTCTTTGTTCCTTGAAATGACAAGTGTGATGACACAGCAGTGGAAAGAATTCCGGAGAGACTGAGGAGGAAAAAAATAAAAGTAACACGAAAGACAAAAGGGAGAGTCTGGACAGATTGGGACAAGAATGTGTGTGTGTGTGTGTGTGTGTGTGTGTGTGTGTGTGTGTGTGTGTGTGTGTTTGCACCTTCCTGCCCTGCTTTTCTCCTTCAGGGGTCATGGGCCGGCCTGCCACAATGCTATCAGCTGTCCCTTAAGGTGCCTGCTGAGGTCTACTGAGATATAAGGTGATATATAGCTTTGATATAGCCTGTAATTACTGGCCGTGAAGGCCACACCGCCTTGGGGAAAGGAAAAGGGGAACACAAAAAGAGGGAGGAGAGAGAGACACTGGGGCTCTGATGAGAAAAGGGTCACTGTTGTTTGATAGCACAAGTGCCCGGCCTCTCCAGTGACTTCACACAGTGGGAAATGACACTAGATCTATACATATACATACAGAGAGGCGGATTCAACAGACGCCTCAGCTCCCGAACAATAAGCTCCAAAAATAGCCCACAAGGGAATAGCGATGATTACAAAAACCACAGGCTGCAGTGTGTGTGTACACACTATGCAAATGGCCTAAAATTGTGCTGAATTAATTCATGGTAGCACGTTTCAATTACAGCATCATTAGCCTCCGTCTAGCTTGCAACACGGCACCACCTATAGGTGACATGTTTATCCAGAGGCTGCCGATTCTGCACAGCCATGATGCTAGCAGCACAAAGGGAGGAATGGCTAATGAAAGAGAGCCATTCATTTCATCCTGTCACAGCATGGTGCGAGACAACCTTCATTTTGGGATGCATTACAGCACTCACAAGCTCAGTGGCGTGCTATCACTCAGATACAGGCTGCTATTAGCTCTCGGTTAAAAGACTGTAATGGAACCAAACACCTTGCCGAAGTGGCCCAGTATACACCTTTACGAGTGGGCTAAACTGGAAAAAAGGTAGCACTTGGGTTTGATAGCTGAATGTCAATGAGGCGCTGTTAGTGTTTGGGGGAGCGGGAGCATTGAGCTGCCGAAATGTATATTGACAGCTAGTGAGAGTCAGTGACATGGCTGGGCATTTGCTGGTGATGGATGCGAGCCTGGCACACAGACTAAGCCAGCAGCAGCGTGGCTCATCTTCAGACGGGATGTGAATGCTAACTATCAGGCTTGCCAGTCACCACGACTTAACTGGTGCCAGCAGGAGAGGCAGGTGGTACACAGGCTAGGGGGGGAAAAAAGGGGGCCGAGTCCCGCAAGACGAAAATACTATCAGTGCATTCACAAGCATGCCAATTAGCTTTTAAGGCAATGCACAGATTATTACACCTTAACCTGTTTATCTTTGTTAAATTAGATATAATCAGATAAGATTACTCACCAATCTATTTACTGTCTCTTCTGTGTCCAAGTTCCATACTACATGCAGTTATGTATATGCTTGTAGTATGCAGTTTTAAGTAACAGAAAAAAAAAATCAACATTCTTTACCATTTAATACCAACAGGAAGTTAATAAATTATTCACTGGACAACTTCAGAATTCTGATGCTGGTTAAACTTCACAAGAGGAACAATAAAGGAGCAAAAGGGTTTTCATAGTGTTTGAGGAACTAGTTCTACCATCAATTTATGTATGTATTTCCAGCTGTGAGTAGCGCTCTTGTTTACTTTGTGCATTATATTGAGGGACAATAACTTGTTTGAATGCACGTGACTATGATGATGTACGAAATTCAGATTGAGGTCAGGAAATCTTAAATCCATATGCTTGCTGCACAAATTGTAAATTGAGGAAAGTGACTATATATAAGTTTGAGGTGAACCGAAAGGCAGCAGGTTTTGAAACTCATATTGGATGTGAGTCGTACAAAATGAAGAAAAGTTTTCCCGCAACTGAAATGATTTGCCTGGTGTGCAAGCGATCGCCATTACAAATTACCTCGTCTTCAAGACCTGAAATATGAAAGTGTACAAGAGTCTAAAGGACTAATAACTACTGTGTGCGGGGCTGGATACACAACATTGCTGCCAAAGTAATCAGGAATGACTGATGTCTTGTTTTTGGCCAGGTGACTAATGTGCTTGGTAATTACTGTCTTTTTAAATTGCTATTTAAACTAAATTATGTACATGGATGCACCACTGTCGTCAGGCTACTAGCTACCAAACTTCAGCTACTACTTTCTAGCTAAACAACTCCCAGAGGTCTGTTGAAACACGGCTGAGCTTGACAAAAAAAACAACAGAAGTTTTCATAGCATAATGTAATTCCATGGCAATATCAACTCAAGACATGTTATCTTCTCCTTCAGAATGAATACAGGAGCATTTTGATCAATGTCTGCTGCATTATGAACTATTTTCGATACTCAGAAGTTGTTGCTTTGCCTATTTGATCAATTGAAACAGCTGTAAACATCGCAAATCATATGCACTTTTTGCAGTGTTGGTACTTATTACCCCAGAAGTTGCCTCTAGTTGCCTGCCCTCCATCTGGAAAGTCTGCTGATGTATGAAGTCATATGCAAAGAAGCAATATGCATCAAGTGCTTTTTAGTGAGCTTTTTTTAAGGATACTTATTTTTGTCCCTTTTCCTCGGTGAACACACCGCATTCTCAAAACCTGCTATGAATTAATATGTAATATTAAAATGGGACACAGTGTGTAATTTCCTTAGAGTGGGAGATTATTTATGGATTGGGTGGACTCGGCTTCAAGGAAGATTTAAGTCAACATTTCGCAATGTCACCACCTTGCTGGGAGAAGGTCGACCCCCACTGCTCCTCAGCACCGCAACTTGAGTCACATTCATATTAAACATGTTTTATATTTCCAAGATGCCTTGCAGATTGCATCACTCCGGCTAGCTGAACTTTTAACAGTGACTGTATTGAAAACTATAACAGAGGGCGTTTGCTCTTTGGATTCGGAGCATTCACCAGAGACTTCACAGTGAACCAGATACAAATCAGTGTGTCAGTTAGAGCCTGCCCGATAAGTCCCCTGGGCTGATTAGTCAATATTAACTAACGTCCGATATGTTATTATTTGTGTGTATTACATGTTGAAAGTGCATAGCATTGAAAGTCTTATTTCTTCAAAAAAAACTAACTTTAGGAACCCTTATCAAATACGCATGTTTATGTTCTGTATTTAGATGAAGAAAAACAGATATTGGGTAATATATTCTCTTTTTTTACTCTTAAATATTGATTTTATTGATTGGACCTAAATTACCTAGCAGAATTGATGCAAATTCACCCACACAAAGAACAATAGCATTAATGAATCCATCCTTTTGTTTGTGTCATCCTTCCAGACATCAGCCCACTTATCAAACAACCAAATTATTGTAGAAATCACGTTACTGCGAACTGTGTAAATGCTTTAATCACACTATTACATTGTTTGGGTTGTTTCCAGTGATTGGGTTGTAGCGTGCATGTAAACATAGTGCATGATCAATAGAGGGGGAGAAAGGAGACAGGAAAGAACGAGACAGGGGAGGAAATCTAACTAAAATATTAATGAAAGAGTGTGCTTACATCACTCCTGATACTGACTCATTGGAGATCATAAAATAGACTACTGAAGGAAAAAACAACTATCTAAGCTGTAAAATGACTGAGACATACATCAGCATGTGACAGTGTTTTGGAGACCACATTATTTTCGTTGAAATCATAAAGTATGCATCTAAAGTCAAATATTTGTGCCCTGGCTTTAACCTCGGCCTGATCACGAGTCTTTGAACACATTCTCTCTTCAAATTGCTTGTTTCTGTTTCGCTCTCGTTTTCTTTTTAACCCTAATGAGCTTAGCCCCAGGTGCCTAGCAACGGCTCTGACAGCTCTACAATGAAATAGTCGGGGGTGGCGTTCGTTTGTTGTGCTAACCTCTGCATGCTAATGTGTAGCTGTGTCGCTACAGCCACAAATATCATTGAATCCTCTCACCCCATCCCTGCTTTGGCACCCTCCCTCCCCACCCATTCTCAATTCATACCACCCACACCTTTCATCCACTTAGCAACTTCCTCTCCCAAGACAAAAAGTGCTCTGGCTCTGAATCGGGGGTTGCAGTTACCTTTTAGCATCATTTGAAACGCCCCCGGTAGCAACGAAACGCTAAAACGACTTGCTTTTCCCTGGTACTTTATGTTAGTTTTGTGTTCTTGACAGTAGCAGGACCCGTTGATTCATTCCTGCAGGGATTTTTAGTCTGAGTGGGCGGCTGGAGAACAAGGGAGCCACAGGGTGCATCAATTATCTGACAACATGTTTCAAACTACCTCTTTTTACCATCAGCTGCTTTTCACACAGCTGATTATCTGAACTCTATGGTACCGAACTAAAAAGCCAAGAGCAATTGTTTGATAAAGCCCAAAGGTCTATTAGTATTCTCAAAGGGGTCCGACCAATGCGAAATTTAAGCTTTGGAAATAAAAAGAGGTAGACAAACTTTAACACAGAGTAGCAATTAAGATAAAGTCCATCCCATCTAAGTGCTGTAATACGTCAACAAAAGAGCTAAGACGGACTACATATGTTCACTCCACACCCGCATTGAGCTCTACATTTTCTTGAATCCAGACTACTTGGTTAAAATGACCTTAATGCTACCAATCTATTATACTGCAAAAACAAAGCATGGTGAGACTGCACTGTGCCTGTCTTGACAAATAAGTCTACAGGTCCTGGTTTCCTGCACAACAAGGTCATACATCTGAAAAACAACACTCAAATGTGGCAGCAAAGCTGATTCTGGTTTTGACAAATAACTGATAATGTATTCATATTATTTCAAATGAACATTGATTTGTGTCAGAGCTAATTTATGATTGATATAGATTAGCAGCCAGGTATGGGGAGGTTTACTGGGATTCTTGAGCCAATTAACCGATAACAGGGATATGTTACTAAACCACACACCTACCCAAAGGAGAGTTTTTGTATTCATTTTCCAAATCCGATTTACTGAGTAAACATGGACCCATTTTAATCTCAAGGGCTAGTCATCATATTCATCACACAAGACGAACGATTGGCACTGTTAGTTCCATATTTTAAAATGTAGCAATCGTCAATAGATCAATAAAGTACAGTTGTTCATGTAGAAAACATGTCTTGAGTAGAGCCACATTTAATTCCATGTCAGCAGACCTCAGGTGGGAATTACCACATCTCTCATTAACTGAAGATCTGATGATTATGTTTCAAGATTTTTTAACTAACATAACTACTCAAATCAATTATTTGACAGCATAAAGCAAATTTTGCTTGTAAGTGCTGTGTGTGTGTGTACATATTCATGCATGCAAATATTCACATTCCATTATTCTGAATAAGGACTGTGAACAATCTCTTTTTATTATTGTCATCGTCATTCAGATGTGATCATATGATTAATTGTAACCCCCAATGTGAAACACAAAAAATATAAAAAATTATAACTTATGGTATACAATCCAGAGTCTAATTAATACCAAAGAGAGATAATATATACATAAAGACCCTTAGGGTTGCTTTTAGTTTAGTGTCATCACTAAATTATTTGTTTACTTCCTAAATCCTGTTACCTTCTGGGCTAGTCTGGAGAACTGGGCCAAGCATACAGTACATTAAAAAGAGTAAAAACTGGACTCAGTCGAAAAAGACTTATAGGACATTTTATTGCCTCAAATTTTGTAAATCTAATTTAGGACATTTTAAGACTAGTAGTTTATGTTAATTTGATTCCATGTCAATGATGTAATTTCGTCTTGACCTACTCTCTGACTTCAGGGAAAACATTGGAAACACCACATGATACATCAGGGAGTAATGATACAATGTCGCTGAATTATTCATAGTAAAAGTAATAATTACAATTATTTTGTCATTAATTGCATACCGCTCTGCAACACAGTGATCCAGTATAGACCTAATTTATGGTTCTGATATTTTTAATATTGATCCAGCTGATGCCAGCCACAAAGCTAATGTCTAACCTAACATTATAGTGTCACAACAACACGCTCACAAAGCTATTTTTAGTATGATTGTTTTGGCGCAGATAACACCGCTGGATTTAGAGACCCCTCGCAGCAGAAATGACATCCTGTGTATTTAAGGATGAGCTGAAAAGATTTGTAGATGTATTTGTGGAAACGAGTAGACAATCAGACATTGTAGTGTTTATGTAACTGTGCAACATTCAACATCAAAAAAATAACATAAAATTCCCAAATTAAGACCATTTACCAAAACACATAAAATCAGTAATACAAAGTAATGCATATGTGTCCTTACCTTTGTGACATGATCTTGTATGCATCTGGCAGGTAACACCGTGTGTTCTCCATCTGTGCTGGGTCAGCATCACAGATTTTGTCATCGGTGCGTCCGTAGTTGGCGCTCTCAATCATGATGACGTCAGTGCCCGGGCAGCGCAGCTCGATGGGGTAGCTCTCGCACGACAGCTCCCTCCTCACCACCGCCATGGGGATGGGTGCTCGACTGAAGGCTGCAGAGGGGACAAAAAGAAACAGAATGTAAGTACGGGTTATTCAGATTCCTTCCTTTTCCACTTTGGTTAAATGGCTTCTGCACTTAGATGTGAAACCAATTTTATCCTGGTGTTAGGGTTAGCTGAGACCTGAATAAAATAGCTTCTTTATTCCTGCAGGAAAATACGAGAACAGATGGGAGGACCTGCAATCAAAAGGTCTGACACTGAGACATATGAGAAGAGGTTGTCCACCCTGGTCTAGAGAGTGTGGGCGGACAGGACGCCGGTTGTTTTGAGTGGGAGGATGAGCAATACCGCAGGGGCTCTCAAGAGGCCAGGAGTTGTGGAAAGAGAGAGTGTGAGATTGACACAGATCAAACATAAGGAAATAGACACGGTGTTTGCATTTGGCTGTGAGAAAATAAACATTCATTACAAGGGCATTCAACTGAGAAATTAGAGACAGACAGAAACACAGAGACAAAGAAAGCAGAGCAGAGCGTGTGTCATGAAAATTGTTACACTTTCCCTTCAGACTACAATCTATAAATCATAGTCACTGCTTCATTCTTTGTCTTTTAAAGTGCTATAATGCACTTCATTTAATCATGCATGGGCAAGAGGCCGAGGGTCAAAAGGTGCTTCTTGCCTCAAGCAAAGCTGAGAGTGTTTGGCAAAAATCTGCTGTTTACCGCAGAGCCAAAATGGCCAGGAGGGAGAGTGGGACCGAGTGGCGGCAGTTCGGAGGTTGCTGTTTCTCCCTTGACACAGGCGCGCGCATGCACACCCACGCACGTCTGTGGAGGCTCACACTTGCACACGAGCGAGCATGTGCACAACAGACTGGAGGAGTTCTGTGTTTACAGCGAAGAATAAAAAACGAGCGAGAAACGTAAATACTACTCTGAGTGACTGAAGGAGGACTGTGGCAGTTATAGATTTTTTATAAACATCCTTTCAGACAAGCGTCTGAGCTGCAAGAGCCACCGCCAGACGATGTGCAGCGCGGACATTCATCAGGAAAGACAGACAGGCTGGAAGAGGAAAAAAAGGCACAGAGAGTGTTTCCACACATGAAAGGGCTAAGCAACTTCACCTCAAATCAATATGATGATGAATTATGACATTAACGTTGGTAACATTAAACAAAAAATTTTGGGGGGGTTTAAGCATATGCACAATTTTCTCTTTTCAGTGTGTGTGACAAAATAATCGGTCCACTTACTTAATTTTTTCTACGTTTTTAACCACACCTCAATGGAAGGACAGAACAACTGAGTTGACCTTTAGTTTAAATTATTTGTCACACATATAAAATAGATTGAAAAAGCACATTCAAGGTGTCAATCATCTCATTCAATCTGCATGTTTTAGTGTAAGAAATGGCAATGTGAAATGCCCAAGTAATAAACTGTACTGTGTGTCTTTGTAAAGTGTGACATTGTTTCTTTTTTCTCAGCAATGCAATCATTGTATTTATGACATGGTTGTCATTCAGGTGATGGTAAAATTGCTCATGCTTCCTCTGGAAGCTGCCATAATGCCTATAATCTGACAGAAGCTACATTTAACTTTGTTCAACATCGTGTTGACTCATTCGGCTTTTATATATTATCCAAGTGAGACTGGGTAATTATGGTAAATTACATATCTTAAAACTGCTCAGTGCAACAGTGTGAACATGATTTACTATATTTGGAATAAGAACTCATGTATTCCTTCACTAATGCTAATGTATGTTTTAATAAAAGCATGATTCATTATATAGAAGTGTTATATAGGGTGCTCTTATTTTTGCCCATACAGTTAAACTGAATTATCACAACTGTTTAAAAGTCATCATTACTTTTTGCTCCCTGTTTAAACTGTTTACTCTTTAAAGTAACTTTTAGCTAACTAGTTGAACCAATTCCCCATTAAGCTATTCATTTGAACGGAATAGTCAGCAGGCCTTCTTAAGCATAAACATACCTACTTGTGAATTAATTTTTAAACTATTTCAACTGTTTTTCAAATACTTTTAGCTAGTTAGCATTGGAACTGTTTTGTCATTAACTTTAGCTATTTATTTCTATACCATTTATTCATAACTTTGACTTAATATTGATACAACAGAGATTCCAAAACATTGGGGCACTGTGTAAAACGTTACTAAACACAGAATGTATCAAATTCAGAATAAGTGTATATATATATAACCACAATGGCAAAAAGAGTTGCGACACAGTGAAAAACATCGTTAAAACAGAATTTAAAGATTTGGAAATTGGATAGACCGTGAGATATAGCATATATAATGTTCAATGACACACATTCTGAGTATATCCTTAAAACAAGTTTCCCAGTGAGCATTAAATATTTTGTCCTTGCACTATTTAATTGATTGGAGGTCACCTGCAAATGATTGCATTTTGTTTTATTACACTTTTCAGTGGGTCCAAACTTTTTTGAAATTGGGGTTGCAATTTTTACATACTATGTAACATGTAGTTAGAGTTAATAAATGCTAATATGTGGATATTAGGGCTGGGCATTATGGAACAAAAGTCATATCCCGATATATTTAGGCTGAATATTGTTATACAATATGTATCCCGATATTTTTATCACAAAGTGAGAGCAAATGTCAAAAGTGTCAAAGTCAAAGCCAAATATGACATGTCACAAGTAGTTTTATTAAAACTGTTTATTTAAGTGAACATAAATACTGTATAACAGGAGAATCTTTTTTTAATCAAAGCCTGCACATTTAATTAAAGAATATCTTAAATAAAAATTGCCTATGAAATGATGAAATTATACATATATATAAATATATATGATATATATTTTTCTGAATTAAATATATTTTTGTGAGAAAAGAATAACAAACATTACAAAAGAACTAAATATGAAAAACCCTAGTAAGGAACTATATCGTTATATGCGATATGGTCTGATTCCATATTACATTTAAAAATATATCAATATATTTTTTATATATCGATATATCGCCCAGCCCTAGTGGATATATCATACAGAATGTGTAAAATTATTAGAGCTTCTCTATTCTATTCATGTATCCCCTGGCAACTGCAGACATCCTCCTGGTCAGGAATAACTGTTTGACAATATACAATCTCTGCCATTATCTCAGGTACCACTTCTAATCTTTCCATACAAATGAACCAAAAATATACGAGCCAACAAAAAAGACACGCAGAAAGGTGAAACAACAAGCCCCTTATTATCGTGTCACTTCATTTTGCCTGAGAAATCATTCAGACCCCAACACAGTTAAGCGCACTTGCCATGGAAACATCAGAAATTGGAATAATTGTATTCATTCTGGTGATGAAAGCCATCAATTATCTTCCTCTTAATGGGAAGATTTATTCCGCCCCCTGAAAAGTACTGGTCTGGATCCCACCAAACTTGGCTGAAACTGACAACGGCAGAGAAAGAAAGCACAACATAGGTTGACTTAGGCAGGTGCATTGAGATTAATGACAAAAGAGTAATTGACTGAATGAATAGACAAATTTAGCTTTGTTTATCATTCTTTTGTGCATGATGTCTTTTTTTCAAAGCTGCCATCCAAAGTGTAGGACAAAAACACGAAAAGCCTTGTTAATTGGTTTTCATTATACAACCTTATATTATGAAGCTTGACTATGACTTCTCTCTATGAGTAATTCTTCTCTGCCTTGTTACCCTGTACAGGCAATTCATGCCAGCGTCCCCAAAAGAAGCATTAAAAAAACATCAGAGAGAGTAGCGAGCATGATGCCGTCAACATGGGCACCAGCAATCCCCTAATGTAAGCAAGTAAATGCATGCCAGTGGTGTCTCGGATTACCCGCCTAGTCAACAACTGTAGTGTAATTACATTTGTGCCCGGAGGCGGTGATTGATAGGGCTCATATTCCTCGGGTGCCAGAGCCAGCATCCTGCCCCACTCGCGTGTATCGCTGTCTACCTGTACACATCACTGACAGAGCCATCGAAAATCAAAATAGCCTAATCTAAAGTCCATCCTCTTATCTCAGGTCTATGTTCTATTCACTATCTCTCTCCCCCTCTCTTCAGCTAATGTTTTAGAGGAGTATTCATATGCAGAGCGTCTCTCTTTTTTCTCCACTGCAGATTCTCCCTGGGTAATTCTTCTGACAAGTGCGCTGCAGAAAAAAAGAAGTTTTGGGGGAAAGCAAACCGGAAGGGTCACACTGGATACTTCCATTACTTTCACACCACAGAGCAGTGTTTTTAATCATGATGCTTGCAAATGACATAACTCACAAATGAATATTTCAAAAAATGCAATTACTCACCAAAAAGGGCAAGAGAAAGGTCAGCGAGAAAAATGGTCATTTGGAAAATGTCGCTCCCCCGCAGAGCTTTTAAAAATCACTCCAAGGGGGAAAAGCTTTGGAGTTTTGATTGTGGATGTTTTTAATAGTGATAGTAAGTAGAAATGGGAGAAATTCTGCTGTTAAAAAGCAGAGCTTATTCTTAGGTTACTGACACATTACCTTCTCCGAACCACTGGGCATTCAAGTGCCGACGGAGCGGAGTGAAACTGACATTTAAAAGTCATCATTAGTAACAAAGCAGGAGCTTGAGGCGGCTTGTATTTTCATTTCATCTCCCAAGAAAATGTATCGAGGAGAAGAAGTCAAGGTCAAACACCGGACATTATCACAATGAGCCGGCCTGAGTGAGTCTCCACCACTCAGATAAACAGATGTCAGGGACATGTGACCTCTCTCAATAACAGTAACATGGTTTTAGATCTCTTTCAGGCATCAGCTGAAGTGCATAAGCTCAACAGTGGGCAATTTCCCAGTAAATAATAGTAATGTGCTCGACAATTAGGCAGACAGAATATCTGGCGAAGTGCCGAATATGTTCCCAGTAAAGCAGGAAATGGATGTTTATTCTATGAAGATGTGAAGATGTAAAATTTTATTTTTTAAAAAGAGGCTCTGCAGCAGATGATACAAACTGAAAACATTATGTGTGTGCGAGAGGGGGCTTGCATTCAAATGAACCCTGACTTCATTGAATTAATGCAAGATAGATGGTAGAGAGAGGAGGAGATGGCGAAGGAGCTGATTCAACAGATCAAATGTCTCTTTTTCTACCGAGAATCGCTGGATGGGTCCGGCCCCCAGAGCTAGTGATTAATTAGTGCATGAATCTGGATAGCTTTATTTGATTAGACCAATGGCAACCTGTCACACCCACTTCCTAGTTTGCAACAAATGACATTTTCTGGGGAGAAAAAAAAAGTCATTTGCAGGACTACTTTGAATTGCATCTCAAAAAAATATATATATTTATATATTCAATAATGCATGAGGGGTTATTTATCTTGAAGTGAGAAACAGTTCAGGCAAATTGTTCTCCCAAGTAAATTACGTTTACATATGGCCTAAGGCAAGCAAAATCTCAAAGGCTTTTACGCAGAATGCAAAATTATCCAGGAACTGAACTGTCAAAGAACTCTGCAGATCGAGCATATAAGAGAAGAGCATCAATAAAACAACGTCTACGCCCGTGAGAAGGAATCGTGGCTCGGAATCGGTGCAATAACTCTTGCTCGCATTGCCAAGGTGGTCAGACAACTTCTGAAAAAAAGTTTTAAAATGAGACTAAATAAGCCATTTTACTGAAACCTGCATCTGGCTGACAGATATCCCTCTGCAGAAATTAATTTATGAGCTGACCAGGAGAACGATCGTGACAAACTTCGCAAATCGACTTGATGACTTATGACACTGATCAATGATGCTGCTAAGCACAATTAGCATTACTCATTATGACAGGACCCAGATATCCATTCAACGCGCCGAATGAACGAGCCATTTGTTGTGCTTCGACTTGCTTTCCCTGACACACATTTGAACGCATTAATTGGCATCACACCACGCACTCGCAAACTCCAGCAGAGGGGAAAGACTGATGGGGTGTTTTTTTGCAGGGCGGCAACGTGCAAATGCCAGTTTCAAACCGTCAGTCAAACTGCCCATGATGCCTGAGGGGAAATTAGCTCCTCAGTGTTAACAAATTAGCTCGGAGGGAGAACTAGATACAGTGCAGTCATAATAAAACTACTGCACCACACTGAATGAACCTCACATGAGGATTATTTGATCCGTTTGTTTTTTTTTAGCTGCATCCAACTATCTTCCTGATGAAATCGAAAAGACAGCAGCGATGGCAGAGGAGCAGTGTATTGCACTTTTCTCCCCTACCGCAACAATGTATTGACACCGTGAAAGTTAATAACTGTGAAAGTTAATAAATTGGTCGCTAGATGGAGGGAAATCTGCAGAGCACAGCAACTTCCCTTCCCCCCTGTGATATACTTCCACCAGACAGTAACCTCATGTTTGCGCACACACAAGTAACAAATACAAGTACCTTGCCATCACTCCATAAAGGCTTGATTCACATACTCAGAACACAGAGGTGAAGTGTCTTTCCATCCTGCAAGCACTTTCATTTAATTAATCACTACTTCAATTCATTAAGTGCATAGCCGTGGCAAGAGAAAAAAAAATGAGGAAATGGGAGGCAAGTCTCCCATCAAGGTCTTATGTTCAAAACCACTTCGGTGAGCAAATTACAACATTAGTTTCTTAGGTCAAATCCTCTTCAGCTTCGAAGAAATCACTGATTCCCTTCAGTGATGTTCCAACTTGTTTGGACCAGTTCTTTTTTATTTTTAATTGTCTGAATTGTTTTGGAAATCGTCACATTTAAATTTACTTTAGTTTGAAAAGTATTTCATTTCTAATCTGTTTTTAACCTCGTCAACCCCTCCTACTGCACATTTCAAAAGGAATATTTTCTTTTTAAAAGCTCACCAAAATTGGGTGAGGACAACAGAGGTTATAAGTAGAGTTTGTAACAAGATAAACAGTGCAGTTTGTTGTGTAAATTGATTTAATTTATTCCACATTCTACTTTTTGGTTGTTTCCATCGAGGTGCAGGACTTATATATTGCAGTGAAGAATGAGGGGACAGTGACTAAAAAGAAGCCCTGAAACTGCTTGGAGTTTAGAGGGTTAAGTGCTAATTCTGAACAAATTTCCCTTCCCTAAATGTAAATGGAGCAGAGATGTGTGTCCTGCTTCCTATCAGTGAAGTGCCGTTTTGTCAGATGGTCCAAGCCGGAGGTGAGTGTGTGGAGCTGGCAGCTGCCATGGCAGCGGCTCCTGACAGCGAGCTGGGCTTTGTTCAGCTCCCGTCATGTCTGACATCGTTTTGCTATTTCCTCTCCTTTCATTGCTTTCTCCCTCCTCCCGCGTCTTCTACCTCCTTCCTGTAACCCACCCACACGCGCCGGCATCACTCAAGGGAACATCTCAGCCAAGACTAATGCACCTTGGCCCCCACCTACTGTACGGTGCCTCCTAGGCTAAAATGAACACAATCCCTGTCACACACACACAGAGACACACACACTCCCAGAGCAGGCATGACTCAACATGCCCCTATAGTAACACATGCCCTGACAGTAATTGAGGTCAAAGAAAAGAAACAACAGACTGATTTTGGTCTTGTGTAAGGGGAAAGAGGCCTTTTCCTCACTCTTCTTTTACCACACATCATCACATGGAACTGCCTAACAGCACACTGGAGGCAGCTTGGCTAAGTTTAGCATTTTGAACGTAGATGTGCAGTGGAATCTCCCTAATGTGAACTGCTCAGTGTCAGGCAAGGGAAGCACTGAAGTACACGGGCCAGGCCATCAATATGAAAAAGGCATGCACACTTTCTAAAACATCCTGACGGGGCTATTTCCAGTTAGACATTTCCATTCAGGAAGAGGTGGGCTACTATTCTTAAACTCTTCAGCTGAAGGATAAACTTTTGAAATCAAAATTTTAGGATAATTTTTTAATTATGAATAATTAATTTACAATTTACCTTAACTTTAATTAATATAAGTAAATACGTTTTTTTTTTAAAGTATTGTCGTGCTATATATATATGTACATAGCTGTATGTATGCATATATCATTATTATGAATACATCAGCATCGGCCAAATATCACATATCTTTATCAGTGTATCCCTAATTGGAGCTCTCTCCCAGCCAAAACCCGAAATGCTGCCTCCCGGGACATTTAAAAAAAAAAATCTCAAGCACCATCTCTTCAAAAAGGCTTTTGGACTCACTTAACCCCCTCAACCTGTCAATGCTCAAATTGTAGAAGTTGGTGATCTATCAACCAACTACAGCTGTTAAATAAATATAGTGGATATTTATCTGTAATGTAATGTAATTGAATACTTGTAGAAAGTTGCACCTTTAAAATACTCATGTTTTTTCACAACATAGTGCATAGTGAAGGTGCATTTCACTATGCACCTGCCCAACAGGTCAATATATACATACACTGTCTGCTGAAATGTACATCCTTATATCTCTTTCTTCACTTCACTTTGCAACACTTAACACTTGACTGCAATTCATATATTGCCATAGCAACACACAGTATTGAGGAAGCTTTATGAGCTCTTTTCACACAAGATACAGTCCAAACCGAAGAGAGGACACCTAGAAAATGCTTTCCCTGGTAATGAATAGGAAACCAGGCAATAGCACTGCCTCAATGGATCCCAGGGGCTCTACTCATTATAGTTGTATTAATAGTGCAATAGTGAGTGCAAATAGAGCTGAACTCAAGTGCTAACATAATGGCTACCAGGTTACCACCACCACAACCATACTGATAATAACTTTCTGCTTTGGGACAACATAATGTGTGTTGATCATGGCTAAAAAAAAACACTTGATCTGAAATGACCCCAATCAGTCGACAACAGCAAAATGAGCACAAACCACTTTGTTTGGACCGACAATAGCCAGTAATTTGCTGGAAGCAGATAAAAAAATGTATGTTTCAACTTGAAACAAGCAGAGAGTGGGGGAAGGATAGTAACATCATTTACATAAAACACCATATTGGTTGCTGATGAAACCTTGAGATGAAATTTCCTTTTTCCGTTTGTCGTGAAGGCTGTATGACAAATTTAGCCTCGTTTGGAATTTGGTGTTGTGGGACGTTAGGATGAGCATTTTTTCAATTTCTCACTATTTGAAGACAAAAACAGGAAATTGAAGCTCTCTTCCGCAGCGTCCTTGTATGAACTTGTTTGCATGCCATTTTATCAGAAGTATTCTCGCACAAGGCCCAAACTCTATGAATTGCATTGTCGTGATTTGTTCTCTGCGGCAGAGCAAGAAATGAACCTAGGCCAAGTCTCTTCCCCATACTTCTGCGAGTGAAATTTTTACTGCAGTGTAATATCCGAGGGGCAAAAAGCATGAATTAATACCAATTAAAGCTCAGTGCTGTAATGTTTACTTACATAATGAAGAACAAGAAATTATTTAAATGACAAAATTAAAATGGGATTTCATGCATATGCATCTGTTATGTTTGTGGGTTAACAAAGACATTACTTCATATATTTTGAAAGGATTTGTGCCAGTGGAGCCACATTGATAATATCAAGCACTGGCTAAAATATATACTGTATACACACATACACTGAGTACACATGTAGCACTCTTACTATACTTGAGTGTTATTGCAGATTTTTCCACACACCCAGTGGAATGCAAAACAAAGTTTCAGTTGTACACACACATAGAATCCCTGAAAGGTTTAATTCAGAGGTACTTGAATGAGGAGATAACAGTTAGATGAACTGGAGAAGTGGTTGGGGGCTGGGTGCGGGGGTTTGCCCTATATACAGTAAGAACCCAAAGGGTGGTGCAATCTGATGTGCTGGGTGGAAACAGCAGATTAAAGGCTGTCTGCATCTGTACTTAACTACAAGCTGCTTCTTTTGTTACCTCCCCTGTGCTTTGTTCATTCTCACATGTGTGTATGTATGGGCTTTTGCCCATTTTAAAAGGGGGAGGTTGAGGGGGGTTCGCTCCCTTGGGTATATTGCTATCTGGCGTATACACCTACGCATACCACTGTTCAAGGATGACAGTTTTTAAATCAGGCCCCCTGCTTGCTCTGTTTCACCTCCTCCTCCCTGAGAGACATCACTGGAAAGGTGTAGCACTGATTCAATCCTATATCAATTATTTCCCATTTCCCCATCCGGTCCTATGGGATAGTAAAAGTCACCTGATAAAAAGGCCATTTCCTCACTATACATCCTTAGGAGGTCCTTTTCAGTAGGGTCACAGTGGCTCAGGAGCTAAATGTAGCAAAGCTAAAGGGTTAGCATTGGCATACCGCCACCCAAAAAGTTGAAGCAAATGCAAGAGGATAGAAGTACGGGAGTGTGTGGGTGATGCTGCTCCAAAGGTGGATTTGTGAAGAAAAGAAAAGTAACAGGGGAAAAGTGAGATAAAAAGGTTGTTAGGAGATGGAAAAGGTGTTAGAGACAAAAAACCTAGTGTTGGATATGGAGTGAAAAAAGTGATTCCCCAACCACCCACAGAGTGAGAAATAATCTCATTCCACATGTATGCAATCAAGGCAGTGCTGCTGAAATTAGCCTGGGTGGCTACGCTACATCTGAGACACACAGCTATGGTGATCTCCTTTGATCGTTTTTTTTTTCAGTATTCAACATGACAGGTATCAGACATGGGGTTAGCGCGCAGAGATAATGAATGCTGAATATGTATGGAGCAACATGTACGTGGAGCTAACGCACCACATCATCTGGCTGCAAACTTAACATGTGGCACATTGGAATCCGACAACACGCATAAGAAGCATGAAATGGGAGGGAATGCAAGATTTAAGGCAAAACATGCCACACATGGTTTCACACAAGCAGGTGCAGAGCTGTAATGCGTGATACAATATCACATTGAGACAGGCTTGCACCTTAAAAAACAATTTATTTGGCAAACCTGCGACTGAGAAGCTTCTTTAAGATTGCAGCAAATCATTGCCAGTTCTAAAAACTTCAAGTCAACTTCGAGTCAATTGGGATGTGAATGAGTTTTATGGACAAAAGAAGTCAACCTGGGGATACGAAGCCCTTCAAGTAGTCACAAGAGGGTTGAGAGATAATTAGCAGGTTAAGCAAGTAAAAAAATCGAATTAATTAATTAATTAATTAATTAAAGGCCCAGGTAACTTGCTATTCCATCATGTTTTCATGCTACACTGTTAATTGTTAGACAAAAGGAGCCCAACAAAGTTGTTTTTCTTTAGAAATTAGTTGGTGGATGAAACATTGAGTAGTTACATTTTACTCATTTACTAGCTGTCTAAGTCATATTACTAGGTGCGTCAGTTACCAATAATCTCAGAAGGCAAATAACTCTTTGGTGAAACAACTCGTAATTTATTGACATGTGAAATGTGTCAAATGGGGATGTATTGTTTCATGTTACAGGGTCATGTGGTAAAAAGTTTGGGAACCACTATTTTAGGTTATGTAAACCTGTAATACCATGGAAGTCGGCATGTTAGTTGCAGTAATGAAAAGTGATTCCGCAGTAGCTCTTGCCCTCAAGTCATTGAGACACAGTCATGGTTAGGGTTAAGGTTAGTAATTATGAGGCAAGAAGCACCTTATAACTTTTACATGATTTTAAAAATACAATGCGTCTTTAATGCATTTACTCATTTATGACATAAAACAGTGTCAAATGGGCACTAGAGTCTAAATCTAGAACCTCCAGCTAAAGGGTGGCCCCCATGATTTTCACCATGACCCGGATAAAAAAATACACACTATTGTATTGTGCATGCAGCTGAGAAACATCTGCAGTGGGCCTATAAAAATGCAGTGCCGTTTGATGCCGTTGCTTGCTGTGGAATGACATCGCTCACTCTGCCTCTCCAGTTTCAGCCCTTTCCTCAGTGCATCTCGTGGCAGAGAAAGGGGAGCATTATCACAGTGAAAAAGGATCTGCCCTCCTCCTCCTCCTCCTCTTCCTCCTCCTCCTGCCACCAAATGAGGGGCAGTGATCACGGAGGCAGCGTACGTGTGTGTGTGTGTGTGTGTGTGTGTGTGTGTGTGTGTGTGTGTATGTGTGTGTGCTTGCATGCCTTAATATGTGTGTGAAGAGTGGGAGGCACGAGGGAGTGCACCACTGGGGGAATGTGCACCTGCAATTTTTCTCATTTGACACAGTTGGTCTTTTGTAGGGTCTCAGGCACAGGGGGATGTCTGTAAGTTATGGCTCCTGCCCTTCAACCCCTACTCCCAAAATAAAGACATCTTCACTACGCTATTCTCCATATCAGTTTGGAATAACCTACGTTAAGAATGGGGATGGGGGCATATTTAACAGATGACCAGGCAGTTTGACTCAACAAAAGCAACACACACACACATATCTTATCTCACTTGAGAGCTATCAGATGTAAACCAAGCTTTTAACAAGCTGCAGATCCATATGGCAGAAGAAAAACAAAGACAGCAGTTAAAAAAGTAAAAAAAAAAAAAAAAAACAGTCCAAAAATGGTTATACGGAAAATTAATCAAGGCCATATTGAACACTTAAATTTATTCATAATATTTAATTAGCTTCTGTATTTTTCTTCACACAAGATGTTGATGGATAATTCCAGATTGGTTTATAATGAACAATAAAAACCAGATATCTGTTATAGAACATAAGTGTTACATTCCAAATTAAAGAAAATGCACAAAACAGAAACATATATTATATATAATATGCAGAAAAGACATTAAGAAGCTGTTGTTTGTTTTGTTGTGATCCTGATGTTACTGGGGTGAATTTCATTTTGTTTTTACTGCCCTGGGTGCAGCAAAAATACATTTAAAAAATGTTTACTCACTGCATAGTTTATTTATTCATTTATTTTGTAGTATTGTTAATGTTTCTGTCAGTAACAACTGACAATAACTCTCTCCTCAGTAAACCTATTGCTGAAAATAAAAAATAAAGGCAACAGTCTGAAAAATGTCCACTGGTGGAAAAACCACGAGAGGTCAGAGGATCATACAAGTTTTAAACAAACTGTCAGGTGAGCTGAGCTTATTTTGAAGACAAAGTAAAGAATTATGACCCATTCTGCTGGTTGTAAACTTCCATCGCTGTGTACACAAGTCTTGGCACAACTTTGACCTTCCATGCACAGTTTTTCTGACTCTTTTCTCTCCCTGTCTGACTACATTATCTCTGCAGTGAGTACAATGTCATCATAAATGATAAAAATGGTGGTAAAAACTATGACCCAAGTGTAATAAAACAGAATTATCCTTTAAGCAGAGGGTCATGGGAGTGTACTTTAGGGAGTATGTTTGGTCAGGATATCAGTGATCCATGGTCTAAACTGACGAGTCCTCCCTTGTCTGACAGCTGTGGTGCGAGACTGAGGCCAAGCATTGACCCCGAGAGTCTTGATACAGTACATCTGCAGAGGATGTTGCAGGGGCCAGTGAGGAAGATTTGTGTTTGAATGTGCAAGAAGGAAGACAAGGGAGGGAGTGTGAGTGTGTGTGCTGCACTTGCAGTGAAAATGCACCGATTGTGAAATTCTCAGCCGATACCTACACAGGTGTTTAAAGTAACCATTTGGCTGATAGCATATTCTAGCTACTGTTGTTCGAGTCTGACCAAAAATATACACAACATTTAGCAGAAACATCAGCCACTGCATCTGGCCAATGTCATATCTGACGATAAGCCGATGGCAGCCAACAAAGCATATACTGGCCGTTACAGATATTTGCTCAAGAAATCAGTGCATTCCTAGCATGCAGTAGATATATTACAGAAACTACAGCGTTCTCAATCCTGTACAAAGCACTACAACTGTAAACTACTTGACCGTGGCATCGGTCCAAACCAGGAGGCCACACTGAGGAGCTACCATTACTCCCGCGCTATCCATTCCCCTCTCTCCTTCCTTTTATTTTAATGAGAGCACAATTAATAAGGAAATGGAACAGCTTCCCAAAGGAGGCCGGTTCCTCCACAATGGAAGCCTTCTTTTGTCAATGGCTGTATTGAATTCCCCTACAAGGCCACTGGGCCATATTGAAGGCCATCTCCAGTATCGCCCCACTTCCCCCACACCACCACCTCTCTCTTGCCCGCTCCCTCTTTCTCTTATCCTCAAGGTCTCACGGGCTAATCTGTGCCACAGTATCATTTGATCCCTCCCCCCATCCCTTTCTCTGCAAATGCAGACTTTACAATACTTCATATTGATTTGCTGAGACAAAATCACCACTTACTGTGCATGCTTGGTTTATTCAATGACAGAGCTGAGCGTAGACAGAGCAGGGTCACACACCATCCTGGCCATAATTGGTTTTTGCTGCGTCTGTCTTGAACTTTAGTTTGAAGCAAATTGTATCAGATTTTTAGTATTCTTTGTTTGTGTATGAATGCATTAAAATTCACACTGATAGTTTGAAGTGCTGGAAGAAAGATCAAAAGGAACAATAACTAATTAATCCTTTGCCCCTTTTACTTTTCAATTATTCTCTTTGTTGGTCAAATAAAGGTGGTATCGCTCCACCCCGTCCTCTGAGTTCTACCAAGAAAGGCATCTGAATTTTATTGTGCCGTTCTCTAATGCCCCCAATTACTCCCTGAACATTCAACAACAGCAACAACGCCTTTTGCATCGAACACTACATGACTATAATCAAGATTTACTTACAATGAGCAAATGAAAGCAGAGAAGCAGCTGTTTAGCTGCTCTCGTCATACTTCACTGTTTGCTGTTGTGTGGCGATTAAGCAGCACGTTACACAAGCTGAGGTAGGCAACTTCCCTTGAAATGTGATCTGAATGTCTCAGTGTCACCGAACAATGCCAAAAACTTTACAACTGGATCATGAGTCTTGCTAATAGACTAGCACAAATATAGCTAGATAGCTATCTATTTATCTATTCATCTATGTAGCTAGCTAGATAGCTAGCTAGATAGCTATCCATGTAGCTAGCTAGCTAGCTAGCTAGATGAAAAGATTCTGAAAAATGATAAGGTCAGAGATTAATCTTAAAAAAAAAAAACTCAAACTAATTAATCAATTGTCCAAATAGTTGGAAAATTAATTAAATAATTGACAATGAAACGATCAATCTTAGCTAAAAGAAATATCACACCACCATGTACATGCTGTCAAAAGTAAGAGGGAGAGATACACACCACTAATAGATACTCACACACACACACACACACACACACAACAAATCTTGATCTCAATGCATGTTATTAGCAACATGTGGTTTAAAAAGGGGAGATTGTAATCTGAATAATTAGCAAATATGCATATAGTATGGCCTCGAGGCATGTATTGTAATCATGTGTTGCTGCAGCAATAATTTATCATGTGGGTGGGGGGGTGGTCGACAGCCTCACTGTGCTTCACTCACACACTGACATGCCCATGATTGTGAAAGCCTTATGGTAGAAACAGAGCTTAAGGGCCCAATCGTACAAAGCATATACATTTGCATACACTGCACGGTAGTGTCTAACACTGCAACATGTAATCATCTACCTAGTTTTGTCACCAACTGCATCATCACAATGCAAATATTTCACATATGCAAACATGTATGTGGCTGCATTGGATTTTATTTTATAGAGGAAGGATAAAAAGCCTGTATACATTTCACAGTAGAAAGGAAAAAGTAATTAATTTCATGAATTGAGTAAAGCAGAGGTCGCTGCATTGTCTCTCTGCGTGGTTTCTGTTTGCCCTTCCTGCTCCTCACATTCCACCCACACCCCAAATTACTGGCTGACCCCTGCTGTTATGCAGTGTGGGAAACCCTGTGGTATTGCACGCCCACCATTTTTGCCCTGTGAGCTGGTCTGCAGGGTTACTTTGCAATTCTCTCTGCACTCTGCCAGACACCACAAACACAAACGTGCACTATGCACACGCGCACATTATGCAGCCTAATGTAAACTAACATCCACTGCCACTTGACCTTGCTGTCAATATCTGTCCTCATTAAACACCATTCGGCCAGCTGCAAGTCCACTTTAAATGGCATCATTCAGCGCTTACCAAATTATGCCTGTGCAACAGGGCTGAATGAATGGGGAGTCTAATTCATTTATTTGGAAGATATACACAGGTCCCAGACACCTATAAAACATGCAGAGGTATTTAACCCCACCCTGCCATTCTTAATGTTGCTGTCATTCATTCTTCTTGGGTTGCAAGTTCTGACAGCAATTTGGCAATGTCAAGCAGTCACTACTGGTGCCATGGGCAGCAAAGGCCATTCTTTTATTCCCCATATCAAGCAGGTATTGATTTTTCACTCATTATAGAAGAGCATAAAAAGAGAAGGGGATTTCTCTGTGCCATGCCAAATGCAACACAAGATGTTAGCAGGGATAACATGGACGGAAGAGCTGAAACTAAATAGAAAGAAAAGTGGGTTTTAAACCCAGTGTATTTACTTTAAATTCAAATCTAACAATTCTATTCCAATAAGGCAGCATGTCCTGACAAAGCAAGAACCACTAAAACTGCTGTACAGAAAGCCAAAATAAAAAATGCATTCAGAAAGAAACTATGAAATAAGCTGGCATTCAAATGACAGCTGTGAAGGCCTCCCTTAGGGTAGGTATGAGGAAAAAAACAAGTAATTTTTTTCCATAACTGCAACACTATTATCTTTTTTTAAGGGAAGCCTTGTGTGGCTTATGGGAAAAGCATAATCCATTTCCAGGGAAGGAAAAAAAAAGTTGCAAATAAAAAAATCAGTTAAAGCATTAAACCCAAGGCATTTTAAAGAATCCTATCAAAACCATTTTCAAAGCGATCAAACTTTCATGTGAAAGTCAAGAAACAAAATTATTTAAACTACACATTTTGCCAGCAATAAATTGCTCTATCATTAGATTAAAATATGTGGATCTCAAGTCTCCTGCTGTGCTCAAAGGCAACTCTTCTTCCCTTTTTAAAATGCATCTCTGTTCTCCGATCATGACCATACTTAAAACTAAACTGATTATTATGTTTATCATCAGGCATGGTGCTGTATTTTCATGCCAGCAGAGATCAAGTGCAGTGACCGTGCACAGGGGAGACACTAATGTCAATGGGCACAAGCTGATGTTCCTGCCTGTGCCTCTTTAGTACTTTTGTGGCCTTGCCTTGACATTTACTGGCCCAGTATGTGCAGTACACTCCACATCCCGAGCTCCAGTCTGAGGGATGTTGAACGCATTTTCAAACCCTTTGTCCAATTTAAATGAGGCCTACTATTTTGCACCACTAGCACAAAATAGGATAAATACACAGACAAGGCTGCAAATACTTTTTTTTAAGCAATGTTAGCAGTGTGGAGTTAGCGATGGCAACACTGGATTCATGGGCTCCAGAGGATGAAGCCTAACGACTTTGGTTAACCCCTGACTTTTTCTCTGGCTTCACAATCAAGTTGATATTTGTGTCTTTGAGTGAATTATTTCATGGATTACCATAAAATTTGGTTCCAGCATTCATGTTCCAAACGTGGATCCCCTGACTTTTCCTCCAGTGGTATCATCAGTCAAACTACCTGCCTGATACAGAGCATGCATTCCCAATTAGCTTTATTAAGAGCACATGCTTACATTAGCATTTAGCTTTAATTTTCGTCAGTAGAGCCTCACAGAGCCGATTCTGAGCATATATGTCTTGTTGGGATAGTTATAAAAAATCTACAATATGTCTGCTCTACAACATATGAACATTCAGTGTTTTATACATAATATAACATTGTGTTAAGATGAAAAATATAAATAGTAAATTCTAGATGGGAGGTTTTTCTGTTATCACTTCAGTGTTTTTTTAAGTCTGTTTGTTGTTATACACCTTTGCTTTTATCATTTTCTTTGAGCAAATAAATTAAACTCATTTATGTTTAGTATGTATATTTGTTTGCTTTTTGTCTGTAAATAAAATATAAAACAGTGTACATGTATGTGGTATTCACTCAGAGATGCACAATGTAATTAAAATATGTACAATCTTATTAAAAGTGGCCATGCAAATGTAAAGCAAAAGGTAGACACTTTGTATACTGAAGCACACAATATATATGCATGGTCCATAAAAGGGTTTAAATAATTGAGGTTTGATGTATAATATGTAAATATTGGTGCCGTCTTACACCTGCCTAATACTAGGAAAAATGACTTAGACCAATTTGGAAGTGTGTGTAGTTGTTGGAAGAGAATCAGTTGTGATCGGTACACAATGCACAGCAAGTTTTCCCAATTTTTTCTTGGCTTGCTTCTGAAACATTAAGCCTTCTGCCACCCACTCATATGACACCTAAAAATACAAAAGGCTTGTTTTCTTCTCAATGAGAATTTGGCTGCATGAAACCTTCAGTCATTAAACTCTCTTGCAGTTTACTTGCAGCACAGTGAAACAATGTAACTGTAATCCTGCCCTTACTTCTCCGTCATAAAACACAGACGCTCTTGAAAGCTATTTTATTAATCTAATGTTGCATTCAAATGCATATATAATTCACCCCTGCGCTGAAGTGCTGTATCTGCCTGTACATTATGCCGCTGTAAATGAATGATTGACATCCACCCACTCCAAAGCCCACTTATTTTCAATGCTTCAAGAGGCATCTCGCAGTCACAACAAAACAGTACATGCCTCAGTGGGCTCTACAAAGAACTTTCTCCTGCTTTGAAATATGAGCTCAAATAAATCATTTGTTTAATTAATTAAGCAAATTAGGCAAATCCAGGGATGCCTTGGCGGATGAAGTCGGTGCCCTGGCACAAGGAGATTAATTAAGTGGATTCGTACGGGAACAGAGACTGACGCTGGAGTTTAATGCCCTTGTTTGCATAGATACAGCTATCCTTAGCATCCTGGTGCTGATACCTCAATGTGGGCAACCAAGGGTGTTTGCAAGGTGCATGCTGGCTTAGACTAAACTTATTGTAAGCTTTGCATGAGAGAACTGTAAGACTGTAAGAATAACAGAATGAGAAAGACAAAAGCAGGTTTATTTTTTACACTCCCTCCTAACCACTTTTAGACAAATGCCACTTACCTGACATCGTTCTGATCGCTACATAAACACACACGCATATGCTGAACAGATGCATCGGCACACATCTGCCTTCGCTGTCATCCATCCCTCATTACGCACGTACCTACCCCCACCTCTACCCCCACTCCCGGCAGGACGATATCTGCTTCTAGACTTGATGTATGCACTAGTATCTGACCATGAAAAATATGTGTCAGACTTCACGCTTTCGTCTCCTGGATTGGTCCACGAGCCGTCATCCATTATAGCCGCTATGTCTCCCATTCCATGGGGTGGTATTAAGTGGAATGAATATAAAATCCTTCCTGGAGCGTTTTACATGCACAGAAACGCATGATTAATGTGCTGCTCAGGCATGGCCAGAGTGTTTGGGACATTGCTTTTTCATTGTTATTCACTGTTACCAAAACAATGACAAGGGTGCGTTTTACTTATTTTTCAACCCAGTGACAGCAACTGTGATAGAACTTTTTATTAATCTTGCAAGACTTTGTAGCTATACTTACACACACACAAACAGGGAAAGGGATCACATGTCATAGACAAGTGCATACATGCAAATAGATGCGTATCTCCACCAAATCACAGCCACAAATCCCCACAGCTCCTTTATCTGCATTCTGTCATTGACTTTTTGGATCACGCTTGACTGGAAATATTCTTCATTTTCCTCAGACAAGTGTAAAGTGTCAGACAGTTGGGAACATGTTGACATACAAATAAGGACAAGAAAGGGCAGGACACTTTGCAGCTTCAATAGCAGACTCTCACCTAAAACATCCTGTGGACTTTTCTGCATGCATTTTGTGACTATCTTATGTAAAACTTGGCATGTGTGGCAGAAAAAGTGCTATTCCCTATGTTCGATTCCATTTACCCGTGCACATGTGTGTGCATGCCTGTGCCTGACTGCGTGTAGACAAAAGGGACTGGGGATCCCAAACTAGGCCAGCATCCCCTGGAGTCCACATTTCCAACACTCTCAGGGAGAAACACGCACAATGACATTGTGGTGAATATTCCCACTAAAGCTTCCCCAGCTGCAGAACAATTCACTGGCAACATCTGGCCGTGTCTGCTTATAGCATCAGGGTTGGGCTGGGTGTTAAATGATGGCTTTTTCTTCGTAAAACTGCCAAATTATTTACTTGGGATGTCAACCACTTAATGTGGTGTTAATACAAGCCTGAAATGCTCAAATAACACCACCGAAACACCAAGAACCATAGCTACTCGATGATGTCAGCTGGATGTCACCTGTTCCTATGGGATCAATGAGTAATTGATTGTTGTGCTATGAGAACAAAGCAACGGCTGATTTAAAGGATTCTGCAGGTGTTTTTTGAATGTTTCAGCCCATTTATGACAAATCATGCATGCATTGCTGTAGACCATTTTTCCAAACAGCTTTTAAGATTGATGAAGGCTTTTTCCAACCCCTTCATACCAAACTGACATTAACTGAAAGCAATGGTAGCCTGGAAGGCAAGAAAACACTGTCACCGATCCAGAAACCTTGGAAAAAGTAATAACGGACTAATGAAATGTATATTAGATTTGTGCTAAATGAGCTAAAACATGCAAAAACACAACGTACTTCCTTTAAATAAACTGGCTGTCACAGAGAGTCTGCTGCGGACACGTTTCAGACACATTTCTCAGACGTCCTTCTTAAAACCACCTCACATCCATCCCCCATGGCACTTTCTAATTGGCTGAGGCTGCCTGTCCTACAGTTAGTGTTTATCCAGCCAACAGACCATCGATATGCATCTCTTTAATCCCAACACAAGCTTGAATATTCCTTGTTTTGATGGTGCTTGTGGACATTATATTTTTGTTTAGAATGCAGTGTATGCTTCTTTAAAAAAAATCTAGAATTTGTAGCTAAAATGCAGCTGACAGACAGCCAGAAGATTCACATGGATAGGTTGAGGGTTGCTCACACTGTGTGATTGACACATCTGTTGTAAGGAGCACTTTAGAGTCAATGCTAATCAAATATAAGGTCAAGAGGTTAAAACAATAACGACCAATAACACTGACACGGGCCATCTAACATACTGTATGGTCCTTTGTGCTTAGGGATGCTGCTGGCCACACTGTGGGTTTGTGTGCTTACTGGAGTTGATGTTGAGGGTTACAGCAAATACTATGATATACAGTTGTATGTTAACATATCGGTGTCAATTCTCAGGATAATTGTACTAGGATTTGAGGGTTAAAATAATGTTAAAATCAGGTACAATGGCCATGATAAAGAAATTATAATGAAATAAAATGTGATTAACTAGCATTAACTGTCTCTATTCAAGGGTGAAGTTGTGGTGTTAGCAAATGGCAGGACATTAAACGAAGCAACAACAACATTGCTACAACATTTCAATCAAAATGCAGAGTTAATGAAGAGATGCACGATTTAACGTTGGGACACAGATCACAGATAGGACTAATAAACAACTAAAACATAAACTACCTGTGTACCTATCACCAGTTGGAGCCAAAAACCTCTGGAGAACATTAATGTTTTCGGTGATCCAAAAGTACACATGTTGAAAACAAACACCAATGATATTTAGTAATTTCCCATCAAACATTCATTTTAATTTCTGTTTTTTTAAAACTGCAACCTGCGGTTGTCTTCGTGGCTTTTTTTGGCCGGCTTGCACTAAATCAGCTACCTCATAATGTCTCGACCTATGATCAATAGAGCTCTCTCAAGAGAAATGCATGACATATTGCCCCCTGACCCCTTTCTATTGAGCATTAAAGCAAAACCAACGATGACGGAAAGCTCACCACCATGCATAGATATTCCAGCACAAAACAATTCAATTAGCTTCAGACCTCCCATTAATGGTTTTAGCCATATCAAATTAACATTGTTATGGGCTATTGCCCCACTCCCAACACTCCCTACATCTAAACCCTATTTGATTGTGACCAACCGCCCCCAATCTGTACACACACACACACACACACACACACACACACACACACACACACACACGTCAACACACACACACACACACACACACACACACACACACGTCAACACACCCACAAACCACCCGACCACCATTGCTGATTTCTTTTAATCTGAATTTAAATGAGTTCATTTAGTTTGCCTCTGAAACAATTCACAGAAGGCCAAAGGGAAACACCGCAGAACTACGGCAGTTTCCGTTTACCCAGATGTAGGAAAAGAGAGCCCTTACAACTTAATCTTAAGATCTTAATGCGTGAAATGATAAAAGAATCTTTTTTTTTTTCTCCTTCCACAATTCTCACCACACTAAACATTTGCCACAAAGCCAAAGCAGTGTTAATGATTCTTTGAAAGTAATTTCAGTTCATTTGCTATTGCCAGGAGAGCAAGAGACTGAGATGGGAGAAAGAGGGACAGATCTTAAAATAGAAAGAAAATCAGAGAAAGGAACAGACAAGAGAGTGCAAATAAGAAAAAAAAAGTTTCAGGGAGTTTAAGGAGTAAAAAACTGCTAATTAGTGAGAGGAGCGAGATAGACCCCGACAACGAGACAGACATAAAGTCAGAGGCTTTTATCGCAGTTGGCTGACAGAATGTGGCACTTAAATAGTAAAAGGATGAAATTCTGATACAGCTTCAAACCATGCCAGTCACAAAATGCAAGAGGTATGTTTTGCGCCTGCATCTGCTCCAAATAGACACAAACAAAGACAAACACACACAAGCTCTAATGAGCCAAACTCACCCAGAGCGGCTGGTGCAAAGAGGCTGGCGAGGACTAGCAGGCGTGCGGTCCACATGGCCTCCTCCTCTTACCGCCCGCTGCTGAAGGTCCCAGTTGAGTTCAGTCTTTTGCTGGCAAATGCCCGAATCGGGTGCTTCCTTTATGGCACGGCTCCCTCCACTGCGCCACACTTGTCACAAGACAACAAGTCCTGTTGCTCTGGCGCCCAGATGCCGACCAAAATCTGTGATGAAAAATGAAAAAAAAAATGTACATGTTAGCTGAACAGAAGATGAATGAGTGTTCATTTACAAGAACAATGAGTCTTCCGATGAGAAAGACAACAGATGGATGCATGGATCCTTGTGTGCCGTCCTTATGGTATCATGGGTTTCAAGTTGTCATCAAGTGACATGGTGCAAGTTGCTCAATCTCCAGTTAGCTGAGCTCATACCGGGTGTGATCAACCAAACGCTAAGACGGTGCGAACCACAAAATGTATTTTTGGATATTCTGTTGTTTGCTCATCAATGTGTTAACTCCCCCACCTTACCAGTAAATCACTCCCACAGAGAAGCAAGGAGTGAGTGATGAAGCGCATGCTGCTTTGGGCTTTGGCGGACAACTATGCGCGTGTATGGAGTATACGTCTTTGTGCTCCAGACCTCATGTGTAATCTTGTGAGGACTGGCGGTAACTGACATAAGAAACGCGGCGTGTTTTCCCTTCCTGTGGGCATGAGCCATAACTGCACAGTTTGAGCTGTTGCACCTGTGAATGTATCTGCATGGCCGAAGAAACAACTACTGTGCTCGCAGGCTTCGCTCCAAAATTCCAATCAACAAATGGCTAACCAGTTCTACTCTGAAAACTGCATGAGTCAGAGCTTCCCTTGATCTGTGAAGTTCTGACATTGGATTAAAGTTATGCTTGTTAACTGAAACACAACTGAATGAACATCATATGTGATTTAGATTGTGTTGGCTTGTGACTACCGTGTAATCAACACTAAGGACGTGTCGATATTCACAAAAAGCCGTGTGAAAATTTGCAACTCCACAAATCATAAGTGAAGTATGAATATACTGTTAGAGGATAAAAATAGTTTTATCTATATTCAGATGGTATACTCAGGATTATCCCCATCAAACCCATATCATGATATTAAGGTTAAGTCAGCTTTAATGATTAGGCAATCCAAACCCTGCTATTATCCACTATCAAGCACAATCTCCTGCAGTCATATAATCTCTGCAAATGATACAAGCCAAATAGTGCACACAATGCTGCCATCCCCCACACAAGCATTATCCATGCACATTAGGCATTCCATACTGCATCTAATATTGCGGGGGGTTAATTCCATTGTGGGATGCCAGAAAATCTGGTTACAAAGGTCAAAACGTGAGCACTGCATCAAAGGACAAGACACTTGGGAAGCTGACTAACGTCGAAATCTCAAAGTAAACCAACACTACAATTTAAATACATGTCAAGCCTTTTTTATCAGACTTTCCTCGCCCACTGCTGCATGGAGTTCCCATGTCAGAGTGACATTTCCCCATCTCAAAAATCTAGCTTTTAATACCCATTCAAAAATCCTAGATTAGAGCAATCACAGTTTTTGGAGCAGATATTAATGGCTTTAAGTGAAGGGCAGTGAGCCTACCTCTGCATAACAGACCATTTGGGTAATATTAGGAGGTTAAAAGTCGGTGTGCTCATCAGTAAAGTCTTGGCAGAAGGCCATGAGTGAACTAAACCAGAACTGCAACAACTCGTCTGAATCACAGCGACTGAATTGTTTACTCCATTTCATTTAATTTCTATATATATATATATATATATATATATATATATATATATATATACAGTGTATAAGATGGCAGGTGTTTTAAGACTTTAAAATAGCTATGATAAGAGAGTACATTTGATCAAAGTCATATCCTTGTGAGTAAACAGCGCTTGTAATAAAACGCTCTGACAGCTGCAGGAGAGCTAAATTAAATATGACATCAAATCAGATGCTGCGAGTCCCTTGACAAAAAAATACATTATTGCAGGAATAATCACATTCAAATACACTGTCCATGCGGCAAATTGGATCTGAAGTTTGTACTGTAGGACAATTTCTAAATTGGAGATGCGGACTAAAGAGGAGGCACAGCAGGCACAACAACATGTTGAAGAAATATATCAGACAAGACAATCTATCACTGATTTACATGGGAGGATTGTTGGCATATGCTTTTTTTGCAGGTTTGCACCCAAAGTGTAAAAAAAAAAAGAAAAAGAAAGGAACGAGTCGGAGGAAGCAGAGGCTGTTTCTGTGGTGGAGGACGATGACAATTTGTAGCTCACCATGGGCATGTTTCTGTACGTGTCTGCCAGTGAGACGCTATGCCGTATCTCACAGCACAACCGATAAAGCAGCGACTACTTGCACAGGTGTTACTTAGAAATTATCACATAAAATGAGAAACACTTCACTATCACAGTCGTTAATTTGCTCTCAAAAAAAACGTGTGGGCTTAGGTACAGGAACTGCTATCAACCGCCAAAAGAACACATCATAAAATACATATTTATGAGAAGGGCTTGGACCCAGTTCAATGCAAAAAAAAAAAAAAAAAAGAGAGAAGAGTTAAAAAAAAAAAAAAGAGAGCGGTAGTCCGGTATTGCCAACTCGTCTTGTATTCCAGAAGGAGCCTTATGATACATTATGGTGCTGACGTTTCAAGGGTACTTACTCTGAGGGGGATTTAGGATAACTCCCTTAGATAAGTTGGCCAACATTTAGCGGGCCGAGCAGCGGCTGCAGCTTCTGTTCTCAGCCACATCAAGGAGACTTCTTCATTACTTTCTCGCTGTTAGCAGCAGAGCAACTTTTTCTAATCAGTGATGTTGTTGGTTTTTTTTGTTTTAGTGATCGTGCGTGTGCCAGAGGGGCCCAGATGAAACCTGACAGATTTAATTAATTGACTTTTCTATCTAGTTGAAGCAAAACGGAGCTGGGTGATGTCGTAACGGCGATGGTTGATGGGGGGAAAATATGTCGTCTTGCAGCAATCATGTGACAAAAGACAAATGAGAGGCAAAGAGCGTTAAGGGAAATGGAACCTATTAGCTTGATTTAAGTTGAATCCTAAATTAAAGCTGCATTCAAGGGGCTTGGGAGTAACTGAGACTAAAAATGTCAAAGAAAATGCATTGGAAGTTTTCTCACATTTAAATCCAAATATACATTCATTATTCATGTGCAGTAATATTGGAAATGATAAAAACACCTATCTGGAAAGGTGTTTGTACACGATTTCAGCTGTAAAAGCTGTTTGGCTTTGCTGATTTACTGCTAAACAACCTCCCGCCATCTCGACATTGGTAACGCTGCATTGCTCCTTGAATTGGGTGAGAGTCAAATGTGCTATGTTGTAATTAGGCGTGATGTGTGACTGTGTTTTCTCAATGACACAACACCTGAAATAAACATTTCTCAGGGGGGCGAGCTGGAATCCTAAATCAATTCTATATAAAAAACAAATTAAGAAAATCATAATTTACCTGACTGCTTTGGCATTTGGTGCGTTAACTGTCACCACTATATTGTAATTTCTCTCATGGACAATTATTATTGAGGACCTTTCATTAAGCCTGGTCCTCCTTCTTGTTGTAAATTGTCTCTGGCTGGTCTCTCTCTTAGTCCTGAGCTTAAGAGAGATCACCAGAGGCAAAGTACAGTATGCCAATTATTTTACATATACTTTTTACATATACTTTTCATATTTAAATACACAACTACCACACTCTCTCCATTGTGATTTCTGAACAGCCTCACTGCTCTGGCTCTAAAAGACCAAGTCAAATCCATTCTGAAAAGATATTTTAAAAGGGGTCATAAAAAACCCCTCATGATTATTGAAAGTAGTGTTTTTTGTACTTTTTGACTGTTTTCATTGAAATGTCAAATATAATGCACAGACAAACAGCTTTTTTATTTTCCAATGAAATGGACAGGCAGTATGAGATTGTGTAAAAGTGTATTGTTGCTAGGGTGGGCAACATGGATGCACATGTTTTTGGCATGCTATATGTAAATGACGACAAACATATAACAATGTAATGTAATAATTACCAAATGTAAATGTGTTTATGCCTACACAAGAGAATTAAATACCTGTGAAATTAATATATTTAAACACACAGATGCAAAATGCTGTGAATCCAATATTGCCACGAAGTAGTGCCGCTTATTGATTCGTAACATTATACTCAATACAACGACAGATATTAAAGAGGTAGCTAAACCGAAAAAACTGTTGCCATCTCCTCACAGTGTATAAATCATATTTAACAAGGCACAAAGCAAATGTGTTATTTCACAGCTTAACAAGTTACAAAACAGACTAATTGTGACTTAATTATATTAAGGGAGAGCAGAGAGAAAGTGATGAAATAAATTCCTACCCATTCCCATGTGAGATGTAGATTATTTAAATGTTGGGCAAGTCTGACTTTTCTTTTCAATTAATCAGTTAATCACTTAAATAGTGGAAAAAAATGCCTTCCTAAGGCTCAAGAGGTCATCACACTGCTGAATTAATGACCAACAAATCAAAATGAAATCAAAATATACAAATCTTCAATTTAAAATTCACAACATAAAACAAACGCAGCAAATACTGACAACTGACAATTTATAACACTATGACACTAAACCTTTCTTGAAACGATAAATTGTTTGTCAATAAAGTTGCTTAAAGTTTTTGGTATTTCTGTCGAATATATTTACTGAGATGATTGTCATAAAAGCAGTTTACATTTAGGGTTACATCCTCAAAACAGGAAATATAAAAAATAATTTTAAGGCCAGTTCATGTATGAGGATTTATTTGAGAGAAAAATAGTTGAGTTTCCCAGAGAATTTGCTTGTTTAGCATATGGTAAAATGGTCTGACTTTAACACTACTAACCTTTTTAAAGTGCTATAAAAAAGAAATGAAACCCTGCTGGCAGACAGGTGGGTTTGGAGTGGTTAAGTGGTACCTGAAATATATCTGGACATACCAAGAAAAATCTCTTCAAATGAGTCTCAACTTTACTTTCAGCTGTGACTAAACATGTTCATATTAACCCCTTACCAACTCATCTCCTTTGTTAGAGTGGTGAGGGTAGGAGGCAGGATCTTTAGGGGGAGATGGCACCTCAACAGTTGATGCCACCAGTGGGCTGTCAGAACTTTGAGAGGTTACATCTTTTTAATTATATATATATATATATATATATATATATATATGGATTTCTGGATTTCTGCAGCAGTGCAGCAGTGTTATCTCTGTAACCCTAACATAAATGGTGAGATAGCCATCCCACTGACGCACTTCACCACCTTAGGGCATTTCTCCATCTGCCACTTCCTGACCCGAGGAAACCGAAGATGATTTTCATTAATCCAGACATATTCCATACAATGCCTTTACAACAAAGTGAAACTTGATCCTCTGTGTTATCTGATGGGGGCAAACTAAGTATGATGTTACTAGTCACGCCTGCTTGAGGCCCTCCCACGTAACACTATGTAATGAAGTGGGATCTTGTTGCCGGGTTAAGTACCATGTCTCAGATTTTCAACTGTTTCATGTCCAGATGCTTATCACAGCAGCGGGGAGGGCTTGGTAATTTTTATGAGACAGACAGTGTGTTCATGCAAATGAAGTGTCTCATATAAAATGAATATTAATCAAGCACACTGTCTGCATACAGTTTGATTGATGAGCACTCACTCGGAAATCTTAGGAGAAGAGCTGAGATGATTAAAATCGAGATGATCCTTCCCTTCTAGAGTTAAAGATTATTTTTTCCGCTTGGTCGGGCTTCCAAACCTTGCTGATGGCTTAAAATTGAGCAGTCAATGTTATAATACTAAACACAGCAGAAATGTCAAAATCATGCTTTCTAATGCGAGTTGAAAGGTGTGAAAAACTGAAGGTAAATGAAGAGTGCTCTTTTAAGGCACTGTGCACATCCCTGGAGCTTGACAACGTGAGCAGCAAGGCGTTCACTCATACAATTGGTTTTCCACAAGGGACCCCAACACAGCTAGCCAGTGACAGGCAGATAATAGCGCTAACTTTAGCTTGCACCGTCTCTGAATGCTCCTATATGATAGGCTTGTTGAGTGTGACTGATGGCTGGGGTTAAATAATGGGAGCGTCCCTCCCTCCTTCCATGTGCACAAAGCCATTGCAACCCCTTCTGACACGAAAACTACAAGACAATGGAAACACAATCCATTAGAGGAAATTACTTGCACACACAATAAAAAAAACAGGCTGCAAAACAAATAAAACAAATTACCATTACAAATATTTAACACTACACAATAGGGATCGTTTACATTCCCACAAGGGAGGGAAATAAAAAAAGCACGTAGGCCAGAGCGGACGTACAGTCGGGTGAAGAAATGCAGATAGATGCATCGTTTAAAGGCACGGCAAATCTGCCTTGAGACAGTTTTCCATTATAATGCAAAGCTCAGACACTATCCATTTTCCGCGTCTTCCTTCTTTCTATCCTCCCTCTCTTTCTCTCGCAGCATATCTTGCCTATAATGCAGCACAAATGGATTGCAGACAAAGGAAGAAAGAGAGGAAGAGGTTGGGTAATTGGCAGGACAGGAAAGAGAGAAGGATGGACTATCAAGAATCAGGGAAAAGGAAGGAATGTAAAAAAAAGGCTGAGGGATGGAGGATAAAAAGGTGGGAGGACAGAGAGGGAGAAAGGGAAATCAGTGAGATAAATGGGAAAGATGGATGGAATGGATTCACAGATGAATAAGAAAAACAGAAAATAGACAGAGATGAAGATGTAGAAGAAAATGTATTAGCTGATATTTGAAGGTCATGGATTTGCAGTGAATTATTTTAACGTCACTTTAGCTGCTTTTGCAACAGTGTATTTAATCAATTCAAAAACGTCCTATAGCCAACCTTTCCATATCACCTCAATAGAGTTGAATGTAGCCAACCAATTCTAATCTGAGTGTTCTAATTTTACTGTACTTTATACTTCTACTCCACTACATTTTAAAAGCCAATATTTTTATTCCACTACACGTATTTGACAAAATTCATTAACTTGGCGATTCGTACAAAAATATAAATCAACTTATAAATGAAAATGGTAATGGAATATTATGGATTTAGCGACCCAGCAGTACATAAAGTAATTAAAATTATCTCCTCTTTTACCAGCTGCAGTATTAAAGTTCTGCACAACTTGAATGCCATCTTTACTACAAATAAAATGATTCCAAGCACAATTAAACCAAGGCCTACATTCCAAGCAAAAGAAAATGGGACAGATGAATGAAAAATAAGTGCAAACACAGCTTTAAGTCGCCCATTTTCTCTTCATTAATTGGTTTAATTATTTATTTTTATTTATCTTTCCTCACTTTTACTAGTGAGAGAAATGGGCCTGTGACTGCCCCATCAATAGTTTGAGACTTGGTTTGAATGGGTTAGTGCCATGCATATGTGTAGGTGGTCACTGGTGAGCCTGGACTGGTTCTCTGTTTAAATATGTTGCATATTAATAATGGTCACAAGTCAATCCAAACATTGTCAAGATGTGTGGTTGTACTTTGGTTAAATCAGAGGAAAACAACCTCAGACAGTCTACAGCCAGGAAGTCAGGTCAGTGTCTTTATACTCCATGCTGTCATCTATCTGACGTCTCTCTTACACTGTTACTCTGTCCAGCAAACTGACTACGCACAGAAAACAATCGATGTGACTGGTTCACTTGGGTGAAGCTGCTGCATAGCTGCACCCGTGGAAAAAAACAACACTCAGTAATTATAATTTATTCTCATTAATTTATCAGAAATTGTGCACATGTCCAGATATAAACCTGAATTGGTCAGGGCCACGGTCACTATAGTGGCTCAGGTTGGCAGGTTACCATGACAACCTCACCTGTTGGTGATTAATCACCTACCAGGAGCAATTGGCATACTGTGCCCACAAACACTGCAAGTCATTATGTGGCCAGGCTTGAGTTTGGATGTGAGCCCTGAGGTGGTTCATAACATGACTGCGTTGGCCTGAATTGCATCGTTGCTAGTCATGTACATATTACAGACAAAGAGATATGGTATGGATTCAAAACACTGTGACCTCTATGGTAAAGCCCATGCACCATATGGATTTATCTTCAGAATCAATATATTGCCAATTTATAATGCTGACAAAAGCAATTTTCCAAGATACAGGTTGACAGTATTGGCAGCGTTATAGGTATGATATATATGTAGTAAAAACAACAACAAAAAAAACCATCACAGCCACAGTCTTAACATTTTTAGCCATGTTAGTGGCATAGCATCTGGGGATCCACCTTTAGTCCAAACTGAAATGTTTTAACTAATGGAATCTGATACAAATATCTCTGAGGGTTTACAGGATTATTGCTAATAATGTGTGATAAGCCATTTTATTACTTTTCATCTATGTCCATCTGCAAACTTCTCTCTTATCCAGAAAAGTATCTCAATATCCACAGGGTAGATTGGCAAAGGAGAAATTGTGCAGACGATGGCAATTGTCTAACCTTTTATCTTGTGCCAAGATGAGGTTCACATTTTGGTTTTGAGTCAAATGTCTCAATACCTACTGGAAGGATTGCCAGCAAAATGTAATACAAACATTGGTAACATGCTAAAATGAAAAGGTGAAAATGGTGAATAATATACATGTTTAGAATACATGCTAGCACACTGACCATATAGCCAAGTATAGCCTTACAAAGCAGCTACTGAGGCTGCAAACTTTATTGAAGCTATGAATGTATCCCAATGATCGTATAATGGGTTTACTCTGATTGGCTAACAAAATGGTATTACCATCCATCTCATACAAACTACTTTATTGCAAAATGGACAACATATGGCCGGAGGACAGCTGCAGACCACATGAAACACTGTAACCATGAGCTGGTAAGCAATGCAAAGAAACACAATACAGGCCACACCCTTTCACACATGAAACAAAGCAGAACCAGGCCATTTTTCTAATTACTGCTATCACTTTTCAGCACACGTGTTTGGAGGGCATCTGCTCAGAAAACGCCTCAATTTATTTTCTTTTTTATTTGTTTTTGACTTTTTTTAAGGTCTCAATTTCCATGCATTTTGTATCCCCTCTAACTGCATTTGCATAATTTTCCAATAGACACTTTATTCCCTGCCAGATTTGAGAAGGGAGAAAAAAAATTGTGCACGTGCGTACACACACAGACACACACACACACACACACACACACACACACACACACACACACACAAACAACAACAGCAATTTCAGCTCAGCCTCTGAATCATGGGTACAGCAAATTCCAATGTCAATAACACTGATCCCAATGGCGCATGCATTTCAATATCATTATCTGATGCTGAGCCAAGTGCACAGAATATAATGAAATCTTAAAACATGAATTGCAGAGCATCCCTGGCTAGGCAAATGTGATGCACATTTTCAACAACTACATTATGTATTGCACTGCATGCACTCAATACAGACTTGATTACAATGTTAATTCTCCCTTCCATCTGGTCCTGCATGTCTGTGTTAGTGTTTTTGACCACAAATCGCTATGGTGTGTCAAGGTGGCATAATGATTGTAGCATGAGTGTTACTGATGGCAAGAATATGTTGTAAATGGTCTGGAAATGAGAGGTACAACTGTGTCACGAGCAACCATAGTGGTCACAACCACAGGGAATTCAAATGGGTTCCACCTGGACTCCACTCACAGCTCAATTAGAGGCGGATCGGGGGTGGGGGGGGGAGAGAAAGTGAAAGATCCAGCGGTTCAAACAGATGGCAGGTGTGTGTACATTTAATTATGTATCCATCAGTGTCCACTAAACGTTCAATTCATACATAGAAATGAAAAATTTGAAATAAGTGGTGTACATTAAAGGAAACTGACTGTGAAGAGCAGGGAGGTGAGTCAGAAACAAATGTGGCATTTCAGATTATTCGCTACTGCATTGTTCTTTGCGCAGGAAGGAAGTTGACTTGTTTATTGCAAATAAATAGTTTTCTAAAGTTTTCCAACATTAGCTATCATAAATTACTGGTCGTACCAGACTACGTAAATCTGTCGGAGAAAAAACTCACAATAAAATGAGAAAAGTGTTTTTTTCTAAGGAGTTACCAGCTTTAACAGAAAAAAAAATGAATGCAACATTGTTTCTTTTTAAAACTACATAATCTCTGTATAAGTAGCAAAAGAAAATTCCTGACCAAATCCTGCATTCCCTAATTGACATATCACTCTAGATTAGTGTCATTGAGAAACTTTAACCCTGACATAACATAACATTTTAAATATATTTCAAAAAGCTATCCTAATACAATAAGCTACTTCTGAAAGGAACATAAAAAGGATTCAATGCAGCACAGCAAAACATTCGAAGGGCCCTTTTATCAAGGCTGAACTGTTGGCATTTCAGTAAACATCTTTTGTTCGAACCTGCTCTGCCTGGTATTGTGTGAAATGTCCTGGTCCTAGCAATGTTCCTGAATGTGCAAATATGAAAGTGTGAACAAATAATCGATGCAGCAATATATTGTGGTGTGTTTTGCTGCAAGATGTTATTGATTCACTTACACTGAAATACATTCTTCTGTGATGACTTCTTTGTCCAGCTTTTTAACTCTGTGAAACTAAAGCACTTCGAAATAAAGTGAATAAATACAATATGAATGATTCTGGCTTTCTAAGCAATTATTCTCTTGCATATATTGACTTGCAATACATACTCCTGTAGTCGTGCCATCTTTATTTCAAATATTCTGTATCATGAGGGAATAAGTCTTGTACTGTGAGTTAACCTGTGCTCCTAACCCTTTAAAGTTAATAATATACCAGTGTTTTAAAACCCTTCAAAACATTGCTCATTCAGAGTGGATGTCGGCATTCATCAACTCAATTTCTCCGCTGCTTTGACCTGAATGGGAGTAAATCCCCCTGACTGAAGAAACTGACTCACAATAGTCTTTAAATGTTGCACATTATACAAAAGACTTAAAGATGACGGTAGAAGGATGAGAAATGAAGAGGGAAAACCAGTGCAAACACTCCAACCAAACCAGACTTTTGCCTTTGTCGTTAACAATAGTCTATTTCCTTGTTGAATCAGACGTTGTTATTCACCTGGTGTTTAAGGGTAAATAATGGTCCAAACATAGTTGACACAAGTGTCAAGGGTCATCACGGTGAATTGCTTGGTCGGCTCCTTTTGTGTTGTCTAGCAGCTTTTAGAAAATGCTGGCTGAAATGAGAGCTTGTCTCGTCAAGACCTCAGTGACCTGGCTTTGGAGTGATCGATTACAGAGCAAGAATAAACTTGTGAATGCCTGATGGAACTCTCAAGGGCTGACTTCTAAACTCAAAATCAGGAAGTTCAGAAGTAGAGGAAGAACGTGGATAATACAACTCGCTATTCAGAGAAGTAGAAAATTGCCTTTATCTTGTTGTTATTTACACACTTCACAGTCAACCCACGCTCCCTGTGAAGAGATACAACCTGTACATTGGCAACAGCTGCCAGCCCAGCCAACATCCTATGAACCATTTCTAAATCATTATAGTTCAGGTCTCCCCGAGAAGCCCACCTATAGTTGCCAACTCTTCTTCCTCCTGTCTTCTCGAGTCCAACTTATCAAAGAATGCTCAGAGATAATCATCTATAATTGGGCATTTTGTTTTTCCGAGCCACAGGGAAGAAGTGCCTGCCGAGCAGCGTATGGAAGAAGTGTGCAGAGCTTGCAGGCTGTGGGGTCCCCCAGCATTGACTCAGACTAGTGTAGAATGGAGTTTGATGAAAGTCTGATTGGTCTGGGCAAACATCCTCATGGGGTATGTCTCCGGACAAAGAGACCAATACTCCCTGGTCATGTTGAGGCAAATGCTCTCAGGTCTGACAAATCATGGCTGGTCTCATGGTGCCGGTTCTCACCATGGGTTCTAAAATGTGATGAGATAGCTACGCCCCCTGGAGTTATATCAACCTCAATCTAAATGTCCACTGAATTTCAAGCCTTCTTCTTCTTCTTCTTCTTCTGCTCAGTACGTTATATTCACTGTAAATTAACACGAAAGAAAAATGAGACGTGAGATTTGCAACAGCATTGCATCCACTCTAACTAATGTGGTCCTTGTGTAATAGACTCAGCAGCATGGACGCTCATGCTGAGCTATTTACAAAAAAAAGCCATTTAGGATGTACTGGTTTAATTTCACTGGATGCTGACTAATTCTAATTAAGTCATTAAAGACTTACTTTGAAGTACAAATCTGCAAACGCAAGGGATTTAATGAAGTGAATTGGGGACCACAAAGAGAGAATCGCATTGACACCATGTTGATGCTATCGATGGTTGTTCTATCCGCTTTGTGTGTGAGGCGGGGAGGGGAATTAGTGAGATGTTTTACCTGCCGAATCAGAGCATGAACGGAGACTACCTGCAGTACACAGTGGGAGGAGAGGACACTCTGTGACCTGTGTGTGCCTTTGTGTTTTTATGCACTTCGGGTAGTGGCATGAAAACACACACACAATCCGCTGACCTTGCCCTGTGTCTCTTGGCTGAGCGGTAGAATGTGTTTGGGTTGGACCCAGCAGGCAACCTTTCTAAATCTAAAAGCGGAGGTCTCCCGGGGTGAGGCAGCCACATAACGGTTGGGGATAGTTAGCGAATGTCAAAGTACAGGAACAGACTGTAAACCATGGCTTTTACACTGTTCTGATTGGGCCTTACACACATGCACACACACACACACACACACATCGGCCTGGCTGTTAGAGGAATGGTCTTGAGTCCAAGATTTTGAAAATGCACAATATGGATTCAAATAAAGGGTTTGGATATTTGGACCTAGAAGGCCAGTGGTATGGTATGATTGTACTGGAAAGCATAATAATAGGGTTTGCACCCAGATCCTCTGTAGAAAATGAAATATTGTGTGATTGTTGGGAGCTGTGATCCACTGTGGTAGACAGAGCAAGTGCACACACTTATTCTATGATAAATACTCTCACATAGTTGCTCCCCCCAAATCTCTCACTTCCCCAACCTCCTGCACCTTCTTCTTCTTCTTCCTCCTCTATTGCTCTAAAATGCACTTTAATTGACACAGCACATAACCATCACGACTGGTGACCCAGGTCCAAGTCCTAATTGCACTCTGGTGTAATGTTATTCGTCCACTTATGCCACGGCCACAAACACTGTTCTGCTCTCTTCACAGAGCGGATGAAAGCGAGGAAGTCAGTAATTGCCTTTGACTTTCCAGAGTACAGCAACCAAAATATGTGGAAATTTCACAGACCCACTCAGAGCACAGTCTTTTTAATGAGATTGCCTCCTGTTTATGCCGACGGGATAACTAAAGAGTCTTGGTTGATGGCATTGGCCTTTTCCCAATCAATATTGAGCGTATCAATGCTGGGAGGTCTCTGGGAGCAACCTGTATTTAATTTGGCCCAAAAGATTGGCCCATAAGGTTTTAAAGAAAAACCATCCAGCTAGTTTTTCATAGCAAAGTCATGGCTTTTTAAACCCAATTAACAATCTTTATAGTGTCTTTGCAGATGGATTAGATTAAAGGATACATTTCTCTGCTGTGATCATGTGGCATGGCTGTCAGGATGGCAATGTCATTCTGTCATTGTGCTAACTATTATGGTCAATGCTAAAATGTCTCAACAACTGGAGGATGGGTTACAATAACATTTTCTACAGACATTCCAACTTCCAAGAGGCTGAATCCCAATCAGGTCAAAATTATAATTTCAACAAAGCTTTGGTTTGTGACCAAACACCAGCAAAATGATTGACATCTCTGTCAGCCTCAGCTGTACTTTGTAACTCGTTCTTAAAAGCAAATGCATTTACTCACTTTTGGTCTCTGTTACCGTTTTCATTTCCCTGTTCATGGCAACTGTATGGGGGGCTAAACATTTATAAAATTCACCTGTTTAAATAATACTACGGACATAATTGAGGATGTTGCCACTTTGATCAACCAGCGGGTAATGTCACAGGTAGCATGTTTCAGCAACCAGGCATCATTCAGTCCTTTGCTCCACAACCTCTTTGCCCATTTTGATATTAATCGGGAGACAGGAGCTTTATTTTGGTTCGCAAAAAAGAAAACATGGGGGACGTCATGGAGACTATGTCCATATTTTGTACAGTTCATGGTACAGCCTCACAGCCACTGCAGTGGATGTAGACTCTAAGTCTTGTTTAACACGGAGTGACAACCCTTCATTAAAAAATAGAAATAAAATAAAAACCTGTGCAAAAAAAAATATGATGCCATAATACCCATCTGTGTTCCCATTTCCTATACATTTAGAAAATCTTAGGGCTGTGTACTGACTCAAGCCATGAAGTGTCAAATCATTTTGACACTGATGCCAATCTCACAGTGGCTCTTTTTCATAGCTGATGATCCTCTTTGATCCAAACCATCACACCCTCTCAGAGAGAACTGTATTGACTCTTTCTGGGGAGTCCTGTCATCCATCCTGATCCAATACTTACAGTGGGGTGCCTAAACCTCTACTGTAGGAGACTTTCCAGCCCTCCATCCTTTCTCTTTTCTTTCATCTCATTTCATTTTTGTATCAATCCTACACTGGAATTTCATTCAGCGTGCACAACAGGCCATCAGCAGTGTGTGGGACCACCTTTAAAGCAAACACTGAAACTCTATCCTACTCACTACACATTTGCAATCCACCCCCACCCAAATTCCCCAAAGAAGCTGGCCAAGGGAAAGGAAATTTTTTTTTTTTTTAACTTCTATATCATGAGTGCAGGGGAGTCCATTTCTATGCCAAACTCTTTCTTTTGACTTGGACACGGAGCAAAGAGGGGTCTCTGGGACTCTCCACGAGTCTGGCATGCAATTCCTGGACCAGTTGGTTTCAGCACAGGGGGGAGTCTAAAGTTGGGGGAGGGGAGGTCTGACAGACGTCCAATACACACAGCTGATGCCTCAGGCTGGCAAGTCTAATAACATCATCTGTGCGAGACAGTAAGGGTGGATCTCATATTTATTACCCAATATGTCCATTGGGAGGGGTGGAAATATTGCAACAGCAGCCAACACCACAATGGTCGTGTCATTTCAGAATGGATATAGTTAGGCAACTCTTGGCATACAAACTGAGAAATGAGGAAAATGCCTCACAACTAGCATAATTACGGTTGTCTCTGATTAACAGATGACTTAGGACTCCCAGTACAGGGGCTGCTTTCCCTCTAAAAATCTGTTACCATCTTGAGTTTGAGAGGCTTCATCATATTTGATGGAGACTTGCAAACTGAGATTGAAAAATGAGTACTGTGATGCAGCCAATGGGGGGAGTTAAATTCATGTAAATGGTAGACTTGGCTCACATCAGTTTTAAAAATTCAAATGGTATAGCCTTGTTAGGGACCATATATCAGTGGGTCTACTTTACTTAGGAGGTTTCCCTCTATGCAGTTGTGTGTAATTAACTGCAAACATTCCTATTAAGGGCCATTAAAACATTAAGAGTCAGGAAAACTCAATGCCAAGCAACAGGGCTATATTTTTTAAAATGCATCCATGCTTTATTACTGTCAGCATATTCCCATTAAATTAAGGAGCAAACATATAGAAACAATAGTTTGATCCTACTAACATGTGTTGGCTATGAAATGCTTATTCCACTGTGCCACAGAGCTCCATTTTTGTCCAAAAAACCCCAATGAAAACATATCATTGAATTACACCGCTGCACTAGATGACCTGCATATTCATTACAATATGCATTGAAATTGACATGGGCGTAATTTATTTTGAGTCAGTTCCACATGCACAGCCCATCCTCGCCGCCAATACTCACTGCAGCACCAGGTCCACAGCTGATAGTCCCCAACAAATGCCACATTTCTCCTGTTTGGATACCATTTGCTAATCTAGCACTCCCAGCTGTTTTGGGAAATTGTTTTGCTTTTTAAAAAAATGTAATTATATATCAGGGTTCAACATTAACTATGGCCATATGGCCCAGGCCACAAAAAATTACTCTGTGGCCACCAAATATCCGTTGTTGTTTAACAGGTCTTGGAATAAGACCGGATGATATAGTGAATTAGCTCAGTGGCGCTAACGGGAACGCTGTTGTTGTGACTGTGTTTCTGTGAAAATCATGATGTTGCAGTCCATAATCCATTTAATGAGTTGTGTTCCACAGCCACAGTTCATCTATTTAATTTGCCAGAGGCTGTACATTGGTTAGGAAATACTGGGTGATAGCCAATAAAGGAGTTAGCTTTAGCTTAGCCCTTCTTTTATATCTTCTATCCCCCTGTCTTTGCCACCACATTAAAGGGCTTGGTGGTTCATGGAATCAGTGCTGAAGAATATTAGCCTCTAATCCTGTATATTTGTGAATATCTTTAAAGATTTATATAATCAGTATGAACAAATAGTCTGTATTTTAATCATTTTGAACTTCCCTTTCACTTGGATCCCTTTCACAAGATTTATTGACAATAATATATTATAATGCTGGTCTTATCCTTTAAGAGAGGTGTTTTTTGTTGGCCTTCTGCTGTAACTTGAGACCTTAAACATCATGTAAATTGGAAACCTGGTTGCCTGAATCACTGTAAGGGATTAGGACAAACCTTGTTTGCAGAGGAAGATTTTTGTAGACAAACCAGATTACTTGCCTCACGCACTCAGGTAAAATAGAGTTGTGACAGCGTCATTAAACAGCTGTATAATAAAGCAAAAGATAATTACTTTTAGTCATGCGTCCTTGTATTCAAGTAATTAAATTGAAGGTCTGACTAAACTAAAGTAAAACTACATAATTTGTTAGTAGATACATGGATAAATTAAAAACTGTCACTGTGCTTTTAGTCCAATTGCTCAAAAAGAAGAATCCTCTGAGGCATTACTAATATCAAACAATAACATTTAACCTGTTTCGTAAAATAAAAATGGTACTGGGTCTGATAAAAATTGGATTGCTGACCATGTACATGTAATCATTAAAGGGAAAAAAATGTTCTCAGATTTCCTGTCTCCATGCCTGATTTCCCTTAATAACCTGGATTCCTATGTGTAAACATGTGAGATGAGTTTCCCCACTGGTTCAGCTCTGGCACCTCCTACCACAACATATCCTGATGCCATCTACTCGGCAGCCTGAATTTTTAACAGCCTTATCATTGAGAATCATGCCTTTCATCCTTTTTGACACATCACAGCGACTGAATCTCTGAGGTGATTGATGATGGCAACATCTACTGCTGTGCTCCTGTGTTCTGTTGTCTAAATGTGTAAAGAAAAAGCCCACGAGCGTGAATTGCATTTATTTCTGCTCCAGTCGGTGCAGCCTTATCTGCATATAGGCGGCATCTGCTTTGACCTCATAAACTGCCCAGAGCTGAAACAGACATCAGCCAAAACACATTCCCAGTATGTGTCTATTCCCACAGTACACAAGCACTGTGATTTAGCCGTAATGCCAACTTTACAAGGATTACTCTGAATCATCATTATGAAAAAAAACACCACCAAGGCTAATGTAATTATATGATAGCTCAAAGATAATTTAACAAATAATAAAAAATAATATAATAAAGCAGACATATTTTCAGAGGACAATGTCAAGCGATATGCACAGCTGTCTGTGCCAGAGTTACACTTTTATTGTTTTTTCTATTTTTCAGCACTGCTTTTAAACAACGCATGGGTTTAATTTATGTTTGGTATGGATAACAGCGCACAAGATATTTCCACATCTTCCCCAGCAGATATTCTGTCAAACGCGTGGACCTAGTCGCTAGGATGGAAAGGGCACATGTTAAGTGGAGTGACACGGAGAAATGTCCTCTGTTCAGTCTGACTCTGCAAATCATTATTCAGATTGAAGCACACCTCAGCGATCCAAGCCTGTATCCATGCACTAATGCTTGCCGCAAATGGCCCCAATAACTCAGTACATTTGAGCGATTTCCTCCGTACAAGCTGATGCTGACAGTTTCTTTGACGATCCCTTAAAAATTCAAATGACTTGCTTGAGACGAAGCAGCGTGTGTGTGAGCTAGGGAGTAAAGCGAGCCGAAGACAGTTCATGCACAAATGTGCACTGTCAGCATTTATTCAGATTTAGTGGACTAAAGTGATTATGATTTTATGACAGTTTTTATTAAAATTTGCTTAAAGAAATGCTGCTGGTTCAGGTATTTTCACACGTTGGTTGATGCTGTACGTGATGTATCTTGTTTTTGTAATTTTTTCTTAATATATATATGATGTATATACACTGCATTTAGTCACCATGCTGTAAGTCTTCCAGAACAACACCCCTCCTCCTTACAGCAATTGGCCAATTGTAGCTGTAGCAACCGTAACAAAGCATAGCAGGTCTGTCTAGCTCTGGATTTCTCAACATGTTAGAGCTGTGTACAAGGGACTGAAGTGAGAGTGATGCTTGGAATGTAAGTGTGGAGGGTTGAGGGTGGGTTATTTTTTTCTAGCCCTTCAAAAACCAAAAACACAAAACCCAAAGCATAAGGAACAGATTAACCCTTAGAGACCCGCATAGACCCTCTTGTGTTCTGGAAACTGCTGAGAAACCCCCTTATTGCCAATATACCTTGAAAACCCATACAAAAAATGCCCTAGGTCTCTAGAGTGTGGTTGTAAAGTTTCACAAGGCTGTGATTATCCTAGAGGTCAACAGGTCACTTTAAAGTGAGGTCAAGTTTCATAAAATGCTCTCACTACAATGAAATGGCTAATATGGGGACTAACATTATCACACATGAACACAATTGGGCTCATTTATTCCAAAAGAGTCTCAGCTTGCCGTCAAACCCAATTTATGCAATTCCCAGACTGTTTATGGACCCCAGTACGCAGATAATAACACATTTGTCCACCACAACAAAAACGAGAAAAAGCATTGTTTTGCCTTAAACTGCATGATGTTAGCTTAAAGTATGAAGGTCTGTAAAGGGGGGACTTTGGGATACCCATGGTACCCATTGTAATTTAGACATCCTGAGGTCAAAGGTCAAAATAAGCATGTCAGTATGTCTGTCTCACAATTTGGAGCATTATTTAGCCTCCTTCCTAGAGGGTAATATGCCCTGTTTGTCCCACATAACCTAAAATTATTACCATGCTCAGCTAACTAGTATTCCACTTACGGCAGTAACCAAGCATTACTGCACAAGAGAGCACATTATTAATGAACCACATTTGCTTGAGGAGTTACAGGCTATTATAATTAAAATGTTCCTTATCATACTAATAATACTAGGACCAACTAGCTATAAAACCATAACACGAGGACAATTCTTTTTTTCCTTGCTGCAGGAACCATCAACTGACTCCTACAGAAATATGTCAGCACTGTGCAGCTGTAATCAAGCACATAAGGCACACATGCCTCCCAAAGTCAAAGTATGACTTAATTCACATGGAGCACATGCACATGACACCACATCAACAGCAGGACCTGCACATTAAACGCCAGAGCAACAGTCATTAGTCCGAGGTCTGAAAGTTGGCTCATGTTTCAAGCTAAATTGAGTGTGAGAAGCGTGAATGCACATCTGTGTTCTTATGGAGCTTGTGCATGACAGGAAACAAGTGTTAAGCACAACTCTGTGCAAATGTCTTGACGGATAATGTCGGTGCTGTGAGTCAGACTTGCATATAATATTTCCCAATAAATAAACACAGAAACACCCTGCAGGTCAAGGAAGAAAAAAGGAAAAAACAATGGCTTTTAAATTTTAATAATGTGTCATATTTGAACGATTGAAAATGAAATTATTTAGCGCCTGCAGTCTTTCACAGCGCTCCTTTATTATACTTCTGCAAAGCAATTTATCCGTTATTGCTTTCTAATAGGGCAACATATCCTGGGTCACATCTTCAAACAGCTCAGGAAAATAAATGAAACTGTTGTAGTGTATTAGCAGAGACAAGGCGTCGCAGTTTGTGGGTGTTAAATTGCCTAAATATGCATATAATGTCCCGTTTACCATGTGAAGCTTTGCCCTTCCGCTAAATGAATTATAAATACAACGGACCTCATGCAAGTGTGAAAAATGAAGCACTTAGCACTTAGACGACTTTAGTTTGAGGGTTCAGAGTGCCATATGGCTTCGTATCCACTTTCAGTAGTGTTGTCTGTAAACTGATGGACAAAAGAATAAACTCAAGCTGTCTCTGCTAGATGAAAAAGTGTAAATACTTGTTAGAAAAGTATCTCCAGGCTTTCAATGTCTTACAGTTTGTTCCGCCTAACGACCTCAGAAAAACATTGTCTCATCCCTGCTTTTACACTTTGTGAGAATATATAGCTGATATTATCCTTTATCTTAAAGAAATACAATTGAGGATTCAGCATTCTCCATCACTGTCTCCACATAAGTTCTTATAGGCTTTAATAAATGGTCAAGCTCAAGTTTGACAGCACAATAGATGGGATAGAGTAAGTGGGATATCAGGAATGTCCTTCCATGACCAAACATTATTCTTTGTTAATATGTATGTATTCCAATTCACACTGCTCTGGAGGTCATCTTATCAAGTGAGACACATCCAATATATTTGTCTGACATTCTGAAATCTGGGCAAAAAAAATCCCGGCTTTGGAGCTTCTTGTCACAGACAAGTAATATATCCCATGGGGCCCCTAACCAAGTGGAGAACATTGATCTGTTTTCCTTCAGAAAAAAAAAGCAAGATTGGGATGGAATGCTACTCGTGAGCCATTTTCAAAATATTTCTGCATCGTTGCGCTCAGTTGACTCTTTGTGAGGTCAACCAGTTATTAAGCTCCTTTTATTTATTCTCCCCCAAAAAACATGTTTTTCAAGGTCAAAGGGCAAACTGCTGTCAATCAACTATTTAGAATCAGATGCACCGAACCTCCTCAGATAGCTGTACTCCCTTTTTTTGTCATCTCCAAAGCAGTTACCATACAATTAACACGCTTTGCTGGGTTATTGATCGGTTCCACAGATGCAAACAGCAGGTTGAAATGGAAATGCTAAGTCTGCATGGAGAGAAAAGTGATCCGATGAGCTCGGTCTGCATGGAAACATAGCTCGTTTAATGTGTCTTTAAATCATTACTGAAATGACTGCGTAGCAACAACATACAGTACATCATGGATTTCTAGCTTCGACAAATAAAAATTAGAAGTGGGATTGTAGATTGTTGCACTAAGAGTTCAGCCAGCAAGATTGATTAAATATCAAATATGATGAGGAAAAATGATCCTTTTGAGATGTGGGTTATTCAAATACAGCTTACGTAACTATTCTGTTTTAAAAATAGATCCAAAAAGCTACCGCAAATATGCCCATATGAGGCAAATATAATAACATAATCACATTTTTGGAGATTAAAAACGTCTTTTTGTATGTACCTTGGAATTCCAGGTTGCAGATTTAGAAATAGAACAGATAAACAGACCATTTTATGTTCCTTTTTATACTCAATCACCAGAGACTGAAAGAACAAGCAGTGGAGCCAAAAAGCTTATTATTCAATCTTGCCATTTACCTCCAGAATTCAGGATAATGGTCTCCAGTCCACTAAACATAGCCTACAGTATTTAGAAATTAAAGGACAAATGCCAATTTTCCATCTTTATAGGACATGAAACAAAAGAGCCAGAGAAAATACATCCCTTGGCAACACAAATGGATTACAATGTCCAAGCCATAGACTACTGGAATCCAAACCAATGGACAATGCGGTGGAAAAACATTTACAACCAGGATTAGGGGGGGAATAGATGGAAAGTGGGATGTATGGACAAGAGGAGGAGAAGTGGCTCACAAAAAAAGGGTTTATTTACATCGTCCCCTTGTTCATTAAAGTAAATATAGAGCACACTCTCTTGGGATGTGGAATAACAAAGTCCCTTTTCTTTTTCTCAGAGGACCTCCTCCTGTGAGCACAATGCTGGAAATAACTCCAAGTCCTCAGGTGAGAGCCCTCAGGGACACATCCAGAGGAAGTGTGCTGCGTGCTATCATACCCAGCTCATCTCCAAATACTTTATCGGAGATGCTGACTTTTTCAGGAGGCAGAGAAGATGCCTTACAAAGTATCGCTTTCACATTTTTCACACTGCTATCCCAATGGGAGAGCGCAGCGGGCTCAAGAGAACAAGTAAAATAAATGTATCTGAGCTGGACATAACAACCCTAATATACTCTCTGAAGTCTGCATTGGTTCAAAGTTTAGATAAAGATATAAATAAAGTTTTCTCTGTTCCTTGTGGCCGTTTTATGTCCAAGCTGAAGTACATCTATTTAGTTAAAAGCACAAGAAAAGGCCGGGGCCATTTTTCAAAAATTGATGACGGCCTTGCATAAATTATGCAAACTTTTGTCCTTGTGCCAAACAGTGCATCTACTGAATAATAATTACTGGAGGGACTTGGGGATATGAGTATGCAGAATATGAAACACATGCCAACGTCCCCTGTCATCTGTGGCCAAATCAAGGGAAGGAGACAGGGCTGCAGAACATAATGAAAGACAGAAAATGTGTCAGCGTCGGACAAAACTTTTGATTTCTTTTTCTTTCTTTTTTCTTTACATAGTTGAACTGTTCCTCAGTTCAGCAGCCCATCTTTGTCAACATTTTAAACCACAACTGCTCAAGCTGTCATATTGTTAACATCATTTGCAGGATTTGCACCAGTGAAATCCCCAGCCTGGTATGTAAATTAACAATCCATTACTTTATTGTCATGTTTAGTGGCTTGGATCGCTGTGGGACATTTACAAGGATTCCATGTAATTCTTTTTTTTCCTGGAGATACTGCAGCTTGATAACTCAATGAATGTGGCTGTTAAATGTTCACACTGGGGACGACAGAGTTCAGATGGATTTTATAAGTTGCAATGAATGGACATTTTGGAGATTGCATTTTTTTTCAATAGCTACGAACAGACTGCTTTGAAGAAATAAACACTGAAATGTGTCGGTTTTTATGAACATAAAACCCGAGGACAATTTGTATATTAATGCCTTTATACTTCATCAATTATAGTTATAACACTAATGATATAAGGAGAGATTCTTCAGCCAGATACCGAGGAGACACTAAAGCTGAATCAAACCCCTGGCATGGACAAAGCAGCAGAAGGATAGTTGTTGGTGATTTGATATGCAAATGCAATTACCTTATTTGCTAATCTGGTGTTTGCCCTGTTGGCAACATTAAGGTGTCCGATTCCAGGTAAATCGTATCAGTATCATTACTATAAGTAGAGAGCAGTGGACTGTAGCTTCATGACTGAAACAGCCTCCTTTTGTTTGTTGTTTACACTCGAGTGCCTGATTGTAGAGAAATATGGCCTTAAAAGCAGTCTCTGTCCACATTACTGTATAAACAGCAGTTGAGATTTAGCCCTGTGTTGTGTTTCATTTAATAACAAACACGGAATATCTCTGAACAAGCAGTAGTTGCATTGTATCTGATGCAATACATTTCTTGTGCTCCATATTGTCCATTTAGGGATGGGTGTATTTTGTGTATTTCTAAAATAAGCCATATTATTTATTTCTAGTGCCCCTACCAGTGGTGGCAGATCAACATGTTCTCACCTAAACATAAGAATTTGGTTTAGGCACCCAAACTACTTGGCAAAGTCTAGGAAAAGATCATGGTTTGGATTAGATTAAGTATTTATATCATGTAACTATACCGTTTCCACTGCTGTATTGTTCTTATAATTCTTATCTCATAATTCTTGTGCAGTCTTAGGATCCCTCTTGGTCTTGCATAGTCTCGTGATCTCACGCTGTCTTGTGATCTCAAGAATCTAGCTTTCTCTTAATGTAACATGATACGGACAGACAGGAAGTGTTTAGTGTTACTGTTTTGAGTCTGTTGTTTTTCAACTCAAGTGTTGTTGATGTGAGGCCATTATTTTGGGGGTTTGGAGCTGATGGTCTCCCAAGTCAAAGTTTTTCACTCTATTATATATCACCTGACTTCCTCCTTTGCTCCAGTCATAATAACCACAACCACTAGAGGTCGTCACAACAATTAAGATAAATATGTTTTGCAGTATCCTGCAGTCTCTATTATTCGCTTTCTTGTTGAGAAGTTTGAAACCTCTGTCATGTCTTTATGATACTATCATGACACACTAGAGCTAGCAGCCAGTTAGCTTAAATTAGCATGAAGACATGAGTGCATTTTCCAGAAATGTCAACTTGTAAAACTTTAAAATTGCAAATCTCAGTGGACTACATGATTTAATAAATAAGGAATATCCTGTGGGATTTTAGTTAATACATGTGATGACTGCACTTTGGGTCAGAAATCATTCCCTCATTGAATAACAAATTCATTTACTGTATTAATTAATAAAATGAATATGCATGCTTGAGTAGAGCATTTTGTTAGTTTCCTTTGTTTAATACCGCTGGTGATCTGTTTCATTGTAGAAGTGAGGGGGAGAAATGCTTGATTGATTTATGGAAATTCATTCTGTGCCGATGACATTTGTCAGACTGTTATATCAATAGCAATCCTGACAGCAACAATGAACACTCCAACATCGCTGATAGATCCTACAAATAATAAAGTACACAAGAAAACTGCCAGACATGGGGGATTTAATTATGTAAAAAAAAGAACTTTCACAATGTGCATTTGCATTTGTCACTTCTCTGTAATTTAAGACGGTATTCTTGTCTTAATTTCCCAAAAAAAAGAAAAAAGACGTGATCACGAAGTAAAGAGAGACTGACGTGTTTAAATATACATGCACGCACACGAGCGAACGCACTCATGCACACATCTGCTCGTCAGTGAGCCTGTTGGAAACTGTCACATGCCTGGCAGGTTCTGTAACTTGGCCAGATGGTACAGCACAATTAGGCCCACCGAATCTCTCAATCAATCTCCTGTATGCCGTATGAAGAACTTGGTTTTCAGCTGTCTCTTAAACCAATGTGCTTGTCCGCTTTGTATTCTGGTCCCTAGTTTGCAAATTGTCTTCTCACACACTGCAAACCATTTCTGTTGCCTTGCTGTTCCTGAAAAGTGCTTCTCCTTTCTTGCTTTCACAGTTAGTATTTCCTTTGCTTACCTCGTTTTCAGCAAGCAACAATGCTGAAATTATTCTGTCACTTTCCACACATGCCGTTCTTTTTCTACTGTCTTCCCTTGATCCCTTTCACTTTGCACAACACTTCCTACGACCCCCCTCCCACCCAGTTTTTCTCTCCCCTTTTCTGCCTTCTCTCTTGGCTTGTTTAACCACTGGCCTGAATGCAAGACTATACTTTAGACAATAGGCGAGCGCAAGTGTTTCATTCACACCCAATTACTGTGAAAGGGATTTTTCTGGCCAGAAATTCACCGAGGAGCACAATGAGAGTGTCACAGAGGAACAAGATATCCCTGGCGTTTCGCGTTCTGTCCCATGTTCTGCACACAAAAGAGAGAGAAAAGCGATCCGGCGTATTCGACACCGGCGGGGGCCATTAACCGGAGCTGGTTAAATAAGGATAGCTCTAACTGAGGCGCTAACAGAGACGGGAAACATCTGCTGCTCGCACTGGGCCCTTGTTGGCCCTGAGGATTCTGCCTTTGATCAGCGGCCCTCGCAACCACCTTCCTACAAGAACTCAGATGAAACAGCCTCTCAAACACACACAAAGTGTCCTAGAGAAGCACACTCACACTGAAAGAAGTACAAAAAAACACCAATAAGATTTGCACCAAGATATATGCAGACTGGTGCTACATGTATTTGGAGATTGTAACATAATGTTTAAAACCTTTTCTTTAAAATCGACTAGTGTCATTGGGGAGAGGAAAATAAAAACTTGCACGGTGACTTTCCCTCTCCTGCAAGAAAAAATATGACATATCCTCATTTCCAGCGGAAGCAAGCCAAACACCTCACTCAACAGTGGGCCAGACGCCACCTTTGGACTGCCAATCCCGCTGTTGTATTTCCCCCACCTGTGACGGGAAGATGATTCACTAGGCCTGCCAGACTGCATCTAGGGACTGTGTGTACTGGGGCGTACTCACTGCCAGCACAGACAGGGAGGGGGGACGACACACCACCTTCTGCAATGCACTGTGACCTGCAAATGCAGTTGATAAAATAATGCAGCCTGTGAGCAGATGTATCACACTCTACCTACTCAGGGTGTAACAATTCACCAATTCGAATCAAGGCATCGGGCCAAATGATTATGATATGGCAGACAGGAGCAAAACTGCGCCTTATACACAGGGAGAATGTTAAAATCGGTGTCGCTCTGCATGAACACACCAGCTGCACCAGAAAAGCAATATGAGAATTATAGGTTAAATTGGATTTTTTTTTTTTTTATTCGAAGAGCGAATGTTTATGTAATTTTTAGTGTCTGTATTTTTAGCCGTAGAACCACCTGTGCTGCATTCCTCTATGAATACACAAATAGCATTTTTTTGTTTTGACAATACAAATGGAATGCTAGATATAACCAATTCACAGTTAGGCTATGCTCAAAACTCCCACAACAACATAAACAACAGGGTGTATTTCTGAAAAATATACTTTCCTTTACTTGCATTATCTCCTGTCATACTTTTCTTGAATCTTATTCTTACCTTGACTTTTTTTCTGTTACACATATATATATCTGAAATAACAGTGTGACACCTTGAAATGTGGTAAACAAGAAAAGCTTTTCTGTGGTCCGTAGTAAACAATATAAAGCTGAGCATTTCTTTCAGTAGGCTACTCCATAAATGACTTGGTAGAATTAAGAAATTGTGCAAAAAGAATTATCAAATTATTATATTACAGCAATCTAATTTATGTGTAGAGTTAAATTGCAAAGGATTTTATTGGCACTGAGTGGGATTGTATTAATTCTAATCTGTGCTTAATACATTTCAGCATAAGTCTAACTATATTATCCCATAGATCACATGTCGAATAGGAAACCAATTTATTCAGCCAGAGAACACTACGTCATGTCCTTAAATCATTCAGAATTAATGAAGAAAAAAAAATCTGACTTCCACGTTAAAAGACCGGGAAGAAATGCTGGTGTGTAATTATAAAGGCTGTATGAGTTCACAAGTCTTAATGGAATGACTTGTGCACAAGCCAAATGAAATTTTTTCCCCACTCTTGCTCTTCGCCATTTCCAGGTATTCATTATTCTAACCATGGAGAACATCCTGAGGGTCATGCCATGTTCTAATTCCTAATTAACTGCCCAGAACAGAGATCATGGTCGGCAGTGACCCTGACCGGCGAACAGGACCAGTCGGAGTCTCAGGGTATTACTCTTACTCTTACTTGTAACCGCTCATTCCCAAGAAACCCTCCTCTAACATAGTTCCTGTGCTGTGTGTCATGGAATTGGAAGAACTGGGTCATGGTTTGAAAAAGACAACCTAAAGCCTGCTGGAGGCCACGCATTTTCAACTGGAAACACCTGTGGACTTCAGGGCTTATGGGTAACCACAGCTAAAGATCCCAGCAGGATTCTGTTTATTTTGTGTATGCCACCTATCTGTCAACCATGAATAAAGAGGGGGCAAATACAACAAATGAATAATTCCCGACTTCATGGCTAATCTGGGCTAAAGCCGCATACCTATCAGTGGCATGTTTTTACACTGTCTCTGAGATTAGTCATGTGTACACTCGCAGTGCACATACATATTGGAGCATTACTGGCATTCGCAGGGAATACAAAAGCAGCAGCGGTGACTAAATGTCTATGTTTGCCTAGGAGAGATCAGGCGTGCCCTCTGTGTTACAACACAGGCCACCTGCAGTCTGGGAAATAGGTTTCTGGGGGGAATTAGAGGATTCTGATGAATGAACAAGACAGACATGAGTAACCCGGCCCAATATACTGCTTATCTACAAGCTTATGTTGCACAAAGAAGGCAGATAAGCTAAGACATGCCAGCAGAATGAGGGAATGGAGGAAAAAAAGAGTGGAAATGAGGCAAAGGGGGGGGGGGGGGGGGGGGGGGGGGGGGCGAAGAAAACATACCCAGGTCAAGATCTACAGGAGTGCGGTCAGTTGCGACAGAGCCCGGATGCTTTGAATCGCCGCAGAACAATTAACCATTGACCAGAGGGAGTAGACGAGCTGCATAGCATGGGATCCATGTCATTCATGGTTATTCTATTCCAGAGGCCATGGAAACAAAGCATAAAGTCATTATTAAGGTCTCTACCTGCCCTGGGCAGTGAATGCAACACTAATCAATGAGAAAGAAAGGTATTGTGGTTGGTCTTAAAGGACAGGTGATATTATGTTGGTGTGCGTTAGTCTGTGTGTGTGTGTGTGTGTGTGTGTGTGTGTGTGTGTGTGTGTGTGTGCGCGCATGATTATCCTGTCTATTAGTGATCTCTTTGAGGTAGGTGGTCTGAATGGTAGCAGCAAGCTACACATTGCTGCTGTTCATTTTTGAAGAAAGGTCACAAATATTGTAAAAGTGGTTCAACATCCGTCTTTGTACTTAAAGTTTGGAATTATTAACTATATTAACCTTGGCTTGAGCCTGTAAAATATATTAGCACGATTGTGTGACAGGCTTTTAAAACCACGTTTTGTTTCAGCTAGTTCGTTGCCTCTGCCAAGGATGCAATGTTTCTGCTTCAATTTGTTTGTTTGTCAGCAGGATTGCGAAAAAACTAATTTTATGAAAGTTGGTGGTAGTTGTAGCCATGAGCCAAGGAAGAACCCATTACATTTTGGAGCAAATCCCACTCACAGGGTAGATACACAAATTAATTTTCATTTTTGTTAATATTGTGAGATACGCCTTGGCGGAGGTCTTCGCTCTACAAGTACGCTTCCAGGTCTTAGTGTATCCAGTGCAATAAAGAGTATTGCAACAGTGCCAAAAGTCCAAAATGTTTCAAACACCCCACATACAGGCTTTAAAAATACTTTTATCATCATGACATTAATGTAAATTCTAACATGAAACCATTAGATTATTAACTGGTAAGCTGATCAACAGAAAATCCCTATGCAACAACTTAAAAAATGTTATGTCAGATATCGAGCAAAAAGGGGTCATATTATGCTAATTTTCAGGTTCATACTTGTTTTTTCAGTTTCTACTAGAACATGTTGCCATGCTTTAAAAACAATATTTTTCCCATGCTGGTCTTTCCTTTCCCATTTAAGATAACATTCCTTTTTTTTTTTTTTTTTTTTACATCTACGCTCTTGGCGTCTCTGCAGCATCATTGCAGCCGGGGAATGACCATAACTGCACTGTAGAGGCACTTTCTACCTATGTATAGCAGTGTTTCCCCTATATGCATTCTGCAGCAGTGAGGGCAGGCCCCCGGACCCTCCAACCGTTGCTAGGTTACCAACTCACAGCACCGCTGCTACAAAAAAATCCAGGGGAAACACTATATAGTATAACTGCGACATGACAAAGATCCTGACGGCTCATTTAAAGTCACTTTCTGAGTACAGGCTGTGTGCATTTCTCTGTGGATTGAGCATTTTGATACTTTCAATGTATTTAAGCCTATGTAGCATCTAAGCTTGCTTCATAAAAGACAATATGGGACCTTTTAGACCACCACAACTTTGACATCTGTGCTGAAAGAGTCTGTGACAAAATTACATTTTTCATGTAGCAACAGAGAATTGAAACACTGTTCCCATGTCTGATCAGTGTTTGGCATTGTCTGGAAAATAAAAAGCCACACTGACTCCTGTTTGAGCACTTCACAATAAGCCACAAGTGACAAAATTGAACTTCACTTGTCAAGTGCCATAATTCCATCCCCGGTGCATATTACGCAATCATCCAGAGCGCCAGGAAACAAATCCCATTGACTTGATTCCTATTTAATTATTCCACTTGAAAATCCTTTCTGCTCACTTTTTCTCTGAACCTGAGAAAAAAAGAAATTGCTTTACCCATTAAAAAAATCTCTACCTTTTCGAGAATTGCATTCCTCCCTGCTTGTCAAATTCAATTCACGAGAACCCACCTTCAGCTCTTATTTTATTTAAACCTGAGCAAATGTGGCACACAACACAATGGGGTTTCACTGAGGTAAAATAATTGCCTAAATACAGTGTGACAGGGCAGGTTGATTCATTCTGGAGAAAACATTGCATGTTGAGAAAAAAAAGTGTTGACAGAGTAGCAGGAGACAGTAAAATGGAAGGAGAAAGAATGAAAAGAGGCACAGAAAGGGGCAGTGTACAGTTTCCATCACCAAACAAAACACTACATATTTCTTTGAAAGACAAAGTGTTAAGTTAGGCTACTCCGCACGCTGTCAATAGCCACGTTCATCATAGGGCCAGCCGCAGTCTATATATTGATTAAACCATCCATCACTTAAACTCTACAAGACATTATTTCTAATTAAAAAGTAAGTCATAAATTTTGGGCTTTATTGCCAGGCTGGGGCTGTAAATAAAATTCAAGGGAGGGCGGAAACAGATTGCAGCCCCTGTCCACGGTTTAGAGCCACCGTAAAAAGGACAGACGGGTGTGATGGCACCTTTGGGATCCTCGCACACAGACTGCGGGGCTGACAGCAGGGAGGTGCTCTGCTTCATCCCAGATAAACAGATGCAATTCAATAATTTCTCTGGTTGTGTTTTTATAAGACAGGCGCTCCCCCCTCAGAGGGGCTAAGGAGCAGGCCATGCATATGGAGAGGAAATATGCAAATTGAATTTTCATAAACCACTTGGGAATATGTAAAAAAGGAACAGCGGCCAATGTACTTGAAAATGATGTATAATCATAAGAGGTCATGAAAGTGTATGAAAGCGCTCCATCATATGACTGGGTTTGCTAGTAGGCTGGCAGTGACAACAAGCACCTATTATCTATCTGTGTCTCCATTTTCCTCTGCTAAACAACAGTTTTGCTGCCAAATATGCAGTCGCAGGGCATTATTTAATGATCCCTGTTGATAAAGAGGCCATTAGTACACCTACAGTAGAGCCAAAGCTGTGACGTTGGAGAGGCAAACACAGAGCACACTCTCAGTCACTGCAAGCAGAGGACACTTCACGTTTGACAACTTCTGATTACCTCAGCGTGTACGCTGGTTGTCAGGCGGTGAACTCCCCTGACAGCCGGTTGCAGAGTGGCAGAGTGTTGGTTATTTTTTGACGGGCACAGAGGGACGTCTGATTTCACAGGTACTAGCCAAAGGGAGGGAAGAAATGGAGGGAATTGGGGGAAGAAAATGAAGAAAAGGCATGTCATGGGCTCCACAGCCTCTCCTGCCAACAAAGAAAAGTGTGTGCAATCATTATTCATCTGTCTCTGTTTCCTCTCCTGGGCTGATTTTTTTTCTTCATACCTGCCAGAAACTGGAGTAGCGCTGACCACACAAGCGCCTTATGATGGCTGGGGAATCATATTTGGTTAACTGATAGCCAGACAGGCTCCACACCAAAGAGATATAAGTGGCCTTGGTCGTGGTGAGAGACAGAAAGTGAGAATCACTGTCCGGAGGGAAGCGAGAACTAATGAGTGAGCTAAAAAGGACAAGATGGAGTGATCCTCTATAAAAAGACCAGCAGTAATCTCTTCCTCTCTTCCCGCTTCTCTACCCTTAATGTCCTAAGAGATCTTGGCTCCTCCGTAAAGCCTGCTGCCTCCGCACATCAAACAGAGCTGATTAGAGCTGCACACCTTGCTGGAGCTGAAGCTTTGGACAGGGTGCAGCCGAAGTTCAAGAGAGACTCAGTGTTACAAAAACCAAAGAGGAAAAACTCTTCAAGTTAGTGGCCATCTCTCTGGACTAGATACATTTGAACAGCTTCCACTAAATCAGCATGTGACTGCAAATACTGACTTCAGTATCCACTTACCATATCTCTAACCCAATGCCTGGGGGCTCAAATAACAACGGTGTCTTTCAAATAAGGGCCATTGCTGCTTGGGATTCTTCTGTCATGTCAGATGATATCAGCGTAGCCCCAGAGGTGCAAGCAGTGCTTGAATCTAATCGTCATCAACAGATCGTTCTGTTCGTTTACATTAGCATAAATGGTCACGGTGAGGAGCGGATGGCGATGGAAAGACACAGCGGGGAGAGAAGGAGAGCAAGGCTTGGCAGGAGATGACGGAGAGAGACCACTGGGCTGCTGTGTGAGCTCGCTGTCAAGGGTGTTGTTTTATTAAGACACCAAAACTGTCAGGGCAGGTATCAGGAGAGCAGCCGGGCACATGACAAGACACTTGAGCTAACATCCCAGTAACCCCTTCTCGTACCAAAATAGCTCTGTCCAAATTTACCGCTCTCTCTGTCACATTTGGGGGGCACACCATTGTTGGAGGGACTCACCTCTACCAATCAACATGTGAATCGTTCACCTGCATAGCCCTCTGGGACTGAAGAGGTGGGCTGTGACAGGCAATAACAATGTGAGTTTGTGTGTGTGAGAGATAGATTTGCAGTGAGAAAAACTACAAGGTATTACAAAAGAGTATTTTTCCAGAGATCATTCCAGTAGACCAACGCCAGAAGAATAACATTTTAGTTGAGAAGACTCGCCACTCTCATAGCTGTCATAGCTAAAATTCACTAATAAATGCGTGACTAGTTTGTTTAAGTGTAAAAATTACAATTTACCGCAGTATTATTTTGCTGGCCATAGTGACTTCTTGTTTGGGGTCTGTGTGAGTTTCCAGCAGAGTAACCACCCTTAGAACCAAAAGACTGATTGTATTAAAGTCTATGAGAAAAATAAACCTACTTCCCATTTGTTTTTTTGACCTCAAGAAACATTTTCCTCAGCCATGAAGCATGACCATGAACAGTGTTTTTCAGTTGATATACACAGTGAAAAGTTACATTTTTTCCAGTAAGTACATTTTGTTTTAAGCCTAGCATTTTGCTAGTCATAATTAGCATTCCACATGACATAAACATGTTTAACTTTCCTAGCTCCACCCTCTTGTCCGAATATGGACACTTCTGACTCAGTCAAGGCTTCAAAGCTGGCGTCCACAAACTAATGAGTGAAATCACAATGCTCATGTCCTTTTCATTTAAAGAGTCTATGACTGATCTTCTCCTTTGACTCAGGGCAATAACCAATTTGAAACTGATTCAATTCCGAAAATGGTGACCTCTGACCTCGTTTAATTGTTTGACTGTGTGAAAACCCTCCCAGCATGATATGATTATGCAGGATTAAAAATGCATGGATGCATGCAGAAAGCAGAGCTAAAAAGATTCATGCTTTTAACATGATAATCCAGTTCAAGAGAGCAATAAAGGGACCACGAAGACATTAATATTGTATTGGAAAAGGTGGAGAGGGTGAACATTCTCCGCGTCAGAGCAATCAACCCCATTAAGCAGACGCACATGCCATTTAATGTACGCATACATATGCCAGCTGACATATGCTGATCAAGCACAACTAACACTCACACACAGATAAATATGCCTCCAATAAAGGGATTCAGTGAAGTAACAGCTGCCTCAAGTTCAGAACCACAAGAGCTCAAACAAAAGGAAATTAATGTCTTATTCTGGTTAATCTACCTTTGATTTATTCTAGAAATTTGACTCCTAAACCATTCAAACACATAAATGAATACTTGTAAATTAGTTTGAGGTAAAAAAAAAAATTCAACCAAACTCTCATAAATTAGCAAATTTGGCACACAGACACGGTATATTTTTTGCATCTTCATCCTTCAGCCACAGTTTATGAATGATGATGAGATGACTAAGAGATGTTTTCACGCAGCTGCTGGAGTGTTCTCACATGAACTCTCCTCCTGTTGAGATTAAATGACCACAAACATGTCTGAGCAAATACAATTCCAGCAGTTGTCAAGACAACAGTGATCTGCACGGAGGGTCAACAAATTTGTCATTATCAGCCGTGCTCTACATCAAGCAATGTGTGACTTTCAAGTAATTTGGTCATTTAGAGGGTTTCGATGCTCTGTCCGGTATCCTTGAGCCAGGCTGCTTTGGTGCTGACTGTGGTTGCCCGAGTAACAGGACACAACAACAAAGACGTGCAAAGTCAACTACCTCTGGACAGGATTCAAATGCAAGAAAACTGCTGACATCGGCCAAAAGGATTTCACTGCCTTCCCATTCAAATGACCTGTTTTGCATCATTTGGAGAAGTCCGGGCAGGATCACACTGTGAAAACAAACGGCAGGGCTTTAAGATAACAGAACCAAAACTTGGCGGCAACTAATGTCATCACAGGCCATTATGGTCAAACTAACTTGAATGGCTGATGCTATGGGCAACCATGTTGGGTATGCAAAGCATTGTAGGAGTGGTAGAGGTTCGTACTCTCTCACAAGGCTGAAAAGAAGATTTGTAGTTCAGCAGGTTTCTGGATATTCAAAAAAACACTTTGCCTAAATAATATCCTCCACATCTTAATTTTCAGAAATATGTTAGTGTCTAAATTACTTTGTGAACCTGGATGATTATTACAAAAGATTTGGCTTGTAAATCCAAGATATTTGCTTTCCTCCCCAAAAAAAGATCGCCCTGAAGCAGATTAGAGTTAATCCAAAGTGACCGCAAATTAGGCAAAAGAAGGTGCATCAAATGAAGGTTGTAATTCCACGCCAGGGTGCATTAGGATATTTATCATCAAAGCGATCCCCAGCTTTTAATTCATTTGACATCTTTCAGCACTAATACAGTATCTGATTCCTGAGGAGCACCAGTAACACACTCACACAGCGTGACATCTGGAGGAAAGCAGCAGGTTGCAGGACAAGTCACTGAAAAGTGTTCCTACACAGAATAGAGACAAAGGCCATTATGTCTGTACCAGATTTACACTTCATATCTAAAAAGCATGAGGTGCCACGCGCTACTATCACCTGCTGTTCTCAATGTTATTCAAATGACAGCACAATTCTATTTTCACCTTGCAACTAATGTGACTATTACTCCTATGTCAGCAACATTTATTGTCCTTCCTTTTGGGTCGGATATGCTCACGAGCTGGGAAATTAATTCTAAAAATGGGATTATCCTGGAATGTGTGCTGATGCTGGGATTGTGCTCAAATATAGTTCCCAATTATTCTCCACTGAAATCTCCCGTCACATCATATGGAGAATATGAGCCCCTGAGGCCTCATCAAGAAGGTGATATGACACATTCTCCCAGAGTGCAGGTTTTAATGCCTTGATCTGGTTGAAAACAGTGTCATAAAATAACATCAACCGGGGCTCAAAATAAAATGTAAACATTGTGCACACAAGAAAAACTGCACTGCCGCAAGGAAGTTGTTAGGAAAAGACGAAAGGAGGGCTGGCTGTATTGAGTTAGATGAAGAGGAAGCTGGTTCGATGGATGTAGCAGGGTATGTTTGTGTGTGTAGGTGTGTGTGTGTGAGTGAGAGAGAGGAGGGGGCGTCGGCAGGCAAACCTATCATCCACAGAGCCCACCAGTAAACTCTGGAGGGCAAACAATCTCCCTAATTGAATTCAATCCAGGCTCACCACAGGAGGCACCGAGGCTAGTGGCTCCATTCAGAATGAAGAGGGTGTGTGTGTGTGTGTGTGTGTGTGTGTGTCTGTGTGCGTGTGTGTGTGTATCGACGGAATGAGGAGGGGAGGGCTTTGGCTGGCATGACAAGTGAGCAAGGAAAGGGAAAGAAGATAAGTATAAGAAGCAAGGAGTAAACACATGGTTGCAAAAGACAACAATGACAAAAAGACAGGGAGAGGAGAAAAAGCTTTGTGCATGGAGGTTTGGGTGGTTATAGGGTGGAGTGGGGGGAGGCGTGTATGGAGCAAGAGACTCAAGGGGTAGAGAAATGGAAGCCAGCTGCGCTTTTGCATGATTACACTGAAAACATCATTTGCATCAGGGAATGAAATCCAAACACGCTCGGTAGATACGTATGGTTACCGACCAAAAAAGCCCTCCCTGTCGCTGGCGGCAGAAATTAAAGGCTTACCAGTGATGTCCCACAGATTTGCATATGAGGATGAGTACCAATCATGAATCATTTTCATAAACATCCTATTGCACACAAAGAACAAGCCCAATTGGCCCACATGAATGCTCTTTATTACTGCACTGTGTTGAGAGGTGGAGGGGAGCTGCATGTATGCTTAATCTAGGATCTGATGCGTATTCATGACATGTAATGAGACATTTTCACCTTGGTCCAATGCTGCCTGAAATACTGATAAAATTGTACAATACCTTGGTGTGAGATGGAGTTTGATTCCTCAATGTTCTCCTCACAAATCCTGCATATCACATTCCAGATAGTAAAACCATTTTCTGTCCTGTAAAGAAACAGAGAGAGGAAGCAAGTTAGATTTACTATACACTGGAAGATTTGAAAAGACTTTTATAAGACTGAAACACTCACATCTAAAGACAATGTGGGTTTTGAGTCATTAGCCGTATTTCCGTTAAAGTCAAAACAAATTTTGAAGTAAAATTCTGAAATGTCGCATTAAAGAAAATTCCAATTGGGGACGTTTCCATCAGCTGATTTACAGCGAATAAACAAAGCTGCATAAACATACTTTGGTCACAAGATGGCAGTGTAATGTATTGCTGTAGGCTACTCCGCCAGTAAACAGTAGAAGAAGTAGAGATTGTGCAAGAGAGAAAAACGAAAGAGGTTGCTAATTGGACAAATTTGGCTACCCACGAGAGAAAATGAAGAAAAGTCTTCAGGAGTTCGTCAGAACTTATTCAGAAAAATTGTTTCCATCTCCTCTTTATTGAACAAACTATTTTTAGAAAAAGACATAAAACACCTCAAGCGAGCGAAAAACTTTTTATGCATTTTCAGAGTTTTATCGAATTTTGCTGTTTCCATCAAGCTTTTCTCATAGCATAGAAATTTGTTGAATGAAACACAACTACTGAGTCTACTAAAAAGAATTTGGATCTTGCAGAGTCACTACAGATTGCTTTTGAGGATTCTTACTCAGCCTACTCCTGGTGCAGAATATCACACCAATCTCCCTTTAAGAAATAAGACACAAAGATGTTAGTGCTGGTTGGTGGTCCATGGCGGATTAAACACAAATTCATTACACTGTCTTATTCACTCCACTCCAACATAAAGACAGGAAAGACTTAGGCCTGGACTAAGTTTTATGACTATCTTATGCCAACAGTCACAGGAGCATGAACCAACTCTTATGATTTTATCCCAACATTGAGCATCTGTGAAAGGGAAATCGCTTGAATGGTCATTTTGTTCTTAGGCCGGCAGGAGCCAGAGCAGCATAGTCTTGTGTCAATAAAACATGGAAATACTTGAGATGACAGGAGAAATAATTAAACAGTCCGGCAGGATGAACTTTTACTGTCTGCCAACACAACTTTAAATCATCTTTAACAGGCCAGTGCACATCCAGGACAAAGATTTACTTTGATAAACTAGAAAAAAACTTTTCAGTGCCAGGAGTTTGTCAGAGTTGCATCACACACTCAAAAGCTGTATTTTAGTCTCTTCTGGGTCGACCATCATTAAGTGGCATCTTCATAAATTTTTCAGCTGTTGTCTGGTTCCCACAGTGGTGATAGAGCCCGATTGCCACTGTATGAAGTGCTATTCAGGTCACATCAGCTTTTAATGGCTGATTTATTAGGGCCCAACAGGGGCTTGGTGATGGGCTGCAGGACAAAGAGCCTGTTTTAAACTGCATTAACACTCTGCAGTAAATATCCCATACAACATTAGCATTTTGATGACTGCCTACCCCAGTCACCTATTGCGCCGCCTCATTGTCCCTCGCACACATTTTGCTCTCCTGCTCTGCCTCTTAGCCTTTGTATCAATCCATCTTTAGCATGTGCCACTTTCTCTTTTTCAGCCTTCTTGTCAGTCTACTCATTCCATTTCTCGCTCATCATATTCAATGTAAACCTTTGCAGCTCTGATAACAGTGTGCACAGGTTAAGTGGTTAACTTTAATTAGAGCAGGATTAATGAGCTATATGAACGGTTTCACAGAGGTAGATTCGAAATGCAATAAAAGCTAAAAAAGCACGATTTTTTTCTTCACCTTGAGTGCTAAAAAAACATGTCACCTTTCTCTCTTTCATTATTGTGATGCAAAGTCTCTTTACGCGTTTTATAATTAAATCTCACCTGCAATCATGCAAGTGATAATCGTAATTGAGGTTCCATATAGTAGGTTGGGGTCATGAATAATAAGCCAAAATGATAAAGAACTAATCAGTAGTGCTTTTGTTTGATATGCAGATTAAATAGATATTGGATTAGACATCATTTTTTTTAAAAATTGGGGTTGTCTGTTTTATGCTTATACTGTATAAAAGAAGTGGACTTAGCCACTGGATTTGGTTTGTGAACTACAGTTTTCACCTGAAGGAAGCCAAGTTGTGAGCCAATGCCAACACTGGCTAGCTAGCTTGGTTAGAAATAGTTATTCTTTATTAAAAATAAACAGTTGAGAGTGTCTTTTTGGACAACGAAATGCTGAACAACACAGTTTTAGACAACTAAAATGTAACAATTACCTCTGAACTGACTTACTTGTCAATCACAAAGTAGCCATGTCCCAAAGGAAACTTTGCTGCTTTCCTGTTTATTTTACTTTAAATTGGTTCATTATTTACAAAAATGAACATGATGCTGTTTTGAAGACTGAAGACTTGAAACCAGCGATTGGGACAATAAATTCATTAGAAAAATATTTATTGAGGAAATAAATCAAGTGAGAAGTAGGGTCATTTCCTCATTGACTTTCATACTTTACAGCCACACTTTTTTACAGCCAGTGGAGTCGGCCCCTGCTGGCCATTAGAAAGAATGCAGGTTTAAGACACTTACGTATTGGCTTCACTTTCCAGACACAGATGTTGCAGCTTGGTTTCATGTCAACATATCTTTTTATCAACACTTTATCTTTGTCTAAAAAATAATAAATTAAATAAAACATTCTGTTTGGAGCTGTCATCAGGTATTAGCATATATGCTATATAAGTGAAATGGTCCATTTCCATATTGTGGAGAGATGCTACAAAAGACAATAAAGAATCTAACTTATATTACCAAACTTCCAAATATCATCTGGGCATAATGGCTGACTGATCTTGGCTTCCGAACAAGTCCTGGGGCCATGCTACATCAAATCTGCTGTTCATTATGTTTGATCAAATTTGGGACTTTGGTTGAGAAAGCAGATGCCATGGCATAGGTCGATTCAGATGCAACACTGAAGCGAGTTTGGTCAACAGAGCATCTGCCAGTCATTTAGCGGACTGGAAGTGTTTAGAAAAGAACACAATCACACCATATTGTAACAACCCTAACCACAAATTGTTGCGCAAAATGAGAAACAGAGTTCACAGACAATTGAAAATATTGATATTGTCCACAGTTCAATGGTCAGTGGTTAGCTGCCATCATCACACTGCAACCTTTTTTAACTATCAAGAGCTATTTTACAGTATTTATAGCAGTTCTGTATTTTATGCATTTACCTCTTATAAAACCCCTAGTCACCGCTCCTCTCCCTGATATTCCTCACTGAGCAGAGACACTGTCATACCTATTCAAACCTGCTCTCTTATAATCATCTGTGTTTAAATTCTGGCAGTAGATGAGAACTGAAGCTTCCAAAATATCTTCAAAGGGTTCAAAGGGTTTTGGACCGAGAAATGTACACCAGGCAGTTCCAGGCACTCAAGGCAATCTTGTACTATTACTCCTAGGATGTTCATTCCAAAGATATGTGATTCTATTGAAGTATCAGGCATGGATGACCTAATGTCATTCCATGTGAGATAGTTGCTTATTAATGCAATGTTGCTCATTAATGAAAGCAGAACTATAGTTATTCAAGAATGTGTTGACTTTACACTACAAGACCAGAAAAACCACATTAGGGCTGAATGATTTGGCAAAAATGTATTTTTTTTCTGAGCAATATCGCAATTGTAATTAAAATTGTGATTTATTTCTCTAAATTTGGAAGACAAGTTGTGCCAAGCATAATCACAAATGTACCTTGTTTGACCATGAATCCAGCCACTTGAAGAAATTTCAAATTAAAAGTGAATTTGCCTTGTTTTTTAATTGATTAAATTTTTTAATATATTAAAGAATTTCCGCTACCTATGGTAATAATGGCAAACTGTCGGACCATTTTTATAAATATTGGACGGACAGCACCTACGTTTTTATGAAGAAATTAATTTATTTCCAAAAAACATATATACTACAAAATGTTTTATCTTAAAAGTTCCTTGTTAAGACCATTTAAAATAAAATAAAAATAATTTCTTAAAAACTGCACCAACAAAAAAGTATTTCCATGTTAAAGGATGCTTACTCTGACTACTCTGGAACAAATCTGACATTGGGATTTTGGTTTCACATCATGTTATTTATTTTTCACTGGCTGCTAAGGATATGCAGCCTGTCAGTATTACACAGAGCATAAAGTGATGTGCAAGAGTTTTGTTGGACTGCCAAGTGAGCCAGCCAGGATCACTCGATAACTGAAAGTGAATGATCCCTCATTGCAGAAAAGCACAGACCCAAGAAACAAACACAAAAACAACTGTCCTGAGAAGGGTGCTTGTAGCCCTCTTCTTCGTCACATGTCACGTCACAGTGCTGTTCTGTTTTTCAGTTCCCATGGTGAAATGATTATTTCTTAAATTACAAAGTGATGAAATACAGGCTGACTATCCTGCTTTCACTGCCATGAACTTAGGCCAGAATTTAATTTCACACCCTAAAAGTGACTCATTGTGATACAGTGTGCTGGATATCACTGTTGAGTGTGGTTACAAGTGCAATGGACCATATTTCTGACCACGCCTGACAGTAAGTTGGGTGGAACAATGCTTTCCTGCTATGAAAGATGTAGAGTTTCATCATCCATTATAATGTTCATTCCAACAAAGATAAAGAAAAGACGAAACAGGGAAGCTATCGTGGATTCATCTTCTATGTGTCGGCACTTTCCACAATGTTGTGTAACTAACATTCCTTTCAAACATATAAATAAAATAATAATCTCTGTTGATGAGAGACCGAATTCAAAGATTTCTGAGCTGGCTATTGTTGACTTAGTTTTGTTCAAGCATATATAATATATAAATAACTATACAAAACACTTGAATGTAGAACAATGCTTTTAATCTGAAAAAGCAATTACACACTCGAACAAAAGCTAGCAAATAATCAGGTGTTTTTTCCCCAACTACTTAAAGGTAAAACAGAGAAGTGAAAACAAAAAGGAGCACATGCCTCAGGGTGACAGAGCACTACTAAAGAACAAGAGTTTGTTATTCATTCAAATTAAATACCCGATGTAGCTGCTTTTCATATTAAAAGCATGCCCACATGACTGGAGGAAAGCAGTACTAAACACAACGACATGGCTAAATATGATGCATATGAGAACATCATCAATTGGTCAGGGTGTTTTTATGCCTCCATGCCAGCAATCATTGTTGGAGGCATGATGTTTTTTAAGTTGTCTTTCTTTTGAATGTGATCTTGGCACAGACGTGAGGTTGAACTAATTAGGCAAGGGTCAAAGGTCAAGGTCACTATGACTTTGTATCCATACCATTGCTCTGAAGGCAGTATCTCAGAAACATCTGTGAAGAATTGCTTCAAATTTGGCACCTCAAACCTCAACTTGGACTGTTTTGATCTCAGCAGACAAGAGTCAAGGTGACTGTGAACTCACAATATATATGTTTTAATGACTCAAGAATCCATACACTAATTATGACAACACTTAACACCATATTTTAAAGGATAAAGTTATGTAGTGATAAAATTTGGCAACCAAAAATCTGAAGGTTAACTTAATTTTGACATCAGAATGTCGAACAAAAACACTTCTTGTCATTATTCAACGTTTTTGTTGTCGCAAGATTTCAAATGTGGATGTGAACGCAACATTGAAACCGTGATTGTATATGGCTAAGTATGAATCTACATGAATATGAACTGAACCAAGACTGTTTTTGTTTTATTTGCTGTACTTGCAGTCTGAACTGCCTAACCTCACTCTCTGGCTTCATGCTGTTTCAAGGTAATCATGATGAAAAGTATAGGGGCAAAGTGACCAAGTGAACAGAAACAGGACAGGACTAACAATATCCTTTCTGCCTCGAGGGGGAAAAGTTGCATATTGTAGTTGTAGGGCATTCTTGAAATACATTAGCAGCTCCACCACCAGCGTATCATTGTGTGTCAAAAGAACCTGCTATCAGGAGACAAAAGAACATATGAGAAAGCAGTGGATGCATGCAGCCGCTGTATGACTGATCCAAGTCGACAGCCTGTGGTGTGTCTCTATAAAAGCATTTACTGAGGCACAGCACCGTGGCCTGCCGAAAGCTCATCAAAGAGTGGCTTATTTTATCAGCCAAGTGGAAAATGTGCTGAGAAGGAGAGTGAGAGGCAATAGTGAGGAAGTCAGCGAGAGTAACTAAGCTATTGTGCCCATCGCTGACCCAAACACCAGTGTTACAGTAGTCACGGCGGCTCACAACAAAAGCTCTAATCGGTGGAGCAGGGCTCTAAATTAAATGACCCTGTGGTTGTGACACTGTAACTGACAAGCCGGCCTGTGCATGCCGAGGCCAAAGGCAAAGGAGATATGGCTAATGAACAGAGAAATGTATTGAAAGTGTTACAAGTAGAGTCAGCCTCGAGTAACCTACATACTCCTATGTGAAGTACTGTGAGTGCTTATTCCACTATGCTACTTCGTAGATTATACAGGCTTTCAAATGAGCTCTCAGACAGAAATAACCAAGTTTCATAAAGATTGTGTTTGCACCCTCAGGTTAACTGCACTTCTAGTGTAACATACCATGACTTCCACCAAATGTAACTCTTACACCTTGCACATTGTGAGAAGTAGTGTATTTTAAAATCCACTATGAAAATGTAAAGGCAAAGGAGAACAACTCATCACTGCATCAAAGTGTGAAATACAAACAAGCCCTCTGTTCATAAAATGTAAATTAAACACAAAGTACAATGCACTGCTATTTTCAGTTCAGTAATCATAGCCTGCTCATTCAGAAGGGAAGGGAAGCTTACCAACCTGAGTCAATGGGCAGCATCTATAATGCATGGGCAGCATCCCTACCCCCAAGGGTCACATTAAATTCCGGGGAAGCTGATAACAATTGACTGAGGTTGCTGGCAACTGCAGGAAGATAATGTATACTTACATGTCCTGCGTTCTCAGTCTTTAGTCCCACTCTAATTCTCTGCCTCTTCATTTTCTCAGGAACCCACTCCTGTCGTGTTGTGGATTCTTTCTCTCGTATGTCTTTTCACTACATCTCCTCTATCATTATCTCTATGTTTTCCCAGAGTCCCCATTTCTTTCACACACTCCGTGTTGGCATACCAATGAGAAGAGGTGATGAGGGATGTACAACACCGAACACTACGGTCCCTACCCTGAAGACTTCCTTATACAAGAGCCCTAATTGGCCTTAATTGGAAAGGGATGTAGTTTGTACTGAAGGCATGTCTGTGTTCTTGTTTGTGTCCATGGAAACATAGAAAAGATAGAGGTTATGAACACACACAACATCCAGAATAATGCATTGTGGTACACAGCACCTCCGGTTTTTACATTTTACTTGTTGGTGTATGCATGCTCATGCGTTTGAATATTTATGTAAATATCATATTTTTGTAGTCCCCGGGCCAAAGATTGCTTCTTAAGCCAAAACAAGATTTCTCTTATCACATGATCTCACCTGGAAATCCCAGCTCCGAGCTGATTCTTAAAAGGTTTTATGTCCGCGGTGCCGTATACTAAATGCATGAAATGTATCGTCAAAAACAAGCTGTCAAAATGCCATACATTCAAATGGAAATGTTCCTCGCTGCTGGGGTCAGCTAGCTGTTTACCTTAGCACGGGAATATCATTATGATAATCACGCTTGTCTTTATTTGAAATACATACATATTCCTACCACGATGACCAACCTTGCAGCAGAACATAAAAGTCAATAGAGGGGAAAATTGTATGGGTGACACTAGTGGGACTTGACACCATAGGTCCTTCACGAGGGTGCACGTTGTGTGCATTTACAATGAGCCATTTAGCATTTTTCTGTGATGGTAACGCACATTTGTTCTGTGCAGGGTTACTGGCCAAGGCCACGGTGACACACTCTGAGAGATGGACAGGATCTACTTGAGATGAGTGCTGCAAGACATCAAAAAAGAGGATTACCTTCAATGAGTCATGAGTTATAGAGTCATCTCAAAATGTGTCATGCCAGTAAAAATAATGTCGTCTTGGAACTGATTTCAACCAGGGCAACAACTCATTTATTTTCATTCTTCTTTAATCCATAAAATGTTTTTCGACAAATAGGGCAAGTTCACTGTCAAAAAGGGACAAAAGCTAATTATTGTGCTTATTGTGGCCTAAACAGTAAAAGTAAAAGTATTTCATAATGATAACAAAGCAAAGCAATACAGTTTCACAGAGAAGCTGCAATGTACCTTATTCATACTTTTTTTTCTTTGATGATGGTAATAAAATCCCTAAATCATTTTAAATATAATTATCAATTAATGTACCAATTATTTTTTTCAAAAAAAGTGTTGATCATTTGGTCTATAAAATGTAATAAATGATGAAAAATGTACAGAATATTTTCTCTTAATGTCACATAATGTCCGGCCAGTGGTTCAAAGTAAATCCATCATTGCAGTTAATTTCCCCGGTTAGAATTCTTTCAGTGTTCATTGTTCAAGAGGTTTGTACTGGGAGCTGAATATTCTGCAGGTCTGCTCCACTCCAAAACAGACGAACCCAGGGATTAAAACTGAAAGAAAAAAAAACACTAAATAAAGCAGTTTCACTTTAAAAACCGCATTATCTATCACTGTTGCTTAAAGGGGATATGGCATGCATACACTGAGCATGTCCCTCTCATTAAAATGAAGGGGGGAAATGGGGTAATGTATGTAAACAACTCAACAAAATATACAACATATGTCAAGCCATTTTTAGATGCTTTAATGCAGAAGTTACATGTTGTACTTTTAATCAACTCAGACAAGATCATTTTTGTGATCATTACTGTGGTCATACATTTTTCACTAATAAATTAATTAAGTAATTGTTTAAGCTCTTAAATGATGAAAAAAAATGTACCTGATCATTTCAGCACTAATGTAAAAGCACACATATTTGCTACAGGAAAGCAGAGGACACTTTGTTCCACAACGGTTCTCCTCTTAACTCAAAAACAGAAAACCTGCAACTGATTGAAGCAGTGGATCGAGTTACAGGTAGTTTACTTCTGAATCCGTCTCCATGTGCGAGCGTGTGCGCCCCAACAAACCTTCTGCGCCCTTGCCCTCCCCACTCTGACAAATATGGAACTTGACCCTCTCTGAATTCTGAAGCCGGCCTGCACACTGAATTATAACCTTGGCATAGGCGAGGGGAGAGAGGTGTGTTTCCAATAAAGTCAAGTCTTTGAGTGTGTGTGAAAGAGCATGTATGCATGCTCTGTGTTTATGTGAAATTCAATTGTGTATGTCTCTGTGTATACACGTCTGTGTCTCAACACAGGCGGCGTAACCACATGTGTTTATTTGTTCACATACGACTGCTTTTAGGTGTGTGTATGTGTGTTTGTATGGGAGTGCAAGGGTTCAATAACCATGTGTGCAGCAGGGGGGCTCTGGAGTGTCTCAGCACCCAAGGCGCCAAGGACATGGCTTGACAGGTGTGTTTGGAGGACCTAGTGGTCTGCAGAGCGGCGGCAGGCAGCAGCACAATGTGCCCATTCAGGCCTGGAAGGAGACAACCGAGATATCGCAGGACCCCTGTGAGGAGGGGGCGGTCAGCTGGGGGCACGTCAACCTTTCACTGTGACTACAAAGAAAGACATAACTATAACTGCATCAACACAGTAATGGGCTGTGTGACCCCAAGCTGGGGAGCTGTCTGCTGCCATGCGACAGATTTAGGTTGTCTACCATTTTTAGACAGATTCTGCTGAAATAAGTTTGACTACTACGACTACAGCCAAAAGTAAAAACGGGCTTATCAGAATAAATTATCATGAAGTTATACTACAACCTACAATATAGCAGTCTGTTTTTTGTTTTTTTTTATTATAAATGAGTTAAATATGACAAGCCACTGAAAGAGGAAGTAATTTCCCTTAAAAAACAATTTCCACCATCAGTTATTCTGCAAACATTTAAAAGGTTCAACAACAAACATAACTGCTTAGACTAATTTCTAATTTGGTATTCATTCCTCATTTACAAGGATGAATGAAGTGACCATTCAGGTGGTAACATTTATTATTATCTCTCAAATGAATAACCGGTGAAGAAAAAAACAAGCAATTTGAGTAATTTAACTACTAAGACATGCATGCCCACGGTCGCTGATTTATGGTTTCAAATCCAGTCCAATGCATACCAATACACACACATCTACTCAGACACTACGATTCTGCTGGGCTGTAAGAACTCACATAGCAAATAGCAAATCACTGCGATACACAAGCTAATGGCAGTTTGTGACAGAAATGGCCACTGTCTGGAAGAATTACATGGCTGTGTGGTCTATACGTCCTTAACGCGCATCTGACAAGAGCTTTTAAAACACACACAATGCCACCGGCACCGCTATCCATGCAGAAAATTGGACAGCCATCCTTCAGCTCCGACATAAATCTGTGGGGTAGCAACACGCATCGGAGAGCAATATAGTATAGAACGAGTCTCTGCTGAAACCAAAAAGTAATTGAATTGAGGATGAATATAGAAAGGGGTGGGATGAGAGTTGAAGGAAAACATGCCATATGAATGTGAAGCTCCGTGAAAAAGTGCTTTCAGGAAATGTGCAGCAAGGAAGGACAGATATGCCAAGAAGAATATCCAACATTTTATCAGAGAAGAAAGAATCTGCTGGAAACTGGGAAATAATGTGGAAAATTCGAAGAGTTTTTGGTCTGTGTTGCTGCCCTTGATAATGAAGCAAAAAGCCTTGGTGGTTGTTCACTAACGCCAACCCCCATGCGTGACGATACGTTCTGTGAGAATACCTCCGCTGTATTCGGTTCCACAACATCTGCAAGATAACCTTAACCTACATACATTGTTGCCGTATACTACACAGCAGAGGTCTCTGCAGCAGCGACCTCTCAGTCCCGAGGCTATCTGCCCACTAAATCACATTTGTAGAGTCATATTAAACACGTAGCCCTGAGGAGAGTAAAAGCTCAGCAAATAATGATAGGCATCTTTCTATCACTGAAAACCTGCACTGCATTATTCCATGCTAGTGGCTGATGTGATAGCATGTGGCAATTGACTGCTTTAATGTTAGCCTATGGGAGGAAAAGTGTTCAATTCTTCTAGGGTACGGTGGGAGATAAGGGCCGTGTTCTCATCAGGGCACCTACTATGAGTACATGTGAGTGAACTGAATGGATGGGAGAAGAAACATTAGCTACCTGCACTAATGCATCAGCACACAATCCAAGGAAAAAAAGCACATCTTTTTCCTTTGAATTACAAGAAAGAGCTACAAAAGAAAGAAATGAAAAGCTTTGACAATCCACTGCATTTGCTGGCACTAGAGAACAAGGTATGGATAACCTTTACATTACAGCCTGAAAGCACACCTAAACCCACCCCAAATCCCACCTCCAACATCAAACTGTCACCATAAATGTCAAATGTAGTCGTCTGAAAGGGGGGACTGCTATGCAAAAGAAACAGGAGGACTGCACTGCAAAAGGGAAAAGGTGGGGTTGGGGGAGGAAGAAGAAACCAGAAGCATTCATAATAGTGAGCAGCGGTGTGCTGTGGTTACCAGTGCACAGTGCTCAACTAAAAGGGGAGCTGCATACTAATGGAAAGCCGGCAGCTATCAGCTAGTACAACGAGGCCGCAGAGTCACCATCACAACTCATTCTTCAGGGTATCCTCAGAATTATATCCACATTAAACAATTACGCACGCTTTACATCCAGTACCGACACACCAGTCGCAGGCATGCAATTGACAATCGTCTTTGTGTTCTTAAAGAGTTATTGCCTAACCCAATACACTCAACTCACTCGATATCACAATACTGGTTCATAAAATAATTTTCACACTATTTTTCTAACAAAATGAGATTGAGGAAAAAAGATGACTTTGGACAAAAATCAACTGAATGTATTTCTCTTAGTCTCTCTTATCTTTTCTTTATCAAATGAAATCATCTTCTTTCAGGTCGGATATAATCTATGCAAAATAATGCATATTTTTTGTTATCGTAAAAGTGAAACTGAACATATGTTATGTCTTAAAATAATTTCCACGAGAAATTGTTGCAGTTTTTTGTTGTTGTTGTTTTTACGATTTATACAGTGTCCAAAGGTTTTTGGAATCAGGGTTTTATTTGTGACACATTCGGCTGTGACACAGCCACTGGAGCTGATCACTGCCACTTGACAATGGTTGTGATTGTATCAGATGTACCTGCAGTGCAGAATCATCCCAGGAGTGGCTTTCCACAAATAACTTTCCTAATTTGCTACCAAAATGCTGCCACATCTCCCATTTGAAACAGGAAGATGCATCCTGCAGCCACCCATTCTACATTTAGCAGACTAGTCCAGTACGGATGTTCTCGAGTTGCTTTCACACCTGGTTCCAATGTCATTAGGTGCTCTTATCAGTATGGACTAGTTTTGATATTATTGTTCACTTGGTCAAATGGCTACTCAATTTTGTATCAATCCCCAGAGCAGTTAGAGCAATCCCTCTGGCCTCCTTGCTTTGTACCTGTTATGGTGTGGCATGTTGTTTCTGTTAGGTCATCAAGGAATCAGGTCGGGAGAGTCATATTTCATTTTAACTGGGCATAATAACTCATTCCAGCCTTCCAGTGAAGGTAACAGTATATCGGGGCACCAAATGGCAAACCTTTCCACAGGTCTCCGAAACTATATAAGGTGACAGTCAGTATATTTTCTGGTTTCTGTTACCTGGGTCAAGTATAGGTCATGAATGAGATTTCAAAATGAGGTTCAGAGGTCGAGATGTTGGTTCAGCATATTCTGCATGCCATTAAAATAGTATATGGGTAATGGGTACGAAAACAAACTGCCAGTGCATGGTAACAGACTCAAGGAGACAGATGGCTGCCGGAGTGGGGTTTCTTATGCATGACGAATTGTCGCATCTGCTGGTGTGACTGTGCAAAGCAGTCGGTCAGGGGAAGTTCTCAAGAAAACAGGAGGAAGCGTCATCTGAAAACAAGCAAACAAAAGCCAGGCTGTCATCTGCTTCCAAAGTAACTGATCTTTTTATAGTCCAGAGTCAACTGCAGGAGTCGAGTCGGGCAGGAATCCTGCAGGGACCTGGGGGCAATCAAGGTGACAGTCACAGTCCCGATAGCCAGGGAAGGTGACATTCTGCCAAAATAAAGGCTCAAGATCCCTGGAAAAAGCACCTGAAATGGGCATAAATCCTTAGAAGAATGCTATAGAAAGCCTTTAAAGGATTCATCCACAGGTTTTGCCACACCTTGTCATCCGAGATAAAAAAATCCACACCATAGGTCGGCTTAAGTTTGTCAGATGTCAAAACAGATCACAGAAGCCATCAAAACTCTATCAAGGTAGAGTGCTTGTGTGGCCTCTTTCCAGACCTGCCTGAGTTCCTTCTCAATTCAATGGCATTTCCTAATTAGATGAGAAGGAAGGTTTGATGTACATGCTCTCATTGTATTAAAAAGAAAGCTGAAAAAAGGGCCATGCATGGAGCCTTCTTGTTTTCCTGCAGTGCAGCGATAGAGAAGGTTACAATTGTCTCTCTCTCGCTCTCTCTCTCCCTCTCTCTAGTGCGTCTACAGATGCAGAGAAAAATCGATTCACAAAAAGCACTTCATTCCTGCTCAGTTTCATCCTTTACTGCCAGTATAATTAAAAGTGGCTTCGACGGACTTTCCAATCCAAATTTCCCCGTCAGCTGGAGGTGGCCTGCTCAAAGTCATGAGGGCTAAATTGAGGGGAAAAGGTTTCTCTTGGGACTGTTATGACATCACTTATGCAGGATTGTATGGAAGGTTGCGTTATTGACAGCTGCTCTGTGGCAATTCAGTGGATGAGCATTTGCACTGTTTGCAGGGATGGGTACTGTACAGTAGGAAACAAAGGGAAATATGATGAAGACATTTAATTTGAGATATCAGGGGGTCATGTTTAATTATTGTACTATCACAATTTGATTTTCACCCCCTTAAAGATACAATCAAACACTGGGAAATTGTGCCGGCAGCAGTTGGCACAAAAACCAAAGCCTCTTTCATACAACTTGCTCTTCCCATTTAATTTCCATTTCTACCAAAGCAACACGAAAGGAGTATTCATCATTTTTACACGCTCTTTCCAAAAACCGCAGCTTCCTGCACTGATAACACCAGCTGAGAGACAGAAATTAGCAAATTACCTGTGTGTCATGGCTGCATCCAAGCCGCCGGACCAATTATTTCTGCTCTGCTGCAATTGTAAAGGGCTCTCCAGCTGTGTTTGACACAAAGCTGGCTTAAAGAGGCTTACTACTGACCAAAAACATAAACAAGATTACAGGACCTAACCTTTCACAGTTCTCACAAGTGACAACAGAACCTCTGCTCAATGGACTTTTGGTCTGGAGCCGCCACAAGTAGTGGGGTGTCTTTCCACTTCTTTCGACACCTCTTTGAGAGAGACTGAACTGATAAGAAACAGTAGAACAAAGCAATCCTTGTTGTCTATACCAATCAATAATGAGCTGTTCATTAGCAGAGACTGTAAAGCACACAGAATTAACAGGAAAAAGAACAATGCATTAAGAAAGAGATACCGCAGGCTTAACTGCAGCATTCCACTGATGACTTCCAAGGCAATAACTACACCTACCTTATTAATCATTATGGGCAGAAATTCCATAAAGGGTGGACCTACGCTGACCTGAGTGAGCTCATTGTCTGGTGGCATGCTGCAGCTTCATATTTTCCATGTGGAACTAGCATGCTACTGTGTTAAGCTATTTCTCTATGTCAGCCTGACTTTTAGATACATTTATTATGTATGAGAGAGTAAAAGGGGTCCATGAGAAGATTATAAAAGCTTAACATTTTGATGAGATTAATCTAGCTATCAATCTTTGCATGCATACAGTAGTGAAGCAATTATAATGTGGCAGTGGATGAACAAATAACATTCATATCTCTGTGATTGTATGTTCTGAGCAGCTTGAGGACCTTTAAAAAAACATTAATTGGAAGCAGAATTATTCCGGCACCATCCACCATAAGAACATTTATATCATTTCAAGTGCACTAGCAAGATGCAGAAGTGGGGTGCTATCAATGCAGCATCACTGTGGAGAACAGGAAGGGAATGAATATCAATTGCCTGGAGAGGACAATCTGACATCTCAACTCCCACTGTCTGTCATTCTGTCTCCCCAATGATGTATGGAGGTTACATGGCACCGCTCACCCAGCAGAACCAGTCAATACAAGCATGCCGAGGAATGCTATAGTGAGACAATGGAAGACTGTGACCCTTGTTATGGAATGACGAAACTCCATGAGGGTGGAGGGGAAAGGAATGAGGATAAAAGGGGGAGGATTTTTTGTATTAGTCAATATCACATAGTCAGCAAAGTATAAAGCAACAACACTTTTTTAAATTATGGACAAAAAACAAATGCTCATTTAGATCCATCTGTGACTAGGGAGTTTTGGTTTATTTTCGAGCCAGACCAAAATAAAATGCTAGAGACCAATTTTAGAGGGGCAAAATTAACCAATTACCAATTTGCTGGCCAATATAATGAATTTTTGGGCTGGAATGAAAAAGTATCTTTTTTGCGATGCAAAAATACTCAGGAGGTTACTTTTTTAAAGAAATAACTATACAAGTATATTTAACATTATCATATGTTAAATCATTTGTATATTCCATTGTCAACCATTCTAGAAATGAAAACCGAGAAAATAAACAACAAATAAACCACTAAATAAATAAACATCAGTACTGTTTGTTCAGTATCAGTCAATTGATGACCTAAAACATAAAATTAAAAAAAATTAAAAACAGCTAACGCCATTTGTATATCACTCGCATAGTTTTGGGCATTATATGTTCTGTAAAAAAAGTTTTCAAATCGATATTAATAGATACTGATATCTCTGTGATAGACCAATATTATTGGCTGATATTATTGGCCAGCAATTAATCAGTCAGGCTCTAGTTCATTCATATTCCACAACATAATATTTTTATAAAATGCAACATGTATCATACCTTGTCAGGAATAGAACAATAAAGTATTGGATTTGTTTCCATCCCTGTCTTTACACAGTCCACTAGCCTTTATCAAAACAGAACATGCTTCTAATGTGTGATATAAAGAAACATTTGCCATTTTATTGCTACCTGATTTATATTTTGTCACAGCTTTTATCTTTAAAGCATATTTCTGCTGGCAATCATTAGACAAAAAATGCACACTCCCTGTCAGCACCTCAAGATGAGTTGGCCATTAACCAGAGGGAGGTCTCCGAACAACAGCCGGAATTTTCAGTCTGCAGTATGAAAAGCTGGATCCAGCCCTTGAACCAAGGTGACGTCCCTGCATAGGCAGCGAGAGGAAAAGGCCCCCCGTTTTCTAGCTCCTCGCCCGGGGGGCTCTGTTACTGCCTGCACGCCAGCGCCGTTATCTGCTGCTTATTATTTGGCTGAATGAGCTGGAGCGGGACTCACGGGGCTCGCTTCTGACATAATGACTGATTACAGTCTTGTGGCTCCCCTCTAAGAAATCCCACAGTTGCCACCATTGCGCCGTGGCGGCTCAGCATCACAGGCAAGACCAATGTATGAGCGGATGGCGAGAAGTGGGGGTAGCTGCTCTTTTCCAGTGACAGTGTAACTGCTACCTGGTCCTCCAGCTGTCATGACTGACAGGAACACTGGTGGACACCTGGGTCATCAGCCTGCTTGTCATCAGGTGCCTTGTTAACGACTGCTTTTTCTAACTAAAGGGCTAAAATGGGAACATTAGAAATTTTCATTCCCAAAGCCAAATTGCAAGAAATGTGACGATCCATGTATTTTAATTTGCCCTTGAATAGTAAGAAGCACATTTGCCACTTCTCCTCCCTGCAGAAATGCGATACATACTAATGCATGCAGACATTAAGCCCATTAGGGGTAATACGTGTCACATGAACCATCCATAATGTACAGCCTTATGAAGACAGCACCCATCCTTACTTATGAATGTGGCATACAGATGCATGCAGGTGTGACAGCAGTATGAAAACAACACAGAACAGGCTCTGTCAATAGCTACCGTTTCCAAACAACAAGAGAAGTCATTCTGTCAGCACTTTTCAAACGCCAGCTTTCAGGCAGTCAATTAAGTTCAAGGTGAGACAAAAATGTGTTGTCATTTAAACGGTTTTGCTCCACTGGGGCGGTGCATCAATTCAGTCATCTCCATTCCAGAGGTGACAAAGGGCTGGCAGGGAAGTTTATATTTGCCAGTGGATACACATATCTGCTGTCATTATACCAACCCGAGATGAAGCAAGATATAGCAGGTGCGCAAAGCACCCAGATATAAAATGCACTGTTCCTGTGAGCAGCAGCTCATAAAGACGGGAACAAACAAGGCACTACTCCTGAGGAGCCTGCTGGCTGAGGCAGTCGGCTCTGCCAGATCCCACCCCCCACTCCCACACTCCTAAATCCAATCCTATGCTATCGATTAGGAAAATCAATTTGGTCTAAGTCACAAGCACAGAGGGAGATGCTGAAATGCTGCAATACATTTTGAAATCACAAGTGGAATCAGACTCTGATCAACTCAACAAATACACCCTGGTTTCAGTGCATGATAAATTTGTCTTCGCTTCATTAAGAAAGAGAAAATAACCTCAAACGATAGAAGCACATATCATTCACCATATGAAAATACTTTAAGTTAATCGCAAGCAAAAATGATCCTGCTATGTATGTTTTATCAAGTGTGAATGAGAAAAATGGCATTTTAATCTAAAAGGTTCAGCAGGAACATTTCAACAATCAACATTTCTGCAAGGTCCTTATGCTTTGTGCTCCATAAGAATGAAAGTATGGCAGAATGGAAAAAAAATGTGGTGATGAATTTTTTTATCCAAACGTTATAGTAATATTATAGGTTTATGTTCTTCAGTGTATAGGCCTGTTTAGATGTTAAACTTTGGAGGGGCATGGATGGATAAATTTACTAAACAAGCAAAATGTAAATGCAAAATGACTACAAAGAGACACAAACTAACTAAAAATAATAAATAATAACAATCATAATAATTTGATATTCCTTTGTGACAGACAATATATTAAACCTCCTTAAACTCACCTGGGTACCCCATGGGTACAAAAAAAAAAAACCTAAAAAAAAAAATAGATGTGCTTTTGGTCACATTTGATCCACATGCTAAACAAGCAAAATTGCAAAAACATGAAGATGTGACATTTCAAATGATTCCTCCTGAATTTGATAAATCCCGTTTTATTCATGTTATACACAGCATCCTCCCTTCTTTGGCTGTCCAAAAAGACTCGGACCCAAAAATGGGTATAGATTGCAACAAAGTGAAAAAGAAAATGACTACAAAGAGACAAAATTACAAAGACACAAAATTACTACAAAGAGATGCAAAATCATTTTTAAAAAGACATAGAATGACTACCAAGTGGCACAAAACAACTAAAAAGAGAGACAAAATGACTGTAAAACTATAAATGATGTGTCTGTGCCAAGGTGCCCAATGTCTTCGAAACACTAATGTATTGATGAGGTACAGTACTAGAGCAAATTGATTATTTTAACTGCACACGTGGCATTTAGCCATCAGAATGTATTTTGTACCTTTTTATTATAAGTTGGAGGGACAACTGGTGTAAGACTGGGGGTGCAAAGCTTCTATACGCAAATCTGCACATGATATTTGCAGATCCAGCAGCCTGTGAACAGGGAAGCTATCTTCATTTCTCTTCGCTGGCCAATTAGTGGTCAGATCAGGAGGTCCCAATGGTTTAGGGAGGCGTAAATACGAACCGTCATTTCCATTCATTTGTATGCGGCTGCAGGTGCACTACCTCATTATGTATTCAGGCCCAAACCTGCCTCCCAAACAGGCCATAAATTAACTTCTTTTAGAGCTTCGGTCTCAGAGAAGCATTGCATCTTTGTTTGAATCCTCTTCACTGGCCCAAAGTTCACGGGGAAAAAAAAAACAGTCAGAACAAAGGAAAGCAATCAATATTGTTGCAAAAAAAAAAAAAAAACCTGCCGTCATACTGTAAAATGCACATAGACAAATGTATCAGATTTTACAGAGTAGTAAAGATGCTGATGTACTGCGGCTCCGTCAGGCTTTGTCAGTTTGATAGCTTTTGGATACCTTTTAACACCACCAACAGGGCCGTAAGAGTGGCTTGGATTGCTTTAAATGCTAACTTGACATTTTTGGGCCCATATCTGCACTCCAGCTGAGAATGTTTTCTTTTCACGCATTCCTTTTCCTTGGGCCAGTTTAGCCTAAGTAGGGCTAGGATTAACAGCATTATACAACAAACAAAGTATTTTTATAATAGAGACACATAAGAATATCAGTGCTCATTTCATCAAGTAAGAGACATCTGATTTGATCACTGTACTGTTCACTGGTCAGACATACTTCAGTGGTCCTTGTCTGCAAGAAAGAATCACTGCTGCGAAACAAAGATGGCATCTCCATCTCCATTCATAAAATGAATGCATATCTGCATCTGCACAAGCTAGTTAATGCTTTGCGCTCACGTCCCCTTGTATCTCTGCCTGCAGAAGTTGTCAAGTGTTAAAATACGCCTGCTAAGTGTTGTGACCCCCTTGGGGACAACTTAACTATGTGTCAAATTAAGAGTGGAGGGGTGGCTTGTAGATAATAAAAACTGCAGGCTGAAGCATAAGATTTTTTTTTCATCGCACACTGTCACTGGTCATGGTAACATCTATGCTTGAGCTTGACAATGTACCAGGCTTGCAGGCCTGATTATAATTAATGCTTAGATTAAAACACTGTGGAATAAAAAAAAAACAGTCAAGGCTGAGTGTGTTCTGTGAATGTAAAAGTTCAGAATAGCATTTCAGCCCCTAACCAATGATTTTTACCTCCTGCTTCTACAGAATGTAACATCCTTGCCTATGGCTACACTTGTTGTTCTATTCACTGTCAAAGAAGTATAACCAGGGAAATGTTTCCAATCCCTTGCCCTATACTCCACACACACCACAGACTCACTGGAGTGGTATAAAATCCCCCGCAAATCCGTGAGTGATTTAAAGAGGCTCATCAATACACCACACACACACACACTTTCTCTCTCGTCCTAAGCACTTTTTTGGTTGTTAACCAGCCACAGAGAAAAGGGCCTGGAATTAATTTTATAATCCCCATCATCATGTTGGTAAATAATAGGTGCACTGGTGCACACTATGCTTGGGTTTATCAAATAAGGGAGCTGAGCAGTGTTGATTTTTCGCTTTTTCTCGACAGATAGATGCAGCTGCCTCACAACATGTTTTTCAAAGTCTTTGTCGGCAGCAGATTATTCTTTATCGCAAAAATCAGGGTGCATTTGTACTCTCTATTCCACAGATCTTCAAAGGCCCTCTTCTTATTTTCCAGTCTTATTTGCAGGGGTGTGATAAACACACAAAACACTGATGCCTGACACTCAAACCCTTCCACTAAAATGCCATACTCAAACCTGTTGACCTTGAAACACACTATATATTCCATAGTATGTTAGAAAAAGTGTTGTACCCGTAACAAAATGAGCTGTTTTAAAAGCACCAGTGTGTTTTATCTACTGTTTTGTTTGACTTTTCAGCCGAAAATGCTTGGTCACTCTCCATAGTGCTATACAGAATCAGAAAACTAATTGTTTGTTCTTTCCATCAAGTACCAGCTGAAGTCTCCATCTAAACTGTAACCTCCATTTCCTGCAGGGGGTTGTGAAAGCTTGTGTCAAAACCTTTGTATCCAAGCTCTTTATGAGACAGGACAGCTAAAGTGTTGAGAGGCGCAGACCTCGAGGACCTTTCCTCTGCCATGTGCCCTCTTTTTTTATTTTCAGCTTTGGCTTTTTCTTTTGTGACATTCCTGCCAGAGAAAGGGCCCCATCAAACCAACCTGTCTCCCTCCTAACAGCATGATAACTCTGGTCTTTGGGACCTTAGAAAAACCAAGGGCCTCACTAGCAGTGGGTGAGATTTGGCCCACAGGAATGTTAATACAGTACAGGAGGTGGTCTGCCTTATCTTTTTTTGCAAAGTATTAAGTTTAAAAAGACAGAAAAAAAGTAATAAATATGTAATATTCTGTAAATGGCATACTGTATGAACTAAGTTTTTAATCACTACGGCTCTGTTGGGTTACACCAGAGAACCACCCATGATTTAAAAAACACAGGGGAAAAACATGCCAAAAAAATATGAAGCATCATCTCCCGTCTGTGAAGATGTCTGTGTGATGCTTAACATGTCAGCATCCAGCCGCGGGGATAAACAATCATTCAACTTCAGAATATGTTTTAAATCCGTCATTTCGACCGCCTGTGTAAGAATTCTGAATTATCTTCTTCTGCAGTTCTTTTAGGTCTTAACAATCACCTTTAACAGTAGTTGCCAAGCTGGCTTTTGGTGGATTAAACTCAAAATATGGTAGCCTTTTTTTAATATAAAAGAATAATATTTTACTGTTTGCTGTTTCTATTTTTTAGTTGATGTTTATTTTTCAAAATGGCTACCAAAGACAGCCTGGTAACTGTTACCGTCAAGCCCTGGTGCTGCCTAGGTTAAGTAATAAATAAATATATGAATGAATAAATAAATAAATACAATCTTTCGAAAAAAAAGTAATATTCGGGCTAGATAGTGTTTAATAATTATGATACCAGTACCAATAGCCTGAAAGTGATATCAATACAATAGAGTACTTCATTTGATTTGACTTTTTTTTTTAAACTTCATTTCATATCCATCCATGTGAATGGAAACATTCAGTTGCGTTGCTCCTACTCCTCCCCATCCAAATGGTTTTTAGCTGCTGTGGTATTGGGCCAATCACATGTAGAGAGGTAGTGCAAAGATAAGGTGATGGCACATTGTTAGATTATTGTCAGACACAGTGCATCGGTGTTTCTATCAGCACACACTTTGAATTTGCCAGTTAAAGTTGAACAACGATGGAATCCGACCTGCAAGTCTACCAAATACAGGAACAACACAGGAGACCATGGCTGTCAATAAAGATTATTTTCTTGACAATTAATGAATCAATTGCAATTTAGTGAAAAATTCCTTTAAATGTCTTGTTTTGTCTAAAACCAGAAGATATCCAGTTTACTATTTGAGAGGATCTCTAATGGGATTTTCAAAATAGCTGCCTGGTAATTTGCTGTCCAGTGACTAATTGATAAATCAAGTAATAATTTCAGCTCTCCAGAAAATACATGCTGTTGCGCTGGCTTGTGAAGAGAAACAGAGAAGCAGTGACCCTGCATGGTTGCCATGGGGACCATCAACTTGCAGTCAATTTATAACAACCTAAGTGCATTTCCAAACTGCAAAAAAACTTTTGAGTTTAATAACAGCTTGTGAAATCTATAGCTCTACTGATTCTCTCTTGCTCTGATAAAAAAAAACCAACATTCATACATTTCTCTCAATAGTGCGCACGTCCATGGGAATATGAAAAGTAAGTTGCAACCCATCCACAGCCTTCAGATCCCAAGAGCCACGACTGTGCATTTGATGTAAGAAAACATCATTATGAAACATTTGAAAAAAAATCTGCGGGATGACCTTAGGCATTGTGTTCAACATAGTATGCCAGATCACTACAGAGAGAAAACAGATTAAGACATAAAGAGATATTTATTCACTCTGCAATTCTGCTATGCTGCATTCAGACCAGGGGCTAATGACTTTCTGGGCATTGTTGAACAGTGAAGGTCTTTACAGTTCAGGTAATGCATTTAAAGAGACTAAGTGCCCTTCATCTCATCAACAGGAAAAATAAATAAATGAATCACATCCTTCACACATACCTTAAATTTGTAGCACAAAAGATGTTGACAATAGAGATATGAGGAACATGTGTGAGTGACTGACAGGATATTTGTTCAAATGCTACTCCTTGAAGAGAGGTTATCCAAATTGATAAAGCAGTAAAAGCCTTCACTGTACATAACATGATCCATGAAGCTGTACACCACATCAAGCTAACCTAATGAAGAAATTGAAGAGCCCATGTCTCCATTCATACTGCAACGACAAATTGGATTGCTCCGGGCTTGCAATCGTGTCCAAAAAGGCAAAAAAATCAAATCAAACAAATGGAACTGCCGATGGGAAGAAATTCAGCAGCTGAAAAACTATACTACATCAGGGGTGATCCCGGAGATGGGGATCACTTTAAAAGAACAATACCAATGGCCAAATACAGAAAAGCCATAGATTTAAACCATACTTGTGTAATATAACAGGATAAATCTGTGCCCGCACAAAGTGTTGGACTTAGGCTGTAAAATATATGATAGATGGAGTTACTGTATAGATGAGCTGTTGTAAAGGCCTCTGATGGATACAGTAGAGAGTTATTTAAGGTGGCAGGTACTTACTATTTCTGTGAGTGAAAAAAAAAGAAACATTGAAAAACATGTACGGCGAAAATACTTAAATACAATGGATCACTGTGCATCCTGCCATTTTTCATTTTTATTTCCATCACCTATCTCTATCTCAATGTGTTTCTTTCCCCAAGATAACCAATTCAATCAATACGTAGCACTGTGTCTCATATTCAGTGCACTACCTGCCTACAATGGAATGCAACATATAACAGCTTCAAAGAAGGCAAGGGAACGGTTATTCTATTTTCATTCAGTGCCGTCCCATCAGGTATCACACCAGATGCTAAGTTCAACTACTGTTATATTAAATATAACCTAGATTATATTCCACAAGGAGCAGCATTTAGTTGAATCAAAATGGATGAGACGCAGTGAAAACAAAGTGCAGGTTGACATAACCGTTTAGTCAGAAAGCATCAAATGTCCCCGAGAGTTTCCCCTGGTGGAGGAAGTCAAGGTTTTTACTGTTGGTAGAGGAAATTGTATGTGTGTGTGTGTGTGTGTGTGTGTGTGTGTGTGCGCGTGTGTGTGATCTGCTTGAGGGCACTTCTACCAATGCAGATTATATGACAGATGGTGCTGCAGTCCAGGAGATAATGAATGTAATTGTCAAATAAGGATACAACCAGCAATAATGTTAACGATATTCTGAAATAGGGAGTAAAATACATTATGAAAGTTAGTCACACATCTGAATCACTAGAAGCCAAACCCTGGCTGACAGATCTCCTTCCAAGTTCACAGCTGTTATATTATTCAGGGGGAAATTCAGCAAAGATTGAACCATATTACAATCAGTGATTTGGAAACGAAGGGCAGAGAATTTTGCAGCAAGGAGAAAACTTCAGATTCAAAGTGATGGGCTTGGTTACCTTATCCACTTTGATTTTGATGTTGAAAGACAGTGTGCTGTCCTCACATCAAAGCATGCAATACAGTGGCCCCTCAACCCTGCTCTTCTCTCAGACACAGGACAGCATGTCTTCCTCAGCAGGGGCATCCATTCACTATTCCCTCTTTTGCATCAAATAATGATATTAATGTGCAGTATCCAAAAGCCATAGAGATACTCTGGGGGCATTTAGTGAAATATATATGAACATTCTACATAGTTTATACCAATAACTTGCATATTTCATTCCAAAACCATAGTCAAGCTAACATGAAAAATGCAGATGCTCACCCCACTGCATCCATCCTCACACTCCAGTACATTATTAACAAACTGCAACAGAAACACAGGCCTGCTGTGGTCCATTTCTTGAATCAAGCACGTTTGAAAGACACAATTCAAGCTTTACAGTCAGCTCCTGCCTTTGCTTCAGCCCACAACAAAAGAGCTACATGTACGATTAAAAGTGCAAAAAGAATAGATTTCTGCCCACAATTAGACTGCATGACTTTATAATGCAAAAACTTCATTCTCATGCATGCATCTAATATGTAAATTATATGCAAAGCCATTTTAGACCCGAGCACATGTGTCAAGCACCATGTGAATGGTTTAAAAAAATAAATTAAAAATTAAAAGAAGAGAGACCTTTCACTACTTTACAATTCCCCGGATACATTAGATCATAATCCAGCCCTCTAACAGCACGGATTAATTAGTCCAACAGGAAATTGAAATTTTCATATCGGCTATCAATATGTTGCGTCTCGATTGGCGCTGATTACACCTGAACGCATCGATAACCCAGTTAAAGTAATTAAGAATGGAGTGCATGCCAAGACTGACATTGCAGAGCACGTTACTGCTGCAGGGATTCATTCATGGGCATTATTATCGCCCTGAGCTCAAGCTGCAGATAATTGTGGATGTGCGCACAAACAGAGTGACACGCATTTGATAGCGGAAAGTCACACTTACCACGGGTTTAGAAAGGACTGATGAAAATGAGGGATAGCTCACGTCCTTCCATTCAAAGTATTAGCGGTTATTTCTCTCTCAAGTGTCTTTCAGGCGTTGGGTAGCGTCCTTACGCACTGTGTGGGGGGAATGGACTTGATGAAAGGGGTCGAGGAGAGGGAACAACGAATCCAAACAGTTGCCTCCAGTCGCTCCGTTCAATATCCTCGTTAAACCGCCTCGGTTCAATGTGCTGTGCGTCCACAATCCGAGTCCTGGTGATGTCGCGGGAGAAACAGCAGCTTCCTCGTGTTGTATCCACGGTACTGTCCCTTACATCCCTTTATGGCACAAGGCGTCCTTCTGTGCGGGGGCTACATCACGTCCCATAAAGCTGAAAGGCGAAACGCCAGCAGTCCTCCACCACTCACGCGCACACAAAAAGAGTATCCAGAAGAATTTAAAAGAGGAGGTGGGAGAAAAGCTCCGCAGGGGGAAAAGAATCTAAGTTGTTTGGGTCCAAAAACTGAGCTCTCTGCGACTATGACAAACCAATTGTGCGCACTGGCTGGGAGTAATTCTGTATGGAGACCGAGGGTTTGGAGAGCCAGTGAAAGGTGAGAGGAAAAACTCGGATGTGGATTGCCGCTCTCGCCGTATACTCGGGCTCCACCTAGCAGCAAACACGAGAAAGCATGCTATAAACCGAAGCCTCTCTACCTTCACTATATCTCTTGCCTTAGGCTGGCAACCAGACCTATGTTATATTACATTCTGTCTGTGAGCCTGTGGCTGCAATATTTATGGGAAGTCCACTGCATCTCTCTCTCTCTCAAAAGATTTGATGCTTCTTGAAAATGCAACTCGTATAAGAACTGTCCATATGCTGTTCAATAGAGGAAATGTAGACTGGACATTTTAGTTGATAAATAAACACACCATGTGTATTATAGTTCAGTGTTGTTGTCTAGTATTTTTTGCCTTGCACGGTTTGTACATAACATTTTCTAAATATTTTTTTTTCATATTTCTGTGCACTTCCTGTTAGCCCCTATGACATTTAATCGTACTAGTACATTGACACAAAATATATCTATCTATATATCTGCCATGAAAGGATGTGAGCTAGCAGCAGGCACATGGCTGGATTACTTAATGGGCCTACTGGGCACTGGCCCAGGGGCCCAAGGGTTCAGGGAGCCTTACTCACAAAATCTTGCAAATGACCCAGGATGACCACAGAATGACACAAAATGAACAATTAACAATACACAAACAAAAAATAAATGCAAAAGGGCTACAGATAGATGCAAAATAACTAGCAATAGCCCGAATGTTACCACAAAGAGACAAAAAACAACTAAAAACTGATACAAAAAAAGTCAACATAGAAGGTCCAAAATGACCAAAACAACCAAAAACATTCAATTCCAAACATTGAAAAATATATTCAAAACAATCACCGAGATGGAAACTGATTACAAAGAGACAGAAAACAACTACTTACGACCCAAAATTACTACAAAATCAAAAAAAGACTGAACTAGAATGAATAAATATTGATGCCAAATGATTACAAGCAGACACAAAATGAACACAGAGACCCATAGTTACTACTAAAACATGCAAAATGACTAACAATAGATGCAAAATTCTTTGAGTTTGGGAGAGGAAGGCGGTTGTCCATTGTAAATACAATACCCCAGATGCTTAATCAGAAATTTCTGCAGATGTAAAGTCAATTTATAATATGCATTCTTTAGAGAACATTGTTAGCTTGCATGATGCATACAATATTTGTTTTTTTTATCAGTATGTCCTCAAAGAAGAGTTCATAGTACTTTTTCTTGCTGGAAGGCTGTTATCCATACTGATCAATTTGCTGAAGGCTGTTGAAGCTCCATCTTCTTATCCTGCCACATCCACTATAATTCCAGCTGTTCCTTTGACTCTGAACCATAAGTTAAAACTGGGCTAAAAACCAAACCAAAATGTTTCTGATGACCTTTGAACACTGCACCAGCTGCACATCTCCAGCTGGAGCCAGCCAGCATTCAACCTCTCAATCACCCTATAGCCAATTAATCACTTTAATAATCCTAATTACAATCAAACAATAACACATAATCATCCAATCACTCACCCAGTGCTCCACTAATGAGCCCATGCGCACACAGAACTGGTAAAGCACATTTTAGCACTTGTTTCCTGTCTGAGAAACACCTTGAACTCCTGAACGCTCCGATGAAAAATAACTGGCTGCCTGCGTTTGAAAAGATGCAGCGTTATCTCTCCCTGGCACCGCTTTCCATGCACCCCCGATGCAAATGGATTTCTCCAGGTAGAGCACTGACCAAAGCTGGCTGCCATTACACTGGCATAAACCAGGTAGCTTCAAAGCGACACCTTGATATACTACTGTCATCTCAACTACATAAAATATACAAGAACTACAAAATAACAGTCTGCACATTAGCAGTAACATGAATACTACACCAATACTGGAGATGCACATGCCTACACACTAATAGGGTTCTCGTCAGATTTGAATCAGTACCTTTTTTATCTTCTGAATAACACCCTCCTCATGATGACAGTATAAAAAGCTTTGCACATCCTCCATTAAAATGGAAAAGCGTTTCAAAAACATGGAAATAAGGGCAAGTTAAACTCTACTATATCTAGTTTTATTGCAGAAAATCATGAAAGTGATAGGAACGTCCCTGAACTGCATCAATATAACAGGTTCCTTTTTGGAAATTGCAAAGGAATGTGTGTTAAAACTCCAAATCATGATTCAAGAATAAATGGTATTTCTATTCAGTACTAGTCTCAGGAACTCTTATTTAAAGTTGCAAAACAGAGTTTAATATCAATGAATACCTTTCTGTGAGATATCAAACATGTCAGGTTTATGCTAATAAAATATCCCCATTAGCAGCAATACAAATACCTTTTATTCTATTACTGCCAGTCTATCATGTACAGTAAGTGGATCTGCACAATGATTTGTTCCTTTCTTTATGCTGGAAGAGATTTCTTTATGCCAATTCTAAACCAACTGTCCTCAAGACAGAGATAAAATAATTGCTATCAGATAAAAAGCTCTCATTTTAAATAAAATATCCTTTCAGGACTTGAAAAAAAATCACTTCATTTTCATATGCCTCTTCTAAAGTGCAAAATTATTATGAGTTCAATTTTGGAGGTGAAGTGTTTTAACTAAATCAAATTCAACACCCACACAACATGCTCATCATGATGCAAACATCATGATTAAAATTCATATTACAAACAGAAAAACACAGGGTTTGAAACCTTGAAAATCATTACTACCACCCTTATTGACAGAACAGAGCAATAAAATGTTTTCCATAAGTTTGACCCTGGGCTGACTCACATCTTTAAAGTCGCGACAATCAATATGTTTATATTAAGAGTTGATCATGTGATTACATGTATGTATAAGGGGTGTGCTAATAGAGATTAACCCACAGATGATTTCATTCGACTCTGCTGTTACCCTCCGCTTTTTCAAGGCTAATAACATCTTTCAGCTCATTATTTTAGTTTTGGGGGTCCAGTTCTTGACTTTTTTGGTTCACTCTCACTAGTGGAGGACTTGTATTTCAGTTAAAGAAGAATATATAGCAGCTACAGTTAAGCAGTTCTGATTATTTGGCACACATTCAGAGTCAAAGCTAGAGTACTAATAGCAAAAAGAGTAAACTGATGAACAAGTCTTCATACCTAAATGACAGGATAGGTAATTTGCCATTGACTCCCAAAACAACATATTACCATTCTATTTATTATTGTGAAACAGTTGCACAATCACAGTTTTAACTATGTGACCATTGTCTTTAATGTTGGAAAACTATCATTGCTTTAAACACCTGATTAAAGTTTTGAAACAAAACTACCTGGTTAGGTTTAGGAAAGGATTTTTTTTTTTTGGTGAAAATACATGACATAGTATGTGATGTGCTTAAAGACTAAAGTAGTTATGTATGCAGGTTAAAATAAAAAAAGGTTGCTTTTGGTGGACTTTGTTGCACTTCATACTACGTCACCTGACTTTCCCATTTTGAATATCGATCAATGTGAATATCGGTCGTAATAATCTGCTTGCAAGGAGAACATATACATTATTGTTTGAGGACAGTCTGGTCTTAACAGGTGCTGCAGAAGACACACATGTGTATCAATCAACCCCAAAATATGCATACTGTATGTTGAATTCACAAAGGTAAAGAAGTATGTATATTGTTGAACAAACATAGTGTTTCCAGAGAGCAAATTAAGAAAAAAATATTTTCTTCTTACTGAGAATAGCCTGTTCCTTTTTGTTTATTTTACGTAATTGCATTTAAGTACGCCACAAGTTAAACACTATAAAATGCTAATGAAAGAAAAAAAGTCCAGAAGGAAATGGGGCAAAAGGTAACAAACTGTTTCTGAGCCAAGTCATTTGTATAACAACAAACTCATTTCAATGTCTATTTGCTTGTAAACACCAACATTTCAGTTCATGGCAATATGTATAATTGCGTGTGTAACATGCTAATGCTACATTTCCAGCTGCCAACAATGGATTTACTAAATACAGAGAGTTAAGCACCTGAGACAGAGTCATAATTGAACACCATAAAGTGATGCACGGCACCATAAAACCTCTGTACAGCTACTCACCATGCTGTTGTAAGAAACTACTGCCAAATATAAAGCTGTTTAGGAAAATTAAGGCTTATGGGGACAGTTGTTGTGCAAAGTGAATCCAATAATGTAGAAGCCATTTTCCCTGTTTATCCATGCTAGCAAGCCTAGGAATTATCATCTACACAGTGCTGACACTTACATATGCAGCAGTGCTTAAAGTGCTTAGACAACTAGACACTCTTCTTCAGCTGTTTGTGGGGAGCTGTGTGGATGTGCATTTGGCTTAGGGAAGTGGTCTATATAGAAAAAAGTAGAGTGATACTAGGACTAAAAGTTAAAAAATGAGAAATCAAGTAACATGCTAGATGCAAGTTGATCATATAAAACAATCCTTGTGATTTAATAAAAATTAAAAAAACTAACTACTTGGTCAAGGTTAGGAAAATACATCTTGGTTGTGTTAAAATTAAATTAACTTCACCTGCCACAAGGTCTTCCAGCTCAAGTCACAGCCGTTCTTGACCTATCCATCCAACTACTTAACACCAGTTCATAATCACCAAGTCAAAATTCACACTGCCACTAGAAATCTTGTTTTTTGCTGTTAAAGGCATCTGGAAAAAAAGGGTTTGTTTTTTTGTTCTACTTATGTGGACAGTCTCTGCTCAAAACAGCACAATTGTCAAAAAGAAAAGACACAACAACAACAAAAGGGTCATATATTTTGTCTTGCAACATTCATCAGATAACAATGAAGGTCTGGTGAAGGTCCTGAGTCTGAAATGTTATGTCTTTGAATAAATAAATGTGTAGGTTTAACCAAGTTTCAACTGTCAAGGTGAAAAGATAGGTTCAGATTATTAAAGTATATCTTAATAAAGTACTCACAATTAGTATGTTGCGAATTATTAGTCCTTTTAACGTTCACTCCAGTCTTTCCCATCCTGGCTGTGTTGAGATTCTCTAGCACAGCGACTTCACTGTAAGAAATTGAGGACAACAGTCACAGTCATTATTTCATAGAAATATGCATTGTGACGTTGCTCTGGGTATTTTGTGTTTCCAGGGACACTGTTTCCTTGCTGAGTGGTAAAGGGATACATCTGTTTCACTGCACTACACAAGACAAATGAGTAGCAATGAATCTATACAGACAGTCAAACTGAAGCTTAATAATAGCTTTGGCTAAACTTAATAACGTTTTTTCTTCTTTTGTCCCCATTTTCTTTCAGTGTAGACAGTCAACAAAAGAAATTCCTTCATGGCCAGTATGAATTGGAAGAATGATTACAGTAACCAATGAATTTCAGCCCCTGCTTGAAATGTAACTCTTTTAAACAAAATGAAAACACCATTTGATATGAGTTCCACGAGTACAACTTGGCACAATTATAGGCATTTATCTTGTTTATTCTGTAGACGTTTCTCAACGTGTTGAATAGTTGGTTGTATTTAACCTCAGCTTGTGCACGCACATGACTACCCACAGCCAGTGGGCATGATATGCCTGCCTACATCCAGCATTACATCAGCTGCAATAAACTCCACCAAGCAACACCTACGTTTCTTTTACCCACTGCAGCCTTAATTCTTCAACAAGGGAATATCACAGTTTTTAGCAAACAGCTTTAAAAACAAGGTCAATTCAATCCCCCACCTTTAACAGAGAAATACGGCAGAACAATATGCTGGAGAATTTAGACTCAGCTGACTGAAAACTAACTAAAATGGTTTAAAACGAGAATGGTGAAAGTTGGTCTAGAACCCCACACATGAGTCAGTTAACAAAGTACAATCCAACAGGCGGGTTGTGATTGATTGTCCTTGTGTGTGCCTGTGTGTGCGTTTTTCTTGTACGTATTAGCCATTTTTTGGATCAACGTAAAAGTTTCTCTTTTATATCTCATTCACATGATGACTAAGACATATTGAAGTCAGCCCTAATAGAATTTTATGAATAATTCAATGGACGACAACAATTGCCCTATCAGAATATCGGCTGCCATCCACTTCAGATTAATTTGTGTCCTAATGAATAGCAGTATAATGATTTCGACACAAACTAAAAAAAATGAGTGCATTATTCAATGTAGTGAAATTAAAGGCTGGATCGATGGCTCTCTCTCTCCACTATTGGACGAGCCGGAACCTGTGTGTGTGACTGCAGTGAGAGTGTATGTGTGGGAGCGAGGCTATGGGAGATGCACACACCTACTGCCATGTAGGCAAAGGTTATATGTGTGTTTTCATGTGTTGAAAACAAGAAAGAGAAGATATTATAAGAGCTCTACACTCACTATGAGTTTTAAAGTTACTGTTTTTTTTAAAGAGTTGGCTGAGCATAATTTCTGAAGCTTTATATTGAGTCAAACAAATTGTTCTAGCTGCTATTAATAATACCCTGTTACACTCTTCAAAAAATAAAATTGGATCACATCAACAGGATTTCATGAGAAAAAAAAAAGGAGGTCGCTTGTGTTCGCATGTTTGGTCTAAATACGTATATTATTATATTACGTATATGTGTATATCTAAATACAAGGAAAAGAAGTTCTATTAATAATCACAAATACAGCAGCTGTGTATCTGTGTGTTCCTTGAGGTTTTGGTTTGACCTTTTCTGTGTTTAAACCCCCACATGTCTGAAAAATCACTGCAGCAGAAAACACAGCAGCACATGTACAGAGATGCCACAAAGGCATAGACTGGAGCTTTGTGCTAAAACGAGACTTCCTCAACCTACAATGTAGTGTTTCAGAACACTTTCTGCAAGTTGCACTCACAGATTCTTTTTGCACAACGCGCAAAATTTGCACACTTGTTAGAAAGTTTATTTTGAAAGTTCATCTTAAGGGTACTAGTACGAGCATTTATGTTATTTAAAGAAGTAAGTAAATCTGGGAGAGAAATGATCAAATCTAGAGACCTTCAAACAGATGCACAGAATTATACCATGTCCTACTTCTACTGTTTCTGAGTTCTCATTGGTCAGATGGCTCTCTGCACAAGATCAATGGAAAGCATACAAAATGGTACTACTGATGCTGTGATTCTGATATGTTGACCAATACAAAGAATGGTACACATGATCAATTATCAGTGTGTTAAGACACAGTTAAGACACATTCATTACCTTCATGGAGTATGGGGATAGCTGCCATTAAATATGGGGATGCAATCAGGAATTCCCTTCATGAACTGTGGCTTGGAATGAGTCAAGTCAGTAAATGAGACTTATGTATTAGCTAATTGCTTTGACTGTAATTATGAAAGGAACAAATCGACATTTTGGGAAATACTCTTATTCGCTTTCTTGCCGAGAGTTAAATGAAAAGATCAATATTACTCTCAGGTCTGTGCTTTAACTTTACTTAAGGAGGTGGAAGTGGGAGGCAATTAGCTTAGTTCAGCATAAAGACTGGAGGCAGGGGAAACAGCTAGCCTAGTTCTCTCCAAAGTTACAAAAATATGCTTATCAGCTCTTGTAAAGCTCACTAATTAGCACAGTGTATCTCATTTGATTTAACTATGTAGAAACAAAGATGTAAAAACGTAATTCTGAGTCTTGTTTTAACAATGAGTGGACCGGAAAACCAGTAGAGACACGGGACAGAGGTATTGGGTGAATGAAAAATAATAATTTTTCACCCCAAAAAAATTAGCTAAATGTACTTTACTTTAACTAAAGTACTGAAAGAACTATTTTTTTAATATAAGTATATCAGATTTTCTGACATAATAAGTGTAGTTAAGTTAAAGATATCTCCAGAACCAAAGAACAGGCAGAGTTAGCAGCTAGCGTTAGCATACTGGAGTACGTATCAGTTAAACAGCCAGATATTTCCCTATGGAAAACAGGCATAAAAGGAAAGTGAATATTTTACACAGACTCACATTTAGGTGACCAGTAATGTGACTCCAATCAATTGAAAATGTTGCTCCACGTCTGCTGGATGCAACTGTGGCTAACACTTTCCAAGCTAAAAGTATGTCAATTATGCGATTTTTTGCCATAAACTTAGTTATTGCTTTAACAATACACAGCAGTGTTGTCATTGAAAGAAAAGCACAGGTGTTATTAATAACACAAACGATGGCTCTTTTGTATTCAAGTGCCCCAATGAGTGTGACATTAAGCAAGCATGCACTGTAGCAGGACCCTGAAATCAAAGCAGACAGATGGAATCCAGCCATCGTTAATGTAATTGTTTACACCTGTGCTTTTCCTCCTGTGACAAGTCAAAATGTGAACTTTAACCACAGCCCGCACTGTAATGTTAACTAGCTGGTTTTACTTATCTCTGCTTATTAAAAACAGCTGTATTTGCATTATATAATTATGATAAAGTGAATAAACAAAACAAACAAAAAGGGTTGGCTGATCAAACTGTACATAGTATCATTAGTTAAATATTAATCTTTTTGCTTCGACAGCTCTCTGACACACTCATGCAGGAGTACATCATCACATTAATCTATAAGCTACATAATACTGGCTGCTCAACAGTATGCAAGTGGCCATGTGTATCATTACAAGGAAGATCAACCTACAAGCAGACAGTTTTTGCAGATATTCTTGACAAGATACATTTTTTTCCCCCAGCCTGTCTCACACGCAGCATGGCAGGCATTTCCTCAGCAATTAAAAGCTTTTCACACAAACAACACTACATTATTTATCACCATGACAGGCATCCACAACTGTGACACTCTCTCTTTAAAGTTTGGTTTGAAAATGTCCACAAAAAAAGTTTAAATGAAACAGATGCAGACCATATGAAAGTCGCATTGCATTACTGCAACTCTGGCTAAAAAAGAAATCAGGAAAATAATAAAATAGTCACATGCTTGTCACCACAAGCTTTCTTAACAATGACCAGTAAAAGAAAATGCTATTTCTTGTATACAAGAGTGGCTCCAAAGTGTTGTCATCCAGTTACAGAAACATATAATTAAGCGCAAAGCACATTTCTACCACTGTGCCAAAGTATAATGAAAAAAGACATCCTAAAGCAGTTTAATTACTAGCTGGATTATGAAGGCAAACTCAATTTAAGGCTAATCTGACATTATAAAGAGCATTAAAACAAAACATCAGTGGAGCTCCAATTAAGCCTATCATCCTCAATCAATAGAAATATGTCACTGTACTATGCACTTAAATGCAGCCTTTGAAAACACTGCTCACAATAGCTGCAGGTGTCTCAACAAATATTGCATATACCACTGGTCCACAACAGGTGATTTGCAGTAACTAATCAATTTACGTCACAATTCAAATTTGTCGAACTCTTTTGTTTACAACCAAAAATTAATGAAACAAGTCCTCCAAACCATTATGACCACACAGGTCATTTGTTCCTACCCTCAATATGCAACAAAACTACTAGGATGAAAAGAACATGGCGAGGTGAAGCAAAAGAAAGTTTAAAAAATAAAATAAGTTGATGTAAACCAATAGTGAGGTAGTTCCATAGGTGACGTTATATGTGACATACTGATGTGCTACGCATGATAATTAAGTTATGTAAATTTAAATGTCGAACAGTGTTGACTTTTGGTGTCAGGATATGAACACTGGTCTCCTGGTTTAAAGTCCTGTGTTTGTTTGATCCATCCACCAGCCTCCCACCATCCAAAGTGGCCCATGTTGTTTTTTAGACTCCATATCCTCACTGTGCTTTTGCAATCCATAACATCACCTTCCTCTTAGACGTATTTTTTGTTTATTGCTAATTAGTTAATGTCAGCATGCTAACATGCTAAACGTAGCAGGTAAACCTGCAAAAACTGTATTGTCATTGTTAGCATGTTAACATTAGCAATTAGCTCAGAATAATTCTGTTTACATACAGACTTACACACAGAGCTGCTAGCATAGATGAAAACTATTGCCATCCTTCTTTATGTTGGTTAATATCTTATCTTTTGTTTTTTAAACCATAGAAAGATGTCAGTAGGAATTGATATGTTCAGAGAAAGAACAATGTAAGAATAACATTTCTTTAAATAATTTATAAAAATCTGAAGACATAAAAAATGCCAAATGTGATTAATAGCTACAATGTTTGTTGTACTAAGAAAAAGCCATTTAGGAAACAGGTAACACATTTGTTTTTTTTTGTTTTTTTAAATTTGCATCTCCCTTACAATTCTTATTTGAATAGAAAGTATTTAAGGAACAAGGATATGTATTCAAGACAGTGTATTTAAATGACCTGCTATGTTTAGCTTGCACTCTGTCCTTGACAAAGTTCTGTGACTTGAATATAATCACCAATGCATTCTCAAATGTATGGAAAATGATTAGATGAAAGGCACAAACTGCTGCATTATGTAAATTAACCAGATGTGACCCTTTCTTCCTGAGCAGTGACCAACGCTTGCATTGAAAGAATGAGCAGACATTTCATTCATCATTCATGCATCAGATTTTTTCCTAACCTTTGCGAATGCTGTTATTATCCTCATTGCAGTTCACCTCACCTGTTGTAACTCATGGTGCATTCAAAAGCTTGTGGCTTTGTGGACATTAAGAGTGCAACTGTGTTGAATATTAGATTTAGGGCCCTAATTTCAGCCAAACACTTTGCAATACAGGACCTTTGTCTCACAAACCCAGCTTTCATACTTATTTCACAATTTCAGTCCTGCATCATGGATAAATACCAGAGAAAACTGGAGGTTACAATTAATAAATTATTAAAAAATGTGTACAATTGATTTCATTTTTCACAGCTGGTTTGACATTCATGCCCCCAAGAGGCAGACACTGAATGATTTTGACGACCCTATGACCTCGCTTCTGACACAACCCTCCACATCAAACTTTTTGTTGCCAACATAGCCTCTCAAGTTCTCCAAGATCTCTAAAAGTAGATGCAAGACTGGCCTTTAAATGCAATTAGCACATTTAAAATCCAAATGGGAAAAGACCTATTGATTAGCTATGACCTCTGTGACCTTTGCTCTCAAGTAATATCAGGCAAAACTTTCAATTTTCAATTGTGTGACCTCATTGACCAAAGCTAGAATTCCCTTCTAGGGCCAGCATCAAGATAATCTTCTAGTTGTCAAACTCTTAAATCCCATAAACCTTCAGTTGTTCCTTTTCTTGTTGAGTGCCATTTAGTACGATTGACCCAACATGCAGTCCCCCAGCTGAAGCAGCAGGCAAATAGTATTTCAATACTCTCTGTCTAGCCCTGTTGAATGAGAACTAATCATGATGTCTGATTCTTTCTCTGAACTCTTGTACATCTTTTGGGATGTTACAGTTTCAACGGCTGTTTGAATGTTGATGCTTTATTGGCAATAAATCAAGTCAGGGGCGGACAATGTCAGCTTTCACTCTGCCAATATGGCCCAATCACGGGATTTGAGATTCCTTCAGGTCATTTCTTTATTACACTATATAACTTCATAAACCTAGCTAGTATCCAATGAAGTATGAGATCTGGAAAGTGAGTTCCTTTCAAGTAACAGTGTGGTCGTCAAGCAGTGACGTCATTTTTATAACAGAGATGGTTTTGTTTTACTGCCAAATCATTGTCACCTTGAATAATCACTTCCACTACTAATTTCTTTACTAAATTGCAATCAAGCAGTGTCAGCCAAGTACTGTCTATCAGCTATCTATAGGCCATCCGTTCTGACATATCAAACACTGTTTCTAATAGCATAAATCACCACAGCATGGCATTTAGGTGCCTTTGCTCATGTTGTTAGTTGCACCTGTGGCCATGGATAGCATCTCACAGTGGCCACCACAACAGGTTAATTGGTGTATTTTTTGGCACAAAATACACCAATTAACCTATTCAGCTTCAGCTTTAACTACACTGAATTGGTCCATTTGAAAAGGTTAATGAAATGAACAAATTAAATGAAGCCATGGCCTTAAGTACGAGCAAAGTTGTGGAAAGAAACTAGTGGGGGGAAAAAAACTGAGGATTTGAATCCAGATTTGTTGACACTAAGTGTTCTCAAACAATGACTATTGCTGAGGGACTGTGATAGGCAGGTATAAAAATACAAAATGCTGAAGCTGCCTAGCATCGAGCTGAGATGTTTTTTTCTTCCTCCCTTTCTTGTTTCAATCTCTTGTCTTATTCAGTGTTTGGCTGAGTCAGACCTCCCACATAAAAGTGGCTTATTGTCAAAGTAAGAGGGGAGTTATAGGGTGGATAAGAAGGAGGTAGAAGTAAAGATATAAATGGTGAAGGGATTTAGTCAGTATCAGCTCTCTGAAAGCAGCTTGGATCACTTTCCCCCTTGTTGAAATTACTTCTTACACAGTGACCTTGCTCTTTCCTGCTCTCCTCTGGGGTCTTCATCCATAAAAATGAAAAATTTTGAAGTTTTGAAGGGGGGCAAAGGGCAGACCTATCTGACCAGCCAAAACCTATGATATAGTACTTCTCTTTCCCTTGCAATGAGAGAAAAACAATGTAAATACAATCACAGCCTTGCTATTTTGGTGCTGCAAGATCTGAGTCATGAGTTAACAGGCAACAGCTTTTATCCCAGTGGGCATTTAATACCGTTCTTTTTGAGTAACAGCTCATATCAAATTTGATAAGCATGGCGCATTGCCGCCTGAAATGGAGTGCATAATCCTGTAAACAGGACTCAGACAGAGAATTCTGGTTTTATCAGCATGCTGTGTCCTCTTCCAAGGTTCTTCCTGGGCCTAAAAATACTTTACTTTCCACTTATAATGAAAATCACACCATATATTGCTTATTGCACTTGAATGCTTCTTAGTCTAATACATTTAGCTTTCACATGTACTTGTGTGGGTGTCAGTATTAATTGCGAATAAGCATGTGGGTGTATTAATGATATCTTCCTTGTACAGTATTACAGTTATGTCTGCATGTGACTGACAGATTAACGAAATGTGTACTGGAGTTGGCTCACTTATGTTTTATTGGCAGCATGAACCACACAATGCATAACCAATGTGTCTGATTCACCAAAAATACTCTGAATCATTACACAAGTTGTGTCAATTCTGCCAAGAATAGATGTCCTGCAGCAATGTTTGTAATAGGCCTACATTAAGAATTATGGTCCGCAGTCTTACTTATTTGCCCGACAATGACTCCAATATGTCTAAAAAGAATGACAGCATTAGCTTATTTTTCCTCCTTTATTGTATAGGTTAGATATGGAGCTCAGTATTCTTGCTCAAGGGCATGTAAACGGTGCACTGTTGTATCTGTGACACTTATGGGTCACTCAGGCCAAGTGTTCTTAAATATTATCATTTCAAGGACTAAACACAGCTGTCTGAGACAAAAGAGCAGGCTTGTGACATTTTTGTCTCAAAAACCTGCAAGTAAAAGTTATCCTTCACAGACACTTGAATCTAATTCAAAATTGTTAGCCCTTTGAACTGTCTGAGTGGATTTTTTATTGGCTAAAATATTGAGGTACAAGCAGGGCTTAGAGGCAAGTGAGAAAGGGTCAATTTTCTAAGTGTAGTCTCCTTTTTTTGTTCTTTCTTATGTTTATGACTTAAGACATGGTGGAAAAAAGTTTTTTTTTCTTATCTTACGTCAAAAACACAGGGTAGAATACATATTAGATGAGACAGATGGTAGACCACAGAAATATTGTCTCTCAGGCCTTCCAAACAATATGGGGCTTGTGAGCAAAAATAAGCTGTTGTGCCCCTTTTGACCCTATTATGCATTGTGTATACGTTACTTTAAAATACCACTTAAGTGCACACTGCTGATGATATTATTTCACCTAGGGACCCACTAAACTAGGGCCCCTTGGTGTCTGGGGCCATTGCCCAATTGTTAAACAATCAGTCTTGATGATAGGTATAAAAGTTAGATGGAGCTAAAGCCTATATGTCTAGATCAGCGATCAGCAACTGGCTTTCTAGTTAAATATCTAGTTATCATTCTGGATTTCCCATGTTTATTAGGAGTCTATAGACACTGATAGGTAAAAAAAAAATAGCAAGAATTTAGCAATAAAGTGAAAATATCAAACAATGACAGGCTCACTAGGCATAAGTATGTTATATTTTCTTCATTTGAAAGTTCAGCCCCCACAGTGTGTGCTTAGAAAAAAATCTGGCCCTTGGAAAAAAATAACCCCTGGTCTAGATGCTTATTTATTATATTTTTTTAAATATTATTTTTATTTATTTATTGCAGGTTAAAGACCTGGAGCTATCAGAGGTAAGAAATGCCATGATGGTAAAAAATAGTGATAGTCCATGTATGTAATGTATTTATTATCCTTCTGTAGGCCTACATTATATATATATATATATATATATATCTATATATATATATATATATATATATATCTATATATATATATGTGTATGGAAAAGTGCATACATAGGGTATGGGTGCATGCAATACACATACATTTTAGCCTACTGGGAACCAGTTTGGGACACAAAATTACAATCCTTGCCTGTCTTGCAATTCGTCACCCTGTTAAAATAATCGCCTAACTCATTTTTTCAAGTTTTGCAGGAAACACAAAAAAATTCACAAAAAGTTTAACATATGACATTTATTGATCATTTCAGTCATAAAGGATGTAACAAAGGATGGCTATTGACATAGTAATAACACTGTGTGTAAATTATGTAACTTAAGCAAGATATGGTAACACTTTATTTTGAATGTGTCTACATAAGAGTCACACAAGCCTGTCAGAAACATGACATGACAAGTATCACGAGCATTAATGTTATTTCAAAGTGTCATTAATGTTCATGACACATCCCATGTCATGTTTATGACACGCTCATGTCACTCTTATGTAGACACCTTCAAAATAAAGTGTTACCATATCTTGCTTAAGTCACAAAGGCATGTTCAAAAATTGCCTAAGTCACATTTTATTTTGACTTAGGCATAATGAATCCTCTTAAGTCACATACTTAACATAGGCCATTAGGTGGCCGGCATCATGAGGATATGATTTAGGCAAAAAAACAAAAACAATTTTGACACAAAATGACTTAGGCGATTCTTTTAACAGTGTGACGATTCTATAGGTGGAAAACTGCATACATAGGGTTAGCATGCAATACACATATATTTTAGCCTACTGGGAACGAGTTTGGGACACAAACAGTGGCGGTTCTACACAGGGGCCTACAGGGGCCACTGCCCCTATGAAGAAGCCCTTGGCCCCTGCTGTGGCCCCTGTGTCAAATTAATATTTAAATGATCAATTTATAATAATGAACGACTGAACAATTCTTACCTATTTTTTGTTCAAACAATATCTTATTGTGCACAAAAGGAACCCAGAATGTGTCCATGGTATAATAGTTTAATTGTGCAATAAAAGCTTGTGTATATAAAATAAGATCGCTCTCACTGGACTGCACTTTCAAAATAAAGAAAAAATAATTGTGCACAAAAATGAGAAATGTCATTGTCGTGCAAAAATAATTATTGTTGGTGAGTCTCATTGTTTCAATCAGTGTATTTGTATCTTCCAAATATACTTAAATTAGATTTTTAAATGAGCTAAAATAAAGGTTTTGAATGCCTAAATATCATCTCTGCCGTTTTTTAATGTGCCCCTCTGATTAAACACTAGCCCCTGCTTGGCCCCCCACAGTAGAACTGGTCTAGAACCACCACTGGACACAAAATCACAATCCTTGCCTGTCTTGCAATTGAATTTCTTCCTGAATGAATTATGTGCACCCCTGTTCTTGAGCCTTATTTTAGAGGTGGGAGCGAGGCCTAAGATGTCAGGCCTAGGTGTCAGGGCAACCAGCAAGCGGCGCTTCAGCCCCAGCTCAACTCTCGGTGCCTCTATGCCTGAAAATGTCCATAGAGGATCGAGTTACATGACGCCCCATCTTTAAGCCCCAGTCAGTGCGCCGTTAGCCGCAGGACAACAGAGGATAGGATAGGATACTGGCCGCCGGGGGAGTAAAGGCTCCACACTCATGTAAGTGATTCTTTTCGGACAGGTTTCGCTCGAAGAAATGTAACGAAAGATATAGGAACATAGCTTGTAACAACTTTAGCGAGAGTCGCCTTTGTATTAGCTACATTGTCGCTAATGAGAGGAAAATATTCTGAGACGCTTGTTGTCGCGGTGGGTCACTAGCCAAGAAAGAGAGGATTTAAATAGCTTTTAGTGCCTCTGTTCAACTATAACCTGCTTTATGTGTACTATAAACAGCCGCCATGGGCGTTTTTGACCTAAACCAGCGATACTATGCAACTTCTTTACCGTCTCCCTCTCGGAAGCCTGTTGCTTTCTCGCTCCATGGATGAGATGGAGACGGAGGAGGAGGAGGAGTTGAGAAAAGCGGATTGTCCCAAGTGCCTCGGCGACTTTAATCAAAATACTAACAAACCTGACGGAATTCACCGACAATACTCACACACATATTGCAGCAAAGTGTTTATTAAGATAAGAAAGTGTTGAATAGGGTCTTATTCGACCGACATTGCCAATTACTTTGGAGAAGAACTGCACGATAAAATGACAACCCGTTATTATTAGCTGCCTGTGGTCACTGCAAAGCTCACGCATGACTTCACCAACGATTATTTCTCGAGACAAATGCCACCTTAAAGCTGACGGGTTTTGGGCTGAAGTCCACTGTGGCTAACGAGTTCCTTGGGCCTTCTGTGAATCATTACAAGTCACTTGATATATGCAACCAAAATACTGAATCACTTCTGCCCTTGCTGTAGCACATAAACCGTCTCCCTGTAATACATTTGAACCAACACTTTGCTATATGTCCCTGAACGCAACACCTATATTATTTATAATTCCATAGCCTTGTTATTGTAATAACATCACAAAAAAATGTATAATATACTCAGAGGCAGCCGGCAGAGATTGGTGAAGTTCAATACCCTATTTGAATAGTATATGTTGTTTAATTTCACAACGAAGTAAGCCCAATAATACATAGGTCTAAGATCAATTAAATACACAGCGGCCACATACTGTGTTAATAAATCTCATTAGTTAGTTTGAAACTTATAAGCATTGGATGAAGCCAGTGCAATGAATATAAACAAACCAGTGCTGTGGTGATCCCTCTGCCACATGTACTGTAGCTATTCTAAGAGTCTCCATAGGGCTTTTAATTGTCTTACCAATCTCCTTTAATCGTGTAATGTCTCACTGAGTCATGTCATGCGTGGAACAAAGCCACTTGTAAAGTCAAGTGTGACGTTCATAAGATGGGAGTTGACAGACATGACACCATTGATATCAGCATTAGTCAAATATTAAATACATAACTACCTTTGGATGTAATCATTAGCTTTTAAAGGCATGACCCGTGAAGGCTTTCATAAGTGTTGTTTATACAGTATGATGCTTCTCTGACTCATGCATGTGATTAACACTCCTACCACATGTAAGTTAATGGCAACATATATGGTCTACTTAAGGAATATTCTATTGGACAATTTCCTGACAAAAATCTTTGTCGACTAATGAGAAAATAAGTGGCAGATTAATGTATGATCAAAATAATTACTGCAGCCCTTCAAGAAGGGTCTTAGTTAGGTTAGTTTTAAAATGAGTATAAAGACTGTTCACCTTAACATGATTATTAATCATAAGGATGTTCTTTAAGGCAAGAATCTGGCTGTATTTACTTGTTAGGAGTAAAATGGATAAATATATTTAATGCCAGCTATAGACAAGTGTATTGCAAAACTACTGCCAAATGCTCTGAATGAAGTCACAGGGAAATAAATTACCAGGTGTTAATCCATCAATAAGAGCATTAGTCAAATATAAGGGAACTAACAACCTACAGTAGATGTGTACTTAAACAGACGCTGCTCCATTGCACTGGGGACTGAGTAAATAGCCTCCAGTTTGTCAGCACAATGGTAACTCTGTAATATTATGGTGAAGCATTCTTGAGAGATAAATGTGGCCCAGATGGAGTGGAAATAAATCCTTCTTCTCTTTCATGTTGACCTTTTGAAAAGAGAGGTTTTAAGATGTTGGGTTAGAGAAGAACTTCCAGTTTGTATCAAATGTGTTGTGGGAGTTAATAGAGATAAGCAAATTTCTACCTTGATATTCAGTTCTCATTATTGTTAAGAAAAACACATTGTGTTCTTTGCAGGCCTTGAAAAAGGGAAGACTCTGAAATTGCTGTTAATGGGGTGCAATAACAGTCACCTGGAGGTTTAAAATGATAGAAACAATGGGTGAGTATTCATTTTTCTTATTGTTTTATGGCAGCAAGATACAACTAATGGACTCATTGTGTTATCAATTATGTTAGAAGATACATGCTAGGGAAATGCTCTTTGTCAAAAAGATTTAACAAGGTAAGCATGGATATTTATTCATTGCATCAATCACATTATTTTCTCTCCCTTCTCTGTTTCTAATTAAACAGGGTGAGTTTTAATGTCTCCAATACCAGTTTAATTCAGATTTAATACTATCATAATAAACAAGACAAAACGTGAAGTATTGCCTCCACACACTGAATATGCCTTGTTATTTTTAATCTCCATATCTAAAATGAGCATTTTTGCAGAGGGTTTGGTCTAGTCAGTTGGGTGTCCGTCTCTGCTGGCTCTGCGTCCATATTTGGCTCCTGCTGTGAGTTTCTCTCTACCAGTGTAAGAGGCACTGGATTCAGTTCAAGGCTTATGGACTGCCAATGTTGCCATATCTGATAATGTTGCCATATACTTGATTGTTTGTTTGTCCCCAAAGAGATTTATTTGTCCAACTGTCAAGCACGGAGCCAAACTGGTGCTGCCAGATTCTTTCTTTAATGCAGCAATCTGTGGCCACTGTCAAGACTGGCATGTTGACCATGTCCTTCAGTACAACCAACCGTAATGTGCAGGTTGGGCAGTTTAGCATTATATTCTAGTTTTGGCAGCATGAGACTGAATATTTCAATTTAACCTTATTCTTAAAGAAACTGTATTTAAGTAAAGACTGCATTCAATAAACTAAAGAAGCACTGCAGTTTAGTTGCAATTTTGGCAATTTAAATAGTTCCATCCTTGTGTTCTGCACCAGGACCACCCTATCTTTTGGAACACAGACAAATGCAAACAGAGAGAGGCACACATACAAACCACACTCTGGTGGGGCTCCTCATTATGCTCACTGAGGCGGGGGCAATGAAAATGATACAGTTACCTGCATAGGACCAGTGGCGAATAGGAAAAAAAAACAACCTGCGGAGACCCTAGTGTTAATAGCTTGTTTACAACCTTTGTTCAAACAACAAAACTCCTAAGTGCAAAAAGTGCTTTGGACCTTGTGCACGCCCTATTAGGTGTTAGTCACAGTTGGTGAGCTTTGGAAATTGCTTCATTTTTGTCCAGATGACGCTGGGCTGGCCCATCCTCACTAACAAGCCACTCTGGAGTTACTCGATTGTGGGGCTTATGCAGGGTCCAGCAAGCAAACTGTGGAGGGCCTGGTTCTTTTATCCTTTCCTCCTGATACCCATTCACTGCTCTTGTGCAACCCACCACTGACCCCAAAGGCAAAAAAGGAAACATTGCTATTCTTAAGACAAACATTGCACTTTTTTTTCCTTCCTCTGATAAAAAAAATCGGATGCTATGTGATTTCAATATAGTAAGGTCTGTTAAGCACCAGCCAGCCTTAGCTAAGCCTAAAGGTTAAGATGTGTGGCTCTCTCCATCCTTCCTCTGTGCTTATTTACATGTCATTGTAAACACAAAGAAGTTCATCAAAGCCAGTTAAGGAAACTATATTTTAATGCATATTATTAAAAGTCAAACTAAATAAGGTCATTGAATAAATTAGGCTATGTCCAAACACCCTTCCCTGTCTCACTATCTCTGTCCATACTGATAAAGCCTCTGTCCTCATCACCTCTCTCCACCTCTATCTCTCCCACGCCTGCTTCTCCCTGCATCCACTCCTTCACTCCGGCCGGCGCTGTCACTGAAATATGTGATGGCTTGCAGATACACAGCGTGCCTTGCAGGCGGTGGAGCGTCTCCAGGCCAAACTGAAGGAGCGGGGGGAGGTGCCCACCGAGGAGAAGCTCAGCCTGCTCAAATCAGTGCTCCAGAGCCCCCTCTTCCACCAGATCCTGGCCTTGCAGAAGACTGTCCAGCATCTACCGGTATACTGAAAAATTAATTCATGGTATCCATTTTTGTCCTTGTAGGCCCAGGTATATATACTAATACAATAAACACCTAACACCTAAAGGACCTTTTTGTAAAAATCGATTTAAAGTCGTTTTAATTTACATGTAAACAATGTAGCATTCATTATTGTAACCTAACTAGACCTGTGAGACTGTGAACATGATAAATTATAATGACAATGCTACACACAAACAATGCTGGAATCCCATGGTGCTTAGGCCCCATGAAAGGTCATTAAGAGGTTGCAAGGTTATGGTCATTTAAAGCTCTGCATTATTAGTACATGAATAAAAGCTGCCAAAATACCAGATGGCAGCATCACACTTTGTGAGAACAGAAGTCGTCAGATTTGATGAGAAATAAGAGCAAATTAGTCTATTTTTATGATGTTCTGTTATCATGTTGGATGAGATGGGGCAGAGGCAGCAGTAATATAAAGTGACAGTCATACTTCTTGTGTTTGTGTACAGAAGTGCCTGCACCCTGCAGACACCAACACCCATGGTTGAGCTGGTGACATTTGATGTTGAGACATTAACCAAACTTTAGGACTCACCAAGACTAAGTGTAACACTGAAAGCTTTATTCCAATAACAGTGGTTCAGCATCGGTGTCAATGGATCCTAATATTAAAAGGGTCACATTTTTTTTTCATGTTATCATAAATACTAGCATGTCAACATGTATTTAAAAGAGCTCCCATCAGTAAGAGATTTCAACGTCGGTGATTGGGGACAAAATTAAATCTTAATTTTATTTTCATTCATGTTGATTTTATAGTGTTTTCTCAAATTTACAAGATTTTTGGGTCTCAATCCAAACTTCCTCTTACCTGAGAGAAGAATAAGGAGGTTGCTTGTATATTGCTTCCTGCATGTGGCCCTAAACTGTTGAGAAATGGTTAGAGAAAGAGAAAGTTTAGTACTGAAATGACTGTGACCATGGTAAGATATCCACGTCAGACCGTTGAAGCCTCATATTTGCTTTGGCTGAACTTAGGGAAGAGAACTGTGGGTGTGGAATCCCATTCGGAAAGGAGCTCTTAACAGCTGTTATGGTGACAAAATATCGGCAGTGTGTTATAAGGCTTTTGATAGTCTTGTTTTAAGGATGTATTGTAGTGTTTTGTCAAAGGTTACATGATAAATATAACATCATCAAGAAGAGGGTAAAACTGAAATTCCTTTTTCACCTGTATCACAGTAAGGTTAGAATATTATCCATATTCTGCACAATTGCTACTGCTTTTATCTTTCCCACTTCCTGTGTGACCTTAGTGATTCTGTTTTTGGCTCATACACAACCCTTCTCCTTTAAATCCCCATTCCCAACCGTGTTGCTGCTATGGCCAAATTGCTGTCAGGGTTCACACGAGCCAGATATAATATGGGTACATGAGCAGAGATAGTTGGTCTAAGTCAGGAACTCTTTTTTTTTTCCTCAAGCTGATTCTCTCCATTGAGAATAGAACGTTTGAGTGGAAGGAAAGAGCTCTTAAGTCACAGTGGAGAGGGGCCAGGGTAAGCGTTTGAGAAATAGAGACGAAAATATGTGAGCTATGCAGTGGGAGGCAGGGATGCTAGAGTTTTTTAGCCCTTGTGGAATTTAGATTATAAAAGGCCTGCTGGCATTTTTGTGTGCTGGCGATTTAGCTTATTTCAAAAGAGCTACATTCCTACTGTGTGTGCTGATGCATGTGTTTGTTTTACTAAGCAAAATTTATCAAGCAGCCATTCATCATAAATTCCCTTCAGATCTTGAAATGGAAACATTCCACGTTGTAAAAACGGTAAAGAGATGTGTTTCAGAGACTGCAACAAGTCAGTGTTTTGTTTTTATAGAGCATCTAAACCCAACTGCACTTGTTTGGCTGCCTTAAGCAGAACCAATTTGGAGAGAGGGTGCATTTTGTGTTTTGTTGTGAGACAAGAGCCAGACACATAAACACACACACTGTCCATCTTCTGGCTCTGCTAGTTAGGCCTTGCACAGACCATGTCGCTATGGCGACGAGGCCGTACTCTCCAATGAGAAAGAGGCCGCCGTGTGAAGTGGGGCAGAAACAATTTCTTAAATGTGCAAGAACCAAACTGGAACTTTAATCCTCTTAGCCAGGCCCCAGCTAACAAAGCTCATGCATGAGGACAGCAACTTAGCAGCATGCTACGCTAAGTTAGCCCAGCCCATAGGGTTTTGTTTGCAGCGTGCAGCACTAATGTGTCCTATCCAATGGAGGTTTGTTTCTCAGGACTAATCTGAGGCTGTATATAAAGGAGGCATACTTTATAGTATATGTTGCCTAAGCTGAAAGTTGTGCAGTCAACTTACCAAAATGCAAATGCACAAGTTCACAAGGACAGCTTTAGCTTGGCAATGCCATATGCCAAATGAAGTGTTTATGAAATTATTGCTATGTATTAAGTCCGTCCTTTTGAATCAGATGGTCATAAACATTATGCCCTTTGGCTAATGAAATTGGAAAAATACTGTTTTATGTAGTTGTCTCGTTCATGTAATTCATCTGTCACACAAGTAAAGTCATTGCAGTAATTAAAACCCAAGCATATTAAGGCATCCAGATGGCCAGCGATGCTTTTCCCCCACCGTGATAGAAATATTGTATTTGGAGCATAGTCATTGTTGGAACATCAGCTAAGAGCCATTATACCCTGAAGGATTAGGCTGTCATAGATCCAGCTAATCATGGTGGGATAACAAACTAGCTGGCATCCCAGTGGTTTCAGACACCCAGACGTCAGGGTTTTGGTGACTAAAATTAAGCTAAATGTTTACGTCCACAGTTGGAATGAGCCATTATGTTTTTTTGTTTGAACTTTTAATTGTTCTTCATTGGACTATCGCCAGTAATGGCTGCTCTCTAAGGGAGCATTTTTGCAGAAATTCAAAGCTGTTATCTAGCCACAAACTGGAAACCTAACAAACAACATCACATTTATATTTAGGGTATTTAGTTCAAAATGGATAGCAGAATAATCTGCCACTGAAACATCTGTGGTTTTTTAACATCACTAACAACATGTTTATTTCTTTACTTTTCCAGGGAAGTTCCCCAGCATCACGTGGAAGTGACCTTGACGATGATGAAGCAGCAGTCAAGCCCAATGGAGGCCATGTTTCCTACTCAGACACACCAGCTTTGACACTTATCAATGGCAAGACTTCATCTGAAGAATTTGAACATGTTATGCACTCCATGGCACAGGTACAGACGACTGTGAAGCCAAAGCATTCAATCTGTTTGCACACTGCTTTTGAGCTAATGTCAGTGTAGTAACATAAGCTAATACGTGCCATTGTGGTGCTGGTCTATTATTGAGTTTCTAATGGATTTAGTACCACATTATTTTTATGTTTTAGTCATTTTAGCGCATGCACACAAATCAGCACCTCATCTGTAAACAGGTAGATAACCTTAATTAGTTCTTTCTTAACTCAATCCAAATATCCAAAGACAGTAAAACACGAGAACTACAGGCTGCACACTGCGTTCTTTCTCTTGAGGCACTTCAAATAGACTTCAAAAAGCTGCCTGCGGCTTTGATGTTAGAGTGAATCAGCACGGGGCCATATATATATATATATATATATATATATATATATATATATACAGTATATAAAATATATATGTGTGTGTGTGTGTGTGTGTGTGTGTGTGACCCAGGGGCGCTACGTGACACATGTGGACCTGCTGAAGCCAGTTTCAGGAGGTCTCGGCTTCAGCGTAGTTGGCCTAAAGAGCGAAAACCGTGGAGAGCTTGGCATCTTCATCCAGGAAATTCAACCAGGAAGTGTTGCTGACTGGTATGTAAGAATCTACATGTTTCATCATTCAAAGGCAAAAGATTAGAATCTTATCACACCAAAGTCAATGTTCCAGAAAGATTGTCCATTTTTGGTAGATTGTTAAAGTCCCCCTCCACTTAACAGTATGGGTTTTTTATATGTTTATGTCCGTCTGCCCATGACTATACTGCCTTATATATGTGCAAAGTTTGTCACTTAAGAAATGTTTTCACCTTCTTCTATTAAATGGGGAGATGTCTGTGCACCTCCCTTAAATCTATCAAATATAAGCTGGGAGAACTAGATCGGGTAAATGATAATGATAATAATAACTTGGTAATATTTAGTGAAAATCTCAGAGGCTCTGACCCCATTTACTTTATTTCCCCCTCTCACTGTGATGCTTCATGCTTCTCTCCACTGCAGCGATGGGAAGCTCAAAGAAGCTGACCAGATCTTAGCCATCAATAACCAGCCCCTGGACCAGACAGTGACCCACCAGCAGGCTATAGGCATCCTGCAGAGTGCTTCAGAGAGGGTTCAGCTGACAGTGGCAAGAGGACCAATACCTCAGCTGACCAGTCCTGCAGTGTCGCGCACGCCCTCTGCAGCCAGTACACTGTCAGCCAACTCCAGCGCGGTATTGATACATTCTCACACTAATTCCATGAATGAAAACTTGCACTTGCACACACACTTTGGAACAAGAATTGTGCAAACAGGAAAGTGGTATAGGTACACACACATGTGATGTGACACAATCACACATAGACACAATTAAAAATAGAGGCAGCTCCTGCAATCCAGCATGGTAGTATAATGTGACCATAACATCCACACAACAAACACACTTTATCAGAGAAAAATGAAGCTTTACTGCAACTATATAAGTTATTCTTTTATTACACTGGACAACACTTTGCTTTCATTATAACATCATCTGCATTATTCATCCAATGACTGTTCCTGTGTGCAAAAGTACATTTTCTATATTTATTGATTCTTCTCTTTTACTATGCCTAGTGGCAGCACGTGGAAACAATTGAGCTGGTCAACGATGGCACTGGTCTTGGTTTTGGTATCGTTGGAGGAAAAACCACTGGTGTTATTGTCAAAACCATCCTTCCTGGAGGCATAGCTGATCAGGTAACCACATTAATGCATCCATACTTTCTTTGGGAATTTACTTTCAGAGGCTTTTTCATTATTAATAGTTGTTTATACACTGTTTACCATAAAATGATTTTTATTTCGTATTTTATGACACATTCAGTGTTCTAGAGAGATGGCTCTTGTCAGTAAGGTATAATAAGAATTGCAAGCAAGCACATAATTAACTGTCACTCTTGTCTTTTGTTCGGTACTGATAGTGTCATTATGGGTTTGATTTCTAAGCTACACAGACTAAACCGTTTTTGTACCTCAGGATGGCCGCCTGCGCAGTGGGGACCACATACTCAGAATTGGAGACACTGACCTGTTCGGCATGGGCAGCGAACAGGTGGCCCAGGTTCTCAGGCAGTGTGGCAACAGGGTGAAGCTGGTGGTGACCAGGGGTCCTGTGGAGGAGAGTCCCTCTGTCTCTGCTGTCATGCCTGTGGTGCTCCCCACTGTCAATGAACAGGTGAGAGGGGCGGTTTCACTCTGAACCAGAAATATGGTACACATTTCATACAAAGTCAAAGAATGTGGAAATGTGTCACATTCAAGTCAATTTCATTTTTTGGACTAGAGAAAAACTGTATCGATGTAACAAATGATGAATATGATTAATTACCATACAGCACACTGTCAGAGTTGTATACTTATATCAGAACCCTTTAGTACTAAAGCTCTGGGGCCAGATACATAAACAATATATACACAACAACCCACACTGAAACTGATATTTATAAATAAAGAATGTGGGCACCTAACACACAATGTCAGCGGAGAAAGCTGCAGGTGATATTAGACAGGCAACATTGTTTTGAGGTTGTTTGCCAATTTTGCTGATTGTTATAATAATTGCATTCCACACAGCATTCTGTATAAGGTCAATTACAGGCAAATTTATAACGTTATTATTCAAATTTATTTGTGAGGGATGAATGTCATGATTTTATTTACATTGGAGTATGTTAAGAATAGTTTAATTTTATCCTGTATTGATGAGCGCTTTGTAAAATCAGTTTCAACACGAGCACTACGGATGATTCATTGATCATCTTTTTGTAATATCCGTTTAATAATAATGATGACTGAGATTTTACTGAGACAATGGTTTGCAGAAACGTGATGAGTCAGTGTTACGAATGCTGCAAATAGCCACAGCCGTGTGTAATGACAGCTGCTCTGGCACCATCGAGAGCCTCGCAGATGCGACACAGTTGGTAAAGCAGCGCTTTTTCTCTGCTGTCCGTATAACTGACAGGTATAATAAGTGGTGGAGCGGTATCGATATGCAAATAGTGTTTAAGGGTGTTTCGACATCCATTAATGAATAAAAACAGTAGGTGTGGAAATGAGGCTTATGCATTCGGCCTGTTCCACGTTTGTTGATATTCATATAACAGAATCAAGCATAAGTGCAGCTTTGCAAATCTGTCAAAAAGAATGCATGTTTATATTTCTGCCTTTGTGTGTACACAGTTTAGGTCGTGAATCTATATAGAGTTTTTATATATATAGCCCCAGGTTTTTCATCTCCAGTTTTATCCTTGCTTACTGTTGACAGCCCTGAATACATGGAATTAAAGACAATAGCAGGTTACCTCACCTGTGACTCACAGCTTGGAGAACAAATGTTGCTTCAAAGGCAGCACTTAAAAACAGCAATTTCATGGCTATTCTCAACACTCAACTCTATCTAAACATGAATGAAAATTAGTGACTCACTACATAAATGACATCATGTTCTTCTGAATGCACACATTAGCTGTGTTTTTATGGCAACCAGGTTCCCAACGCTCAATATCAAAAGATGTATTATGGTGCCCAGGCAGTGCCATGACTAATTTTTTCACATTTCTGCTGTTGTGAAATGAATCATACTTCATTTATATTTGATTATCGGTTGATGTTGTCATTAACCGTATTCCAGGGCTATGAGGAAGAGGAGGATGAAGCATTTGATGTGAGCCTTACCAAGAATGCCCAGGGACTGGGGATCACTATTGCTGGCTATGTTGGAGATAAAAATGCAGGTGAGAAATGGCAGCTTGCCTTTTCAGAGTAGATGACAATTTAAATAAAATTGTCTTATTGATGTTTAATTATTTACACGCTTCCCCAAATACACATTCAAGCTGCAGTGATTAAACATGGGATCAAATGTGTATTATGATGAACCCGGTATTAACATCTACCTTTACAGGGGGTTGTAGCATTTTCTAGCCCATTGTTTTTGGTAAATAATATTAGACCTACATTCATCAAGTGGAAAGAAAGAAACTCAGCTGTAAATGAATGCCATTGTTTATCTGTGTCTTTTGGATGTTACAATTGTTTGCTAGCATGTTAGCCCCAAGAAGTTTATGTCAATGTCAGTTTTTTTAAGTTTTCCACTGCCCTGAAAGTGTCATAACAATATAATTTTTATTGACTGTTAAAATGTAGCAATCAGCTACAAAATATACATGTTGAAACCACACCACAGACAGCTTTTTATTATAAGCTGCTCTATGAATTGAATTGAATTGAATTAAATTGAATTAAACTGAATATAAAATGGCCTTGGCTTAAAAGTCTTTATTTTCCAAGGTTAGCACAAGTGTGTTTATTCCACCATTGTTTATGACTATGAATATTGAAACTAACCCTGACTTTTAACATCAAACTAAAACATCTGTTTGCTTTTATCCTCAGGTCTGATTTAATGTCGTGATTCATGGCTATGTTACTCATCTCTTAAATTCTTTGTTCTGACTCCTCAGAGCCTTCTGGCATTTTTGTGAAGAGCATAACAAAAGACAGCGCCGTAGACCAAGATGGCCGTATTCATGTTGGAGACCAGATAATAGCTGTAAGTACTCCAATTATGCTCTTTGTAGCTATTACTGCTTTCTCTGTCTTCAGTTGCATGAGGTAAAATATGCACTGAATGTTTAATATAATCTATTATAGTGATCACATTTAGTCAATGGAGGGTAATTATGAGATGCATTATGAATAATTCACAATTAACTGATAGTTCATAGTGTTTTTTCTTCTTGTGACTGTGAATATAAGAGTCTTGAATTAGCACACTGGGCAATTAAGTTTTTAATTTCATTACTGCAGGACATGAACAATGAAGTTAAACTGTGTGTAATTTCTTCCATCATTTGAAACACGAGTTAATGTTGCCCTGTATTTTTTTTTAAAGTTCTCACAAACTCTAATGCATCAGTGTGTATGTGTGCTTGTGAGTTTTGTTGATAATGTGCTGTGCCCTTTAAAACTATAATAAAACAGTCAATTAACTGTGAATTTGATAAACTTGTGTAATTTAACCTGTCCTGCATGATCCAAATAAATAAAGTTAATGGCTAAAATAGATGTGGATAGGTGTTAATAATCACTTTGATTAATGTTGTTTCGATTTCACTCCATCAAACCAGAATACAGATGGTAATTCAGCACACTCACATTGTCAGCACAGGCCGTTTAATCCATGGGCTCACAAATGATCGCCCTCTGCAGGTCGATGGTGTAAACATCCAAGGATACACCAATCAACAGGCAGTGGAAGTGCTCAGGCACACAGGCCAGACAGTCCACCTTAAGCTGATCCGGCGGGGCTTCAAGCCTGAGGAGATCCCCCCGGCCGTGAACCCCAGTGTCACCATCCTGCCCCCTTCCACCACTATCCCTACCACCACCATCGTCATGATGGAGCTGGAGCTGGAGAGGAAGAAGGCAGAGGATGCTACTCAAGGTAGGAAGGATAAAGCGAGATGCATTTAATGAGGATAGACAAAAACACATTCCTTGTTACTTATCACCCTGTCAAAAGAAGGTGTCATTTGATGTGTAAATGTGGCTCAGACAGGCGTTCATGATGCAGGAACGAGTGACTCGAAATGGAAATTTTCACTCACTTTTATCAGTATAGTTAAAATACAGAACTGCATATTAAAAACACTGACTTGAATTCAAATACAGTCCAAATTGATATAAACAGTGTGTATCATTAAAGAATGACAAAGGTGGCCCTTTCCTGAATACGTAGCAGTTGTTTTTATTCTGCTACAGAAGGATTTATTTGTTAATATTTAGGGTAAACATCTTACAACATTCTTAACCCATTAAAGTTGGGAAAGTGGATACGTCGTTTTGTAGTATTTGTAGTTTTTTTTCACCTATTTTCAGTCTCTTGGCCAATGAAATGCATCAGAATACATGTGGGAGTGTCACAATGCAACATGGGACTTTTCCAGAACTTTGAAATCATCACCAAAAAAAGACACAAAATAATCAAAAAAAACAGAATTACCAAAAAAGACACAAAATTATCAAAAAAAGACACAAAATTATTTAAAAAAAAAGACACAGAATTACCAAAAAAGACAATCAATTACTAAAAAAAACTTCAGGTTTTAGGGGCTTATTTTAAAATCGCCCAAAGGTTTTCCAGGCATTTTTTCCAGGCGTTTTAGGCCTAAATGGGTTAATACAGAAAAATGAATTACTTTTTGGCTGTCAGAGGGTTCCTCCTAATAATAGCAGTAGAATGAGTACACCCACGTAACTGGCCATCTTTTCCTAATAAAAGGGAGGAATGAACACATTATTAATAATCACTGACAGTGGCCAAGAGGACTAAACTGTTTTATCGAACTTTGAAAACAAACACTCTTCTCATCCATTATTATATTGCAATGGCTGAACTGACCTAGCACCATTTCTAAATGTCTTTCCTTTTAAATTTTTATAATGTCAACATCAATCAAGATAGACAGACAGTAAACAGAAAGATTGTCGTCCCCAGCTGGACTGACAGGACCTCTAGGCCAGTACAAAGGCAAGGAACTTGCAAAAGTTGTCAATAGTGAAAGATGGAGATTGAAAGTAATTTGATCTGGCATCAAGATTTTAGCCCAAAAACCTACAAAAAAATAGCAGCCAGCGGTCGACGTGCAGAGGAGGAGTTTTCTTGGGCTGCTGTGACTCCTGTTGGGGAAAAAAAAAACAGTTACTGTAGCTTTTTCAGTATGAGGTTAATCTGAGGTTATGTCGTGAGAGCACATTTAATAATTTGGGAGTAAGAAAATATTTCAGCTAACTTGTTGGGCATGAGGTCATACTGTAGGTTTGATGTACAAAGTTGTATCGGGTCATTTAATGGTTGAGATTAACACAGGGCATTTTACTACTCACTTAAATTGTTGTCAAGTCAGTGTTAATGTTGAGAGCCTTTTTCGCATACCAGACCAGCTAGTATTGGTTTTATGTTAGCATTTAAAAGTTTCTGATGTACAGCGTAGACCATGGCTTTCTCAGGCGCATAGGTAGTAATTTCATGGGTGACCACTTTGGTGCCCTGTGGAACTCAAAAGACATAAACAGTGGCAATAGGTTGTAAAAAAAATTACCAGGGTCATAAAACAGATATTTGAAGTCCTCAATTGTTTTGGATAACATCAACAAAGGCATGTATATACTTTTTCTGACCAAACAAGGAAGCTTCGGTCCTAGGAGATAATGTTATTTTGGAAGAATGAATTAATATCAGATAAAAATCATTGGTGTGTATTTGTGGGTTTTTTGTCTGTGTCTGTTAGTGGAAAGTAGATGACTTTTTCCAGTGGCTGTGTACCTATACTGTCAACTGTCTGTGCCGCTGTCTGCTTCTGTCTGTCTGTCTGTCTTACTCTTCATTGTGTGTTTACAGTCACCACAGATGAAAAGCCGCTCCAGACAAAGAGTGAAGGATCTGATGTCAGCCCAGCCACGGATCAGCTAACAGAAGACAAACATGGTAGGAGGCTGGGATTCTCCTTTAAGTACACCAGCAGAGATACTGGGCACACATCTGACAGATAAGGGTTATTGTTGTCAGGAGCGCGCCGACTAGCAAAACACGCAGTGAGGACTTACCGAGATACTGAGATGGGTGTTGTTGGTAGTTTCACAGATGATGCCGCATTTTTAAAAACATTTTTAACAAGCAAAGATATATATATTTTTTTTTTCTAGTGGGTCTGATCTCAAAGACAACATAAGTACTTTGCAAATAGTTAGAAATGTATTTTGCTTTGCTGGCTGTGAATGGTTTAATCATGATTTTGCCTTTTATGTTGTTTTGTGCATTTTGTATTGTGTTTTCCAAGGGATGAAGCTGACAGCCTTTGAAGAGGAAGAACTAATGAAGAAATGGCTAGAGATTCTGGGTCCAAGTAATGAAGTTGTAGTAAGTTTTTTTTCAAAGTGAATTCCTTTTTCTCATGCATCAAATTACCACAACTCAGTTCCTGGGCAATTGCTTCAAAATGATAAATAACTCAAAACTGCTCTCTTCAAAGAAAGACTGACCTAAGACGTCAAACAAAATGGATTGAATCATATTTGGTGAAATAGTAACGCTTCACATGCCAACTGAAATGAGATTTCTTGTTTCCATAACAGGTGGCACAGGTGGAGAAGTATAGTGAGAGCAGTGGCCTCGGCATCAGTCTAGAAGCCAACAGCGGGCATCATTACATCCGCTCCGTTCTACCTGAGGGACCTGTTGGTCGCTGTGGCAAGCTGTTCAGTGGAGATGAACTGCTTGAGGTGAAAAATACATTATCCCAGCTTTCATCCTGTTTCCCTGTGTTACGAATACTTAATACGAATACGAATACTAATGAACATTGATAAACATCTTTGTAAATATGCCGGATTATAGCAAGGCTGCTAGTTTGCATCCATGGTCCCTAAAAATTAAAAAATAAATACAAATATAAAAGACAGCAAGTACATAGGTAAGATACAAATAGAGGAGACAACACACACACAACACAGCAGACCCAGACAGGATATAACTATGCAAAAAAGTGATGTTCAAGTCGTCTCAAGTCCAGTTAGTGGTCACACCTTTGATGTTAATTGTTCATTTACCATTTGTTATTTAAAAAACATACTTTTTAAACTTTAAAATCCCTGTCTTTTCTCTTCCTGTAAAATAGTAAACTTTTGTAAATGCCCAGAGTGCAGGTTGAGTCATCAGTCAAATTAGACTTTGGGCAACTAGTGAGCCACTCTGGTCATATAAAACACACTTCAATTTGTGAGGTCTAATGCATTTCATCTCTCCCTTGTCCTCCTGATTTAACGACAGGTAAGGGAGGTGCTTGGACCCAGGTGTCAGTTGTATTTCTGTATCAAGCTAAGCTTTAAGCCTGCCAACTTTTTAGCTGCTCTATCAAATGCAATGGATTTGGAATCCCTCTTGTAACTGTATTCTGCTGCAGACATACATTTAGAAGAAAATGTATTTAACACTAGATCAGGGGTGGTCAACCTGTGGCTCCAGAGCCTCATGTGGCTCTGCAGGGGCTCCCCGTGGCTGAGACAAAAAAATTATATATATATTTTTACATTAAAACTTTCATTTATCAATGGTGTAGACCAAAAACTATTTGTATTCTTCAACTGTAAAATTGTATAGCCTTTTTACAGCATATTAAAAAAGTTTTGGCGTTTAAGTCAACTAAAATGTGCTTCATAGCTTACGAAAGTCTCCGGTCCGGCGCCTTAACCTTTAAGTTTTGCCAACTTTGAGTTTAGTTTTGAGTTCCACTCTATAGACTAGTTTTCAAAATCATATTAATAAATGCTCAATATAACTATTAATACTGTTGGTAGGCTAATTTAGACTAATTAGGCTGTTTATTTTTCATTTTGGGGCTCCATTCTGCAATTTTCTCTCTCTTTTTTTGGCCAACAGTGGCTCTTTAGTTAGTAAAGGTTGCCCACCCCTGCCCTGTGTGTGCTTGTTGTGTAAAAAGGCAACTGTTTGAGTGTTGTCTGCCACTCTTAATCTTAGGTACTGCACTTTGTTTTGAACGAAACTAACACCTAACTCTCTTTTTGTAGGTCAATGGTAGATCCCTGATTGGAGAAACCCACAAGGAAGTAGTCAGAATCTTGAAGGAGCTTCCACTTTGCGTATACATGACGTGCTGTAGGCCCGCCCCTCACCTGCCGACTGACATAGAAGCTGTCCAACCAGAACCAGACACTTTGTCCACAACATCTATATTACAGGTACTGCATTTGTACAGCTGAACTATGCCAACTTTACTCACATGTATTATATTTGATATGTACATTTTTCAACTTTAGAATTTGGCAAGTATCGTAATGTTTAAGAATAAAAACCCATAGAAAGTGACTGAATCTTTCCCCTCTCAAGTCTATAAAAGCCTAATGCAGCAGATGATGCATATAAGAAGAGTCGGGAACTCCCTGCATCACCTCGACATCCAGTTATGTATCATGAAAAATGTTTCCCCGCCTCTGCATATAAGCAGTGCATATGATTGGAGAGCAATACTCCAGAAGTCCTCCTCCTCCTTTATAACCCATCAACCGTTATTAGCCCAGCCCGAGCTGTCAATCGCCCCATTGGCTTTCCACATTGTCAACCATGATGGATTAAGACTTAGCAATAAGCAGGGGAGGCTGAGAGTTTATTAAGACCAATTCTAGTAATACCTCAGCAGCAGCAGCCAACAACATTTGCTAGAGATATGACACATCAAAAGCAGCTTTCCTTTGGGGAAGGGGTTTTCATCTCCCCAGCTTTATCTGTGATAATGTACTAAGGCCCTAGCATCCCAAAGATATTTCCCTTTTATCTACTGCCAGAAACCTGAGCCAGAAACGCAACCAGAGGGTAGAAGCCTATGGGCTGGGAGTAAAAGTGGGGAAGGCATGCTGTTACACAGAGATTTGGGGCTTTTTCTCTGCAGAAACAAATAGACCTGAGCAGCATACTGGTCGCTGAAGACACAGAGGTGAACGCAGTGGCAGTGACACAGGATAATGTGACAGAGGAGGTGATAGGATCTCCTTTGGCCATGTGGGAGCTTGAGATCCAGAATATCGAGCTTGAAAAGGGAGAAGGAGGATTGGGATTCAGCATTCTGGACTACCAGGTGGGACATTCCTTAATATGAGGTTTCATTGAAAAATGGTTTTGTTATTGTAATATTTAGTATTTTATACCAACATATTTGTACTTTTATAGATGTTGTTGTATTGTCTCTGGCATGAACTTGTGAAATAGTATGTTACGTCACCAGGAAAGCAATACTTAACATTTAAAGTCATAATCTGATTCAATTAATATACAATTAATTGCTTCTTGTAATAGTCATGCATTACACATAAAAAAGGAATATAATGTAAAATAAATAAATACATTCCATAAAGGTTTAAGGCTATGTAAGTTTACCTGTTGTCTTCTTTTCACTGAACTTTACTGGACCGGCTCCACCACAGGACCCACTAGACCCCGCCAAGACCGTGATCGTGATTCGCTCTCTGGTTCCCGGCGGTGTGGCCGAGCAGGATGGCCGGCTGTTGCCAGGAGACCGACTCATGTATGTCAACACCACCAACCTGGAGAACGCCAGCTTGGAGGATGCTGTCCAGGCCTTGAAGGGAGCCAACCTCGGCAAGGTCCAGATAGGAGTTGCCAAACCACTGCCTGTAAGAATTACAATTAGTATTCTTTCCATACCCTTTGCTTTAAATCTATCTTGAAATTTTAAAGTAGAATATGATTTGTGTGTTGGAAGATAAAGAAACAGGTGTATGAATATCTTTTGGGCTTACTAGGAGTTTTATACATGCTTTTTTTTTGGGCAAATTTGTTCAGCGTGTCAGGGATTTATCACTGCGTGTGTGTGAGGTTGTGAGTCAGGTTGTCTTTATATCATGTGACTTAGTATCCAGTCATGAGGGTTCAGCTTACGAGGGCTTAAATTTTTTATGCAGGAAAAAGAGTGGAGGTGGTTGCATGGTTTAGCATTCCACCCACTGTTTATTCAGAGGAAGCGACCAGCCTTAACTGCTCTGCACCCTTTTGTTTCATATATAATGTTATTGAATTTTCCAAGACCTTGTTATACATTTCAACGAATCGGGGCACCTGTCAAAATATTAGGTCTGTCCGACGGCATGCTCATCGCTCCAGGCACCTGTACTCTCTGTACGGGATGTTTCTCTCTGCAAAACTGCTGCATTCTTTCAGCTTTAGAGCTGCATTTCTCTTGTATTGAATCTGCTGTTGGATTACACAGTGAGACCTGTGGGCTGCCAAGGTTAGGTGGATTACAGAGCTGTAGGAAGCCTCTGTGGAGTTATCCAACTCTCCTGCAGGACGTGGAATGTACTTCTGAGGGGTATTTTGTTGTATTGCCTCTCAAAATTGAGTCTGACAAGTGTAATCCTCCAGTATGCCTTCTTGGTTTTCTTCTATGTTTCTAGTTCAGATGCTACACAAAATCAATATCCCAAGCTATTACTAAAGAATATATATGAAATGTATGAGTGAGATTTCTGTGAAATAATAATTGAAAGAGTCATGAATGTGCAGTTTCTTAGCTTGAACACTTGTACACCGTGATCAATATCTAACTCTACAATTAGTGTAGAAAAAAATGCTCAATCATTTTTAACATCTTTTTTTCATTTCATTCTAATTTATTTGTACTGGATTTGGTCATTAAAAGAATAGAAAACATTGATTACGTGAAGCTGGAGACACTGAAAGAATTTCTCCACTTTCCTAGGGAATATGTGGATATTCCCACTCTCCACACCCATATGGTGAGCAGGAAATTACTTCATCATCCACCATCCATTCATTTGACTTCAACAATATTTTGGTTGAAGAAGGAGAGGAAGAAGGACTGACTGAGGGCATCGTTTACCGAGCAGAGCCTGCATTGGTTAGTTAGCATTTGGGAAGAAAACTGAAAAATCAATCAGAACATTCTGAAAAAAATTGGAAACAAATTGTACTTGTGATATTTGCTTCTGCTTAATTTGACCAAGAGAGGTCTGATTGTTTGTGATCATGTATACACTTTTATTAGCGTTATTCTTACAAATAGATGTCATTGATTATGTTATACACACATGTTATTTTAGTTTTATAGCTGTATGTGATTTATGGAAGCCCATATCTGCCAATGTGATGGAAAAAAGATCCTGTTATTCATTATAATGACAAACTCAAAATAATGAGTTACTCTCCCAAAAAAATAATAAACTCTCAAAAAAATGAATTACTTATCTTGAAATAATGGATTAGTATCATAAATTAATGACTCACTTATTTATATATAATGGTAATTTAAGAATAATGAGACACTTTCTTAAAGACATGACTTGCTTATCTCCAGATCAAGGCTTACTATCTGAAAATAATGATAAACTCGGAAAAAAAGACTAATTTTAAAATATGAGAAAGTTTCTTAAAATATTGACTTAAAATTGAGAACTTTCTCAAAATAACAATAAGTATCTCAAAACAATGACTTAGTATCATTTGAAAAAGTTTCTCTCTATTTTCAGAGACTAACTCATTACTTTGATATATTAAATCATGATTTTGAGATTCAAATTTTGTGGTACTATGTCTTTATTTTGAAAAAAAATGCCTCATAATGGCAGAATCCCTTTTTTTCGTCACAACTTTTCATCTTATGTTTTTCTCTTTAATGGCAGAAATGAGCTTACATAGTGATTGGACAGTTCACCAAATTATATAATAATAAAGGTCAGTTCTGTGTCCCTGTTGGTTACACTACGTCCATTTGTTATCACAGATTGAAACCAGCGAAGCAGACCTGTCTGATGAAAAGGTGTTAGATCACACTTACTCTGGAATGGAGGACGACACTTTCCAGGCATCCATGATTGCTCTTCATGGTAGCAGCTGTAGCACAGACCTGGATTACCTGCACTCATCCACGCCCAAGGTAAGCATATTTTTTTTAGATGGCAGAGGAAACCAAAAACACAACTTGAAATTATTCCCTTATTTCATTAAATGCTACTGCAACAGTAACTGCCCTTTGTCACAATGAGCTATACAGCATGTAGTCATTATTCTTTGTTTTTTGCTAGCGAGAGCCAAAATGTCATGAGAAATGTTGTCTTTGTTAAAGCAGTAACAACATTACTGACTTTGTTATTATATGAGGGTTGTAGCTGTGGCTGCTTTTGTTTCTCTGGGTGCCCAAGAGCACCAACTCCCCAAATGGTTATTACATTATAAGGAAAATAAACAAAGAAGAGCAAGGGGCACACAAACTGCTTTCCCAAAGGTCACAGCTGACCTTATTTGTAGGGCCTTCCTAAGAAATTTATACTATAATAGGGCAGCCGAGAGGGACAGACACAGCCAGGACAACTCAGGGCATTTTTATAGTACTGGGAGATTTCACAAAACAGATTGCAAATGTTTGTATGAAGTTAGACAGCTCAGTCTTCTGTGATGATGAACTGTTTTTCCTTAAAGCTCTAGAGAGAGGCAACAAGTCTGTTGACAAATCTCAGATCTACTTCAGTGACAGTAAATGGTGGTCCAGCTTTTTTCACACATGCCGACAGAATCGAAGGTGATATTTGTTTGAAGAATATGAATGTATTTTTTCTTTCTTGCCCACACCTATAAAGGTCAACTGGGTGTTAAAGACCAAATGAGTGAGCCCACAAAGTCACCCTCCGAGCCACTGTCAATAAAGCAGTGACAGCTCTTTTTCTCATGAGTGCATTGATAGATTGGAGTCGTACAACTTGCTTTTCTGGTGTCTAGCCCCGAAGACAGTCATTCATGTGCACATGCATTGGTTGTTCTGTTCAAGACCACACAAAAATATATTTGAAGTCTTTTTTAAGGTACTCTATCTTGGCTCTCTCTTCCCTTTTTAAAAATAATAGAACAGATTAGATGTATTTAATAGATCAATTATATCATTTCTTGCTATGAAACAGATTAATTTTCAAAGTAATTTAAAAAATCATGAACTTCATGGCATCTTAAGCTTTATCTCAGGATGCCTGGAGTGTGACTGCCAAAGTTTGAAGTATGAATTGTTTTTATGATAATGACTTTATGTCATATGTAATTAATTTTTAGAGATGCTAAGGTAGTGTATTCAGGAAACTGTCCGACTCTGTCCTAAGATAACTGCAGAAACGTCTTCTATTTTGTCACAATATGCCAATGTTGAGGATACTTATTAGTTAGCTAGTACCATAGACATACCGTATACTATAGCCACAAAATGACATCAATGCCTAACTTTCTGTTATAAAACCATGCAGAAATACACTAGAAACTACATATGTTTCACTGCTGCCTGTAAATGTCTTTTCTATTTTCATAATTGCAAAATAGGAATACCTGAAGTCGTCACGGCCCACTTCATGCTAAATTTATAGCACTACCTTATTAAAATGAAACCTCCTATTTCTTGTTCTACTCCACTTCTCATGTCTGCTCATTGAGCAGCACTTGTATTTGCATATTTGAACTTTTTTCTAAAGATTTATACTTCTGTTCTGGCTCCCAGAGGGAAGTGCTTGCTGATATCCATCACGACTCAGTCTGGTTCTAATAAAGTCTTAAATGCTGTTACAATAAAACTACATTTTGTGCATGGCAAGCTCAAGATCACCAGTAATTTCTGCTGCTCTCTATTGGCCACTGATGGCTTTTCTATGGCTCATTACAAGGAGGGCGGGATGGCGACTGAGCAAGATGAATTCCCCCTGTTGGGCAATTGTCTAACTATCAGAGGGGAACGTTCATTCAGCTGCTGTGCTTTGTTTTACCCCAGCTGACAGCTCGCCTGGACTTGTTGGATGAGCATCCCTGCTTTGCAGCACCGTCCGGCCTTGCAGACAACACTCAAGCATTCTCCCCGGAGAAGTCTGCCTCTTTCACTCCTCCGAGTTTAAGAGGTCATGTCCCGACTTTTAATGCCATACTAAGCAGCTCCGATCAGTTCCTGGCACAGCACTCATCCATAGAAGAACAAGTGGAGTGCTCAAACTCGTACAGTCCGTTTGCTGACATCGTGACCAGATCGTCTGTCCCGGATGAACCTGTGGAGTCCCTCCACTATCAGACGGAGCCACCCATGTCTTTTGATGATATTGGAAATATTAAGATTCTGATAAAGGTAAAATAGCCCGTCTCATTACATGATAGCTTTGGAGGAAGAAGAGTAATGATTATTTGGTGATTGGTATTTTGTGAACGTAACAGATATGTCAAGGTGCATTTGAAATTCAAAAAAATACCCTTGATTATCTTTTTAATATAATTTCTTAAGGTAACATCTAACCTCTCCCCAGTCAGACGTGAGACTATTTTCAAACATTATATACACAAGCCTTTTTGTTTCCAACTCATTTCCACAGCCAACCGGCTACACTCACCTTTTCTCCAGAGACCCCTGCTTTGTTTGGAATGCAGCCTAATATTTTCATTTACTTTGATGAATAACTGTGTTGAATTATCACATCAAGGACGAGGAGGCTGGTGTGAAGGAGTCTGCAGAAGACGGTGACAAGGAAGTACTGACCTCAGGGAGCAATTTTGAAAGGACCATCACAGTTGTCAAGGGCAACTCCAGCCTTGGTTTGTGTTAATTTTTTCACTCTGTTTTATTTATTTATGTATTTTCTCCTCATTCTTCAAGTGTGAATGAGGTTGCTGGACTGAAAGGAGCATTGGCCTTTACTTTGTGGCATTTTTTAATGAATGCCAGATCTGAAACAAAATGATAGAAAAGATTTTTGGCTATTTTCCAGTCTGAAAGGGTAATTTCATTGCTATACAGGGTATTTGCATTTCAAAACCCACCCATGGGGCTGCTGCTGGCTCAGAGAATACTAAGTTCTAGCTTCTAAAACAAATAGGTGTTATGAAGACACTGTTTACCCTCCGTGCCTTATTGAAATCAGTACCTCACTTTGCTTTTTAGTTGTCTTTGAAGGTTTCTTTTTCATGCTGTATTCAAAATTTCTACATAATACATTTGGGTTTTGTATTTGTAATGTTTTTACCACATGGAATTCAAATCCAAAATCCTTTCTTAAATAGAACACACTGATGTTATTTTTGTGATCTTTGCAGAGGAACCTCTGTACGCTGCTATAAGTGAAGAGTTTGAAAGTTTGAGATAGACTGGTCTCCAAATATATTATGCAACGCTCTGAAGTTACTCCACTGAGATTGAATTCAAAACCACATTCGAGAATACTGTGACAGTTTCTAGGAAAAAAATTATATATTAAGACATCTTCTTGTTTCAGAACTGAAACCACTATGGGTAATCACATTTGTTTTAAATGGAAATTATCAATGAAACTATATAGTTCTCCTCCGTTAAGGATTAGTCCTGAAAATGTCTCTTGTGTTAGAGTTTTAAACTATTTATTCTTACTTTGTGTGCAACGGTTTCTCATAATCCACCTCAAAGGGATGACCGTGAGCGCCATGAAAGATGGTCTGGGAATGCTGATCCGCAGTATAATCCACGGCGGCTCCATCAGTCGTGATGGGCGTCTGGGTGTTGGTGATCTCATCCTGGCCATCAACGGAGAACCCACAGCCAACCTGACCAATGCTCAGGCTCGCGCCATGCTGAGACGACACTCCCTTATTGGACCGGACCTGGGGTAAGAGACAGCAGTGAGCACAGGATTACACATATTATTGATACTCGTAAATGATTGTGCCACAAACGATTATATAATTATTTTATAAATGTACCAATATGACTAATGCAGCATCTCCACTGCATGGTATGGCTCTTCTAGACTCAACTTGATGTGTTTTGGTTTTCCACCAGAAAAAGGTTAATCAGTTAAGTGGAGCCATACCATGCACTGGAAACATGGCACCAGTTTTGAAACTTCTACCATTTTTTTCCACCACTACTTGATTGGGAAAAGACTTCTACAACAAAACCATTTTTTGCCTAAATGTAATAGTAGTACAGTACAACTTACAAAGATAAAATTGTGATTAAATACTTAAACGTTTGAATCTGAACCTTGTTAGTTTGTCTCTGATCCCTAAACACTGCTGATCTAATCTGACATTTGTCCATAGTTTTCTGATTCACAGTATATTACATTAACATAGTCGTTTAACAACCTTGCATGGATGCAATATTGTTGTCTATTCATACCCTTAAGTTAGGACATTGTCTGCAACATAAATAAAACAGAAAGCAATAACTTCATAATCCGTTGTGACATATATTCAATTGAAAAGAGATACCCTGCTCTTGTCTTTTCTTTTCATTTTGCTGTGCTCAGGACATTTCTTGGTGCCACAAATCTACAAAAATAGCAGACACAGTGTCAAACCCCCCCACAAGTAATGTGAGGTGAATCACAAAGTGGCTAAAGCTTGTTCCAAATGAGAAAATGTGAATTTAGCATCTGCTTTCATTCCTGCATAGTATACCTTTAAATGTAAGGAAAACAATATGCGTGTGTTGAGTATTGATAACGACATCATGACAGCTTCTCCAAAATTCAAAGCAATGCTGGGAAGTAAGTATTCAGTGATTCTAAAAGCATAATAAGCAAAAGTAAATTCTGTTACATAACTGGACTTCCTGCAAAAGTCATTAAAGGAGTTAGCAATTGTATAAGAAAATCGTAAGTGTTCTGCTTGCTGAACTAAACTTGGCAGTTTGTTAGCTCCGGTGCATAAAAGCCAACTCTTCACATTCTAGATCTGCTTGTGCACCTGAGGACGATCTGTGCCCATTTTATGTGTGAGTATGACTAACTTCCACGCTGGCGGTGTTTCGGCAAGAAGCTGCCATCTTTGGTTTCCTTCCTCTCATTCTCTCCATCTGCTGTCGGGCTTCATTGCAGTCTGTTTGAGAGCTTTATCCAGACACACAATTAGTCAGTCAGTTCCGTTTAGAGGACAGTCACAACAATGACAACAACTTAATTTAATAGGTAAATATTTCTGAGTTTAATTGGTAAGGATGCTGTTATTAATATTATTTAGATACATTGATTAACATTTTAATTACGCTGTTACGTTGCACTGTGAATCAACCAACATATATTTGTCTCAATGAATAATGTCAGTGCACATCTTAACATGAATTGTAAAAACAATATCTGGATAAATCTTGATTGACTGCATCACATACTTACTTAACTTGCTGCATAACTTAATTTCCATGACTAATATTTCAATTATTACCTCAATGTTCTGTTTAATTTCATATCATTTATATAACCGACTTACTAACACTCTGCTTCTATATTAACAATTGGTATTTAAGCTCCACCACGTCTCTCACTGCATGCTGTGATGCTCTCAACTGTCTCATCCATTTCATTATTTCACTGAGATTCATTTTCTCTCTGTCTGCATGCTGTCATGTTTAAAAACCAAATCAACCCATCTGTTGAAGATCTGTCAGCTTCACTTAGATGTGTTAATGTGCCCTTCAGAATCAACTTCACTCCGAATTGTTTGGAAATGGGACTTTAAGTGGGTGTCAAATTGTGTCGGCAAGCTTTTGGCTCATTTCTTAGCATGAATTAGTAACCTGCTCATTAATTAATGATGGATACGCCCTTCAGACCTGTCACATGTTCACACAGTAGGTGATAGGAGATGTGATTTGTGTCAGACATTTATGAAGGTAAACATCTGTTTTGAACAGTCACATGTCAAGGGCTTGTATAGAAATTATGGCATGTCACCTTGGGCGAGTGAATGCATTTGAGAAATAGTTCCTGCACTCTTGTGCTTACAGGGAAATTGGCTAGAGTTGAGAAAAACAGGTTTCTTAATGTAAATAGCCAGATTTAAAAGATGTTCTGTTCAGTGAAAAAGGGGGTAGTTGCGTGCATACCTTTTGCACTTTGCAATGCCAGTTCTTCTCTATTTTTGGGTAAATTGCCATGTGAGTTCTTAGTGAACAGGGGCATAATTGCCACTTAGGGGAGTAATGGAGTGTCTTAATGTGGGAATGCCAAGTTGTTTGCTCTTTAGAAATGTTTGACTCATTTGTGTGTGTGTATGTGTGTGTATGTATCCGTGTGTGTGTGTGTATGTATGTGTATGTATCCGTGTGTGTGTGTGTGTGTGTGTGTGTGTGTGTGTGTGTGTGTGTGTTTTCAGCATTACATATGTTCCAGCAGAGTATCTAGAGGAGTACAAGGCCAGCCTGGAGCCACCTCAAGAAGATGTCTTCCCTGAAACAGTTCCAGACCCAATTCCATATACAAAGTAAGTTCTCCTTATCTGCCCCAGTAATTTGTGCCATTTGATTAAATTTAGAAACAAAACAAATTAAATATTTCCTTGTGATATTCTTTGTATATAAACCACTTATGGATACATTATTTTTTTCTCACCAAAACACATGTGTGTATCTGTCAGGTCTAATAAGCATGTTCTTTTTTTTTTTTTCAAACAAGCCCATTTTTGCCAGTGTAATGTTTACATCTTTGCTAGCCAGCAGTCTTCTTCTTCTTTGCCTTTGTTAGCCCATTTCGAGGCTTCTTTGTGTGTTACTGCCACCAACTGTCATTCAATAGCATAAAACAAACAAAACAGGGACCCACTCCAAACTCCACAGGGTACCTTTAAGTCATGTTAAATAAAAAAAAATGTATCATTTTTTGTGTCTAGAGCTCAATGAACCCCTGTCAATAATTTGAATGGAACCCTTTCCTTCTGCTTTTGCCTATTTAGAGATATTCCTAACCTCCCTGAACGGGAAGATGGAGAGGGAGAGGAGAGTGCCTCTTACAGCAACTGGAACCAACCCAGGAAGTGAGTACACACTGTATCTAGGCTTTAAATCTAATTTTGTCATCATGCCCATGACAGATATGGCTTGGATAACGGCCGATCGATGGCACTATCTTGAAGCTTTGACACACAAAGAAACATAGGAGATAAAATATTTTCCCCAGCATATAATAAAAGTTACAGTATCAAATAAGTACCAGAGTCACAGCTTTGAAGGGAGAATTGTTCAAATCTAGCATGTGTACCTTCCTCAGAGTCGAGCTCTTCCGTGCCCCAGGCAAGTCCCTGGGTATCAGTATTGTCGGGGGCCGAGGGATGGGCAGCCGGCTCAGCAATGGAGAGGTGATGAGGGGCATTTTTATCAAACACATCCTGGAGGACAGTCCTGCTGGACAGAATGGGACCCTGAAGACTGGAGACAGAATCGTAGAGGTAAAGGAACATTTCAGGTCACAGACAAAAAAAAACTTGAGATGGAGGTTGCAAGTTCACGACACAGTCTTTTTCCTGATTTTTTTTTTCAGGTGGATGGAGCAGATCTAAGAGATGCTAGTCACGAGGAGGCAGTGGAGGCCATACGCAGGGCAGGCAACCCTGTCTCCTTCTTGGTCCAGAGTATTATTCACAGGCCCAGGGTAAGTCCATTTAGCTAGTCACTACCTCATAATCTAAAGGTCATGATTTCCTTTTCCATTTTCACCTCATGTACAGGCCGTTCAGGGCACTTTCAAAAACTACAACACCTCTGTAGAATCCAGTTTGCTTTTGATTGTTTAAAGGAAGCAACACAAACTGTGTGGCATATTAAATATATTAGCAAGTTTTAACCTCTAACTTCGACACTTTTTGAAAATCACCGTCTCAACAACGTCGTTTGTTGTTTGAAAGTGCCCTCAGGCTTTTAAAGCATGACTAAGTAGCTTCCTGCTGGGACTGCAACTGGTTTGGCTCCAGTGTCAGATCTCTCATAGTCAATCACTTGCATTGTCATCTTGCTTGCCTTAACATTGTGGTTACTCATTAAGCGTTGTAGCAACTCATAATGTAATGTAGCACATGAAGAGGGACAAGAATTCATGTTAATGGAGAATTATACTCTTGCTGTAATTAATATATTTAGTATTTTTATTTAATTTGATCATATTGTTTTTGGCTGTTCAGCTGTTTTGAGTGAAAAATCCCTAAAAACACTGTATGCTAATGTCCAACACAAAACAGCAAAATAAGCAACCAGCTGCTAACAACAAACAAGCCTGTTTCTGCCAATTTGATTTAAAAAAAAAAGATCCTGTAAGTCATTAAAACGAGAAACTTTAGCTAAAATGACTTAGTAATTTAAAATGTATTCTATCTTAAAATGGCTTATTAACTCACAGTAATGGCCCCGTAACTACAAATAACTTATTTATGTTGAAATAATGACTAAGCATCTCAAAATAATGTTAATTTCTCAAAATAATGGTGTATTCATCCCTTGTGAACATTTCTCTTTTAGATACTACAATACTAATGGCCTCGTTTTTGTTTTACCATTAAAGCAAAAGTACAACATTTTGGGAAATAAGCTTTGTCCGGTAACGCTTTATATTAAGGTCCTTGTAAGTCCTTACAAGATGCTTATTAACATTATTGTGTGTTTATAAGCTTATATAAGTGTTAATAATGGCATTACAAACACCCATGACCCACCCATTATGTCTTTGCCATGCCTTTATTAATCTTATTTTGTTTGCTTATTGATATTAAAATATACTTTATTGTTCATCTATTATAAGTTAACTATAAGTTAACTATGCTTTTTGCAACTACCGGATCTAAAGCGAGAAAAATGCCTTATTACTTGTTAATTAATGGTTATTTTGGACCTTATTATAAAGCGTTACCCTTTGTCCTTTTTATACTAAAAGTAGGATAAGAGCACTGATGCCACTCATATCTGTCTGCTAGCTAAGTAATAAGCTAATGATGAACCTGCAGATAATTGGCACAAAGACTGGGGATGTCAAGAGGCAAAATTGTCTACTCAAGCTACACGTTAACACAGCAGGTTTTGTTACCTTTGGGCACAGGCTACATTAGCTTTTTCCTCATTCCCAGTCTTTAAGTTAAGCGACCACCTGTTAAGTACAGCTTCACATTTAGTATACAGACATGAGAAAGACATCTCGCTGCAAGAAATTAAAGTACATCTCCCAAAATGCTGACCAAATCATTTCAAGATGTCAATACCCTTTGTTAAGTGTAAGTACAGCTACTACATTATGAGTTGCCTCAAACCTGCATCTATGCTCCGCACTGCTTTCTCAGCCTGAGTCAATATATAACCCAGCTCCACCGCCTGCTGTAGAGAAACACACCACCTCTTTGACATGCATGCCGCATCATACACGTCAGGTAATCTGTCTTTCTCTTTTTGTCTCTCTCATTTCTGTTGCATCAGCTATCCATCACAGTTAATCTTTGTTGCACTCTCTCTCCTGCCTCCTCTTTCTTTCTTTCCCTCACATTGTGAGCTGAGTCCTTCTTTTTAACCGCATCTTTGACTTTGATACACACATAATGTGTGTATTGACAGAAATTAAGACAAACTAGAATTGGAGGTTCCTTTTGGGAGAAAAAGAAGCGGGGAGTTTATTTTGACATCCAGACATCCTATTCTTTTTTTTTTTTATCACAGAATAATCTAAATGTTACAATGACATGACCCACAATGATATTTTTAATCAAAAGGGTGAGTGAATGATAAAATCAATTTTGTTACAAGTGTTTTAGAAACGCTCTGTGCTGAAGGTGTGCAACGCTGACATTCAAAACTTATTTTGACTAGATATTTAATGGAATTTCACCATGGGGGTTATTGAGATTTCATCGCTATATCTTATAAAGGAAGTCATCAAGTAAACAATGGAAAAGCAAAGAAGAAAATCATTCGTACCTGGGTGGCTAGACAGCTGTCAAAATATGCTCAAGACTGCGTCTACCAAACAAATCCAGGAAGAAAACACATTTTCAATTTACTTTAAAGTCACTGTTATTGAGTTGCAGCTCCACTGAAATCCATAACAATGGGCTGAACAGTTTGAAAAATATTATTTTGATTAGATGAACCTCTAAGTGCTTTAGGCAGGTCAGTAATGCTGTTTTAAATGCAGCCACTGGGGTCCACCTAGAGAGTATAATAGCATATCCATGCTGTCTCCCTTTAAGTTTCAAATCCTTCTCTTGTTAGCAGTGAATAATCTCAAGGTAGCCCGGAGGAATCTTTGAAACATTTTGTTAAAGTATTTCAGAGAAAGAGGCTTTGCTCTGATTTTTTTTGATGTAGAGGAATGGCTGTCCTCAAGGAAGCCGCTCGCTTTAATGGTTACTCATTTAAATAAAACCTGAGGTGCCTCTGTCCTCCACACTCCCCCTTTTTTTCCCCTCCCAGACGGCCTCCGATTCAATTTTGTCAAAAGGCTCAGCCATCATATTAAATATTCGTCATGTTGTCAGCTTGTCGGCCCTGTGTCTTGCTTTTAGAGGCCGCCCCTGCCCTTTCTGCAGCTAAATAGCCACCGCGGGTCAAGCCTTTGCTGCACTAATCAAACCTACTTAGCACCTGCCCTCCCTCAGGTTAGAAAGCCTCCCCATGTCTGTGTCCGTCTGCTAGTGTCTGGGTGTGTCTTTCACTTGACCTGCACTGCTTTGACTTGTTAAAATTGTGTTAACAATGAACTGCATGAGTGAAGAAGGCTGAAAGAAAGCATGCATGTGTTTGTGTGTGCAGTGTTGGGTTCAAATAATTGGGTTTCAGTCTACATGCAGTATTACCACACCAGTGAATTTTATTTAGTGGCAGGATAGCCATGAATTGCATTCAAATTTGTACCAATTATTCCAAATAACAAACTTTTATTTTCCTTTTTAGCAACCTAATGAAACCCTGAGAGGCGGGAGTGGAAGTGGGGGAAAAAAACATGATCCAGTTTCTAGGTCTGATCTTAATTGCTTGCTTTCCTGTGTATATGACTTAAGAACAGGTGAAAAAATGGGTTTTGCCAGGTTACTTTTTCAAAATTTAATTTCATCAACAAAACGTTGGAAAAACGTCTTGCCAGCTGGGGGAAAAAAATCTTTATTGTTGTAATACTCATTCTGGCCACAAGAGGCTTAATGCACCACCAGCCCATGTTTTCAGTAGGACAAAAATCATTCATATTTTGATTCGGAGTGCATAGAGAAATTAAGGGGAGATTTTCACCTGTTTCCACAGATAAAAACAAACAAACAAGTAACTTTGAAAAAGGATCCTGATTTTCACCTGGCAATACATATTTCTCCTCTTTTCACATGTTCTTAAGTCAGAAACACAGGAAAGAATTAACTATTTAGATCAGACTTGAGTATTTCTGGACACCAGGACAGTAAATACAATCAGACAGTATATTTTAGTATAGCTTAATCAAGGCCAGGTGAATGTTTTTCTTACTTGCCTCTCAGGGCTTACATATAAACCTCTGCTGTCAGACACTAAAATTATTATCCTGAACTTTTTGTCCTGCTTCTCCATATATATGTGTGTGTGCATGCCTATTTTGACTCTAAAATTTCCCTCTTCTGTTCGCATATGTACCCCTATTTATATCTCTCCTTCTGTGCTTTGCGGCGTCCTTCTGCTGCACCAAACAAGTTAAATCACAGTCAAGGCTTTTACTATAAGTGCATTTTTTTCCTCCTGCCACCAGCTCTGAAGGCCCAATTTTACCCAATTATCCCTCAAACATGTCTTACTGCCAATGTAAAGATGACAACTTGATAAGACAGTCGACACTCAACACAAATACTATTATGTGAAGCACACTTTTTCAAAATGCCAGACTTCCTGGCAAAACCTTTTAGGTTTGATCATTGGGAAGAAAATGGTCAAGCTTGGATAGACATGTGGTGTGGGATAAGCTTTTTCACACAACACATCAATGTTTTGGCCTGGCTGTGTGTGTGTGTGTGTGTGTGTGTGTGTGGTGTTGCCAAGATTCAAGTTTGCTAAAGCAAACAAGCAAAAGTTTTGGTCTATATAAGAAATCTGGATTCTTTCTTCAGTTGTACTATTTATAAACAGATGGTTTTTATGATACAACATATGGTCCTTGTTTTTGCCTTTCACAACACTTTGTATAAACCTATTAATATGTATGGGATTTAGTGATGATACAGTATTTTTGACTATGTTGACACCGATGTGAATATTATAAATTAGCTCTCCTTACATGACAAATTAATCTGAAATTCCTTATTGTGAGCGACTGGTGCAGTGATTTACCTTCATGTCTGTCTGTACACCACAGTCCTCGGTAACTGACTCCAGTGAGGAGAGAGCTGCAGCTATGACAAGGGACAACAAGGACAAGGTTGGTGTTTCCAATTCCCCTCCACTGACAGCTTGTAGCGGTGGTTTGTATTTGTCATTGTTCCACTGTCAACTTTCGTAAAGTGTTGCTGCTCACCATAACAGAAACCAGGTTCGAAATATAAGAATCTGTTCAAATGTTCACCTATTTGTTGTCAAACTCAACACTAGCATATGTCCATCAACAGTTGTAGGTATCTGTCAGAAATGTGCTGTCTTCTAAAGTTGTTGCCCTTTGTCTCTTCTCCGTAGGAGGGTTACAGTCACAGTAGACTTTTCCTCCGCCTCTCCCCAACTAACCCTTTCACTCCTACCCCGTTTAAGGTTTGTGGGTCTCTGTGTTGTGCTCTCCACTTTCCCTTTCTGTGTATGCTTGCACAGATATGTTCATATACCATGACACAGTTCATGTGTTGAATATATTCTAACAAGCTGTACATGCATACACTCGTATATGTCCTAACATCTCCTCCATCTGTCTGGATTCTTTGTGTGTTTTTTTCTTCTTCTTTTTTTGTGAAATCAGAACATTTTTGTTTCTGCCTTTTGCTTTTTGTTACTCCCCTTTCAGACACAACAGAATTGTTACTCACTCCACTGAATGGCAAATGGAAATTTTAGTTTTTTTGGGGTTTCATGTCTTGTTTATAAAAAAAGATTTTGTATTTAAACAACTAAGGTAATCACAGGTGCGATTTGCTCTTTTTTCCCAGGTAAGTGTATATATTGTGGGTGAATATTTGATTTCAAGTTCTAATTAAATGATAATTAAGTAATTAACTGTCAACTTTTGTAGCATGGATTTAAATAGTTTTCTGTCCTGTGTTTATGACTTAAAAACAGGTGAAAAATAAATATTTTGCAAGAATAATCGTTCCAAAACATAAACATTCCACAAGGAAAAGTTTTGTTAGGAGGATAATTTTCTACTTACCTTAATACTTACCACAAAAAGTTTCAAGTGCACCACTACCTCATGTTCAATATAGGACTCTTTCTGTTTTCAACATTTTTGTTTTCTTCCAGGTGTGTTCTCTTTGTTATCTCTTTTTACAGATGACAAAAAAGTCATCTTAACCTGCCAAAACATTTCTCCCCCATCTGTTTCACAGGAACTTACTCTAACCTTGTTTTCCACCTGTTCTTAAGTCATTAGTACGGGAGAGAAAACAACTTAGGAAATGGATCACAATAATTTTTTTCTTACTTGCCACACTTTCACTCAGTAAGCATACTTTTAATTATAAATTAAGCTATTTTCCTATTAACCCCATTGTGATTTGGGCCTCTGAAATATATACGGAACCATGTCACGTACTTGTTTCTTAGCCTAAAACTAACATAACCGGCTAAAACTGATGAAGCTGTTAATATAAACCAAGCATATGGCTTATGTTGATTACATCAACAGCACTCATGTGCCTTCCTATCTCAATAAACCTAATACAAAGTTGATTAGTACAAAGACAAAGCCTGCTTCCTTCTCTTTACCTTTCACTAATAAACTATTTTCCAACTCCATCTGTGGCGTGACAGCCGGTGAAGCGTGAAGCGGCAAAGGCAGCTCCCACCAGCGCTGTCCTCCTCCTGCCAGTGGTGCCCCATGTGGGAGAGACCGATACAGACACGCTGACAGAGATTCCTGGCAGACCTACTGAGGCAGAGGAGGAGAATGAAGAGGAGGAGGAGGTGGAGGATGAGTTTGGATACAACTGGAGTGAGTTCACTTTATCTTTTACCAAGGATGCATTTATATATTCTGTTAGGCAAAACAGTAAAATGTCTATTTTGTTACATTTTTAATTTCACTCTCAAGTAAAACCTGCTTTGTGATCATTCTTGGGGTGAATTTGACTCGTGACGAAGCAGTGGGTATTTATTTGCATTATATACTCCTGACCTAAACAGAATCAATAAATTGAGACAAATAACAGATTAATTTACTGACTGCGGCATGCTTTACCACCTACCCGCCACTAGAGGTCCTCCAAGGCACATTTTGTTTCTCGCCTGCTCATGGAGCCATTCAGACTCTACAGTAAAAAGCACTGATTCACATGCTTGAGATGACTGTACCTCAGCAAAACCTGAAGGACTCAATGTCCCAATTAGCATCCTGCAAATGCTCTAATGTCAATGCAGGATCCACTCACCGTTTCAAGGAGACTGGGTCACACAGTCAGTCACATTCAACTCAGGCAATCAGCATAAAGGACAGACTTCCAGCCTCCAAACACCTGGGACTGTGGTGAATGTGTGTGTGTGTGTGTGTGTGTGTGTGTGTGTGTGTGTGTGTGTGTGTGTGTGTGTGTGTGTGTGTGTGTGTGTGAGGGAGAGAGTGTTCCCATCCTGCGGGGATAAGATTGATGAGGTTGGGCCCGGGGAGGTGAGTTGTGGAGATTAGCGCAGGACTGATGGTCCAACAGTGGCAGGGAGCCCGGAACAACAGGAGCCCATTGGCCTGAACAGTGCCTATCTCACACACCAGAGACAGGAGAGGGGGACAGAGGAAGAGAGGGGACTGGGGTGAGGAAGGGAGGGATAACAATAGAGACAAGATGGAGACAAAGAGATAAAAACAGCAGTGTGGCATTTAAAACTTTTTACCGTTTACTTTTTGTGCCTATGTATCTCATCCAATCCAAACACCTGCTCCGTTCTTTGACACAGACTGATATGGAAGCCCAGACTCAAGACAAATCTGGCCCTATTCAGCAGTATTGTCAGCTTACATCTGTCTGCCACGGCTTCACCTGCCTCTTTCAGAGAACATAATCCAGCGCTATGGCAGCCTCCCGGGTGTCCTACACATGATTGAGCTGGAGAAAGGCAAGACAGGCCTGGGCCTCAGTCTGGCAGGGAACAGGGACCGCTCTCGCATGAGTGTGTTCGTGGTGGGAATAGATCCCAACGGGGCGGCCGGCAGGGACGGACGTATGGTCGTAGGGGATGAGCTACTTGAGGTACGTTGTGTATTGATTATGGTTCTTAACTCTAGAGGGTTTGTAAACACAGTTGACATGCAACTCTTTAAAGTTATATGATCTAGAACGGAAACATTTTTATCAGTGCTTCTCTGTTAAGTGTATATAATTCTATGTTTTTGTATCCTGTCAGATCAATGGGCAGGTCCTTTATGGCCACAGTCACCAGAATGCATCCTCCATCATCAAGAGCTCTCCATCTGAAGTAAAAATCATCTTTGTCAGGTATAAAAACGCCCTTTCTTCCTATTTAAGCCTCCATGAATAAATTTCCATGGCAACTCCTTTCTGCCCCTGATGAAAACTGACCAGAAAAAGTTTATGTCTATTGCAGTGTTATTCAAAATTCAATAGAGGGAGCTATTGTAATGCCACAGAATTATTCAGTTGAAGGTGAAGCATTATCATCCATATTCAGTGGTGACTAACAGATTCTTCCTCATGCACATATAGAGGAAGCACATTATTAGCTTAAATCTAATCTTTTCACAGTGATTTAATAACTTTATATACATCTTGATACATGAATATATATATGCTTTTTAATCAAGGTGACATTTGAGTCTGAAAGCTGTTTTTCTTAAATCTACACACCAACAAAAAAAACAACAACGTTATTTTGAGTCTGCTTTTGATGTGTACTATTCAACCACAATTCTGTGCAGGAAGCAAATAGAAAAGCTCTTCATAGCTGTAAAGAGTTAAAAATATTTTTGGGTGGTGGTAAAAAAAAAAAAGCTCCCCTGTCTGCCAACGTGATGAAAAAAATGAAGATCCTGTATGTCATTATAATGAGAACTTTCTGGAAATAATGACTTAGCATCTCAAAATAATGACTGAGTATCTCACAGTAAAGATAAACCTCAAAATAATGATAAACCTTCTTAAAATAATGACGTAGGATCACATTTTTTTTGACACACTAAGTCATTATTTTTAGATAAGTAATTGTTTTGAAAGTTTCTTTTTTTTTGGAGATATACTAATTCATTACTTTGAGAAAGTTTCTCAGGCACAGGATCTTTTTTCTTTTTCACAAACCAAGTTTTACGAGTGGAAAAGGTTTCCATATGGAACAAAGACAAAATATACATTTAAAAAAGATACATAACCCAATTGGGCTGTAAGCATTTTAAGGCTACAGTTAATTGAAGTAGTATACTTTCCCATGATGTTACACAAAGAAGCAGTGTGTTTCAGGTGTGCCTTAAAATACATCCACAGGTGTGTCTCGAATTAACTCAAATGTTGTCAATAAACCTATCAGAAGCTTCCAAAGACATGACAGCATCATCTGGGCTTTCCCAAATTGTTTCAAGGCATAATAATGTTAGTGTATGTAAACTTCTGACTTTGAAGAAAGTAATAAAAAATTGTCTAAAAAAATCCTTCTCTCAGTATTCTGGCATTAAGCAAATAGAAATAATTTTGGTAATCCTAACGGACCTAAAACAGGAAAAGTGATTGTCTGATTTCATGTCAGACAGTGAGAAAAAAAGCATATGTGTCTTTTTATATAGTGTATGTAAACTTCTGGTTTCAACTGTATGTGCAGTGAATGTTTATGTCTTAAACATTAACTGCAAATCAGTTCATAACAACGAGTATGTAGTGTAAACTGTAACTGGTAAGGTATGCATTATGGAACTGGAACATATCAGTTAGACACGTTTGACTGTTGACCCTTCCTCAAACAGTCCTTGTCACAATCGCACTACTTAACCTTCTACTTGACTCACATCCCTTTCCTGACCCCCTGAAAGACACGCTGTGATCAGCCCCACGTAAATCACGGCTCCGCTGTCACAAAGCAGAGGAGCGACGATTTATGTGAGTTATGACTCTTTGGAACAGGAACACGGAGGCGCTGAACCAGATGGCTGTGGGACCTGTGAGAGAACATGAGGGAGACACAGTGGAGCCCCACACTGAGGTATAACTACACACATGGCCACACACACACACACACACACACACACACACACACACACACACACACACACACACACATTGCACAAATGCAGACAAACATTATGCAGATGTTAGGGAGTGAAGTTTGAGCTGCATAACAAGCTATTAAACTCACACAAACTATTATTAGTACTTTAACTCGACCAATGTGTAATTTAGTTTTTTACTGTATCATGCCCCTGAATGGTTTTCATGTGTCTTTACTCCTCAATGAAAAAAGGACATACAAACCATTTTTTCTCTTTTTTGCTTTTTTCTAATTTTTTAAAACTTTTTTTTCACTCCTTCCTTTTTCTTTTTTCTTTAGAATTTTTCTTGTTCTATGTATATATATATATATGTTTTTTTTTTTTGTTTTTTTTTTCTATGTATGTTTGCTCCTAAAAGTCTCTTTGTGTGGTCCTGGAGTTCCCAACCTCCCATGCCTGTGTGTAACTCCCAAGACAACCAAAAACCACACACACTCTCAGTACTGTCGTCTCACTAACCAACAGACACGAACACAACTTTTGAGTTTACTTCTACTAACTGCTGCTTGTTTCGTCACAGCTGGTAACAACTGCTGCTAATGGTGACGCCGATACTTCAAAACACGTCATAAAGCTGAAGGTGAGAGACACTAGACCCCCATTTTCACATCAAACACACACATGGGACAGTCCTGCTCTTTTGAAATACCATAATAAGGACAATAATAGAGAGGAAGTCATGGAAGCAATGCTATAATGAGGGAGGTGTACACAAAAAAAGTCAATGGGGTATGAAGAAGAAGAAAAGAAAAGCACACAAGAGCAGTCAAGTCTTACACGCTGTCAGGAAAGAGAAAAGAGACAGAATACTGGTGAATGAAAGGATGAATAAACAAAACAACACATGAATGGGAGAAGAGCAGTTCCAAGAGGACATAAAGGCCCAGTTCACTCAAATAACTAAACTGATTTTTACCCCTGGTGGTGTCTACTTTCTAGTCATGCAGACATTTTCAGTTTTATTTGCCAGCATATTCAGACAGGCAATATTTGAAAAACTCAGCAACACAGTTTGCACAGAAACATTAAAGTCTTTTTTAGTACTTTTAGCACCACTGATAACACAAATAACCATACAATGAACCATTCAGCTCCATCATATAGTCTCATGGGAGGATATCTCAAAATCTTACCTGATTAAACTGACAACATCTGCATGACTACATGCAACAACAGGTCATTTGTTGTGTGACTCCAGTGAACTGACTCTTGAAAAAGAAATGAGTGAATAAAAGAGGTTTTGATGGGAGCCCCAGTTTGGGACTATCCATATGGTATATAAAGCGACAGGGATGGCAGTGTAAATGCAGCAGCATCTGGGTAGCTCATTGATTTGAATACACAAGCACAAAAATCCCCACTGGGAACAAAAGATCAGACGTGTGAAGGATGTAAGGAGAAGCTGTGTCTAATTATCTTTGTCGAGAAAATTTTCATCAGCAATGCTTGCTTTCAGCTCTATTATTTACCACATATTAAAGCTATATGCTATGTTCAGATGTGCTGTAAGTGGTCTAAATCATTTTATCCTATATGTGCACTAATGTTCACCAATAGGAGGATGGAGGACTTGGCATCGACTTTGTGGAGGGAAATACTGAGAGCGGTGTTGAGATTCAGAGTATATCTGAAGTGACAGAACACACAGGCAAAGTAAGTGTTACACACTGCAGCTAATGGTTTGTGTACATTATATGGTTGATTTCTAATCAGATTTGTGATTTGCTCCATGCAGGAGGGCTGCATGAAACCCGGGGACAAACTCTTAGCTGTGAATGGTGAATCAGTACAAGGCTGCACAGTGGAAAAGGTACAGAATCTTTGGAAATAAACATCATATTGTATTTCCTGTAAAGGCCAAATTTGCTTAAGATCCCTTATGTAATAACACTTGTTGTTTTCATAAGAATTACTTAGAGACAACTATGGAAGTCTGATTAGTAATTCTGCTGTGTTTTAGGTCAATTCTCTATTGAGAAATGCCAAAGGTCCAGTGAAGCTAACCTTCTCTACAAATGAGCCCCCCTCCTCCTTCTCCCCTCTCCAGTCAACCTGCCAGGATGGAGATTGCTCCGATGAAGTCCTTGCCAGCCTACCCAGCATGCCTATAGTCGCCACAACTACCTTGATGGAGCCAGAGGCTGAAGCAGTCATGAGTGAGCCCCCTTTTAGGAGTTTGACTTCTTATTCAGAATGATAAACAATGGATCAATCAGCTTACCATATGCTTGTTGTATTTAAGGTCCAAGTCGCTCGTCCACCCCTTCTACTCTGACCTGTGACCCGGCGACCTGTCCCATCATCCCCGGCTGCGAGACCACCATCGACATCTCCAAGGGTCGCACAGGCCTGGGCCTTAGCATCGTGGGAGGCTGTGACACCCTGCTGGTAAGACACAAATAATATGAATGATAATCTGTTAAAAAGGCTGTATCACTTGATTAAAAACAGAATGTGAGTTAAGAATGTCTTGGTTTTCTGTCATTGATGTAACAACACAATTTAGGGCAAATTTGCACTTTTTACCATCTATAATCTTGTTGAAATATACTGTAAATTTGTAATAAATGTTAAACTGTACTTTTAAGTTGCCAGCCATGATGCCACCCACTTAGAATCTTTGGTGGTGTAACCCAGGTTCAAAATAGCCGTGGCGGCTCAGGAATGTAGGAAATGATGTTGTCACAGCCTTCCTCCTCCTCCTCCTGCTGCCATCCTCTCCTCAGCCCATCTATTCTGTCTGCTCAGTCAGGCTTGGGGGAGCAGCTCTTTGTCTGGCCTCGGCCACAGTAGACAATATCCAGCCCTGGAATGTAACCTCTGAACCCCAAATGACACTCACACTGGAACGCAGAGAAAACACACTGGAAGTCAGGAACATACACGCTCCAAATGAGAGGCCATAATGTCTGTCTGCTGTCGAATGCAAAAAAAAAGTTTTAAATCATTCTCTCCGCTAAATGGTGCTTGTATGATTCATATTTTTCCCCACTATTCACTGTCCTATTTCTCTCTCATTTCCTAGGAATACATCATTACTGCTCTCACTTCATCCCTCTTGACTGCTCCTGTTCACCTTCTTCTGCTATTCTGTTCTCATTTTCTCTCTTTTTGCTTTCATTCCAGGGGGCAATCATAATCCATGAAGTATATGAAGAAGGGGCAGCCTCGAAAGACGGCAGGCTTTGGGCAGGAGACCAAATCCTGGAGGTACGGTGCTGAATAATGAGCATCACACACTGTTTGACCTAGATTAAAAAGAGGCTGAACACATTTCAATAACTGAAACATGGCAGCCTGAGGAGCTTCAACATGAAAGCTTGGCTTCCCAAGTTCAGTCAAGGATCACACAGTGTGATACATTTGTTGATGTACATCTCAAATATACATATACATATATAAAGAATACCATTTTCTGGCAACTGAAAAAGTCAAGAGAAGGTAACGACAAGTATGAACCCTGTATGTATTACGTGGAGAGACAAGTATCCCAGCTCAACTTGGATTTGCCCTCTGTTTAACCTCATGCTTTGTCACAGAGGGAGGTGCGGGGTGGAGCTCAGGAGTTTTGTTATGGTAGCTCAATCAGTAGACCTGAATTCAAAGGCACACATGCATGCACGCACACCCTTATGACTTAATTGCCCTCTCCTATTCATTTCTGTCCTCCAGCCAAGCTGTTGTGTTTAGAAAATAGGGTCAGGGAGGAAAAGTGAAAAGAGCGGTTTCCCAGTCCACGGCTATGCCATTAGCTGCTATGGGAAAAATCCTTTGCATGTCCATGGAGAAAGCTAATGGGGTATTTCCCCCCTTTAATGTGGTAAAAAAAAAAAAAAAAAAGTGGCACGTCAATCCTTAAACTGACCACTCAAGACTTTTGTGGGAAGACTGCTTTACATCAGTTAAATCTAAGTGCTGTAACATTTTTAATATGATGATGATGATCCAGTGTTCAGATAGCTCAGCAGTTCCTGAAGTAGAAATGTGACCTCAGCAGTTAAAGGAACATTCTGTTTTAGCATTAAATTAGGCTGTTAGCACTTTTTATAGCCTTCTGCTGCATTTACTTTATATCATGAACAGGAGGCATTGCTACTTTGCAGAATTATTAAAAATGGAAATGTGTCGCAAAATCTTTGATTTGTTTTTATTTAAAATGAACATTGGATAAAGTGCAGCAGCTATATCTAGTTTTTTATAAGTACTGCTCAGTGCATTTTGTAAATATGAATAGTTGTGATTTTTAAGACAGTGTTAAAATAGGCACTCAATTTTCTGTCTTGCAACATAGAGCAGTTGTTATATTTTTCTGTTCTTATAAAAGAGGCCAATGTGTGCTACAATAGGACAACTCCATGTTCCTGAAGCACACAAATGCTAACCTCCTTTTCTCTCATCACAGGTGAATGGCATTGACTTACGTGCAGCCAGTCATGATGAAGCCATCAACGTGCTGCGGCAGACCCCGCAGAGAGTCCGGCTCGTGGTCTACAGGGACGAAGCCCAGTACAAGGAGGAGGACCTGTGGGATTCTTTCACTGTGGAGCTCCACAAGAAGCCTGGACAGGGACTGGGCCTGAGCATCGTAGGGAGGAGGTGAGACACATTTGGTATCACTGTAATAAATTATTCTGTAGTAATTTCATTTTACTTAATAGATTTGATAAAATGTATGAAATATTAATGCGTCCTTGATTTTGAGGCAGTTGTTTAAGTAACTTTAATATAAAAATGTTTGAGATGGAATCTACTTATTTTGATCACATTAAATATAATCTTTATGTGTATGTAATTCTAAATCAAGAGAATTTTGAATGAATCCAACACAATAGAAAAGTTTTTAATTGACAGGCACTTCCTGTTAAGTTGTTATTAACTCAACTTGTAACATAGTTAGATTTCATCAATAATATTGCATGCAATCTGTTGCCTCAATTTTATTGAGTAGCTATTTTTTATCTTTTTTACAGTGATTAGCACCACTGCTGAATGACTACTAAGCATACAATTCATAGTAAATGTAGAAATAAATAACTAATTTTAAGAGCAAAAAAAACTTTTAATTATGAGAATGCTGGTAATTATAATTATTCATTAGTATTGTATTTGGCTTGTCCAAAGACTACAAACACATATTAGAAGGTAAAAAAAAAGGATTCAAGAAGAAATAATAAGAGAGAGATAATAAGATGATTAGATAGTAGTCTCAGAGTCAACATAGTTTGACAATAACTGTATATATTTTCTTTTTTAACGCAGATCACGGGACCAGAGGTAATCTTTGCTAAAAGACCTGTATATTTAGATAGTAGTGAGTAGGGGGTTAGATAAATATAAAATAAGATAAATATCCAGCCATCCATTTAAAAATGATTAAGTTATATTAAGTGTTAACATGTAGATTGTATTCAGATAAATGTCTGTTAGGTAGCACCATTGACAGTAAGGACAACAAGTAAGGACTCAACAATGCCACACCTAACTACAACACATCATGACTAAACGGTGGGTGATGTCACCATTAACTTATGCTTGACTGGATTGCTAACATGTTAAATATCACATAAATTATTCAGCACTTCCGCAAAATAGGTTTGTGGTTCTTTTCATCACTTCAAACTTCACAGAAAAACCTCATACAAAGCTTATTAGCCATCTGATCATTTACTCGTGGTCATGACTCCAGTGTACTGCAAAAACAGATGGCTGTATGTGGAATTGTAGTTACTTTTGTTCCCATTGGAGCTGCAGAGGAAGATTTACATAAGTCTTGCTAGAATTGGCAAATTGTCTTAACCATGAACTCAACTTAGGCTTCTATTCACGCTGTAGCATTTATGGGTTAAGGCACATGTGGGAAAAGGCCTGCTGGTCCACAAGCTGACAGTTTTTACTGTCAGGTGTGTGGAGCATAATGATTCATCTCACCTCGGGGATAACTCTTTGGAATGGCTTATACAGACTGCACATGCATATGCACTGCTGAGTATGTGTGTATAACTGTTAAGTCCAAGTGTGCAGTTGTTGCATGTATAATGTTTTTTTCAATTTTTGACAAATGTGGGTTAAAAGCAGTTGTTGGGCTCATGGGTTGAACAACGTGGACAGCAGTAGGCAGATCAACTTTAAATTAAGTTGTAAATCTTTGCCTCTGTCAGAGTGGTTTTGCTTCACAAGTGGAAAAAACAACTGAAATGCTCAACAGAATGGAAAAGGCAACAACGTAACAGACAAACCTAAACCCTCAGCTAAAATGGAAAGTGCAAGCTAGCAGTTAGTGGTGAGGATTTGTGACAGCCAAGTATCTCTGGCACAGGGGATTGTATGATCAAGTTGCCTTGCTTCACAGCTCTTGCTTGTGTTAGTTTTATGGAGATTTGCACTTCAGATTATGCAAAGTCAACAGTCGGGATATGCTGCTGGAAAACAGACACAGGTCTCTGCAAGTTAACCTAATTTCCCAGAGGTCAGTGCTCAGAGCGGCCACAGATTTTGTGACTATGTTGACTTTTGACCTTAGACAAACAACGACATATTGTATTTTCCTGTGACAAAACCAAATGGTTTGTGAGTGGGTGTTATGAAGCTTAAACACTTGCTGCATTTTGACAGATAAGAAAGCCTAAAACCAGAAATTTGGTCGAAGGGGTGAAAGCCTGAGAGGGGCTCAGGTGGGACAAGCATGTGGCAAATCACCACAGCTGACTTTGGCAGGTGTAGACACCTGTCAATCAAACAAACAAGCCACAAGACATGCAATAAAGGATCTGCCAGCAATATATTTATTACCTCCACAAGGAGGTTTTAGATTGATCTACTTGTTTGTTGGTATGTATGTATGATTCAAAAACTACTGGCTATATTGTCATGAAGCTTTGAGTAAATCTGAATCATGGCTCGGATAGACAAAATTTTCACTTTTGTTAACATTGCAAGAAGGGGCAATTGTGCTGTATTCATGTCAAGTCAAGTCGATTGTATTTATAAAGCACATTTAGAAACAACCCATGTTGACATAAGTGCTGTACATGCCAGAGCCAAATAAATTATCATAACATCGAAGCACACAACTCTTAGAGTTTGTGTGGTATCAGAATAATTCACAAGAACACACCTCAAGTCAGAAAAATAACTTGGACAGTCAGTAAAAATGAGGTACACATTAAATGGCTTTAATCAGTTTCAGTTGTGAGCACTAAAATACACACATTTAAAGCTCATGAACACACCAAAGTCAGAAGAATGACAACCAAATTTGGGAAATAGGGTCACCTCAGGAGGCCTTGGACGCCTGCGTTCTGAGTTGTTAGAGGAAATGAAAAATTATAAGTTAGTTGAAGTCAGTATTAAGCAGTCATTTAAGTGTTTTTTTTTTTGTTTTGTTTTTAATATCTGATAGCTTGTTACTGCAACATGTTAACAGTGAGCAAATGCAGGATTCAAGAGGGAAATTTTATTTATTGAGGTCATACTTTAAACACAGTCTTTGCTATTAAATATTCCATCTTACCAGCTGTCTGCTGCTTCCAAGGAGCATAAGCCACAATTGTGCAGAGGCCCATTGGAAAAATGTGAAATTGCTGGATTAATAGTACCATCAATTACATGTTCAAATACATAAGTCAGCAGTATGATACTGTTAAGGTCAAAAAGAGAAAATACAGTGAGTCTCTTCCAGTAATAAATTAATCTATCCATCACGTCTTTGTCTTTTAACCTCTCCCACCAGGAATGACACAGGAGTGTTTGTGTCCGATATTGTGAAAGGTGGTTTGGTGGAAACCGACGGCCGACTGATGCAGGGCGACCAGATCCTGTCGGTCAATGGTGAGGACGTCAGGTCGACCACTCAGGAGGCCGTAGCTGCACTACTCAAGGTACACCCCCTGAAGGAAGCATTGCTGGTGATTTACACACAATTTACACTGTGTTGGATGAGTGTATTAAAAATATTATGTCCTGTGTTTAGTGCTGCGTGGGGCCCATAAAAATGGAAGTGGGGAGGTTTAAGGCAGGCCCCTTCCACTCAGAAAGAAGGCTGTCTCAAACTAGTCAGGTACTGTATTTCCACATATGTGAAGGATACCATTGTAGTGTGAAATAGAAATTGCTCTTATCTAGTCCTTGAAAACAACAAAACAGAGGAAGTAACAGCTCTGACTGTTTTTGTTTCAGATGAGTGAAACAGGCAGCACCAAGGTAGCCTCTCAGTCTTGTTCAGACTCTGGGAACCTTCCTGGTGACCCTGACAAACTCAGTAGGAGCCGGGATTGTAAGTATTCTCAGAAATGATAATCATTCAAGGCATCCATAGGAAGATTGAAAAAACATTTTGCATGTTTGCTTCCTTATAGCTCCAGAGCATCAGGACACCAGAACAGTTGAGTTCATTAAAGGTCCCAGTGATTCTCTGGGAATCAGTATAGCAGGGGGCGTGGGCAGCCCCCTGGGGGATATCCCCATCTTTATCGCCATGATGAATCCCGTCGGCCTGGCTGCTCAAACTCAGAAGCTCAAGGTACGAGATTTACACCTCCCTCTCAGTAACCTTTATTCAGCTCCCGGCAGAATACAAAATTAAGAATTTGAATGCCAGTCTTGTGTGGGATTTAATGTGAATCTTAATTATGTTCTACAGTCTTATTCCCACTTACTTTACTCAGTTTGTGACTCCAAAAGGTTAAGAGCCAAGAGTCTTTAGCAGTGACCTTGGCAGTTAAATAACAGAGAAACTAACAATTGTTGCTCTGTGTGGCACAGACTGGAGGAGGACAATAGCCATTGCTCACATGGATAATAAATCTCCCACTCCTGCATTCAGATCATTAAGCCTACAGAAGGGCTCATTGAAATGAATGGGGGGAAATCTTGAATAGTATATTCATGCTGCTTTGTCTTTTCAGCTGGAATGAGAGATGAGAACGCTCCATAATGAAATTATTCAGCCGGACACAAGCTTAGTTTTTCTTTTGTATGGTGTGGTGAATCCAATTTTCAAATAGTATGAGTCACATCCTGTTAAACCAGAGTTTTCCAGACTTTTGTAGAGTAAAATTGAAAAAATAGGAATCTATTGAAGCCCATTTCCACCAATGTGATGAAAGAAAGATCCTTGTCATTGTAATCGGAAACTTTCTCAAAAAATGACTAACTATTTCAAAATAATGATTTAGTATCTCAAAACAATGATTTAGTATCTCAAAATAAAAATTCAGTGTTTCAAAATAACAACTTCGTATTGCAAAGTAATGTCTTAGTATTGCAAAATACTGACTTGGTATCTCAAAACAAATAACTCCCAAAATAAGGACTTGTCTCCAAAAGAGTGAGTATATCCAAGTAATGAGTTAGTATCTCAAGTAATGACTTTTGCTAGATTTCCATTTTTTGATACCATTGTTTCCAACCCAAACACTGATGTGTTACTAGCTTCACTTCTGAATGTACCATGTTGTTTTTCCAGATTGGGGACCGCATTGTCAGTATCTGTGGAACCTCTGCTGAAGGCATGACCCATTCACAGGCTGTCACTATACTCAAGAATGCCACTGGCACAATTCAGCTGCAGGTCCCGTAGCACACACACACACACACACACACACACACACACACACACACACCCCTCTCTGTTCTAAATAGATAAACCTGCAGAGAAAGTTAGATAATCTGCAGGTGAATGTGTACTATTTTCTTTGCTTTATCTGTGTACAAAGTTTTAACCTGAAGAGAACAGTCGAAGGCTACCAGCGGCAGCCTTTGAAGTACCATAAATCTTGTCTCTTTCATCCAGCAGTACCACCATGCTATCCGTTTATCTTACAAGTCTGCCATACCATAAAAGTGTGTGGTTGTTTTTGTGTTTTTTGTTCACTGTAGGTGGTAGCAGGTGGTGACACCACTGTAACGGGTCCTCCTCAGGAGCAGGCAGCTGGAGCTCTCACACCCAGCTGCATCTTCCAGGATGACCTTGGGTATGGACTGGTTATTTCACATAATAAAAATATTTTGTCAGTCCGTCTCAGGGAATGATTAGAAGAAGTGACAAAAGGGGAATTGTTGTGTGTTTCTTTCTTCTTTTTTTGAAGTTAAAGTAGTCTGCATAGTCCCTAACTGTCTCTGTCTTTCCATCAGCCCACCTCAGTATAAGACCATCAATCTTGAAAGAGGACCAGATGGACTGGGTTTCAGTATAGTGGGAGGGTACGGCAGCCCACATGGAGACCTGCCAATCTATGTTAAAACTGTTTTTGGAAAGGTACATACATATTTCTCCATTTTATATTTGCTGTATTGACACATTGCATGTTCCTAAGAAAAACTATTTGTTTCTATTGTGTGTGTGGTCAGGGGGCAGCAGCGGAGGACGGACGCCTGAAGCGAGGAGACCAGATCATGGCCGTTAATGGGCAGACTCTGGATGGAGTCACTCATGAAGAAGCTGTTGGCATCCTGAAAAGGACCAAAGGAACTGTCACACTCACTGTGCTATCATAGACACACATATGCAACTCACAGCACCTTCACAACTTTTCCTACACTTCTCATCACACCTATAAACTAGAAAGACTGAAAACTTTAAAATAGAAGGTGTGATGATATTTCTGGCAGTCGGAGAACTCAAACCAGCAATAATTCACGACTAGAAGATTGTGTTAAAATCACCAGACATTCATTTGTGAAAACATGCACACTGAAATAGGAAGAAGCATACACTGATAATCATGAAGGAGCTTTCTGCTTAATGTAGCCTTGAACACTGTGATTCACTTAAGCCTACAGCAAGTAGACTTATGTATGTGTCATGATGAAGAGCTTTTATCACAGTCACCCAAATTATAGTGTGTAGTATGTGAAGTATGTATACAGTATGGGCCTATAAATAGTTTGCCATAGAGTTATGTGAATCTTAAAAAGGTTGTAAACGGAATAGCAATAAAATAGATCAACTCACTTACATTCCATGGATCTGGATTGAAGTATTCAGTGAAAACTGAGTCTCAAGTATTTTACTGTTTCCTGTATTGAAAAGTGTTTTACAACAGAGTGCACCCTAGAGCAATAACAGAATATTTCTACAGAGGAGTAGTCTATTTTTTACTGTCCGGGCTCTACTTATAGGGGTGACCTCCCACTAAATTCAGAGCATGAAACAGCATGAAAACGCCCTTGAGGCAATTAACAGATTAGCAGGATTTAGCTAATGGCTGTATTAGCTGATAACAGCATTATTTGTCTTTTACATTGCACTGCTGTTGGCTATTCATCATGCTGATTTTCCTGAAAAGCTGATGCTGCTGGAACTGGTGTTAATCAGCTTATCATGAAGCAACTGTTGTTTTAGCAAAAAGGCCAGGAAAGCATTATTTATCAAGTGCTGATGGCTAGAAGTCTCATATTGTAAATACACAGAAAGATGTGAAAATGTGGTTTGAGTGCACATTTGACTAGATGAGGAAGTGTGTGTGTGTGTGTGTGTGTGTGCGTGCGTGCGTGCGTGCGTGTGTGCGCGCATGACCTATTCACTGAAATATAGTGCTGCTAAAGCCGATATATAAGGCATATATATCAGTATTTGTTTGTTTTTTTAAAGTATTAATTAAAGTTCACTTCATGAAGTGTACAGAAAAGCAAACAACCTGCTATCTAGGTTTGAGTGGATGAGTGACTCTTCCTAAGTGTTTAACTTGTCAAATGATTATACAGTATAATGGACCTGAGCTCACTTTGACCTTACTGTTTACCCAAAACAAAGTTATCTAGTGTGTATCCCATAGACTGTATAAAATAGGTGTATCCCCTGAAGTCATTAGGCCTGTGTTGTGTGGTCTAGTTTGTGAGAAAGTTGTCTGTCTTCTGTCTTATCACCTTAAATATGTGTCTCTAGCACTGTCAATGTGACAGTATTGAATTTATTCACACTGAATTAAATAAAAGTGACCTTTGGATTCCATCTTTGTGTTCCTCTTTTGTGTTTTCTTGTGCCTTGCATGCCTGAAACACACAGCATAATTGTTTTCAGACTGCTCATGCTTACAGTAATTGTAAAAACACATAATTAAATCCACCAAGAAAACTAGCTTGTTAAAGCTCAGCAGAGTGACTATAAACTCACATATAAAAATATAATGCCCTTAAAATTAACTGTAAAATGCAAGGCTACTTTCCAAATGCACCAGCTGGTATTCAGTCTGCTCCTAACTGAACACTTAGGTTATTGTACAGTATACATCACTTCTGCTATACATCACATAAATGCATTTCTATATAGGAGATAAAAGTAATTTACTGTCGCATGAGGTCACATTTAAATGAAAGGCGATCGGTTCATCGTCCAAAGGTAAAACACATGGAAATTAAATGCACATGAATAAAGATTTATAGATATGTGCTAATATGGCTGTGTGGAACAGTATGTGTAGACTTGCTTGAATAGACTCTCTATTGTCACTTGAGACTTAATAAAGCCTGAACATGGAGAGACAGAGCACTCCATTAAATATGGCATCCCATCTGTCTGTACACTGACAAGAACAGCTGCTTCACAGCCTGTCACATGTTCTGTGTGGACTCCCATGAAGTCCATTTCTTTACAGCAAATACAGGGACTACCAATTAGTCCCGAGTACTTCAAGACATTTGAAGCCCTTTGACTAATGAGGTCTGGGGGTTTGTTCAGATTCACTGGGCTATTCGAGAAGATCACTTTAGAACTAGAAGTCTGCACTCAACTGTTAGGTGACTCCTTCACCCTGAGGTCGAGACCCAACACAGTTACCTGCAGCTGCTAGCTAAACCACAAGCTAGCTACCGCCTGCACTCAACAGCTGAGCTTTCCTCGAGCACCTGTTGTTTTAATGGCCCCAGGGGGTTAAGAGGTTACCCAGCCTCCCTCCAGGTTCAGGAGACGCTGGTTGGTTTACACAAGACTTGTCTGCACAAGCCTTTTAGATGTGAGATCAGATGTTGCCACTGCGTCACGCTTGGCTTGAATGTGGGCAAAGGGTGTAAAGTTTCCACGACAATGGCGCCAAAGCTAAATCAGGTTTAAACACTGCACTATCAAGATGTCAATCATGCCCCTATGTACATTATTCATGGGATTTTACCATGACTTTTTTCTTGACCTTATCAGTCTTACAACAAAGATGCTTTTTCTGTCCTGCTCCATGCAAAATGTCACCTCCATAACTAAAGCGGTTGACCCTGTAGCTTTAGATTCAGCTTGGGAGATAAATTTCCTGCCGCCCGTTCAAACATTTCAGAGCTCAGTATCATCATGACTCATGCTAGCTCCACACTGGCTATCAAGAGGTTAAGCAAACAGAAACCTATAGTTGATGATTGGGCCAAGATGACTCAGCAAACATGCCAAATGAGACACTATATGCTGGTTAACCACTAACAGGGGTTTCACTCATTTGTTTTAATTATCAGAAACAAATAGGGACAAGGTGTTTCAATAAATGAATTATGACAACATTAAAGTGGTGTTCAAAATTCAAAACAGTGAATTTCTTTTAGAGACGGGCCATATACTTGTCGTAGACATACAAAGGGTTTCTATAACCATTGCATGTTATTTTGTCAGCAAATATGGTGTAACTAACCATTTAAAAATGTATCAGTCAACACAAACGAAGCAGAGGAGAACCAACACCCCAACCTACTCCTCATATAGTACTCTGCTTTGTTTATTTGACTGAGATTAATGTGCGTGTGTGTTTATAAGGTGGATTAGCTTGGATTCTTTGTGAACTCAAACAGCAGAGTCGTTCCAAGTCCCTGATGCAAGTTTTTCTGACAGAATAATGCTTCAATCTTAAACTGACAAGAATGAACCTGACAGAAAATTTCCCGAAGTGAGTGTAGTTTTGTCCCTCCTTGACTGACAATAAGTGGTTTGTCATGGTTTTCACTTATTCCGCGACATATCTCAGCATCTACTGGACCAGTTGGTACAGCATTTTGTACAGTCCTAGTCTGATATCAGACCGACTAGTCTCACTACAACCAATTTCCTTTAGGGAGGTAGATTTCTCTTTTAATCACTGGAGGTGAACATGTAGGCCTACACCTAAACCTGTCATTCTATGCCAACACTAATGCGTAGCCATGCCAACATACTGGTTTTTCTGGGGTTTTAAGAGTGGAGCAACTACAATGACCCAGGCAGATCAAACTTCGATACTGCAGCTCCAACACCTTATCTCTATTGTGCAGACGCTGGCTCCAAATGTGCAAAATGGCAGCACTCATATATATTGGTTTCATTTTTGTGCAGTGGGTTGAGCTCATCCATATACATACACAGTGTATGGGTAGACTACTTAGCACACTAAGCTAAAATTAAAACATAGTAAACGTTATAGCTGCCAAACATTTACCGTACATGTTAGCATTGCAACTGTGAACTTCTTGCCATGCTAGCATTAGCCTTTAGCAATGCTTATGAGCACAGACTCAGAGCCACCAGCATAGCTTTAGACTATTATTCTTGTTCAAGACTGGCAGCTCATGATACAAGTCTCACAGATGCACATTCTCAGATAACAGTTTGAGGAAAGTGCATATTTTTACAACAGCAAGTATTTGTTTTTCTAACCAGTGTTAAAATCATTTTACCATTCTCAAACCTGTCCTGACATATCAAACTGTCACAAAGAACACACGCGGCTCTGAGCAGACACGCTTGGTTAAACATCATCATTCATCTCCTGACTACCTGATCCGCCTTGTGGACTCAACGTCATGGAAAAGAGTCAGACATAATCAGACATCTCCTTTACACAGGGAGCTACTTTTTGTCTTTGAGGTTCTGAAAAGGTCACCTTTCTGATCCTGCCCTCACAATGACGTGCCTTCGCACACACAAACTAGCAAACATAATTAAATTTCCACTGTGGCAGTAGTGTAAAATTGCCGCTGGATGAACACACCACTCTACCTGAAAACAATACTTCCCTTCACCCGCTTTGAAGGAAGCAAATACAAAAAAATGCTTTCTGAGGCAATCATTTGACCTTCCTGCATGGTGACTCTGTTGCCTCAAGTCTTTACTTAGCTGTCAAAAAGATTAGCACATCACAGATGCAGACAATCCTCTGCATTGTTTGAGTCAGCATTCACTAGTTGCTCTTTAACAGTCCTTCCTCTCAACACAGTGCAGACAAATTGGGTGGAGATTATTGGTGACAAGAGAATCTATCCACTGGAGACAAACATGTCAGACGAACATTTCTATCTTAAATTGATGCATTGCACATCAGTATCATTAAATGACTAATAAACATTGGAATGTGGGGAAGCAATTCATTATGACAGGTTTTGGAAGATTAGTTTGTGCGATTAAACTTTATTGAAGGAAGGATTAATGAAAACCGCAGACAATTGGGAATGAGTCCAAGCCTTTTGGGAAATATTACCTAAAACTGATAAACAAGTCTAACAACTTAAACTGGGAACGTGGAGATGTAGAATGAAAAAGGAGCAAGAGAAAAAATCATTTTGCATGGCAAATTTTATCCATCCCTGCTTCAGTTTTACATATCTCACTCTGGTTTCTTGTTTCCAGAACAAACAAGAAGATATATAACTATCCTCCCTTATTTAGATGCTTACAATTATGTTTTTTCTGAGTCAAGACACAAACAAACACATACTTCCCTCCTTCTCCATAACCCGAAATTATGCCAGAGTCATACTTTGCAAGCAGGAAGCTGGATGTTATCATGATTTACAGTCTCCACGTTACAGCTCACCACACACACTCTTGTTAAAATAAAGCTAGGAGTTAACCAAAGCAGCGATGACATCATGTGAGATCGGATTTCCTGCTCACCTTTGGCGTGTTTGCACATAGTGGAGTGTGAGGGCTGAAGCTGGTGTTTACACAGACAACAGAGCACATGTTCAATGAGGGAACACCAAACACTGACATTAAATGTTTGCTGTTTAACCCTTAACCACAGTTATTACATGTTAGCAAAGCAAATAGTCTACTCAGCTCAGGCTCTCACAACAGTGGAGACAAGACAGTTTTTAATGACCCATCCAATACAGTTAACTACACTCTGTCTCTGATATGAGGAAGCTGCTTCACCATAAGGCCACCCCTTGTCTCAAAGACACCATGCGTGTTTCCTCTGGTATGTTTGCATTTCAGTTACAGCTTCAAATTACATCACCGCGGCACAGGCAGGCCTGATAAGGCAGAGTGTGTAATCATCGTTTTATGACCTTTGTGTAAAGTAATGCTGTGACACAGCCACTGGGATATGTTTGCAGAACCGAGGGTGGAAGAATCACCTGTGTTTGAGGTGCACACGTCTGACCTTGTGGAAGGTCGTGGCTGCAGGGCTGTTGAACTAGCATTCATGGACACAAAACACAGACAAATTAACTGAACATGTTATGAGAACTCTGGTTGTTTGTATCTGAAAATCAGTCTACAGCCGTAGTAGCAGCTCTATAAAGAGTAAAAAAAAGAGTAGTTTAAGGAAACAAACACGGGACTTTGAGCCGCTGGTGCCCTGAGTGGAACAAAAACTTAACGTTGGGTTACTTTAATCTATAAGTAACTATTGTGACTATACCACATGCAACATCACATATATAATAATGTCATGTACATTCATACGTCAGTGGAGAAACATTACAAATGTTCTTATTTTAACCAAGATATTTTCCTAAATCTAAACCAAACTGTGACTGTTACATTTAGGTCGTAGGACATGTTGACGTTCTTTCATTTGTAAAGACACTTTACTCAAAATCACAAATATCAGCCTTACAGCAAAAAAAAGTCAGGACATCCCCAAAGTGACTGGGAGATATTGTTTAGGGACCATGAACATCTTTACTAAAAATTGGCACCAATCCATCAAATAGATGTCGAAAGTTTCAGGAGGATAAGTTAATATTCTGACATGCTTGTGTTACTAAATAAAGAGCCAAGGGTTCACTAAAGTTATTAAGATTCATCCCCTGGATATCATCCATCATCCATCCAGTAGTTCTTTAATAAAACAACAACAACAAAACTGTCATGGGTCTGCTAGAGGAAAAGACCAGGGGTCACTTAAGCCAACAGGCCCCATCCTCTCGCAACTATGAAGGTCTTTGCATAATGTCATAGCAATGTATCAAATAGTTGATGAGATATATCAATGTGGAACCAAAGTGGAAAAACCAATAAGCTTAAAAAAAGCTGTGCCACTCGTGTGGTTAAAAACACAACACTGTAACAAACCAAAGGTCAAGCAAACACGCCGCAGTGTGCTTGTTCTACATTTGCTAATGGTCTGTGTTATCGACTGACATCTCTCTGCATTGCTCATGTAAAACAAAGGCATCCTATTGATTTTAAGGCAGGATGGAAAAATGAGCTTGTGATGAAAGCTCATTTACGCCTCCGGCCCTTGCTGCTGTTTGAGCCCATTTTCCGTCTTCACTCAGCAAACCTGCCTGTGCCATTACACTGAAACGAGTGTCAAATTAAATGACGGTCCATAAATAACCTTTTTCTAGAAGCCGTACTTGCTCAGGCTTCGACTTGAATGCTGAACTTTTGATTCATGCTTAGCTGCCTTTATTATTGTGAGTAGGACATTTTTAGAGCCTGTTATCAATCCCACATTTACGACTCAGGCTTTAACCCCTATTTAATACTGGGGTACAATTGCTGTGAATTTTAAAGTGTCATGGAAGGGGGGGTGAGACATACTTTACCTGGGGCTGTAAACCCTTGATAAATTATATTCAGTCTTTCCCCAGAGAGCTTTCTGCTGTCTTTGATCTGGCATTTTACCAAGTCATTACTTGCATCACGTAACATTTATCTCACCTAAACTATAATTGCAGTTATACTGCAGCAAATGCAATATAGTCATAAAATTCAGCCTGTGTTGAGTTATTTAGCAATGTTTTGCAAAAACAAAGAAAGGTATATTTGGCACTACTCTTTCATTGTCTTATCTGTTGAGTAATACTCCAGTAATGGCTTGGAATGTCAGACAACACTGATGAGGCGTAATGTGGGATTTTGAGGACATTCTTGCAAGGTTACATTCTCAGAAACATCCATTAATACACCCAAACAAGCCTCTGGACAAAACAGTCAAGTTCCCACAGTTTAAGAGGGCCCAAAACCTATGCAAAACCTTGCTTATTTGAAGCAATTTGTTACATTTGAAGCGACAGTTCACTACCCCAAAATGAAAAATACACATTTTCCCTCTAGCCTATAGTTCTACTTTTTAAATCTAGATTTTTTTGGTGTGAGTTGCTAATTGTTGGAGGTACCTGCCACGTTTGTCTGCCTGGTTTCCAATATAATAGAACTACATGGTGCCAAAAATACATTTAAAAAGCTCAACAGAAATGTCTCTTTCCAGATATTATGACCCAAAATTACCGTTAAGGTTAATAATCCACAGACTTTGTTGTGAGCAGTTTAATGTAGGAACTATTTGCAAACTATTTTCAACATTTAATGCTAGCTAGCTCTAGCTAACATTTCTGGTTGTTAGCTAGCTCTAGCTAACGTTGCAGCTCAACTGATGAGTATGCTATTAGTTTACATCTTACGGTGTCACAAGCATGAGCCTCTAGTTTATGAATAGGTTTAGAATAGGTATAGTTTGGGAGAAAGAAAATAGTTCCTACATTATAATGCTCAAAACAGGGTCTGTGGGTTATCTTGGGTAACTAGGTCATGATTTCTGTGAAGAGCCACATGGCTGTTGAGTTTTTCATGTTATATTCAAGCAATGGCAAACATTTTTACGGGCAGTGTGGTTGTACACAACAGGCATATTTTATTTAAATGTCAAGTTACCATTAAGGAGAAAGTGCATTGCAAATTTGAAAAGAATATAAATCACAAAGCTCGAAAAAGGTCTATATTCCAAAGCTGTCTTTCAACAACGTTTTACTTTTTATCCAACAGCAGCCGATTCTGTGGCCACTGCAAAACATGACACGGTTGTCTCAGTATTTAAGGTGCTGCACTTTAAAACTAGCTCTCCTGCTCCTCTGCTTGATTTATGAGGACTTCCAGTTGCCTCTAAACGAGACCACAACATGCTGAACACAGACCTCAGCAGTGCTCTAAAACATGTTTACATGCCCCTGACCAGGTGAATGTATCCCTGTTTGTGCTGTTAAAGTGCTTCCACTGCACATTGCTGCTTTTGCCCCAAATCACAGATGCTGGACAGCTCTGTTGGCTTTTTACTTCCCGAGTGGATTCCGAGCTTTAAACAGGTGTAATCATGTCCTCTAGTCATTGTAAAAGCAGGCAAAGAGGGAACAGAAATTTGTTTCCCTTGCACACACTTCTGCTGCCATTAAGTTGATGCAAATGAAAAGACGGCAGCCAAAGAAGCACCCATGGGTGACTCTCAGACTAGATTCCATTGATGGCTATCTGACACGCCTCTGGTTGACTGCCACATTCATAATAAAGACAGAAATGCAACTGGGTGACAATGTTGCATGTCCTTGTAAGATAAAAACACATGCTTGAGTCTGCAAATGCACCTCAGGGGGAAAGATTTTCAAAGAGCACTAAAAGGAATCTGTTTATGCACGCCAAGAACGGCAATGAGTGGAATTTTAAAATGAACACCTGTCACACCTACACAATGTCAAACACAATATAAAACATAATGCAGTGTGTACATCCAGGACCACATCGTGTACATTAATATGCAGCTATTGTGCAACGCCTTAAAATGCAAATACAAAATAGCTGCATATGAACAGTTTCTCTCAACACCAAACGATAATCCTTTCTCAACAATAAATGCCCTTTAGCTACTTATGAAGCAATGTTGTTGGATTAAGAGCAGATTCACTCAGCATATGCCTCAGTAAATGTCAAAAGCAAAAAAAAAAGAGTGTCAGCATCCATCACGCCGAAGCTGTAGGGTATTTAAGGAAAGACTTTCCATCAGACTTGCATGAACCTGTTACTTGCAAGGAGCCAAACTGATTTATGCACTCCTGATATGTTGCTATGTTCATCTAGTTTCCTACAGGCAAATCAAACGACAGAGGCGTCGCCATCCATCATAGCTCAAAATCATATTAATTTCCACTAAATTGCTATTTTGCTTGGAGGATTTATTTAATGACTTGTAGGACAAACGCAGACATTGTCCCAGTCAATGTTATTGTTGTGAAAGTAAGAAGTCAGCACATTTCTGTTTGTTGATAGGCACAGAGAGTGAGCAGCCAACAGACATGGCTGCAGGGCCTTACTAACACATGACCTCATTAGTGGGCACCTTCACGTGACTTGACAGGTTTCATTTCCACATGGCGAAACTATGGACATGCATTTATTCAAAGTTGACATCCTGTCCTGTTTGCTGAAATAATGCATTGCCACAGATACCCTGTTATTCTTTATCTTTAAACAGATTTCTGCAGAATGCGCCATGTTTTAAAGAAGAGGAAACAAAGATGAATCACATCACGCCAGAAGAGTAACCACCCTGTTGCAGTTTTATGTTAAGGAATGAGCATACTTCTTGTGTTGCATTTACATAATGGGTCATCTTTAGCATTGTTTGATCACAATCTTTAAAGCTCATCTTTTTTTTCATGTAAATGCAAACATGTCCCTTAATCCAAACAGCATTCAAATCAGGCCCTTTATTTAGTTCCTTTGAATGTTGATGGAGACACTTTGCAACCGTTTAACAAATGCATGGAGTAAACTTGATGAGCAAAATATTTGGTTATCAATGCTGAGCTTATTTAGCACAGACAAACTCCAGTGCAATCAGAAAATATCAGATCTACCCATCTACATTGTATACACACAGACTACACACTCTAAATTATGCACAAATGAGCCCTTCCAAACATTTATTGTGCTACAGAATGTTATCATCTGAAGATGGCATGTGAGCCTCCCCACAACAATAGAGAAACTTCTAGCGAAGCCTTGCAGCCATGCATCCATTCTCCCACTGTTTTCAGAAGTGGGCTGTGGTGGAATCCCTGCTATGTCGCATTCATTGCCAAGTTCCATAGATTCCACACAAATGTAATTCTCTAGCACTTCATAAAGAAAGAACTAGTAGTTGCAATTAAAATAATTTTCTTGTCACATACAGAATTTTGAAGTGAATTTTGCATGAACAAAATGCGTAAACAAACTAATAAAATAAGCTTAAATTTTGTAGAATTGGCTTTCTATATTCCTCTGAGGCCAAACCTCTCAAGGATAACACTAAATGTGGACTAAATGTTTGATTAGATATGAAGAAATACAAAATTAAAGCTTGCAGCTTATTTAATAACTGATTCCATCTAGGGATATTTATTGCCTTTCCTCCCACCTACCCAGTCTATCCCCTACTGTCTCCCTTCAATTGTTATGTGACCAAGGTAGTACGGACCTTGATGGCACTTAAACAAGGTCCATTTGCATTATTCCTAATTTCTGCTGCATGTTTCAGCTCTTTTTTTTTTTGCTGCATGTTTCAGCTCTTTTTTTTTATTATATTGAGACACTGCATGAAACAGCTCATCTTAAATGCAACACTTGCAGGACCATTTCATATGCAATGATGTCTGCATAATATGTCATTTGTGCGTAACAGTTTTGCAGTTTGAATCTGGGGCAAGAATAAACACATTGTGGTTGCTAATGACATTGGCTTGACTACTTGAAATGTGTGCAGGATGTCCCATGTTGCACTAGTGATGGTTCTTTGACTAATCATGATCAGTGGTGGTATAACTCCACCTTCTCGTATCAGCTCAGTTTGCGTGGAAACTTGACTGATGTGTAACCAAAAACAGTGCCAAGTACCAGGTACTATCCACAACTTCTGCAAATGGAAAAACCCAAAAAGTAAGTTGAGTTGAGAAAAGCCATGCCCTACCATGCAATGGAAATCTATAAGATAAAGGCAAAGTTTATCACACACACAGAAAGTTTACAAAAAATGGAAGTCATGGTAATCGAATTTCAAAATAATTTTCCCTTGATCTCGCATGTAAATATTTGCTGGATCTAAGTGACGTTATAATAGCGTAAAAGCTTTAGAGCTTTTTCTGTGTAAGTGGAAATGGATGAGGAAATGTTCCTGTAAGGCATTAGCAGAGTAATTCACAACTGAAAGCATTTGCCGTTTTAAAGGCCAGGAAATGTATGTACCTTCCTCTACCAGCACTTTTACCCTATTTGCAACTTGCGCGATCATTTGTCTTCATTAGTCTCGCAGCAAGTACAACATTCTCACCTATACGGCCGCAGCACTCAGAGAAGCTGGGGGCAGAACATGTAGTCGTCCGACTATATGAGCAGACAGGCTGTTGGAGAGCCCTGCACCAGTGATTCACATGATGATCTGTACAGAGGCAATCATTAACGCAAACTGCCAGCAGACTGAACACTGTTAGATCAGTTATCAATCTCTGCAGTTACACAGTGTGCTTTAAAGCTGATGTCACCTTGACTGGCCTGTACTGTACTATTCACCTTGCATGTGAGAATTTAAAAAAATGCAAAAACCCACCAATGTCATATTATTAAAAAATCTACACCACTGGAGACAGTAGGGAAACAGCGTCACAGTAATACGCCGTTGTAACAGCAGCAGTCTCCTGAGTCCTATCAGTAACAGCCTGCTAAGAGGCTTTACTCCCTCCAGCACAAAGAGCTGTCTGTTAGGCCAGGGAGCCATCCCAGGAGTCAGGAGACAGGTGGCGATCCCCACAGGGTATGTATGTGGGGGCTGGGAGGCTGAATGCTGGAGTAATCAGAGACAAGTCAAGACAAAAGCATGGTGTTTTTTCAGTGGTGTGGATTTCCAACTGTTGAATGTCTGGGTTAAATGTTTGGTGGAGAGGAAAACCGGAGCAAAAGGAACCAAATAAGAAAAGTACTTTTTGTTCACCTCAAATGTCTATACCTGCAGCCTGAAATGATGTGAAAATAAAAGCAATACATTTAATAGCTTTCAATTAGGGACTGTACAAAAGTGTGTTGGGATTGTGTAGTTTTTTCTTCTTATTTCAGCCTCCCTCGCAAGGAAATTGCAAAAATAATAGATCCATTTCCTACAAATCAACGGCTTTAGAGTGTTCAGTGTGCCATAGCTTGAAGGGCAAATATGTTAGTTTTGAGTAACAGTGAATCTTTATAGATATAAATGTTGAAACATTATCTCTTCCAACAGTCGTTCCCACCTGCACAACAAAGGGGGACAAATGTTTAATGTATCATATAAAATTGGCACATATACAGAAGAATTCAAGTTCATCGTGACACATTGAGTCCATTTATTCTGTGACTGTAATCACCCTTTAGTTAGCAGCTTTTGAGCGACTATGAAGCTTTCATTGCTTTGTTATATTACCCGTAAAACTGCCAGGTGCTAATTTAATGTTAAATGTTTGACTGGTGGCTATGTGAAAGTATTATTCCATTTAGATTTGATGGTTTAAAATGGGGGACATCATAATTCTCTTTTAGTCAAAATGGATTGAACCAATTCAATGATATATTCTATTGTGTTGGTGGGGGGTTTGCAGTTATTTTAATCTAAGTAAGGGGATGGCACAGAGAAGAGGTTTTTAAAAATTAATAAAACATAAAGTTCATCCCCTTCCCCAACCTCAATTGTTGTACAGCCCCTTACATCAAATCATCAAATCAAATATCATATGGTTCTTGAATCAACTTGAGGAAACTCGATCCAATTGTTTCTCCACATTTACGCCTTCTCAATCTACTTGCATGCTCACTTTCAGGTAGATAGGACCTGATGTGTAATTCAAACCTTCCAAAATAACTCTTCCGCGGTGGAGACAATCCAAATCCTGCCCGAGTAGAAATGATCTTGTGTTTTCATTGAAGCTCTGGGTTTGAATGAAAAGGCTTTAAGAGGATGCCAAGACAACCATGCCAGTTTGCATCATAATCCCCTCAGATATTTATGGGTCCCTTACCTCTTAAACCAAAGCACTTGAGCAAAATATTAGAGGTCCTGTTACACCAGTTTTAAGTTGCAGAGGATGGTTTTAGCTGCAAGTTGAATGACCATGGGAACTTTTTTTTTTCCACCCTCAAGTGCTACCAGGCAGAAAAAGAGGATATTTTTGGGATCTGGATCAAAACTGAATGGTGAATCCCAATGTGTGCCACATTTTAGCACATCAGAGCTGAAGGGACTGACAAGAACTCTTTTGTTTGTTTGCCAGTTTGGAATCAAACTGGGTTTACAGAAGCAATATCATGTTGATCAGATAAAACATTTAGAAGACTGAGACTGAGTCTTGATTAGCCACAAAGGAATTCTAACAATTGTGGATACTAATAAACGGTACAAAAACACGAGTGTGGGATTTTTTCATGGTCATTACAAAACTTATTTCACAACAGACCATTAGACAACAGCATTGGCCATGGCAGGACCTTGGGAGGGTCTTTTGCCTTGCAGGACAGTTATGGGGGAGTAAATCATTTGCTCTTTCCCAAGAGGATCACATCTCTTTCCCAGGGAGGATGACAGTTTATGAGAGAGTGCAGACAGGACGATTGGGAAAATGGAATCTCGTCGTGACAAGAAAGCTGCGATACAATTGTGAATAGTAATGAAGACAGAGGAGCAAATTCAAAGCTTCCATATGAGCAGAAAATAACAAATTGAAGGGAGGACTTGAAAAGCTTCAGGCAGCAGTAAATGGATTATAAAATCCCTCAAAAGAATTCTTTATAAGCCTTGAAAAGGGGAAGAAAAATGCTTGGAGTAAACACAACAAACATGATCTGTGGCAACTATTTCTTCCCTACCAGCAGTGCTTCACTTTAAATCTCATATGTCTATTTATTTGAAACAAAACTGGCTCACATGGACAAATATAAACTTTCATCAGTAAGGATAATAAAATAACACCATCCTGAGAAAATGCTCCAGGCAGTAGAACAAAAACACAGGCTAATATCTAGCAGATTAGTAGACTATCCAAACTACTTCACCTCAAAGTCATCAGATCAACATTTCTTAACCTCTAGGGTCAATCAATTGTAATGCTTTCCTGTTGACCCCAAACTGCACTCATTTGACCTGAATGAGTGTGCGGGGAATTACAAAGCAGTCATCCACAGGGAAGCATTTTGGTAAATCATGTTTGCCAACCAAGGAGTAGCCCCAGCTCTGCTGCTTTAATGACACAGGGTCATCTTGTTGCCAGGAAACACTTGAAAAGACTTTTGACCTTTTGGCTTGCCTGTTGCATGGAGGGTTTCTCATCCACACTGGTTAAAACCAGCCAGGAAAAAAAAATCAATGTGAGACTGTGTTGATAGGCTGTTTGTGTCTATTTTGGATGTCTGTCTTGGTACACTCAACAAATTGAGTGCATGGAAACGGCTATCCCAAAGACAAATTTTCAATATATTGGAAATAATCACATACACCGAAACTTCCGTAAGCTTCAAAGCAACCATGATAACATGTATTTCTCTCTCATGACTCCTAACTTGGCTGTCAAAGAGCAAAGCAAAAAGTTCAAAAGCTGTGGCAGGGTCAGTGGCTTCTGTAGAATTCCCTTTGATTCCTAATATAGTCACGGAAAGGCTTCCTGGCCTGGATAGAAAGAGAAAAAGGGAGTGAAAAAAGGGGGGATCAAATGGGATAGAGGTTTGTTTTGTTCTCTTCGCTCTATCTGTTGAAGGTTCCTGGCTGATGTAGCCTGCTGTTTAATCTCAGCTGGCTCAACAGCTCAGCCCGCAGCAGTGTGGTCAGGAAAAAGGCACCCAATACGGAAAGCAGATAAAACAGATGGAAAGGTAGAAGAGCAATTAATGGCAGATGGGTTGAGAGAAAACTGGAGGTTCTGAACTGACTGTGAACTACATCAATTTTGTGATTCAGGATGGATAATGCAATAATAAACCTACTTTTATGATCAAACCTACAGCACAAATGTTAATGATTACAATCAGTTCATACATTCACTGTGATTCCCTTTATGTGCACTATTCAGGTTCTACAAATGTGATGTCAGCAGAGTAAAGGTGAAAGGCATCTGCAGCATAAAGGTTGCACTCTTTCAGTGACTAATGATGACTAATTGGCCAATCCTTAGTTCCTGTTCTAACATAAATGGGAATACAACATAGTGGTTAGGGAATAATGTTGACATTAGCGGTGGGCACAGCGCATAACTGGTTCTACCAGTTTATGCTTTCACTAGAAAAATATTTCACAACCAGTCACTGATTGTGTCTGAATCACAGCACAATTAAATGAATAGTTTTGCTTGGTGGAGCTTGAAAGAACCACCTTCTTCTGCTTCAAGGCCAACAAGAGCTTTTTGTTTTTGTTCTTCTTTCTTATATCAGGATTGGGTTACACAAGATATTTCTAAATCATTTACTTATGTGTTATACATTGGTTTCAAATTTTCCAAACTAGCTCACGTTTGTCACATTGTTTTCACATTTTCATTTGCTACACTGTTGCTATAGAAATATGGATTATAGCCTCTTTATGAAATGGCTTGTGTAAACTAGTTGCTAACTTCTGAAGCATCATCTGATTAAAAACATTCACCTGCAGTTTGTAATATGGAAATCTTAACCATTATAAATTATAAATAAAGGTATGACTTTTTGACAGATTTAGTACGCACGCATACAACGTGACAAATTATAGTTCAGTTTAGATATAACATTTATTTTGCCCGTCAATTCAGTTAGCTCTACAACAGTTAGTCTGCACATGGCAGTCACTGGGTGGAAACATTTTGTGACCAGTAAACTTTATGTAAGAACTTGTTTGTGTAATGCAAACAATTTTTATTGAGTAATGCATAAATCTCCACTTGGTTAAGTTTGAAGCTGCGAACAGCTGGTGCAGCTTTCTGAGAGACTATGTTCTCACATGGCAAAGCTTACCATCATCCCAAATCACTTTGAGGTAGCCATTACTGTCATACATTTATAGTTAAAAGTGAAGGTGTGGAGCTGAAATATAAACAAGCAAGCCTCCTAAAACTGTAGCCATTCAGATGTAATTTGTTACATCCTGTGATATTCCTAAATACAAGAAGAAAAATGGCCCAGATTATAGGTCTCTTGGGTGATTTGTAATCTGTATAGCTGTAACTATATCTGATAAATAATCAAGCAGTCCTTTTGTATATGCTGATTAAAAATAACCTCATGAACTATGATTGGAATGCAGCCTGACCAGCCTGGAGGAGTAAAATGTTCTCAGGCCGGCCACTTTCTGTATTTGGGTTTCTCAGAAGTTTTCTGTGTAATGTTTACAGAAGCTTTCGAAGGGTGTTCTTTTGAAATCTCAGCTGAGCTAATTTATGAGAGCAGTGGCAGCCATTGTTAATGTTTAATATTTGCACTGACATAAACAGTGTCTCTTCTGCTGCGTTTGTTAACAGCGGTTCCCAAGAGCTCAGCCTAACAAGACTCCCAAGAAGTGATCCACAGCTTGGCAAAATGCCAGCTAAGACTTCCTTTAAGACTTATTTCCTTAAAATGGATGTTTTCCTTACATATAAGGTAGACGTATACGAGTTCCGCTTATGTAATAATCTAATCAGAATGAGGTATTTGCTTGGTCTGAAATTGAGCACTATCATTGCATCAGTAGTGTGGAAAATCTCATGTGAAGCACAACATTAGGGCTGTGGCTAACCTTGACATTCATTTAGTATTTTTCCTAGATGAAACAAGATATTCATGCTATGGGACAAGCCTTATTGAGTTTTCCGTGGCTTCATAAATCTCCCAACATGGAGCTCCTCGTGTCTGGGAATGTAATAAGGCTGACATAGTGGATCTAATGTGCTACATCCATCACAAGCATTAGCATTGCTGCATAGCAAGCAGAGACAAACATTGGTTCCCAAGTCTACCGTGTTATGCAGAAGGCTTGCAATCACTTTAATATAGCAGTTCTGTTTATGAAGTTCTCCATTCTATTTAAAGTTTTTGGAACACTAACACAACTGTGAAACAAACCAGACACCCAAAGGAAGAAACCCTAATTAAACAGGAATAAAGTAACTTAGCAATTGTGTATATTTACTTGGTATCTGTGGTTTCCTGTCTGAGGGGTCCAACTGTGTCTCTGGTTCTTTTGATCCCCTACTCCAGTAACCCATATCCTGTATCCTCATTTGGTAGCATGGTGACAGTTTCCCAGATACCAGACGGTATTGGTTTCCCTTCATCTTGTGGCACAGGCCCAACATTAGTGTCTAATTTGCTAATGGATCCCTGCTGGAAGCTGCTGTCTCGATTGAACACGAGTGTAATTATTGGTGTTTGAGTGAAGTAACTGAGGACTAACTAAGAGAATGAATAAATCATTGTTTTGCACTCTGCTCCAAACTCAGGGGGACTGCAGCTGATTTTCCATTTGTTTGCTTTCCACAAAGCCTGGGTGTCATTCACCCTCTGAACAGGGGTGAATATAATTGCTGACAGAAGAAATTGAGAAACTTTGACTAACTTCACTTGACTTATGTAAACAAATAGTGGGTTTTCTCTCTCGCTTTCTAAATGGGACACTTATATGATAATGTGTACTTAGTTTTTGCTTATAATGAGGAAAGTGTAGGTTTAAGCTTGCAGCTTTAGCAAAAAAAACTTTTTTTTCTGCTGAAAGACAGCACTTGTCCTCGCCACAAAGGCTGTGTCAATTGGTTCTCCCTTTCATGTAGGAAACGTACACTCATAAGGCTAGAGGAGGGCCCAAAAGAAAACTTCTGTTTATGTGTAGTGTACCATGCAGCTCTGAGGAATTCTGACTCAGACCTATTACAACATAACCTTGCAGAACCTGTTTCTGTGCGGCCAATTATTTCAAGGCCACTAGCTTTAGTCTCAACATTTTCCCCTAAGGGATATTAGCTATCAGTCAGTCATGACACGGTTACATTTGTTTAGACACGACATTTGGGGAAGTTGAGAGAACTTCATGTGTTTTTAATTGAATTGCTGACAAGGAGGCCGTGCTGCCATTCACAAGGCTCTTTGGTTTAGTGGCCTTAGTGTGGTTCAGCTTGACAGGGAGCTTAAGCTTGCCAAAGCCTCTGGGAGGCAGAGATAAGGAAAGGCAGCATAAAACCAAATAAAGCTGCTTTGCACTTTGAGTGAGACAAAGTTACAAGTATGCTTAATGTGCCAGGATAAAGTGATTATATCTGTCTGGAACTAATGTGTTTTAACACTAAAAGTGTCCTTTGTGTCCATTCATGTTATTTTGTGCAAATTATGCAAGACAAATTCAGAAAACATCCATGAAATCCTTCACCCTCAATTCCATTTATGTTAGTTTCTAATAAGATGAGAACCTAATATTGGGGAAAGCTCTATTGACAAAATGAATAATCGAAGACTAATCCAACAAGACAGCATTTCCAAAGCCAAGTCCTGATGTCAGATCCCAGACTGAGAACTACAGTTACAGCAGAAGTACCCTGCCCCATGGCCACTCATTCATCTGCAAGCCAAAGAGACCAAGGTTCTCATCTTTCCCATAATGACTTTCCCTGTATAGTTTGTCTGGAACTTCAATTATCGCATGACAGATAAGAAGCTAGTGAGATGCAAAAAATAAATGAAAAGAACATAGCAGACCATCAAATATTCTGCATGGCTGGCATTTCAATTCTGTCTCACTTTTGATTGGTGTGATTTTCAAATGACTTCAGCACAAGCATGGCACTCATCTCTCTCTTATGGTAACATGATTCTGTGCCTATGATAATACTTGGTATGGCATCCTGAATATTATCCTAAGTGGCATTCCCCTGCTAATAGCATGGGAAGTTTAAAGGGCACAAGTAAGCAACAATTTTCCAAATTTAGAAGCGCCTTCCTGGTTTTGTGTTTTATCAAAGTGAAGTGACATGGAGTGAACAAGAGAATTAATGAGGGTAATTCTCCTCGCCACATTACACAGGGCACCAAAGTCATTATTACAGATTATTCTTAACTTAAATTTACCAAAAAAGGAAACCACCAAAATATCCCCGTTCCATGTTATTAAGATTCCATAACGGGGTCAGTAAACGTTTTTTTGTTTCTTAAAATTGAGATTTTCCAGAACAATTACTTCTTTTTTTGTATAAAAGACGTACACAATGACAGCCAGAGGAAAATCACAATATATTATTTCATTCCAAAAACAAAATTAACAGCAATCAATAAAAACTTTTTTTGCAGAATAAAATACAAATGTCAAACAAATCACCACAAGGAGTTTTAAAGCTAAAACAGTAATATACAGTGATGTATAGCTCTTTTTGACAACAGAGAATTAAAATTTGCCCACAAAGCAAACATGTGTTCCCCATATGTCCACCATCAACAAATCTCCCATTTGGTGTTTTGCCTCAGGCCTCAATGATCTATAAGACGATCAAATTGCTTTGGTTTTCAGTCAAGCATCTGTGCTTAAAACATGCTACTAATCTCTTGAGTGTACAAATAAATTCTACTATGGCAGAGTGCAGTTTAGCTCAGGAACTTCCATCAGTCAAAAACATTAATTAGAAGCTTAACATTTATAGTAGCTGGTGCTCAGAATTTGGCATGGAAGCAAATTGCACTTGCTTTAACACTTAAACTTAGCACTTTGCCACTTTAAACTGTTTACCCACTTGAATCACTCAGCATGAAATGTCCAATTTTCCAAATGGCTGCTAAATCCTAATCTACTCCTTCACTGAGATCAGCTGATTGGGTCTGACCTAACACAAAGTCGAACTTTCCACGGATAAAGAAGGAAATTTGCTGTTCAGCTTTGGCTGCACCTTTGATTCCCCCCTTCTTCAGTAATTATAGGCTAAGAAGTACTCTGTGAAGTAAACTGCTTAGGTACTGGACAGCTCCACAATAAATACAATCTTTAATCATAATTGAGCACCCTTTTAATTGACCTGCATTATAAAATATTAAGACAAAAATAATTGTTAAGATGTTCTCACTTGCATTTGGTGTAAGTGGCAACTGTTTGATGAGGTGTGTTCAAACCACAATGTAAGGAAGCTGGTTTCAAGGTAAAAGTAACATTAGTCATTTGGTAAATCGTGCAACGCCCTGGCTGTTATTATTATTAGAAACATGTGAAGCATGTGGGAAAAATATTTCGACAACTGTGTTAATTTGTCAAAGTGAAGAAGACATGTTGTAAATCTTTCACAGAATATCCTTGTAGTCTCTTAAAACACTGTTTTTAGCTCACTATCCAAAGCAGTAGTATTCATCTGATTCCACCCTGAGTTTCAGTGGCGATTTGCTGAAAGCATCACCATCAATAACTGTTTTATCCACAAAACAGTCAAGATCCGTAGGTGATGGGTCATCCGGGAGGTCCTCTGCTAGAGTGTCCAAGTAACTACCCACAGACAGACCATCTAGCCCGTCACTGTTGCAATCATTCAAGCTGTTGAAGCTGCCTCGCAGTGAGGTACCGTCCTGGCTGTCTGACAGGCTGTACAAGCTGCCTGTCAGGCTGCCCTCCTGGCTGGCCACACCTCCTTTGTCTTCTATCATCCAACGAATGGACTCAATGCCCTCGTTGATTGACATGAGCTGCTGCATCAGCTTCACATCAATAGCTCGTAGGTGTGCCTATGAGTTGGAGAAAAAAATATTCCAGTCAGGCCATGATACATACAGATTAACCAGCATTTACAAGGAATAGTTTGGGGTAGTCTGCTGCCTAGAGGTTAGGAATCGGGCTTGCAACTGGAGAGTCGCTGGTTTGAATCCCGGTACTGACAGGTCTAGGACTGAAGTGCCCTTGAGCAAGCTGCGCAAGCTGCTCCTTGCATGGTGTGTTCACTTGTCACTTATCTGTAAAAAAGGATGGGTTAAATGCAGGGGTTGAATTTCCCCATTGTGGGATTAATAAAGTAATCTTCTTCTTCTTCTAGTTTGATATTTTAGGAAATTTTCTTGCTTACTTTTTTGCTGAGCGAGTTTAGAATTCCTTTGACTCTCATATATATCCATTAAATATAAGGCTAGAGCAAACAGCTGACCTGAGCATAAAGATGGCAACAAGCTAGTCTGGTTTGGTCCAAAGGGAACAAAATGCATCAATTTGCAACTCTATAACTCAGAAATAACTTGTAAAGATAAAACATTGTTTTACATAGGGTTATCACAGGACTAATTCTTGGCTGGTCTCCTAAAAATTAAGTTTCCACACAACGAGTTATAGCTGACCTGTGGTATTGTAGTTTATCTGTCATGGACATTACTGTAGCATTAAAATGTGTTACATACGCACAAAGACCAGATTCACCCTGTTAAGTGTGAAAAGCAACATGTGACTTTACAACACCTGTCCATGAAACTGCACAAAACTACATTGTCAATTGCTTTTCAGTGGGAACATTTATTTTCTCCTTGATTCCATTGGTTTTTAACGCACCACAAATGCATTTTTAATCAAGGTCTGTGTAACTCTGTGTAGGGGGGAGGTCAGGGTGGAAGGATGGGTCAAACAAACACAGGATTTTGACTCAGGAGACTGCTGCCTGGGGCCCAGGTGAGGCAAAAAGTTAATTTAACTTACATACAAAAGATAACCTAAATAACAAACATACTTATTTAAATCAAAACCATGATGTTCTTCTTAACCTAACCATGCAGTTTTGTTTCAATTCACATCATTAAGAATGTGTCAAAGACTGTAACAGTAGGAAAATGTGTTTTCCTTACAAGTTATTGACAATGCAGTTTGGTTGTATGAAAATGGAATTTGATATGATACAAGGTGGAAGCTAAACTACCCCGCTGCTGCCCGAAGCCTTCATATTTGTAAGAATGGCAATAATCTGCTCCGCACAAGTGTGAATGTCTTTATTTTCCCAAATGTTGAACTACTCCTACTACATGTCAGCACAACATTTTCCCTAATACACGCAATTTAAGTCAGTATAATACAAAACCTGTTACATAACAATTTCTTAGTGTATTTCTTATAATTGACGTTGAAAGTTAATTCTCGAAAAGAAGGTTTAAATTTTATAATATCTGGTTAAACTCCAACTGCTAATGAACATCATGGGGAATGTAGGAAAGTGCCACATCAGCTACTAAATAAACCTTGTGAAAATATTTTTTATCAACGATTGTTAGCATTCTTATGTTCTCTTGTTGCTAGAACATGTGTTTTTTTTGTTTAGACTATCTGGCTTTGTTGTGAACAAAGAGACTTAACAGTGTGGAACCGGAAAAAGGATTTGTACTACTCATGTAACAGCACAGCCAGGAAACAGTTTTCACCCAGGGTTCTGAATGATATGCCTATTTTACACAATATGACCATTGATTTAACTCCCTGACAAGACAAACCATGCCATTGACTGTGGGGTGGAAGTGGACAGCCTATGGGGTCAATCACTGGGATTTCCCTGTCTATTGGATGACGAATGTTAAATGAACAGCTGTAACAGCTTGCTAAATTGAAATGCATTGAAGGATATGAATGCAAACAAGGCTGGTACAATGCTCCATGTTTGATACAACAGCCTTTCTTTGGAGTGGATTTGCAACCAGTCTTCATTTAGATCATATTGCTGCTGGTGTGTTTGTTTTGTGAGTATAACCGCCCGTTTAATACACACATGGAAGCCGAGCAGATGGAGTCACATTGCAAATTAAGTCCGAGCAGCTATCTCATGTTAATAAGATGACACCAGTGGGTTGGTATCACAAGATGAGTTTAGGAAACACAATTAGTGCTGTGCAATTTGTCTGTACTGGATACAAACACATAACCTACAACAATGTGTTTAATTTGTCATAAGAAACTAATAAGAAGAACTGGTCCCTTAACACTTTTTGGAACTGCACTAAAGCACTTCGAATGCTGTTAACATTTAGCTTAACACAATGGTGTTGCTAAATGTGTGTGTGTGTGTGTGTGTGTGTGTGTGTGTGTGTGTGTCTGTGTGTTTACCACACTTGTGCACACCAAAACAGAGCAGTCTGATTGGATTAGTGATCAAGCTGTTCAGGGAGCAACAAAAGCAGGGTGGCCCAAGATGGCAGAAATTTAAAATGAGCTGTAAGACAATATGAGGCCACTAATGGCATTACATTATTATTATTTTTTTTTTTAAACCAATTATGTTTTACTCTCATATTAGCACAGTTAAGTAATGCCATGACTGTGAGGTTGAAACAGAATTAAATTAAGCCAAGTTAAGGGTTATAAAATACAGAATGTGCTTATTATAGGTCTAAGTGTCTCTGTCACATAAATGTAAGCCTATCAACACAAAGTCTGTGTGTGATTGGTCAGTCTGCTGGCCATGATTCAGCTCTACTACAGTAGGTGAAACTCGGTCAACTGGGCCATCTGCTCAGGACTCCTAATACCTTTCATGTCTTTACTTCAAATGGGGGTTTGCTGTGACTCTGACTCTAGCAAAGCCTCAATTTAACAAGCATAACGTTTTAAATAAAATGATATAATAAATCAATGGATGCTGAATGTTTACAGATAAAACAGTGAATCCATGAAAAGGCTATTACAGAGACGTTTGAATAATAAGAGAGGGGGGTTATGCCCTGAGGTGAGGAGGGTTCATCAACAAAGGTCTCTTCTGGCTCTAGTGTGCAGGTGTGAATGGCTCTGACCGGTTTCAGACAATGAGGCACAATTCATCAGATGAACTTTGCATTTAACGACCACATGTTGATATGTAGACCTGTTTTGCATCTAACATAGGCATTTCTTGTGAGCTCAGACTTGGTTGACAATAACTATGATACAGTAAAGAGAGCAATTTTTAAAACATGTTTAAGTTTGTTTTTTTAATTCAGTAAATTGTACATTGAATAGTTTCGTTAGTAGTCTAGCTAGTAATTACAAGTCAGTTGACTTTAAAGCTACACTGTAACCTATCCGTTTCATAGCTATGTCGCAAATAGCCTACAGTTTGTGTGAGTTCGGCTATTTAACAATCCTTACTAATTTAGGCTACTGAATAATTCACTAACAATTCGTTGGATCAGTATACAGAAGAATACACTCACCATTTCTTGCTTTAGGAATAGCATTTTGCTCTCCAGTCTTTTCAGGTCCGCATTCTTCCCATACACTTTGCAGTTCTGTAAATGCGGTGCTGCAGACTTTTCGTGATGCTTCCCTCCAGCAAGAGAACGAATAAGGCTATCCGGCACTTTCAGACCCAATTTTGTCTCTATTTCCTTCAATTCAGGCAACACGTTATTATCCTCGTCCATTGTCGACTGTCAGAAAGAGTTTGTGTGAATGAAATGGAGCAGGTAGAAAAGAAATGAGAGAGTCGCGAGGAGTGCCTCCGAGCTTTATCCAAGAAGGAGTTGATTCAAAGTTGTAACAAGCGGATACTCCTCATAACTTTATTCTACAAGCTCCCAGAATGAAGTGTTGAGCCCATAAACACTTCTCACTGAGTCCACCACACCGCTCTTGCCCCAATATACCTCCCACTCAAGCGGCTGGCCACTAGTGAGACAGTTTAAGACAACGTGCTCTCCGTAGCCCCTCCCACCAGGCAGCTTCCTATGAAACCAGACACCACACAGGTGAAGCCAGACCGGTGTTGGGAAAAAAAGATACCTGTACGCAGGGGAACACATTTTTTAGGGGTTACAAATTACTTGGGACAATAAGGCAAACGGTTAGACTTTTCAGTGTGTTTTCACGACAGAAATTTGTTCCATAAACGGTTTATAAGTTATTAAAAATAATGTTATTTTCCTATTTTGGTGTGTTTATTGTGGTTTTAATGAAATGCATGTGCACAAAAATCCAGGGCCTGTATAACTTCAAACAAATCATTGTGTGGGCATACACTTTAATCATTTAAATAATTTGACATGCACTCAGATCCAACAATATAACAAAAGTATAAATGTAAAAACAGAATAGCATGAATGACAATTTCACATAGATGTAAGAAAAGCATAATGTATACAGTTCAGTTGGTAGGATTACAACCTGTTGACCCTGCGTTTTGCTACATTTCTTCAGAATCACCTCCCAGTTGATGTTATTTTAAAATAGAATTTCATGTACTAAGTGCATTTCATGCAATTTGGATCAATTAATCTTAAAATATCATGAAATAAACAAAAACCTCCCACACAAAGCATGCATCCTACCAAGAGCATGCAGTTTCAGAAATTGAACTATTGCACCCCCTTGTGGGGATTCTGACTGTCATATGGGCAGTGGAATATATCATAACACCTGACTTCTATCATACCATTGTGTAACTAAACTGTGAATTGTGATAAACTCCTGAGTGTTGAAGCCTATAAACATGGCAGAATTTGTAGTGGTGCATGTTTTAATATTACTCTCTTATTTTAAATGTTTTCAAACATTTACAGAACATTTTGAATATGCTATCAGAACCTACATTCTGTCCACCTACAATTCTACAATGTCAGGATGTAGGTGCTAGATTATGTGTGAAGGTGTTCACCTGAACAGCTCATGGAACATTAAACTACAGGAGGCTTCATTGCTGATACTGACATGTCATTTTGAAAGCTCTGATCAGAATTCAGATCAGAATTCAGCACCACCTGGTGGCATCACTATCACACCAACACTTCAGTTGTCCATGTTCTCTTTATTTCCATGAAATTTGAAAATTTTAAAGATTAGATCATTGCAATGTTTGCAAAACTATAACCTTAAAAAGTACTTGATATATCTTCACCTTCCCAAGCCAAAAAAAAATAAAAATCAATGAGTCTGTACTATGTATAAATCAACTACACCAGCTTTGTTATAGTGGAAAAAATGCTTCCAGAACATCACTTTCTATCACGCTGTATCATTCAAGAATCTACACTCTCCAGTTAGAACAGATAAAGGCTTTAATAAGCTGCTTAGCTGTGTCACTGTAAAAAATAAAGCGAAGAGAGAGGCTCGTGTTCAAACACCAATCTTAAACTACAGATTGGCTTTTGTCGTCGTCGTAGCGCTGGTACTGATCCCCAAGCAGAGGCTGGTGGCCTTCCATCTTGTAAGACCTGGCACGCACAGCACAAGTGGTGGCGGCGAAAACCACAGCGACGAGTATGAGTGCAGCAACAATTCCCATGGTGATGATTTCAGTCATAGTGAAAGGTTGACCTAAAAAGGTAGAAGGTAAGAGGGTAATTGTTACCTTTGTGGTCAGGATTTATTTAAAGGGCAAGGACTGAAAGCAGAGAGACTATAGGAGGCCATCTGAAATCATTACCTGGCCATTCAGCTTCATAAGAGTAACCAAGATTTTCAGGAGCAGTCAGAAACATCTCAGCGTTCGTCACCGGAGGCCAGAAAGGCACCATGTTGTAGCCCCTGTTGTGACCAATGGGGGCATTTTCTTCAGGATACAGAGTTGAATCTGTCAAGAAATACTTGAAGTTAGCATAAAAGCTCATCATACTGACTATAAAGCAGCGAAATATGCAGTAATACAGGGATTCCCAAAGTGTGGTGCGTGGACCCTCAGGGGTGCACGGGCTGCCGCTAGGGGGTGCGCGAGATGAAAAATGTAATGGCGGCCTGATAATTACACAATTACATTTTTCCCCCCACACAATAAAGAAGTGTAAATAAACATTTCCTTTGTAAAATGTAAAATCAAAAACTGTAATATTAATAAATTAATAAATGCAGGCAAAATGCATCTTAAATTAATCTTAAAATGAAGCGTAGAAGAAGTTATCTTCTTCCATTTTTCCAACTCGTGTTATGATGACTGGGTTGTGTAACCTCTACGGTCATTTAAATTTGCTGCATTTTTTGTTCAATGCAGCTCAAAATATTATAACATTTTCCAACTTATGTGCTTTCTGCCTCTGCTCCTGAGCCTGTCATCATCCTCTTTGTTCTTAAAAGTGGAAGCTTGCGCATAACTTTGTTGCATTATATTGAAACTGTGTTTCAGATGAATTCAAATGCGAGAGCGCATTGTTGTGATGGTGATTATTTTATTATATGTGTGTTCTGGTCATTTGAGCATGATTAAACATGCCGCCTTTAATATGGCTATAAAAAAGCTTATTGCCTTTTGGTTTTTTTTAAGGTGTGGGGGTGCGTCAACCCGGTTGGGACATAGAAGGGGGTGCGCGGCTAAAAAAGTTTGGGAACCGCTGCAGTAATATAAAGCAAATAACAAGAACAGGGTTTTTTTCTTTAGAAACCTGGACTGTGTCTCCTCAACCATTCATCAAATATAGCATCGGTGTAGGTGTGGAGCAGGACAAAGATGGGGTCATTGGGTGAGAGGTGAGTCTGTCCTCCTGTCCCGTTCAGGAACAGATGAGCCAGGTTGTGGAGGCTCCTCACCACAGGGTCATAGTTCCCCTGGGGGGCGCTGTAGCCTGCCGAAAAAATAAGAAAATGTGGGAACACTGCATGTAAATATGCAAATGTCTGATATGAAATATCCTTGCCGTCTCCTACCTTCAATTGTGTTTCTGAAGCTTTCAGAGGAGGTGGAGTAATAGGGCGGTGTGTCAAAAGCGTTGACCTGCAGACAGTCTGCCACATCCTGGGGCTCTGGGAGACGCTGGACCATCGGCCGGTTGACGTTTCCTGCTGGGTTCCTTCTGATGGGAGATGTCTCAGTGCCTTAAGGGGGACAGGAACCAGATAAGATAGACTATAGCAATTTCTCTGCACGGAAAGAATAAAGAGGATCACTGTGACATCAATGAATAAACAATAGTCTTACTGTTGCAGATGGTTCCCAGTGTGTCGTAGTCTTCTACACTCTCACATATGACCCTCCACTGGGAGAAGATAGAGTTGGTGCTTAGGGAATTCATGTCAAAGCTGCTCCTGGCTCCCATCAGGTCGTCTGTGCAGATGTCACATGTGCTCCCGCCGATGGCAAAGTTCCAGTAGGGCAGAGCGAAGGAGGGGTCCTGCAGCATGTCCTAATAGTTTGAAATAAATGAAATGAAAAGAGGCGAACATCAAAGCAAGTTTGATTGAGGATTTGTTTTTTGATACTGCTGACAATGTATTCCCCCTCTGTATCCTTTAAGTGTCATTTAGTAATGGAGTCAATGCACAGAATAAATGGGTTATCATTTTCACACACTGTGATTTTCTTTAAAGCTCTATGACAAGATCTATTAACCATGCATGGATACATCTGAAAATTGGTTCTTTAAACGCCTTTGTGGAAACAATTTTGGGGTCTCTAATCACTTAATATGAAATATATAGATGTCTACATGAAGTGAAAAATTGAGATTGCACATTCAACCAGGGGGAAGAAAATAGATTAGTATAAAGTCATGATGGATTTAGAAACTTTATGGAAAGAAAATCCTCTTTAGAAGCGGAGGTGTGATGCTCATCCTAAGTTGTGACTCATCTTAACTTTCTCACAACTTTTTTCAGTACAAAACTCCTAATTTGAGATAAATACATATAGGTAAAATTATAATACATAAGATTTAATTGGAATAGGAAAAGCATCTTGGGCATTCTTGGTCATATCATTATGTGTGGTGCATACTGATCCCAACTTGAAAATTGAGCACTCTCCCTCCACCCTTGCCTGTCAGTGGGCGTATGCAACAGACAGTGGGTGACTAAGAAGAGAGCACATTTAACCATAAACCTGCACAGAGTAAGGATGGAGTTTTTCTGCAGGAGTCCAACTATGTTGGGCTTTCAAAACCACACAACAGCTTCAATTCCTGTGGAAGAAAATGTGGATACACTACTGAAAAAGCCTTGTGTAAATAAAAACCACTATCTGGATGAAACAATTATACCCATTCTATGCTGGGAGGGATGTTAAACATTTTCCACTCAGCACTACGGCGAATGGTGCAGTTAAAACACTCCTCTGACAAAAGCTCTGTTCATTACTGTTGATGTTGTCTACACTCCATCTCCAAATGGATGCTGTGCTGATCAAATCTAATTTCAAACGTTTAAAAACACATTTTGCGCAATGCTCGCCCATCAAGGCGTGAAATTGCGTCAGCTATGGTTTTTCCGCCAATACAGCGACGGTGAAACGCATTAGGTGAAATAAACAAGCTGGGGAAACGATAGCTAGGGTTAAAAGGCTATTAGTCAGTGATGTATTATTATTATAACAGGCATGTTTGATCATAAAATGCCCCATCATATTTTGGCTCTATTGTCCATCTAATTACTCTTTATACAGTATCTTACCTGCATGTCTCGCTCCAGCTGCAACAGATGGAACCTGTGCCAAGTAACAAAACCTGGCCCCTCATGTGAGAAGTCCACTCCCCCGAAACTGGCCTGTCCCGCACCCAGGAACGTCTTGCTGACCGAGTAGTAGTGGGTCCACACGAAGTAATTGTAGATGGTGATGTTCTCGAACTGCACGGTGTTCCCGTCGGGCCCGAAGATCTCCGGATAGCGCCGCGTGGCGATCACCAGGTCAGGGTGCACCGTGCGCTTGGCCTGATCCAGCGCGTCCACGAACGCACGCTTCTCCTCCGAGCTGAGCTGCATCACGTTTCTCCTTACTGGCGGATTACAGCAGAGGGAAAGTGGATTAACTCAATCAGTCATGCGTTAATTGGGGATCAGTTTTTAATGACCGAGAAAAGAAGTACATAAAATGTGCGTAACAGGCAGTTATAATGACAGTTTGAACTATTTATTTGGTTATCAAATGCCCTATTTGAAGGTTCAGGGCTACTTCATATAACTTTATATTTCAGTTCGTTTCATGCATTTCCTATAAATAGTTATATCTATATTAAGCGTTTCCAAAAAAAGGGGTCTGAAATGCGACTAATCAACGGGACAAAATCAATTAAAGCCAGATGTGCTAGCTATAACCTCTCCTAGCTCCCCATGAGTTTGACTCAATAAACTAAAACGTTATTATTTGAATATTTCCCCAGAGACGCACTTACCAACATTAACCCGCTGGTCACAGTTGGGCCCAGTCCACCCGTGCCTGCAGCGTCCGCAGTTATAACCGCTGAAGTTTCCGTTACATTGACAAGTACGGTTGAAATAACGGATGGGCCATCGTTCCCTGTCATCCCGTCCGTCGTGCGGGTACTGAGGACCGTGCGGGCGCGCGTCCACCGTGATGGACACGCACTGCCCGCGCCCCTCGTTGGAGCCACACGGGTCGTTGTTGAGTCCAAAAGGCGACGGGCAACACTGTCCGCTCCTGAGTCCTTCGGGTGTCACACACTCTCTGGGGAACTGAGCGCTCACGACCACCGCGCCCACAAGCAACAAAAAACAGCAGCGCCACATTATCCAAAAAAAGAGTTGCCAAATTTTACGCACGGCTGAATTGGAGTGCTTTTTACGGATTTATGATATAATTTCAAGTATTCAGCTTCACTTTGATGAAAAATGAACGTGCATCACTTCAACACAGCTGGAAAAAGTTTCTCTGTCAAGTAAATGTGTGTTTAAACTTCCCCTTCCATGCGCCCAGGCCCCTTCTTCTACTCCCCCCCCAAACCACTGAACCGTCGACCTTAAATACCGGATTAGCGCATGACTACCCGGATTTTCTGACTCCCGCGTGATGCCATCACATAACATCATATTTCCTACTGGGGATGGAAGGAGAGAAGGTAGTTAAATCCCTCATGCACAGTATTATCCTTCCAAAAAACTCACTGGACTTCTGCAGTTGTTGATATTAATCTAACATTAAATGTGAGGAAATCTAATTAATTACAAAATTGTTTCAGATTAAAACACAAATTATGATGAATGAGCATGCCCACCCATTAACTTTATTGCATGTACATGGACTGTAAGGCTCCACCACGCCCTGGTGAGCACTATATTAAAATGTATTTGTTTCTGGTTGCCTTTTACACATATAGCCCTGGGATCACAATTATAGATGTGGAATTAAAATAATAACTATGTGCTGCAAGCAAGCTCATACAATAGAGGTCTTGTTTATATTATATACTATTGCAATCATAAATTTCCCCCTATGTCCATTACTAAATATCAAAAAGCACTAAAAACATATAAATTGGCTATTTTGAATATCCTTATTGACCCAGTGTAGGAAAGAAATTTCTCCCACTGTATTTTGAAAAGCCTCAGAGGTTCATGTGTTTGTCAGAGTGATTATTCTTCAGGTCATCTGACTTCCCAAGAAAGCTCTCTCCCTCTTGCTTTCTTTCTCTCTACACCTCCTTCTCTCCCCCACCTCAAAGCTGTTTGTGCTGCCATGAGCATGTGAGACATGAAAGCATGAAGGCCATTTATTCTACAAAACGCCTCCTTCTAGGAATGCTGGATTCTTTCTGTAATTTCCAATCAAAGTGTTTCAAATCAAAGTGAATAAGATGCAATGGAAGTGAAGATATTTCATTAACCCACTTCATGTTTAAAAACACCTTGGAGTACAAGATAATTAGTAGTGGAAATATGTGTTATATTTTAAAATGCAGGCACATTTTCAAAGGCATTAACAATCATTCTCAAACTTTAGATGGATACTCAAGAGTTTTACACTTCCTTTAAGTTAGACAACTTGGAAGAATAGTCACCTTTGAAGCAGCAGAGGCCAGAAACTGGAATGCTTAATGGATAGCTAACAATGACAATAACGTTTTTTAACACAGAAAAATGGATAAACATTCCATGTTGGATATATTGTTGTGTTTTTTTTACCACGTCTCCAAAAAACCCCCAACTCAGTTCAAAGCTGGATTACAAAGCTTCTGGATGGAATATGATCACGCTGAAGCTCTCGCTGAAACTGGACAATGGCTAGCTTCAGGATAAGTTAGTCTCTTGCATGCAGGTATTTAGAATGTGGTATTACACATGACATATTTTGGTGTTTCAGATGACACCATCAAACTGAAGCCGACAATATAGAAGACTGAAGGCTACATATTATATATGAATACCATGTACTTAATCCCAATAATATAAACATAGGCACTGGGCAGGGAAAATGTTGCCCATCCTGCTCTATGATCTGTGATATTTTGCTCATTTACTATAGTCTTTGTATGGTGCATTTATTTTATTTTCATTTTATGCATCATGTTTTTATTCATGCAGTGAAGCAAATTCAAATATTTTTTATTATTATTAGTAGCAGTAGTTTTGCAAAAAATCTTGCCACTCAAATGTGCTTGTAAAAGGTTAATGGCATGTGTGCAACATTGCAAACTTATACACCGATGGTGCTGCACTGGGGTTCGACATGTAGATATGGAAACAATGGCTGCCATGGCGTTCCTTGTGTTCAGACCTGAATACAGATTCTCATAGAATGAGCACTTGATCCTGTCACAGAATTTATCACAAAGACACAAATATATATGTGTGTGTATATATATATATATATATATATATATATATATATAATTATTTTTCCAAGACTGTCTTCACCTCAAAAATGACCCTATATGTTGTTTGTACAGCAGCCTGTTACAATCCATATTTTCAAGCGGCTGTAACATTTACAATGGAAGCCATGGTGGAAGTGAGGTTACAGAGTCTAAAAGCCAAGGCAGAAGTTAGGATATGGAGCAGAAAAAAGGCATAGTCCATCTGGGGTGTAAGAGGGCTTTAATCGAGGAGAATGATGTTCTTATCCCTAGTGAAACTGAAAGTCAACATTTTTATTTTGAGTTGCATATCTAATTTAACTTAACTACGTACCTGTTCTACGTCACGTACGCAACTACCTCACTGAACTGGACTGACCCATCTTTTCCTAAGCCTAACCATGTAGTTTTGTTACCTAAACTCTAAGTTTAGCTGACACACTGAAAAAAGAACCTAAGAAGAACTTAATTGAATTGTTTCATTTGGTAACACCTAAATGAATTAAGTTCTTTCAAACTAATTTAATAAATTAGATTAACACAATTGATTTTAAATTAATTTGAAAGAACTTAATTCATTGAGGTGTTACCAAATGAAACAATTCAATTAAGTTGGTTCAACTATTTTCTTTTTTCAGTGCATGTTGATTACCTGCTACCAGTAGGGGCACTAATTTAAGAAATGCTACTGTGGGTTTTGAGAACTTGTTACTTTTTTCATGTTTAGTTGTACTATTCATGAAAAGTAAACAGAGTTGCATATGGAGAATTGGTGGCGAACCCCTCTAGCGGTGTCATTAACCAAAGAAAAGACTCCAGTGTGATTCAGTCAGCAAATAAAAATATATTATGTGTCTTCCCACCCTCCTCTTCTCATGGCATGTAGTTTTTCTTTCTTACTTACCTTTTCTATGAACTGCCTGTGCAACATTAATTTGAATTCTCCCTCCGATCGCCCCTCCAGCATGTGCAACGTTTGTTTATTTGCTCCAGTGTTCTGCAGGTATAGGAGTCGGTGCTGAAAACAAAACAAACAAAAAAACCTTTGATTAGTTTAAATGAGCTGATGATACCAGTGGCAAAATCTTGATTATTTTGGTCTGCTGCTACGATAACCTCAGGGCATTGTTGTGATAGGGAAAATGATTGGCTGTTATTGCTGACAAAACCGACAGCGAGAACCCCAAGGAGTTAGAATCTAGGGCAAGATCAGCATGGAGGGTTATTTCTAAAACCTCCAAAGTCTTACATTCTTCCCATAACTCACTGCAAGCTTTCCGCTAGGTTGAGGAGAGGGCACTGGATAATTTGAACAATACTTGTTTGGTTGCATTAATTGTTAGGACCCTATATAGGTTATCCTTAGGGGGATCAACGCCCACTAAGAAGCAGACAAATGCTTCACAAATTCACCCAAACAATAGTCGTGCTTCCATCAACAAACTTCTATGTGCATTTTGAGATTTGCATGAGAAAACTTTGATGGAAATACCAAAATTTGATAAAACTTTCAAAAATATGTATAAAAGCTTTTATGCCCACAGGTTTTAATAATAATAATAATAACAATAACAATAATAATAATAATAATAATAATAATAATTATAATAATAATACATTTTATTTGTAAGGCACCTTTCTTGGCACTCAAGGACACCGTACAAAAAGATAGGAAAAGAAACAACAATAAAATACACAGAATTAAGAACAATACAATACAATAGATTGGACAGGGCAGTTGTCATCAGAGGGAATAGGCAGTTTTAAACAGATGTGTTTTGAGTTTTGATTTGAAATGGGGGAGTGAGTCAATGTTTCTGAGTTGGGGTGGTAATGAATTCCAGGGTCGGGGAGCAGAGCGGCTGAATGCTCTGCTCCCCACCTGGAATTCATTACCACCCCAACTGGTGATGAGACAGGCGGAGGGGACAGACAGGTGTATGGAGGAAGAGGATCTGAGGGAGCGGGAACATGGAGGAGGTCGGACAGATATGGGGGGGCGAGGTTGTGAATAGCTTTGAAAGTTACCAGGAGGACTTTGTATTGAATACGGAACTGAACCGGGTTCTTGTTATGATGCGGGCAGCTGAATTCTGGACCAGTTGAAGTTTATGGAGTGATTTGTGAGGAGAGAGTTGCAGTAGTCCAGACGTGAAGTGACGAGGCTGTGGATGCGGCAGTGTGGGGGATAATGGGGTCTTAAATAGAAAAAGTATCATTTCATTTTCATTAACCGCATACGCTGACAGGGGGAGAACATGCACAGAAGAGCCGTAAGCAAACCAGCACTCACATATTTCAGTCAAACCAAAAACAGAAATTAATAGAAATATGTCTAGTATAACTACTCACAAGCGCTCCAACACTTAACGTTGTATACACATTGATGAATGGGAATTAATCTGATAATACAATACATAACAACATACATCATTTTTTAAGTAGAATTTTGAATCAATTTAGTACTCCATCCTCTGTGTTGAACCCAATGCAGTCATTCATAATTTGCATGTAAACTCATAAACCAAATCACTGATCATAGGCATACTTTTTTTTTTATAAAAACAAAGCAGTTTTCTAAGAAGAGGCGAGTCTTTCCCCAACGTGATCTTACACACTGAAAGGCAAAGACTCTTACCCCAGTCACATGTGTTTCACGTTGGTTATCATTACTCCAGCCTGCATGTATCGTTTCATAATTGGGGCGGGACTGCGAGGATTACACAAAGCTAGCACTAAGCTCATTCTCATGAAGTACACTTGAAAATACAGCCACATTCCTTATGTATGTGTAGTTCCCATGTTTCCCCTGAGAACTAGTGGGAGACCCATTAGCCTGCCAAGGTTGTTACGACCATTTTTAACACAATTTGTCTGAAGTCTATTTTTCTAAAATTATTTTAAAATGTCAAGATGAATACTGTTATAGTTCTAATGATCAATTATTTTGACCTTAGAGTCTTATGCTGGCCCTAAATGAATTTCCTATGATTTATCATCATCATCATACACTTGTGGGTATTTAATAATTTAAAATGCTATTGACCTGAAAATGCACTGCAGTCACATTTGAGCAGAGGAGGAGCCATCTATGTAGTGATTCAGTCTGTAAGAAGTTTAGCATGGCTCTGGCAAACTTTTTCACAGTTGACTTTTAGCCATAAGTGTGTCAAATGAGTGTATGAATATTACATAAAGCTAAAAAAAAAAACACAGAGGTGGCAAAATTCAAACCAGTTTGCTTTAGTGTCATATGAGAATTTAGCAATTGTCGGTAAAAGCTAATTTTGTCAAGTATCTTTAAATGTAGGCATGTTAAATCTGTTCAACCATAAGTATTAAAGGTCAGAGGTCATGTCACACATCTAATGGTTGTAATGAAAATTGTTTGTTTAGGAATCTACTGCATTATTCTGCCCTGGTCGATAGACATGTAGACATCTCCCGTGTTGGTCCCGTGACCGCCCCTCAGCCGACCTCCCTTTCATCCCCACTCACCCATTCTGTGCGTGCTCACATAGGCGCATGTGTGTGAATAAACCTTGGGCAGGATAGAGGATCATGTGAGAAGATGTGACTCGGGCTTAATGGTAATCCTTGCCTTTGGTAAAAATGGCACAGTGGGAGTCATTAGGAGGGAGCTATACGAGAGGTTCATATGACTGTCTGCCTCCCTCCCTCCCTTTCAAGACAATGCCTCTAAGTGATTCTCATTCTCTTTCTCATTCTCGCAGGCTGGCTTCATTTTACCTCAGCTCCTGCTTTTCCTCATGTTCATTTGCTTTTCTGTCAATGAGGAAAAAATAAAAATAAAATGATTTCACTATTTGAGAGAATGAGGCATCTATGGTATAAGCAGTAATAGTCCAAAACCATGCTGGCAGCTGTATGAGGCTACACTCAGGCATAGAAGTGTTCGGTTTGGATTAACCATGATGTTGGTCGTTTCCAAACGCCAACTAAGTGCTTATTACTGTCACCACCTAACACAAACCAACCCATATCTGTAATCTTAACTAACACATTTTTAAAACACAAAACGTTTGGTCTGATTAACATTTTGTACTTATACCTTAAAAAAGTTATGCACTATTGCCATAAGCCATGACTGAGGATGTGCAGGGCCTTCAAGAAGGAAGTCAAGTGACAAAGAGTGATAAAGTCCACAAAGCGAAACAAACACAGCTTTCACCCAGGAGACTACAAAAATCAATACATTTTCCTAAACCAAACCTCTTAACCCTTAATAGGGCACTCATTGAAATACTTGCAAATTCCAAATTTCAACCCGAGAAAATATTGGAGGATATTACATACTGCCAGAATGTGTAAAAAAACATACGAAAATAATATTTTGAGAAAAAAGTTTACGAGATTAAAGTGGCAAATCTACGTGAAAAAATGTGCAGATTTATGAGATTTAAAGTGGTGAATCCGGGAGAAAAAAGTTGCTTTTTTCCCACTTTTTTTTCTCGTAAATCTGCAACTTTTTTTTTCGCAGATTTGCCACTTTAAATCTCTTAAATCTGCAACTTTAATCTAGTAAATTTGTTACTTTTTTCTCGAAGTATTACCTGAAGTTACCAAATATAGTTCTTTGCCCGATAAAGGGTTAACCCAAACCTATAAATAGTTCAGTCATTTTGATTAAAACCACAATCTCTTTTCTAAATCAACCCAAGTAGTTTTGTTGTCTAAAGTGGTCCTGCATTGGAGGGACTTGCAAAACATGCTCTTTTCCGAACACTTACCAAGTGTTTGTACCTGAACTAGCAAAATGTAACCATAACAATATTGAACAATAAAGCGTGGGTTGTAACAGTTGGAGGTTTAGTGCAAATGTTAACCAAATTATTCAGAAAAACTAAAGTGTATGCGAGTTTACAGCTGCACTCATTATTCAAATAAAAACAGTTGAGGTGGGTCACTAAGTCTGTTTTCAGTACATATCTGATGCCATTATACCTACTTTTCCACCTCACCAAAGTGGTTTTTGTAATATATTTTTTTCTCCTAATTTTTAATGTTTCCCATAGTATTTTTTAATGTACAATTTCAAAATGCACCAGTTGTGCACACAACTAGAATTTGTTTTTTCCTTTGGTGGAAGTATTCTCTGGGCTTGTCTAAGCACAAATCTGAAGACATTTTCAAAATCAGTCAAATCGTTTGGTTGAAAGGTGAGTTTTTATTTTCATACTACAACTGAATTTGTAATAAACTCCATCAAATTTTAGGAACATTAGTTCTATATTTAGTATACCATACTGTCTCATATAACATTTCTTTTGACTTTTACCCATAGTCAGTGGCCAGTTTATTGGATGTTTTTCATATTAAATATTTTAAAAACCAAATATGTATGTATATCTTGTGTTATTTGTTATAAGGTCATAATCTTACCGTACTATATCTAGTCTTTGGGCACAAATGGGTTAAAATAGATGAAACGAACGGATAAAACACACCTATTGTTGAGATATTTTAACAAATGTATAAATTTACTAGGGTTTTGTTGTTCAGTCTGGACTTCAGTGAACCTACTGAGTAACCAATTGAGGTTGCCAATTATAGAGCACAAAAACACACAATGTGGCCAAACAGAAAAAAATCCATTCAATACATTTCTACCACAGACGATTTCATCTCTGGGACAGATACTCCTCTTCTGATCTATAATTACAGTGCAGTGCATATAGAAGTTAAGGCAGGATGAAAATGAGTCTGAGTCAGGTGGGGCTTCTACACATTTTATACCATGTTCCAAATCATCTAAATGTAATGAGTTCATTAAGAACAACTTATGAAAACCTTATCATGCTGAAAATACAGTATGACTTTTACAGAAAGTTCACTTCCTAATTGAGCTGGAAGTGAATAGAGGTCTATCCTGCGGGACTGTCTGCTGACAGAATGAAGCAGGCTCATGACCAAAGCTCCGGGGGGTGTAGCAGTGGAGGAATGTCTGTTAGAGAGAGAGAGAGTGTGTGTGTGGGGTTCTTTTGTCTTTGCATCCTGCACACTGCATATTTTCTGTTTCATTTTTAAAAACTGTTTGCATATCATAATTTGCATATACCCCAAAACAATGAAGAATGGATTGTATTTTGTTTTCCCTGCTTGCTATCTCAAATGAAATACCAAAACTAATACAACAACAATGTGATAGAAAGGCACTAGAGGTCTGTTAACCCACAGTAACAACATTTCTTACACACATTTGCATTGGTCATGACCGATGCATTTGCGCTGAGGAGGAATCAATTTGGATCCTTGAATGAAAAAAAAACAAACTCCATTAAGTTTCACAACATATTTGCAGCAGAAAAAAAATAAGCTGGGGAATAAGGGAATGTATTTATATTGCAAAAGGTTTAAGCCTATGTGCTGGGAAAGACAACTGAGACTTTTCAACAGTAAAACATTTAATTCCCACAATGGAGTTTTTTTTTAATGTGATAAGCATATTAACAGTCACAAGCTTGAATTCCAACACAAATTCATAGTCCTCTGGGGCAGGGGTAGCGGCAGTGTTAGATGTGACAGAATACAACTAGTTTGACTATTGTGCATACAAATTATGGACCTGAAAATGCTATTCTTTTTTAAATAAACTAGCCTTCAACTTTGCTTAAAATGGATCTCTCCACAGTAAGTGTAATACAGTCTAAAAACCAGCAGAGGACAGTAACATCTTATGTAAAGATTTGCACTTAGACAAGCATCCAAACTGTGTAGCCCATTCACTGTACACACACTGTACTTCATAGAGACAAAATTCAGACAACTCTTCAGACAATATTTTAGCTTTCTTGAAGAATTGTACTCCTTTCAAGGCTTTGAAGACCTCCTTCCATCACCACTCTTTTAAAATGTCCCAATTCCATATTTACACACAATATGAAGCAAGCAAAACCATTACAGTTGTAGTTTTATAGCTCAAATATTCACGTTACATACACTTTTTTAATGGAACATTGAGAGTGTGCAAAAGTTTTTTTGGTTAAAGATAAATATGTGAAGGGAAGAAAAGGAGTTATGGTAAAATTGCTTCCACTACGAGCTACTTCAGAAGTTTTTGGCGCCGTGCTTCACATCAGTTTTGCAGAAATACAGAATAAGCATTTTATATGTGAGTCAGAGAGAACTTCATTTGTTCCGCCAGCGAACTTCTCAGAATGTATTGCCAGCTCGAGGTAGACTGACACGCTGATGAATAGCAGGAGTTAGTCCCTCAAATGAAGGCCTCTGTGAATATCGGGATACTGTCTACTTAGCACATGCACCAGCATCTTAAATCTGCTGCTTTCCAATACCAAAGCACTTCAGGTGATTTACATAGCAATAATTTAAATAGCAGAGGTGCCATGACCAGGCGTTAGCAATAAAATACGGAGATCTACCGCCCAGACTGCTGCTACCACTTGATTGCTTTTTAACAGTCATTAGTCTTGCGGGAGCCTCTTGAAAGGGCATCATTTTTCGGTCAATCCTTCGCTCTACCTCGCAGATTTTTTCACTGATGTATGAAAATGAGGGAGGATATTGACAGGTACTGTAAATGGGAGAGGTGAGGGTAATTCAGCAGGAGCCGGCTGTGTCACAGATCATCGCAGACAGCAGTGGTAATTAGTGAGGAACACTAGTCTTGCTCCAGGATGTAGCTGGGAAACAGCTGGGTTGGAAGGTTGTGCCAGCCTTGGCCAATTAAAATGCTGCACAGAAGTAGATGATGACAGGGATGGAGGTTAAGATGGAGCCTGCTCATTATTACAGGAGAAACACAAACACTTCCATTGAATCTATTCTTAGGAAGGAAAAGCTCACAAAAAAGGCGACAATCTGTTGTCAAATGAGGCTCTATCAGTGGAGGTCTGGAGTCAAATTTAATGAATAAACAACAATGTAGAATTCATTTTTCAGAGACATTCCTCATACTGCTGAAACCTCAAACCAATTCAGGTTGTGGTATATGCAGTTTCATATAGTGATAATATATAGATCAGAAAAATGAATAGTTACACAAAGTCAGATACTTTTAGAATTTAAAATGTTGATAAAATACTAAAAAACAAAACTCTGCATCTCTTTCAATACCACAGCAAAAATAAAATAAAGCCCAAGGCTATTCTGACAACCACTAGTGCTGCCTGCCTGTGCCTCTGCTTCCCGTCACATGGTGGTTTGTTGCTGCAGAGGATGCCATAACAGCCACAGGTTGAGTACCAGTTGATTGTGTTCCCTGCTGTCAGCCTTGGGTTGAAAATCTGATTGTAGATCTGTTTTCTTTTAGAGCTTTGGCACGTTTTATACAATCAAATGTATAATTAGCAGAGATTGTGTTTGAAACATCTAAAAAGCATTTTGACTTTTGAAACCTAAATACGAGACACCATGGTTCACAAAACATAGTTTAGTATCTGCCCTGTGATTTCAGTTGAGTTCGGATTTTGTTGTACCAAGTTTTATAAAGTTGAGGTACATTTTTTTCCATTGTGATTGGCTGGAAGATGAGGATAAAATCTTAATATCTGAAACAGACAAACAGGTATTTGCATCACAGGTGTCCAGTTATTGGCCATTTCTGAAGAAGGCCACCAGATATCTTCTTATATGACATCACTTCCTCCTCCGCTTCTTTATTCGTTACTGTAGCCACTAGAGGTCAGTAGAGGTTAGAATAGCCACCACTACCACCACTAACAAAAAAAGAAGTAAAGCTTCTTATTATAAATGATTCACATTTATTTTTTTCCAACATATTTTATGCTTGCATAAATCTGTTAAATCCAAATGAACTGGTGCTAGCATGCGTAAAGAAATGAATTTTAAAGGCTGCCAACAATTCTGTCAAATCAAACCATCCAGCTAAAAACTTAAGTTGTATGTAAATGTATAATCATGGAATGGATGCCTTTCTGTGTATATTGCTTACATGCAAATCACATGAGTACTTTCCCCCCAAACTCCTGTATTGTGATGCACAACATACTGCCACCCCTTGTTCCACCTTTTCTTCAAATACTGGTCCTGCTGATACCCTCATTAGGTGTCCCCTTATATGTTGCTTCCTGAAACTGCTACCTAAAGCCCACTCAAGTCACCATGAACAAAGGAACTGAAAGAAAGAGACAGAAGATTAAAGGCCTTGGACCAAGCTTTGTAAATTCCTCAATGTGGATTCTACGTCTGCGACTCTTTTGGACAGATCGCAATCATTTTGTGCACAATGTATGGACAAGGTTCTTTGAATGAACATTTCACATTTTCCAGGATTGGCAAACGAAAAAGACATTTCTTACAATGCGCAGTAGGTGCTGTGTATGTGAAGTTATTCAGAGTATAGAGCAATTCACCTCACTCTGTGGGTGGATGAGAGTCAGCCACTGATGTGGCAAGAGTCTCACAGAGATGGAAGAACATTGCCTGTCAGGGTGAGGCATGCATGAACAATATAATAAATCTGAAATGAGCTGCTCACTCCTGCTGATTATCGTCACCGTTGAGGTCTGTACATCTCTATAAAAATGTCATATTCCCTTTGTGGGCTGTCACGTGTAGGGTGATAAAAAGTTTTGTGAGTCATACCAACTTTTAACAGACTTACACAGGATGAATTGGCAACATGTTAATTTGTGCCCACAAGTTAGTGAATAAACTTCCTCTCATATCCATGTGTAAAAGTTCTCCTGAAGGAAATTAAGTCAGCAGAACTTCCGAATATAGACCTGCATTGATCTGTTGATGCAACATGTCTTCGGTTTGCTAGAAACTTTTAAAACAATCCAACCTCCAAATACAAAAGAAATGCAAAGTTTCTCTGCGTTAATGATAACACGGTGGTGTGGGCCATTCTCTACGAATACATAACACTCATTATATTTCTGAACATACTCTTAGGTGATGTAGTCAGTCAGCCCAGACTATTCTAAAGGAGATGTAAGGTGAATATAACTTATAGAGCGGATGCAAGAAAAAGGCAAAATATTACCAATCAAGATTAGCATTAAAATGACAAATACTTGTGGAATGGGTCAAGGTAGTTTATTCTGAACTCAAAGGAAGCATTGCGTAATGTTTACTCTCCACTATTCTTAAAACTTTCCCAGAAATAATCTCTGAATCATCTGACAATTTCACACAGAAGGCAAAAATATCTGTAACCTCCCTCACACATCCCAAATCTGCCTTCCTGCACATTTCTTCTCTCTTCAACACTCCCAGATGTGATGAGGTGCTGGCTAACGCATTTTACCTGCCACCGTCTCGCTGTACCTCACTCGGGTGGCGAGTCATTTATTAGCAGTCCATTATGCCGTGTAGCCAAATGTATTTCATTTGTTATGCGTGCCGGGGTGACAAAGGTGGAAATGTTCTTGCTAATTTAATGCCTATTGAGACAGAAAATTGGATCTACTTCAGGGAGCCGTGATGAGTGTCGTGATGCCCGAGCTGCCAATTTGTGCCCAAGATTAATTAAAATGAAATTTCCATGGGACCTGCGACAGTCGCCCATCTCCTGTACATATTTCTTTATAATTGGAATCACAGTCAGTCTCTGGAGGAGGAAGAGGTTTCTGGGAACCAGCAGGGATATGCTGAGGTTTGCACCAGGGACAGTCTGATTGTGCTTCAGAAAAAAAAAAAACTTGAAATGCTGGAACATGATAAGAGAAAGAGAATATCTCATTTCTGCAAGCAGGTGACATAAAGGGCTTGCAGTATAGATGTGGCAGAATGAAGGACAATGAAAGGCAAGTCTGCTTACACTCCAGCATTCGGGATGCAGCCAATATATCAAGACAAAGTCCAACTACAAGGGCAAAAACTCTCAGTGTTTAGCTGTAGTGGAGAGTCATGCATAACTAACAGGCAGAAACATGAATAGATGCCGCATTACTTAATATGCTGGCACAGCACGAGCAAAACACAAATAACAGCAACACTTTGAGATTCAGGACAGGTGCGCTTCTTTCATTCGACTAGGTGCTCCTCTACAGTTACAGCAGAGAATCAATTCAAACAGCATCACTACAAAACAAAAGGATGTTGCACCACAGGGGCTTTTAGTTTAACACATTTATTTTTCTGTCAGATTTATGTGTTTTGGAAAACAGGACCTCATCAATGGAACATAACAAGCCTTGTACCACCTTCACTTTTATTATATTACAGCAATAATAGTAAGGTATGTAGGCAGGGATACCGGCTGAAAACAGAGCAGGGGATGCATTTTTAAAGTCCATTAAAGGGCGAGTCCACAGACTACACATTAAGTTCAGCTTGTTCAACAGAAGATGTACTACTCAGCTGGACTTAGGAAATGGAACAGAATGGAACTAATGTTTTGGCGCCGGAGCACCCGAACTAATTTTATGGATGTACGACAAACAAATCCACTGCCATGGAGCCAAGGTTTGGAGAATGGACAAGGTTCTACTTGGGACATTTCCACATTGATATTTGGGAGTATTCACCTCCCATATCCCCCCATTCTATTAGAACAAAAGCACAAACATTCTCTTTTGATGGCAAATTCACAACTTATCAAAGTCCTGAAAGGCAATTTTATTTGTGGGTAATGTTGGCCAAAATCTAGATAATATCTTGAGATAATATCTTATAAGTGCAATATGAAATGTGTCCGCCTTTCAGGGGTTCCATGCATCTTTGCATCGCAAATAGTTAAACTTTGGTGAACTTTAACTGCCAAAGTCACAGCCTGAATCAATAGCAAAGAAGTGTGTGTGACTGACCCCACTTGGCTGTCATTGGCATCACATTCTGCACTGCCCACATTCAGTGGCGGTTCTTCACAGGGGCCTCCAGGGGCCACTGCCCCTGTGAAGAAGCCCTTGGCCCCTGCTGTGGCCCGTGTCAAATTAATATTAAAATGATCAATTTATAACAATGAACGACGGAACAATTTTTACCTATTTTTTGTTCAAACAATACCTCATTGTACACAAAAGGAACACAGAATGTGTACATTGTATAATAGTTTAATTGTGCAATAAAAGCTTGTGTGTATATATATATAAATATATATATATATATATATATATAGATCATTCTCACTCTACTGCACTTTCAAATTTAAAAAAAGTATTTGTGCACAAAAATGAGAAATGTCATAGTCAAACAAAGTCTCATTGTTTCAATCAGTGTATTTGTATCTTCCAAATATACTTAAATGAGATTTTTAAATAAGCTAAAATAAAGGGTTTGAATGCTTAAATATAATCTTTGCTGTTTTTTTAATGTGCCCCTCTGATTAAACACTGGCCCCTGCTTGGCCCCCACAGTAGAACTGGTCAAGAACTGCCACTGCCCACATTCAACACAAATTTTGATATGTATGCTGTCTGTATTTCTGTTTATTACAATTTGGATCTTATTTTTGTATGTTTTGCCAGCACTGCTTTTAGGGGTGGGTACCTAACAACTTTAACTTTAGAGCAAAATGTTCTTAACATAGAATAAGATTGTTGGAATTGAAAAGTTTTACAACTGAAATTACATTTTTGTTATTACAGAGAGTGTAAAGTAATAGTAATTATTATTATTAAGTAAAAGTAATTGCTGAGATCTAGAAGCATTGCTAAAATGAGCTCAGTTGGGGCACCCTCACCTAATTTTCCCGTTTCCTTTCATCTTCTATCCAAATCTGACACCTTTTAAGCAACGTTCTGAGATCCAAGCAATTAACTTGGTAAGAACAGAGTTAATATTACAAATAGAAATCATAAAATAAAATTAATGTTGTGATAGACCAGAAATATCCTCAAAAGCATAGTCCTCTCATCAGCTTTTCCTGTGGTCATTGATTAACAGTTGAATCACACTACAGAGAGCATTCAAGCAATTCAAGAAGAAACTATCCAAATAAACTGAGCACGATCCATCTGTCTTCCCCCCCCCTTTCATCCATGCTGTAATCCGTAGTCAAAAGATCAAGCTGCTTTCTTACCTTTCTAGGTAGACAGGAGCTTAAATCTGTCACTGGATAGATCTGGGCTAGACCTGAGCTGTCTGTAAAGTCTGGTGATGTTTTTTTTTACTCTTTACCTTTACTTGGTTAAAGCAGAAGTGCTCATAAGTTAAATGCAGGTTTCTGTGGGGATTAGGGGCTCTTAAAAATGACTGAGGAAGCAGGTGTACACACTGAGAGGGAGAGAGACATACCTCAGAGGAAACTGAGCAAAAATAATGAAACAAGAGGGAGCTAACTAAAGAGTGTAATACAAACAAAGAAATGCAGGCTGTCGCAAGAAAATACTCCAGATGAATTGCATTCAGAGCTCATAGTGATGAGAACAAAAGGGAAGAATTTCAGACAGTGAATTAAATCATGTTACAACTGGGATCCCTACCACTAATTAAGGACCCACATAGCACATACATTTGTCATTGTTTCCTTTGTAGATTTCCTCCTAACCCACAAGATAGAACTAACAAAGCAACAACCTTAATTAATTCTGATTTTTTTTTTTCAACAATAGGCCATGGAAGTATTTGCTGCTATGAAGTGCACCCGTAGGTCCCCAGTGCTTCTGCATATGGTCAGGACTCGTTGCTTTAGTTAAGAAGATGCTTAGAACCTGTCCCCTGGGTAGGTATATGGAGATGAAGTTCTGAATAGCTAGTAGGTGCATGAACCCATCTCGAGTCCGAAAACCCAACTAACCCCGTTTGTCCTCATCTTATTATAAATTGCTCAAAATTCATTGAGTGTGATATGGGAAATTCTGAAGAGTTCTTGGTCTTGATTAATTCAATTATTTGTGAGTGTATCAAACTGAAAGCGAGACTTGACCTAGAATGCACTTGAGGTCTAGTTGGAGAACACTGCCCAAGGATACATGGCAATTTGAGTTCAGTTTTATTTTTGTTCTGCACTGAGACAATTTATCTCAATAGCAGACCATTCTTGCCTCACAGTAACTGCAGTGTGCAGTTTTATATAATATCCTATACCCATTTCTGAAACACAAACAATTCTTCTATTTCCCTTGTGGAGGAAAACCAGGCAGATGGATGTGAATAAATTATCTATTTTTTGTTTTGGATTTAGATATTGAAGAGAAACATATGTTTAAAATTTCGTCTGATGCAGACAATATCAGACTTAAAAGAATAATAATAAGGACAAGTCAGTGGAGGCTGGTATCCAAACCTGTGTGCGAGACACAAAACCGGCATGTAGGGGCAATAATTCATTGAGCCTTGGGATTTTCTATTTATATATTATAGTTCTGAGGGAAATACTGTACCGTGCCTTAGCCGCTCAGACATCAGGCGGAGAAGCCTTGATGCTGAATTGAAGCAACAAGGAGACAACAGAGCAGGTCGGTCGACATCTTCTGGGAGAGCAGCAGACTGAATGCACCCTGACACTGGAGCAACTTGGAGTTTTTAAAAGAGTCTGTACACTGCTTTCAACTGTCTCTTGTCCTCATTTAACATGTTCCTTTCAGACGAATATTCCGGCACATACAAAATATATAAATGTTGTAACGCACATAGAGGGAAGTAACCACGTGGCATCATACGCAAGTGGTCACAATGACACAAAAACAGACACGCAGGCACACCCACTGCCATTTGAGAAAGAGACAATACCCTGTCTGTTCTTCAGATTTGGGCCGCTTGCATAACCAACCGTCATGAATTATGTAATGCCCCCCATTATTAATTTTTAAATGCATCTCTCTTTGAAGCAACTATAATTGGTCATTTATATGTTTTGTGCCTCGTCTCTGAGGTATCGACGCTCTATGACGTGAGTTCAGTGGCAGCGAAACAATCGTCTCCAAAGCAGAGCACACGTTTCCCCTCATTGCTATGTGGCTCAAGAGTACAGGTTGGATCTCTCAGATTAAAACTAAAGCGGAAGAGGTTTCATCCTGTCATCGGGACTGAAAATGTGACAGGCTGCTTTTTTTCCCCTAGTAGAAAGTTTTACAGAAAAAAAAAAAACTTGCAGCAGAGAAAGAAGACTTAAGTGTGTTGACTCCGTGACAGCTGTCATGAAGCTATGACAGCTGTTGTTAAGCTTTGCATGTTTTGATAGCGCTACATCGAAGGCTTTAGCGCCTCAGAGCAGGTGTGCTAATTTACGCAACAGTGAGGCTTAGTAAATAATGCCCCCTTGATACTAGCTGCTGTGCATTGACATCATGTGGTCGCCAAATTAGCCTACGTGTCTTAAAATGCTCCCTGAAAAAGGAGACATTGCAAAAACATTTGCAAAGCCCACGGTCATTTGCAAAAGCCGTCATCCAAACACTAAAGCTCCTCATTTAATGCTGCGTCCTTATTTAAAGTATGCAATGAAGCACAGTCAACGGTACTTGTGATTAAAGCATCGAGTGCTCTATTACGTCTTATGGGAGATGAGAAACAAAGAGAGGTCATTGCTAAACAGCTCCCTGGTCTATCAGCATTTTCATTAGAACTGTTTGCTTTTTACGGTCTTATGAAAAAAAGTATAGAAATGTACTGCAGCTCTGACAATGACACTGCATGAAAAGATATGAAACACACAGGATACCTTGGGCAAAATGCAGCAAAATGTCATGTGTGAATAATAGTTAATAAAAGCTTACTCAAAACCAATTTTAGTTTGAAAAAACTCTCGTCTCATCATAAACTCAAAATTACTGCATCTGCAATATTCTTTGGCTGTTTTAAAGAATGTGCTAGAAGTGATTGGAATTTATTTAATTGAAAATGGAAAAACACATTAAATGACTTTCATGTGTAGTTCATATTGTCCAAGTAAGACATTTATCCCAGTTGCCAGAACACAATGTAGCCTTTGAACATATTTTCAAATCACAGATAAGTTGAATCTTGGTTTTTCTGAACAGCTGTAACATATTCTTATTCCCTTGGTGTCCCTTTTAAACAAACACAAGCTACTTAGTTATCATTAGGTATCAAAATTGTCTAAAGAATGGATGACCTTTCTCCCTCCGACTGGACAAAAATTAAGCCAAAACATCCTAGAGGCAGGCACTGCAGTCTTGCACTGTAGTGATCGGCAGCAGGAGCCGTGGTATCAAGGTCCTATCCATACAGCCGGCCGACCAACTTCGAGTCAATCACACCTGTCAATCATAACTTTACACCCCCATTTTATAGGGATTTATGACCTACACTGCAGCCAGTTACGAAGTGGGCAATAGAGATGTTTCTACTTCACTTATGGACAGCTGTCAGGCCGTCCATCTTTATATACAGTCTGTGGGTTAAGGTTAGGGTACAGAGGTAGTTATGTAGGAATTCAATTTACATGTTAACTTAAAACAACAGCTATTGAACTTATAAAACTGCATGCGATATTGCTGTTTAGTACGACGGCGTATTAGGGCTAAATATGAAAACAAAAAAAATATGGATCTGGGTGAGGGGGGAAATATTAAGATTAAAAGTGGCAAATTTGCAAGAAAAAAGTTGCAGATTTATGAGAAAGAAGTGGCAAATCTACCAGAAAAAAGTAGCAGATTTTTGAGGAAAAAAATTTGGAAAAATTGTGTTTTTGTCAATGACCTGAACACACCCGGAAAGTAGGGGATGGCACATAGACAAGTTAGTGAGGAAGTGCAATAGTATGGAACATATGTGTATACATTGCGGTGAGTCCGGACAATCAGCTCCCCAAATAACTTTTTCTTCAGCAATTATGGAGCCAGTGAGGACCAGATAAACATAGTAGTTTAGCCTTGCAGCCTTTTCTTCTTCTTCCAGGGGGCCACTCACGGTATTGCAGTGAAAAATCCCCCTGCAGCTCAAAAGCCATTTTCCTTATAGACCACCATTACAGAAAAGGCATCTGTAAAACTGTTAAGAGGTTAATTATCACCCTTTCTATTCTGATATTTTTATGAAAGAGGGTTTTATATTTCTAAATCCTTCGCAGAGAAAAGCAATTTTAAAAGGGTGACATCGTCAACAGGGACTAGTGGGAGAAACACTTGTGCGTATGTTCAGTGGGCAGCAATTCTCATTGGACCGAATGGGCACCGTGTTTGGTCTGTATCTAGTTCTTATTATACATCTACGAAAACAACACTGACTCTTGGTTTCACACTCGACACAAATGAAACCTGAACACAGATCTCCTGGGTAAAAGCCTGGTGTCTGACGCATCTAACCACCCGACCTCCTCCCTTCGTTGACTATGACGCTCGCAAGACTACGTCACCCGCCTAGTGCTGAAAGGATGTTAAAAAACGTTTCATAACAACGTATCATCAGCTCAGGAAGCACAACCTGCCTCAACAGCTCCTGATCCAGTTCTACCTGCCATCATCCAGTCTGATCTCTGTACCTCAATCACCGTGTGGTTTGGGTCAGCCACTCAACAGGACAAGAACAGACTGCAACGGACTGTCAGAGCCACAGAGAGAGTCATCGGCACTGACCTGCCCTCCATTCAGGACACCTCCAGACTGAGAAAAAGGGCAGGAAGCAGACCCCTCACATCCTGGACACAATCTGTTCCAACTTCTCCCCTCTGAACACCAAAATAGACACAGGGAGAGCTTTTTTTGTGTTTATATGTACATTTTTCTTTATTTGTGCACTTTTTTTTTTACATATTGCTCATTCTTTTCTGTGTCCAACAGTTTATCTTGTCCTATTTAAGTACCTGGGACTAATGTAAAAGGAGTCAATTAAGTCAAATTCCTTGGCCAATAAAGCTGATTCTGATTTGTTTGCAGAAATGTACAATGGCAATTTTTTTGCCAGATATTTAGGCTCCGGATATTAGGTCAGTGGCAGCCTTGCTTGTCTGACCTGTGTGGTGTTTTTTTCTTATCAAAAAATGGTGACGCAGAGGGGATGCTTTCAAAAACACCCCTCGGCTATGACGGGTTAAGACCCTTGATTACACAATCCAATCTCACTATGACATGTCTGCTTTCTCCACAGGGATCATGAAAGTTTCATCAGCGTTGGCACAAAGAGACTCTATATACATTTTTCATCATTGTTCGCCATTCATCATTTATAGTAATCATGTGAAGTCAGAAGCCTTTAATATTCACAACGTACACAAACATGAATGCAGTGGCTCTCGCTGGCTGCTCATCATTCCAGGAGGGGCATTGTAAATGCTCGATGATTAACTGTTCTCCCCAAAGTGCAGTCTGTGTGTAAGTAACTGTAGTAACATTTAAAAGGAGGAAGCCAGGCTTTCTGCTCTCACAGACTGACAGTGAGGGAAAGACTCCTTTATCATAGCATTGATCAGAAATGCGCCCGTTATTGTGAGATGCCCTTAGGCCTAATTAAATATTAAACCTTTTATTGGCTCCCGCAAAGGTATTTGTAAATACATTTCATGCCAGGGAAAGCATCAAAGATTCCAAATTCCCCTCCTGACACAAAGTTGCGGTTATTGCCGCTCAACCCCCCCACCCCACCCAAACCATTTAGGCGCATTTAGAATGATGAAAGAGGAAGGAAATTGCTGGCGATGGCTTCCAGGGGAATGGATAGTATATACATCTCAGTCTATCTGTGAGAAATTATATGTTCCCGACTTCTATGAGGTTATAAAATGAGATCATAAAACAATGGAACGTATAGGGTTTGCCTCAAAGTTTACAGTCATTGTAATTCTGATTATCAGATAAAAAGAAGTCAAGGTTTTAATGAAGCTGGAAAACAGATACTGCCAGTTTAGAGGCTGCACAGATTAAACATTGTTTTACTGCCTTGTGTCTGGGAGTAATCACAGTGGTGAGCAGAATGAGAGGAGAACCTCCCCGTTCTGCAGGGAGCTAACTCGCGAGAGCACAGTCAGTCAGTCATAAACAACAGGTGACAGTACAGTCGGCATGTCTGTCCTGGCAAGGCGCCTTAATTGATGGTCCTGCCTGACTTGAGCGGATAAATCAAGAAGTCCATCATCAATAGAAGTGCCAGCTATCAAGTCATAACCCCAGCCAAAATAAATGGAGGGGAGCGTGGTATAAAACATATATTGGCCTTCACTTGCTTGCTATATCCATAATTCACAGGCATAAATTATACTGCCTCAGCGTCATTGCGGAGCCTGGCTGTCCCTTTTCGTTTACGGGCAGGCAGCTGAAGTGAGTCAGCTGGAGCTTTGTCAGAACACACAGATTGAAGTTCACGTGACCAAACAGCAGATGGAGCCCCTCGCATTGGCTTCGTCTGCAGCGCTTTCACCGGAAACATTACATCAGTGATTTATTTTACCCCTCCAGCTCTGTATCATCACTATTACATGCCATTTATGTCATTAAGGTTGGTGTGTGTTTGTGAGCCACTGTGTGTGTGTGTGTGTGTGCTTTCTGCTTTAGGTTTCCACGCAGCAAGAGACACAAAGGGGCACAAGATAACACAAGCCTACTATGAGAAAGATTGCTTTCAAAAGATCATTGAAAGCACTGCAACAGATGTGGGTCACACTAGGTTGCATGTCAATTAGATGAATTTTCCAACCCTAATTTATGCTGTATTTGTCCATTAGATCCCCTCAGGTTAGTTTCAACTTTTGACTGCTGTCCCTCTATTTTTATGCAGTGTGTCTACATTTGGGGCATATGTTGTCATGATTTCCCTTTCCTTGTTTCTCTTGACATATTATATAATTCCACTTTTCTTTTTTTACTGATGCACCAGAGATCTGTGCACAGATAATTTGGCTCATGTTGCTTTGAAAGCCCACATACTGAATCACAGTGCAGGTTACTCAACTTCTGTAGGATGCCAAAGTTGTTAATTGGCATCCATCCTAATATGATCACATCTCTCTCACTAAGTTTGTTCAGTGCTAGAATATAGTTTTCCATTTTGTCCACACACAGTGCATTTATCTTTTATCAACTTGTAATCTTAAACTTCAACACCAACAGCAGGAATGAATCCATACTGTACAGCAATAGTGTCAGAGCACTGGTGCTTTGATGTTTGTTAGTCTGATGCACTCTATGGGATATAAGCAATATGAGAGATGACATTTAGCAAAACCGGGGAAAAAAAGGGAGTAGTAGTAGAAGAAGCAGTGTGGAAAGCTTCTGGCTTGGGTGCCGAGGCGTGGACGGGACTTCTCAGTGCTGATTACTGCCACAGCCGAGGAAACCTGTGGGTGTGAGGGGAACCCGTTGGCATTTTGAGCTTCTTTTAACAAAGCCTGGATAGAGTGGGCTTGCAGCTTGTCACATGCTTGGGAAATGCTGCACCACCAACAACAAACGAGCAACTGGAGCTGCAATGGCTGCGCATGTCACACGGACAGTATGGATGCTTCCACACACCTGCGCACACGTCATGTGTCCTAAATATCCTTACTCACAAATTGCACAAGAATTTTTATTCCCTGTCACATTCAGACACATGCACACCCACACACAAACATTCGCACAGCAGCAGAGAAAGGCCAGATTGCTGTGGCTGAAGATACGTGCTGGAATCATCAATCACCAGAGCCTCCCTCTGGTCAAATCAAGTTTGTCCTGGTGTGAACAGAACACAATGCCAGCCGAGCAAAGACAGGCCCTTGCTGGTTGGCGGGCGCGAGGGCCATGCCGGGGCCTTTTCAAGACATCCGGAGGCATATCAATCTCGTGGCAGATGGATGGACGGACGATGATTAGGACGAGGCTGTGGCTTGACGAGGCCAACTGGGATGCAGCGTCCACTGGTGACAGATTCCTCTGTTCTTCAATCCACCCTACAGCGAAATGAGAAACAGCTGGAGGGATGGAGAGCTCATTGTTCAAACCGCATCTGTTCTCAGCAAATTCCACCTTGAAAGGAAGACTGGCTTTTTGCCTCAATATCTTACATGGCAGAGTTATGGCGCTCAATGATTAAAGTGACCTTGGGCAGTTAGGAAAGTTAAAAAAAATGCTTCCTGTGCAAAGTTAGGAGGCAGAGTTATGTGGTTAGACCTTGAAGTACCACTATTGAGTCTTATGAGTCTTATCAAGTCCAGGTTAAATCACTGAAAATGTGACCAAGAGCTTCCAATCGCCTTTTGAATGTTTCACCAATTCAATCCGCGGTCACATTCATGCAAGCCTTGAGCAACAAAGCTGCTTTATCTTCTGTACATGAAAATACAGACCAATGTAGCTCACACAGAGCATATGCTACTGCTTTGGACAAGAGCTGCAGAGAAGTTTAAGCACTCCCATGCTGTCTTCCATGTTACCAATTCCTCTCTGCATTCTGCTATTTGTCAAGGTCAACTATTTCATCGGCGTGGAAAAGAAATCTGGGCTATAACCATGTTTGAGCAGCAGGATTCGGGGAAATGAGAAAGCTGAAGTGCAGCTCACGAGTGTAATTGGTCTCCTGGCATCTTCACACAGGGCTTGATTAACATGCCTTTGAAGCATCACAGGCACATTTGCCCACAGAACAAAGACACAGCAGATAATGATGATCAGAAATGTCTGAATTCCTACCAGTTATTGACAGACAAGGTATAGGAATGTCTCGGACATCCGTCTTTGATGTGAATTGATAGATACGCTCAGTCCCTTAAAGGTGCAGTTATCTTCAAAAAGCCAGACAGGATTAAAAAGAAAATGCTATGTTTGAGGTGAGCAAGAGTAACATTAATATTAAGGCTCTGTCAAGCAAGGACAGAGAGCCTTTAAAGACTGTCTTTACTTAAACCAACCGGTGACTGTCTGGAGGTTTTGAATACACACCAATGAGTGTTGATTGATTCTAGACTGCAGTAGTTGTGCAACTGTATGCCATAGCTGATCATTTATTTATTGTCTTTACCAGTGGATTCTTGTCAGGGTCACTGGAGACAACAGTGTACCACAGCATGTACTCATGAAAATGCAGGCAGAGACAAACTGTCCTCACCACAAATATAACAGCTTTATTTTTCAAAAGGACCTGTATGTTTGTGAGTATTTAGTAGTGGTGCCACAATTGTTCATATCCACAAGTTTTGGTTTTTCAAACCCTTGTGATGTGGCTGGTTGGCACGGATGGACAACATAACTTCACAAATCACCTAATTTAGAAAACATTTGAAAACAAACATGTATATAATATCGTATTTATTTATAGCTGATAATATTTGCTGCTAGTAAGAAGTAAGTGTGCCATCTGACCCCTGTCCCCTCCCTATATCACTCATGGGGAAGATAAAACTTTCCAGACTGCTGACTTATTTAAGCAGGAGGATTTTCCAGTTATATTGTTGTTTTATCGATTCATGACCGCCAAGTATCGATATTATGCGTTCCGACGTCCAGTGGGCTGTCAGTATTTTTCGCAGTAGTGGGCTCACTTTTAGAAATATACTGGATGATGCTATCATATGAAACTAGAAGATCTAATCTAAAGATACCATGTGTGTCAGGATATCATGTCGGGAAGTTGTTGAAATAACGCTGCAAATTTAGGCTATTTTTTAGGTTTCATTCAAAAGAAATTCAGAACTGTGAAGCTTAAAGTTCAGGAAAGTTTGAGAAAATGCTGCAATTGTTTTCGTCCATATGTTCGGTATCAGTAAAGTTCAATTTGACTGCATATTTTATTGGTCAGTCTGTGGGTTTGACTCTTATTGTGGAGAAATAAAAAGACTGAAGTGAGATGAATAGACTGAGAATTGTCTTCTTTGACAAAACAATTCTTGATTAAATTTGAACAAAATGCAGTTAAACAGTTAAATCGCGATATTGTATCGCAATACTCGCCATATCTCAAAATGCTTAAAATCACAATAATATGGTATTGTGACGTATTGGGATACAATTGTATTGTGGGGAGGTGATTCACACCTCTAATGATCATCGATCATCGTTAAAGATCATCAATACTGCTTTTAGTTTCAATAATTGAAATCAAGAGGTCATTTTGATCGATAACTGACATGTAAGTCACACAATAAGGAGAGGCATAAGAAGAAGATGAGGAAATAAATACAAAGAGAACCTTTACTATCTGGCAGCTTCTAACATAAATGAAATAAGAAAAGTCTCCCATGAATTACTTATAAAGTATCTTGATCGACAAAGAAAATGTAGCAACTTTTTCCCTTTTTTTTTTTTAAGATGCATTCAATCAGAGAAGGCTGGAGGAGAGCTTGAAATCTCATCTCAGCATCACAGGGTCACACAGCGACACAGATTTGCACTTAGGAGGTGCCTGATTCAACCACAGTGCTGTAATGTTGGACACAGTGCAGCTTCGCTTTAACAGCTGGGGGCTGAGATCATCGGTTGATGACGTTTTTACACTAGCTTTTGATGGAAGAACTTGTCAGCCATTTCCTCTATCCGGATGTATAAAAATACCACACAAATGTGAGCTGTAGAGTCCACCATTTTCACATTTTGTAAGTCATGAACGGATATTTTCAGGTAAATTAGTTGCATATTCCGTTCATGTTCTCTCATGTTTTTCATCTTATATATTTTCTGTCTAATATTGTCTGTTTTGGTTCATCAATCTTTCACAGAACTAAATGTCATCTGATACCTTGGGTGGTAGATGCCATACGCAAAGTGGCAGTGATCATAGTAGCAATAATCTATAATCTATATCTGATCTTAAGCCTGGTTATTTAAAAAAAAAAAAAAAGAGACGAAAACCAGAAACCAACTTCCACATAAAAGGCTGTAAAAATCAGTTTGGATAGTGTTTTTGGCTTTGCAAAGCCATGTTTTTTGATTCATTGTCAATGGAACACCTGCGAGAGTTACTCAGTCGCTGTTCGTAGCAGACGGAGGAAATCTGTATTCGTGTTCAAGTTCACGTTCAAACAAGACAAGAATATGCAAATTCCAGTCCTGGTTGGCTTTTCCATTTAAGTGTCCATATTATATAACTATGCTATTACAATTTTGCTACTAAACTGAAAAGCAAATTTTAGAGAGGAGGATTCGAAGAGCCACGTCTGCAAATCATGACAGTCATTTGAAGAAAAAAATGCTAAACCAACTCAGCCTCATTCACTTCAACAATTCCTGTGCTTTGCCAAAACAGCTCCATCTCCTTAATGCACTGTTGATGTCATACCACATTTCCATTACAACAGAGGCAGCTTTTGAGTTCATTCTTTTTTAAATTTGCAGATTAGGGAGACATATTCCCCTTTGTGGCATAGAAAAAAAAGATCAATCATGACTTCCTCTCATGATCTTCTCCCTCATTTGCTATATACAGGTAGGTATATACAATATTCACAAACGCATGAACCAAACTTTGAATTACGGTGGAAATGTGATAAGTTTCTGCAGCTACAAAGGTGTAACTTGATCACACCATTAGCATCGATTTAGTGTATGTAAAAGTTTTTAAATCTTCACCTTCTTTCAAAACACTTCGAATCAGATCAAGGCAGAAAACGAGGTTAACTCCTCTTTGAGCATCATCTAGTTTAAGCCAGTTCTGTTTTGATCCAAATTCTCTCACAGTATATATCCTTGGGAGTACAAGTGCTCTTGCTCTGCATGCATATTCAAACAGAACGGGGAAGAAAAAAGGGTAAACAATTAAAGAGACACTGTGCGTACTTCAGAATCTGGAGCACTACACTGTTGGTAGAGGGGAATTAACGTAATGCCATATGATACTCTGGCATAGTACACTCCAGTGGCATAGAAAATGCAAAAATAAAGATGAGCACATGCTGGGATCCACATTGCACCAGCATCCTGAAAGAGTGCCTCGTCCTTCACCCTCCTGGGATACAGCTGACATTAAGTTAAAGGATGTACAATCACAATTACGTCAGAATTAATGAACCTCTTATTTCTTGGCGGAGTCAGCACAAGTGCTTCATCTTGTATTACTTTCTCATTGCTTTCAATATTTTTCTAAATTAAAGTACAGCTAAGCTGATTATGTCATGACAAACTGCCGCTCCTGGCTGCAGGTCATTAGCTTCACTGTCTAGGAGGTCACATGTGGGGTGTAAAAGTTTTTTTGTTATTCAAAGTTCAATAGATGACTTAATTTGTTGCCTTGGAGAATGAATTAATTAGATAATGTCATCGCCACGGAGCAATCTGCTGAGGAAATTGAAATTAAATCATTTGCTAAAGGGAATCAGGGGATTTTTGAGGCAGTCTTGGGTTCACATTCATACAATACCACTGTAACATTATCTCAATAGTTAAATTCTGCAGCTGCATTGATTTGATCCCAATCCTTGCCAGAGCCTTGATTTCCCTGACATTACTAGTTATTCTTATTCTCAGTAGGAGCCCAGGTGACATCCAATAAAAATTAACATGTTAATTAACTGTGCATATTTAATAGCAGGCTTAATTATCAACACCTGTGTGACCTATGTCAAGTCAGCAGGCAACATCTCACACAAGCTAATATGAGTAAAATGTGTCACAGGTGGAAAAAGGGAAGTTTATATAAAGATTTTAATAAAAAAAGAGTGTCTGGAAAGTATCCTGTTCCGCAGCATGTGTTGATGGCCATATGGCTGTACAGATAGGGGGTTTTGCTTATCACAAAATGTGTCCAAAAAGAAAAAAGAGAAAAGTGAATGAATCATCACTTTGGGTTCTGTGTTGGTACAAATGAAGGCAGTGCTTTTGAAGTCACTTAGGAGTTTGTAATTCCCAAATGGAGGACTGTTTGAGTTGATGTTTAACTGTTCAAACGCAAGTCTGAACAACTGAGATGAAGAGGGAGCAAATATCAGCAAATCGCACATAAAAAGGAATCCTCCCACAGCTAATGATGCCTTTGAATTTAGTCTTAATTTTAAGAAATCCTATAATTGTGAAGAATTGTTAACATAGCTGGCTTGAATAAAAGTTAAGATGTCTTCAGAAATAGTGGCAGTCCAGTGGCAGTGTTACACCACTGACTCGGTGTTAATGCAGTTTCCCAGTGGCCCTGACTCGGATAAAATGTCTTCACTCTCACAAAAAGACAACATTTTGGACGGCCTTGCTGCTCTCTACACACTCTGTCATATCTCCATCAATATTTCATAGGGTCAATATTTTGCTTTTTGTTTTACGGTCAATAATGCATCATAATATCAAACAATATTTTAGTCTAACGTGGTCTATCTAACACCATTTCCACCTTGAAAACACTGTCAGTTCTTTGGGAGCTTTTATGCAGGAGATCAAAGCATTGCCAGGCTTCTGTTTTTACCCGACTGCATAAAAGATCAAGGCACGTAATGAGGCAACCTGAAAGGTGATAGTTCAGAAGATGAAAGTATTGGCTGCTTTGGGTATGTCAAAGAGATGTGTACTATACTGAAATTCAACCATCACATGCTTCTTCTGTGATAATAATCGCGATAACAATTAACTGTATAATTCTCACTTGATCTCTGCTCACAATCATTTGGCTGAGTTATATCTATGTATGTTATCTGATCGGGAAAATATCCTGTTTATAAAATGATTTTCAGCACTTATTAGATGATATTTCCAAAAATTGTGTGACATTGAATTTGCTGAGTGATTCATTGTAGGCATTAGTTTAATGCTCCCAAGGTTACTTTCTCAACCCTGCCACATAAACTGTCTGTCCCAAAGTGTTCAATGTAACTAAGAAATTAATTAAAATGAATAAATTGTGCAAAAGACATAAATGAACCAATGAATCAATCACTCAATTCTAATTACATCTTACTGCATTGTTGTTGTTGAAATCCATTTTTATTTCATTAAAGACTTTTCAATTTTTATTTTCAAAATGTCATTCAACTACACTTTTTCATGTCACATTTTTAATGTTTGGTTTTATCTGATGCTGTTGAAGGGCATGCAGGGTGAGGCATGTAAGGCAACAGTCAATCACATGCAGTGGTGGTTCTACACAGGGGCCTCCAGGGGCCACTGCCCCTGTGAAGAAGTCCTTGGCCCCTGCTGTGGCCCCTGTGTCAAATTAATAATAAAATGATCAATTTATAACGATGAACAACGGAATTTTTTTTAACCTATTTTCTGTTCAAACAATATCTCATTGTTAACAAAATGAACCCAGAATGTGTACATTGTATAATCGTTTACTTGTGCAATAAAAGTTTTCAAAATAAAAGAAAGTAATTGTGCACAAAAATTAGAAATGTCATTGTCGTACAAAAATAGTTGTTATTGTTAGTAAGTCTCATTGTTTCAATCAGTATATTTGTATCTTCCAAATATATTTAAATTAGATTTTTAAATAAGCTAAAACAAAGGGTTTGAATCCTTAAATATCATCTTTGCCATTTTTTAATGTGCCCCTCTGATTAAACACTGGCCCCTGCTTGGCCCCCACAGTAAAACTGGTCTAGAACCGCCACTGATCACATGCCTTGAGAAGTCCAACAGGTTAAACCAACTACTGCAGCTACCTTTGTGCTAGATCCTGTTGGCTGGAGTGACCAAATGAGAAGGCTGCTTATTCTTAAATCTTGATAAATGTTAAATGAAATGCAGTTATATAGCACTTTTCTAGTCTTTGTGAACAGAAATTTATATTAAAAACGCAGACATTCATACTGGTGACCGCGGCTACCCTAAATGATGCCACCTGCCACCATCAGGAATTAATTCACCGATGAACGCAGCATCAGGACCAATTTGGGGTTCAATATCTTGCCCAAGGATACTTCGACATCTAGGCTGCCCTGGTCAGGGATCAAACCACCACAAGTCCCAATAGACTTGTGAATCCTACTCTTGAAAACATCTTATGAAAAAAAATTATGCCAATGTGGCTTTTCAGTATAAAACTGAGGATAAAATTCCAAGCTCACAAGCCAAACGTGGCATGAGGAGGAGGTTAGTTCCTTTGTCTTTATCAACAGCAGCAGCAAATGGATTGATTGAGAATTACTTTGCCATTTTGTTGCTATAGAGCCATTTGGTGGCAGTTGTGAAGCTTGTTTGCTTAACCCTTTATCAGGCAAAGAACTATATTTGGTAACTTCAGGTAATATTTTGAGAAAAAAGTTGCAAATTTACTAGATTAAAGTGGCAAATCTGCGCAAAAAAGTCGCAGATTTACGAGAAAAAAGTGGGTAAAAACAACTTTTTTCTCCCAGATTCACCACTTTAACCCTTAATAGGGCACTAATTGAAATACTTGCAAATTCCAAATTTCAACCTTAGAGAATATTGGAGGATATTACATAGTGCCAGAATGTGTAAAAAAAAAACATACAAAAATAATATTTTCAGAAAAAAGTTTACGAGATTAAAGTGGCAAATCTACGAGAAAAAAATGCGTAGATTTATGAGGTTTAAAGTGGTGAATCTGCGAGAAAAAAGTTGCTTTTTAGTTTCTAGTAAATTTGCAACTTTTTTCTCAAAATATTACCTGAAGTTACCAAATATAGTTCTTTGCCTGATAAAGGGTTAAGAAAGGCAGGGAGCATGTGATTGGCAGAAAGAAATTATGGAAATAAAAAGTAATATTACGAAATGTGTTTGAAAATGTGCAAACTTTTTGTAAAATAGCAATGAGGGCTGTGGCAATAACTGCATCACCATGGTGACTGACGCTACCGTGGTGATGTAGCTTTTTTGTAGAGTCAATCTCCTGTTATTCCAGTGCTCAATGCCATTGCCAATTGCCAGTCAAGAACACAGCCTCTGATTGGTCGGCAGATTAAACCCAAAGCATCATGGGGATTGCTGATTAATGGCTTTGGTTTGGCAGCCACAAAACTACAGGGATATCCATTATGTCACAGCTCTAACAGTAATATTAACATGCCACAATAAGCTCAGTTTTTTAGTCAAAGTATATTTTACAGTTTATTAATTTGATAATTAATTTCATAACATCGTATTCATTTATTCAATATTTATCACTTTGGGGTTCCACAGTCAAGTAGGTTTATATCATATAAGCATTAATAAAAGAGAAATTTAAAAAGATAATCAGGGAGCCTCTTGAATCTGAATCAAACATTATAATACTAAAAGGCTGACCCAGACAGCAATCAACTAATCTAGTTATTATCACTGACCCCTGGAAGAATGAAAGGGCATTATAATCAGGCAGGAAACACAGTGGTTTAATTCCCGTGGATCATCAATACCGTGAACTATAGAAAAACTGAAATGAATCTATTGGTCATATCGTCAGTCACGCTGAGCACAGCAAGGCAGCTCGCCCCCGGGGGGGACATTAGCACTTCATTTTCACTTAACCCTCTGTGGCTGGGTTACTGAGGAGTGATCGGACATGCAAGTGCTCTGCCAAGCACCATCAATCTGTCATTCATATGTCAGAGATGCCGAAAGAATTGGGAACCTGTCTTGTTAGCTATTGATCGCCACATAAGTCCCTGATATACTTCAGTCAAAAATACATAAACAGATGGCTTGTCTGCCCTTGAATTATAATAGACAAATATTGTGAAAAAAACAAACGTGTAGTTGTGAAAAGGTTTTAAACAAAATACTGATTTTATGATGAAAATAGTGAGAAACAAAAGTGCACTAATAGGTGACACCTTCCTATGCATGTGTTAAAGCATAAGGAGAGGTCATTCAGTGGTTAATCTGACCTCCCCTCAGTGTTTGTGAACAATTATGAAAAATCCCTCTATTATTCATGTGGTTTCAAACACAGCAGGGTTCTAATTTGACTCTAATAATGCTCACATCCCTATGACTAATTCTGTGAAGGGCGCAGCAACAAACTCAAAATATACGTTACTGTCAAGAGTCTGAGCACCCACACTGTTTTCTTCAGGGTGCTGGAAAAGAATAGCTCAATTGAGATGGGCCATCTGGAGGAGGCATTACAGCTAAGACCATACCAACAACAACAGACTATACCAATCTCATCTAATGTAGGAGGTTGTCTGGTGAAAAGACCACATGAAAGGAAAATTTATGCTATTGAATATAATGTATTTTAGATTAGATCACAAGATAGGAATTTCAAAGTGATGGCACCTGTAGATGTTATTTTACTTTCATTCATCATCTACTGTAAAGACAGATATGGGAGGCAATGTGACTCTAAGGTCAGGCAAGATGACTGGCTGCTAATTCAGCTTAATGGTGTCCATGACATCTTTATCATAAGATTATGCAAATAATGGCGTTAAAAATGCTCTGAAAAGGAAAAGAAAATGTGACAAAAAAATGAGATCTGGCACATATGATCATCGGGGAAACTATGTTCCAAACAAAAACACCACAACACTGTGTACTGACATGCTTTAAAGCTTTTTCTCTGAACTCGGTACATTTTGAGTATATTTATTCCCTGCACATGTTCTTATGGGTTTTTTTTCCAGCACAAACTAATTTTAAGAAAACTTCAACTCTCGATGCAAACTTATAAAGTATTTGGCACAAGTTCATGGTTCAGAGAGCTATTCACTCCATGAAGGACAAAGAGGATGTGCATCAATATGCCAGGGGAGATCACAGCTGGACAAGAATGTTTGGAATGCCTCGGCTGACTTCATCTTTCACCTCCTCCTGTTTGACGCTCCCCATTCTATTGATGCTCAGTAACAGTAGTGGTAAAATGTGTAAATTAGTGGATCAGTGATCATAGCATTGCAAAATGAAATACAGTCCTGGATAACACATGAGAAATGTAGCATTATGAAAGTGACAGTGAGATTCTTTAAAGTCTTATCTGAAAAGACAATGTGGTTGCAGTTTTGACATCTGACTGATGACACCTAATGATACCTCTGACAGCCTCGTCTCCACTGTTAAGTGGCTGCTTAAGCTATCGTTTGCTTCACAGTGTGAGTGGAAGAGATGCCTCCCAGCTTCCAATACCCGAGTTTTAATGCAAAGCTTTTATTGTGAAAGCTTAAACTGTAATATATTGTGCTTAAACTTTAATTGGGTATGTTCAAAAACTCTGTTCACGTCCTGTCTGATATATAGCAACCGAATAGTTTAGTTTTTGTTGTTTAGCCAGTTCACAGTATAAATGCTAATTTCCTATAGTGAAGTAAATTTGCCAGGGATAGTTAAACAGTTCAGTCATTATGTGCTAAATAATGAGATTTAGAAGTGTTGGTAGGCAGGTTTGGACTGAGCCATGCAACCAATGTCCTCTTGTTTCCCATCTTTAAGCTGAGCTGAGCTGCTCCAGGCTCCAAGTACATTTTTACCATACAGACATTCATTATTTAAACAACACGTTGATAGTGGTTGCAAGTATTTGCATGACTTGTTCTCAGCATTCATACTTATAAACTTTTTATAACTAATCTAGGTCACCATATTACACATTACACATGAGCAAAAAATTGTATGCAATATGATAATTAATAAACTAAACTGTGGAACTACTTCTATGAATAACTTCCATATAATTGTACCCAATGAACCGTCACTTGTAGTATAAACTTGGTCAAACATGATAGTGTTGGATTTTTCTTTCTCTTCTTACTGTCCTAAAAAATCTCTTTTGAAGGAAGGAATGCGTGCCACTTACAGTGCAGAGCGATTGCTCCTAAAACCAGCTATACTTAAATTCTTTTAACAATTAATGACACTAGCACCATGGGACAGCAATCCTACATGGGAGTGCGAAAAGTGAATATTAAAATAAGCCTGCTGCCTCAAGAAATCTGTTCAATCTGTAGTCTCCTCTGTCGTCTATTCTCGCTCCATTTCTGTCAAGGAAAAAATATAGAGCGCTGTGATATGACAACATTTTCTTCTCATTTGGCAAATAAACCAAGTCAGTAAACATGCTTCTGCTTCCTGTTCAGCTGCTTTGAAGATTTGTCACTTCTTCTCTATAACACATTAACATTGCTGGGTTAACCATGCACACCAGGCATTTATTTATTAGCTGAACCACAAATTCATATAATACCATGCAACAATAAGATTTGGGGACCGTTTTTACACATTTGGGTAGCGGGCTAAAAAGTATTAACCACAAAACAGTTTAAAAAAAGACACACAATAATGTGCAACACAAGTGATGATAATAATAACGAGACAAAGAAAAAGCCCACAGGGGGAAAGCAGAATGGTGAATAACAATCCAGTGATAATGGTACGTTTCTTTGCAGTTACAATAATAGGGGTGGAGAAATACCGAACATTATGCAAAACTAAATTCATAAGAATAAATCTGTTGATTCACAATATTGTAATTACGTCTAGTTGATGGGTATTGGAGCTTATGATAATAAAAATGTTTTTTTTACACTGTGTTGTCATTTCATGTGTTTTTTCAGCTGCTGCTGTGGCTTCAAACCTGAATTCTCTTGCAGCTTCAAAGCAGATAGAGAGCAAAGCTTTTCACCCTTGTGTGCCAACTTTTTGATAAGCACAAAGAGACATCTTAACCACTTGTCAGTCAGCTATCGTAGCAGCGGGGCCAGAAGACAGGCAGGCCAACAAAACAAACAACCAACACTCCTCCATCTAACCTATCTTGGAATAAATGGACAAAAGCAGCAAGGGAGGCAATAACCAGACTGCTAAACCTGCTCTCCTCACACCAGCACACCAGCCAATTCAGCATCAAGACACCCAAATGATATTGCGCATGTGGAGTCTCGGCCCAGCGAAGTGTAAATAAGCATTTCCATGCTCAGCATTGGGTGTATAACATGGTGTCAGGTAGCCACAATGAATGTAGAGAGGCAGAGGGAGCAATCAGCCAACCTTCGCCTCGCTGAGATGGAGGGCCACCGCCGCACACACAAACAACCAATCACCATGGGACAGTGATTGATGTCTCATCCTGCTTTGAAATCTATCATCCCGACCAAGTGGCTGTCGAGACCTCGCCTGACAGATTGTTAAACACAGCTTAATATGCATCACCCTGGCAAATAGTTCATTAATTCTTTATTATGTGGGCCTGGGTTGTGTAAGCCATTGTCCAAACCTGTATTTAATACACTAAGTGCTTTGGTGTCCAGAGTGAGACATGGTTTAGTAGCGCTGCATTCCATTTAGTTCAATCCTCATTAAAAATAATCACTGCATAGAAAAAAAAAAGAGGAAAAATACGATCTTCTGCACTTTAATGTTTAAAACCACAAGGTGTACTGTGTCAGGCTGTTCCTAGAACAGCAATGTACAAAATTCTGTAGCATTCCCATGAGATTGTGGCTGTTCATGAAGCATACAGACCACAGACACGCTAAGAGCGGGTGGGAGGAGACATGTAGGCAGAAAGCAGGAGCTTTGACCCAAGAGACCAGTGTTCTCGTACCGTTGGAATCTGGACTCATGTTCTACATAACTCCATACAGTAGTTCTGTACGTAAGTAGTTATTTTAAGCCTAACAGCTTATGTATGCTTAATTTAGAAACATATATATAGATTGAATCATCTGTCTGACCTCTGCATTAATTTTAACCGTAATTGTGCATGTTTTCTTAATGGACTGCACTTAATCTAGCTGTTCAGCATTACCAATGGAAATCATCAGGGTGTTGTACGGAATACTTTAGCTGAGACACAACCACAGGACATGAAGAAAATATTTTTAAAATTTTAAAAATTATGAGGAAATAATTGTGAAAAAACATTTGATCCTGAGCATTGCTGCCCTCCAATGGATATACTGATTAACATACACTGATGTCACTGATGGTTACATTCTGGTTTACCAATGTGTGTGAAACAACCATCATTTAAAACAGCAACCTTGACATGTTGAAAACAGCAAATATTGCAGTATATCAAATGAACTGCATAGGTTTTCGGAATAAATCATACAAACCCATTCATGAGAACACTCTCTTCCTCATAAAGAGGAGAAGGATAATATAAGGATAAAAATAACCTGAATAAACTGGTATTGTATCTTTTTTAATAATTGGTCATCATTCAGTTCACAAATGTTTTTGCTTGTTCATGAAACAAAAGAAAGGAGACAGAGGTATGCAAGTAATGACTTACGTGAGGATTTTTGGCCTCAACACTTCATTAGCAAAATTCCAATGCATCTTTACTTGTGAGCGTGGTGAGGCAACAGTTTGGTTTATTCTTAGATCTGTGAAATCACATTGCATGTTGCCAGTGTCATTTATGCTACCTCACCTCACCCTTTAAAGTTTACTGAGAGACTGCGAATAATACAGGCAGCCACTGTCTTCTTGCCAAGATTGTTATAGTCCCTGAGAGATTTCTTCAGCAGCTTACTTTTACAAAGACCTATTTTGTCGCAAATAAGTATGGAGGAGCTTGCATTGAGTTAGCTGACATAATTATTTCATGCAGTTTGGCATTCTGACAACAGTTTTTGAAGCTCTTATGGCAGTGCCCTTGCAGACCTCATCCGGCACAAACTGTGACTTATGTAAGGTAAAACCTTGCCAAAAAGGTCTGAATGATGAATGCCAATGCGACACGAGTCGCATTCGTTACAAACGCGAGTAAAACCACCCAAGGGGCTAGCTGCATCACTTAGTTCTTCCACCCACATGGAGCTTTCCGTTTATCATCCACCATCTTGACAAGTTGTTCCTCATTCTCGCACTTATGTGTCCTACTCGACCGCTCGTCCCCTCCCTCCGTTGGCTGGGAAGTCACAGAAAAAGGGGGAGGAGAGGTGTCTTCACGGCGAGGGTTATTTTTCTTCTCTGATCCCTGTCTGATAAGTGTGTTTGCTCTTTTGTGTCTGGGGCTACTCTTAATCAAGAGGAGGTGGAACATAGAAAGAATTTAGAGGGCCTGCTGATAAGGAAAGCATCTGTTTAACATTTTTTCTTACATGCGGGGTTACAGACCAAAGGCAATTTGGCCACAGGAAAGGCAGATAAAAAGGGTATAGCACATTAATGCAGATGTATTCCGAGCACTGCAGACAATACGAAAGCTATTCAGTGAAATTATCTCTTCACTTTGATTTCAGTTGGTGAAGAAATTGATAGTATCTTTTCTGATAGCAATCTCATCGCTTTTATGATACTGTAGTACATGAATTACATTGTCAATCATGGCGGAATTTTCCTAGTGCTGTACTAGAGATAATTACATCTTGTCGTGCAATGGACACATAAAATAGTGCAAATCTATATAGTTTATATGCAAGTGAAATGGAGCAAATTGCAAAGAATGACAATCATCCCTTTCCAAGTGCACTATCTGTGACAGGTGGGGAGCGGACATGAATTTAGCATTTCAAAGCCTTTCCACTGTTCACATGCAACTATATACCTGTAATCGCCTCTCACAAATATATTTTTAGCCTCTTGGATTCTGCCGTCCCTACTGGCTGCTTCCCCAGGGAAATAACCATTCCCGGTGCTGACATCCACGGTGTGTTCTCTATAGATCAAACAGGCCTAGTCCTGAATTGCCAAGGCCCTGAGGGTCCATGCTGCCAAACACATGAACTGTCTTTGTTAATGCCTGCTGGTCAACTATCAATAACTCCTGAAGGGGGTTTTACACCTCTAGGACATGCCATGTTGAAAAGCATCACAAACTGGTTGAAGTTACAAGTTATAAAGAAAGCTAAACTTGATCTCCAGCAAATAAGATTGTGAGTGGCTTGAAGTCACGCTCCGCCTTTAGGCTACCTCCCTCACTTTTGAAGCTTTCCATCTTCTTCCTACCCACTCTCATCCTTTAAAATCCCCAATTAAGAGAAAAGTATTTGTGTGTGGGCTTCAACTCAGTTCAAACAAAGACCTAATCATAGAGCATCACTGGCATTGTGGTACAAAAAAAAAAAAAAACAGCACTTGGCAGAAGGGTAAAGCATTGGCCTGGATTCTGAGGAAAAGTTTGTTCCACTTTCTCTCCACTTTTCACTGGTCTCACAGTGCTTTGTGTTTGTTGCTCTAAAATCAGAGATCAGCACATTTGTTTAATGTGGAAATTAACTTTCATCCTGTCATGCTAAATTTAACATAGTACAAAGCAACCTTTTTTGGGGAAGGGGGGGCGGGGAGTTGAATGCTGCAGTTTCTCATTTTAGGGAAGCTTCACAGAGAGGAAACAACATTCAGTTTCTCTTTTCCAGCAGCCAGTGATTCCTGCAACACTGGTCCATCAAAGAAGCTATCTCCAGATGTAGAAATGTAGCTCTTTCATTCAGAAATCAGAAGCGACCTCTACTCGTTCATCCCGTTTTGTGTAGGTTTCCCATTAGCAGCAACTCTGTGGTAACATTCTACACCTCTAAATACTGAATATTTCATGTCCTAATATGTGCAGGAATGTCAAGGTTCCCACTCTAAGAAATCATTTCCCAGGACATTTTCCAGGAGTTTTTCTCAATAATACAGGGCAGCACTTGCTAACAAATGGTCATATAATTCACTGGTAGACATAGTGTTGACACATTTATCACTAGTTTCTCTCTTTTAATGATGCAGGTTTCATGATGAAGTGTCCTTGGTTCATTATAAGTCACAGCTACACCCATCACTGCTAAAACTGTTTTAAAAAGCCATCTATTCAAGTTAAATATTCAGTCTTAAATGAAAGAACATCGCAATATATTGGAAAGTGCAATGATTTTCTATTGTTGTTCAGTTGGTTAAAAAGTGTCTCAAGACCCAATTGCTCGCCCAATTCAGCTCGCAGCTCTGGGAAAAATAGACTTGACACCCTGAAGATCACTCCAAGTCCGTTCCGTTTCCACGTCTGGAGTGAACAGCTAGATTGACTGACGGGAGCCGAAGTGAAAAAGGAGCTTTTTCTGTTCCCATTCATGTCTGGTGCAGCCACTTTGAAGTTTCCTGTACTGCTAATCCAACAAGCATTCAAGTTCCAAACTGAGTAAGCACCTAGGTTTAATGCACACGAGTGAGGGGCTAAAATAAAACTAAAGTCTAGGACAACATAGATTATTTTCAGGATATCTGGTCAGATATCCATGACTTGAAAACTCTTTTTCTACAATGCATGAGAACCCTGAATGTTTGTGATCAACAAATACAAATGGATATGAACAGCACATATAGTCACAGACCAATTATTTTGTACGTAGAATAATATGTCACTTTTATTGATTCTGAATGGGAAGGGAGGTCAGTAGTCACTCAGATTGATGTCCAACTAGGAGATCAAAAAAAGCAAGCCTTCCTTATAATTGTAGAGTATATCCATCGTTTATATGAAAGGTGATTCAGGCGTCATTGCTCGAGTGAAGAGAAGCCAGTGTTTGCGTTATGATCATCTCATAGAGCTATACAGCTTTATCCCCCACAGCTATTCTGATGTCTCAGTCGACACACTGTTTCCCCCTGGGTTTAATTATCTGTAAGCATTGAGAAAGGTAGAAAGGGGGCAGTCTTTGTACATTGTGACCAGTGTCAGCAATGCATGCTGCCAATCAGACAGAAGGAGCCATGCTTCATGGTAGGTTTATGTATTCAAGTATTTTCTTTCATAGGCCAAGTAATAAAAAGGGAATTGATATATTAGCATGCTCTACTGTAATTGAGAAATATATACAAATGTTATTTTGAGGTATATATATATCAAGACAAGGCAGAAAAACGTGGTTTCCCCGTCATCAATATTCACAGGCACAAATTGTCAGCGTGCCCTTAATAAATTTGATAACATGCTTTTTTACTATCCCATGTGAGTGCAGCGTAAGATTACAATGAAAGATGAAACAGTGTTTGTATAACAACACCTTTATTATTCATATGTTTCATTTTGAAGTGGCCTCCTCATTAATCTAGGCTAATTATGGCTGTAACACTTTGGAGACTGGATAGCGGAAACATGCTTGAGAGAGAAACGCTCTCTCAAAGACACTCAAAACAACTACTGAGGCAGTGTAATTTACAGCAAGCTGCCCTAGATAACACAGTAGCTTGTTTGTAGTCGTATATGGTTCTTATATGTTTAATTTTAATTTGTTTAATTTGTTTAATTTGCACGGACTTTACGCTGCATTCTAAATAGTCTCAGGTATAAATGTGTCATTTTACACTCCAATCAGTAACAAAAAATATGTTCACAGTAAGAAAATAACTTTTTTGACTGAGACCTACCCTAATTACATCACTGACATGAGAGCACTAGAGACATGATTAAAACATCACAACAAGCATCAAGAGGAATTATTTGCTTCATTACGCTTTATGCACATCAGAATGAGTAATAACAATGAACCAACTTAGTGATGGTCTCCCATCAAGTTTTTAAAAAAGAAAAAAAAGCTGATTTATATGGTAAATAAGCTATTAAAACAGTGGTCAAATTTAGTATTATACTCCCAGGGGTACTTATGCAGTTGCCAGGGCCTACACGGAAAGATTGTGGAGGAGCTCAACTACTATGCAATGTGTAACTTAAGTCATGCACGCCATGAAAATGTAGGAGTCCTACACTGCTCATGTGTGATTTGCAACTTGCTGATACCTATTGCTAATTTCGAGTGATGTGCACAACCAACGCAGGACACGTGAGGTAGCCATCATGCACATGTGAATAACATTTTCTCATGGCGTAGGAAAAAAACATAGTTTAGCATCCTATAGTCAAAGGCAGCTATATGGTGCAAGCCTTGCAAAAAACTTGCTAATAAGATGTTAAAAGAGCTCTGTAATGAATAAAAAATAAGTTAATTAAAAGTAAAAGATAAAAATAAAAAGATAAAAATCTGTATGAAATAACTCCATGACAAAGCCCATTTTTGTATAATTGTGTGTAAATGAAATCCTTGACAAATTAAATTAGTATTTTCTCATTTAATTAAGAACTTTGGTGTTCTAACTTTAACAGTTGGGTTCATAGTGGACATATAGAAAATAAAGTCCCTTATTATTATTTATTATGGATCATTGTTATCCGTCTTGAGCTGCAATTACTGTTGTATTCTGGGTAATGGAGTTTAAAGGTTGGAGAAGCTTGTGAGTGGAAGGTTGACAGTTGGAGTCCAGATGGTTACAGTAATCACAATGAATTGACTTATTGAATAGAGCAAAATCATGTTCCTTCAAAATATCTTACATGCAATATTTCATGAGAAGTTTGAGTAAGTATGTGCTTTTGATTGTTAATTAGATGACAAAATCATGCATCATGATATCTTGATATATTATTACATCAGGATATGATTCCATGTGTTAAATAACATCAGATTAAAATCAATTCAAATCAACCATCTGGAATATGATAAGTGGTATCTGTGTGGGCGTACATCTGACAAGTCTCTACAGTGCAGTTGCTTTCTGAAGCAGCCATCACAACACTAAATTCTAAACTTCAACCAATTCATAAATATGCTGCTGCACCATCCACAAGGGCATAATAGTACAACATTGCCTTAAATGTTTAGATTTCTTGACTTCTTTAGGTTAAACACATACTGAAGACTACATTGTCAATATCAGCATTCCTATAATTAGACTAGTGTTAATTGTGCCAGCCGGAGTTCACCTTAGAGACAATATGTACTTCGCTAACTTCAGTAAAAACATTAAAGTCCCTGTGAGACCTGCTGGCAGACTGCTACTTGCTCTTTGAAAGTAAGTTAGAAAATTAAATCAGGTTGTTTGTGATCCAGTTTGCACATTAACTATTGATATCCCGGGCCTTGTGCGATTACATGGCATAGTAAGACTAATTACATTATATTATAATACTAATTACATTCCTAAGGGTCGCATAAAATTGTTGGCTGTCATTTCCATACCAAACTAACATCCAAGGGGCAGGGTGTGCATAATTAGCCGTCAGAATGAGATGCGAGCGTATTGGATTACACTGTACTTATCCTGTCTGTTTCCCTCTGCCTCTTAGTTCTTCCACATTGATTGCAATAATTTGAGCCGCCGACTGCGTGTGCTTCCTATATAAGCACACCACCCATACAGAAAAATGTATGCATGTATATTAGGATATAGAGCATAAGCAGGGTATTGCTTGCTTTCATATCCAGAGTGGAGGGCTTTATTATTCTGGTTCTGCTGTATGACACTTCTGGGTTGTGTCCCAGTAGAGAACTTCGCTGAAACTGGGTCGAATGTTAAATCGGCTGTTGAATCAAGAACAGAGCAGGAAAGCCTCAAAAGGAGGCTTGATGTTCGCAAAAAAAGGTATGATGGTAACAGCATATTCTTTTCATATACTTGTCATTTAATTAGAGTTTAATCATACAGCATGAGCTGATTTGACATTCAAAAGCAGATTTGTTAATGTGGGAATGAGTACTGCTTGTAATTGAGGTATTAATCAATTACAAATTTTGGAGTGCCATGCAATTAGTATGCCCTTTGATGCTTTAGTGCTCTTAAAATATTGCAATATCAAAGAAGTTACCATAGTAAATGGCGATTTTTGTTGAGTGATTTGCATGTTCCCCGGAATTTAATGCTTTTGGAGATCAGTACAGAACGAACTTGATGATAATATTCAAATATATGTGCACATAATTTTAGAATGCTCAGTGCAAGTCACCTCCAGATGTAACACCTCTGAGGCTCCATCCTGACAGTGTCATGATGTAAATTGGTCCCCGATGCAGTGTCTCTCCTGCCTCCTGGTGCACGTTATTCTCGGCTGTGATAGGAAGCAGGAGTTTGCTGCTCAATCTTTTCACCCAAAAGCTACTGGGGTTTTAAGGTGATGCATGAAAAGCATTTTCTAGTACTTCTCCTGTTTTCTGTCTCTAATGTATCAAAACATTGGAGTTTCTAGTTTAGACTGTCGATGGTGGAGTGACAAGGAGCTCATCAAACGCAGCAGTGGAAGCAGTCATTAGAAAGCAGTCATTAGAAAGCAGCTCTGACAGGCTCCAGGATGTTCCAATAATGTTATAACAATTTGTGATGAGTCTTACCCCAGGTTAGACACGCTGGTAGCGCAACCTCATTTCTGACGGGATAGCTTGATTTGTGTTATATAACATGAAGATAATTGGAGATTTACTGAAACAATATTTAGTATCAAAGACTTAAGACTAATGCCATGTCTTGTTAGTAAACATTAGTTTCTCTAGGAACAGAGAAAAGGTAAAACAATCTGAATATGTAGCTTTTGTGCATCTGGGTGACTACTATCTTGATTAAAGTATGCTCTGTTCTTGACATGGAAGGATTTTGGTTGGAGGTTTTGGTTTCTTCTGAGGGAAGGCAAAACATTTCATTTGTCTCTTGAACAATGAAAAGCAGCATTTTCCAACGGGTTGGCAAACTTAATACACATCAGAGGGCTGGGATAATTAGATGCTACAGCTCAGTGATGCTTCATGTTGTTTAGGTTTCGATGGTGTGCTCCTCTTGTAAAAGTTCTTGATTCCTAATTGTGTTTAATTTTGTTGACATATAGAATCAAAAGTTTTAACAGAGGGAATATATCTATATATGAACTAACCCTTCTATAAAAAAAGAACCCTGTAAGAATACAGATGGGTGTAAAACTGGAAAACTTGGTGTCTGTAAGTAAGGTTCAGTACTTTTACTGACTGCAATACACTAAAGGTGAATATGATAATTATTTATGCCATGGAACAAAGCTAAACATACTATTTGAGATTGAAATCTTGCTTAATCTTATGGATTCTGATTTCACAATATCAGCTTGTGGGTTGGTGTATTAGTGAATCAGAGAGAACTATGACTGACTCAGCAAAATGAATGTATTAACAAGTGTGAACCACTACACCACTCTGTAGCCCTGTATATTAATTGTGTGTTTATAATAAATAAAAAAAAGTTGCACATTTACATTTTCTTGACGTGTGATTGCTTGTGTCCATGTTTTTTTTTTGTTCCCATGACCTCTTTTTTTGTTGTACAATGTTGCAAAGTTGGTTGAAAACTGACCATTTATGTTAGAATGCTGCTTAATGCAGTTTTAAATCACACTAAACACAACTACCTTTGATGTGGCAAGTAAATCCTTGACAGCTTTGTGATTAAATAGTCCTCGTCTATATCGCACATGTACGTATTAACCGCCTGGCATCATAAGGGCAAAATGTAATTCCTTTGTCTACATTAGGCTAAATATCCAAATAAGTGAAGGCAAGGTTGATAGTACACAAGCACTGGTGATTAATTACAGAATGAGAGATACTGAGCACCCTCCAGAAAAGCATCCAGAACCACAGTCAGAGACAAATAGGAGAGTCAAGTAATTCCAGGAACTGACACAACAAACATATTATCCAGCTCTTATCTTAGCAGGGAAAACTGTATTTGGAGCACTAGCTCAGTGGATAGAGGAGGCACAAAATGCTGCATGGGTCCACAGCACTAAAAACACAAACCCATACAGCAGAGACTGTATCTGATGAGGTTTTGAGGCAGTACAAGGAGGTTGGTCACACTAATCAGTCTCCCAGGGACCATTCATTTCATAGGATAATGGTATTGAAAATGTGACATGACACTATCAGAAATACATTTTCAAAGAGGGTATAACTTGAGTATTACTCTTAAAAGAAATCCTTTCTCTTGAGCACAACTGCCTGTTATGAAGCTGTTGGTTCAATGTCATAATTGGAGGAATATACTTAACACAGTCCTACAAAGCTTATAAAGTTTTGCTGGCATGCATAATGCATTCTCCAGCACTCCAGTTTAGGAAACAAATTTATTCTTGACATCATTCTTCATTTTGTATGAGTCTAGAATAACACCAGTACTTTTCAAAAGAATAGTAATTAGGCCGTACACCTCGCGACTCAGTGTGCCGATAGAATTTAATAACAGGCAAATTCAGCTGAGAGTCTTGCATACATTCACACTTCAAAGCAGGAAGTTGACTTCCAGAATCACACAGGCAAATTTTGAATTCTGATGCAGTACTGAGTGATCGAAAAATAAGAGCATGCACTTTTCATACTGTTGCTTTTATCAATTTCACTTTGGAGACTGAAGTAGTTTTTGACACTTGCTTCCCATAAACAACAGTTGGGGGTAAAAAATAGCATTTTTCCCCGCGTATCACAGAGGCTGATTCTTACATAAAGAAAACATGTCTCCAGTTGTCAAGCTGCTTTGTGAGCCTTCCAAAGGGGCTGCAGACAAATATACTTCACAATAGGGGAAAACAATGCCACAGTGGGCTTTGACACACCCTTCTCTCTGCCTTTCTCTGAGTCGTAAACTGTGAGACGAGGACCATTTTGTTCACTCCAGCTCAGATGCACCTTTTAATAATTTTATCTTTTTTCCAATTGTGAGGCTTCGAATTCTGGCTAGAATGAGAGAGGGCATACGGCATGCAACAGTGTGCCATCTCCAAATCACCAACAGGCAAACAGACGGATGGCATGCATCATTACTGGGAGTTAATGGAGCAGTAGTTAAGACTCTGCATATATGCAGACTCCTAGACTCCTTGTCCAAATTGTTTCAGGCTTTGCATTCTGCATTGTAAGCATGTGTGTGAGCATAAAGTGCATTTTCATTTATAAACCAAGATGTGGAAGTTTATTGTTGTGAGGAGGAGTGGAGAGCACAGGCTCTTACCATGAGCAAGAAGTCCAAAAACATCAAGAGTTGGATTATCTTGGAAAAGGCCACCAGCTGTTCCCGCTTGTCTTTAACAATGCATCAGCCTGATGGCAATTTCCACTCCATCATGGAGCTCAATTTCCAAAATGTGCTGCCAGACTATTTGATATTTATCGTAGAATTGGCAAGTACTGTTAGCTTCTGTTCTGAAACGTACCAGCAGCCAAGACCCTGCATTACTCATGCACCCACAGTATGGTAGACTTTGGCCTATTAATTTTGTTCCAGGATATGAGTAATGGCTCCGTCATTCTTTATGTGGCCACAGGGGTGTTTACCTTTGATTTCTTGATCATGTAGAAACTCCAAAGTTCAAATAAAGTAAGTCTGGGCTCACTCTGCCTTGTATCAGTTGTAATATCAATATTAACAGCAGCAATAACACAGCATGAATACAAAAATTCAGTTAATAAAGCAGTCCAAGTTAAGTGTCGTTTCATTTGGAATTTAATTGTTAGAAAAACTGATGCTGTCAGGAGGCATTTGTCTTCCCTCAACCCACAAATTTATCACATGAGCTATGAATATATGTTATGAAGCTTCATCCTCAGGTGACCTTATATTAGCAGATTTCTGCTGTCCATCACACTTTCCCCCCTCATCTGCATTAGTCAAGTGAAGACGGCTGCTCTTTCTCATCCTCTCTCTCTCTTTCTTTGCCATTTAATCAATGCAGACTTACACCCACAGTCTTCCGGGGAGCAGACGACAAATGATTAGCAATCATTTTGTTTAGGCTGCTGCCGAGGGAAATCTAACTCTCAGGGTTAATGTCCTATATGACACGGGGTAAGCTGAGGAGGAGGGATCTCCCTGCTTATCTGCTGATCAGCACTTTGGGTTATCCCTCTTCTGGTGATTGATATTAAGCAAGGTGCTGCCGAGGTGGGAGGTTCACTGTAATTGTAGGCAAATTATTTTGAGAGGAAAGTTACTCTCTTCTCTGATGCATATCAATGAGAAAGCTGAGAGCTCCACCTAATCAATCAGTGCAGAAAGCCAAATCGCTCAGGTTTGTGCTGTCAGGTTTTTGGCCATCAAAGATACCCTTCTCAACATGCTTGATGCCCCAGTTCTAGGAAAGGGAAAGTACAAAAAAGTGTTCTGCTAGTGCCTTCTAGTTTGATAATGAGTTTTGGCTATTGAACTTACTATTAAACTGAAATTTCTAAATTAACTAGAGCTCATAAGGTCGGGTCAAAATCACTGAGGAAATCGTAGAGAAAGTCAATATAAGACGAGTTTTGGGGTCAAGGTTTTCTCCTGATAGCCATGAATTTGTCCCTCCACCTGCCGTAATTGGTGGTAAATTGGTCTTCATAATGAGTAGAGGGACAACAATCATCCTTTTGGGCAATCAAATAGGTCAGTGAAAATGCTGGCTGCTCTTTTGTGTCGAAGCAAAGTGCTCGAAAACTAGATGAGACTTTTCCCTCATTTCTTTAAATGGCCCAGTTTGGTTTGTTTATATGAACAAACAAGGATATTTGTAGTCAAAGAGAGGCACTTTGAAGGTTCTGGAAAACTTTTAGGGTTTAATTATCACTTGGGTGAAATGATTTGAATCACATTTAGCACAAATTCAGATAAAAACAACAAAACAAACTATTGTTATTGAGTCTCATTTTCTGTGACACAAAAACCTTGCCAACCACAAAAATATTTATGCTTTAGTTTTCTGTTTTGCTGCTACTTTACCAGATGCTGACCCTGCTCTAATTTAATGTAAAAAACACTGTATGAGACAAGAGGGGGGGGAAGTCAATAATTATAATGGAAAGCCCCTGAGAGATCTTGGAGACCATTAATAATGGGTATAATTTCCCCACTGGCTAGTCTATTGCATGATGTTTGACAGATTATTTTCCCATGTTGAATGAAATGAAACAGCAGCAGTATGAACAGAAAATGTTTTTACAGATGGGACAAAGCAAGTCAATGCAAGTTGTTTAAGAATGACAAGTTTGGTTACTATCCTGCTTATTCTATATGACAGCTTCAAAGTATTTTAGTATCGTTAATTTTGAATTTCTACGTCTGGCTCACTGCTGGATCGTTCCAATCCGAGACAGATGAATGCAATTAAAGACAGCATGTTGGCAGTTTCCATCCGACAGTGCTTCTCACATGAGCACCCAATACTGTATGAGACAGTAACTGATAAACAACAACTTGAAAAGGGACAAGAGAAAGCAAATAACTTCTGCAAAGGTTATCTTAAGATCTTTTCAGCACTATATAAAAGCCCTGAACACCCTCGTCTACAGTTTCTACATAACACAGGAAATAAAAAGCAGGTATGTCAGCAAGAAAAGGACCAACTCCGTAGAGTCCAGGTGGAAGCGATGGAGAGGAGGGGGCAGATGCTAAGAAAAGAGATGGCGGTGGAAACTGTTAATGAATGGCTATTGGAAACTCTGGGCGGACGCTGCGTTGAAATGCTTACTCGTCCGTGATTAATGACTACTAGGCTGCTGTAATAGGTACCACTGGGACCTCAGACACTGGCACCTTTTTATAGAATAGCCCCAAAAGAAAAAAGATGAAGTCCCCATTACAGTGCTTCTTCAAGGCAAAAAAAAAGGTCTCAATGTGGCCCAGGGATCTACAGTCAGATCATAATGTAGCTTTTCTCCACACAGCAAAAGTGTTTTGTCAAATCAACTGAAAAAAAAATTAATCACATGAAACACCTGAATTTTTTCTTTGCTCAGCAATTTTGAGTTGCTAGTGTGGACAGTTGCGTTTAACCTATTGTTTGTTGATGTCATTAAATATGTTTTTGAATTATTAATGATGTGATTATTAGAATAGCATCTATAAACCAACCTTTTGGGATTAAAAAACGTACAAAGATAATTAATAAAGATGCAGTGTGTCGGACTTGGGAGGGACTATTGGCAGAAATTAGTAAAATCATAATTATTATATTTTTGTGTATGACCATCTGAAACTAAGAACTGCTGTAATTGTATTCAAATGAGCCCTTACTATCTATAGCCCCTTTCATAGTGCGGTCCCGCAAATGTCCAGCAATATTGCCGGAAATATCTGTGCCGGCTGTTCGCCTTAGGGCATTCATAGTGATCCCCATGAAGGAGTGATATTCGTGCCCTTTCATAGTGCAGTCTGGCGTCGCGGAACGAGGTGACAGGATAGTGGGAGGAGACGATAGTCAAAGCAGTAGCAGTGCTGCGCAGTCGCACAGTGCTAATAGGCTAAGAGTTAGCTCTGTAGCAGTACAGTATGTATGTGCTGCAGCAGGATGTGTTCACTTAGCCACCTCTGTTTGTTTACAAAAAGCACCGGACATTCAGCGGACAATTAGCGGTGCTGGTCTGTTTGCGACCAGCGGCGGACACCACGTGTACGGTTAGCATGCTGGTTTGTTTACAATAAGCGGCAGACGCTGTGTCAAGTTAGCGATGGCAGCTGCAGTTGTTGTACAGCTGAACAGTGATTGGATGACTGTCAAACCAAGTGGGAAGTGTGTTTTAGACGTCACACGCGACATCAAATATCCCGATTCGCCCCGACGGCCCGTTCATAGTGGTCCAGCTTCCAACAGTCCCACCAATTTTCCACCTCTGTGACTACCTCTGGAGGCAGAAAATTGGTGGGATCATTTGATCCTGGCATCCGCTTCGGGCGCATTCATAGTGGAGGACAGACGTTAGAGAGCTGTAAATGTCCCGACATGAAACGGCACTATGAAAGGGGCTTATATAGCAAGCAGGTACTTTTCCACAGAGTCCACCATGTTTCACTGCCTTGTTTCTACAGTAGCCCAGAATGGACAAACCAAATACTGATTTTAAGGGCTTTTCACGTTTTTTACATTACCTGAAGACCACTGTATGTTCTTGAACACACTTGGCAAGGCAGGGGTGAGTGGAGGGATATTTAGTTGGTTGCAATCTGTAACAACATTGTTAGATGCCACTAAACTACACACTGCACCTTTAACTCGACTTGCTAAAAGTACTGGATGTTGAAGTAAGATAGTTTTTATAGACACAAAGTATGTTTCAATCAAGGTCAGTATGAGAAAGATGTATATAAACATACATAGAGGGGTATGTTCCAATACCCGTACTACCATATTATAAGCTATGTCAGAAAAAAAATATTTATTTTGCCACAATTCATAGTATATCAAATGCAGGAAATAACAGGATGTTCTACTGCATTTTGTCACATATTGCAATATAAAGAATATTCAGTCTATTCTGCAACACCATTTTCTGTGCAGCATTTCTGAGCAAGAGAGTCAAAGTTCAAGGCGCAATGTTATGATAACGTACTAAGGCCCAACTGATTGCATACAGGATGCAAAATGACATACTGTGTAAGGGCAGCTGTGGAACGTACTGAAGGTAAAAAAAAAAATGTTATTTGAACTGTAGCAAATATAAACCTTTACAGATCTTGCAAACTCTTAGAAGGGTGCTTTTTAAATTGCTGAGGAACACATTCAGAGTTTCACACACTGATTCGGAAACTAACACTTGTATGTGCATGACCGCAATGCATGCAGTGGCCGATAAATTATTCATATGTCTTTTGTTCTACACATTACCTAATCCTCAGAGTATGGAACAGAGTGCATCTCGGGTTCCTCTTACAATCCATTTGACTTTAAAACAACTTTGACTGTGTGTGTGTGTGTAGCACCATTCACCACTTGGGCCAGAGAGTAACATCATATCTTGGCCATTTTATCCAAATAAACATTCATCTTTGCACTCCCAGAAACACTTTCGTGAAGTACATAAATTCACAAAATTAATCTTACTGTGTTCCACATGCAGTCAGGCATAGCAATTCAGAAATGAATTAATCACCCCAACACAATTGCCTTGTTTGCATTTTCAAGGTTGTTTTCAACTGATTACATGTAAGCAAGGTTGGTTAAGGAGAGAATATTTGTCGTTAATAACAAACACAAGCTTGTTTGTTTGTTTTCTTTGTTCAAGTGCTCCAACTCAGGCATTTTAAGGTGAATTTTTAAGTTTATAATACAGTCGGTTGAGATTCCAATTTAGTCTCATCTCTGTGGTACTGCAGGTTACTGAACTGTAAATGTTCTTTATCTTTCTGCATGATGATTCATTTTGGGGAGAAAAAAATACTGTCAACAAATTGCAGTCTTATCAGTCAAATAAACTCTAGCAGTTAAGGGAGCGTGGCAAACAGGGACATTCTTACAGCAAATAATTAAAAAGAAGGTTTAAAAAAAGAAAATCTATTTAAAATATGCAAATCACATGTAAACACAGGGTTTAATATCTGAATATTTATGTGAAAATAGTCTGTATTGAAACTCTATAATAGACTCACTATTTTCTTGCGATCATGTGAAAACTTTTGTTAACGGTCATAAAAATATGAGAAACTTGGAATGTAAATTACTATTTTACTTTTTTGAAACTCAGATGCCTCACTTGCCTGCTTGTATGTGGATGTGCCTCCTCATATCTGTGAACAAAACAACGACCGACTTGTAGAAAGATTGCTCCATAGCGCTATAGTGGTCAAAACTCCACTAGGTACTTTTAACTTACAGGATATAACTATATTATTTGCTTTGGCCATACTATTAGTTGGAATACTGTCACCGAGTCATGTGATATAAAATACAAGCTGTTAGACAGTCAGGGGGAGGTGAAACTTGACATTCAAAATGTGAATAATAATGACTCATTGCATAGGGAAGCAGAAAGTCTGGTGTTTAACCATGACGGTCTCGAGTTGTTTTACCACTGTGTTTGCTATCTTTACCAAATAAGCTCACTAACCTGGGAGTTTGTTTCAAACCTGTATAACAGTTTGACTGCACGTGTCTTGCCACATCTTTCTTCTTTTAAAGGAATAGCTCAGATTTTTTGAAGAAGGGTTGGCTGAGATACTTATCTGCATTCAGTATATTATCTATAGAAGATAGTTTATTTGTCAGCATGGCCCTAATAAATCCAAACTTTCACTTAATCTGAAAGATCCCTTTAGGCAGTTTCCCATATACCAATGTCTTCATAAACAAAAGCACAGATGGATAAAGCTAAAAAAAAAAATACATGCTGTATTGAAACAAATTTCTCCTTCACTGTATGCATGTTTACCACTGTGTATTTTAATCATATCATTAGGAGTTGGTAAGTGGAACACAGATTTGAAATTTTATAATGCGTTGTATAGAAAGAACAATGAGAATAGAATAACCCTTTCGGGGTGAATAAAATATCTTGTTCTTTAAAGTTTGCACTGTTAACAATTTCCGGTAATGCTTTATAATAAGGTCCTTAATAACCATTAATTAACAAGTAATAAGGCATTGTTCTTGCTTTAGATCCGGTAGTTGCAAAAAGCATAGTTAACTTATAGTTAACTTATAATAGATGAGCAATAAAGTATATTTTAATATCAATAAGCAAACAAAATAAGATTAATAAAGGCATGGCAAAGACATAATGGGTGGGTCATGGATGTTTGTAATGCCATTATTAACACTTATAACTTATATCACTATCACTATTATCACTTATATAAGCTTATAAACACACAATAATGTTAATAAGTATCTTGTAAGGACTTACAAGGGCCTTATTACTTGTTAATTAATGGTTATTACAAGGACCTTAATATAAAGCGTTACCCAATTTCCTCATATTGATTGCTTCATTGATGTAATCTGAACACTGGAGTGATAGTAAGAAGTGATTCACAAATTGGGCTAAAGTGAAATGTAAAGATCAGCCTGGGAACATTCACTCTTTCAAGCATTTTCTGTCAACACTACGTTATCTGGACATAATCGGAGTCACCCAGCTACATCCTCTTTTCCCCAGTTTATTCCATATGACATAATCCCTCTTTGTTCCCTTTCAACACAGAAAGCCAACCTGTTCACAAGCCTCTTTGAAAAAGTCTCTTTTCATGGGGTCGGTACAGGAGAGCATAAAAAGATTTGGCTCTGAGATTAATTGAAGAGGGACCTTTACAAGAAATGAGAGAGGGACAGTGTGATTGTCCCAAACCTTAGCCAGATAATAGTGTCTTGGCTGCAGGGATCCCTCTGGAGGTGCCTCTAAGCCTCAAACAATGGAAGAAAAATAACCTTGCGGTAGCCCATGCTGACACCGGGCCCACCCAGCACAGATTGCTACCATTGTGCTTCACAGGCAATCTTAATTAGTTTTGACGTCACTATCCTGCCGATTGTATTGATCCAGGTCTGGGCTTTATCTCTTGAGATCACAATTTGTGTAGAGTTGCACTTTGAGGTTTTCCAACCATGACCAATCAACACTTTTTGGGATTTCTACCTCTCTGGTAAATGGGTAAGCTGTATGTAACCCAGCTGTATCTCTGGTGGTTGGGCATAACCAAGGGGCAACTTTCAGGCCTGAGAATGAAGTCAATATGGAAGTGCCTTAACCCTGCATTCTTTTTAATGGCCAGCTGGGGACGACACCACTATCAGATTGTATGAAAGTCAATAGGAAAATTACTTCTTCTCACTTGATCTACTGCTCCAGAAAACATTTTACAAATATGGTCTCAATTGCTTATTTAAAGTCTGCTGTAATACAGTATGATATTCATTTTTAAAATGATGGTCTCATTTAGAGTAAAGTCGATGATAAAAGGGGACTGCTCTGTCTCTTTCATTCGAACCAAGCTAACACCAGTGTTAGCTGATAACTAAGCGTCCTTCCAGCTCCCGTTCTGCTATGCACATGCTCTGGGTGCAAGAAAACAAGATTGGCAACGACCTTAAAGCCAATAAGTTCACAAACCTATGGGTAATCTCAGGGTGACTTCATCCATTATTTTATACAGTACGTGAGCAAAAAATGATTTTTTTCCCCCGCAATAATGAAAACAGTTTTCAGTTTTTCCAAGTAGTCATATCAAAACCATGATAAGTTCAAAGACAAGGATTCAGCAGACGGCATTTAATATGCAAAACCTGAATGCAAATTGTTAAATTGAATCTGAACTTGCCTGGCCTTCCTCCTTCAACTTTAATAACCACCAGATCACACAATTTCTATCCATTTCATTTCCATTTCAACAACTTCTCAGTGTCCACAGTCTGAGATTTCAAGGTGGTTGTGAAAGGAATCAAGGCCGTAAGTCAAGCTGGCATGTGCCGCCACACCTGCGTTATTCCATCTTCACCAGCCCTACCGGCTTCACTGAAGCCATCCCTCACCGCTCTAAGGTCCTGTCATACATTCTTTATGATGGCCCGATAACCAGGCACGGGATTGGTCAGGAATTCTGCTTGAAGGGAAAGGGGAGACAAATGCAATGCTGTCAATATATCATGGGAGACAGGGACAGATTTGATGATCGAGGCCTGACTGAGACAGGTTTAAGCAGCAGCATCAGCAACCTGTTTGTGTCTGCCGTGATCCTGACGGATAAGCAATCTGCCTGCAACATCACCTCAACCCTGACAAAATGTGATTCAGCTTCAACTAGACATGAAAAGATGGCTCTCTTAAAGTGGATTGGGAACAAGCAGAAATCAATTCAAAAGGCACTGTTAAAGGGAAACTCTATATGCTGAGAACATATTTCTTAAAGGAATCTTTAAATTTATTTGTTTTTTGTCTGTATGCCAGGGGGTGTTTCCATATTTACATAACAGGATTGACGTTTTCTTTGCACCATATATCATGTCATTCATACTATTTTCCATTGTTAAGGTTTCCAAAAAATGTTTCCTAAGAACACCATAATATCAGTCATCAAGACAGGGAGAAGGCGTCAGCAAAGTCTCTGAGGACTGCGAGTACACGCCTTATGAACCCCCTGTCACACCCACACAAGTTAGTCCGGCATACTATCTCTTCCTTTTAGTAAACTAAGGAAGGCATCCGTAGCAGCTGCAGCCTGGCTAATGGCAGCTGTATGCTAATGTCCTCCTCTGAGTCAGCAAACGCAGCCAAGTTCATGGCCGGCCGCCATGGCTTGCAATCTCTTGTGTGAGTGGTCCTCTCCAACAAGTCGAGGAAAAGAATCATCATGGCGGAAGAGAGCTGAACCAAAGATGGATTTCGCTTTGTTTGAAATAATTTTTGCACACGCTTGCAGGAGCGTATACTGCAAAATGACAGGAAAGATTATCCAACTGCAAGTTCAGGAAAGTTTCGAAGGAAATTTTAGAGCTTTTCAGTTTCTAGAGCAACTTTTGTAATGTTATATGACATAACTATGTCACTGTAATTAAAATAGAAACAGCTTAGAGGTACAAACTGGATTTCCCGTGACAAACACAGTTGTCACAGTACTAAATAGCAACGAGTGATGCAAATTCCAAGCAATTTCCTTAAACTTTTATTTTACGTGTGAATAATTGTTTCATCTTTAAATTATGCAATAGCAGCGCACTGTAACATTTTTAAACAACTGGCTTAAACCCATAATCACCATAAAATTACCGTAAATAGAGAACTTAAACAAATGTTATAAACATAATTAAACAAAATTTTAATACGTTTTGCGCAGAATAAATATTGTAAATAATGGTGCAGGTTTGATTGATAGACAAAACGTAAATGAGGCTCTCGTTAGATTCCAGAAGGTAAAACACAGTTAAACCCATTATTTCTTGTATTAACAAAAAAAAAGCTGCTGGCTTAAATAGCTGTTACCAAGTAAACAAACCATCTTTCAACAACAGACTTTAGGCCTACTGATTTTCATAACAGACATGCTAGGACATAAGTTGTTTGTTTACTGTAGCTAGTCCATCTGCTAAATACACCTGCTAAAGTACAGTAGGATTTAGCATTGCACTTCTACAACACTGTCAGATTCATGTTGGACAGCTGAGAACTAGAACAGTCTTGTGGTTGTCTGCCTCCACTAACAGGTCAAGTTGCAGCCTACATTCATGTCTGTCCAGACTCTTATGCAGCCATGATCGTACACAATGCTTTAAAAAATTGGATGCTTCATGTGAAAGGTTGTCTGAAGTGTACACACTCTTGGGTAATTGCCAAAAATGTGCTTTGTGACCCTGAACATTGACCTCCAACATCTAATAAGAGAGAGAAAATCCAGAAATATGTTCCTGAATTATCGTGTTCACAGGAATGGGATGGACAACCTGAAAACATAAAGCCTCAGGCCATGGCTCTCCCCAGTGTAATAAAAACAAGTCAAAGGCAATGCAGCAGAAGCAGAAATATTGTATTTACTGTTTCAAATATTCTTTTGTGTTAAAACTAACTAGCTCAACAAGTATCTGGAATTGTATCTAATTTCTACCATGGACTAGTGCAATATCCAGATTGAGGAAGTGCAATATTTGTTAAAGTCATGCATCAGCATCATCGGTGTCAAAATATCATTTCAAATTAAGTTTTGTTGTATACTGTGTTGCAAATCTGCAATAGACTCAAACAAACAATCTTTGATGGTAGACAAATAAACTACATCCAAAAAAATATCATTTTAATATATTTATCAATGAAAATGAGAATCATGCAAACATTATACATATCCAATATTGTACATCATATTACGTCACAATTGCAATATCAAAATAATTACAATTAGATATTTTTTCCAAATCATTCAGCCATAGTCCTAACCTGATGCGTCCATGACCAAGTCGATGACCAACAGTTGAATGCGATAATGAGTGACTAATGTAGCCTCGATGGATTTTAAGCAAGAGATGATGTTTTGTGTGCAGCCTTTATAGGTGGTCAGCACAAACACCTGTAACTCTATCTCATTAAATGGACATAGACACCATCTAGTGCCACAGCTTTTAATAGTACATTGTTTGTCAGTTTGCACAGCATGACCTGCATCTTCTACATCATCAGTTAATTACAAAACATCATAATAATCATGGAAGCTCCATTCAACCAAGACATATTGTCCCCTTTACACCAGCGCTCTAACAAATCCACTAACTGATGCATTTTTTTGTTCAAACAGTGACAGCTGCTGTGATAATATATTAAACATTATTCATGGCCAAGACCTAATTGCACACATTATGTGGTGAAATAGACTCTTATATTGCAGAAGAAGAGATGGAGTGGCTCTCACTTGAGGATGAAACACTATACCTGCATATACTGTACTTCATGATCAAGGGTCTAATTTTCCATTACTCACACACTCACCCACTTACTATACTTCTTTCTCTCACTTTGTCTGTCTCTGACAGTCTCATGCCTACACACACACACATACACACTCACACACAGCTGCTGCATTTCTCCCTCGTGTTCATCATATAGTTTATACAAATTTATGAAAACAAGGTGAAATAACTTCAGCATGGTAAGCTCATTAATCAACTGTCCGCAAACATAATTTATCTGGTCCCTCGCACAGTTCGGGTGCTACATGCATTTACATGTACACACATACACACATGCACACTGTGATATGTAAATGCAGACAGATGCTCTTGCATACCATTTGCAAGTCATTCCTTAAAATTAACAACTATGTGCAAAGCTCTCCTTTAAAGCAGGTGCAGTGACTCCTGTCAGTGGATTCCTTGGACAGTTTTGTGGTAGCGTGCTAAGAGAGGGAAAAGTTGTTCTTAATGGCCTCCAGAAGTCACCCAAATACTGAATGAGGAAATGACAGATCTTTTTTTGACCAGTTTCTATTAAAAACACAAGTGCCTGCCGGCTCCCTGGCATTTCTCCGCAGGCTACAAGCCGTCAGGGAATCCGACCCTTGAGCTCCATTCCTGTGCTTGACAAGGAGATGACATCATGTCAATCAAGAGATGGTGCAGATATTTTCTCTAAAGCACAGTGGTGGGATCCACAAGATGGCACAGCAATTCCTTGCTATGTCAGGTAGACTAAATGTGGCACAATGATTGTAGATCTCTTTGGTCTGTTAGGGGGTTTGCTGTGAGGAAGTTTCCCAGAGAGCATTGTAAAAGCTGCAGCTAATGCATTTTCACACTGAAGCAAATATCTATCAATATGAATCTTTGTCCTTTATTTCCAAATACATCTGACAGTGGATTGATTCTACATAAGATTACCCTAATGCTGGGATACAAGCATCTCAAATCTGTGTGGGCTCTTGCTATTGTCGCACTTTGTTGTCAAAGTATCTAAACACCACTAACGGTGCAGACATGATACATCTTTAAACAAAAGATTTACTCTTGCCTTGTTTTGATGTGTGAATAAACCGATTAGTTGAGCAGAGATAATGTCATTGTCATCGAGCTCCTTCATGTTTATGCTAATTACAAATCCATAAATCTTTACAAACGGATTTAGCTAGTGATGGAATTAATCGCAAGCTATTCTGCTGGCTTTTCCCTTCATTCCACCTCAGGTTGGTTGATGTCTTATGGATTTAATGTTGTTAATGATGGATTTGGTTGGCAGAGTTTGCAAAAGAGAAATGCAGAGGAGAACTTTTTTTGTGGAACTAAGTTGAATGCATCCATTTTTCATTATCACTGACGCCCTGCAGTTGTTTTTGCATGTAAAAAGGGGTGCATTATTCAATCATGAAGCAGCTAAATATAAACAGATTAAATTTTGAATGTTTGTCAAAGCAGTTCACAGAGGGAACTGTCAGTGTAACCCAGTTTTAAAATGTCTCTCTTGCGCAATCATTTCATCTCATTACACAATAGAACTGTTATAAAAAAAAGGGTCACAGACACTTCACTAAATCCTTTTATATTTATTTTGAGATAATCCCTGCTTGGCAGTAGAGTTTCCAATAGTATGTGGCCTCTTTCACACATAATCGCAATATTAACAGGTCATTTAACCTGCAGTAGTATTAGTCTTGTTTTATTGGATTATTGGATATCTTTGCACTATGGAGACTTGGTTTTATGGACCGGAGGGTAGTGCTGTCTGGTTGTGAGAAGTGATGGGATGCATAAAAAAGACAAAATTTGATGACTTTAGACTCTACCATATAAAAAACAACTTGGAACTCAAATTGGACTTTAACAGAAATAACTTGGGCCTTTTAACTTGAAAATATTTGATACCTTCCTCTAAGCCATGCTATATGCCAATTAATTGCAATGCAAGCTGCACAAATTTTAAAAAGCATTCATGATTTTTGTAAATTTAATATATCTTTACATTGTTGTTATTTGGTGAAGAGTAAGATCAGTCAAAGGCCACTTATAGTTCATATCCCCTACAGTCTTATTTAAAATGCAAAAGACGACATCAGATACTGAGACTACTGGACGGTTTCCCTTAAAACAGAAGGCCAATAAGTTTGCCATGGTCAGATCAAACTCCCAAAGGGTGGACACACTTCCACACCAATGTGAAAGAAATAGCTGCTATCAGTTTATGAATGGCAAATATTTCACCTTTCTCTCGCCTCAGTAATGGATTTTTCCTTGCTGCTCTGACAACTCCAGTGACCTTGACATTGAGTAGCTATCCCCAGGAGGTCAATTTCACTCCATCCTTCTCTCTTAGCCATTGCTCTATCAAGTAAAAGGTAAAAGTATGGTTTGTTTTGACTGATCTGTGGTGTGATTTGATGGATGATACCCATGATGCAGTAGTAAAGGATCTATATAATGGACTGGATAAGGTGCAAATTATTCACTGTTAGGATTTGTCTCTGACATTATTAAATGGTGTAATGTTGATGCAAAGCCTCAACTAAAAGATACACACAAGAATAGTAGTCTGATGATTCTAAGTCACTTTAATATTAACTGGTTTTGTATGCAGTATGACACACAGTGGCCGTTCTAGACCAGTTTTACTGTGGGGGCCAAGCAGGGGCCAGTGTTTAATCAGAGGGGCACATTAAAAAACAGCAAAGATTATATTTAAGCATTCAAACCCTTTATTTTAGCTTATTTAAAAATCTCATTTAAGTATATTTGGAAGATACAAATACACTGATTGAAACAATGAGACTTTGTTCGACAATGACATTTCTCATTGTTGTGCACAAATACTTTTAAATTTGAAAGTGCAGTAGAGTGAGAATGATCTTTGTGCAATAAAAAAAAAAAAAAAAAAATATATATATATATATATATATATATATATAAGCTTTTATTGCACAATTAAACTATTATACAATGTGCACATTCTGTGTTCCTTTTGTGTACAATGAGGTATTGTTTGAACAAAAAATAGGTATAAATTGCAAAGTTAATAAAAAATTTTTTTATTCTTTGCTGTATTTCAGAATAAAAATGTCTCTCCTTGGCCCAATTACAACCTCTGCTATATATATATTCTACAATAGGTCCAATGTATTTTGAAGTCTGGCTATATAATAAAGGGAGTACAAAAAGTGAACTATAACTTGACCACATCACTAAGCATTGTTAAATGAAGGATTAACAGAATTAAACAGCACACAATTTGGCATCATTCACACAGTTGCTCTTTTATGAAAGGTTTTCTAGTGTGATAATATTATCTAATCACATAAGCAGTGCCAAGGATTATAGATTATCAGCAAGCCTAAACTTTTTTCAACACCAACACATTGAGAATAAATCCATTTTGCTTAAATAGATGTCAGTTTACACCAACAACTGCACTCTAATCTCCATTTACTCCATTCGCTGTTGTGCTGAATCCCAAATGGGATTGCCTTTATCCAGCACCGCAGTGGGCTGTAGGACTCATCTCAGCCTAACAATAGGGGGGGAGGACATACTGGCTGATGACCTGACATGTACGAGCGCAGATTGTAAAAGACAAATGAGATCAGGATGGAGGGTGGATGATGGCAACGCTCCGTCAAGGAGTCATTTAAAGGGTTAGACGCACAGCCATTAAGGGCAGCTATGAGGTAAGCTGCAAAGGCAAAAGAGGGGAAAGCGCTCATTATGAGTTGTATATCCACACAATCAATAAAAAAGAAGTTAATTAAAAAGCTAAAATAGCCATTTTTAGTGCTCTAATACATATTTTGGTTGTTGGAACATGCTATTAACTCCATGCTGAGCAATGGCCACGATTATAATGCAGAGCCTCCAGTGTTCACGCTGAGTAATATTGGCTTAACAATTAGTCATGTCAAACAATCCATGTATGTCACAGTTTTGCATTTTTGCTTTTGGGGATCAGTCATTACTGCATTAGTTCCATTTGAGCATGCTTAATTCTGCATTTCTGCAGCAGTGAACATGACAGTCAGACTGAATAATACCCCAAAGTCCTCCTTTCCCCCGGCAACAAGCAAATTCTGTGCCTGGCAATAGGTAGATAGTAACAAGGACATGTCTGCTTGTTATGACAATGCAAGTTTTACAACCCTCTGCTAATGTGTCACTCATTAGAAAAGCAGCTGGAAAAAATGTCCAACTTTATGTTGGGCATCAGCACATCTGCCTGCTTCTCTACCAAAAACTGTGACTATACAGGAGATGAGTCACACAATGCCACTTTCACACTCGTATTAAAATGTCCAAGGGATATTTTTCTCTAATAAAACTGTGAGCAATGAAACCCTTTTAAATATATAGATTTAAATAAATTTACAAGTGTAGCAAAAACAGTAGGTACAGAGCTCTATTAAATCATTTGTCCTTGTCAACAGGCCTGATGAAAGTCACACACTACACAGAGACGCCCTGTATACTGTGGATGGTATAGATAGACCGTCAATATTTTCATTGGCTGAGTAAAGCTGCTGCACAACTGCAATTTCAGCAGATACTGTATCACGTTTAATTAAGAGGACATTACGGTCAAAGCATGTTGGGTTACACATGTCAAGGTATTGATTTTGTATCAAGGGGGAAACATTGTAATGCTTTGCCATATACCAGTCACACCCCGTGCTGATAAGGTGGAAGATATTTAACATGCCACACTTGGCTTTTCCATTAGTGTCTCATATATTGTTGCCACTAAATGGTGGAGGAAGACGAGCCTTGGCGCAGAATGGAATAGCAATAAACTTTCCATTAAGATGTTCCTCATAAATCCTCTCATTTTAGTGTGCAAAAAGCAGATATGTGGAGCAATCAATGGGGTAACAGAATTACTCCAGCTGATATATATATGTGGCCTATTAGGTTCATTTTTAAGTCACGATACAACTGGGCTATTTGCCTAAATTAATCTTGCACCTCTATTACGTCTGCCGAGAGGATTCACAGGGTTTGTATCAAATGGCAAAAAAATGTTCAATCCTTTAACCTCAAATTTGCTTGTAAGTTCCTGGTGTGTAAAATATCATGGCCTCTTCTCACCTCTCTGGCCACTGGGAAGTACAGTAAGCCACCTGTGAACAGTAATTTGTCTTTATCATCAGCCTTCTGCAACAGACAAACTGGATGCATTCATGTGGAGCCTGGCACAGGGAAAAACCCAACAGCCAAGTATTATCATGCATTAAGATGGATTGTCAAATGACAGCAGAAACAAAAAGCAACATCTATCTCTTTATGAATAACCTTGCCTGTTTCAAATTGGTGTGAGCTCGGGGGACAGTTGGGATGTATGTGTGTGTGTGTATGTGTGTGTGTGCCTATATATACAGACACAAATCTATCTGTAGCCATGAGCTTGTTCAAGCCTGGCTCTTTGTTCTTCATAACAAGAGCCTGTGTCTTGACAAAGAAAAGGTAACAACTGGACAAATTCAAAGATCCATTCATCTTTATTACAGTCATCATCAGCCAACAATCCACACACTTTGATTTGAAACTCCCATTGATTAAGCAATTATGCACTTATTTTTCATTTTATTTTTATTTTTTTACAGAGGCAAGGTAGCCGAAACTTGTCAGGTACAAGATTTTTTTTGCTTTATTGGCCTTTATAGAGAAACAGTTTAAAAATGATATCAGTAGGCCTAATGAACCTCTTCAAAATAAATTATGCACTTAGTTTGGGACCTTTTCCAACACAAGTATTTTTTACCTTGAGTCATCACTGGAATCCATTGTAAACGGACAAGAATGTAAGTGTATTTATGTGACTACAGACACGGCCTCTACTGAAAAGATTTCAGAGCCACATACCATTCTTACAGAAGTTGTCACATTCTAAAGCCATTTATGATAGGGCATTGTTTTAAACAACAGCCTGTGCATTGTTGTTGTCTAGTTCCCGGGTTCACACTACATGACTGTAAAAGTTGTAAGAATGATGTACTGTTGACAGGAAGTCTTTGTGGTTTTCACACTACATGACTGACTGACGACAGGGTCACACACTACAACATATGTGACCCTGAAAGATCGGCATTATGCATTAGAAAGGTCTCTCATCAGGAGGAAGTTTAGCGACGAAACCAGTATGTTTTCTTTGTCTTTATAATTTATAGCTGATTTCCTCTAGGTGCAAGAACTACCTTAGACTGTGCCGCAATACACAGTCATGTAGTGTGCACTAGACACACAGCCTCATCATCTAATGAACTCCATGGGCTCCAAGAGGTATGACACTGTGGCTTACAAAGATAGGATCATCACTAGTACTCTACTACTACTGGAACAGGAGAGCAAAGTGACAGACGAACTATGCCTGAAACCACTCATGTATTACCACAAGTAGTTCAACCTAAGAGCCTCACCTCTGACATCTTTCAAAATGGAAGAAGGCCTGAAGGAGGCTAACCACATTAAGACCACTAGCAAAAGGTTCAGGGAACAGTTTCTGCTTTTCAAACAGTTACAACAGCTTCTAAGTCATTCATTCACACTCACTTGCTCCATTTCCATACCCAATTTCCTTTCACCCAGTCAAAGAGTCATGCCTCAGTGATTGAGACAGACAGAGATCCATATGTACAAGCTATTCAACTGTCCTCAGATCCATTCATAACAGACAATTGTAAATGTAATAAAGGGAGAGCAATATGAAGACATTGATTGTCTGTTGTGTAGCACACAATGTTCTGGCTCCTTATTTGCTAGAGTGGTGACGGAATCCTGGATGTATTGAGTGGAGCCAATCCCCTGTGTTGCCCGAGTGGATCATGGGGTAAGCTCTTAATTACTCTGAGGGACAGTTCAGTGGCATTATGAGCTGTGTAAACACACACACAAACAAGGAATCAGGACTCACTGAGCTAAGAGGATGAAGATGCATCCTGCACAGTCATTCCTGACTACACTAGATAATACATATTTGACAGCATGCCAGACATTTTGAGTGACACCAGATACTGATGCTAGAATCTAAATTATACATGCCCTGTCATAGAATATAATAATATAAGAATTAATATAGAAAAAAAGTAGTATTATTGGTGCGCAGGATTTGGAGGTAGCACTAGAAAATGATCCAGTGGTCAACATTACATTAGTAGGGAGATAAAACGGATCAATGGACAGCATGTGTTAACCTGTGTTACTGTCAGAACAATTCAGCATACCAAGAAAACTTTGTATTTATAGAAACAAAATCCAAAGAAAGAAAGATCAGGATTTTTCACAGCCAGAAATGATTAAAACTCAGTGAACAAGGTGTTCTCCTGCTTTGACATCGTTATTCATCTCACGGTTTAAAGTGTGTGCACATGCACGACTGTACAGATGTTTGGGAAGAGTCTACGCTTGCAAACCCAGAACACAGTCACTGGATAATGAGCTGAGTGGACAAAAACATGGACAGCAAATACTGTAAATGCTTATTTTTTTATTTTTTAGGAATGCGTCATCTCATTTGTAGTACACAGTACTGAAATACAACCTCACATCTTGAGAAACCTGTGATCATTTAATTTAAAATGGTATTCACCAAGGCAGACATAAATACAATGGCCTGTTCAAGGTCACAACATGTGACCTGAGATCCTCAGGGGATTTCAAACTGCTCCTCTCTAGCTTCTTTACTGGGTTCATTTCCCACCAACACAAGATACCATGTCGATGGCCTTCACTCATCAGTGCCCTCAGAAATGTGCCACCATCGACTTGCATGGAACAGCAACTGTAAAATCAATACCATGTTTTTATACCTCAAGAGAGCCGGGGGTGGTGCTACATGTTTACTACACTGCAATGAAAACAAAATCCATCATGCAGAGTTTGAGCCGCCTTCTAGCTCTGCATTTGTTGTTTCCTCAGTATTTATGGTGTTATTTCTTGTGTACAAAAATAGAATCAGGTAGTGTTGAAATATTCAAAGATACATAGAAATGCATATTTTTGTGCATGCTTATAAATGACTTCCAAAATGCATGGTGTTAATTCACCTAATATTTACATAAATGGTTACACTTCAAATATCATTTTACTTTCTTACAGTTTAGCAATTGACAGACAATGAGTATGTATCATGTACAGGGATCCATTTGCTAAATTTAAATGCAGCATAAATAAGAAAATACCATAATAGGTCATAAGGGATGCATTTTTGCAGTAGTTCCAGTGACAGTTTGGTTAGTTTGTCACCTATCGGCTATGAGGCAGCCTTATATAATGTTGAATATTTAAGTGAATTAAATCTCATTTCCCAATCTTTTTCTACAGATATATTGTTGTTGCATATGCTGCAAGACATCCAGCTAGTCTGAAACACACGTAGGTCCAATCTCACTGTCCACATTGTCCCTAAAGTAGAAGTCCTCACTGGCAGCAGACATTTTGACTTGATCAGAAAGGACACAGCACAGTCAGACCCTAGCCAAATAGATCTAAGCATAATTATGCTGGATCCAAAGGGAAGTCAACCCGAACAGACCCTAATAAAGAGAGAACACTGACACTTGCTGCAACAATGCACCACCATTTGCAAAGGCCTGCAGTCAAAGAGCATCAATACCAACCTCTGACCTGAAAAGTAAAGCCAATGTGAAAGTGCAATACACCTGCATTATTTCTAATGGCCAGCAATAGGATAATCCACTGGTGGCAAAAAAAGTTCACTGTATGAAGTCTGAGGGAATTATTTATTACCTCAGTAAACATTTTTTGGTCTTAATGGTTAGTTAAGTCTCCTTCAATGCGGCATGGTGTTCAATTAGCAAATTATAGTCCATTTATAGTGGAATAGACAGTAAAGCAGGATATGCTTCTGGACGTTGATACCGTGTGACTGACAATTCTCAACAGGCCATTTCTGTGTATTTCGTCTTAGGACACTCTTACAATGTGTTATCATTTCATGAAAGTTAATACTAGCATTTTGGTCACCTGAAAATGTCTTGCTCAGCATTTGCTTATTAAAAAGACCCCCCAAGGAGTCCACTGGCTGCATTTTTGCACTATGCTCACCAAGCTGGTTAGTTAGGTAGCTGATAACTTCGTTCCAACCGCTCGTCCAAATATGGTCACTTCTGTCACGAGGTAACAAAATGGTGGCGACAAAAGGAACAATGGCAACCTTCAAAATGTTAAACTTGAGGCTTCAAAAATGTAGTACACAAAGCAGTGGGTGGTATCATGGATGTGACGTCAAATCAGACACTGTTCGGCTAAGATTCTATCAAAATTTCTCATTAACTGCAAATATAAATTATAATGTTATGCTTCCAATTAATTAAATGGTGTGAAACTAAAGTCTCACTTCTTATCTTTTGAACCATATATCGTTTTAACCGTGTACGTTAGGCTCAGGTTCATAAAGCCTGATTTCCACCGGGCGAGTTACAGCAGCGTCACGTCAGCGCCGCGTTCGCCGTTGCAAATAGGTAACACTCTAATAAATGAGAGCATTTCCACCGAGCGCGCTGCGTAACATTACAGCAGCGTCTCTACGAGAGCATTAGGTAGGACTTCTATTTCTCCGCGAGACGCTGCCAAACCGCGTAAATCTCAACAGAGCAGATCGCACCAGACAGGAAGTCCGACTCAGAATCAACGTAAAACACTTCTGCCCCCTTTCAAAATAAAACACAAAACGCAGTTCATGCAGCCTAAAACTACTTCACATCAACATTATGTTATGACGGAGGCACCAGATCAGCAATCAATCAATCAATCAATCAATCAATCAAAGGGTCACAGAGGATCGACGACACGGACGACAAGAGACTGATTGTTGAAGTGGAACATCATACAATCATTTATGACATAACATATTGTTTTTATAAGAATAGATGGTCAGATCAACAGATCTTTCACGTCAGAGAAGCAAAGTAAGCTGTTGGTTGTTGTTGTTTACTTTATACACACAGTTTATCCATAGATTGTATAAATAGAGTTTAGAGTTTATCACGGGATCTCGCGGTCTCCCGTATGGTCAAGATTACCGCGTGATCTCGTGTGTATACGACCGGCTCGCTAAGCTGACATGACGCTGCTGTAACGCGCCCGGTGTGAATTGACGGCGGGCAGAAGACGCAGCAAAACCGCGGTGGAGCCGTGCCGCTGCTGTAACGTGCCCGGTGGAAATCCCCAGTTAGAGTTGGCAAAAGGACGATAACGCCGGTGAATTAGCCGTGCGCTAACTGTATCCCAAATTGGACACTTGGATCTCCTCGCTGTAAAACAGTAGTGGCTGCTGAGTTTTTCGGGGGAACTGGATGTTTCTGGTTAAGCCAAATAAATCTCACCGTTATCAACCATCGTTATCAATACACCTGGACAAGTACTTCTGTCTTTCACAATAAAATACAGTACAGTAAAAATAAAGATGTGCTTTTAAGATCGTCGCCTGAGTGTTGCCCGAGTGTTCTTACTGCTTTCTCTCAGAGTTACTTTCATATTGTAATTAGACATGTACATTTCCATGTACATAAATGAAATTTCAAATGTAGATTGTTAAATATGTATAAATCAATTAAATCTACACTGGTTGTGGCAATCTTATTCGGAATGACCGTGAAAACACCGGAAAGTGCAGCATTGCAGATGTGTCCGATTTGGGATACAGTCTCAAAAAAAAACTTAAAAAACAAAAAAATAAATTTTCTCCTGTAATAATCACTTGATTATTCTATATTTGAATATACTTTTCACCTGGAAACTATCCAAGTGGCTCTCTGCAGACCTCTAGCCTGGACTGCCTTTCACCACTAAAGTGCTCAATGTACGCAACAGTAAGATGGTGCAAGGTGCTGAAATGGTAATAGTAAGAATGAGATAGCACTTTTTGACATCAAATGTTACCAGTGGCAGAGAACCATCTGTGGCCTGTGAAGTCAGGCTCCTTCATGCCTACTTTAAGAGTCTGTAGTTTCTTGTTTGCAGTCTGTTCATCAAATACACTAAACTTGCTGGATCAAATGGAAACTGTCAACATTCCATGCTAGAATGAACAAACACAAACGGTGCAGGCTAGTGCACCATTTACATGTCAATTTCTTCTTGCCAACTCTTTCCAAGAATTCTTACAACTTCCTCAAAGTGGGCATAAAGGAACTGACAAGTCCTCCTGAAGTGACTTCACGCACTTGCCGATTGCACAGTTGGACAGCTCTGAGCCCTTGTGGAGATATTGAGAAAGAGCATCAAAGTGTCTGAGTCTGGGAGGGCAGACAGTTGGATTAGACTTATCACTCACAGTTATTCTTACCTGCGGGCCATTTTGAGGATTTGGTCCAGCATCCTTATAGAACTTTTGATTGTGAGACGCAACAAGCATCCGTTATTTTGAGGAACAAAAACCATTCCTCGAATCGTATCTTGATACTGATTCCAGAACAGCTTATGACATAGTTCTGTAATCATATGTATCATTTATCTGTGCATACTGCCCTGCACAAAGAAAGGCAGTGAAGACATTGACACTTTGCCCATCAGGAGGATGTGCACTACTGGAGTGACCCAGAATGAAGTAATGTACAATATTACCATTGATGAGACATGTAACCCTATCCCAACTGTGTCCCACTTTAATACTGCATGGATGTAGAATGGTGATGTTCCCTTTTTCTAAAACTTTGTAAGCGAGCACTGTGGAGTTGTGTGTGCGTGTGTGTGTGTATGTGTGGGCCTGCTTTTTTTCTGAAACATATTTCTAGACCCCGGTGCTTGAGCTGTGGGGGAAGAAGAGAGGGGAGATTGAAATGTAAGGAGCTGCCGCGGTGGCGCCACAGTGATCTGAGGGGTGCCATGGAGACGCCTGTCATGGGGGGGAGAGTCCTGTGATGTTGACGTGTCTCTGTCTGCAAAGGCTGACAATCTGCTAAAGTCAAACTCCTCAGATGAGTGCTTCTGTGTGTGCATGTGTGTGTGCAAACCGCTGAATATGTGTATACTCTATGTGCATGAGCATGTTTGTGTATGAGTTTTGCTCAGTGCGTAGGTGTGTGCCTGCTCTTTGTAGGTGTCTCCTTTAATTTGAATATATCCAAAGAAGGTGCAGCCTCCAGCACAGTGACAGGTTCAAAGGCAAATCGACCCAATTAGGACCAGGAAATTGTATTCTCATTTAGAACTCATGAGTACAAGCAGATGCAGCCACAGAATCATAAAACAAAAGCTACTTATTCTTGAACTGCTCGACAGACAAATAACAAGAACACAAAGAAATATAATTCTACTTTTCTGGCTGAGTGAACAAGTCGAACTGGTTCGCCAAAGGATCTGAATTGATCTCACTGTCTGAAATGTCTGTCATCCTTTGTTGGACCACGCTCAAAACTACCCAATGCATTTGTAAACCTAAAAGAGTGTTCAGAGCAAGAGTTGAAATCTGTTTTAAAAAGTTAATCAAACAGATTTGTCATGAATTGATTCTCTATGCTTAAGAATCCTGTGCAAACCAATTCTGTTCAATTGCCTTGACACAACAAATTCATTCATGCTCTCACTCACATGGAATTAGTAGAAATGTCAACGAACTGTAATTTTGCCTTGGCATTTTAATCAATTTAGCTTTTTTTGACCAATGCTCCTGTTTATTTGGCACAGATGGGTTGGCCTTGTTGAAGCTCTGCAACATAAATGAAAACTATTTTATGACTGATACCACCACTTGGTGTTCAAAACAATGTGGGCAAATGCTGAAATGGACATTTTTCATGAAGAGTTTTTGTCTACCTGCCCTAATATTTGTTCATCCCAACCACAATATCTTACTTCTAACAGAATCTTGCATTTTCAGTCACGATTCAGTCCGGCACTACCTGTTCCCAGAGTGTTCTCTGGACTCTTGATTTGTGGTTTGATGTACTGCTTCCTAACTCTCAGCCAATCTCACCCATATTGCTAAATCAATATGTGCGCTGACGAATGTGCACCCTGACAGATTGCGGGTGACAAAAATCAACTCAAACATTTGCTGCCTGTCCATTTAACAATCCATTTGTATATAGAGGATGAGGTGATGGTGCTGGGCTCGGGGACACCATCCCTATTTCAATTACAGGAAGACTCTCCAAGGATGAGGTTGAAATAGAGTTCAAATCAAGAGATACATCGCAACTTACGTGTCTTCAAAATTATGGTAACTGATTTTAATCGATTGATTTTTTTATGGGTTGTGTTTGCGTTAAAAGGGTTACATACAATACATCCCGAATTGCATAATCAACATACTCCCAGTCATGTTAAAGCAACATTACATAGAATTGGTACGTCTTGTAATTTAGCAAAGAGAGGAAATGTTTCCACCTAATAAACTCTTGCCCATATACATCAATATTGTAAACAAAGATATTTGTCTATAATGCTCAATATCCATAGAGCACTTCCTTTGAGCAAGCCAGCTAATATTACTGCTTATAGCTCAGCATCTTTCTGCAGCCTTTTATTTTGGGAAGCTCTCTAAAAGCCATCCCGAGATCTTTCCTTTCCCCCCTCTATTACAAGTTAGCGTAGCAGCAAAATTATTTATAATCTGTTCATTTGGGGTAAAATAGTTATCTAGTGTTGTTTTAATGCTACTGCTAAGGAAAGCAGAAATTCTAATTTATAAACCACATTTTACAAACCCTTAGTTTGATTCAGCTTTTAGTAGAAACAGCATGTATTTGCTTTTAGATAATCACAGTTCTTTCAGAGTTAACTTATTGAAAAATCTTCTTATGTGATATTGAAGTGTTAAGGGTGCGCAAAAGAACAAATTGTGAGTGAGAATGTGTGAGCGTCTGCAGAAGGAGAGAAGTTCTTAGTGAGAAACTGTTATTTTTAAATGTCTGACTCATCCCTATTTACTTGTACATCTCTGCCCGCATGAGAGTTGTCCTGTGTGACAAGAAGCTGAACATTTTAAAGTAATGCAAGTAAGTAGCAGTATACCTCTGCAGCCTTGTTTTGTCATACACTGCAGTATATTAGGGCAGCACTCTTACAGTCCCTGTAGTTCCTTAAAAATGGAACAGCTACTAATGGCATATTTATGAATGTATGACAGCACTGGTGATTGTCGCCCATGACAGCTTGTGACAGTGGAATTTTACTCCACGTATCTTGTTTGCGTCAGACACACAACGTCACTTGTAACTGGCAATGATATAACAGGATTTGAAAAAAAAAACCCCAGATTAATCGCTGAAATTGCTTCTCTTTCAGTGGCAGCAGAAGTAGCCCCCTTACGTGACAATACCATCATCTAAGTCTTGAGGGAAACCTGCTTAGTCTGGCTCTTTAGGGGGTCTCAATGCGGGCTGGGCAGCTCCTTAGCCAGCAAAAGGAATTAGACACAATAAGTGAGCAGACAAATCTGCCATGAGGAGGCTTGGCTGGCAAAGACAGTCAAATTCTCCAGTGGAGCAAGAGCAATTCTCTACATAAGCACATCTTTGTATCTGGAGGGACCCCAAACCAAAGTCCAATGTCCTCACAGCTGAAGCAGCCAGCAGCCATGACCTCAGAAATTAGGCTGGAGAATCGGATAGAAATAGAGAAGATGGAGAATAAAAATCTTTCATCAATGGTAAATAAATGCAGTCTAAATTTTTAGTTTTTGCTGCGGCTATTTTACCTCCACAGAGAAAATTATATTCAAGGAGGAAACAGTCTCATAAAACCCATGAAATGAGCACACAGTCAGTGGTCCTTTATTTTACGGTCCAACAATCACTTTGTATTTAGTAAGCTATTACTTTAAATGAACATTAACCCATTTGTATTCATCAGTAATATTATGTATAATTAATAACTAGTCTTGCTTGCATTTCATCATTCACCAAAATATTGGATCATTTAAATTTGACCTCAAGATGACACAAGACAAAAAGTCGGATTCACCAAAATGATTTCACTATGTCATGATGAGGGAAGCATCAATATCCAAACTGTGGAATAATATCCAATAGTTGTCTAGACACCTGATGGTGTGTTCACACCAAATGCAAAGCAAATTCTGCGATTTGTGCAATTGGATAGAAACTCAATGTAAATTTGTGAGTAGACATGGACTTTGTGTTCTTTGGGCCAAAAGCATGGATGTGTTGCAAACAGACCTGACGTGGCACAAATTCAGTGTTTTTACATATCAGCATCATAATGTAGTTGTTTCATCATACCCTGATCGGTATTTGGTTTTCTGGGATTCCCACAAACGGTACAAAGCAACAATAGTGGCTGTGGCAGAAAGGATTGGCATTGTTGTTTAGACTGCCACGCCACATAATGGTATATCACATTGTGCAACTTGTGCGAGTAATGTAAGGCAAAATTTGCTTTTTGTTTGGCATGAGGGGATTTATCCTCCGAGAACCACATGTGTGCCAAATCTAATAGCAGTCAAGTCCAATAGTTGTTGAGGAATTTCACCTTAAAGCAAAAATAAAGTGATGCTACAGGAATGTACGCAGAAATACTCTGACTGTTCAAAATCTAAAGTCAATCCATCCAAACATTGCTGAGATATATTTCAGTTTGGACTAAAAAGTGTTGGATATACCAACCGACTAACACTGCCATCCCTGGAGACACTGCTCACCTGGCTTATAAAAGCATGTCAGGTACTAAGGCCCTATTATACAATGTGTGAAAGGACAACACTCATGTGTGATCCAGTCCTCAAAGCCATAAACGGATCAAGCACGATGAATAGAGACTAATTTACACAAAAGCATATTACAAGAGGCAACCCTTGTATGGATTGCAGCAAAACATGGCTCATTTGTACCATTCCTATCGCTCGTCTTTCTTTAAATCAGCACAGAAATTGGCTGAAACATTTAACACACAGCATATGCAGACAACTTTATTAGCAGTGTTTACATGAAACCCTTCAATACTGAAGTATTTCATCCTTAGACCCAAAAAAAGGACTCACGGGTGCATGTCAAAATGCACTCACACAATAATATCAATGCTAAGTGCATGACAGACCCGTGTGTTGGGGAGCAATGTGTGAGAGAGCAGACCTGAACAACTCCTGTCACACTCATTTGCATCTGTCACTTTCTCCGTTTACAGGCCCCCCGGTCATGTCACACAGACTTGTGAGAGTAGTTGTTGAGAGGAAGGCGGAGAGGGAGAAGGTGGGAACAGGGGCTGGGAGTGAGAAATCAAGCAATGATGAAATGAAAGGAAGTGGGATAAACAAGGTAACAAAATAAAGAGAGCAGAAAAGTGAAAGCAGAGTAGGAGGGTGGAGAGGAAATGGGAGGCAAGTAAAGAAAACCAACCAAATCAACTTGACAAAGAGCCTTGATAGCAGCGCTAGACAGCTTCCAATTTAAACCATCTAAACTTCTCATCTTAAATGTAATTTAGACAGCTGTGTAGAAGGATTCCTTGTATTTTTTACGTGTACTCAACCATGTTAAATCTATAACAAATATTCCGCTTGTCAGATCTTTTACATGCTCCAGTTAATTATATTTTGGATTTTTCCGGACTGAGATATGGCTTTTTATTTTGAGCAAAACTCTGCCTATTCCAATAAAAGTTGATTTGAACAAATTCTGTGCTTTATCCTGAAATGAGCCATTTGCTGTTGTCCCCACAGGACACAGAATGATATAAAATGCACTCAAAGATCTGGAGATCGCTAAAATAATGTCAAATAAGTATTTATTGAGATGAACGGGCTAAGTGGGTCATTTAAAAAGGATGAGCGCATACTTCAACGATAAGAGCCAAAAGAAATAGTTCAAAAAAATTAAAGAAACTACATCAGATGCACTTAACTGGTAGCTCAAATCATAGAGCAGCAAAAACTCTGACATCATATTGACACACCAATTAGAAGAGTCATGTAACACCCCCAGTAATATCACCAGACGTAATTGCAGAGCTAAAATAGAATGATGGCTGGATCAATACAGAAAACCTTAGAGGGGGAAAGAGAGAGAGAGAAAGAGAGAGAGAGAGAGAGAGAGAGAGAGAGAGAGAGAGAGAGAGAGAGAGTGTGTGTGTGTGTGTGTTTGTGTGTGTGTGTGTGTGTGTGTGTGTGTGTGTGTGTGTGTGTGTGTGTGTGTGTGTGTGTGTGTGTGAAAGCAAGGCCGCGCTTCATTGTGTAGAAGTCGATCTGTGGAAAGAAAAAAGGTGGGAGAGAGTGGTGGGAGGAGGGTTCCCAAAGGATACCACCATTTCATAGCACAGCGCCCGGTGGTACCTCCTGGGCTGGAACTAATTGGTGCGAGATTAACTTTCCAGTGGGATATAATGACCCCGAGCGCTCCCACACATCTTTGGATCGGTGACATCGGAAAGGGCCAGTTTCCACGGTATGCGCTGAAAGTGATTATTTGGTCCTGGACAGTCTGGCTCCCACTTCAGCCCGATGGGACAAAAATAGCACGCTTCTGAAAACATAACCCAGCTGTGATATCTGTTTATGAGAACGTGGGATGTCTAAGAACTAGTGTGTGTGTTGCACCTGCAGCAGCTGCATGGTGGTTAAATCGATATACAACAGGATCACACGAGGAGGGAGATGGTCTGTTTAGAAGTTGCTGCTCACTCATGAACAATTTTCTCTAATGAGAGCGGTGAATTATATCTGTGAGTTTTGTTATGACATGTGGTCCAGCAATCGGAGAACGGTCAGAATAAATGTTTATGGTCTCTAGTTTGTGGAAAGTAGGCAAATGGCATCTCCCTGCAGAGCAAAAGTGAGGACAAATTGGTGTTCTTTCATAGCTGCGTATACACTTTCTGATAGTGCCTACGCTGCATTGTTTTAGGTTACATTAGTCTTCAAATAGCTGCTTCTTTTTCTAGCGCCCACTCCCACGTTCAACTCCAGATCTGGACAAACCCGAGGGCAGCATCGGTCAATTTCAATGTTGAACTATTGCTCAGTGTCGGACAGGCTTGTTGTTGACATGTTGATCTCCGCCACCTTCGATCCAGCCTCTGTTTGATTATTGGATTACAGCTTGTTTTGGCAGGATTACGACTCCAACCTACAACTTCGACCAGCTGCACTGACATTTGTTCTTTGTAAAGTTGGTGTTGATTCAAAAGGCAACACAGAGAATTTCACCTTGATGGAAAAAAAAACACTTTGTTAAAGTTGCTTTCTCTAATGCTGACCTATATCTTTATTTAAGAGTGTGACTTATAATGAAATAAAGTTATCTATCTTGGGAGCACAAGCATCATTAAGTATGAAGTTACATTCAGTGTGTGGGTAATATTTATCCTGACTTCAATGGATCAGGGACTGAGTCTTTGTTTTCAACACAAAGCATAAACAATCAATTTACATCAGACAAATATATGACTGTATTCCAGCTGGTGAAAAATATTGGTTTTGAAACAACACTGCATTAAGTTGATTTTAAAATGGAACAGACCTCACTCTTTTTTTGCCCTCTTTGGATGACATTTTCTCATATCTTTCCTTTTTCAACATGAAAATGAATGAAAACACTCACAGAAAAACATGCATAATTGCCATGCACTTTTCTCATCTTTTTTCCCACACTATCACCACTCCTCTTCTGCATGCACCCTAGAGGCAAACAATTGTCAGTTTTACCCAAGATGCTCCTGCACATAATAGGCCCTTTGACTGGATGCATAGTGGCTATAGAAAAAAAATCATTCATCCAGGGAAAGGAGCCGTCTTCTGCTAACAGTTTGAATATAAGTCAGATGTCCCAGTTATCACAGCAGACTTGACAAGGTGCAGCTACCGCAACCCATTTCACCTGTCACCGACGGGTGTATTGACACACGGAGGGAAGAGGACGTTTTCATGGGTGAGTGGCACACAGTAGTGGAAACCATTTTGCAAGGTAACCAGACTATTTGTGGGTCATATCCCCTATCACGATGTGTAGCGTTTCATAACGCTTCACCAGCTCCTCACTATCACTGAAATTATTGTGTTTGACTTCCAGCAAGACATCCTATATTTATTTCAGAAAAACCACCTCATGGAAAGGCCTCATGGAAAAGAATGAACCTGTGTCAACTGAGGTCAATGTTATCAATGAACAGACAGAAGACGATGCTTTTCAACATGATGCAGGTTGAACTGTATCCTATACCATGACACAAGGAAAACCTTTATATTGCATTCAGGTGTTTCCTGTTCAATTATCTTAAAAAATACATACAGCAATCTGATTATAAACCAGAGATATTAGTAGTAGTGCAGAAAAAGTCACTCTTGATACATTTACAAGGTCTCAAAAACTAAAAAGTAGAGTTAAGTACTCAGAAGGTTGCTCTCTTAAACAAACAACTTTCCAAAAGCATATTTAATATTATTTTACGTTATTATGATACATTGTACAAACAAACTATATGCTTTAGCAGTGCAACTTGGAGCCTGGTAATTGGGAATTGTATAATTCTGAATATGCCAAAATACACTAAAAAAGTGGATTCAATTATGGTCTTTCAGCTCTGGTAGACTTGCAGTTTTAAGCATCAGCCAGTAAACATGAAGAACGAAGACGAATGGAGCTTTTGACTGGACTGTTGTCAGTGGGATTTGCATGACAAGAACCATTTCTATATTTAAGGGGAGAAAATCAGTGGTAAAACCATGATAACCTGGTATGTTTAGGTAGGACACAGAATAACTATACTGTTTTTTTGTGCAATATAAGAGTTATGCACACACTCTTGCACACCATTTCCCTGGGTGAAACTATTTGCAGTATAGTTATGTTGTAACAGCCACACTGTGCTTAAGTCCCTAATTGTATCATTAGAATTGCAGGCGATTATATAGTCAGTGCTCTGAAATACATTGGTATATTTAATATAACTTTACACGAATCAAAACAGAATTTAATTTGTGGAATTGGTGAGAATATTCAAACTAAATACATTGAAATTCAATTATAGTTTAACTGACTGGATAAAAAAATACCACACTGGTATAAATGCATATGCACAATTACACTGTAAAATAATTCAAGCCATGGAGGTGGAAACATGACAAGACTTTTAGAGCCTTTCCATGCAATGGGGTTATTGAATATAGATAATATCCATATTGTGTAGAGCTGTCATCACTGCTAAAACAGATCATGTTTAATTTAATTTACCCCCTAAATAGAAGTTCATGAAACATCAATGATATTACATTCAATTCCCGTCCCAAACAGATGTCTGTTCACTAAAGTCAGGTAATGACTGACCCGTGTTCAACCTAAACGTGAGGAGGGTTCAGAAGCCAGGTCAGATGACTTCAAAATCAGCTGCCAGTGTATCATATAAATGGGGCATAACACAACAAGTCTAGCTTCTTCTGAAGACTCACACAGTGGGAAAAATTAATAAAAAGGCCAGGCACAGACAGCAACATTACTGCATATATTGTATCTCTTTAAAGCCCTGAAAAAGGCCACACCACAACTAAATTTGTGTAAAAATTATTCTATTTCACACAGGATTCAACCTGTAATGGGGCTCAGTGGGCCGCATGCATATTTATTTAAATCCATAATTCATGAACTTGTGGTACAGAAGGGAAATTGGTATTTTGTGTGTTCCAAAACCGACCATAAGCCGACAAAATATACTTTGTTGACAAACATTGCTGATATAAAATAAAAAAACACCCTGAATAAATGATAAGCATATAATAGTTGTTTGATCAGTGTATTACCATATATGACTAGCGGCCGCTATGGGAATTGGGATTTTATTAACACCAATGTCAATATCGATTATTGATTATTTATTGATTCCTTTACTGATACCTGATCAATCTTCTGTGTGGAAAAAGTAGGCCTATGCAGTCCAGACGAAATGAGATAATACTTGCGCTGCATTCATTTTTACCAAACCAAGGAGCCAGTGGCACTCATGCATAGAGATTCAATTACATGGCATTCCTGGCATTAAAGTCCATATTGTGTAGAAAGATGTTTAGGAATATTACCAGTGTGTCCACACTTACGTGAAAATATCATTTTACATATTCACATCACTGCTTTAGAGGGTGCAGTGAAAAACACACTGGCATTTATAAAAGCAATTGATTACATCGAGGGCATGGGATTCCAATGAATTTGTAAATGGTTCTCAATTGGAAGCAGTTCTTGATTCCCATCCATTGTGATAACAGTTTCCAGTCTTTAAATTCTGGATTGTCCAGTGGAGGGTAAGAGAAATATCTAAGTTATGTATGGACATCTTAACTTAAGCTTTTGATTTAGACCTAATGAAAGTATGAGAATTGGAAACCAGTGTATGTCTCAAGGTAATACTGAACCAAGGATATATTTCCTGGGAAAATAGAAATGCTTTTTATTAATTCATCCCAGATTTAGATCAACGTCTCTCAATGCTCCCAGCTGATTACCTGTTAGGAGACACTCTAAACTTAATGAAGAGAACTTAGGGTAAGGCTGCAGATATACACGCATGGATGTTTAAAAATACCCAACCTAATGTGATATAAAATTCAGTTATGTAATATGCATGCACTTAGGAAAGGGCTAAAGTGTAATGCCAACAGGAGCCATGTCAAAGTGATGATGTTTAAAAAACAGCCAGATCCTAGGTAATTAAAGAGAGTGAATTACATTTCCAGGTTCTGACATTTAGAAATGAGAGGAAGATAAAGTGTGTGTGTGTGTGTGTGCGTATGCGGTGTTGATACACACAATGGAAGAACAAAATAAAAAGAATTGTGAATAATTCACAAGCTTACCAGGCTAGGCTTGTTAGTCCTTGTTTTGATAATACCTCCCCAAACCACACAAGGAGGAAATATGACGTGCCTGAAGACAACCTCTTCATCCTGTTGAAATATGTGGAGTGAAAGCTGATTCAGCAAAGAACAAATGAGTTATTCACTTTCATGAATTTATGAATATTGCTGAAGAGTCAAGAAAGATATACGTTTTGAAGTTTTTCTGAATGACTTTAAATTAGAGGGGCCAATGACAGTTTGCGCACTTAAGCCAGTTTTTCTGCTGACAACTTAATGACTGTTATTAGATGTGGTCGCTTTTATAGACTGATTCCATTACAATTTTGCTTTATTCTCTTTTGAAATAAAGTCACTAATAAGTTACGTGTCTGTCCTGACAGTTCTCAACCAATCGACAGAAATCAGCTGTGAGAATGAGGGTCCTGCTATTACATGAGCCATTATCAATCACTCACCTCTGTCTCCACAAGCATAAACCTCAACAAGCTATAATAACAATAAAAAGCTAGTTTTTCCCATCCTGTTTGGTCCATTTGTCTTCTCACTACTGCTTTTCTTTTCTTTTTTGCCAAAACAACAAATGGTTAATTATTCAGGTAATGGAAAATTTAAAAATAGATCATTTTTAGATTTCAGCAAATAGAAACAATGCCCACACTTTGTGCACTGCTAAGCAAATAAGATAATTATTTTGAATTATGTTTCAGTATTTGCCTACTTCAGGTGGAAGCTTTGTTTTTTGGAGTGTGTTTGACTCAGAGTTGCAGAAAGAGAGAGGTTGATATTAAACTTTTTCTTTACAATTCTACTCAGATATGGTACAGGGAAGGTGCTTTTTATATTTAGCCAACCCTCATTGATATAAAGGGAAGGACAGAATATCAGAAACACTTCTCTATGATTCAACAGCACCACAAACTACAGCCTCCAAACTGATCATAAATGTGTTGCAACAGCAAGTGTTTGCACAATCAACGAATTATTACATATTTTCATAACTATTTTCCTGATACCACTATATTAATCATGTTATGCTAATACAACACATCTATGGGGGTGCACACCATGATGTACAATGCTAACTGTTAAAAGCTTAAGGTCAAAAGGAGCTAGTAAGACAGGTCACATTGCAACAATAAACCTAATCCAATTTCACATCCAAAGACAGCTTGACAGCTTGAATGCTGACCCAGGGATCAGAAATACCAAACACGCTAGGATTTGATTACCACCACACAACATTTATCACACAGCATCAATCCTTCCAAACTCACTCTGACAGATATCTTTAGAAACTGTGTTAGTCTTACAGTACCTTACGTCTCAAATTTCTTTATGTCAGTTGGGACAACAGCTTTCATATGAAACTAGTGATATGACTTCTATTTAAAGTCGTGTTTGCTGCTCAAGAAATGTCCTTTTACCCTGATTGTGCTGAAGTTGTGCAAGAATTCCCATGTTCATAGCATAAACACCAAATATCAGTTTGATAAAATGTTGTAGTTTTGGGTCACTTAAGTCCTTAAGCTCCAAGGTACAAGCCTGATTACTAACCTTTAGACCACGAGCTGCACTAGAGTTCAGTTCACCATCATATGGCATGCATAAGAGATAGCAACGGATCAATCGGATCGGGGGGGGGGGGGGCCCTCTGCTGTCTGGTGGTTTTTCATACAGCCGGGGGCGGCCCTGCAGGACTGTGTCCCAGGTGTGGGATAGCAGCACAGTCGGTAGCCGAAACTTGTCAGGTACAAAAACTATTTGCTATATTGGCCTTGTATAGAGAAACAGTGTAAAAAAGTATATCAGCCTAATGAACCTCTTCAATATATTCTTCTAAAATATTTGATTGATAGAAAAAAACCCAAAAAACATAAGACCGCATAACTTTGGTGTTGCTCCATTAGACCAAGTAGTGCATGCAAATTTCACTCAAATATTCTGTCCAATAGTCAAGCTCAATATTTGTTTGCAATGTTGAGTTCACTTTACAGAGTGCAGTGCGAAGACTTACCGAACCAAATGAAAAAATGCAACAAAGTTCTTCATTTCACACATTCCTCGGAGTGTACCGAGCTATAGGTGTAAAGTGCTTTTACTTTCAACTCTTTTCCTGACACCTCTCCACTTTCTAAAATCATTTGAAGACATAAAAAATATTTTGTCTAGATATTTGAAAAAAAAAAAACACATACAAAAAAAAACTGGTCTACCACATAGACTGTATATAAATAATGGACGTAGTCACCGTGACGTCACCCATTGGTTTGTGGCCCGTTGGAAGCCCGTTGGAAGCCTCGAGTTCAGCGTTACACTTGTCGCCATCTTGTGTCGCCATCTTGTTTCCTATACGGGGAGCAGACCATATCTGGACTGTGGAGGAGGAGAGGGATCTGATCACTGACTACAGCCTCTCTACACGTCAACCTGACTGAGAGAAGCTGCTGCTAATTCATGTTAGCATTAACTGGAGCATTAACTAGGATGTTCATTTTAGCAAGCAAAAAACAAAAACAAAATGTACGTTACTTACCTCAGAAAAATAAACAGCGACTCTTTGGAGTGTCTGTTAGTCCAACCAAACGCTGAACAAGACATTATTAAGTGAAAACACAGTGAAAGGGTCAAAGTTATGAGACCAAATTGGTAAACATCCTTTTTTATATCTATATAACATTATATATAGCTTCACTGACACGTTGCCGTGGATATGCATTGCTCTGCTTCTCCCTTGATGACGGTTCGCCTTGTCAGTGACCTGTCAATCAAAGGTAGCCCCGCCCCAAATCATACGATTCTTCATCTTCTATTTTCTTCTAAATGGGGCCCTTATTTGAACTATTAACATCAAATTGTCTCGAAGATATTTTATTAGCAACTAAGACTATAGTGTTGTCCTAAAAAAATTCTTAGGTAATAAATCAAGTGATTTTCTCATTTTGCACTAAAATGAATGGACACCATTTTTTTGCAGCCAAACTTAGCACCCCCTACTGGAATTTACGGTAGAATGCATGCTTAAGGCACTTCCTGGTTTGCCTCCCTGCTCAGACTGGGAGGTTGCCACCTGGTCTACCAGACTAGGTAGCGAATACTTTACCTTATTAAAGTGTTTCTCAACAAGCCGCTGAGCTCCAAATTGCCATTGGTGTGTAAGACACTTTAATGAGAGGCTCTGGATAAAAGTGTTATGTAAAAGTAGTCAAAGACCTAATTATCAGGACAAATGTCCACCACAGGTTATGCAATGTTTGATCTTGGGATTTAATGTCCAATACAAGCAAAAAAACATCTTTGGTATCCAATGTCTGCAATTTTAAATTTGATAACTGACAATGATTAGAAGACATATTATTGATATTTTTTTTGTTGAATGAGTACTCTGTTTAACTAATAACCCAGCACTAACATGTATGCATTAATGCGTGTGCCTACTCTAGAACGAAAGGTAGAGGGAGTGTGCAGGCTTCCATCTAACTTCATGTTGGCAGGGAGCTGCTGTTAAAAATAGCCACAAGCTGAACACACAAGTTTCCTCCTACTTACCTTACACCAAAACCACACCATGGCACTACAGTACCTTTGTAGAGACAGATATATTCTCAACTTGCGCCGGTGGTGGTTCAGTATTGCGATCAGTGTTTGTCTTTGAGGTGTAGCACACCTGCAGTGTCTGGCTGCATTCTGAGGTTTGAGCTGCCTAGTTTGGCGCAGAGTTCAGACAAAATCCACATGCTGCAAGAGAAAAGCATGCAAGTTTACCCTCAGGCCATTAAGCAGTTCTGACTAGTCGTGAAATAGCCAGATCTTTTTCCTCAATTTGTTGCACTTTGCGTTTGAAACTGTCAAAACAGAAAAAAAAAAAATAGAAGAAAAAGAAAAAGATCCAAGAAAGAGACCATCTTCATCCAGAGTGGCATTGAAAACAATAGAGCAGATGGTTGTTAGCTTTTGTGCACATTAGCTAGAAGAACTTTTGCACTTGAGACAAATGGATGGCAAGAGGAGACCAAGTTGTGAGGGCAGTAAAGTGAGGGGGAGAACCAATTTGAGGTGCCAATCTGCCAGTTAAAGAACAGACAAAGAAATGACCATTCTGCTGTAAGAAGTTTGAGTCAAATTAGTCTGACAATGTGTCTGCGATTCATTTCACTTCTCTCCCAGTGATAATGTAATACCCAATCATGCAAGAGATAGTCTGTCCTTGGGCCACTTTCTCAACCTCCCACACACATTACGATGTGTCGAAGTCTGACCTCAGTTTAGTGAACACCATCCACCAATACATTAGCATCTAATAGTATATACTGCTGGCTACCACAGATTGATATCTAAGACTGTGGAAGACCGGAGACAAGCTTAATGTTGGAGTGCATTTTTTGGCATGGAACAATGATCTATTTTTATATTTGAGTCACTAATAAGAGGGTTTTTTTACTCCTAGAACAGAAATTAGCAGAAGAATGTCAGCCATCAACAATGTACATTCAGTACTTACAGCGAGTGTGAATACCATTTTATATAGTATTAAAACACCCACAGAGGAACCTATATTCTAACTGCCAAAGCCATGGGGAAATCAACACCTATAGTTTGAATCAGCTACTGAAGGTCAGAAACAGCAGGTAAGATTCACTAAATTGATGCAATCAGAAGATTGCACCAATTGAGAAAATAACAAGCACCAAATAAGCAGCCAGTCAACCTGCAAGAATTTATGTGACAAATTTTCAGACATGCATTTCTAAGTCTCTTTCAGAAAATCGTTGCAAACTAAAATCAGACAAAAACTGACAATTCCATACTACATACTGATTCCATTGTCTTACTAAACTAGATATTTGCGTATATTTGTCTTATCTCTAGATCAATCGCTACATTGTAGATCAATATACCTCTACATCTGTTCATATACAGTGCCAATTGTAAGTTTGGACACAGAAATAATTAATAAACAGAATAATTAATATAGGACAGGGTTACTTCGCCCAGTTAGGCCAATTTATTTAAACTAAATTAATTTTAGTTGTGAGTTCTCCGAACTTAGCCTACGCCTAACTGTGAACATACAGCTGTTATTATCCAGCCTACTGATAATATAACCACTCTTATTGTATCTAGTGGTCTAGCCTAATTGTTAATTTTTAAACAAATACAAATAATAATAATACTTACTACAATAAGTAGGCTTTAATTACTCGTGCATTTTATCAGTCTGCAGTGTTTCACCATGTCATCTCCCTGGCTCTGTTAATGGCAGTAGTATTGTCTGTTATTGTGACTGTCACTTAGCCTGGGTGTCAGGGCTGGCGACCAGAACTCAGATGCAAACCAGTGATCAGAGAGATATGGGTAGTTTATTTTGAGGTTTCACACAGAAAAACAGGTCGTGATGGTGTTGCTGGGAATTCAGATGCGGGTTCGGATCCAGAGCTCTCGGCTGGCTGGCGGGCTGGACTGGGTGCAGGCTGGGGTGAGACGGTCTAAGGCGAGGGCAGAGAAAACAAGGTTTAGATCCAGGCAAAAAATCAGAGTTTACTTCTAGATAGCTGGTGTGTCTCATACAAACTGATGCGACGATCCGGCGGGGACTGGAAGGTCGGTCTGGTCTTTTATTGGTGAGTTGATTGTGGAATGAGGAACCGGAGTGCAGGACTGATGAGATGAGTTGCAGGTGTGTAGGTTGGAGTTGCAGTGACCACGCCCACCAGCAGTAATACATGCAGCTGACAGGTCACAGCCGGAGGTTGTGTACTACTCGGGAGATGGAAGCTTGTAGTTTTGTAGTTTTTTTACAGATCCAACATGGCTGCAGCAGACGCGAAACTCTCTTTAGCTGTAGATGTAGATGTAGTTGATTTTAAAAGAACAACGTTTGACTTTCAACTCCTGTTTCATCACGAAAAAGGATGTTTTAGCCTTGCTTCCGAAAGGATTTGGCCAAAGCCTAATCTACCAACTAGCCCCGCTACCGATCGCTGCTGTATTTCCGGTGACCTCGATACGAGCCGGGGGACAGCGGAGCCGCCCAGAGACCCCCAGCAGCTTGTTTATTGCCCATAAAATCAGTGGATGTGTGTGGCTGAATGACATGAGGGGGAATAAAGCGTGAAAATAAATAATCTTGCAGAAAGCGAAAACTGAAGAATCTAAAATATACAATTTTTGGTTTGTGTAACACTTTTTTTTACTACATAATTCCATATGTGTTCTTTCATAGTTTGTGTATTTCATGTATTCCATTATAGTTACAGTTTCAAATAATCATATTCTGAATGCAGTTACTGTCTTAAAAAATGCTGTTTAGAGTTCACCTCCTTGGCAGAGGTAATGTTTTCGGTTTCAATTTGTTTTTTGTCAGCAGGATTACAGAAAAAAGTGGGGAGTGGGATGGATAAAAATATGTTTTGCTTTTGTTAACAATGTGAGATAGGGCATGTCCTTGGCATAGGTCTCATTCTAGTTTGTGCCCTTCTTTTTCATTTTCTCTAAAATTCTTATGAGTCACACATTAACCATTAAGAGATTTTTTTTATTTTTTATAAAAGTTCGACAACTGTCCACATGCAGTGCACCTGCCACATGACAAAGACAGAGGACAACCAGGTCCCTTCGCATGGAAATGTAAGATCCAGACCAAGAACTCAGCAAGACAATTTTGAAGTGTTCCAAACATAATCCAAAGTATTGAGGGTGTATTATTTAAATTGACTAATCTAATGGCAACCTGGTCTCACAGAAATCCGTGAAATAGCCACGGATTTCGCTTAACTCAAAATCCGTGGAATAGCCACGGAATCGCTCAAATTTCCGTGAAACTGACACGGATTTCGCTACAATGCAAGTTAATGACAGTCATATCCCGTGGCTATTGGTTTGTTCCAAGTCACGTGACTTTCAAGGTCCCAGCGGTCAGAACAAAAAACATGGCGGACAGTTCTCTCATTTTTAGTGAAAAATCAATATTTTGACTTAGTTTCTGCATAAAAATGGATTTTGATCACATTTGTAGCGAGAAATATATGTTTTATTTTCTAAATATTCACTCAGTGAATGTACATAATCACTTTGTATGTTGGAATAGCCACGGGATATGACTATGTCATTAACTTGCATTGTAGCGAAATCCGTGTCAGTTTCACGGAAATTTGAGCGAATCCGTGGCTATTCCACGGATTTTGAGTTAAGCGAAATCCGTGGCTATTTCACGGATTTCTGTGAGATCATGTTGCCTAATGGAATGTGTTACTATACATTTTAGGTCAGTATTATATAGTGGAATACCTTGTAAAAATAACCCTCCCAACACTTCCTATATCCACAACGAGCAAATATTAGATAAACTGTATTGACCATTAGGTAATTTATCATTCTGATCCTGACAACAACAACAACAACAACAACAACAACAACAACCTCAGACAGTGACTGAGACATGGTGAGTAACACAACCTACACAGTCTAAACTGTCATCACCTCGTCAGATGGCCATTAAGCAGACAGCCATGTGATGCTCTCAGACGCAGAAAATAACAACTGTTGACCTAAGCTGTCGGGAACTTCATTGCAATGACACAGAAGAGTGCAAAATGATTCATCCACTGCTCCACTTGAGAAAATTGCATCTTTGTTACGGTCATGAATATGTGTTTGGTTTTCTGTCTAAAGTAATGACAACACAAGGTGGACAACACAAGAAAACAAAGAGTATATTACTTGACCAATTGGCCTTTTAACATAGCCAAATATCACCAGATCCAACCCATAAAAGTAGAATGAGCTTCTGTTGCATGTATAACAACAACATGATCATAGTCTTAACTATGTTTTTTTGCATATAAACTGTATGTGCTCTGTATTCTCTGCAGTCCACACGTCAGCCAAGGAAATGGTCCAGTCTTCTAAAATTTCTCCTCTTATAACCTGATACCTAAGTCATATGATCCTTTCAATGGACAGTAAGTAAGCTGCACTTATGTACACATTATTATAGTATGGTTTAAGTACCTGGTGTGTGTGTGTGTGTGTGTGTGTGTGTGTGTATGAATGGGAGAGATAGAGATGGGTGGGAAGATACTGTTTTACCATTCTTCTGTTTTTAGCTCTCTTTCAGAGACTCCTCTGCTCCCCCCTTCACACACACCAAGACACACACACACCATACATCAAACCATGCATTTATGCCAAGCAATTGAATTCTTATTGGATATAAATCTGGGCAGTGACAAATGAGGCCCCTGTCTGCTTTTTCGCCTTATAAACTGACATGCATCTCTCATGACTGATACCTTTAATTAGCACAGCAGTTTGAGAGATCCATGGCTCTCTGTCTTTCACCTCTAGAGCCGAGACACATTTACTGAGTGGAGTCACAGATAAGGACTATTTTGTTGCCAAGTGAACTGTAGCTGCAAGGCACTTTCAGGCCTTCTTTCTAAAGCAAATTATGAGAAGTTTAAGGTCCAGCTATCTTCAAAGTAGAACACATGCGGTGAAGACATCCCTACATTTGTGAATTTGAATATATTTGTATTCAGTTCCGAATGATTAATTTAAAATAGGAATATTTTGAAAAACATTGTGAATTTAACACAAAAAGTACTTTGCTAAACAGTTTATATTACTTGGCTGGATTTGCATTCTCTAACACTGTCACAGCCCTTCTGAGAATTGAACTATTCATTATTTGTGTTGGCTTTAATTCTTTTCTTTGTGACTTGAAAAGATTGTAGAGGAGGACACTTGAATGACCTCAAAGAGGTTCTGAAGAAAGATTTGATGGTTTAGGGATGGCACACATCACACCCAGGCTTTTTGTAAGAGCTGGCAATTGGTTTCATTAGTTCAATGAAAAATGAGCATCTCCTAAACCCAACACACATGCTCACCAAATAGGTAGCAATTGGAAGGGTTGGAGGGTATTTTAGGAGATCTCCATGGATCAGGCCACTGGGTTAGTCTGTAAACCCCTCTGGGCCAGGGCAGCAGAGTTGAAGGAGATTTATCCTAAACTACTGCAGGTTTTGAATACTGTTGAGCTGTCATGGTTGACAATTATCTTGAAAGTTGCTGTTCAAGAACAGGGCCCTTTGAATTGCCAAACAGAACACATTTTGACTTCCTTTGGACTTTGACCTCATGTGTAACCAAGACGTTTGCAGCTGTAAGATTTAAATCAGAGGTTGAGTTCCCAATCCACATAAAGAGAGCATCTCAAAGTGGATGAGTTTGGGTTTTTTGGGGTCTTCACAAGTAAAGGTGAAAAGGATCGTAAGCTTGACAGCTGCTTAGGGGCATGTCCTCCATCACTGCAGGCTTTTTTTTTTTTATCAGACTGTAGTGGAAAGATAACTGAGCTATAAACCAAAGCCCTGATTTAGCCATCAGACTTTTCACCAATGGTTACATGACTTGGGCTGTGGCCAAGAGATTTAAATCATGGATAACTGGTATGGATGAGGTTTCTCAATAGGGGAGCTTGTCCTACCTTATGAGAATAAGATGCTGATGAGTTTTGGCATCTCTCCTAACTATGATAAGAGCGGGTTGAGAAGCTTCTGGCACTGTGTAAGGATTCCTTCTTGTCCCCTTTCCAGCACCTGATCCAGATGTGACCTGATGGGAGGTAACCCTGATGCAGACCTACAACAGCTGGAGAAGGTTGACATATGAGCGGATCTGTTTGCCCTGTTGCCACTGCCACCCCGACTAGGAGAAGGCAAAAATAAGTTTCTCTGCTTATGTACAAAACCCCCATACAATCATTACTTCTTTCATGCAATGCATTCCCTGTTGAAAGGTTTTTGGCTTCAAAAAGACAGAGAGGAGATCAATCCGAAGAGGAAACCATTGGGAGATTAGTTTTTGGACAGAGTTTGCAAGTTATAGACAGGATGGACAAACTTGTTCAAACATAAATGATGCCTTTTTTGGTTGAACTTTTTAGCTACACCCTCCTGACAGCATGCAGTGATTTATTTTCTGAATGTTCAAGTGGTAATTTCATTGCATCTTTAAACAACTAAGCACGGACATATTTGTAATTCTAGTGTAACATGAGTAATTGTTCATCTTGTTCTGAGTGTGTGTCAACAGTTTATGCAATTGAAAAACATCTCTGCCAAAGAATATATTGTGCATTTGTTTGATTACAGTAATTATCTGACAAGAAAAAAAAGGAACGTAAGGCCATTTACCGCTGAAGATGGCCATAATGATTAAACATTTTAAAAAACTGAGCCACTCTGTCCTTTTAGTCCAAGGCCACACTTTATTTGTAAAATCATCCATAAATACTGCTCACTCTTTCTATCATATCCCCTCAGCTCAAGTGTGTGTCAATTGTATTGTATGCACAACATATCCTTTGGTTTACACCACACATCTGCCACGATACCATTTCTATGAGTGAAGCAGAGAGATTTATCAGAACCTTAAAAGGGATAATAGCTTCACAAATCTGTCCACAAGGCTTCATGAACTAGTTCAATTCACAACTATGATTATTTTATTTTGTAAGGCATTTTTTAGGGTCAGGTTTAAGGGCTTTGTCTTCATTAATGTATTTTTTGTCAGGAAACCTAACAAACAACATGTATGAAGTAGATGGAGATCGATTGAGACGAGGGTAACTGTTTCTGGCAGAATCTTGGCCATAGTAATCAAATTTCCAGTAAAAACCATGTTCCATAGATTTTGGAATGATGTTGTGAGCCAAAAAGGGTCACGTTTAACATTTCTATTCTTTCAACTTGGAGATGGATTTAACCAAAAAACAATTTACCAAATAACAGGGCTTGGTGGAAGAAAATATTTTTTTCTTATTTTCATTTATTTTCTCTCTGGTTGTGAAATGTGGCTAGTTTTTTTAAAAATAGGACCATGTGCAGGTTGCTGCCGTGGTTGTTGCAGAAAACTTGCAGTAGTCTTAAAATCACACTCAATTACCTGCAGCTCATTTAAACATCTGTGTGTGGGAGCTGAGCATTTATCGTTTTTCTAAATACACGCTTGTTTTAGTAATGTGAAATATGAGCTCGGCAGAAGCCCTTTAAAAAGTGGTAGAGGAGAGTGAGAGTTAAAAAAGGAAGAGAGAGACAGAATCTCTTGTCTGTTACTCTCTCTCCCTAATCATCCTCTCTCTTCCTTCCTGTCTCCCCTCCCACTTTCTCAAACACGCAGGGATATACACCCAAACGCCTCTCATTTATGCAGGCCTTCACAGGGCCAATCGCAGCCTGACATTTTGTCTCACAGTTCAGTGCATACTATTCCCAAAGGGATCTATTAAGTTATGGTACTCAGTGAGCCAGGGAAAAGGAGAGCCAAGCTTCCGAGTGGATTAGTTAATCAATAATATGGGGAAGCATTAAAATAGATGCATTCATACGTTGATATAGAACAGGGGCAAGGAGCCGTCTGGCTTTCATGATTCCCTGAGGTATTGATCACGGCAAATGGTGGGTGAACACTTTTTCCACTGTAATTGTCGCAACACTTAGCTTAAGAGTTCTAACAATCATTTGTATTTACTTCATTCCAATTCATGTTCACCTAAAAGATCATGTTATTGTCACAGTCCTCATCTCCAGTTATTTCTTTCTCACTGGTATGACCAGAGTACAATGACCCTGGAGCAATTTTGGTCTTCTGTCCTCATGCAAATGATACTGTTCTTTAATTCTCATGGGAGGAATGAGAGGAACTAAGCTCATTATCATGCAACTTTGCTGCATTACTGCACCACTGAACTCCTTTTACCATGGCTAACATCTAACTGAACCTATTCTGCTCACCGCGCTCCTTTGCAAGATACTCCGGTCCCTGAAAACCCCCTTAGGGATGCTCAACAGCAGCACGATTGGGACTTACAAAGAAAGCTATATGGATAATAAAATGATGTGTAACGCAAGCAAGTAGCAACGGTAATCTTGAGCCGGGGGGCAGTTTTTGTTATGCAATTATATTTCATTGCTAAGTGGACAAAAGGGCCTCGATCTGGGAGTTGCTGAAAATGAAGCTTGGATGAAAGTGGAAAAATAAAACATAATGAGGTGCTAGGTGATAGCAGGAGAGATAAGCCAATAAAAGCATGTAAGGATGCATTCAAATAGACTTGAACAAATCATCTGTAAATGACCTCAGATTTATGCCTCTGCAAATATATGTTGCCTTGTGAGTGTGTAAAGGAGATGTGCATCCTATTATATCAATCTGGATATTTCAATAACCAATGAAATGAGATGATGTGTGTGGACTGTGGTGGAGGACAAACAATGTGATTATTCACATATAAAAAAAAAAAGAAAAGATCTGAAGCATATCACAATATCATAAGAGTATTATTAGCCTAGCATGGCTCTTACAAAATGCTAATGCTGCTCTGTGAGATGGATGTCTCACACAACTATGTTATCCACATGTACTTTATGAAGTGAAAATATTTTACTGTTGTAGCTTGTTCTGCACAACAACTAAAGGGGCTTTCAAGATGCCATGGACAGCTGAAGCCTTGATCAAAGATGCTAGAAGGATAAGGGACAGTTTTAACCCCGATGGCATGCAACCAAGTATAGCACACTGGTGAAAGGTGTCCCTCTTCACTCGTCAGGAAAAAATAAAAGACAAGCTTAGAAGAAGGCAACAAGACTTTCAAACAGACTGTAGCAAAAGATATGAAACATCCATTGAGTTCTAAAAGGATATTTTGAATCTTGGATTTGAGCTTGTTTATTGGAGCTACAATTGGAAAAAAGGCGAAGAAGCCTACAGTAGTAAAATGAGTTTTTGGGACAAACAAGTGGCAACCCAGAGAAGCACAGACACCCAAAGGAAGAGCAAGTCTATTAGCTGTTATACCGTTATGAGTATTTTTCCCTCACAGGTATCTAGCCAATATGATGTCACAATCAGATATTTCAAACACATCTAAAAATAGACCTTGATAGTAGAAAATGTTTCATCTACCGAAAACATCAACCAAATGTCAGGTTTTGGAGTCAGCCTTTCAGAATCAAAGAAAGAGAGACTCATCAGTTTGCATCACCATTCAACAATCATACAGGGGGAAGGCCCAGATACCATTTTCTTCACTGATAGAAGCTGCAGGAAAATGCAATGCAGTCACAGCTTGGGTCTTTCACCCTTTGTAATGTGCTTTTTGGTACTTTGACTGGGCACAGCACATTCTCCCCAAATCACTTTCCTGACTTGAAAAACTATTGGTCTCTCCATCTGTATGTAGACAGTGCAGAAAGCCACAGTATGAAATGAATTCTGTCTGTATGGGACAAATCTGGACATACACCCAGTGTAAGAATGTCCAGGTGAGAGATGTTCTGAACACAACCTAAAATGGTTTCAATATACAATGGCGACATTCACCAAGACGTTACTCAGAAATAGTTGCTTAGTGACTTATGTTGTGCATTCACACATTAAAAACGGATCAAAGTAAACAGTGAACTAGTAAACATGGGCGACAACAATATTACTTCCTGTACAATAATTCAGATATTATTGAATTAAAATGTTTACAGATGTAGCACAAACAAAAATTGAATGCAGAATGTGGATCATACACCTGCATCTATAACTGGATGCTTTCTCATTCTTGCCTTATCCCTACTTGTCATTTCTGTCACTTCTTCATCTTCTTTTCCTCTCTCCACCCCTTGTCTTCCTGTTTCCCTCTTTCTGTTCCATTCTGAAGCCCCTTGGAATCATCATTATGCACACTCAACTGTATCATTGACAAATATTTGTATGCTAATGCCTGCTTTCGTATGCTCTCTAATTAAGGCTGGTAGTGTGACATAGGCTCGCTAACAACCCAAAGACTGTTCTCAGTAGGCAAAGAAATGAGTAAAACAATCTATAAACACTGCTGCTCAGCATGGAAATGTTCTAACCTTTTCCCCATGGACCGCAAGCTTCTGTAAAACAAAGGCCTGCTTGATTGGCTGCCACTGAATTGCCTTAAGCTGACCTCCCAATGGGATAACAGGTAAGTTAATTAGCCATGCATCAGCATCTCCCTGGCCAGACATGGTATCTGGTTGGACAAGAAATTTAGCAGCATTTCCCCTTGCACTGTGGTCTAAGTTTGGGGTGTGGCGCAGAATTGTTAAAGCCTTTGGGAACAGGCCTAAGCTACGACCTGATGTTTGTACATTATAACCAAGTGTGCCAGCTTCCTGCTTGTATTATTTTCAGACTGAACCCAGAGGAAATGACTGAAACTTTGTTACTGTCAAAATTCCCTTCATTTATCCTCTCAAAAAGTATGGGTTTCCATCATGCCCTTAGGCTATTGTATTTTTATTTACTTTTTCATTTGTGATAAAATATCCATGCTATTCACCAAAGGCCTACTGGCCTCAAGTTTAGATGAAATTAGAAATCTATAATTCAGTTCACACTTCAGAAAGTGTGCCCAGCAGAGTAAATGTTTGGTGAGAGAAAGAGAAACACAGACACAGACAGAGAGAAAGGGGGACAAAAAAAGGCAGATTTAATTTCCTATGCCTCAGCCGATCACACTGCTCATGGCACTGTAAAGTCTGCGGAACAAAACACAACCTTGAATAATGAACAACACGTGCATAGCGATATTCCTTTTTCATTTAGATATTCATATGAAAAAGGCAAGTCGGTTGCAAATCTTAAAAAACACAAAACTCCAAACAACAAGCAAGGGCAAACTCTTAACATCAACAGTTTGACAAGTCATGGAGCCGAGAGAAGAGTTTAATGCTTGATCTTCTGACATGATATTTGACACATTTCTCTGATATAATTGCTATAGAGGAAACTGTATGAACCCTTCCACATCATCCAACTTTTTTCCTCAAGCCTCTGTCAGTTGATATAGTCACTTCAAAGATCCAACTTAGTGGGATGTTATTGAATTTTTGACGGGGGTGGAGGGCGGGCTGGAGAAGATATTGCTCAAGAGTTTTTCACCAACACTCAGACCAATATCATCAGATATTAAACATGGGGAGAAATCACTCTCTTTGAAGAGCGGTTGAGGGAGAATGAACAAAGGCAGGAAAACACAAGATCTATTACGTTGGATGTTGACAGAAAAAAAAAATCTAAAATGGCTGGGGGCACTTTAACCAGATTCACACAAACACTATACCTTTTCATTCCATGCAGTGGGGTTGTATTGTTCTTTGTAGAGTTTAGTACACTAGCAGAGGCTTCATTGCTTGACACAGGTAAATAGAGGCTCTTTTCAATGGAAAATGTCAGATAATAAATAATATTCTTGGATGGTCAATTTTAAAATGTGGCGATACTTGGTGGGGGCTCAATGGTGCGAGTCTAAGAAGGTTATGGAAAATGTCAATATCAGTCACAGGCTGTTTCTGTGATATTGTACATGTGACCTTGAACAGACTTTTGCGGGGCCTTGTGTTGAAAGAAAATAAGTGTTACCTACAGTAGCAGAGTAACTGTATGTTCACCGTCTCTGGAATTGAATGCCAGACACGTGGAGACATGTAAGGAACGATTTTCTAAGGAATCACTCACGTCTGTGTTGACAGTGTGACACATGATGCTGTATTTCACTCATGAACAAGGTTAGTATTCAATTTATTACATGGCTTTGCTTAGAGCTGATGCTACAGTTTAATGTGAAGCTATACTTTTGGATTATCACTGAATAACCTTTGTCTTGGTAATATCTGCCACGTATAATTTCTAACATCTCTTGTTATTCTGACAGGGAACGTGGGAGGATCTTTTTCACTCTCTTGTCATGTGTGAGGAAGATGGATTTTTTTCTTCCGTCATGCTCTGATTCAAGACAAAGCAGAGAACACAGAGAGATGCACCACAGGTGGAGTGTTCCTCTATAACGGCGGAGAATCCATTCCGCTTTGTTAACGTGAAGTGTTGAAGAAACACAGCAGAGAAATGAAGATACCACAGTGACAGATGCTTAACATTATAGAACCATAATAATTTAGTTTAAAGCAGCTATAATCAATGCTGTTGCTTGTTGTGTGTCCAACTTAAAAATGTCATAAGTAACTGTCAAAATGTCAGTGATGGATGGAGGAATGGTGCTAAAATTGAGACACAAACATTACAAGGTATTTTGATTTCAAGCAAAAATGCAAAAGGGACAGCAATTTATTGATGTATTTTGCATAAAAATAAGGACTTTTTCACTGCATATATGAATGTTTTATTCCAGGGCTTACTTAAGCTATCCTCAACAATATGATTATCACTGTGAGTTTTATCAGATTGTATGTGCATGCTTCTACAATATCTTCAAAAGAGGTCAATAAAAGCCTTTTAGATTCAATCAATTCTATTCTAATTGTCTTTGGGTTCTGCTATTTGCCCAGAATCGGTAAGTGACCTGTTCTGTGACAAGAACAAAATGTTAATACATTATGAGATATCTTTTTAATGGACAGAAATATGACTGTAATATCAGTTCATTTTACCTGTCAGAATTTACTAACACAAAGACTGGATTTCAGCCACGTCACAAGCTGTTGGTTACAGTTGCAGTTCACACATTCAAAACAAACTCTGGGATTACTAATCATGACTTCTAGGAATAATAAAATGTATTACTAAAAGCAATTAGCTTGTATTATTAAAGTAAATCCTCACCCTGCCCACAAGCCAGAAACTAAGCAGTGTGACTCCAAGTCAATGTCTTAATATAGAAGCACTGCCCATTTATGGCCTAAATCCACAGTTTTCTTGAAATAATGACACTGCTGTGAAATTGATTTCACATCTCTGATCAATGCAAATGTTAAATATATTACTTTTTTTTGCACCAGTGCTGCATGTTGATAAAAAATCAGTTGTCATTGATTGACTGCAATTGCAATTTCTCATGCATTGAGTTTGGCATCTTAAATCCACTATTAAAGAGACACTGTTCCTGGAATCCATTCTATATTCAACAGATTTATGAAAGAGCTCTTCAATTATTCAGTCTTAAAACTGTGCATTTTTATTGATATACAGATTAAATTATGTATTGTGTTTCAATGTCTTTCCTTTGAATTGATCTGTTATTTCCAACAGACATTATATTATTGCATTATTACATTATATTTCTACATAAAACCACGTGCAATATATTTTTGGGAATTGCACTTTCAAAAAATATGATGCATCAACAAAAAAAGCTGCTTGAAAGTGGACATCTTCATCATGGCAATTAAGAGTTTCCAGGGCACAACTAAAACGGCCAAGCACAATTATCTCTATGTAAGTAAGGTGCCACACAGAGAGGCAAGGAGCCACCTCAGTAAGCCTTGTAGGCCATCTGCCATGGCCACACCTGAGAACCACATCTGACAGGCAATTAATAAGAGAGTCTCTTGCTGTGGTGGCCAACCTCTGTGGCATATGTCGCTTTGATGACACTCGTTTGTCTGGCATCATCTTTAACTGGACCCAACAGAAACTAATTATCTAGCACTTTTATTGTTGCATTCTCATTTGCAGGTGAGTTTGTTTACTTTACTTCATCTAGGAGGAGTAGAAGTTTTTGAAAGAAGATAATTTTTTTAAACTTTTATGCTATATATTCAATATGCTTTCAATTAGACCTGCAGGTATGTCTGCCACACCGAATGCATGTAAAATGTAGAATTTGGATTTTCTGGCTTGTTTTTTCAGAATCAGATTATTTGTTCATTGGCATAGTTGCTGGACCATGGTTGTTCTTCAAAAATTATCAAATTAGTATGCTACAGCATTTAACTGCTATTGGTCTTGGGCAGTCATGAGGTCATATTTATGCAAAGGGATTTGCTTTTTGATCAAGGTTGTACCAAACAGGCATATACAGTAGGCTATATATGTCTGGTGTCCACATCATCAGAATGGACACACCCATGAGCAAAGTATGGTGTATATCAGTTCACAGCTGAGCATCTGGTTAATTGATGCCACTTGACACTCGGGTTAGATTAATCCAAGAGCCAGGTGGAAATGTCAGTGCTTGGTTATGGACTGTGGTCACGCTCAAAGATTCTCAAAGGTTTGGTGTGATATCTCCTGAAGAACTTTGGTCAGTGGTGCGAGAGTGATTGATTATTTGACCAGCCATCAGTGATGGAGAGTTGTCATACTGTCAAGCTGCGAGAGTTTTGAAAGGTGAAGCTTGTCTTGTTTATGGCTTTGTCTCCTCGAGTGCATGACAAAGATGTGCAAATACTTGGACTAGTGGCTGCAAGTCTGACAAAATCTAGGCAATACAGGCAACTCTGGCACTCTGGGGCAGCCTCTAGCTATCGGCAGCAAGGGATCCTCTTAAATACCTTCGCTTAACCTGTCTGAGGATCAAAAATAAAAAAAGAAAAGCCCCACGTCTCACCCTTGGTGCACACAGAAACATTTTTCAAGGAGTTTGTGAGAGTAGGTGAGATCCACAGATGTAAGCAGCAATGTTTACCATTTAACATAAAAGCGCAGGCCACATTTTGAAGCCTTGGCTGCAGTAGTTCAAAAATATAAAGCTATATCTATAATCTAGTTTGGAAAGCCTTTGATTTCGGTATACAATAAGGGTTAAAAGTGTTTAGTTTGATGCTACTACTGTCCTATTTTTTCAAGAAAAAAGACAAGGTAAAGTTTGCTGAGCTGCAGGGCTGTTACACATGGTAGCAGGACAGTGGCTCCAAAGTTAAGGGATTGAAGGCCCAAGGGTGAAGCTAATTGGAACACTGGCCAAACCTAAGGCTGCCAGGAAAACACTCTCTATATCTACAGCTGCAATATCGATATCTAGGAGGCCACTTGTATTCAGTTATGTGGTGAGACACAGAGAGGAGAAGGGGGGCACGCAAAGCATCTGTTGGTGGATATTGAAGTGGGAGATGCTTTATTAATGGGAGTTTAGTTTTACATTTCAGTGGGAAAGGATCAGTACAATATCACTTTGATAGTATCAGAGTCACTCTTCCAAACCGGTCATCTAAGAACTGCGTCAAATAGCATATAATTACATCTACCTCATTCTCCGTGATGATAAACATTGATCAAGATTGTGTTTGAATAATAATGAATGTGGAAGCCATGTACTTAATACCAAGGAAAGCCAGGACACTGAACACCCTTCTTGTGAGCCATTACACACAGTGCAAATTAGAGAACAATCACATTTCACTTACACAGCCTTTAAGGACCCCTTATTAAACAAATAAAGGGTTATTTTACAAATGCATAACCACTAGATTAAGCACATTGTTCCTTTAATTATATATATTAGTGTCCACAGTACTGAAAGAATACATACAGTACTGGAATGCAGTGATGGACTTAATACATTTAAGAAGCTGTGGACCAAAACAGCTTGTACGTTAATCTGAATGTTGCCACACCTGCACATAACATGAGCTTAGACATTTGGGTTGGGCAACATATTAAAAATTTGAGACCTATCGTCATACTTAAAGTTAGCGCTCACTGCTCAGCAACAGCTCTCACTCTTTCTTTGGAAGCAGACCACTAAATTAGCGGAATAGAATGGGGGAAAAAAAATCCCAAAATTGCCCAACCCTAATATGTATATTAGACATACGATATATTGCAGTTGGTCTGTCCTCACAGAGAGTGACATTGTCTTGTACCAGTACATTCAGTAGCTTCCCTGTACCTCGATTGTTAGGGATCTATAGAATCAATGCCTCCAAACACCACCAGGTACATCGAATGTTCTAGAAGAACAAGGTTGGTATTGATACAATAAACTCCTTTACTAGTCTTACCTAACAGCTAAGTCTTTAAGCTCTTGCCCAGTGAATCCATAATGTCAATGAAGCAGCACTTCTTGTTCTGGGTGAAAATCAATTGTCTGTACACTGAAACATCTGGTGGTGCAATGTGAATGACTAACTGCTGAAATGAAGCACACAACACTTTACAACTGTGCATCAAAACATAATTATAATTAAAGGTGCCAAAACGTCCAGTACAAGAGCCAAAATCACTTGAATGAAGAAGGTTCAGGCTGTTAGAGGGAGCTATTATTAAATCCCAAACACTATGCTATTATCAGTTGTGCAGCCATGTTATAAGCTTTTGTTAAATGTCACGATTATCTGTGAAAGTAGTATGTCCAGTGTTGCAGAGAGAGGCAGCGAAAACATTCAACTACTGCTACATTGTTACCCCATTCTGGTTCATCTGTCTTGTGAATTACAGTGGTTTTGATTATGTCTGGACTCACTCAGCCATGCTGTTGCTCTGATGCATTTTTTAAAGCATTGGCCATATGCTTTTTATCTCAAATAACATTCTCTTTGGTGATTGTCAGCTTGCAGTGATTGTTAATAATTGATCAGTAATTGAGATCTCTTTTTAAAAAGCTCTCTTTTGGGTGTGAATTCACTTAAGCTTGAACTAAGCTATTCAAAATATCATCTCAGCTTAATAGCTGAAAAAAAAAACAAAGACGGCCAAAAATGTAAATGCTTGCAAAACTCCTTTTTTGTGGGAAAAAAACTGATCTCAACAGGTGAGCTGCCTGATATCTACCAGTTTCTGGGAGGATAAAAACGTTGGAAAAGATTCAATATGCAGATGTCCTTATCTCTCTCAAACACCACTTTAAGCACGAGGCTGAATAGAGGAAAACAAAATTGCCTTTTTTCCTCAATAAAATGGCACGCAGTGAAAAATGGCTTTGAATGGCTTTTGAAAAAATTGCAGTACATTGAGCTGATACAGCCGAGCTTGACCTCATTTGCATATACCCACATATGACTGGCACGTTACAGCATGCGTCTGTAGGTAAAGGAGGATTCCTAATGCAGCTCAGCCTCAGCTCAGGTGTTCATTTAGTGTTCACAGAACACACACAGTGAAAGCGATTTTGATTTATAAGCATTTACAATTTGATATTTTTAGATTAAGTGGATGGAAAATAGATGGATAATGACGTTAATATTAATAAAAAAGTAAAATAAGCTCATGTTACGACTCTAAGTCACTTATCAAGCAGAATGTATGCTTTTGTGAAATGTATGCCACTGTATGACTCAAAAATTGTAGCAATCAGTGTGAACTTTTGGCTCAGCACTTATGATTTATCAATGTGCCACTTCTAGGAATGTTATGCCCTCATGTTCTATACTTTGTTTGACTTATCCAACTTTTGTAACCTTGCAAGATCTTTACTCAGTAAACTCTTTTAATTCCACTTACTGTCTGTCCGTATTTGAGGCTAACCTCCTTTGGCAGCAACCTGAATCACTACAACAAGAGGCTAATTTTTAAGACACAAGTAATTTCCTGAAAGAGGATTTAAAGGATGGAAGCATCTATCACAGCAATAAAGATCAGGTAATGTCAGGTTTCTATTGGGTAAGCCACATTTCACAGCAACACATCCAATATCTGCAAGTGTAGAACTGTAAGTGGAAAGACAGAAGGCAATCCAGAAAGTCCAGTTTGTCTTATCCTGTCTAAGAAATAACCAGATCATTGACATGAATAGACCATATGTGGCACAGAGGGCATGTAATTGCCCACTGATGTAAACATGTTATTTTATATTGATGCATTTATGTTGCATTTTTACAGACACTCTCCATTCTATTTCTACAGTCTATTGGACAGTAAAGACACAATATACTTGAAGGATAGATTTCGCTGTGTATACCATAGGCTGTTAATACCGAGCATTACAAGTAAATCTGCCATTGAAGACTAGCAAAAGGAGTTATCGTATTGTATTCCCGGCAAAACCAGAGATGAACCCTACTCTATAGTTGCAACCTATGTCAACAGATTTGTGCACTCCTGGACCTGCACTCTATGGGTGTAGCATTTATTTCAAACATGAATGTGAAATTTGACTGGCCAACACAATACAGATGATTTTGCATTACAATATTGCAGAAGGTTAGCCTCTCTTATTTTTGCCAGAGCACTTTGCATTGGGAACCCAATTTGCGAACGTGCTTGTCTTATTTAAATAGATTGAGTAGGCTGATGTTAGTCCAAATACAGCATTAAACCATTGCTCGGTGAATGCACAGGCCTTTTCACTTAGGCTGTCTCCTGCATTTCTAGATACTTTTATGATGACCTTCCAACTAACGAATCAAGATTAATTTGATCATCACGCATAATTGCACAATCATAATAGTGTTGGACTAATAGAGCAGAAACACTGTGTTAATTACTGCTGCAATAATAATGTTGTAATATATCTATGTGGCTGCCTCAGGCTGGGCATTTTATCTGTTTGGGGGGTGGAGTCATGCAGTCGGTCACATCGTGGGGACTGCCATCTGGGTGTCATACATGCACGGTCAGCCACTCCCATATGGAGTCATGCTTTCTCAGTCTCTGGCTGGGGGGATCCCTGCGAGTCAGCAAGTTTACCACGGCACCCCTTGGACCTTAATGGTTGAACGAGGCAAGCGTCAGAAGCAGTGCACTCTTAAAGCAGCATCCAAGAAGCCAGACTGGACTGACTTTTCTTTTGGATACCGAAATGCACAAAGCTAATTGGTAGCAGCACAGTGGAATATGATGCTTCAGCTGTGCTTTCATTTTCTCCATAAGAACCTTTCTTTCCTGTTTTTAAGGGCAGTTGTACCTAATGTTACACACTGGATATTGGGCTCAGCCAGAGCCATGATATGGGCCAGGTAATAATTACATTGAAGCCATCGTTGGTATGCCCGTTGCTAAAGCAGACAAGGCTCTGCCAATGCAGGCCAACAGTAAAACCAAGGCAAGGCCAAAAAAGAAAGTCAGCCCATGCTGTCTGACAAAGTCATCCTCTTGTTGTTGGCTTGTGATGCTGAAGAAACTGTGGATGAGGAATAGTGTGGACACTGCCTTTTAAAAGGCTCTGCGGCTGTGCACATCAGGGACCTTTCAGTGTAGTATTATCTTGATGCATAAGGTACATGCATTATGTAATTTAAAGGGAAAGGGAACAACTGTACTGTTTACACAAGCCATATGATTATGTTGGTGGGCCTGGGAATTCCTTGCACAGTGCAGTTTGGCTCAGATTACACAGCATGTAAACATTTTTTGGCAAGGCATATGAGTAATCCCATCTCATTAAGCCACTGTTAACAATGCTTGGTCAACTGTGACTTCTCAATGTGCAAATGAATGAGAAAATAACTGGGCTGAAAAACACTTTCCTTTGTCAGTTCCATCTCACCTGTGAGCTATATAAAGGGTCAGCGTGCATCAAGCAGCCCTTAATGAGTCAGAGAGATAGAGGGAAACAGCAGTGGGGACTGATATGTGATAGCAACTCAGACAACTCTGGTTATCTAATTGGTGTAGATGTGTGCAGTCCTCCAGCAAAACTTTGTTTCATATGCTGCATAACTGACAATGTCTTTAGGATGTCAATATTGCTAGGTTTATCCTGACTCTTACTGTGTTAGCTAAGAATAATCTATAGGGTTCTGGAGAAGAAGTTTTTAAGGGATTCATCAGGGATTATAAACTGACGGTCTCCAAAATACCAGTCCAATTAAAATCAATCACAGTCCTGACCCATTCCTGTAGGATTCTTTTGTGAGACTCTTATTATGCCAAAGACCTCCAAGGGTTGACAAAGAATTGATGGCAATAGGCTAACCCTCCATCCTCTCCTACTTTAAACCAATCCCAGATGTGGTAAATTATAGAGGAACTTCAACTGTAGCGGATATCCTACACTTCCCAAGTCACGAAAACAGAAAATCTATATATAGAAGCCTGCAGCTATGTAAATACTTTGAATGTCCATAGGATTTTCTAAGTGTGTTGTATCTGTGTTTGCTGTGAGTAATATTTAAAATTCACCACACTAGTGTGACTACATGTTCATGCAACCTCAACCCTGTGACAGCACAACACTCGTTAAAGCTACTCTATGCTTTAACTACCATGTGGCTGCACTAGGGGCTGCATAGTTCTGATTAGACCACCGTGAAGCGGAGGTTTAAGCTTGGGGACTTTGGCTTTTGAATGATTTTGTCACTGTTCTCCATCACTTTCAGTCTGTGCCTCAGGAGATGTGACCTCTGAGGACAGCGGGACTTCACTCCAATATAATTGTTTTTGACAGGCGAGCTCACATTGGTGCTTACCCCCCAAACTCTGCTGGCAGTGTAACATTTTTTCGTTGGAATGAACATGTTGTTTGTGAAAACAGAACAACACAGAGGAATTTTGTGCTGTTGCTTTGGCAGGGCACACTGCCAGCCGATCTCACAGTTTCTCACATCAATTTTACCTGAGGCAAGGCCAGTGTGAGCTTAGCACTGTAATCTAAAGAGAGCTAATGATAGCATCACAGGGGTGAGTATACACCCCCATCTCTTCTTTCCTCTCTCTCGGTCTCCATCCTTTTTACTCCATCTCATACTGTTGCGTTTTAAATCAACAAATATTCAGACAAATTCAGAATAAATTAGAGCACACTGTACACTGGAGTGTGGCATATTGACAATTGAATGCATACAACAAGAAAAAATATGCAAATTTGCTCCGTCCTATAATCCAGCAGTGATCACAAGAGGTACTAAAGAGCCGTGGAGTCATGGAAATGCACCTCTTGAAACGGGTATGAGCAAGAGAATGTTCCAAATAATTCCAGTCTCCCAGAATAATACAATGACTCATATATATCACCTTACTTCTGTGTGAACCAAAGTGAATATCAGATACAAAGCACTGAGCATTGCCTCACCCACTCAACTTTTATTTATATTGCATACTTGGCAGAATTCCAGCAATGTATTTTTGCCCAATCTAATACTGAGCCAAATAAGGCTTAAATGGTGGAATCCCATTTTGCTCATCCTCAGTAGATATGACTGGTATTTCAATATTATGCCTTCAGTGTCACTTTGTCTGTCCGCTTTATACATGTAGTCCGATTGTGAGCTACACTCACATTATGTCAATTAAAATCTATTAATATGTGGGCTTTAACCCTAATCCCATATTCATTTGTGAAAGAATTCCAAATATACCGCAAATGTATAAAAAAGGTGCACCAATGTTAATGTAACCATCCAGAATACAGTATATACTTATGTAATAGGGAATTCTATATATAAGCACACAGTTACGTGGACATTGTAAAACCTCAGAAAGCTGTGCACTGTCTGTATCTTATCCATTAGAATAGCATGTTAGTGTGGCAAGCATGTCGGTGAATAATTTCTTTTCTATTTTGCCCTCACTGAAAGCAAATCACTGGAACAGGTAAAGAGCAAAAACGATAGTCAATCAACAGGTGACACCAGGGATCTTGGGAAGCTCTGGTAATGAAATGTTCACAAGTCATGACACATTCACAAAAGGTCAAGAGCACTTTAGTAATGTTGCTCTACTGCATAGAAAGCACAACCTCAGGCAATCAATGGAAAGGTTACATCAACTGCCCTACACCAATGGATGATCCGACACTGTGACAAGAGGTACAAGAAGTCTAGCCTTACATTTGAGCATTTTTGTTGTGAGTTTAAAAGTCAAAAGGTGTAGCACCATATTAAACTGATTTGATATGGTTTGTAAACTTAAATTAAATAAGGAATAAAGCTGATTAACATTGATTAGCTTTGCCTGACTTCATTCTCACAGATAGCTCTCACAACCTCTGTGCACAATGTCTATGCCCATGTGCAGAGTGAAAATGGAGAAAAATAAAGTCTAAAAATACCATAACACATTCACTCCACACAGAATGATTCTATTGCAGAGTGGTGTGTGTGAATAAGATGAGGCAAGTCAGAGACATTATGATGAAATTCCAATGTTATTTAAAAGTTGAATGTTTTACTAAACAGTTAGTCTTCTTTATATAAGCCCCAGCAAGCCAACACAGTAAGCAAGCAGAAAGGTCAACAACCTTTAACCTGAAATCACTGCTGCCATCTTTTTCTGTTATATTTCCCTTGCAGGGCACACAGCTTCAAAAGCGCAAAACGGATAGGTCTCAGGATCAAGTTTATGGATTCCAGCTCCTACTTAAACACAAATTGCTCCATAGTCAGTTAACTCAGTTTAGCTTTCCTACGAAAACACCTTTTTATAAGTGACCAACTTCCTGACAGGAAGGACAGTATGTAAGACAGAGTTAGAGGGAAGTGCCTGCTCTAAACTACCATCAATCAAAGAAGAGGAGAGCTGGCAAGGTTGCTGCTGACCCCACACACCTCAGCGGCGTCCTCGTCACCAAACTGCCATCTCAAAGTCAGTACAGGTCAATTGCCACCTGGACTATGTGAAATATCTGCAGCCTCTTTCCTCAACCTACCACTCAAAACAAACCGTTCACACCCCCTTTCCCCAACACAACTGTTTGTCTTTTAAAATCTTAGAATTGTTGGTATCACCCTGTTTTACAAAAGAACTGCTGTATTTTCATCACATTATTTGCTCTAAAAGTTACCATTTCTATTGAGGAGCCACTAATATTGTCAGGTGACCTTATGATTTAAGATAAAAGGTCAACAGTAGATGTCATACAGACGTGTTGTGTATCATCTGAAAGAAAACATCCTGAATATGAATTTGAGATGCAGTCCAATATTGTGTCAAGGTTTTATAGTCACATATAAGTAATATAAAACAGTTACTTAATTCATTTTTTTTAAAGAGCACAAGCCCACCCAAGCATGGGTCCACTTGGAAGTTATGTGGGGCTTTAATACTCACAATGGACACTTTTACCTAAAGCACATTTATACTTTGCCACTTGGATAACTGCATGCATGCACAACAATACTTTACACAATATGTCCTTAAGATGGGGTGAATAGTGGTTGAAAATGATGCACAAATCACAGTGCTATCAGCCGCTGCAACCTTCTTTTTTTCTCCCCTCAGTATCACTAGCCCTTATGTCGGGCCATTGGATCATTATGATGTTAAGAAAATGTTATTTCAAGAATGCCATGAGTAATGAATTGGCCTGGACAGACTACATTGGCATAGATAAAACTTCCTTACACATGCAAGATTAGCCTACTAGGTGAGGCTTCCCCATTCCTTGTTAATATCCAATCCCTTCACCGCCATGTCCCCTGGCCCATGGTCTTAAAACACAGGACGTGTCTGCAACAACAGGTGAACAGTCACAGAACGTTCTGACATAAACTAAAGACAAGTATACCATTCCTTCTCTAACAACAACATCAAAAACTGCAACTGTTGTCCTCCTGAGCAAAATCTGCTGAAAGACCAATTCAAGGCACCTCTAGGCAGCTGTACAGCTGTGGATGGAGGATGTGTCAGGAAGTTCAGACCAGTGACTATGTCAGTTCAGTTTCTCATTTCCCCAAAGGGACTCTCTCACTGTGGGCAGCTGCTCCTAAGCTCAAGGGTTGCCCCAAACTGGGACAATTATTGGTACAAATGGATCTCTGTGCAACATTAATGGAATCCCAACTGTTTGCCCTGCTGCACAGAGCTCACACTAGTCATCACCATCTATTCCTCTGAACCGACTCAAATATTGTCCTGACATAACCTGAACCATGTACAGAGTGAGTAATAGAATATAAGAAGCAGTGTAGCATGGAAACATTAGCATGCTCAATAATGCCAACCATGACTACACTACAGTGCAAAACAGTTCATGTCAGTGGTGAAAATGGTGTTCCAGACCAACACATAAAGGCTGCCTGAGCCAACTGCTAGCCTCATGAACCTTTAAAAATTGCCAGTTATAATATCTGACATGTGCCACAAGTCTACAGCAAAAGTTGCATTTGTCTGCAATGTTTTCAATTGAAAAGTTAAAACAAGTGAGTGGACACCTTGTCTACAGATTGAAGTCAATACAGCTCTTTGAAAAACCCTACATTCAAGTATTTTCCATTCAAAGCAGTCTGCATATAAATCAAACAGGATAGCTATAGATACCTAATATGGATTTTCTAAAAAATAAAACTTGTATTTTAAAAGATAAGATATAAAGATTTGATATTTCCATAACCTGTAGTGTATGCACACCTATGGGAAAAAGGCTAACATGACATGAACAAAGATGGATGATTAAATATTCCATAGCTCTGACATAACCATATTTACCTATTGTTGACACAACAAAAATAAAGTACAGTTCTGACTGAGTACATAAAAAAAGAAGAACCTTAATTTAGCATGGTGTAAGAAGTCAAATTAAATTATTTGACATAAATGTTAAATCTGCTAATTTATTAAATACAAATAAAAATGGAAAGCTAGTGTTTGAGATAAAACAGTGATATAAGGCAGTCAGTGAGTGTTAAGATTAATAAAGAAATGGAAATCCGTTGGGGGAGGGGAGTCCTGAAAGCAATATGCCTTTTTATATCTGATATATCATGTATCCATATTTGATAGCATAACTTAGTTAGCAGTCTTGCCTAAAATCATGCCTTTTTTACCAGTTTCTCGCAAAGAATCCACCAAGTCACTGAAATCCAAATTCGATTAAACTGGAGCTGACACAGCTCAGCATTATCTTGGTTGAGGAGTTCATGCCCTGACGTTGAAAACTAGCACCGTCGCTCCCTGCGCCAAAGTCCCGTCGATTATTTCTTCAAAATCACACAGTTAAAAAAGCCCACACCTGGAAGCTCGTCAGAGGCCTAATTAGCAGCTTGTGGTCCCTGCACGAGACTGGGTCGGCGAGTGGATTGGTCACGTGACCACACGCACCTGATAAACAACTTCTCTCCCACTCCTCTCACTTATGAAGGTGCATCTTATTCCCAGCTGGATCCGTGCACAATTAAGGTGATTCATTTTCTTCATATCCTTCAGAATGCGTAAATGAATGACTAAACAGAACATGTGTAACTTCTGTGAGAAATGCTCAAAAACAGACAACTACTCTCATGCAACATGAAAGGTCTGACACTGACACATATTTAATCTTACATCTGTAATGAGGTAATGTGCTTTTTTTTTACCACGATTAAGAATATTATTTTTTGACCAATTCACATACTTCTATCCATCTTAAAAATGAATATATCTGTTTATTATCCATATTATGTATATATTGTGGTGTATATTCTACCTGCATTCTATGTAGAGAAAGTTAGTTAGCAAGCCTTCTCCACCTCTGGCTGATTCTATCAACACTGTATGGATGTTGAAAGGAATACTCAACCAAACCCCAGTATTGTGGGCATCAAACCATCCCTGCCTCTGAAAAGTTTGTACTTTGTTCATTCACAGAGGACAGCAGTTGTAGTCAGCTTGGATCCACATGAGTTACAATGGATTCCATTGTTGACCCAGTTTCATGGCATACAAAAGCAACATGTCCTTTGCAACTTTGCAAACCATTCCTGCAGCATAATCCATATCTCCACTGTCTGTCCATATGCTCAATGTGCTCCAAATAGTCACTTTAGAGGTAAATGGAACATGCATATATGTAAATGAACAAAAATATAATTGCCTGTGGTCATAATCCCAATCCAACAGACCGTTTTCACAGCAGACATTATGACAAGCTATGGTAGGAGAAGCACAGGTGTTACTAATAACATTAACAGGGATTCTATTCAAGGGTCCCATTTGACAGTCAATGAGCCAGCACACAGTTGTGAGACACTAAAAACTCAAGCAGCAAAATGGAACTCAGCAATAACAAAGCAAAAAAGAAAAAGCAAAAAACATCTGGAACTGCATACATTTTAGCCTCCCAAACCAGAAACATGTATTTTTCAATCCAGTATTAACGACTATTAGACATACAGTCATCCAGTACTATCAGTTTAAAAAAGCACAGTCTATAACTGTAAAAAATCACATAATTTAGCACCTCTGTCACAATGTATGCATCAAACCATACACAGCATTAACCTCAGCTCACAACTAACACAAATTGTGCAAATACAAAACCAAGAATAGATAAATTCAAACAAACAAGACCAACCTGCAGAAACGTTTTGCTTTTTTAAAATTTTACATATGACCTTTTTGAGGTGCAATTTATAGTATCTTTTTCACAGCAGACATTTGAACACATCATATGTACGTGCAATTAATTACATTAATGAATAGTGCATTGTTTATTGTCATAGTGAGCCAATGTAAACTTCCTAACCCTATAGGTTTAACTGAGACATTTTTAGGTTTGTAAGTTAGACTAGCGCTTGACAAGAGTTGTAAATGAAGTATCCAGATCCTTTACAATACACCAAATGTCACTTACCCTCTTAACCCTGTCATCAGTGCTCACTTTAATTCCTTAATTCCATCCTTGGGTTTCTATATATATTATATTCACTGCACCAATATGCCACAGCAAATTCCTTGTATGTGAAAACCTACTTAGGAAATAAAAAAAATAGATTCTGATTCACTGTGCTACATATTATTATGTTAATATTGCTGATGCACGAACATGTAGGTAGCATTTTATAATTGCCTTGGTGGAAGGAATTTTCAGGTTTTCAAACTCTGTTGCGGACTTTAATATAGAAAAAAGTACATTTCACTCTGAATTATAGTGAAGAAAATATAGTATAGTGAAGAAATAAAAAGTAGCATCAAATGGAAATACCCAAGTAAATCTGAAGTACAACTGAAATGTGTACTTAAGAAGAGCCCTCAAGTAAATGTAATGAGTTACATTCCACCACTGTATGATTTAGGCTGTTAAAGCTTAAGTGAGCTACCACAGAGTCATCACTGTGCAAGCTGCCAGGTGCAGACAGTGATAAATAATGATAATAACAACAATAGTTGTTTTTTTTTTTTTGATCATGCATAGTGAGAATGTTCAAAAGATTATAATGAGCATGTTGGCCTTCAACGCCTAATTGAAGGACAATTTAGCTGTTAAATTCGGCATGGAGGGAAATCTCCCAGTATCAGCTGCTCCTCTAGCCGGCCATCAAGCGGCCGGACTGTGAAGTGCAGCTCTGAGCGCAGCATCCCTGCCATCCCCGGCTCTTCCTTCCCTCCCTCCCTCTCTCTCTCCAGCCGTCGCCGGGAGCAGTGAGTGTGTGTGCGCGCGTGTGTGTGTGTGTGCTGGTATAATCTGACAGCACGCTGGGGCTGCGTTTCCTAAGAAAAGCTCAGCTCTCTCAGTTTTCTGCCCGTCTTATTGCCGCTCTCATTGTCTTTGTCGACAGTGATAAAGAGAGCAGGTACCATCTGTCCATTCCGCCAATTTATTACGAGTTGCCTTTTTTGTTTGCTGCTCTTCACAGATGTTATGTCAACACTTTTTGGGTGGTGGTGGGGGGGACTCCCGGTTCTAATGGAATTTGTTGTGGCTGTTTTGGTCTCTTCTCTCTTTCAGTTCAACCACGGGCCTGTTTTTGGAATAAGAAAAGCATTGCTGTTTTCTGACTTTGAGAGAAGAAAGAAGGGACTCCTCTGGAATTTCCTAAGGAATTTATTCGGACAGCTCCCGTAAGTGGACATTTTGATATCAAAAGCTTAATGATTGAGAATGCATGCAGCTATTTTTCATTTTAATGGAAAAATTAAACAAGCGTATCCTTCATTTTCCCATTCTTCTATTTTAATTACAGTTAACCGGGGCTTTGCATTCTACCGCCTGGGTATATAGTAAGTAGTATAGACTTTTTTTTGCATCTTCTTATTGTGAATTGCAGTTGAAAGCTGCTCTTCATGTATTTATGTGTGGAATTAAGTGTCGGTTTGGTGTCTGCTCCAAGTTCTCTGTCGTGCCGCGATGTGAGTAGGTGCCCAGGGCGCATATTTTTGCATATCTTGAAGCTGCGTTATGGATAATGTAGCGCACAACGTGAACCGGTCTGCTGCTCGCCGTTACACTCCAGATGGTGGCGAGATATTTACACATTTTTTTTTATCGTCATCATTTATAACACATACTGTGCTCACACCACAGAGCCATCTTTGCCCCCCAAATGACGGGCAGCCCCTCTTTTCAAATACAGAGCATGCACGAGCGCGCACGCGCGCAGCCGTTTCTGGGATATTGTGTGTTGTGGGACGTGCTGAGAAAGTTTGCTTAAATGTTTGGTCCTGAAAGCTGAGCCGGTGTAAATGTCTTTGAACGTGTGCGCGTGCGTGCGTGCGCGTGCGTGTCCAAGTGCTCCTGACTCAGGTGTTGTAGATGGGTGGGTGGGCTGTGACTCACTCAGTTTACCCATTTTGCTGCTGTTATCTGACAGGCTTTGATGTCAGATTTGACTGGTGATTGACAGTAGATCATGCGCAGTAGTGTGTCAGCGGAGGCCCATGTTTTTTCCCTCCCTCCATCACTGCAAGCTATTTTTGGAAGTTACCAAATACCATGATTTATACAAGCCTTTCTTTGTGTTAAGAGTATTTGTCAAAGTACTACTGACAAGTGATTCATATATAGCCAATTACCTGTGATTTGCAGTCATACTTTGCTGCTTGGGGGGAAAAAAACACTCTAAAAGGCAAAGATAATGAAGTGAAAAAGTTTGTGTGCCTCGGTATTTTGTAGCAAGCCAAGCCGTGGAGAAGCAATCGCAAATGAGGGCAAGGACAGCTCACGCAGCCGGTGGATGTGTCTTCCCTGGCTAGAGTAGAGTGACAGAGGGCTAAGTGAGCATGACCATCGAGGAGAGGTAATAGCATTACGGTCTGCCAGTCATGAGGCAGTGCAAGAGATAGGCTACTGTTGCATTTCAAGAAGAACTAAATGGGAAGCACACAAGGACATGACATGAGGGCACTTAGAATTTAACACCCAAGAACACCCTCACATGGCTCCATAGTACACTTAAACTGGGTTTTAGCTATGATAATCAGTATGGATTAACATTAAATTGTATTGTGCTGTGAGGTTAGCGTTATTGAGAGGTATTCTTTCTTTTTGAACTGTCACGAATAGCTTCACTGGGGTTATTATCTATCTATCTATCTATCTATCTATCTATCTATCTATCTATCTATCTCTTACAAGACACAGAGGAATATAGAAGGACTGTGGACATCACACAAAATCCAGTTGTGTACCTGTGATAAACAATGAATACATAAATAAATATAATACTGCCAGAACCAATGTGAAAATAAACAAGTCCAGCTAGAACACCAACAGGAGACAAATGCACATCCTCTTCCTTTTTAAAGTACTACTGCTTGCACAACAAATTGCATCATGACGAAATGTTGAAACACAGCAGGCCTTTAGGCTAGTTATCCCTGTGTGTAAAGACAGGTTTTGAGCACAAAAGTGGATTTGAATCATTAGCTGTCAGGCCGTGCATTTTTTTTGCAAAGCTTTCAAGGATTAGTTCCCAGGTAAGAGTGTCCCCTGCCATCCTTTACCCAGCAGCGCTTCCATTTTATAAACTGGCAACATTTCGCAATTTTCCTTCCTTCGTCTTCCTTTTGAGTGATGCTCCCAAAACTACTCGCCAGGCCCGCATCAATCACTGCTGGATGGGATTTGAGCAACAGCTAGAAGTAGTAAGCGGGGGAGACAGGTCTGCTTTCTCACAGTTGCACAAGCTCCTCCACAGTGACCCCGAGTGCTACAGCCAGCAGCGCCAGTTAGACAGCAGCATTTCTGCAAATCTTTTCTCCCATTAATTATGCTTTAACACAAGTTGCTGTAGTGTGGCTGTGTTGACAACACACCCACTTTTCCTCAGCCTGCTGCACCTCCCTGGAGAGGAACAGGAGTAAGCTGTAATTATGGTTTATAAACTTCATCCAGGTGACATAATCGGGGCATGGCTGAGATGGCAAGGGGCTGTCATAACAGCTGCTAATGAATTTATAGCTGTTTTTTTTTTTCTTTTGCATTGCGAATTTCTCACACTGTGCAGATAAATGTTTGTCGGATGTCGCATGATGCATGCAGTTAACCTTTTTGAAGCTATGTCACTACATTGACACACATATAATGAAAAATAAGGAAAACAGCATGAGAAGAGAGCAAATATTGTCCGATTGTAAGCAAAAAACAAAAAAAAGGTGAAATAAGTCCACCTATGGAAGAGCAGCAGCTATATTTTCCCAGTGTTTTTACTGTGAGGTACACCTTGATTGCGGTCCAAGGCTCGGCAAGCCGAGTAGCCGTCTCCCAGGGGCCGTTTTATAATGAGGATGCGCTGTCAGATAATTAGATACACCTGACGCAGGCGTTTTCAGGAAAATTTGATTCATCCCAAAATAAAATGTCTGTGCCTGCCAACATGAAAGCAGAAAAAATATCCCGCTGTCACATTGCCTCTCCTCTCATGGTGGCAATGTTTTATTTATTTATCCACATCTTAATGCTCTTGGATGAGGCGGGCTTCATTTTGTGCTAGCTGATGCATTAGCTGCCAAAGTTTCTCATCTCTTTCTCATCCCATGCAGCCAAGACTCCCTTGGCTGCATGGCACAATATACCATCTCATTCCGATTCAAAGACAGTGGTATTGCAATACATATCGCTCCTGGGTAAGCTGTGTAAACATGCGCATCACATAACAGTAGATCCGGCCAGTCATGTGTGAATAGCACAGGTGTGTTTTATTCATCTAAACACAATGTGTGTGTTTTCCTTGGCTGCTTTCCTGATGGTGATGTTTCAATAAAAAAATTAAATTTGGTGGATTTACATGTAACTAATCAGCTCTTTCATGCAAATACTGTATGCAAGCGATGAATGATTAATTGAATTTACTTTAACACCTATACATAAGCACGCAGACACATATTTATACACAAGCCCACGCACGCAAACACAATGTTAAATAATGCTTTTTTTCTTAACTGTTGATTAGAAAATGCTGTGTGAGATGAAACCCTCTCACCTGTGCTGTTTATTTATCAGCCACATGGCTCCAGTCATAAATCAGACTCTCATTAAGTTGTTTAACAACAACTTTTGCCTTCTGCTGGAGACATCAGTGCTATTAAGCTTGATGTATGTGTTATAGTAGGAAGGTGAACCATTGCAAGGTGCGTATGCTATCCAATTAAGAACTTTTTTTTTCTTCTAAATGTTTACTACAGATGTTTAGGTCATTGCAAGAAACAAGTAAGTGACAGCTGCAAAGCCTTGATAAATGTAAACAAGTCGATGTCAAGAAAAATATCAAATTAGCCAGTTTAATTAGTTATTTCTTTAAAGGAGCAATTTAAGGCAATGCTATGTAACTTTTCCTATGACTCCCAAGAGAGTTAGTAAGGCGAAAGCCTTGCATAACACTAGGCCAAGAAATAGCAAAAAAAACACAGTGATGTTTGCCAATATCCACTTACATTAGCAACATTAAGCTGCTGCTCATACTAGCCTGAGTATAATTAAACTTTTTCATTTTTAACCAAAAGAAGGTGTTATTTCAACTACAAAAGTCACATAGTTTTGCGCAGACTGCTCCCTGACTTCACTGCCGTATAGGTAGCAGTGACCTCTAGTGGCCATGTTGTTTACGTGGTGTCAACTAAATAGTACCATGTCAAAATTGGTCAAAATGGTCAATGGACTCTGACATGTTTAAAACTGCAACCTTTTCACAACGTTAAATGGAACGGTCACATATGTCACTTTGAGAATCATTGACAAATGACCTATTCTATTGTTTAGGAATAAGAACATGTTGGTTTTTGCTTCGGGCTAAACAGTAAATTGAATAATTGAATTTGATCAAAATCGCAATATGGACCAAAGCAACACTTAAAAAGGCAAAATGTGTCAAAATACCATTCTGAAGTATTGTGGTGAAGATATGTTCCAGCATTCTAGTTTTAGATGTAAGAAAAAAAATCTTTGTCGAGATCCAAGATCTGAGAATGATGCAAAAAATGTTTTATCCCAACTGCAATATCAGTCAAAAATAATTAAAATATGGTATTTCCCCCCCAAATTGTTCTGCTTTAGTTTTGAGATTTGAAGTAAAGTGAGTAAGTGCAATAGACCTATACCCAAATCCTTGTTGGCATCAAAATCTCTTTTTCAATATCAAAAGAAAGTAAAGCGAGAAAAAGAGAGGGGGATCATAATTCTCTTCACAAAGCATGTCTCAGGCAGAGCTCGACTCCATCAGCTGTGTTACTGTACAGTACATATGTGGCAGCAAATATGATGTCAGTTTGATCACATCATTTGAACTTGAACGTATTTTCTCCTTGTGAGCCATCAGTCAACAAGGCTTCTTGGCCTTCCTCGCATCACTGGTGATTCAGTCAAAGAAATTCAGCTCAGAGCAAGTGTCACAATATTTTATGATTGCCAATTGTGTGGTTTAAATTGCCATTCTAAGTCTGCACAGTATTCAAAGCAATACCGCAGGGCAAATGCAATAATGTTTGACCTATACAAATGAAATCCTGTTATATTTAAATATATATCGCTATGACATTTGAATGAATTCGGATGTTGGAGCACAGCGCAGTAGTCTTGCTGAAGGAACACTCGCATGGATAGTTGAAGTTGCATCAGTGTTGATTGCATTAGTTCGCCGCATTTATTCATGCTTTGCTGTGTGTACCTTGAAGCCATGACAAAGTGACCAAAAATATGGCTGTACTCTATAATACTCTATTATTCTCTGTGACCTAAGTTCACTCTCACAGCAGCAGGAGTTCTAACCCAGGCTCAGCGATGCATGATTTGAAATTCATCTCAGCAGTGAAGTCTGTGGTGGATGTTTCCCTTCTCTGCTTGACTTACTGTATCGTTACTGCCTAAAGAAAACCTGCATCCGTATTAGAAAAAAACAAACAAAACAACATTGCTTTCTGTTTGCTCTAACATGACAGGAACTCACAAAACTGATGGGTACTGACAAAAGACGAAGACAAGAGGAGAATGTTATGGATGTGCTGCCCTGAGTCAGAATCCCTGCTCGGGCTGGACTCAATATCAGGAACATCTGTACAGTAGACTACAGCAGCAGCTACAGCTTTACATTTTTTATAAAGCTGTATTAAAAGCTATAAGACTCATAGAAACATAAATATTCATTAGCTACAAAAGTGCAGTTACACTGGATTGCAGTAGGCTGCACAGGCGTTCATGATATCATCTTGCATGTTACCACAGCTTGCTGCTTCTTTTGATGTGATAGGTGCACGTTTAGATAATGATTTGTTCCTGAAGAGCAAATGCCAACATCATCTTACAGCTGACCTATATGTAAGCCACTCGGTGTGGATCTCCATACATGCTTTTGCCGTGATATTCCTTTGCTATCTGGCTACCCTGAAAGATTTAAGAGGGCACTGATATGTTGAGTGTTGGCATTAGAGTCTGCTGGGACACGGAGGCAAAGAAGAAAACAGAGAGGAATAATGCAGGCAAGCTGGAGCCAGGGTACTCTGCACAGTTCGATGCTGCTGCTTCTAACCGACATGAACAAGAGAAATCAATTAGACCTACTCGGTTGCTATCCAAGGGACTTCCACCATGGGAAAGGGTAGAGCGAATCAAAGCGTTTGGAAAAAACAAAAAAGAAAGTAGCAGAAGAGGAAAGTGAACTCGAGTGGTGGGTTTGTTGTATTCTTTGTCAGATCAGCCGCCTCTGACCTCAAGATAACATTCATTCTCTCTTTCTCCATCCCAGGCATGCTTATAATTCCAGACACTTCCCCATCTCTTTTTTAACACTGATGCAAAGCCCTCTCTCTTACTGTCCTTTCAGGTCAGTAATGAGAAAAAAAAGGAAGGCTGGCAGAAATATTCCTTACAAGAGTATTTTGATGAAGCCTGAGCTTAGTTTTTACCTGCGGATGCAGCAATCTCTGTTTTCCCAGCAGCTTTTAGATTCACACTATTATGTTTATATTCATACCTTAGAGCCATTCCAGCAGTCACTTGGAGGTCATTTTGAACAACATTTCTTTTCCAAGCCATAATGGGCACCAGAGTTTTGTTTTTCTGAAAAGAGAAGAGCAAACAAGTTGGACTGTGAGGGTGGTATATAGTTTTAAAAGTTGTATTTAGTGTTAGAAAACTCTATTTGGTTTTATAGAAAATATCTCTAAGGTCCCCAAAGATTAAAAAACGATTTTTCATATTGAATATGAGACAGTCCAACTATTGTGGTAGGATCAGTGAGGCTAGTATCCACAGAATATAATTTATTAATAATATTTTACAGTCAGCTAAAGTACAGTCACACTGTAATTTAAAAATATATGCAGTACTACAGTAAATGATCCTCCGAATCATGCTTCTAAAATGAACATTTAAATGAGTTTCCTAAAGAACAGGAGAAAATTATTTTGCATCACGGCAGAGATGACTGAAAGAGATAAGGCAATTGATGTGATATGCATTTTTCATTGAATGGGGCAGAGCCCTGTACTGTAAACACTGAGGTTGAGAGTGCATAGCATATATTTCACTGGACCCAGAGGCCTCATCGCCTTTGATCAGACTGAAAGAGGACACTTTTTGATCAAGCCCTACTTTGGACTTTGGACATTTAAATCAAACCCCTGACAGGCTCATTGGCTCCAAGGCGGGGGAGATAGGCTGTAATCTCTACACATAGGAGAAAGTGGACACCCCTCAAAGTGTGCTACAGTCTATTATATCGAACATTTGAAATCCTCCCCCTTTCTCCTGATGAATATCTAGCAGTTTGTTAGGTGAGCTATAATACACAGTGGAAATTCAATTTGACAAAGAAAGACCTGCCTCATGGAGTCTTTGAATGGATATAATCACATTAAAATCTGCAGTATAATAGACCTAGAAGGATTAATGAAAAGAAATCCATAACTTTTTCTGTCTGTGTAGCTATTTATGAATATATCTGATATGGAGGAAACTAGGGCTGCTTGACTATAGCAGAAATCACGATTATTTGGGTCAATACTGAGATCAGAATAATTTACCATGAATACTCACTGACTTTGGAAACATCATGTATTTATGTATTTTTTACTAAGGACATTTCGTGATACTATATTCAACATATTCTTCGACAAAAGGACAGCACCAGTGCAGAATGAAATGCAGCAAAATAATGATTTTATCTCGATTATCCTGTTTTCATCAACATTGGAAGTCTAAATAGTAGTTGAAAATAAAATAAAATTAATTGCCCAGCCTGAAAGAAAAAACGGACATGACAGAGATGTAAAACTAAAGTGAGGTAAAGTAAACTGAGGAAGTTGTGTTCCATCTATAATCCTGTGTGTGCAGTTAGCTCAGTCCCCTGACAGAGCACACATGTAAACACAGCACCCCCACCTCCCACTCAGCCCTGCTGTAGGTTTGGCTGTGGGTGCTCGGCAGATCCCTCGGCATCATGAGAGAATAACAATGAGGGTTTTGGGAGGGATCAGTTCCCCAGCACACAGCCATACTGGGTAGGGTTTATGTAAGACCCTGGCTTCCTGAGCTCTCTGCCAGTTTAAGATGACAAACAAATGGTACCAAGGAGTACTGACTTGCCAAAGGGGAGGATTGCATCTCTTCACGCTACCCCCACTGCTTCATCCTCCCGTTACACAAACACCCTCCTTCTGTTCATGCACAAGCCTGGTTATGTGTCGTGGCTTGTGATACCAGGTCTCCTGTGTATCCATGCAAGTTGATGTGTGTTTTCACATCATTTGTTGGCTCTGCAGTATCGTCGCCCAAGCCAACCCCTTTCCCTTATCCTCCTCCTCTTCCTCCCTTTGTTTTCCCCTTCATATGTTCCAATGAAAGACGGCTGGGATCTGTCAAAATCTATCCTTTCTTCTGTCGAGCTTGTCAACTTTTTTTTAGGTGGGCTGCCACGGAAATTCACTCAGCCCTGACACCCCAGTGGTTCTCAAAATGTCAAAATAGGTAGAAGCTAATAAGAAGAAGTGTTGTCTGCTCTTGATGATACCATTTTTGTATCATTTTTTATGTGATCAACTTCATGATTCAGTGTTTTTAAATGTGATTCACGTCATAGTTATACAGCTGCTTGTAGAGGATCTTAATTTAATTAAGTCATTAATTATTAAAGCTTGATAAATAGAGCAAGAACATGTAACATTTCTGCTTTGAAGTTTCTAAAAACTATACCTATGTATGCCTTCTTATATATTTTGTTGGGTTGTGTCGTCACATTATCCCATTTCCAACAATATCCAAACCAAGATAAATATGTCATTTGAATTGAGGATATGGTCCGTTTCATTTGGGAGCCGTTGCTTGTCAATGGCGTCATATCCTCTTTGTCTATGTGTCAGCAGTGTGGTTGCCTGCCAGAAGCTGTCATATATTGACTTTTTATCCAATTTTTCAGCCACATTTCTGCAACACCCTTTTTAGATCTTAGTCGTGTGTCACTATATTTTTTAACCGGATGAAGGATTTAATTCATTGGATGTCTGGATCTTAAGTTGCCAGAGAAATAAACTGAGCAAATGTTAGCAGCAGCTCTGATCCAGCCTTGTCAAACAGCATAGGAGAAACACTAATTTTAAAGTGCTTTATTCAGCGTTTTTAGTGGTTTTAATCAGCGGGTCCATTTGTTTTGGAGAGCAGCAAACCTGTGAGGATTATTTAGCTCCTCTAAAAAACCTCCTGAACTTCTGGATGTAAAGTTATAAGCGAAACAAGCTGAGCAAATGATAGCAGCAGGTCAACTCCATTGGTCAGAGGTTGCAGAGCTTTTTGATTTTTAACCTGGACCGCTCAAAATATCTAGTCCTCTCATACTTAGGCTCACTGCAACAAAATGGGAATCAGGCTACTGATTAGATGAGGCAGACAATCCCTTGGTACCAGGTGTATTTTTAGAGGTAAAAGTGTCTAGTGCACTGTGTGTGCTGTCTAAATTTTGCAACAGAAGGCAAACAAGTCTGTGCCGTTTTAATTTGCTACATCTGGACTTTATTTTTTGGAAGAAAAAAATACAGAAGTGGTAGATACTTAAATACTAACCAGATCTGTACTTAACACTAAGTCAACAGATGCTGTTGAAAGTTGATTTTTGAAATGTCCCAGAGGATAGGAAAAACGTAAGAAAGAACTGACATGGAGGTAAGGGCAGCTTCTCAATCATTCCCGTCCCCAGACACCACAAGGAAGACACATTGGATACAGTGTCTTCTGACATGCAGTCCAGAGCAACGTCTCCCTGTATTCCTGCATAGCACAGAAATACACCATAGATAGCATTAGGATCCATTGAGTTAGGAGTAAGGGGAAAATCGATGTAAGGTGAAAATTAAATTTGGCCGAAAGAGCCTTTAGGCAAAGTGCAATTTGAAAACACATCTTTTATTTTCCCCTGGGTGTCTGATCGGGGTGGGTAGGAGATGGACGGTGGGTCTAAGCATCATGGAAAAAGGCAGAGGTATGCTGTGAGGGAAAAGGAAACACCTCATCTCACTCCTAATGTGCCTCCCCTTTGATTGTCTAATTCGGTTAGGGCCATGCGTCCGTTATCGGATCATATCAAAGGTCAGAGGCGTCCTGTAGACAAATCAATCTCCCCGTCTGAGGAGGCGCACAGGAAGCATGGATTGAGGGAGAGCCGATCCATCTAGTGGGCCCAGAATGAAGGTGGGTGAGGAGAAAGAGAAGTGGGGGCAAGAAAAATAATGGCATCTGCTGCTCAGAGAGAAGTGGGCGAGGAAGGTGAGATTGAACTGTTGACTTGGGGAATGCGATATGCTCAGAGTGAAAAAGAGTTTACATTATTGCAAGGAAGATAAGAGCAATTTTTTGTGACATCCTGGCATATTACGGCTTACCTGACTACCAGATAGGCTCGTCACTGACATGTTCCAACTGGGCTGGACTGATCAATAGAGTTATTTTAACAATAGAAAAGCAAATTTGCAAAAACAGATATCTCTGTTTTGATTTATTCCCTTAATTAAGTTTTAGATGCAATTCAGAGAAAATCAATCAAACTGCCATTGGGTTGTTTCGAGAAGATATTTAAAACTTTGTTTTTTTTAATGTGCATTCAAGGGAAAATCAATCAAATGTTGACATTTTCATTAAAAAAGGAAAGAAAGAAAACAATGCTCTCTGATGGTCAACACTCACAATTAGCTCTGTGTTCTAATAGGTGTGAAGAAAATCCAGTGACTGCTCCTCATGCACAGCTTTCCACATTAAATTCAGTTTCCTTCATACAATTAAAATAAATTTACAATGGCTTTGTGCATTTAACCATGCCACAAGAGAAATTTCTTGAAAATAAAGCAAGAATAATGCTTGTTCTATATATTTTTGTAAAAATAATATATTTGGTTTTCAGAGTGTTTGTTCCACAAAATAAGCAATTTAAACTTTTTTTTTCACTAAGTTTCTGTGTACTTTTACTCACCAAAAGCACTGTGTGTCATGGAGGCCTACCACACATTTGGATGGATACCTGCCACCTAAAACATCAAACAAACAAACAAGTCTGAAACCTGCATTGTTTACATCCATGTTTAATTGTTAGCAGTCATCTTTATCACTGCCTTTGTTGGTACATCATTGCCACCTGGAGATCAGTAGAATTGTATAAAACCATTGGCAAGAGTATCTCATCACCCATTTGCTTACAGCGTGTGTGTGTGTGTGTGTGTGTGTGTGTCTGCATGAGAACAAACAACGGGGAACACATTGAACTCATGAACACATTGAACCAGTTACTATCGAGTAAAGTAACAAACTCTACAGGACATTTTAAATCTGTATTGGTATTTGAGCAAATTGAGTGGTCTGACACAGGCTATTGTGAATGCACCAATGCACTTTTTCCAGGAGCAGTTCCGATCAGAATCTGATACCTGAATTTGAATATCTGCTGATACCGATATTGGTTTTTCAAAACCACAGCTTATTTTGCATAAAATTAGCATTACATTACAAATATAACTAAACTTTAAATGTGTGCCAAAGCAAATTATTCGAACTGTAGGTTAAGAAGTCTTTACATACAACCAGGTGTAGGAGTGCAAATGAGTTTGGCAACTCCTTTAACCCTCTAGAGTCCATGAAAGCACCGGCACATTACTTCTTCATGACGTGAAGACATAAAAATGAAGCAACATGGAGTCTTGCCATCAGCTTCCCTCTAAAGTTCTGGCTTGAAACTCCATGCCAGATTTTTTTTGGGGATTATATTCGGCCAAGTAAAACCGGAGATAATGTCAAATATATTTAGTATAAAAATATAGAACTAGAGATTATCCTCATTTTACCTGTTATATGTAATATTTGCAACCTGTGTTCATATTTGCAACATTTAAAATTCTGTGTATGATGATTTCAAGATCAGATTTTATGTTTTCCTTTGTTTCTTTTGGGTTGAACATTTTTATCAAGTAAGTCAAAGTTAAAAATTAATTATCAGGACATAAAGGTGAGGTAACGCTGAAAAAACTGATACCAACATGGCATGGTGAAGATTTTTTAACAGATTTTTTAAAGGACATAATAGCCCACAATTTCAGAGGGTTAATGCTTTGAAAAACTTGGGAAAATCCATTTCCCAGCAATATCAACTACTCGTAAACAGATTTGCTTTATGATATACTGTTCATGAGTTAGAAAGTAAAGAGAATTTCAAAGAGTGAAACTGTAAATAGACAACTTCTAAGAAAGCTTTTCAAAGTGAATATTTGAAATGAAAGTGCAAGAACTGTGGAGAGAAATAAATATCTACACTATAAAAAAACCCTATCAAATCAACTAAAAACAAGTGTGCATGGCTCTTCTCAAAGCTGTTATGTTACAAAATGTGTATGATGTGAAACAAACCATGCACATTAATTTTGACCACATAGAGTTAGAAATAATGTGGAACAGCTAAAGATTTAGTGAGAACTTTACCCACAAGCAACCTGCTCTCCTGCTTGAAGTTTGGCATTTATAAATATTCAACGGGCTAGATTAATACTGCAGTAAATGTTGAGGTAATAGTTGCCAAATTGAACATTGGAGGACCATCACTGTGAAAATACAAACAGTAGTAATGTGTTGTTTTCTGCAATCCAGTTGGATTCTTCACTTGGAGCAGCCACTGGACTTTCTTGCTACAAATGCTCGTGCAGCTAACTAGCATTAGCTTCTTTGCAGTCGTCCAAACACCACCAGTACAGTTTTATAAGGATTGGTACATGGATCAATGATGTTAGTCCGATACCCAATGAGTGAATCATGTCAGTGTCGGAGCCCGATGCTGTACATCGGTCTATGGGCATTGGACATATAAAATGTGTTGCATCCAATAGGCCATAAGAATCAATACCAGAATCAACCTTTTTAAGGTTTAACGCAAGCCATTTCAAGCTGTCACTTATTTGTTACTTTTGTTTTCTGATATCACACACTAAATGAAAATCATAAGATGAAGCCCCACTCACAACGGTAAGTGACGTGCTGCCTTTTGTGAGGTCCATTAAAGGTTGTTTATGAGCAAAACTGCTGTAGTAAAACCTCTATTTATCATTCCCCTCATTCCTCGTCACAATGAATATTTGGAAACAAATCTCCAGACCTCTTAGAATGCCCATTAACAAATAGTCATAATTAAAGCAACGATGCATAAACACAGTGGTGGGCAGCAGTGGGCAAAGTTTATAGGTGAGTATAAATCATCCACAGTTTAATGCCAGCGAGATGTTTAATTTGGAATCCCTGAGTGCGTAATTAGTTCAATTAGCCTCAATCGTGCACAGAGAAGCACATGCAGAGTGGACCCAGGTTGCCCTCTGGTCTCGCTGCATTAAAAGGCAAAGGTGTATTTCCTCCTGTAAGATTAAAACTTACTGTGTAATAACTCACCAAAGCCCTCCCTCCAGACACTATTGTGACAGTTCAGTGTGAGATAATGTTTGCTCAAGCAACTCTCAATGAGATTCAGCGCTCCGGTGACACCATTACTCTAAGCTCATTGCCTAGTCAGGTTGGGTGGGTCTACCGAGCCTCAGAAAGTCGAAGCGCACAGGCGCCAGAAGAGAGAGCACCTCTCGAGACAGATTACACGTCTGTGGACAAGCGAATAGGCTTGCACTTCACCTCCTGTCGGAGACAAGCAGGTTATTATCTTTTGGTGTTTTGTTTTTTTCACACTCTTGCCAGTCATGTAATGCATCCAGGACAAGATGCTCGCCTGGCAGCCCAACCAGGTGGACGACAAGGCAGCTTACACATTTTCGCTAATTGCGAGCAGTCAGTGAAACGTATCTGAAATGAAGATGATGGCACAAGCCTGCAGAGGAAGTCAAAGCAGCCTAGGCCCGAGCCAAAGTGTTTTAAATGGATTACACCAGTGTGTCATTGCGATTACACGCTCCTCGCAGGGACCGCGACAAGATGAATTGTATTTTATGGCTTTACAGCAGATCTTTTTTCTTTCTTTTCTCCTCCAACTTGAATGCATTTTTTCTCCTCTACTATGTCGCGTGGTCTGAATGTGGGATTGTTTTTGCCTTTGAACTATCTCACAAACTGTTCATCTGCTACTTCTCCTTCAGGGGACATTTTCTGTTTATCTCAGGGTGGAGTGGCTGACTGAGAAACTGTGCATATGTATACATTTTCATGCTTTGTAAATTATATTTTAGATTTATTTAGGGCTTGTTTTGCATGGCTGAAACACTAGAACTCATCCTCAGTTTGCATCGTGCATCATAGCATTTCAAAACATACTCTAGGTAGTGAGGGCCATACACATATGCATGATACATATATAACCAGTTTTTCTCCATACCTCCCTATAATGTAGATCCAATCGTCCACACCAGGTTTACTAATAATGTCTTATCATTCCCTTTCCTGTCACTATAACATATCACCGCAGCAATGGCACTTACAGGGCTTGTAATGTGCATCATAGTGCCAATTCAACAACACTCTTTTTACTTATGACACTATACCATGTGTCATAAACCTCATTGATAAAAAATGATTTAACAACTGTTCTCCAGAGGTGTCCTCCAATCCCAACTTCATCTCTACACTGGATCAGATATGGCAAGGTGTTTGTGAGAGAGAGAGGGAGAGCATGCAGAGAGAGAGAGAAAGAGAGATAAAGAGGGGGATGTTATGTCTGGAGGGAGTCCATTAAATAGGGGAAGGGCAGGGGGTTAAACACTGAAGACCTCTGAAAAGATCCAGAATAACACATGTTCAAACACAGATACACACACACACACACACACACACACACACAACACACACTACCTTACTTTTACTTTTGAAGGCATGTGACGAATCAGCATTACAACCAACCACAAATTATTGTTGGCCAATTACACAAAGAAGATGAAGATATGGGCCAATCGGAAGCCTAAGAAAATGTTTTTCCAGAAGTTTACCTGTTTGCCATGGTGCATTGATCACTCCATAGTACATCCTGACACCTCTCTTACTTAAAATAGTGAAACAATAACTGTACATTTATGTTTAAACAGAAATGCTAGCAAGGCTAGAACCAGCACTATTTTGGCCCAACTTCTTCAAAATCTCTACTTTCACTGACAAAACTCACAGAAAAAGCTATGTTTTCAAAAGTACCAGTTTATACGTGGGCTACCAGCGACTTTGAATTGCACCACCTATCTACTTCCTCTTGTCCTGTGATGTACACTCTTAGTAAGACTTGTTGAGGCACACTGTTTTCAGTCAGTGTGATGTGGGGGTGTATTACATCTGGTGCTGCACTGGAGGAAATAACCCCTTGCACAGGCCCAGGCAGAAACTGTGAGAATAGCACCAAGCAACTGGAGACTTGTAACAAAAGTGTGAAGTTACACTATGCTAAGAAGTCATTGGAAATGGGAAGGAATGTAGAAGTCAATGGGAATGGAGTCTGCTTAAGAATAATATATTTTCCTTTTTATCTCCAATGTTTATTATATCTATGAAACATTTCTTTTACTACAAAATATGCAAATTTACACATTTTACCTAATCTGAAGGAAAGTTTCTGCTATTGCAATTTATCACAGAATATACATCATTACATTAGTCATTTTATATTAAATATGTAGGCGGTTAGTGTATCAGCATTGTTGTAATTTATTGTCAGTTACTAAATCTGCCAGTATCTGGGTCTCTCTGGTAGCTGCGCTGTTTCTGTTAAGCTGCTTTCTACTGTACTGTACACATAGGCTTACACAGAGTATACAGTATGTATGCATTAGGGCTGACTCAAACACAACCCCTCCATCAAGTTTCAACAGTGATTACCAACACAGAAATCATTGAGGTGCATGAGTAGCAAGCCACATAGCCCAGTTCCAAAACTGACATTGTTGTGCCTCTGATAGTTTCCCTACGTGACAAGCTAGCACAGAACTTCACATTTGTTGTCATGGCAACGGCAATGCACGGCATTTTACAAAGTCACAAACAGCCATATCATGATTTTTCCACCACATTTAACATGCACAAAATATTACAGCTTTTTCCCCTATTCCCAAAAAACAATATTTCTTCAAAGCTGTTTACAAAGTGAATAAAATAAATAATAATCCACTAATATTCCCATTTACATGCAACCTGCATGTAGTGGCTGACTTGTTTGACCGTGCAAACACAGCATGCCTCTTCAACTACCTTCTTGAGGATGGTGTTGCAATATTTGTGCATATCCAAATACCTTAATTAATATCCCTTCCAACCAGAATATGGGTTTTTCTTTTGAGCATGCATCTCTACCACAGCAAGAGGTTATGTGTCGAAAACTGGAGGTAACAACACTAATTAGGACCATATTCTGTTCTGCAAAACAAGAAAGCTACAGTATATGGCTTGAAATTGCCCAGCAGCTGGGATACGATAAAGATGGAAATATAACTGATATGCATTTCTAATGTTATAGGTTTGTCATGGATTAACAACAGCTAAGCATCAAATTTTCATGTCCTATAAATTTCTGTATTTTGAAGTTGACGTCAGCTACATTAGTGTCTTCATCACATCCTGGCTGCTGGATGACCTCAAGCCATACCTCGCCCTTAATTTGCTGTTATTTCGTATCCTTTTTGGGTGTTAAGAAGCCAAATTGATGAAAAATTGAAGACAAATCCCCATTTTGGCAGCTAGCTAGCTAGCTATGATCTTTGACCTGTAGGTATGACATCAGTGGGAACAAAGTATGCCATTGCTCAAACATATATCTGCAGGTCTAAATCCCCCTGAATCGAGGTCCATCCAAATATTTTTATTTCTCTGCACAAATGTCCCGGAGGAGTATGCAAGCATTCATAAGAAATCAGTAGAAAATCAGTGCTTGGTGTAAAACAGCTTTTAAACGGCTTTTAAAATGAAAAGGCAGCATTCAAAATAAGGCTTTATTTGTAATATCCAAACAGAATATGGTGTTTACATGAACCCAATCATATCCTGAATATAGTCATATTCAGAACAGTCATGGGATATTATTGTGCATGTACATGTAGTCAATGAGTTGAATCCAAAATGCTTCAACTCATACTGAGTATTTATCTAGTTTCAATTTTTAATAAAAAGTGTCAGTCCTAATTCATATTACCATTGAATATTCCCAAGGCCTTGCAAAAATGCAACATAAACAAATGTTAAGACTACACCTGGATGATCCTATAATTGATTGCTGTTGGGTAAGTTACAATCTTCCACTTGATGGTCCACATGTGTTTTGCACCCTGTGCTTCACAGAGGTCTGCCTCTTCTGCCCTCTGCACTGAAGCAATCCGTAGGTCTCTCTCCTCTTCAAGAGCCTACAGGACTTAAAGCTCTTACTGGGTTTTATATCAGAGAACACACTTACTCCTCATGCTAATCATAGCACCAGCGTCTATGAAATTTGATCAGTCTTAACAATGACCATTGTGCGCTCCTATTGAGTGCCATACAAATTAGCCTCTGTGCTGGTGGCCAGTGGGACAATGTATTCTGCTGGCTTTATCACATCTTGTCCCGGCCTACTATTAATCTTGTGGACTGTATGGGATGAATTAATGCACCGAGGGATTTGTAAGGCTATGGATATGGATTACATTGTCTAACGGTATATTTGAATTGGTCTCTGAATGTAATTCCTGTGGACTGAGATTAAATTCAGCTGATAAGAGTCTGCTGGAACAAACCACATTATTATTGCCCTTGTCAGTGTGTTGTGCATGGTGAAATGAAGCAGTGCTCCCATAATCCTGTTCATCTACAAAAGGGTCTACATCTCTGATTGAATTTCACACATACAGTGGGGTTTGGCTGGAAAGTGATTGCCATTTTTCTTAATGTGCCCTTTGCAGACTCCTCACCTTCCAGCTCTCTTTTACTTTCCTACTCTCATATAGTGCCTCCTTGGCTTATGAAACTCACATTTATAAACCACTGTTTAACTATAAACTGTCCACACTAAAAGGAAGAAGAGGAACTTCTCCGACAGGGATGTCTAGACTGTGACTGTTCTTTGTCCTCCCTCAGTTTTTCTACAGCATTACAACCGATTACCATATCATAGCGCAGTTTCTCATAATGCTCCATGCACTCTGAAATCATCACTACAGTCTTCTATCTAATCTCGACCCGAAAGTGATTTTTTCCCCGCTCATAATTGAAAATTATGTTCTTAAATGACTCGTTAAGCGTCGCCCATTTTCTCCCACACACTGAAAGCATTTCCTCCCACTTTTTCTGACAGTCACATTAAGAGAAGTTAATGTGTCGTGTGCATCCCAAGCATCTGCACTCAGTAAAAGCAATTTTAAAACAGTCGCAGGCTGGAAAATCTGCACCCCTGGCTGCGCCTTGCAAACAGCGCTCACACCTCGGCAATCATTTGGTTTAATTCTTTTTTGATCATGCCTGTAGACTTCTTTTAACCACACTGGCACAGTGAGGACAACTGCTTTTAGCTTCTTATAGTTTCTGGCGGGCTGGTGTGTGCTACCAGCGATGATGATTTTCAAGCCAGAAAAGATGAGAAAAATAAATTAGCATTCGGCTCCAGGCTGGTGGAGCATCTCCACAGAGAAACACTAGCATCCACATTTAAACCCGCATATTAATAAAGTGTAGTAATGATTCACCAGTGACTCTTCCCCTTCTCTCTCATGCCACCTCTGCTCCATCAGAAGCAACCCATTTGCTCAAACACATGAGAAATGGATGGTGTCATGGCATAAGAGGAAAAAAAAAACCCCCAACATTTAAGATTAAGCCTTTTACTCGCCCCACTGAGCCAATGAATTTTTTATAAACTGTCCCCAGAGGTTCATAAACATTGAAAGTTTATGAACCTGAGATAGGCTGAGTGAGCGACAGAGTGAGGCATGGTGGGTGGAGCGGCTCCCATTTTGGGGTCTTCACAAGATGTTTTCTTGCATCGCAGATGCTAAGACACCTGCCGTGGCTGAACTCACAGAGAGGTGGCAGCACTTGCTCCACAGCAGCTGTAAACACTCTGTTTTTTCATTGCTTCGAGCTGACCCCACCATCCATTTGGCCCTACTTTATGATTACCATAAATGCCTGGATTGCCTACATAAAAATGTAGAGTGGAAACAAGGGCCTCCGCTTCCATTAGTGGCCTCTTTTTACTGGAAGGGCCAAGTGTGTCCCCTGGGTAAGGCCAAAACTCTCACTGTCCTCTACAATCTGTCAAATAGAATCTGTAATCAAGGACTGGGCTAAGTGGATGGCTGCACTGATGGTGATGTTCATAAAATGATTATTCATAGAGAATAAACTGAGTATGTGTGTTTGAGAGGTAATAGGGGCCAGGAGTGTTTCCACACACAGAGATTATCCTTGAAAAATTGAAAGTTCAATCAGCAAAAAAACATTTGTAATTTGCTAAATTCTTGAATATCCTCCAGACAATCAGATTTTAGAGCTGCAGAATAGTGTTAATAAATGTATTTATAGAGATTACTGGGGCTTTCATTGATTTCCTCTGAACCAAAAGGCACAAAACAACATGGAGGTTGTTCATTTTATGTAACTGTCCCATATGGTCTACCATTAAAGACAAACATAGGTCCAAAACATCTACAAATACACACAAAATTACAACATTTTTAAAGGATGTAATATTTTTTTCAATGGGGACTAATAATATGAATGCAGGAAGCTGTCAGCTATAGGCACACGGTCCATTGTAATGCATGACTCATATATTTTTCAGGTCATTTAATCATTTGGGAGTTTGAGTCCAACTCAGTTTTAATATCAGCAATTGTGCAGAAATGTCCAGGCGGTGCATCGGGTTGTAAGGTCTTGCTGAGACAGTACATCGAACGAAATTGCCTTGTCTTATTCAGGGATTTGAGTTTCAATTTGATCTCATCCTGTTTGTTTAGAGAAAGCAACTTTTCTAGAGATAAATCTCAGCAAGGAAGAAATATATGGAAATCCAAACAATAATTCAAAGGTGGCACTGCATACAAATGTGCAACCTACTTAAAATACATTCAAGCAACCAGTACAGCAACTATTGTGATTAGCATTGACTGTACAGAAAGGCACATTTGCCTTTTCTTTACAGTGGAGAGATTAAAATGTGAAAGCAACTCCCATAGGAGCTCAAGGGAAAGCAGCACAATAATATATGCAGGGGGGGGAGAAAAAATCTATTATGAGCATGATGACAAGAGATCAGTGTTGCCTCTTATTCCCAGTGACAGTCTGAAACTAATATACTCATTAGCGTTAATGCCACCGTGATATAAATTGAACAGGCTTTATTTTTAATAGTCCTGTTACTGTCTGTACTGGGTAAAGAGTGGTATTCTATGAGCTGAATCTGTCATGTGTCCTTGGGCATCAGTGGCTAACGGCGGGGTGAAATTGGATAGCTATTGTGAAAATTGTAGAGGGAATTGTGCTATATTGTTCAACTTGAAAATACCTTTATTTTTGTACAGCTGTGTCCTCACTTTGAATTACGGTAGGTGGATGGTAGTGTATAGGGAGACCTTTTTAACAAGCTAGAAGAAAACCTCAAAGCAATTTAGTGTGCTTTTACCACTTTCCCTTCACCATACAGTATAAATAAAAGTTCAGTCCATTGCCAAATCTGAGAAAAACTGTTTTTTTTTATTTTTTTATATTTGTTGTTGTTTTTTTACAATGCAGCCAGTGAGCTGTATTTCTTCTGGACTATTCTCCATAATACCAAAATATGTGTTCTTATATGGTCATAAGCACAATGCTAAATATGGCTCTCGTTTCTGAATAAATTGTCCCTTTAGAAAAACACAGTTTCTATATCCACCTTTGAAGTTATCAATCTTAAATGACCCATATTGTGAAAAAGTGAAAAGAAACTCAGAAACTGAGACTTTGAAAGAGACATCAAGACTTCTGTGAGGTATATAAAGGTAAGAAGTGGCGCTACAGTGATGTTACAGTCAATCCACAGCTGCAAATATGGTGCAGAGACGACAAGAGTGCAGACTAGCAAGACTTATCAGTGCAAGAAACACTGACCAATCAGAGCAGACCTGTCTTAAAGAGACAGGAGGTAAAATAGAGTGTTTGCGAATGAGGGTGATTACAAGTATTTACGGACACACAGTATGAAAAAAAAAGGTTTGAATGGAAAAAAATTTACACATGTTTTGGTAGAAACCTAAAATAAGTGTGTCGCTCAAAATTAGTATATTATGTCCCCTTTAAACAACAAGGTCTCCAACCTAGATGACAGGATAGACCGTTTGTCAATACCATCCATAACAACACATATGACTGACCTTGGTTTAGGGCAAAAAAAATCCCGGTAAGGCGTTATAAAAGAAAGTTTAAACAGTAAATCAATGTACATAGCCTACGTATGCTGGAAGTGAAGTAGTTACAAGGATGATGTGAACAACAGAGGCTATGTAAAAAAATTTGATTCACAAACTGTGAGCCATGTGAGTTACATAAGTTACGTGAAAGTCGCTTACTTTTGTTTTCACACGGGACACAAAGCCCGTTCTCCTCTGTGAAAGCCCGCAGTTTGTTCGACCCATCCACCTCCCTCTCCGAATGTGAGATGTGCCATTTAAACTCTGCATTGCCTTAATTGATTACTACTAGGTCAGAAAGATGATGGCGTTTTTTGAGGGGAGAGCAGTCTGCTTTAAAACTTCCTTTCCTATCAGGAGAGCTCATGGCTGTAGATTACAAACTGCATGTAACATCTAGTGTGATGTGATACTCTTACATTTAGTATCAACCAATTATTGCTCGATTTAGATATCATTTTTGCAGAATGCTGTCATTAAGATGTTTGGCATCCTGTGATCACATTAAAATATTCATTGTTTAACTATCACTCATGTAAAACACAAGTTGTCGTCCAAAAGGAGTGTTGGGAGGGAAAAAAACAGCTGGAAGGAGAAACAGCTAAGCTGCTGAGGCTGGAAAGTTTTCACAGCTGCTGCTGGCTAACAGCAACAACAAAGCCAGGAGCTGGGATTAAACAAAAAAAATGTTTGTGGTTGTAGAGCTGACTTCTAATGAGTGAATGCAATTCCCTGCATTTTTGAGATATGTACTTGTAATATGACAATTAGTACATTGCATCATTAGCAAATAACTGTCAGAATGGTGGCCAGTTCTGCACATCACAAGCAACTGATGTGATTTACTGTACAGTTTCTTGGCCAATGTCTAATGAGTTTCCTTCTTTTATACTTGCCAAGCTAAGCTTTACAGTTTGTGGCCTTCCAATAATTTAATAGTCTTATAAAGATAATTGAAATTATAATTAGAAACGAAGCACAGATAAGAAGAGCAAGACAAAGTTTTAGCCAAAAGTTTGAGGTTGTAGGTGATCAGTTGGAGCGTCAGTCCAACAGAACAAAAAAAAGGCAATTATTATTAATGAGAAGACATGAGTAGATGCGGGATATTCACGTTTGCATATTTACAGAAGTTGAAATTGTTCAACTCAAGCACTTAATATGTGTGAAGCTGTGTTGAGAAAGTCTATAAGCCTATAAGCGTTGAGATTCTCCTGCATAGCATAGCCCTAATCGATCCAAACTCAATTCAGAAAACAAGCAAAAAAGTTTGCCTGCCTTCTTGTGCACAGAACTGACAAAGCATGACCTCAGGGTTTTTACAAGTCTGCATCATGATGTAGTTATTTCGCCATACATACCATCCATTTATTGCAATTAAGTCATGCCAAAATCTGTGTATTTTGGGGACATACCAGTGTTATTGCGACAGTCATTTAGACACAGTTATTGGAGAAGGCAATGAAATTGGCATGATGTTATGAAACCAGACATCATTGTGGGTTTTTCGACATATCTGGTAATTCTTCAAAGCAGAATAGTGGTTATTTCAACAAAGGCCACTGATGGAAAGAAATGGTGGTGTTGTTCACACAAGTGCCTCATGCGTGGCAAACACAAACGAATGATCGTGTGGTCATAACGCAAGAATTGGCTTTGGGTTAAGTGTGAACGCAGCATGATACTGAACGACACATACTCAATACTCACACCCACAATTACAAGCCAACTTCATATTTTGACAGACCACGACTTTGAGAAACTTCCCTTACAGTACGTATGACCGCACAGAACGGTAGCCCTGCTTCTCTGTGTTTTGCCGACCAAGACAAATAGTCTATAGTCACACCTTCCGACAGAGAAAAAGCATGTCACTAGATTCCACTGCCGGTTCAGTTACACAGTGCCGGCTTACAGATCGATATGAGCCTGCCAATGACAATGTCTGTGTTATTGCCTCAGCCCGCTGCTGCATTCTCTCTCACAAAGCCATTTTGGCAATTCCTCCCTCTAATTACATATGCATTCTTTGCTTCCTCTCTGTCCATTCTCTGCATCAAGCTCATGACGATGGCTAAAACCCTTTCATTCCCTCATTTCACTCGTGAAATTGATGAAATATTCATTCACTTATGGCCGAGAATGCCAAGTCGGAGTTTTGAGTGTGACGTGCGCTAATACTCAAATGAAGGGTTGTGTAATTGTGCAGTTGCTGCTGCATCATAATCATGTGCTTGTGTCTGACTAATAGCTGTCCAAATCAGCCACCTAGTACCTGGACTGGCGCAGATAGATGCGAAGAGAGGTTGGAGGGAGGTAGAGAAAATTAAGAACAAAAGAAAGATGGAAGACGCATGTGGGGAGACGAAAAGGAAACAAAGACAAGACAAGAAAGAGGAAGGAATATATTTCTGTGGGTATGAATTATTCAGACGTCTCCAAGAAGCAACCACATTATTGGTGCTGTTGTGCTCTTGTATCTTCAGTTTTGACTTCTTTTTCGATTTTTCACTTGAATTGCAGTATGACTTAATCTTTCATGGGCTGGTTATGTTTCATGACCCCAAAACAAGAAATGAATGCAGAGGTCTCTGTAGGAATCTAGGAGAGGCAAGTTGTCACTAGAAAAACTTTAAAAATTGGAGAACTGGAGCTGCAGCCATAATTTAAAACCCTTGAAACTGAAAATGTAATAGTAATAATCTCATCTTTCTGATGTGTTATAGCACTTGAAAAAAGCCTTTAATGTTGTTCGTCTATTCCAGTGATTGACAGTTTGGGCTTTTTTACTCTGCCCTTTGATCAGCAGCAGGTTGACAAGGTGTAACACACTCTGATCATCCTACTGTGATGTCTGTGCATGCACACACTCTATTTAGTTCCAGTCATATTTCCTCATACAACCTAATCAAACACTGAATATCTTCACTTTTTTGTGTGTTTTCCATATTATTATTCACACCCAGCTCTGTGCTACAGTTCGTAAATTTTCAATATCAAAAACAGTAGGGAACAAGGTAAAGAAAAATCACTCTGCCACAAAGCCTTCAGCTCTCCACTGCATCCAGCAGGCTTTGTGTTCACCACCTCAGCTGTGAGCCTGTGTTTGTCTAACAGAACTGTGCCGGCAGAGCAGGAATGTATGTTAGAGGCATTTCTTTGTGCTTCCATATGTGTTTGCACGTGCTCACTGATATTTAATATATTTCAAATTAAAGGCATTTAAAATGTTTTCGAGTGACTTTAAAAGCTCAAAAATGCCTTTTTCTTTCATGTAGACATCGTCAGATACAATTTAAATAATGCAGTGTAGACTGAATGCTTTGCCACTAATGAATATATTGTACGTAAGTATGAGTTATACAGACAGCAGGTGGAGCTTTAATAATGGCCAATCGCTTCAGCTCCTGTCATTGCATTTAAAAGCTGCAGACAGTTTACTAATGGGCCGAAGGGAGAGTCCAGGCCGGCCTGAGGCTTGAGATAAAAGCGATCCCGTCACAAGGTTCACATATGCACAGTACAGCAGAGCTGAAACGGTAGATTCCTCAATTAGTGCATCGGCAGAGAATTAATTGGCAGCTATTTGGATGAAAATGCAAAACAGTCCCTTGTTCCAGCTTGTCAATTTTGAGGATTTGCTGCTTTCTGCTTTATGTGATACTCCACTGAATATCTTACTGTTAGTTGGACAAAGCAAGCTATGTGAAGATGTCCCCAAGGACTTAAGAAAACTGCATTTTTCTCTATTTTCTGACATTTTAAAGAACAAATTATTAATCTATTGTGAAAACAATCTGCAGATTTAGAAAAGATGACTGTCAGTTGAAGTCCAAAAGTGCAGCATTTAAACAACGATAATCACGTTATTGAAATCAGAAAAATGATTAAGGTCATGTCCACATATCCCCCATGGTATTGCCATGAATGCATATTTACATAAGAATGTCACCAATATTTCAGGAAACATGATAGATGAATAAACAGGAAGGTTTTCTGACCCTTATACAACTTGGTCACGCTGCTTCTCCCCTCTTAGGATATTATTATTATTTTTACATTACAATTCAAATGTCTGAATAATCCTAAATATCAAATGTTTGAATCACTTGTATGATTATGCTATCTATCTATCTATCTATCTATCTATCTATCTATCTATCTATCTAATTGTAACCCAGACAGGTTAAATCGCCAATAAATAAATAAATGAATATCAGGAATGTCACATAAAAGCACTGGTAATAAATAAATATTCATATTTAATTTCTTCTCTCATGGAGAGAGAGTGGAGTGTTTTGATTGGTCACATTGACAGGGGGGTAAAAGGGCAAAGTATCAGTCGGAGCTGAGCAGTGACGAGAGAAAAACATTTATTCAAGTGGTAAGAAACGAAGTAAACCAGGCAGAAAATTCATTTTAAATTAATATATGTACAGTTCATGTTTTAATTTGTGGTTTTATGTTGACAATATAAAAACAGTGTAATACAACAAAGGAGGAACGCCGAGTGTTCCTGTGTGTGCAACAAGACCGAGCGCGGTCTTCTGTGCGTTTCCCGATACATCGTGCTGGTGAGTTCAGCAGGCCTTTAGCATGTAGCTTTAGGTCTACTAGCCGAAACCATAGCTTAAATGCTAACTGTTACTCATAGACTGTATAAAATGCTGTTACTATGTTTATCTCCACTATTTTGTGCTCAAACGTTAACGGCTAACACTCGCTAATTTAAATGCTAACTGTGCTGTTTTATCTCCATGGTTTTTGCTAAAACGTTAGCGGCTAGCACCCGCTAACTTAAATGCTAACGCTAGCTATGTTATCTCAATTGATTTATTCTGAGTGTTAGTGGCTTGAAACTCCATTCCAACTCGGTTAAGGGGATGATGTCCCAAGTTTTATTTTTGTACAATAATCCATTTTAGCTGCAGCTATGGTGTTTATATTGTATTTGGAGGGAAATGAGGATATTTTAAAGGTGACATTGACAAACATTTATGACACAATTTATGTTTATAATTATATACCTTAAATACAGTATAGTTTTAATTTATAATTATGTACCTTAAATACAGTAGTTTTTTTTTTTTTTAATTATTAGTTCTAAAATTATTTTGATTTTGGATTAAAAGAAAATAAGAATTTGAAATGGAAGCAAACCAAATGTAAAACAGAAATTGTGTATTGAAGTATGAAGTTGATATCTCACTCTTTATCTTTGATCATAAATGTTCATAGATTTAGCATGAAGGTAATTTTATGTTGACCTTATTATAGGTCAGGTTTTTGAATGTGGTCATCTTCCAACGGACCAAAGCTTCAGAGGAGATTTCAGAGACTGAGATTTTGGAGAAGTGTTCAAGTACTGGATGGCGAGCCCAGCCCATAGGATACAAGGCCTGTTGTTTGCAGTTGGAGGGCTGTAAGCAGGAGAAACACGCGTATTCCACACCCATATCCAGTGCGGTAAGACTGAACTGTACACACACATACAGCTCTGCAGGCGGCATACTTACCGTGCTTCATACATTCCTACACCGGAGCGGGAGTGAGAACAGTGACTCTTAAAACGACATTTAATACCCGGGTCTCTATTATTTTCCTTATTTTATTGTGCGCACAGTCTTGTTTTTGTTATTTTGGGGATTGTGATTAAACCTGTGGATAAATCCGCATTGTAAATTGAAATTAAGGTTTATGCTTAATACATTTACTAAATCTTGTTCTGTTTCATTGTGGTCACCCACCCTCTTTGCTCCTGAGGTTCCTAGGTCTTCTGAGTTTGGTTGAACTTCCTTCAGCTGCTTTTGGCAGTGATTTGGTTAACTTAGCTAATTGGTAGCACATACTGGTTACATAATATTCCTGGAGAAGGCAATTTTTAAAGTCCCTGGAGGGATTTTTTGGCAGTTCCCATTCACATTTCTTTGCAAATTGTATCCTGTATTTTTTCCTTTTTCATATCGACACCCTCTTAAAAATAATGGCCCAAGTCAGGCGATTTTACCTGAGGTGGCCAGAGTCATGGTCATGAGGAGGTGATTTAGGGACAAAAATCCCCATTGTCAAAAAACAATGTGTAATTAGGTAAAACAAAACTTATCCAAGTAAGCTAGAAATGAGACTTACATTTGAGTGAAAATGTTACATTCAGGTATATCTGGGTACATTTACCTGCTGTAATTATTAATGCTTGTTCTGCAAACAAATCCTGCAGTTACTGCTTGTTCCTTATGAAAGTGCCAGCTGCATTTGTGCTTCTGCCTCTTTTGCACCTGCAAGAAAACAGACTCCTATATTGTTTGCTTTGCTATCATTTTAGCTGAACCTTCCATGCAAATCTCCTTATGGTTCCTGTCTGAAAATGCGCATAATGGTGTACAGGTGTTCAGAGAGTGAATACTGTATGGACTTCATTATCAGTGCAAAGGGCTTTTGTCTGGAGAGCTTCTTGTGCTGAGGTAGAAAGAAGAGCGCTAGAAAAACAGCTGATCCCTCCCAGTCAGTTGGCAAAGCAGAGAAACTGGGCCAGTGGTTGTATAAAGAGAAGTAGGGAGGGAGAGGACAGAGCGAGAGGGAGATCATAGACTGTAACGCACACACACACACACACACACACACACACACACACACACACACACACACTTCTTCAAAACAGAATTTTAATATTCACTATACAAAGCCTAGTTAATTTTACAGTCGGCCTGCGCGTACCTGTACTTCAGCATTAATGATGATGTTATGGTGGAGTTTTAGAGACTCCTAAAGATTAAAGACTTTCTTTGTAGCTCTGCAGATTTTGTATACCACCTGCTGGCAATCTCTCCGCAAGTTCATTTTTCGGGAGCTTCTCATTAAATTTATGAATGCTTGAAGGAAGTCGGATTTTCTATTCTCTCCATCTGTATTTTTGTCCATATGGGACGAAGTGCTAAATAAGTTCTTTTCTCTCGTCTCTCTCTCCTTACGTCACTCCACTCCTCTTTTCTTCACTCTGAGGCAGTTTGCTGAGAAAGCAGCACATGCATATATCAGCTATCTAATCTATCTCTTGTGATTTCGTCAACACCGGTGCCAACAAAGCAGGTGGGCATATTTTCACCCACCACTTAAGCTTTGCTTTCGGTCCTGGGAGCAGAGTCAGAGCGATATAAGCCAAGGGTGGGAGGATGTTGATAAAAAGGTCAATGCCAAAGCATTAGCTATGATGAGTGTAGGAGGGAATGATAAATAAAGAAATAGATAAATAAAAATAGGCCCAGGTAGTTAGCAGCATAATGAGACAGCTGCGCCCATCAGCAATCGATGAGCTCCAGAGACAGTAATCACTACAGCTTCCTTAACAGTATTTTAATTGGATGTCAGTCATTTACACTGCTGCTGCAATAACACTCACAGACTGGCTCTATGTGCTTGTATAAGAACGACAAAATGATCTAGGCGTTTGCAAATCCTTAAATGTGTATAATTACATAATGTGTCCTTTGTATTTGTGTATATAAGCATGTGTATCAGCGTGTGTGTGGCAGCACTCACCAGTCATTAGCATTGATTTTTCCAGGAGGGGCCTTTCTCTCCGGTCTCTCTCAACACGCCTTCCGTCCCCCAACCCCTCCTCCTCTCATTGCTCTCTGGCGTGCAAATAGCTATAATTTCGCTCTCACGGTCTTGGTCACTATGGGCCCTGCCCTCCTGCAGTGTAAAAGATGGCAGTCATCGATCGGGGCATCTGGACGCCTGCCCTGCCCCTCCTGCTGAAGTATCCCTCTGTCGATGGGAATCTCAGGTAAGTTACGAGCACGCCTGCACCGCTTCCAATTAACTAACAGACTCAATGCCAGCCGCCGCCTCCCTCCCCTCCCAACGTATTTGTCAGCTGTTAGCATCAAACTGAACCGCCACACTTAGCTTTTAAAGGTCTTTTATAACTATCACCAACAGAGCAGTGCTATCAAGCGCTTAGGCTCTTGGAAAAGAGGGCTGGTTTGTATATGTATGTCACAAGTAAGGTGTTTTCTGTAAGAAGTGACTATTCAGTGACAGGCACTAGTTTCCATTTCTCAAAAAAAAACACCTCTTTCACCTTGAATGGCGATTATCATTCATAACCACCATGACGGTATAATCATAAAAAAATAATTGTCTGGCCTTTTTCAATGGAACACCCTATCATAAATGCACAGCCTATTGCTGTAGACGTGATTGCTCAGGAGTAATCGGACTCATAACCAGTCTCACCTAGACAGAGTACCATTTCCTGCAAAGTCACTGGGTGGAAGGAATAATACTAAATGTGATTGTCCCCGCTGTGCACAAATCCCAGTTGCTGTTTCTGTGCCGCATGACAAAGTCATTATTTGAAGTCTGCGATGATTAAATATTGAGTGACATGATAGATGTTGTATTGAATCAAGTTCATTATGTTAGACAGCACCTCTGTGCAGTCAGTGTTCTCTGTCTCTCCCGACCATTCACACATAGGTAACCTCACCTCCACCTTAGTCAGGTAGCCAATCACAGTTTGAGTGGCTAATTAAGTTTGATTATATCAGTATCCTCTCTGGGGAATGTTGAATATATGCATAGAGACTAATAAACAAAATTGGCTTTTTATAATAAAAATTGCAGTCATAAGAAGACTGGAATTAATCGGGTAAAGACTACAAACAGCCAAGCAAAGAAATGAGGGAAAGAAATAATGGAAAGCTTCACAGCTGTGTGCCTGCAAACTGAAACCCTGCCTGCACAAGCTGCAATTAATATTCCAAGACCATGGCTCAACTGACACCGATTATTTCAAGTGCCATTGTTTTTTTTCCCACCACTGAAGAGGCTTAATCATCTTAATGTTTTTCGGAGAAGTGGTGAGAAGCTTGACATTTTGTTTTTTTTAATTTCCTTCAATGTAATAGGTCCAGAGATGTTTGCAAGCCCGAGCACATTAGGACCTGATTACTCCAATTTTCTTCCATCTCCATACCCAATCCTACGTCTTCCCCTCCCTCCCCTCCCTAAATAAACCCCAAGATCCTGTCATATTGCCAGGCAGCTGTTTTTGGCAGGTTTTCTTGCCTCCTCCTCCTTTTCTCTCTCTTCTCTTTCTGTCCGTCTCTCTCTCCCACTCTCTCCCAGGCACTAAGCCCACTGGGCCCAGTGGGGAAGATCTAGCAATCCGCGTAATGTGAGCATAATAACACCAACAAAACATCTCATTCCACGTCTAATTCAGTGTAGCGGCTGGGCCGCTGTGTGTGGGATAGAAGACAATCCTCTCTGCCTTCTCCCACCACTGCAGCCTGTGACTGGCTTTTCTCAAAAGGTTTTTATGGCAAGAAAATAGGATAGATGCATGCAACTATGCCTTGGCATTCGAATAAGACAAACCCCTCAGTGATTTTTAATTTCAACGGTATTCTAATGGCACCGTTTCAGTCTGTGTGACCCCTTTTGCAGACATGATGGTGTGCATATGAAATCTACCTGATTTCAGAGGCACTTTAGGTTATTGCATTATGAGAAAAGCCAGTGGCATTGTAATCAAAGGCTTTTATGCCTTCTCTTTCTGAATTCCAGCCCACAGGGTCGCGATTTCATCAGCTATATTACAGCTCTCATTACTTCAGAAAAAAAACACAGTGGCCCACATTTTAAGTCACTGCTCTTTATGAGCTTCTTTTGCCCTGAGCATTGATATCATCAGGTATTTTTTATTGCATCTCTATTGTCCATTCCCTTGTAGTCATAGTATTTGAATCAAGGATTTTGATCTGGTATAGTTTTTTCCTCACTGCACTTGACTTCCTACAAAGCTTTTATCGAGAATCAACTTTTTCATGACGTGTGGATTAATTAATAACTGGTACCCTTGAATTAATCATTTGTACCCCTTAATGACTTAATGTGTTCCCTGACTGTTACAATTAGTGCTTATAAATTATTCAAAATCTAAATTAAAAAATGTTACCCTTCCGTAGAAACTACAAGTTGCTGACTGGTCAGTAAAGGGGAGTGTAACTGTAAGGTTAGCAGTGTATATCAAATGATAATTATTCCTTCAAATGATCAGTGATCAATTATTTGACATAGTAATTGTTAAGGTAAGACATTGCAGGCAAAATAAATATTTTTAATGCTCTTATCAATTTTGAGTTTTTTGTCTGTTTTCCTTCCATAACATCTTCTCAACAAAACATACTTGCAATTCAAAAAGTTAATGATATATTTTGCAAAATGTATGGAATTTTACAACACATACCTCCAATGGACATTTTCTCAAAATATGTTTTTTTCCTCATACTCTGAGCCAGAAATCTCCACTTTAGAAGCACTTACATTCACCAAACTTTGTAGTTTCTATATTCTGAATGGTTGTTTTTTTTTGCAAAGAGATCTGTTCATTTATCATTCATAGCCTAAATGTATATAATATTTAATTCCTAAAAACATGGCAACAGCACCTTAAAGTATTTTTTTCTACCTCTTTCCATGAAATGATTATGACAATGTGATTTATTCTTGATAGACAAAGTGCATATCTTCTCAAAACTTTTTTAATCAATCTCTTCCATACATATGAAATCACAATTAACAGAGGATTGTGTTTGAAAACAAAATTATTCCAACTATATGGGTGACTGTATGTATGTATGTATGCCTGTATGTATGTATGTATGTATGTATGTATGTATGTATGTATGTATGATGTATGTATGTATGTATGTATATAATTCCCTCTGTAAGAACCTTTGACTGTAGTATATCAACAAAATAAATATTTTTTAACCTGGCTTCATTCAATGTTTAGATTTCTGTTCTGAAAATATATGCAAATTTGCAAATACTAATAAGATAATGCATAATTTACATATTTAAACATATATTCTGAGGATAACTTGTAATAGACATTAGAAGTAATAGAGATTATTATCTTAATGTAAGTAATCAGTGGGGAAAGTTTCATTGTGATATTTATTAGTTAAGTGTTTTTTACCCTATTCACCTGCAGCGATTCCCCTTGTGCAAAAAATTATGAAACATCTCACCCTAACCTACAAGGCCCTGAGGCTTTTACACAAAAGGTTGAAATCTGAGTTTTTAAAATGTATGCGAGTGTACACTTTGCCACAAAACAAGGAAAACCTCATTTGCAGTAAGATCATGATCTCTGTATTAATAATAGAATAGAACCTGGGACACGTTCAGCGCTGACAAAATGTAGCAAAACCTTAGACCCAAACAATGGTGCATTGGACACAGTACTGTGTACGCAAGCCTACTGGTAATTGGGTGACACAACCTTTGACACTTGCACCAAATGGGAGAAAACTTACCTCAAAGTATGCTTTATCTTAAACTAAAGCATCTCTTTCAGATTGAATGAGTCTCCTTTCAGTCCTCCATCTCTTTTCCGCTCTGCTTGTCAATCATTCTCACTCATCAGCAAACTTTGTTAGCCCTGTCACCTGAAGAGCTCACACTTCCAAGGCCCTAATTAAATCTCAAAACCAAATGCTAATTATCCAGCAATAGTGTAACCTCCCCTCACCTCCCAATGTGCTGCAGTCAAACTCTGAAAACACACATACACACACATCCTTTCCCAGGATGTCATGACACCTCCGCAAATCATAACGTGTTTGGAGGAGGCGTGTACCCCGGGTGCTCTCTCAGCAGTCGACCGAAAACAAAGCCACTTAAGATTATCAACACAGGTGACAATCACATGAGAAGATCAGCCACTTAAGAAGGTACCCGGGGTGGCTCTGGGATGCAACACAGTATGATTGTACCGACTATTTTCATACAGTGCTTGCACACCATGGCTCTGCTTTTGGAGAGATTCTGTGAAAATTTGGGGCTTGGTTTGCAAATGTCAAGCAATCGTGGTTTCAATTTTAGATCTAGAAACCCAAGGTTAGTGAGAAACATTTTCCATAATTATACTGGATTTGACATAGTGGCTCCATTCAAATTAACTTCCCTGCCTCAATCAGGAAGCTATTTTAGGCATTTCTCACAGCTTTTTCTTTGTTTGTTTGTTATTAAGGCCAAAACAGCACATATTTACTCCTCCATTGAACTTCTTTCCTACTGCTGATCAAAAGTAACTCTAACAGACAGCTGATGGAGTGTGTTGCTTCGTTGTTATCATGGTTACCGTCACTTTTTCCAATGCATTTGTCCCACTTCGCACTGATAAATCCCAATTTTTCATGAGTGGATGATCCCAACACTGATGCACAGGGACTTTTATCAGCAGGGACAGGTTTTGTACACCAATGACAACTTAATCATCCAAATAACATATTGGGACAATTTCAGCTTGCATCACAGATGTGGCCACTGGGCACTAAATAGCAGTTAGCAGCAGAAATAGCAGATAGTGACGGCAATGGCAATTAGATTTATGCAGCTTCTTTATATAGATCACCATTTTGTGAATGGTTGTGTAGTGATCAGGGTGAATAGTTAAGAAGATCTAAGTGACCCTAATGACGTTATGTCCTGTCTGAACCTGAGAATGTGCTTTATAAAGCAGCAACATAATATTTTAATTTAGTCCACAATTTTGGTCTAATAAATCAAGCAATAGTTTGACATTTTGGGAGCTATGAGCAGATCTTTACCACTCTCATATCTGTCAAAAAATAAGCCACAAGCTGGTTAGCTTAGCACAAGAGCCTGAAAACAGCTAGCCCCACTCTGTCTGAAGGTCAGTGAATCATTTTTACCAGTACAGATTAAAACACACAAGATAGAACATGGTAATCAGTGAACTTAAATGTTGCTGATGGTCATTGGTAATTTTTCTTACCTTTGGGCAGGGCCAGGATAGCTGTTTCCCCCTGTTTCCAGTCTTTAAGTTAAGCTAAGCTGACCAGCTGCTGGCTGTAACCTTATACTGATTGCACAGATATGAGTGTGGTATTGATCTTCACATCCAACCCTTCACAAGAAACAGAACAAGCATATTTCCTAAAATGTCAAACTCCAAGGGCATTCCTCTCAACAAATACGGCTCAGTTTATAGCCAGTGGCACTTGTACAACTAACTGTGCCACTTTGGATTAATAACAAGCAAAGTCATGCATAGTTAATTTCACCCTGCACATAGGTCCATACTATATGTGTGCATGTATGCATCCCTGATTCTTAATTTCTGGCACAATTAAGAGCTCACTACCTTGTTGTAGTGTGGGGCACCTGGAGGGAGGAAGTCCTGAAGAGAGAGGCTGAAAGGCCTCCCTCACCTGCTGCATACTAATCCATATTCTTCATTTGTTTGTCATGCACATGCAATATTCTTTTATTTTTGTTTCTCTCAGTGTAGCCTATTTTTCTTTCTTTCTTTAAAGTCCTGCTGATTCTGTTATTTTTTTTCCTTTCAGCATTTCTGGATCTTTATCCCTAAGTTGTTCAGCGTGGCCTCTCACTTAAATGGTCCCCTTGTCACTCCCCTCTGTGACCCTATTATATGGGCTTGGAGGTACATTTGAAATAGTCAATCTAGTTTTCAAGGCTGTAAATAGCATTTGACAAAAGCCAGTTGCAAAGCAGGCAATCAAAGTCATTCAGAACAACTTGAAGCTGCCTCACAGAGCAGTAACAATGGAGTTAACATGGCTGGATATTTTTTGAATTCATGGTTGATCAGCAGCAGTCATTAATTCACAAATAGTGTTCTTTGGAACAGAATATACATGATGAAAGCACATCAATACAGTGTGTACCCATTGTACTGAAACTAGGACAGAGTTTTAACAACAAACACGGTCAAAATAAATATTTGTAATTTTTTATGATTAATTGATTCAGTCAATTCTGTTTAATTTTCAAAGATCTGAGCAGCAATTAGGGAAAGAAGCCATCTGAGAAATTAAAAATAAAATGAATGTTGACTATTATATCTGGCTTTCCTTAGACATAATGTTGCTGCCAAGAGCTTATATGTGCGCTGTCCAAGGTCCTGAAAGTCCCCTCAGTCAGCTCCAGCTCAGGCCTCCCAATCTAATGCTTATGATTCTTTATTGCAACCAACACCAAAATACTAGAAATGTGTCAATCATGTGACGTGGATGGGGCAAATGCCAAAACCACCTAGTGAGATGAATCAATATTTGCTAAATGTAAGTCTGAATTATAAGGGTCAAACAAAACATCCAGACATCTCTCGAATTTTAAAATGAGGGAGATTTATCTATTAATGATTTTTTTCTTTTCCTTTTCAGGGGAGAACAGGAAAGGCCAATGAGTAAAAGTTTTCATACGGGACAGATTTCTCAGTTTTCTGCAATGAAATCAGTTTATTCTGCCCTATCTGTGTCATTTATATTCAGTAACAGCCAAGCAATCAATCACTGTACACTGGAATGAAACACCCGCTGCGTTCAAAGCTGATTTATTTTTTTTCTTCTTCTACTTTCTTCTTCCCCGCCCACCCAAACGGTTGCTAAATGATTATAAAACCATCCTCTTCATAATCAGGTTTATTAAATTATTGAAAGTGAAATAAATAAATACATGCAAATAAAAAGTGCTGCTTTGCTGTTGCAAATCCTAGAGGCTAAATGCATTTAGTCTACACTAAATCTTCATCTTAAAACACAGAAATTCTAACATAAATGGTAATTTGTAAAAGTAACTTTTTTCTATATTCTTTGTACATTATTCCCATTCATCACCACTGGTAATCTAGCTTCCTCTCACAGTGTGGCAACTATTCACATGCCACTTATCACTTTTCTCATCAGGAGCACAGTAATAAAACACGCCCATTCATAAGGTCATTGATGCATGCCCGGCACTGTCTGTATAAACATCATTGTTTAACTGTGGAAGCTTACGTTGGGTAAACTGCTTCTAAAGTTTCTTGCTACAATTCACTTCAATGGATATTTTCAGAGGGTCATATTTTACTCAGTTTTGTCATCTTATGTGGAAGGACATCCTTAATAACCTCAATAGCTACAACACATTATCTGTGTGGAAACATAAACTCCAAGGCAACACAACGCTCCAGAGCAGTTACAAGCCCACTGACATGTATCCCAGCTGTGCAGCCGTCCTCAGTAACTGACTTTGCTTCAAATGATGCTTGACTGGAAAGGACATCTCATTTCACAAAGTACATGTTGTCATTCCTTGTGTTTTTCTTCCTCCCTTGCATCTCTTCCTTGTTAAGTAGAAGGAGATTTGAAGCAAGGAGGAGACAGCACTGAGGGAAATGACTTTAAATGTGTTGAAGTGCAGTTGCTCTCCATGGTGCTGAACCCACAGACTCCAACTGAGATAATATACACTTAATTAGCTACCACATGGCATACTGCTGATTGATTAAGGCAGGATTCCGGACTGTATTAACTTAAAGCTGCGGTATGTATATAATTTCAAAGACAAAGAGAATCTATACTATTACTAGAAAAGTGAGAAAGAAGAGTTGAAACATACTTGGTTGTCAAGACTGGCTCCTTTACAGTCAAGATGATGGTGAAGATAACAAAACATGGTTTTATTCTTCTCCTAACATGCTTAACCTTAGTGAATCATAACATATTAGGTATGGAATGAATAAGTAAATGCTCCAAAATGAGAATGGGTTCCACAATCCACCAAATCTGCGATTTTAAAGCTAAAATTTGATTCAGTTTTGTATTTTAAACATTTTTTAATCACCACTCAAAGCTGTGGAATCTTGATTTGTAAAGATGAGCAGATCATTGATTTTGCCCTGACAACTGTGCTACCTTTTCTACAACAAAAGCCAAAATGTGGCTTTTGTTGTCAGACAAGGCATTGGTTGTTTTAAGCCTAGCCAATGCTGGAAATGCCTTTTACTACTAAAACGGTTGTGGATTGCTTGCTGCTTAAGAGTAGTGAGTAGTCACCTCAATGATGGTATAAAACAGAGCAGTCAATAAAGTAGGTTTATAAAAAGAATGTAAATCATAGCAACCACAAGAGGTCCTTGAACATACAGTCATACCTGTGCACAAAAAAACCAACATAAGATTATGGGTTCACTGATACGCACAAATAGCTGCAGACTGAAGTATACATGAGCACACAAACACACATGAACATCATGCATGAGCCAAAGAAAATTATACTGAGCATGAGATTGAAGGACTTTTTCAAGGAAACTGTTTTCCCTCTTGGATATTTTTTACATAGTAAGTGCTACACATGCAAAAATGACTCAAAGTATCCGTGCAAATGTCATATTACCACTTGAAAGTCATTCCGTGTACTGTGAGTTTCAAAGTGCTTGTGTTTGCAGTATTATTCGGGGTCTGCTCAAGGACCTAAATATAATGCTGTCAGTGGTCGCCCCACGCTTTGTGGACAAACGGAGCATTTTTTCAAATTGTTCCCAGAGTCTTTTGTGCTGTTTTAGATGGGCTGAAATGGAAACCTAGCGTGCAGCTCGCTCGTGGTTCAGGTCATAGGTTGTCTCTCATTTTCTGAGCAGATTCATATCTCAGTGTTACCCCTCCTGAGACTTCCTTAGCCCACTCTGCTGTGTGGAACCTTTCTCAGAGGAACCCTGTCTTCACCGTTTGACCTCCCTTTCATTACGCCCAACTCCCAAATGTCTTTCTGTTAAGAGTTCAGGCTCCAGAGGTGCAGATCCACACTCCTGCAAAGTGACCTATTCACCTCTTCACTCCTCCTTAATTAGGGGTGAGCATATACATGGGAAGACTGCTATCAGTGCCATAATGCAGTGAACTCCCGACACTCTGTTTCATTGAATTGCATGGAGCCCATTGTTCAAAGACATCATCAATCGTGCACTGTAGTTCTCCTGAATTTAACTTGCAGTAATGTGCTGAATGGGCACTCAGCCTAACCCTGTAATCCTCTCACACTGCAGCATGTACTACTTCCTACTTTCCTCCATCCCTGCTCATGTTTAATATCAAACAACGCTTTATTTGTGTTGCCGTGTAAGGTGCACTAACTGCAACACACTGCTACTATTCACATCATCCGGCCTACTTATGTGAGAAGAAATATCCACCTTCATTATGCATAGGACTCTTGACAATCCCCTCCTAGGATTAGGTACGTGTGTGACAGTGAGGGCGCGAGCAGGCAGGCAGGGCTCAGCTGAAAATGGGGAAGGGAGGAAAATATGCAAGGTTATACATTTTCCCCTCTCTGCTCTGTCTTCATGCTTTCCATCTTATGCTCCCCCATCTAGTGTATTATACATTAAACTGTAAGTAATGACAGAGCTCAAGTATATTGTAGTCAGCGATAATAAGAGAGCCTTGAGGATTTTTTGAACATCTGCATGCACAAGCACATAAAAATGTATAGACAACCCACATTGTATATTTTCCTCCCTTACTTTTTATTTCGGGTAGGTGTTATGGGATGGTACATAGCTCTGTAATGACTAAAAATGTGATTGTTTTTGCCGTGCGTTAACGAATGCAATACAATTGTACCAGCTGCCATGGGACATGAATGCTGATGGCTTATGGGAAAGGTTGATTTTTTTCCTTCAAAAGTAATTAAATAAGTGTAACCTGTGTACTTAATTTAGCTCAGATTATAAACTTATTCACAGACTGAAGTGCTTTGCGATATGTTTCAAAGTATCATATGCTAAATGTGGACACTGTTTCCCACTCTAGTTCCATTTTATACAAGAGTTACAGTACATAGAAAGAAGGATAATCCTCCCTTCTGAAATTAATGAGGTTCACATGATTTTGACTTATTTTCTAAGAAAAGTACATTTTTGACACTAGTTAGATCATTCAGACCGAAAACCCCCCACACGTGTTCTGTAATGGATTTACTTTGCAAAAACTGTGGGAACCTTTCATGTTTTTTTTTTAAGTGTAAATGAAGATGATGTATTTCAACACTTTGTTAAGATTTTGCCTATAGATTAACATTTTCTCTCTCATTATCACTGCATAGATGCTGTCTCTCTCCTCTTTTCACAGCTCAGAGCGTGAAAGATTTCATTAAAGTAGCTGTTTAATTATGTAGGTGCTGAAATTTAATTAATGAAAGGGTAGAGCAACTCCATTACTCTGACACATTTTTGACGCTTGTGGAGAAAAGGAAAGAGATCTCGTTTGAGCAGAGCAGTGTCCCTTGAACGTGTCTTTCTTTCTCCAGGCCGTGTCTTGCCTATAGTACCTGTCTTTTCGGTTGCTAAGCTTACACCTCACCATCGATCATCCCTAGCAGTGTCAGAAGAGTTGACAGCAAGATTCTCCTTTCCCCAAGACCCAGACTCTCTGTCAGTGAAAAAAAAAGAACAGTGACAGAGAGTAAAAGCCATGCTTTCTGCTGACCTACACTTTTGAACATTTTTTCCATGGAGTCTGCATTGAATCCGAAATTTACAAAGTCAACCTGCTTTCCTAATGCTCTCTGTGCCCAGAGAGTCTTCTTCATCATAATAGATAAGCAGTTATAACTTCTCAGCTTGATGAAAATAATGTCTCAACTTATTAAAAGATATCAGAGCAGGAAATCAGGCCTAAGTGGCCAAAAAGTATTCAGACTAAAGCAGATTGGTCCAACATTTAGGCCGAGAACTAAAAGTATATCATCGGCTTTCTTAACTTGGAAAAAATCTCATATCTTAGCCATTACTCGGGAGGGCTACAGAGGTGTCCTTATAATGACAATGATGTTTATAAAAGATACAGTTTTGGTAAAAGGTGAATATTTTTGTACAACTGCAAATGGCTGCAAATGACCCAAACAGCAACTCAGAGAAAAAAAAATCCAGTGATGACAAGCAATTATTTCAGTAAAACTAATAGAACTTTGATGACCCCAGATAATGTGCAAATTCATTGATATTCACAAGATGCTTCATGCAAATAGTGGGTGAATTATTTATATATTTAAAATTACAGATGGTGGGCAAAACTAGTTACAGGATGTGTTCATATTGTAATAGTGAATTTCCCCAGAGTGGGTGACATTACAAATATTTCCCCTCAATTTCACTGTTTACTTATCATCTACAATGCAAATTGTTAAGCTGTAAATATAATTATGAGATTTAAGCTATGTATTAATCTTAGTGTCATGTTTTTATGCCTCTGTGCCAGTGACAGCTGTAGCCGGAGGCATCATGTTTTCGGCTTGTCAGTCCGTCCGTCAGGCCATCCCACTGTCATGACCGCAATATCTTAGGAATGCAAATTTGGCAAAAATGTCCACTTGGACTCCACAGTGAAGTGACTCGATTTTGCAGGTCAAAGATCAAGGGTAATGCAACCTCACAAAATATGTTTGATGCCGTAACTCAAGAATTTATCAACTAATTATTACAAAATGTTACATAAATGTCTAAAAGGAAGTGATGAAGAAAATCCTATATTACCTTTATTTATTCTCTACACATAAAGGCTATTTTTGCAGTTTTACCTCTTGTCTAATCTATCAAACTACAGCTGTCATAAAAGCCACATTTTGTCATCATAATTTCTACTTTATGGATGGAACTGTTGTATAACAGCGGCATGAATATTTTAAATTTTTGTTTAACTTTCACTGCCATCCAAGAAGTAATTCTGAGGCACTTGTTGAATAAATTAAGGTGGAGTTTACTACTAGTTACACCATATATACACATCATATGTTGTGTGGACAGGATTGAGGAAATAAGGGATCCAGATATCAAGAAGAACAAAGTTGAATGGATATATTTCTGTAAAGAAAATCAAATAAAACTGCCATTTCCTTCAGAGGACTTCTCTAACCAATGTCCCATATGCACAAAGCATAATAACACACATAACACACACACACAGACACGCACACCAGAAACGAACCCCAGGTGCTTTCTCATCTTCCCAGCAGGTGCCTGACTGGCCAAGTGCCCTGGCGCCTCCCTCAGAGAAACACTGTGTCTCTCACAGTGTACTGAAGTGACCTCCCTTGCCTTAGGCTGAAAACCTAGAACAATGTGAACCACATAGCGACAGAACTTTGACATCTCTAGCACAGAAAGTACAACTTCTTCAAAGTTGGCCTGGAATAATTGTGCTGTGTTGCTGCTGCAGCAAACGTACTCCCTGTATCCAGGTACAGGATTACACAGGTGACTAATCCCACTGAAAGCTGGTGCATGGCGGACTCGATGGGCATGTTGAGTCACAGAATCATTCACTCACAAGCTCTCTTTAGTGCAGATCAGAGAAAGCTTCAGGGCAACATTTGCCATGGCGGGTTTCGCCTGCATCCCTGTCCCTCAGTGTGCATGTCCAGCAATGCCAGCAAGTGGCTATTACACAATCTGCAGCAGCATGATCTCTGAGAAACAGAGATAGAGGCAAAGGGACCAGGGCCATGCTGTTGTGTGTCAGAGAGCGTGAGGGCCGGATGGTAGATGACGAGACTGAAATGAAAGAACAAAGTTGGTGGCTTTCCAGCTTCACTGTGGGATGTTCATACAGTATTAAACCATAGATGGCCCTAAGTGCAGCAGCTCCAGCCAACCGGCCAGCTCAGCCGAGGCCGTGCCACAGACTCCCTTTGATGTTGAGGGGGAGCGCAGAGGGAAGGGAAGGAGGGGTGATGAGGGAGAGAGCGGTGAGGGAGGGTAGACTGCAGCTGTTTTGGCCACTACACTGTCACAGCTGACATGGCAAGAGCCAACAATAATTCTTCTCTGTAGTTCTGCACTACCTCATACACCTCCATACCAGCCACCTTTACCAACCTCCTTCTCACCCCCTGTTGGGTATATGCCTGCCTGTCTGTAAATTGAATTCACACACATTTAAATTAACTCGCAAGTACGGTAAAAACTGAAGTATATTAAGGCTGGGTGTCTGATTGAATGTAATCATGCAGAATGACTCCGTCACCAATCATATTCCTCACATGCAACAGGCAGGCTTAAATACCAAACATTAATTTGCTATGTGACAATCTCCAATACCATACATAGAGCTTAAAATGTAAAACATTATATCAAGTAACAATCCTAATTTGGCCCAGAAGATTTACATTAAATGGGTCAATTACAATAAGAGAAATGCCTAAAGAAGTAAAGGCTAAACTACATTTACAAAACATTGCATCCCTAAATATTGCAGGTTAATAAATTAATAATTGCCTTCATAATAAATATAACAAGGCCTCACAAAATTCCAGTATAGCTTAAGTTACAATGTACGTATAGTAACATTAATAAAGTGTTGCCCATTGGGATTTTGCAAGGCCTTGTTGTATATATTATGAATGTTTCTATTCATTCATTGATGCTTTTTGTGAGTTGAGTATACAATGGGCGCTTTCATCTTTCTTCCTATTACTAGATTAAACACAGTTGACTGTGGCATCCTACAAAGGTCTTGAGAACTGTGTCGGTTACAAGCAGGGATCGCTCTCTTTGTTTCAAATAATACCTGAGCTGTAGAACATAAAGTGAAGAATACAATAATATTATGTTTCCCTGCTCTAGGGTCAAATATGGCGTTCCACAGGGATCATTTCTTGGTCACCTCTTGTTTTGTGTTTACTTGCAGACTTCACAAAAAAAAATCACAATATAATGTATCACTTTCTTTGGGGCTACATTTGATAGAACTCGACCCAGTTAATCGAAGCATTTGAGGCATGTTTATGATTTGACTATACTTTTCGAGCTACATGAGATTAATTAACAGAATAGACCGTTTGTTAATACCACCCATACGACTATATATGAGCGTTTGTCAAAATGACACGGTATCACGGAGCGATGTAAAAATAGCAAACACATCATCAACATACACATACAGTTTGCGGTTGTAAAACCACTGACCTAGGTATAGGGCAAAAAACGTTCTAGTTAGGCGTTATAAATGACAGTTTGAACAGTAAATAAATGTGCGAAAATGCCAGAAGTGAAGTAGTTACTAGGATGCCACGTAATTTACGCTAAAAAGTAATACTTATATATTAATTTTGTTTTCACATGGGACACGGACCCCTTTCTCCTGGGTGAAAGTCTGCTGTTTGCTTTCAGTATCATATATATTACTGAATAATTTGTCAGTGCTTATCCTTAAGAAAACACTTAAGCATTCAGCTGCAGCACTGCAATGTACTTGTCAACCTCATGTTGCATCACCTGTAGCTGACATTGCATGCCTGGTATTGGGTTCCAAACAACATCTTTCTCACTCCTTTTCTCATCTCTTGTAGCTAGAGGAAACATTACCATGAGCCCAAGCTGAAGTTATTTGCCTTTTAACATTTGGTGCTGAACATATTCTGCAGACAGTGATGCCTCGACAAACTTCCTTGACTTTACTTCAGAAAGGGTCATTTTTCTTAGCATGTTGTGTTCAATTACAAACCAAACAACATCAGCCAGCAGGTAGGTATATTCATATATATATATATATATATATATATATATATATATATATATATATACACATACATATGTATATGTATATGTATATATACACATACATATGTATATGTATATGTATATATATATATATATATATATATATACACACACACACACACACACACACACACACACACACACACACACACATATATATATTCGGCATCTAAATGGACGATTTGTTTGCTTTCTTAATTTGGTCACCAGTGGGTAATTGTGGGTTGCTGTAGTACATTTATGGAACTCTCAGTTACCTCTGTCTGCAGGAGAACTCCCTCCACTTCCAGTGACTAACATGAACCTTATGCTATCCCACCCCTACGCTTTCCTCCCTGCACTGAATGAGTGTCTGATTCATACCGTACTGTGTGATTTTTTTTAAGGGTATCTCTTTTAAAAAAAAAAGCCCTCCTCTTTGAAGTTCATTTTTAGACGCCCCGTGGATTACACTCGGTGCTCGGTGGAATAGGTTAAACATGTCCAGATGTGCTGTGAAGAACTAAATGAACTGGAGACAATTTTGGTTGTGATCCATAGATAATTCTCAACTTTTTAATGATGCCCCTTGGCTCCTCTGGAACACGATACACCTTCAGGCATTAGTACCGTTACAGCACAAAGGGAAAAGTCATCTTTGTAATAGTGAAAGCTCATTTCCCCTGATGTTCAACAGTACCTTTGCAAAAATAGCATAGTGACTGGGATTATGTCTTGTGTGTCCCTGTGCCATTGTGAGTATGCAAAAACTTACAGTAGATTTTAGAAAATACCTATACAACCTCTCAAGAGGCTTGTAGCTGACTGCTGTGCTTCAGTGTTTGCCTGTATCAGCAATAATTTCAGTGGGACAGCGATGCTATATTTACAGTATTGTTGAGATGTTGCATCCTGCTGTTTGAAATTTTACAAATTCTTCAGTTGAGGCTATTGTTTAAATGTATTTTTCAGACATTTTAATTCAAGGAATAATTTGGTTTCCATTCATTTAACATCAAAATCAATTAAACTATTTCTTTGTTTGAGTAATATGATCTGTCATAATTAGTTTAAATCATCATAAATGTATTTGTTGTATGTTCTTTTATTGTGATGAATCCAGACTTTTCAGATCTGGCGGCTCTTAAGCTACATTGCTATGCAACAATAAAGTGACGTTGATAAGAATGAATGCAGACTTAATGTTAATTGTGATGGATTACATAATTCAAGTTACTTTCAAGTGTTGAATGATTCATTTCTATATAGGAATTAATGGAAACCAAACACATTGAAAAAAAATGTAAATCTGCAGGCATTTTGAAAATAGTGACCAAAAATGTAATGATTAATGATAGTATGGACACATTGGACTGGCCAAAAACAGTGGGACAAAGAAAAGAAGAAATTGCTTAAGTTCACCATTCAGTTGTTGTAGAGTATAAATGGCCTGTCAGTGTTACCCATTTGTCAAACAAGGACTTTGTCGACCTACTAACCTATAAAAAGTGCAATATTTTGTTTTATTTTAGGTCTATTAATCATTTTGTGAGAGTAAGTATCTGTTACCCCTTTGCCACATTGTCCACAGCTCATTATGAAATCAAACTGATGAAGTTATAACTCAGGCTGCCCATCACAAAGACAGTCATATCAAACCATTTCCATCGCCCGGCCAAGTTTGTCGCTATCCTTTGGACTGATCACGGCCCACTATCTGTCAGTGTTGTAGTAGCTTAAGATAGATTCAGTTGTCTTTTTGATGTCATGGGACTCTATCTGAATACTTCTCTGTACAGTGCGTGAGACGCTGCAATGCAACGTTGGTATTCTGACCGAGCTTCTCTGTGCTATCCCAGGAGGAAGTTCATGCATAATGGATTAATTGTTGCTCACATCCACATGTAAAGGGCCCACAGGTTAGTATTCCTGCAGTCTCACGGCGCTCAATAGGTCACCCAAATGGCCATGCCCAGCAATATCACTGCAAATCTATTGAAATAGTTCAATTAAGTCCACAAGTGCTCTACAGCCTCCAGTGAGTGACTGCTAAAGAGCGGTAATAGGCACCTTTTGAGTATTCCCTGTTGCTGATACGTTTTAAAACTGACACATGCACTCTGTGTCTTTCACACACATGAAGGCCCAGGTCCCGCTGGAGAAAGACTTTGTGAATGTCAATGTGATTCTGTGGTGACAGCAAGCCGTGTCAGCAGTGAAATGGGCCCTACAATGAGCGGAATGTAATGACTCACAAGACAATCGGAGTCGAATATGGAATGGCTTCCACTTTGTTGTGACATGCTGAGGACGGGTGACAGGCGGAGTAGCGAGCAAGCGAGCGAAGAGCCCTTCAAGGGGGTGTCCTCTCCTCTCTCCCTCTGTGTGTGTTCCCTTGGAAATATATTTCCACTCCAGCATTTTTATTTATGCCAGCTCCCCTGTTGAATGCTCAGGGATATTGGTTCTGTCTGAACCTGAGTGAGAGGTCCAGCTCTACTTTTTCTTGTTATACCTGCATTCTTAGCATCTGGCATTTATCTGCAGTAGAGCCAAGCCTGGAGACAAAGCAGCAGGTTGTAGTATCTCAGAAGGATGATAGCAGTGTAAAACCCGTGTTCAAACAACAAAGAATCTTTCACATCCAGACAGGCCTGAGGAATTGTTGGAAACTTTTCCCCCTATAATAGAAACTTTTTGTTTTTTTTAATGTATTTCACTCACCTCTGGCAGCACAGAAGAATCACTATTTTATGAAAAACTGATTGTGGCTCCGCTAGGGAGAGCGAGGAATAGAAATAAAACATAACTGTCATGTCCTTTTTTTCTGACAATGCAATGTAATATTCATAGGAGTGATATTTAACAAGCTTTTTTTATTATACTGCAAGCAATATATGTTGACACCAAATAAGTGATTTGTTTCAATTCGTGTTGTAGATGAGCTAAACTGAAATAATATCAACCTACTTGAATCAAATCATCAACATACACTGCAGTATTTTGCTGTGGATGAGGAAATTGAGCACTACAAATATCATCTCAGCATAACAGGCGCAGTACAAATGATGTTGATGTTACCCAGTGCATAAATATTTTGCTAGAATACATCCTACTCGTGAATGAATAACAACAAAATGAATGCCACATCCAGCCTCTCCGAAGATCTCTCTAAACAGCACAATTAGGGCGCTGGGAGATTTGAATCCTATACAGAGAGCCTCTTCATTTCAAACGTCTCTTTGATCACCTTGCTGACAAGAGCAACAATTCAGCCGCTGCATTCAAAGTAATGACAAAGATGGAGATTTTTTTTGAAACTATAATTTATGTGTATGATGTGTCACAGTCAAAATGTGGAAACTGTTAAAATATGCAAGACTAAAAGGAAACAGAAAAAGAACACTCTGAGTGGCACTACTAATGTGCTAGATGTACATAGCATATTTCAGTGTTGTAGTATGGGAACGTAGACAAAACAGTGTCAGGAAATGGCTGTTGGGGGGAAACGGCAGCCATTTTGTGCCCTAATGAACTAATGATAAACATCGGCAGGCACAGGCGGGCCGGCTTGCTAGCGGGCCCGTGGAAAAAGGGCGCTGTGGGAGAAAAGGAGTGTTAAGGGTGGTAGCCGTGGAGCAGAGAGATGAATCACACAGCCGAGTGTTGGAGAAACACAGGGGCTGCAGAATTAACAAGCTACTTCCAGTTGTTCCACCAAGAGAGCAGCTTGCGAAGATCAAAGATGGTCATTGTTGCTGCCAAGGACATCTTATCAGAGCTATCTATTTTTTGGATCTTTTAATTGCAGAAGTTTTCACAGGAGTGCTGAAACAACAAAAGTTAACAGGGACAATTAGGGAAATATCCAGGCTGCATCCATTTTGTCATTTGCTAACTTTGAAAACTTGCATAGTTTATGTTTTTGCTTTTATCCATTATTCTTTTCTGGTATACATTAAATAATGTAAAGATCTAATAATTAGTGAGATCAGTATCTTGTACGGTATGTCATTGTTTCCTTTTGTTGTTTCATCAGCCTCTTCCTCTGAGTAATGGGATGTTTACTTTTTTTGGTTATTTAACATGACAGATTGCTGTGTTTGTTTTTGAGTGGGTTGAGCCTCTTTCACCCATAGTTCCTGGTGGGATAACCTTTCAGCCACCGATAGTGATTATCACTATTCATGCATGGACTAATTCAGGATCATTGCCATAATGTGCCATGTCACACATGCCATAGTAACGCCACTGTCGATGAGGTAAGCCACAGTCCAACAGATGGTAATACAACACTTACTGATGCCATCCGCCGTCAAATGTAACAGAAAGAGATCATGGCTCACAGCCAAGTGAAGACATCTCTTCTTAGTGAGCAGACTGGACTCCCCTCAATATCATCAATATAAAGCGTTCGTACAGGCAGTTTGTGTCCTGTGTGAAAAAAAAATTAAATTACTTTTTACTTAGCCTAACTCATATTTTTTACATTTTAAGTTTCTTGCCCTAAACCTAGGTCAGAAACTGCAGCCTTTTTTTAAACCGCAAATTGTACATGTATGTATAATGACGTGTGCTATTTTTAGAACGCTCCTCTGTACCATGAGCTATGAAACTCTCATTTTGACAAATGCTCATATGTGTCGTTATGGGTGGTATTGACAAACGGTCTATCCTGTTGTTTAGGTTGGAGATGTTGTTGTAGTGAGACATGAGGCACCAATATAAAAATATTATATATATATATATATAAATAATAATTAAGAATTGAATCGAATCGTGACCTTAAAATAGACTCCCTGCACGCATTCCCACATGACCCATGCCAAGCCTTTCTCCTATTACAGTTTAGCAGTTGTGCAGTTGAAATAAACTCTTTTTTTGCGATCAATTATTTTTATTTTCAAAAGAGAAGGGCATGAAACAAGATAAATACAGTAATACAACAAGTAATATTCACTTCCCTTTACCCACCCACCCCTCCCAGGTTAGCGACATCCCCCCTCCCTCGATATCCCAAAAAGATCTTCTACATTAGATACAGCATACATCACATAGTACATAAGTCATATCAATGTCCTATATGCCAAAGTAAGTATATGAAAATAAACAAAAAATTACATATATTTCAAGTAAAGATGTCTTTCTCAACTCAGTAAATTTTTAACCATTGCCACTGCAGAGGTCCAGGTTTGGATTGTTTTCTGACTAGCTCCATGCATTTTTGCCACAGACAACTCCATATAGAGTATGTTCAAAAATGATTGTAACCACTGGGTGCGTGTGAGTGTGTGGGGGGGCTTCCAGCGCAAGGCCAGCATTTTCTTAGCTGCAGTCAGCCCCGCTAATAGAGTGCGGGTCCGAGCAGAGGACAGGTTCAAAGATGAGGTGTCATTTAGAAGTAGTATTTTAGGAGAACATGGTATGTCTACCTCCAATAGGCCTGATAAAGTGGAAGATACCAACTTCCAAAAAATCGCCACATCAGAACACTCCCAGTACATATGCAAGAATGATCCTACATGACCCAGAGAACATAGATCACAAATAGGCGAATGTATGATCTTCATGAAGTACCTCTTTCTTGGTGTTAGATACATTCTATGTATGAGTTTGAAGTGTATAAGTTTATGATTAAGATTCTTTGATGTTTCGTCTAAATTGTTCCAGACAGTCAACCAACACATTTCATCACTGGTTAGATTAAGGTCGCCTGTCCATACTCGATGAACAGCCAGGGGTCCACAAGAGGATGCTAGTAAAAAAGAATAAAGAGCAGAAACTAGGCCTCTCGACCTTACTCCTACATCTACTAACTTGTGCAGCTTGTGAGTGGGGAGGAGAGTACCCCAGGGCACACCGTACGCTCGCATCGCGGACCTTAGGCGCAAATAGAGGAAAAAAGATGTACCCGGTATATCATAAGTGGCTCGTAGATCAGTAAACGATCTCAGACCCCCACCATCACAGACATCAGACAAAATGTTAACCCCTCTGTCACTCCACTCCCTGAAAAAGAAGGGCACCCCGCCAGTAAGTAGAGAGTAGTTATGGAAAATAGGGCTTTGTGCGTGCCACTTCAACATACAGCCAGTCACCTTCTCTACTGAGCGCCACACAGTCAAAAGAAACGACATAATGGGACCTAGTTTTAATTTGGAACGCTTAATGGAGAGGCCTGAGTGTATTAAATCTTGAAGGCGGTGAGGGGAGGCTAAATGTTCTTCTATAGGTCTCCATGATAGTTGTACCTGGGGGTCCAGCCAATTGGAAAGTGGGCGTAGCACGTAAGACCAAGAATAAAATTTAAAGTTAGGGACAGCAAGCCCCCCATTCCGTTTATTGCGTTGAAGAGTAGTTAGCTTAATACGTGGACGTCTCCCACCCCAGATAAACTTCGATATTATATTATGCATCTTGTCCCAATAGCCTTTAGGTGGGGGAAGAGGTATCATATTCGAATAAAAATTTACTCTAGGAAGGACGTCCATTTTAATTATGGACACACGCGTTTGTAAGGAGTTTGGGAGACGCGTCCACCTCTCCAAGTCCCCCTCCACTCGTTTCATAATACCCTGGAAATTTTTGTTAGAGATGGAGAACAAGGAGGGAAAGATATCCACGCCCAAGTATTTGAAGTTCCCAACCACTGGTATGTGTGTTGGTAGTGTGGAAGTGTCGAGAGATGAGTTAAGGGGCATCAGCGAAGATTTAGTCCAGTTAATTTTATAACCGGAGATGGAGCTAAATTCCTCAAACACCTCTAACACTATCGGAATACACGCTGGCGCATTATTTACGTATAATAGAATGTCGTCTGCGAATAATGATATATGATGTGAAGTATTACAGAAGGATATGGGCGAGAGAGAAGGGTGCCGCCGAATCGTTTGCGCCAGGGGTTCAAGGGAGAGAGCGAACAAAAGAGGGGATAGAGGGCAGCCTTGGCGGGAGCCTCTTGATACTGGGAAGGAGGAGGAATACATGTTGCCCGAAAAGACCATAGCTGAAGGATTAGAGTAGAGTGCCTTAATCATCTTAATGTAGTTATTACCAAGACCAAAAGCTTCCAAGACCAGCCAGAGATAGTTCCATTCAAGTCTATCAAAGGCTTTTTCGGCATCTAATGATAGAACAGCACATGGGGTCTCAATATCCTTAGAAAAATAGATTGTGTGGAGAAGTCTACGCAAGTTATCAGCTGCGTGGCGCGTTTTTATAAACCCAGTCTGGTCGTGATGTACTAATTTGGTCATGAGTGTCTCAATCCGTGAAGCCAGGACTTTAGCATATATTTTTATTTCTGAATTCAAAAGTGACAGGGGTCTGTAATTGCCACAGAGGGAGGGATCCTTATTTGGTTTAGGGAGAACAGTGAGAATAGCAGAATTGGTGTCCCGGTCGAATGAGCCCTTCTCCACAGCTGTATAGATCATATCCAGCATGAATTGACCTAGCTCATCCCAGAAAAACAAGTAGAATTCAGGGGGTATTCCGTCCCACCCCGGGGATTTTCCCTTTTTCATCCTCTGAATGGCCCCTTTTAGCTCTATCAGTGAAATAGGCCTTTGTAGGTTATCTGATTCCTCTTGGTTTAGGATTGGAAGATTTGCCTCCCGTATAAAATTTTTACATCTGTCACTGTCCAAATTAACCTCCGAAGTGTAGTTGAAATAAACTCTTAACAAACAACATCAGTTTTTAAAAAATTATTCAACCTTGATTGTTGCTTTTTTAGAAAAACATTTTTAATGTTACAGAGATTGCTGAAGACTGAAAAAAACCCTTTTTAGGGCCTTGAAAATGTACTGCTGCAACACTTTTTCTAGGTAGATAAAATATACAGTAGTGTTCAAAATAATAGCAGTCCAATGTGACTAACCAGATTAATCCAGGTATATTTTCATACCTGTATATTTAAAAAAAACTTTATCTTCATTCTTAAATAGGAGCCACCTGATTCACACCTGTTTTTTTTACAAAATTGATGAAGTCACTGATTGAATGCCACACTGCTATTTTTTTGAACATACACCTTTCATTTTATTGCCCAATTGCACAGCCTTAAGAACGGTGACCCTGAAGTGCAAACCACACCAGCAATTCACACAACACGCCAGCAATTCATCAAAACGGAAAGGGTAGGTACATATTGGACACTGATCCTCCTCCTGATTGGTTCCCTACCGTCATTCGCATCTCCATAGTCAAACCAGCCGCCCATGTAGTGCGCCCGTATTGTGATATTTATGGTAAATTCATTGAGGCTGCTCAGAGCGAGCTGACATAAAGGATAAACACTTTGCTGTCATTCTTTCTCACTTTGCAGTATAAAACTCTTACCTGCAGAGAGGATATGAAGTGTATTTGTTGTGTCTGTGAAATTCATAATAAAATGCTCTTGGATAATTACTGTACAGTAAATATCAAAGGGCATTTTATTGTGATATTCCACAGTGACACGTTCTGTGAGTTTGTGAGTGAGAAGATACCCGAGGTCCTCCTGCATTAGACTGGAATTATTGATTGGAAACAGATTATTTTTTAATATAATGTAATATTTGTGTGGTTTGCACTTCAGGGCCACCGTACTTAAGAGCGTGCATATCACGAATGCTGGGTCTTGTTGGTTTTCTGAGAATCTACTGCACCTACTGGTACCTTGTTTGCCATTAACAATAAAAAAATATATACTAAAAACCTGGATTAATCTGGTTAGTCACATTGGACTGCTATTATCTTGAACACGACAGTATGTATGTAGGAGATATTTTGGTGAACTACTGGGACATTAGTGGATAAATATAATTAAAAAAAAGATGTATGATTAAGTCCTGTTTCTAAAGTTGGAGCCTCTGGAATTGAGGTTAATGTACTGTACAATGACAAACCTGCTGGGAAAGTAAAGTGTTTAAAACATCAGCCATTAATGCTATGCTTATCTTCAAGCTTGTTCATTCAGCACACATGCAAACACAAAGGCAACCCACTGCTACTAATTCCCCTCACCCGATGCATTTTGCGGATGGAAATGTCTTTTAAGTACTCAACCACAGTCAATTACTGTTGACTTACAGTAAAAGACAAATCAATTCCTTCTCTTTCGCTGTGTGTTGTTGACTCCTGCTGAGGTAACACAATGGCTTTTTTTTAGGGGCACAAAACAGTTTAAGCGCTCTACTTTTCTTCTTTTCAGCAAGGACAATTTGCTGCGGCAGAGCAGTCTCAGAATATCAACAGTCTGGGCCAAAACACGGGCTGCATACATCATAAGCTCCAAACTCGAGGAGTGATCTGACGCTGTATTTGCCTCCCAAAATGCGCGGCGTTTGAGTGACACCACCAATGGATTTCGCTTTTAGGCTGTCAGATGGCACCTCCGCTTAAGAATGTGACACAATGAAAGATGTTATATTTTCTTGTCAGTGTGGGTATTAGAAAAAGGAAGTCATGGTATTGAACTGATAGAAACCAGACATCTGCAAATTATACACTGCTTGCCGCTGCTGACGGATCGCGTGATGGCTTTCCGTGTGACATATCCATTTCTGTTGATCTCCATAACAATTTGTACTCTCATAGATACAATGTCTTTATTTTGATCCAGCATGCGTTACAGTAGAAAACGAGAGATAACCTGTCTAAATCTGTTTGTGGAATAAATCTTGTGCCTTCAGTATAACAAGATAAATTGCCTTTGCTCAGAATCATCATTTCACAAGTCACAAAGCTGCCCATAACTCTCGTGGCATGGGACTTAATATTCATTCTCAGAAGAGTGAATGATCAGTCAAGTAGTCTGGTATAGGACTGACCCGTTTTGGAGTGGTGGTGGGGGTCACTTAATAGCTCGAAAGGTTGTGAGGTGCAGTCTCACGTCGCGCTCTGAGGTAGACCCACGGGGAGCAGCTAGTGTTGGTCCGTGTCACTGGAGCACTTCCTCCGTCTCCAGGTCAGCTGAATATTTCATAAGTTCGGAATAGGGAAGGTGGTGCTCTACTCAGGGCAACTGACCTGGCAGCTCAAGCTACAATGAGAAAAAACTCCTTCCCTCTGACCTTGGTCTTCAACCTCATTAAAAAATACATCCTTCAAAACACCAAGCATACACATTACATTTGATTATTTCTATATGGACAGAAGAGTCACTTGTTGATTTGATTATGGCAGGCTTATCTAGAGAGATGAAAACAACAATGAATCACTTTATCATCAGCAACTGATTGCTTCTTTTGTGAGTCGCTGTTCCTTCCATTTGATGTTGTTCCGTGCCGGATATTAATGATGGAATGCTATAATGGGGTTCAGTCACATTACTTTCAGCATTATTGGTACATTGGTTGTTGGTAAAGTGCCGCTTTGATGGCCTTATCAAACAGTCCGCTTATCTAAGGATTAGAAGAATTTAAGGAATTAAGAATTGTGTTTTTTTTATATATATATTTTAGGAAATACACTTTACTGAGTTTACTTTTACTGATTATTGGGGAGAGGAGGGAGTTTGTGGATTTTGAATCTGAGTGAACAAATGAACTGACTTATCACATCCTTTACTGTTTTATATCAGCCCTGAACCTTGCAAGGGTACTTTCAGTTCAGCACTCCTCTAACTTGAATGGGAATAAAATTATTTAATCATATGGGTCTTCTCAACTTTCCAAATGTTATAGGATCAAATTAATTGAATCCTCTTTTGGGGTTGTGATGCTTAAAATATGTTATCAGTTGATTCGCAGCTAACATCTCTTTCCCAATGTAGAGAGTGAAGTTACACTTTTAAATCTGATTTGCAACTTGATTCAGAAGAATAGGAGTTGGGGTTGAGAAGTGACAACCAGATTGTTTCACTTGATGGCCAATGGGTTTCAAGTTTGCATGAATTCATGACAGAATGCATTCAGCCTCATTTGCTATCCACACAGACTGTTTACATGCATGCCACTAATGCCCACTCACACAGTTAACACTACTCTGACTACAAACGGACTACAAACAGAAACCAGAACACTTCTGATACCAAAATATGATCCTGTTGCAGATTATAGAGGTTAACCCACTGCCTGCAAATGTATATATTAAACAAAAATTAGCTAATTTGTGAGCATAAGGCACATTTTGTTACCTTTGGACAGAGCAAGGCTAGCACTTTCATTCTTTTTCCAGAGTTTATGCTGAGCTTACATTACTAGCTGCTGAGCCCAGCAACTAATATTTACCATACAGACATAACAATGGTATTGATTTCCTCATAACATTGATTCATTCTTTTAAAAGACTTACTTTTATATAAACCGTGGAAACAATATGTGTTAAATAGACCTCATTATACTGTAAAAAGACACGTGGCTGTGATTGATGTGAACTACACGACTATAAACATGGCTGTTAAGCTTACTTGTAAATGGACACAAGCCGTCGTCATCTCTTGTGTGGCTTACAGCAGCACAAAATTCTAATCACATTACCAGAAACAGGGAGGCTTCCAACTCCTCCACAACGCTGCCTTCACAGACAGACCCCCTACTTCTCCCTGTGAACTGGGGAGGAGACTTTCACGGAACACACAGGAGAGGATGAAGCATCCATCCATAGTTGGAGGAGTTCATTCCTTTGCTTTCTGGCATGTGATGCACCTCGGGTGTCCCTGGAGCCTCCAGGGTCTCAAGCAAATATAACGAGGTTCGACACAGTGTTTAGTAGTGGGTAGCAATAGGGTGAACAGCACAATGTGTCTGTGTCAACACATGACAGTGTACTTGAACCAGTATTACCACAGAATCACTCTCCCACACAGCTCACATCATTTTAGTCTAGTAGTAAAATTAGAGTAGACTTTTATTCATAAATGTTTTACCTCTGGACTTTAACTGACAGTCCCCGGTGGACACAGTAGGTCTATATATCTGCAGCTTTGGTGATGGTTGTGGGAAGAGTGAAGAGATAGAGTTGGTATCTGAACCACTTGGATCTATGTTTGGACTTTTTTTGTTGATTAAATATTGAGAAGGGTGTTCTCGTGGTATGTAGAAATATTGAGAGATCGGGCCTAGTTCTAGACTAAAGGAGTCTTTTAAAGCAGTTGAACTGAAATTGGCCCTCTCAAACATTGTTTAGAATAGCCATAGATTTTAGCCTACTCTTCAATGAACTTATCTGATTCGCTGAAGGAGTTATCTCAGGACTAAAAGGCTTAACCTCTTCAACTTCACCAAGATCAGTCATTACTTTTCCAAGCTACATTTATTCCACCCCACATAACTGAACTAAAAAGTACTGACTGACAGGAGCAACCATAAATCCATAAGATGAATCTCACATAAAAACACTTAAAGCCAACAAACTTTTTTCCCGGAGTGACAAACTAACCATTTCTCCCAAAAATGACATCCCTTTGCATCCATTTCAAATGAGCCAAACATGGTTTTGAAAGGAGTAATATATGAAACTTGATTAGCAATCCTCACAGCAGGATTAACTATACGATAAAAGCTTACTTAATGTGTGCCTTAAATTTTTAAAGAAATAGGTCTCTAATTATATTTCTCCCCTATCTAGTGTAGTGATTATAATACACACACTCCCACCATTTCAGGATAGTAAATGACAGAACTTACACAATATAGGCCCATCAGAGTTTAGTCCTACTTCAAAATTTACTGTGATTCTGATCTCTTCCCAACAGAGAAAATGGGTGATAATTAATGTAATTTCACACAAAGTAGTTTGATCAGGCACGCCGTGTCTGCAGATAGCGTTATGGCTCAGAGGTTTGATCACTCAGATAAATGGGTGAGAACAGCTATAATGTGTGGGGAGAAGTGGAGCTGCAGGGGGAAAAAAGCCCCCTGTAAAAATTGCAACAGTGCAGCCCTTATTTTCCTCCCGATTGATACTAATTGGCAGCAGAATGCCTTCCTGACAAGTCTCTCGCCCTCAGCGCCTCCCGCATGCGAGCGTGATGAACTGCCAACTCCGGAAATAATCCCAAGTTTAGCTGGGAAGGATCATCAAGGCCTTTAAAAATCTGCTGGGACCTGAAAGCTTTTTTTCCTCCTTTCCTTTCCTGGATTTTCACAGACATCTTAGGCTTGTTCTCTTTGTCTTCTTCCTCTGTAGGCTCACAAAATGAAATCTACTTATTAGTTATAAACTCAATTACAAGGGAATAAGGAGTAAAATCCTTTTGACATGGAAACAAGCTTGTCTTCTCATTAGCATTATGTAGATATATATTAAAAAAAAACCTTTTTATGCAAACTTGGATTTTTTAATTAAAATAGCTCTGTTAGAGTTTATGAGTTAGGATACATTTGAAAACAAAAAAACAAAACATTACTGCAGGAATGAGAAAAACACCCACCCGCTGCTCGCAGGTAACAGCCTTCAGTATTTATTAATTACTGCTTCATCTCTGAGGCTGTTTTTGTGCAATATCATAGACACAAAAAAATTCGAGGATATAAATCTTGAGAAATATCACAAATTAATTTACCATCTTGCGCCGACAATTCTCATTCTTCACATGCTAAAAAATTGACTTCATAGTAAAAGATCATTCAAGGCTTAGGATAGATTCTTTCTGCTGGTGCGTAATTTGACACTTGACAAAGTGCAGCGGGTTTCATGGATGAATGACTGTATCTATCAGGTCTGCTAGCAGTGCTTTCATTTAACCATAGTCCAGCATTGCTCTCAGTTGAACCTTAAACAACTTCTTTTTCCATAGTGGACAATTACCAGGTCAATGAGATGTCTTGGCATTCAGAAAAAAAGAGCAAAAAAAATAATTTAAAAGATTGACATATATGCCAAGGACAACTTATGATGGGTAATTACAGGTTGACAGTTTTTCACTCTGGTAAAGATTATTAAATTGAGGGGATGTAGTTTTTAGCAAAGAGTTATATCACTATCAAGAGGGGATACTTTTGTATTTCATGTTTGTGAGAAAGGCATGAAGAGGAAATAAAAAAACATTTTTTATGCCTTTGGATGCAGTTGGGAAGGGTCATTAATCGAAGAAGCATCGTGGGTCTTTTTGGAAAAGGCCAGGATAATGTGCTGATGATAAATTGGGTTTATGCGGTTTTCCATCTCTGGTGGTAAATCTCTCTCTCTCTTGCTAACTTCTCTCATCACAGAGAGTTCAAGTCAGGGCACCTTTGTGGCCCTGTTGACATTTGAAACAAATCAGCTTTGACAGGTCAGGATCCCTTTAGAATCACAGCCCAACAAAGAGGTCAATCACGAGATGAATGATTTATCTCAGGGAGGATAAAGTGTTCCATTCCAGCAGAAACAAGACATACGATAAAAAATTGGTTGGTGGAGAGTTAAAATATGCTCTGCACAGCCTGACTTGGGCAACAATGTGTTGAGCATGCTACAGTGATGTTAATACTGAAGACGACTGCATTTTAGGAGGAGTGTGAAGGTCACCTTTCTTTCCCACTTGACTGACTTTGAACAGAAATCTCAGCCAATAAGAGAGCAGAGGTCTATCTCAGCACACATCCAAGCCCATGTTGTCTGCAGCATGTGATTCTCCCAAAGGCTATACAGTATGCCATGCTGCCAAGCTCTCTTAAATGTGCCAAAATGCACTCTGCCTTGAGGTGCACTGTGTCCAAAACCATGAAGCCTCATCCAGCTAATGATGTAAGTCCCCCTTAAGAGCAATGTGTGCAAACTGGATTTGTTCTGACCTGCTCCAGTAGTCTGGCAAATCTCTCTGCGGCATACCTGTTGATGGAATGATTGTGCCTGTGCATTGTGCATGTGCCTATTTAGCATAGTGCGATAATGTTTTTTTTAGTCAATTAAGTTCTGTTTATTTCTCCATTGGCTGCAGAATCCTCTCCAGTGCTAGATGATCTCTTTTGCAGTCAGAACACCCTCAGCTTTCAGCAGTTATTGAGGTCATGTCCTATTACCATCTGTCTTTAGCTGCATCAGGAGTAATCCTCGAGTCCGCTCCCTTAACCTTATTAAAGAGATCAAGTGCAGCAAGCAACAGCTGCAATTTACATTTGCTTGGACCAACTGCTAATTTTATCATATGCGGTCGTGACATAATGGCAAATCTTGCTTTCGATTCCATCTGTCCAAATTATACTGACTTGCTTTCATGACAGAAAGAAATCTAATGACAGTGATATCTCAGTTAAGTAAAGTTTAAATAAATACATGAAGTAATTTATAGGTTAAATTGAGGGCGATGGATGGAAAGTTCCTGGGAAGTTCACAGGCGTAGCGCGCCCATGCCTCTAAACCTTCATCACACCAATGTGAATCCCCACATCGACATGTGCTCGCCAGGCCCGCAAGGCCAAACAGTCTCGATGAGACACAGCAGAGGCAGCCAGTGCCCGTCAGAGGCTACTAGGCCAGCTGCCTGTTAGCTTGTGAGGCTAGGCCTCATGCTATTTCCAGCCATTACAGCGGGGCAGTGGTTCAAGACATTACTCTACACTGACAAACAGTATATTAGGTCTATTTTTCTTTGTCTTTCATTAAATATGCTGCCAGATATTACACAGTGCTTCAGTCTAGACAGACCCAACAACTTCAGGGTCAAACATTCTATGTTGGGTAGAGATAAAAAAGAAGTGCTGCAAAACCATGTGGCAAATTATTGAACTTAAAGGGGACATACTATGCTTAGTTTCAGGTTCATACTTGTATTTGGGGTTTCTATTAGAACATGTTTACCAGCTCAAGTGATCAAAAATACATTATTTCCTCATACAGTCTGTCCACTCCAGAAGAAGCCCAGTCTGCTCTGATTGGTCAGTGTTTTTCTAGGTACTCTGCCTCTGCGCTCTCTGCATCTCTGCATCTCTGCACCATCATTGCAGCCGGGAATCAACTGTTAGAGCACTGTAACAGCACTTTAGACTTATATACAATAGTTTAATTGTGATATCACAACCTTAAGGAAGTCCTGATGGCTCATTTACACAGTTTCTGTATACAGGGTGTGTGAATTTCTTCCAGGATCAAGCGTTTCGAAGTATATATGTAGCACCTAGAGCTGCTTTATAATAAAATAAAAGACGTGAAAATCTCACTTTTTTACAATATGGGACCTTTAAAAAAAGAGTCATACTGAACTATTGTAATTGAACAACCACATAAATCCGCTACCTTGCACTTTGCCATAGGGACTGTGTTAATTGTCCCCTCGGTAAATAGAAACCTTCTGATCTATAATCATTATAAATTATGATTTAATTAAAACTAGGCACCACGAGCTGACCTGAAGTAAAGGCTTCCTCTGTTGGATCTCTCTGAAATATGTATCGGGGGTATCAATCTACCTGTTTGCAGTCTGATATCAAATGTGATGGATGACGCCCGGCCAATGCTAAAGTCAGCTATTTCGGAGGAGCTATCTGGTTCAGACTCAGTCAAGCACAAATCTGAATGTCACAGTCCCGCTCACATCAAAGGGCCCCTTTTGGATTCATTAATTCGCAGAGACGGTCCTCCCTATCAATTATAGCCATGATTAAAATGTTTTGGAGTTGTCTTGCTCAGACTTGGAATATTTTCACCGAAGGCATAACTTCACAAGCATGGCTCCTTTCTTCAGAGAAATTAAATCCTTCAAATATTCTTTCTGTTCTGTGGTTCAGAAAATAAAATGCACTAAAACAATCATACTGGCACTGAAACCAATGTGTTATGGTGTAGATACATTTTACTACTGTACCGATACAACACTGATTCAATGTAAACAGTACAGTATAGTATATAGAGGATATTAACCTACATACATTGAGGTCATACATTAAACAACCAGGAGAGTTGCTTAAAGGGAAGCTGCATGGTGAACATCCTTATAGAAGGAATATGGCTTTTGACAAGAATAATGGGGAGACTGTTCCCCCCCCTATAAAACAACAGCAGTGGTTGTTTATACAAGCAGCTTATTATGTCCCAGATTTATTCTTGTTGGAACCTAGTTGCTGCAGTGATTATGACGGGAGCAAAGCAGGAAGTCAGGTGACATATAAAGACAGAGAAAGTCCATCTAGAAACCAAAAGTCAGTGTTGAGTTTTAATCTCACGCAACAAACGCAACAAGTTCTATGTCACACACATTATTACAGCACGTGCTTAGATATGAAAGTTAAGTAACGTTAACAAATGCGAAACCCTAATCTTATTATAAACCTAACCAAGTAGTTGATACCTAAACCTAACCAAACTGTGACCATTTAAAAAGGGTAACCACATGTTTAAAACTGTAATTCTGTTAAGGAATTGGATTTCCCTAATATAGAAAGCTGTTATTTTACACTGCTCTTTGTAGCAGTGAATACAATTTAATTAAAAGTTAGGATAGGCTAAGGATGAACTTTGCCTAGCTGTCAAAGTTTCTATATACCACATCATTTTATTGACTTATAATCCACATTATGTTGGTGAGAAAGAGATTTAAAGTTGTCTCTTGACCTTGGAAACAGCAGTTGGCAGAACAATATCAATAACTTAGAAAACTAATGGACCTTGTGGTGAGGGTGTTTTGCCAACTGCTGTTTCCAAGGTCAAGTATACACTTTCAATCTCAATAAACAAACTCAACAGTCTGAAACTTGGATTTTAGATATAATCACCAAATGTGGTAGCACGAATAGTGGTTAATTTACAGTTTGATTCTAAAGATATCCTTATGTTTTGAAAGAGGGGCTCAACCATTAATATTTTATGTTTATTAAGTATACAATATATGAAATACCTATATACAGGATTATATGTTAAAATGCCTATACTAATATTTCTATGCAGCAGAACGCATCTTTGAGGAATGGAAGGGTGTTTTAGATTTAAAGAAGCACACACAAAAAAGTTAATTCCTGCAAATGCAAATTGTATTTTAGTGCCACTTGTTTAGAGAAACCCCACCTCCTTTTCTCCCTAGCCAGAGACTAATTTTCCTCATCCATCCATTTGACTTGAAATACCCTCTGAAGAATCTCTTCTGAGCTGGTTTGTGGCTGATGTTTGTGATGTTTATTTCTGCAGTGCACTGGCACTGCCTCACAGCTACTTCACTGGGAGTGAAAATGAAATTGATTGATGACAACTTTGGCTGTATATTGATGAAGGGGACAGCAAGGGTGTTGATTGGTGTGGGTGTTTGTTCCTCTTTTATTTGTTCATCGTTGACATAATTGCTACTATCATCATTTCCAGCAGCTATACGGCAATGCCATGCGATGCTTCCTGTGTGTACATAATTTCAGCCTCTATTCTCTCCCATAAGCACAGAGAGCCAGGTGTGAGTGCTCTAAGCACCCGGTTTTGCTGAGTCCTTCATTCTGTGTGTTGTTTCGCATCCACATCAATTGCGGTTAAACTGAATCCAGTATAAGGAAGCACAATTAGTTAAGCTCTGTGAGGGACTGCAACAGACAGCAATTTCCATCTCTGCAATTGTCAGTTTACCTCCACAGCAAGACAACTGACGATTGGTCTAAAAACAACATGCTAATGTGCAACAGTGCACCACTGCTGTGTTGCCTTTTTGTTTTTATTCTTACAGTCCAGAATCTTCAAACACAAAAATGCTTATCCGCGGGAATCAGCGATCTGAAACATAACATGGTTTGCAGAGCCAGACAGCACATAACTGCTTAGTGTTTCACTGCATAGGTAGGCATCCCTCTGACCGTGACGCTTCAGACACACTGGGCCTGATTTCATCAAAACGCCTGCCTCCCAGGGTGAGACAAAACAAGTTCTGAAGTGCACAGCTTCATGTTCAGAGCCACTGTGAAATAGCATGAGAACGGACAGTAAGGATGCCATCTTTTATTCTGAACTACAAAGGGGGATTTTTTTCTCACTCCTGTGCGTGGAATTTCACACTGCACTCAAACTGTCAAACTGCATAGTCGAAAGTATTTTTGTGTTTACAACATGAGAAATCTTGAACCTTATCTTCCTCGCTGTTGGATGGGCTAGCTTCACGTTACTAGCTCGCTGCCTGTTGCTGTACAAAAAAATGGCACAAGAAATGTTTCACTGCTATTTTGACAATTCTGATCATGTCTATTTTTCATTTCCATATTTCCTACCTTTGTCATTTTTCTTCTAAATTCAAGCTACACCGTCTTGTAAATACGACTATTCCACTGACAAAGAAAAGCCTGTCGGGCACTGCTGTGTCACACATGAGTGCTCTTGTGGTTCTGGTGAACCTCAGATCAAAATCCCCACAACTCCAATAATAGGAGACAAACCATTTCCTCCTCCAGCCCCCCTCCTCCTCCTTCATGTCCTTACACCAGAAGTGTTCCTGGAGGCAAGCAATCAATAGAGCTCTCACACTGAAAGGCTGTAAACCTGAAATAGTACCCATGACAAGCCCTTGCAGGTAATAGGTCAGATGTATTGATTGATCTGTTCATAAACACACATTTTAGGACGGCTTCCTGTGAAATGTTATGTCCATGTATAAAGCAAACAGCTGAAAATGTATGTGATTTATCTCCGTCCTGGAAAAAAAAGATTTTAATGTTTCCCTGGCACTAATTTTGCAAGAAATGTAGCTTTGAAAGGTTTGTTGGCTGAGAAGACCTGCTCTATTCATCATTTGTGACAACTTCAACTTTCTGAAATTAGAAAGTGCCTTCTCCCAAACCTTTACCCAAACTGGAGTGCCAGGATTGGGATACGTCAGACCCTGTACCATTGTCTCACCTCTGCTGTCTCGCTTGTTGATGTTTCTCAGTTAGAGGCATCATGAGAATATCTGTGCAGTAATAAAATGTTAAGGCTATATAGTGCAAACTGACATTTACTGCTCACTTAGTCGTGTGCTTTTTTGAATTTGCCGCATTAATGCACCTGGGAAAAGCAGACCTTTCTCAATAAACAGCATTATAAACCCTTTAAAATGGCATTCTGAACTACTTTCACAGCCTATTCTGCTTTAACTTTCTTTAGGCACTGCATGAAAATGATATGCGAGGGAGGCTAAATGTTATGCTTCACCTGATGTTTGCATGTGGCAGGGTAGAGTTTGGTCGATTTCTGCCTTTAGCCTACATCAGCAATCTGTGCTGATGGTGTCATGGCACTAATTCAAATTTGTATCGCGTATAAGTGTATAAGTGGTGTTGAGGAGTACTGGTGTAAGTTTAACTGTATTTTCAGTAGCACAGCTCCTTTCTGAATCAAATAGCTTTTCAGTAGCTTAGCTCTTTTATTCTTCACGTGATGTCCACAGAAGCTACATTTTCCCAAACTTTACTGAAGCTCAAGTTAGTCAGGTATCAGTGGCCCTGCTACTATTGTATAAAAAAGTAAAAGAAAAAAAAAAAACGGTTTAATGTAGTTAGCTATGTTACTGTTAGCTTGCTAAAGTCCTTTGCGGGCCAACATTAGCCTCAGTGTGGTGAAGCTTAATTTCATGTAAAGTAACTGGTAACTCTGCTCAATACACCTTCCAGTATGACAATGTGTTAAACATAATTTTATGTTTGTTTATTAAAAGAGGCTATAATATAATGAAATTTACTGCTGAGCTGAGGCCGGCGCTATGAAGGAGAACACTGCGTGTTGTGTTTGCTAGTTTTTTTGGAGGTTGATGAGCTGAGACATGGTGGTCTTAAAGAAAACTCAAACTGTGGCAATGTGGAAACATTTTGGATTTCAAGCTGACGAAACTAAGTCCTGAAACTTAGTGGTAAGATTTGGTGCAGCATTCCGTTGCGGTGCTTGGCTTAAAATAGCACTTATTTTGAACAAATAGAGATAGGAAATTAAAGAAGTATGATGTAGTTATAAAGTGTACTACAAGGGGAAGTTGAAAATAAACATAACTCCAGAGTGAATCCAGAATACTAGTTTGCATTTGATCCTGAAGGAATATAATGGCCTATAGAAGAAGATAAGGCTTCTCTGTGTCACTACTGAATTGCGTATGCAGACGATTCTAAGTCACGGCACATTTTCACTATATGCCTTTGAAGTCTTAACCATGCCAACGTGACATAGATTTCTGCTCATCCTGAGGAGACACTGTGTCCTTCATCAAACTTAAATTGAGACGATGCAATCTCTGTTTCTCCCCTTCATCCTCCCATCCCCCCTCTTTCCCTCTCTTTCTGTCTCCCCTCACTAATAAACAGTGCTCTCTTCTTCATGCATGAGGGACTCGCGATCGCTCCCCTCCCTCAGTCAGACAGATAGCAGGGGAGATGGATGTGTCAGTCAGTCAGCGGCGTCTCATCTCAGTCAGGTGCTCTGTGTACTTCAGGTTATTTAGAGGCCTGCTGGCTGGTAAACCGCACACAGCTAGGTTTTTCTTTTTTTTTGGTTTTTAAGCCTCAAATTTGTCTGGGGAAAGCAGAAGTGAGCTCATTTTGTTTGGTTGTTTTCCAGCTGTTTTTTTACTCGCTTCTTAGTGATGGCCTGCATGTCAATTTACAATTCAGCACGGAAAACATATATAAATAAATAAAAAGGACCTAGATGTAGTTGCTTGTAGCACTGGGTGGAAAGGAATAGTTTTCTTCAGGTCTTTTTTGCCAAGACATAGCCACCCCTACCCTAAAGAAACAGGAACAGTCAGTTCAGTACATCTCTCCATCTGCCTCTCGGCAGTGTCATGTCAATGAATAATAAGCACCCAGCCACAATCTCCAATTATGCAAATCAATGGCGGGATCCAGATATAGGGTTGTTTGTGGCAGATCTAAATGCAGATGCACTGATGGTTTAGAGTTCTATCACATTACAGTCATGAACAAAGGACTGTCATCTAAGACTCTTCTCAAGCGTGTCTGTAAGCTGCCAGTACGTATTGTACACTACAGTGATGCTAATAAAGAAGTACAAAGGTCTAAGAAACATATTTTTTCCCGTCTACCAAACCTCTTACTTTTTCACTGTTCATCCATGAGCTTTTGTATGTCAACAATGTGATTCGGCACCAGTTGATGGCAGGTGACATGTTTTTCAGTGCCTTCCTTTCATGGATAAAGTATCTTTTAACACAATTAAATCCCAGTCCTCTATATTCCACCCATTCAATCAGCTGTCTTTTGTTTTTGAGTGGTCCTTTGTTGAGACTCTTAATTGCACTTTCTACCAGATAATGATCAGTAAGTGCCGGTTTAGGAATTAGACTCATTTGTTTTAGTGCTGAGCTCGTTCTCAACAGTGTAGCACAGACCAACTCGAGTACTTCTCACTTCTCATGTCTCAATGCAATTTTCACTATTTTAATTTTATTTTAAAAACTTATTTGGGATAAGATTATTATGCAGCTTTGTTAGTGTAGTACAGTTAAATAAACACTATACTGGGTATCTGTTTAATGAAGGTTCTGCCCTTTAATTTGTATTAATTTTCCAGACTGTGGAGTTCAGGCAGGCCAAACCAGAGGCTACAAGAAAGCAGAGCGGTTTCTCTCTCAGAGTGACCACAGAAAAAAAAAGTATGACTTCTAACAACTTCTGCATATTAAATAGACTTTGTGGTAAATTATGCTTGCAAAGACAGAGCAACAGAAGCAGCTAGAGGCCATGAATTTCTTGCCCTATCTTTCCTTCCACAAGGGTCGACTTGTTCACGGACATCCCATTTACTTTCAGAGCAATTTCTTTGCTCAACTGATGCACCTGATGCACCACTCTAGAGAGTAAAATGGTTCAGTCAGAGCTTGTGACCATTCCCTCCACATTCTTTAAACGATAACCAAATCTCCTCTAAAATCTCAAACATTTGTCTTCTATTGAAACTCGTCTACAAATGGGAAGTATGCACTATTTTATCCAACCTTCAACTTATGGACGTCAGAGCGAAAAACATAGTTTCCTTATTCCCCCACAACAAAGGGCTTGTCAGCGCTCTCTATTCAGGTCAGAGCTCTGCTGCAATCACAGCCAGAGTGATGACCCGATCCCACTTAATACAACCTTGCTTGAAGGGCCCCATGGATCTACAAAGGAGCTGGGTGCTAGAAATGGTCTGAACTGGTGGCCAAATGCAGATATTTTCCCCTAAAAGCGCCTCAAAAAGAGGCATAGCTTATTTTTCTCTCCTTTTTTCATTTTCCCATCTTCTTTCTCTCTTTTTTGTGCTCACATCTGGGTTGCACTCATGGCATCGTTCTACTTCCTTTGTAGTTGATTTAATTGGCTGCAGTAGCATGTTGACATGGAGTTTTCATTATGATTTACTATGGAGTTGCTTGTGTTCAAATTAGACCACCCAGTGGAGGCTTGGACAAAAATCAAGATGTTGCCTGTCACAAAAATGTAGAGCAATTACCATGAAATCAATCAAACCTGTTTAGCAATTAACCTTAATACTCACAGTAGGGTTTTCAAAAATAAATTCTCAACAAAGATTGCAACAATTTGGCATTGTTTAAACTTCCAGTGGAAGAAGAAAAAAAGAAGAAAAATGTGCTTCCACAATGTGGCAAAAATATTGCAACAACTCCAAATATACTTTAAATATGAAGATATATTTCATCATCTCTTGCTTGCTATTCTCCGGCCACTTTTTAAGAGAAGTCTTCCATCATCTTCCCCACAGAGGCATCTCATTTAAACACGCAAACCGCTGGGAGGCCAGCCACAAATGCCTAATTGAAACCCTTTTTAGTTTATGAATAAGAGAACACCCATGTGCCCCGGACGACAGAATGTCTTTAACGGCAGGGCATCATTGCAAATGCAGGGCATGTTAGGCGTCTCTCTGACAGGCTTGTTACATAACATGCCACTGCAGGTGCAACTCATAGAAAGCGGACATGAATGGCAGGCGGCAGCTTGTAAGTGACCATCAGCTTGTGAGTGGGGGTATGGGGGGTAGGCTGCATCAGAGGCATGACAAGTGAGGAGTGTTGCACATTGCCGGGCTGAAATCAGACATGATAATAATAGTCACATTATTTCTGGTGAAGCAAGGCAGGTGCAAGTCTGTCAAAACACCATCATGACACGGTGAGTATGAAATGTGTCAGAACAGCTCACAAAGCAAATGTTTTTACCATCACATGCGCACAAAGTTTTGGACTCTTAAATTATATGTTATCCGATCAAAAAATAGAAAGCATTTAATGCTAGTTTATCACAGCAGGTACTGAATATGATGACATTTGTTGGGTTCGCATAAAAAAGGTTTTGTGTTGCGTCTATGAATACTGCATGAGTCGTGAAACTAAAATAACGCAGTCCTGTGAAAGAAAAACGCTGCATCAAACACCTCGAACAGATCTCAGAGCAGTTGGATTAGAAGCTGTAAAAGATGGATGTGGTGAGGGAGTGAGCTGCTACACAGCCTCAGAGTTGCTAGCAGCTGTTCAGGGTAGGGACTTGGCAGGTACAGATCGCGAGGGAGCTCGCTAGCAACTCTCTCCTCCCCTCCTCCTCCCTCAGCTAGCGATGGCCTCATTTATCTGTCACCACCCCTCCTACTCCCCAACCCCCTTCCACTCCAGACATCTTTGTCTAACACGCCTTCACCGTCACCGTTGAGCCGAAACAACTCACGTCACTTTTGTTTTTATTCCATCAATTACGCCACAGCCAAATGCTGTGATCGGCCACTATGAAAGCTGCCTGCTGCCCCAACGACTCCACATCTTGGCTGTCACTGGAGTCCTGTCATTTAATGACTTACCAATAGGCTCAACATAAAGACTGTATTAGTCGTTCATATCCCCTATGCTGTGCTGCAATACGGCGGCAGAAGTACCTATGGGCCCCCAAAGCACATATTGTTGTCCTCTGAAATATGCCTTCAATTAGAATGTCATATCGTTGCGCCTCAGTCATCTTCTGCCATTGCTACGAGTGATGAGAGGGAATCGGCCATTAGTTCTCTATCTGACGGATGCCTCCTCTCAGAATTTCTCATTAGTCAAATGCATCTCTATTCAAGCACAGGCAACTCACATTGTTGTACTACTGTTGTAACCCATCCCTATGATGATGACCCCCCCCCCCCTCCCAGCATTAAAAGCCCAATTAATTACCATACATAGTACTCGCATAAATATTTCACGACAGCAGATGCTAATACTTCATATGCTGTATTTGGATTTACAATACAAACAGATAGGCATCTTCTTTTTTAATAGCACATTTATTTTCAAAGAAGACAGTGATATGGAAGTAGAAATAATTAACTTGCATGTCCAATTATGCTGGCCGCACATTGTTACACAGGTGCAGCATGTGCTGATGTATTTCGAACACTGTGAGGTTGTCACACTGCACTATTCCAAGCATTTCGACAAAATATCAAATTGACCACATGAAGTATTCATCTTCTCAAAACCGTCTCAGACTCACATCAATCGCCCATCTCCCCCTGCTCTACACTACTTGCTGATGAAAGCAGAGTGCCTCACCATTTGGACGGCCCACGCCGATAACAGAGCTTTCAGTCTGACAATCGGTCCAAGCAGGTGTTTGGCGTTGTGTTGGGGGAATAGAGCAGCTCAACAGCACATTGGAGGATCAGAGGAGGCTTCAGATGCACCTGGTCACGTGCCAAGGCCTCCCTCCCCACACAATCTGGCCTGTTCTGTTCCCACTCAGTGGCAGACGCACCTCCGCTGGCAGCTCTGATGGACGCTAAGCTCTGTTCTGGTGACAAATGCAGAGATCATTCGCTCCGACCCACGCAAGCGTTTAATCATGATGCACTGCTACTGCTGCTCACACCCCAGATATTATATTGCGTGAAGTCCTGTTACTCTTACATTCTAAGACTCATTCTCAAACCTATTGGCGGCTATTTCATGCCAGATTTTGCCTAATAAGGTGGGGTTTTACCTAGAAAATTATCTAGCAACCATCATACATGGAGTCACATTAAAGTGAAAGCCACTTTCTGACACTTAGAATTCAATGCACGTTTTGGACCCACAGCACATGTCCTCTACCGTGCACATAAGTAATAGGCATGGAAATCCCTGGTTAATATATGAATAATTCTGTGCTGTATGGGCAGCCTCTTAGCTGACAATTTCCATCTGAGTGTTTAGATGTTCAGACTGCAATACTAAATGCAAAAAAAACTGGAGTTGGACAATTTATCATAACATAGAATCACATTTATTTATTGTGAGGGGAAATGTATTTTTCATGCTGGCTCTTCATTACATGCAGCTGGCTGAATGTCTAGTGGATCCCCGCTTTCATACTGTATTTGTCGATATGGTTATGCAATTTCCTACCATATGCGTGTGGTATAAATTTAACTCCGCACCTGTGTGCAGGGGAGGTATCAACAATATCAAAGGTAGGCTGAGCGAGGGGAATGAGAGCATCCCTGAGGGTCTGCGAGCTGAAATAAGACAGATACAGCTGAGTGAACCTTGATGAAAAAAAAATATATAGAGAGAGAAACGGGTCAAAGAGATGGGGCTTGGACCCAAGGGGATGCCTGAAGATGGGAGGGAACATAAGGCCCTTTTCACCAAAGCCAGATCTTCAAAGACTGAATAGTTACCAAGTGACAATACAGAGACTTTTTAGCAGTGGGATGTCAAAATACTCAAAGTTTTGCACGACTGTACATACACAGCAGGAATAGGATGCTTTGCTCGGGTCGGCCTGGAACATTCCTTTACTGACACAATGAGAACTTTGCAAGCCATTTAATAAAAGATAAATACAGCCCCAGTCTGAAGCTTAACCCTCTGAACCCCAAGCAGGTTCAAGGCTCTTTTTCTTTTTTGCTCCTGTCTCATTTTACTCACTGTGGCCTCATTTTTCACCTCTATGGAAACAGCACAACCATGAAACTCAAAAATGTCTTTTGTGCACTATAAAAACAAAATGAATCTTGTATCGTACAGTAAAATTGTATAGTATTTTGAATGACACAAATAAAATATAAGTATTTTAAGGTTAGTACGGCTACTATTAAATGAATTAAAATTGGTTAGAAAAATATCACTAATTCGCTAAAATTATGATGGAAGCTCCAAGTTGTGTTACTATCTATCAGCTGGTGTCATTGATGAACACCTCTTCAGGAAATAATGTACTATAGTAGAGTTTTTTTAATTTTTCATGTCATTAGTCAGTTAAAAGCAAACTTAGTCTTCTTTTTACAATATAAACTATATCTTTTCAAAAGAGCATTGGAAAAGAAGATGATGAATGTATCTTTTTTGAATAAAATGCTAAAAAATGTCTTAGTTTGTCAATAATCGATTTATTCATGCAATAATGGATTCATCAATTTTTTTGTGAGTAATAGTAATAAAGCTTAGATTTTGTTAATTTACCAGCAGGAGCATTTGTCACATGATTTTTTTAAGGACATTAAACAGAAATTTGAAAATCCAACAATAACTTATTTTTTTAATAATTTCTCGCTTGGCTGAATGGTGTAAATATGGCATTTTTAGAAAAATAAAATATGCCTTTCAAACACACTGGTGGGTTTTGGGGTTCAGAGGGTTAAAACAAGTGTCATAGTATCAATCTTCTCTTATAACTCTCTGCAAGGGCATTTCCCAAAACATCAACTTTTTCTTAGGATTTCTGGTAAATTTTGAAAATACGGATGAATTTAGATGATTGAGTTATTCTCCTCGTTCCCCACTCTAATCAAGAGTTCAGACCTGCTTTCAATCCAACCTTAAAACCCATCATGTGTCCCGTGTCTTTTCACGTAATCACAACTCCCATTTCAAGTTCCTTGTTGCTCCTAATTTGCACCCTGTCATGTTAAAAACATGAGTAAACACTGTCATGATTTTGTTAAGGACTTGTCTCCATTTTACCTGGGAAGAAATCAATGAGGGATATCGTGTGTGATAGGATGATTTCATACATTTCTCACTGAATCACATGCTAATTGATGCTTTATACTCTCGCAAATGAACTGAGCAATTTGCTGTTGCAACACAATGTTAGCAAATTTGCTCCTCTAACAAGCACATCATTATTATGTTATTCTGTCCTCGATCTGATAATGCTCTACTATTTTCAGCTGTGCAAAAGACACTAACAAAATTATTATATCCATTTCCCTAATTAATTTTCTTCTTTTAAAGCTTATTTTGCCTTCTCCTTTTCTGTCTAACACGATATCCAACTGAGTCCTTGTGGAGCTGATAAAACTGTGGGGTATCAAGGATCATCAAGGTGATGCGTAGTTACTAGGCCCTGGTGTTTTCTGCAGAGCTGAAACCATTGCTTTAAACGGCACGGTGACAGAGCAGAACTGACAGCTGAGAGTTGCAATTATTTCCAGGTTAGTGAAAAATGTCACAGCCAAAAAACAGTGGGGAGTTACCGAAGGGACCACTGTTTAATCAGCCACATTCACTTTGTGTTCATATTTAGATCTTCTCTTAGGGATTTTTGTTGCTGTTCGTGTGGCAGCTATTCAAGATGTTTTGCTTCCAACTTTTCCTAAAGAGCTGTTGATGTATTGTTCTCAAGTGAAAAGTGGAATAAAATAGCGGTTTTCGTGAATGCCATCCTTTAGCATTTATGCAAAGTGAAGATACAATTTGTGGGTGAAATTTAATAAGTACGTATACAAGCACTCAAAGATGTGGGCAGCACGTCCATAAGGTGTTGTGTGACGCCACGAAAGCAGCCAGGCTGTTTCTTGCTTGCAGCCACGATTGCTCAGAGGCGAGGACAGCAGGAGTGCAATTTCACTATTCAGTTTCACTCTCACAAATGTTCATAATTTGTTCGAGATAGAAGTCGCAAAAGGGTATTTGAGTTGAAACACACAGGAAGACAAATAAAGTCATGGTAATGCACTATTTGTCATCAACTTTCAATACAGTCAGTGTTCAAAAGGACCATCGTGTGACTGGTCCTCTGTTTGCCAGAGAGGTGACTCACTGCCATTCAGTTGTTCTCAGGACACGTGGACACAACTCTGCAGATTTGATTATCATTCTCGCAGTGATCTGAGCCACAGAGCAATTACTCGTCAGGAACTGTAATCACTCAGAGTCTAAGCATGCATTTAATTACAGGAGTATTAACAAAAAATAATCGCTCTTGAACACCAGTCACACAGAATGAGATTTGGCGAGGGGACTCTGAGATGATTACTGCCTGTAAATCTAGCCATAAAATTGGGGGCTATTATGTCTCATACTCAAATGGCTTGTTCAACAAAACTCTAATCGCATGCATAATTTTACACAGTTCATTACTGTAGTTCATTAAGATACCAGAGGTACTTTTCACAATGGAGGCGTACAGTATAGAGTGTGGTGTAGAATATTTACTGCGTTCAGTCGCATTGTGACATGAAGCTGCTTTAATCATATAGTTGTAAAAATATTGTTTGAAACGGTACCCCATTGCCATATGTTGATAATATCCCTAACACAACCCTGAAAACATAAATGAAAACAATTACATATTTTTTTTCAAATATCTCTGCACATACTATGCCCCTTTATTGCTGCTTTGTTTCCCCGTTTTAGTCTCCCCCAGCCACCCTTAGCAATGATAACGTGCGACAACACACAGCGCAGGGGCCCGCACAGCAGGTGGCCGCCGGGAACCTTGCTGTCTCTCAAGCGACTGGCCTCTGGCAACCGCTGACCTCGTAACACGCGCACACACTCATACATACTAACCACCTAGTGTGTCAGCCGTGGCAGTGTAGCAACCCAGGGAGCTTGTCCGACATGCTGAGTCGACAACAAGGGGAGCTCAAGTGGCGGAGTAGACAGCGGCCTCAGGGGTTCGCTCACCATGTACCTACGTCACCGCAACAACTGCACAGTGTTGACAGGCCATGCAGATGGAGGTTAGTTTATAAAAAGCATGCAAACTCATAAGAGCTGCTGAGTATTACTGACTGGCCATGCAGGAAACAAAGGAGTAAGCTTGTTCTGCCTGTGCAGTTGCCCTTCATTTGCTTTATTATTCATATTATAGCATTTAGATGAGGGGAAAGTCAAATAAAGTTGTCAAGTTAAATTGATGTGAATGAAACATTTTCTGCAGTTATTGATCTTAAAGGATAAAGTGGGGGCATTTATCTACAGTAAATACTGATGGAAAAAGAAAGAGGGATGTATTGTATTTGAACCTATGATGTACTTACATGACTACAAAGCCACCTGGGATCATTGCTCATTAGTAATTAATGACATCACGTAAAAAATATTTCACATTCAATCCCAAACTCCCAAACGCTTTTCAGGAAGAGCTAAAACGAGTGCCCAGACTATAAATAGCGGCCTTGCACAAGGAGGAAAAAACAAAAGCAAAGCTCCCTGCAGCTCCAAGAATCGACAATGATAAGTCCACCAGCAGTCATTTGTCTTCAGTCGGAATTGGTGTTGAAGCCTCCTTCCCGTTCTTATCACACTTGGCAGTTTGTGTTATGTTTATATGCAGTTATACAGTGAGTGCCCTTCTCCCTGACAGCCGGGCAGCTCCTAAGCATGGAGCATATATTTCAAGAGAGGGTGCCCTTCTGCCAGCTCGGAGGCGTAATGTCAACGGGGTGTCTGTACCGTAGTAGTATTACCCTGGAGATTACCTTTTAGTTAATCAAATGCAAATGTGGCTGCTGATTGATTACATGAATGAAATGCACAAAAAAAACACACAAAATAACATCAACAGAGCTATGGTGGTGTTTTCTGTTCTACATTTTTCCACTAATTTTCAGTATTTCATAATTTATGCACATACTAAATTACATAGCTATTGGTCTACTATTAGTAGAGTCTGACTAATTTACCAGCCTATTACAGACATCTCGGTATCTATCTGAATTGGTATATATGTTGATAATGGTAGATATGCACCGGTAAAGCTAAAAAAACCAACTATATAATGCAGAAACTTGGTCTCATTTAGAAATGGTGTTTGCTTTTTATTTTAAGTTTTATAAAGTCTTATCTTGACTGATGTTGAAGATGCAGTACGGACATATATTTAACTGTCCATTTTTATTTATTCCATATTTGTTTATTTCGAGAACTAGTTGACAATGTGATAACATTTTCAATAGTATAAATATTTGTATTTGTGTGAGAAAGCAGCCTTCAGAGAACCACTGAATAGTCACATTGTTGTAAAGCTGGTGCACGATCCAAAAAGAAAAGAAAAATTCTCATCTCGGTCGGGCTCTAGCTATTAATATTTGTCTGCGATTACAGTCACAAACTAATGGTACTCTTCTTGGACTTTTATTTCATCTACAATACTGAGATTTAGCTCTTCACTCCCAGTTATCCCTGTTATTTGCTATGTCTTTGTGATTTTTGACAGATCTCTGAAATTGATGCATACATTTATGCAAATAGATAACAAAGGGGCAGAGACAGAAAGGGAAACACTATTTCCAAATGCTTCATTTTGTACCATACCTCTTGAATGCACCCCGTTTTTCTACAGCACTTCACAGGAAGTTTAAAATTACCAAATGGCAGTAATTCAGTCACAATTTTTGTTATCTAAAAACTTGGAATCATGCCTCAATCCAAATGCCTTTTTGTTACATCCTAGATTAAATGACTCACTCAGCGTTTCAAGTGGCATACAGTACACAGCATCATTGTGCATTCAAGCAGCGAGCTGAAGTGATTGAACCACCGGAAACCATGTCATTTTGCAGTGGAACATTCAGACAAACAATGCTCCGCGTATGGAAGGAATTGCATTGACTTTTACGATGCCCAGTGACTAAAGGCCTGCAATCAGCTGTTCATTAAGTAACTACTGGCCTCACTTTGTGCGGAGATTACAGGGTAAGAGCACACATCACTTGTCTCTCAGCCATTTCCTGCTCTTAAAAAGCATTTGCTGGATGGAAACTGCTGCGTTGAAAGAAAGAGGGCAGATGCAAGATGCAGTGGATTGTGTTGTAGCTGCTTTCCCACCCTGAACTTGCTCAATAATAGGCTAAATCAATACTCCCTCACCTTTTCTTTGTAAAACATTGCCTTACACTAGCTTTGTTTGATCTACAAACGATGCAATTCAATTAACCAAGTAACCAAACCAGGTATCCGGTCTGAGAATGGGTGAGGAGAAGTGGTTGATGAAAGATGAGTGGTCTTTTAGTAACAGTAACATTTTATATTGGAGAGTGGAGAAAAAAAAAGGAACAATAGAGTCCAGCAGATGGTGTGTCGTGCTACTGTACTGCCATCTCTACAGGCCAAGGCAGGGTGAACCCTTATCTAAAGTGATGACTCAAACCCCCCTCCGTCTGGCCAAGGCCGGTGTGCTTATATGAATCACCCCCAAATTATATCATTATTTGTGATGCATTGTTTCACATTCTCTTGCCAGCTCACATAACCGCCTATAATACAAATGTGAAAAGACAAATGACAAGTCAGTGATTTCCAACCGCTACTTATTCCACTGGGGGCACTTTGAAGTTGCCGGGAAGGATGTGGAAAGATTTTTTAGTAGTTTAAGTAAATTGGAAAGAATAGAAATTTCAATTTGATTAAAAGATAGATTCACATTTTAACATGAAGTGAACTGTGACATTACATGTTGCAGGGAAGTAAGACAGCAGGTAAACTAGTTAGCAACGTACCACAGAAGTTTCAACAGGTTGCTAAAGTTAATGAATAAACAGTTGAAATGATGTCCTTAAATAATGAGACCAGTCTCCCCTCAAAACGACAATATAGGGTATTTGTACATACTTAAGTTTTAGACTGTCCTTTGATGTAGTTATCGTTATTGACTGGGACGTGAGCTTAAAAACGGGTCAGGAGGGAGGGGAGTCAGACTTATACCCAGGAGAACGTGCTTTGTGTCCTGTGTGAAAATAAAAGTAAATGTCCTTTTTACATAACTTTCGTGGCTCACATCACCCTCATAACACAATTGCGGCATTTATGTACATTTATTAGGTGTTTAAACTGTCTTTTATTACACCTAACCAAGATGGTTTTTGCCCTGAACCTAGGTCAGTGGTTTTGTAGATTTTCTAAATTCACAGAAACTGCAGCCTTTTTTTACAACCGCAAAACCGTGTGTGTATAATTATGTGTGCGCTATTTTAACAGTGCTCCGCTCTGTACCGTGAGCCACGAAACGATAACATGGGTCATTTTGACAAACGCTCACATGTGTCGTTAAGGTTGGAGATCTTGTTGAAAATAATGAATAATTGTTTAAAACTAAGACGAAATAATGATAAGTAGTTTGCTAAAAGTACTGACATTTCAAATAATTAGCTTAAAGTAATGGCTAATTGGTTTAAAGAGTTGAAAAATAAGAGCTTAAAGAATTGGACACAGTGTAAAAAAAAACATATTGGATAAACGGTTTTAACAGTTTGGTTGAAACAGCGAAAAGTAATTGTTCACTTTAGCTTTACTCCAAGTAGCAGTGCACAATGCTAACCTAACCAACATATATTTTCTGTAAAAAAAAAAAAAGACAGCAATATCCATTTTTATGTAATGAATAGTGCTATACATTTGGAACATACATTGGGAACAGATGAAGGATACATGAGTTAATCTTACAGGGCTGATGTGATTAAGCTTTCTGTCACAATTGACGTGGAAACAATGTCATGAGATACAATGTATCTAATTGGTTGAAACAAAAGTGGTGATGTTTATTTTGGCTTCTCCCTGTCTTTGTTAATCCTTCAGTCTTGGCTTCACCATTTAAAAAAAAAGAATTTTCACACTTTCACATGTGTGTTTTTCCATTCTACTCTCTAAGCCGCCAATCTGCGGAGTACAGAGAGCCAGCCACCGGCTCTTAAGTATGCTTTTAGGGACCTGCGTCGTTATTTTCATTCATCTTTTGTTTTGTTTTTGTCAGATTTCATGCTGTTAAATGATACAGTCTGCTCTTATGTAGAAAATCAGCAACATAATGGGGCATCATTAGCTGGCTTGTTTCCTTTGACAATCCAGGCCATGTACTGTTTCATGTGGGCTCTATACACAAACGGTGCTCCAAAGTTTATGGTAAACATGCAATTTACAATTAAAAAACTCTAAGATACGAAAAAGTGTAAGTGTCATATAATAACAGTAAATCTACAACATATAAAACACCTGGAGAGATAATCACAGGCACTTTACACTACATGACAATAGATAATCACAGAATAAATGAAATAGTAATGCTATTAAATGACAGGCTGCATATTTGACGAAACCCAATTAATTATGTTCCTACGTTAAATTTAATGACATGTAATGTATCATCTGCGGTCGTCGTCATAGAAGTCACCTTTTTTTAAAGCACCTACTGTATATAAGCACCACATGCAGAGAAGCAGTACAGTGGGCGAGAATGATGATAATACCCGAGGTGTGATCATACCATGTTCCTGCCAAATAAAAGTGACAGGAGGAGACAGTAATCCCTGCTCGTCCCGCTGCAGTTTTTGACTATAATCTCAGATTAATGTCCAGGAAATGTCCTTACGAGGTGATTGCACGCTGGGGCAGATGTTGCAGCGTGTTAAGTCATGTATTGCTCCCGAGCGAGTAGATAGATGAATGAGTGCTCACGTACTCTGGTGTTTCCAAATCTGTTCACCTGAGGGAACAATGTCAGGAAGCTGTCTCATCAAAGACAGAAGGCTTTGTCTTCTTTCCATAACTACTCATATATTTTTTATTTATTTTCTAATCTGCTCTAAAGATTGCTTCATAGACCAAAACACCTAGGAACAGATATTTTTCTAAACCAGTTTTGCTCGGGTCCATGTGGAATTATTGATTCGCAGTTTCACTATAGGCTACGACTGAATTCAAAGTAGCAGAAATGGGGAATACTTTTCAAATTTTCTGTTTTGTGTGCCAGAAGGGTTTTTTTCCTCAGCTTTGCTCGATGCAGGTGAAGGCTGTATTTTGTTTGGACTTAGAGCCTATGGGTACAAAGGTATTGTACAAAGGTTGTGTTCCATTATTTGCAGATGAATATGGTGGAGAAAATTAAATCAGCTTTAATCAGTTGAAATGTTTGTTATTTCTTCAAACCCATTGCTACTGTAGTATTCCTGCTAAAGTAATAAATTCTACTGAATGGCTGTTTTGAGGTATTCATCCTGGTTTTTAAAAGTAATCATGAATGTGTTTCAGCGCAATTAGAGCATCTTCTACTCTCATGCAGAGTAAGCAGTGAAAGGGTTAACTCCACACAGCTGTACTGAGCAGTTGCAAAGCCTTGAACAATGACTTAATGCACTCCACTGAGGCTGCTTCACATCCCTCTAATGGATCATTTTTCACCTGGCACCTCAGCTCTCTTAAGATCAACTGAGAGGGATCAGCTTTATCGATTCCTTTCCTCTACACCAATCTGGATCAATAAGGATTCCTGCATTGTAAACCACCATCCTCATTTCCAGCGCTGCTGCATCTCGTCATGAGCTTGCTCTTGTCATTTGAAATTGCATAATGAATTATGTTGATGAAACTGATTTGCCTCACGACGAGACCCATGTTCATGAAAGGCAGCTGCGTGTGGAAGTGTATTTTAAGCACCACCACACCTCAGTGTTAATTCCTTCCACTCCTCTTCTAATTAAAAGCTAGAACTATTGTAAGAGCCGTATGATGTCCATCTTTAGCCTCAGCTACAGCACTTTAAATGACAATCGCTCTTTGCAAGTTGTCTTCATCAACATCCAGAACTATTCCCTAGGTGCACATTCCGGCAGATGATTCACTGGCATGTTGAAAAAGCAGTTGGAAGTCTGGGAGATTGTTAAAACCTGCGGGGGGAAAAAAATGCATGCGCTCCATCAGTATGCAATACATCAAAGATGCCGAGATGCCTCAATGACGCGCTCACTGGCATGATCAAAACAGCGCGCTTAAAATGCAAAATCTCACTCCGCGATGGCTGAGATGGAAAAGGAGCACTAATACAAACAACAATCTTGGGAAAAAACAAAGGAAGAAACCTAACATGCCGCAGTAGAGTACCTTCAAAGTAAATATGAATATGCCTGAGTGTCACTGTGATAATGACCCCTTAGCTTGGATTCAACCTTCATCCATCCACTTACTGGGAAGAAAAAGACAACCCATTTCCAGTATGATCAGATATCATAGATGTAAGATGAAAAGGGAAGCGATTATTTATACCGCTTGTTGACACTGGCATCAGATACTTGGGGAAGGTGTTTTTGGTGTCAGGTCTCACTGGGTAATGTGGTGGAGGGCAGTGGAGAGGAGAATATCTTCTCAGTTTTACTGGCGGCGTTTTCAGTCCTTTATTATGTGAGGCTGCGCAGGGTTAACGGCACAGGGAGGCCTCTACGCCTGTGAAGATTATTGGCAATACACTCCCACAAAACAGCTGTGGAAGGCAAATAATTGTCTTTAGGTGAATAACAATACCAGCATGTTATCCTGGCAATAAGGGAGTGGGGGGTTAATACAAACCAAATAGAGCTTATTTCTCCAACCTATGTTTCATTTATGAGATGTTCATATGAAGCCTGTTACTCTTAGTTTATATTCATGGCAGAAATGTGAGGGGGGGAAAGGGATTTAGCAGAAAGCACAAGGAAATGAACAGGGGTTGCAGGGCCATGCCAATATGCTTATAACACAGCAGTACAAGGACTCTCCCCTGAGTGAGTTTGGATTTTGTGAATGAAACCCCTCCTTATCTATTCTGCTTGGGCTGCTGATCAGTAAATGCTGCCCGGGGGCAGAGCCCTCTCTGCAGCACACAAAGATTCAAACACATTTGCAAATGAGCCTGTTTCTCCAATCTAAATAAGCCGAGATGTGCGGAGCCAGAGGTAAAGCATATTAGAATGGCCTCACTTGGTCATTACTTGGTGGTAGCATGCAGTATTGCCTCGGGTTAGTAACTGAGCAATGCAGCCGCGACATTGAGACAAAGAGCTTGTGTTTCTCACCACACCAGGCCATGCTGGGCCTGTTTGTGGCTCATGTTAGGTCAAACAGACGCCGTGTACCAAGGCGAAGGGACTGTCTGGCAGGTTGATCGTCACAATCAGCAGGGGATTTGCCAAATCACAGCAAGCTGTGACTGCAGACAGAGGTTGGCTTCATGTGTGATTGGTCATAGTACATTTGTTTTTTTTTGGCAAGCAATCTCTCCTACTGCTCCTATTGAGGATTGCAATTATGTCAAACTATTGTGCACAATAGTTTTTTTTTCTTTTCTTTTTTTTTCAATTATCTAAAGAATTCATGAATCTGTCTTGAGGGATAGGAGAAGAAATTAGAGCTATTTTCTTTCATCGAACACTACACAAAAAATAAAAATTATAATAGCAAATATTGTTACTAATCATTGGCATATCCCAGACTGTGAAACATAAAAACAACAATTCCCTCTAGCATTAAGTAAACAGGAAAAAAAATCAATGTGTTTTTTCTTTTTTCAAACATTTAAAGGTGTACAATTTTTAAAAATTAATGAATAATTAAAAGTGATAATATCGACTGAAACTTGAAAAGTGTAGTGGAAAGTTATATCAATCATATTTCTATGGTAGTCTGCATGGTAACAAGAAAGAGTTTATTTAAGGGGACGCACAAGTGTCTAGGTTTTGGAGGACTCCTTTTGAGCTCTTGAAAGTTTAAACCTGAACTATATTTGTATGCGTCATTTTGCACTGGTCCCCATGGATACTTTATATTGTACATTTACAATTTTCAATGTGTTTGAGTTAATATCCTGGCCTTATAAGTTATGCCCTTACACTCATGTGTATGCGCTATACTTAGTGCCTAATGAAGATTATATGATTAGTAACCCAAATTAATGGAGCAGCCCTGAATTTTGAATGAGCTTTTTTAAAAGGTTTTAGACATAATATTTTGAATTCCACATAGATTTACAGTATATATATATATATATATATATATATATATATATAAACTCAGGCTTAGCATAGACAGAATCAATAGTTCATCCACGAGTCTTCTTCATTATTTTAGCCTCTGCATCACCCGAGAAAATAAAAGTCTTTAGGCAAGAAATGTAAAAATAAAAAAAGCTTTTTGAAGTTGCTTTTTTGAGGAGTGAATATTTTTTGAATTGTGCAGCCTCTACATTACATGAACTCTACTTTGTTTTTAAATGAGAGAACCACTTGTTTCAGAAGTTATTCGTTTGACCAAGGGCAATGCAGACAGTGGTTGAGAAATGTGTTTCCGAAGCTGTTTTTGTTTATGTGCTCTGGCAGAATCAGCTACCCCAACAGTGCATTTCATCACCAGTCAACGGTTACGAGTTGGTATGACTCCACAGAATGAAAAACAAACTTCCATTGATCATCATTGTGTGTGGAGCATTTAGAACCAATATCTGTTGCAGACTTATTGGTTCTGAGTGAAACAAAAAGACATTTATGATTTCATTTGTCAGTGTTCACCTGCTGCATCAAGACCTAATCCTGTTTACACATTGAAAATCCCTGCTTCTTTTGCTGTTTGATATGTTTTTTTTTTGCCTTGAGCCACATGCTTTAGTTTTGGCACCCTTGTCTACCAAGAGTTTTCCTTCTGTCCTAGCAAAAAAAGGGTCAATTGAAGAAAATGAAGAAAATTGCAATTTAAATATTCATAAGGCTCTTTGTCTTTTCCCTCCCATCTGTGTCAGAGAGAGATCATGCTATTCCGCCGTGGATTTTGGCAATTACCTCTCATTGTAACCTCTCCGTGTCCAAAGTCACCCCTGTGCTCTTGAGAGACACATTCAACCTTAACATAATTGTGAGGTTAGAAGAGGATGCCAACAGATTGGATACTACTGAAGCTGACATCATTTCACTGTTGTTGAATTGGAGCACACCCCTGCATTGTCTACTGCGAATTAATCCTAATGCCATGGCTGTGCAGTCTGAAAAAGATTACATTGTATAATTGCATGTCTAGCTCTTGCAAAATGAGCCATTGTGAATGCCAAGCAGAGAGTCGAGATGTGGGGAAAAATCATGTTTTCTTTTTATTCAAACTGGTTATCTCCTGATTTTGTTTTTACTCATAGACGTGCCTTACTTTTTTGTAAAATGTGCAGTAGCCCCACTGAAAAAGCAAGCTTTTGGACCAATTTAATCTTTTTAAGATATGAAGTACCTAACTGTGTAGTGACAGCAGTGCCATCAGGGTCTACATAGCCCAGACATAATCTTGGCAAAAGGCTTCTGCTAAAGGCCAACACTGCCAGCTCTGTCACACTATCATTCCAGTATGGACTGTAGGGAGGCAGCTCCCTAGTGTCTCTGTTCTCTGAGTGCCAATTATGCCATCCAATTGAATTATGCCCTTGAGTGGTATTATTAGCAGTTGTTGAGGGTTCCAAACATTTGTATTCATTAAGGTTTGTTCACAGGAATGATTGAATGACCGGCCCAGGCTAATTAACGTGAATAGAGACAATGCAGAACTAATTTAAATGTTTATTAGCTCCATGCATTGCAACAACAAAAAAATGCCACTTTTGGTACATTCGTTCCCCCTCTGTAAGTGCAAAGTGATCTTGGCTTCAAAGCCACGACTGCCACTCTGCACATCTTGCACTCTCAACATCAGTCCCACAACACATCTGAAGTGGAAGCCAGGGCGCAGTTGGAAGTTGTTCCGCACAAAAGAGTATTCATCTTAATGAAGCTGGTTATCAAAGAGCAACCAGCTCATCCTGGCTAACCGCCGCTGCAACTAATTCACAACTCAATGTCATCAGATTACTGCACTGTTCACACTACACACTTGCCCTCTCATAGTCATGAGTCTTGAAGTTGTTGTGAATTTCACGCTACATGACGGGCAGTAGGCCTCACACACTACAAGACCTTTTATCTGAAGAGCACTTCTGGTCTCCTACTTTTTTCATGAACACAGTAATCATGCTTGTTGATGTTGCTGGGGGTACACATGTTCAGAAAATAGACTGAGTTGCAAATGCTATACTTATTATTATTTTTGTTTGTTGTGTTTGCACTTAAAAAACATACAACCATAAAGAAAGAACAGTACAAGAAACAGTAAAAAAAAAAAAACGGGAAACATCAAAAAGCCCAAAGGGCTTACATGCGAATAACTATACTTTACTTAAATTACATAGCTAGATGAAAATAAAAAATACAAACAAGATATAAACAAAACAAATAATACAAATGTGTAGAACAGCTATAGGGATTTTTTGAGCTTGGTCTTAAAAGTATTTGAAGAGGAACATGATTCTTTTAGATTTTTTATGCCACAGCACCTTGATAAACAAATGAGAATTTGGCAACAGAGGTCCTACAGAAAGGAATATGTAAGTCATTCTTTCTTCTTGTGAGATGTGCATGATAATGAGAATTAAACTCAAAGTATCTATGAAAAAAGTTAGGTAAAGATGCAGGAAGGCAAATGACTTCATACATAAGAACCCCTGTTTGGTACTTATTGACCTCATAAATTGTAAGTAGTTGCAATTGTTATATTGTTATGACTTATAAAGTTCATATTGCCATGATATTTTCTTAAACTTAACCAAGTAGTTCTGGTGCCTAAACATAAACGTAACATAGGGCTACATGGCTTAAAAAGAGATGCCATGGGGTCTTAACTGATCCTCTGTATGGGATGAGCAAGAATGAGAATGGGCTGCACAGACAACCCCTTACCCAGGTTACCCCTCAGCTTGTCTTGTACTCTAGGACAGGTCGTGATATTCAGCTAGCTAGATATCTGGAATGTGTATGTGAGGCAGTGGTGAGTCTCTCAGATCATGTCTTTTAACAGTTCACGGCAGTTGTCGCTTGCTCGATGCAGCCTTTGATCTGCAACTTTTGTCAGGGAGCTCCAAAAACTGTTGGCCAGTGGAAAATCATGGCTAAAATCTTGAAGGGTAAACTAGGCTTAATGTATTCCTCAGTACTTCCAGTTCTGCTACTGACCTAGCGAGGATTTAGGTTTTTGTTCCCCAAAATAACAGACCATCAATTCTACTTGCTCCAATGGAATATTTTTGTGAATATCAGGAGCAACAGATTGCATTGTGGAGCACCCTTTATCAAAGCTTTCAACACTATGCTCTGTCAGGTTTTACTCATTAAAAAGTTGTGTTGACACCAGATGGGAAACAGAATTACTTCAGTGCTTCAAATGTTGTCCCTGCTAACTCGATACTCAAAAACAAGTTGAAATTCATAAGCTGAAGTCAAACACTCCTGAAAACGGTACTTGAACGCTCTTCCTTTACTCCTTCCTCTATCTGGGCCTCCCTCCCTTTTTTCAACTCTCCCACTGTGGCACAGCTGATTTGGCTACTAGTTTGTGTCACAAAGCCCTCTCAGTGGGAGCGAGGAGCCACTTGGCAGAGTCCTTCCCTTCCGTGATACGCCCTAGGTTCCTGCATGCTCTGGTAGTTCGCTCTTTCATCCCATTGTAACCCTGACAGTGTACACGTCTATTGTTGGTGGGTCAGACCTGGCGCTGCCTCTTTGTGGGTCAGGGCCAAAAAAGCAGCATGTACCTTCTTATGTGTGAAGTCACCCCCACTAGGAAGTATTGCTCTTTTCCTCCTCAGTTATTTTGTTCTCTTGGCAATATCTGTGCTTAGCGTAAGTCCACCAAAGGCTGCAAAGCCAGTGCTTTCTTCTTTTTAACCGTCTGCATGGCAGTTAGTCATCTAAAACTGGTCACAAATAGTTGGAAGAAGCTTAATCTCTCTCAGGATCACTTGAGCACACTTAGTCACATAGCTACACTACAGTGATCCACACTTGGCAGACCTTTCTTTCTGATGTAGACCAGCAAAATCTCCACAGTACCCGCCAAAAATGGGTTGTTTTTGTCTCCATCCTTTGATGTAAAACACATCAGTGTAAAAGGAACATAAATCACTGTCACTTTAAACCCTTTGATTATGAATGAATATGGTTTCACACATTTAAATTTCCTCAAGTGCAGTCATTTATTTTGTCAGACACCAAAGGTAGACAGCTGCAAGATAAGATCAATCAAGCTCCTCTTTTCCCCTCTCATATTCAACTTAACAGAACTGCTACTGTACTTTATCCATGTTTAATCCCTAGCCTCATTCCTCCATAACAGTTCCCCTATGCGCACACACATAATAGGGTGAAGTGTCTTATGACACAAAAATTGGTTTAGCTGGGCTATTCAGCTTAATAGCAATATGGATTGAAAAGACAGTCTGTAGAGTGTTTTGATTCAATTCCTTCTTTACAACTTTACTCATCTTCTTTTAATGAAAAAAAAAACAGCATCCAGTGGATTACAGACAGAATTGTCTACATCAAAGGCTCCAGCAGAACAGCCGAGTTGGTAACCTTGCCTAGATCCAAGTTTACTTTTCACTCGTTCTTAGCTCCAAATTCAATTTATACAATTAAATGTAATCCAGTGTGGGGAATGCAGGTAGCACACAGAGGTTTGATTAAAAATTTAACAATAGCATGACAGGAAAATCGAATTAAGAACATGGCTGCCTCAGTCAATCAACTGCTAGGCTGTGGAAACTCATCAGCGTCTCGCTAAGGGAGCGTGTGTTTGTGTGTGGACGTGCAAGTGCGTGCATGTGTACACGCATGTACACGACCCTGCCATCTCAGTACACTAGATAATCCACATCCTGGACAAGCGCAAACTGCAGTCTTCCAGAACACTGCAGAAGGTAATTACAAATTAGGCCAGCCCTTGGATCATGAGGCAGGCGGCATTCTCCAGTGCATCCTATCACCCCGACTCTTCTCGGCCAAAACAGGCTTAGGCCAAGTGCACAATGACTCAGACCTCCCCACTGTGACAAAAACGCAAGCAGGCATCCTGCACTAAGCCCACTGGGGACTGTTGTCCTTGGTGAATGGCTTCCCGGTGAATTAGCACCAGAGGTCAATGGTTGGGGTGCACACAGAGGAGAGGTGGTATATATTCAAGGGACTACAGTATGGAATGCTATATAAAAACCTGAAGTCAATCAAATCCTTTTTGCCTTTAAGAAAGAATAAGTTGATGTGAAGCTTTGGCATGTGGTACTCTTCTCAGCACTCTTAGGCGTGGGAATAAATGTCTATCTTCATCCAAAGATCCTTTCTACTCAGGCAGTGGCAGCTTAGTTTCCCAAACACATAGGTAGACATCTCTGACTGTTTTGATGATCATCATCAAGCTTCAAACTTACATCTAGTCCCTTGACAGGATGTACACGCATGAGCAAGAGAGAGCTTGTAGCAACGTAGACAGCGAGCCTGTGATCGCTCTTTTGTGAGGCAGAAAGTGTGAGAGAACGTGTGTGAGCAAGCGAGGAGGCGAGCACGTGATTATTTTTCCGAGCGGGCCGGTGTTGCGCGCACGTGCATATGCCGCCTGTCTTCACGGTCATCAGGGCTGATGATGTGTTCAAGGTGGCACGACAGCTCTGGGATGGCGCGCTGGGCGAATGCTAAGGGGAATACCAGCCATCGAGACGTTCTAGTTCATGAAGTGTGCAAATCAGGCAACAGGGGAGGGGGGAGGGACGGAGATTAGAAGGGAATGGAATAGCCAGGCCAGGGCCAGACCACCTCATTTGGGAGGAGAGGGAGGAGGGGATTAGAGGGATGGAGAGGACGGGGAGGCAGTGAAGGGGAGCAAAGAGGAGGGAGTAATAAAAGTAGGGATACAAAGACAGAGAGAAACTCAGAGATAATAGATGAGTGAAAGGATGCTAGATAGGGTGAAGTGCAAAGAGACGGTGAGTTGATCGCAGCGAGTACTTCCCCATGCAGGCTGTATCTTCAATGGAGCAGACGCCGAGCAAACAGCTTAGCTTTGACTGCCTTCCTCCAAGAGGATTTTTTTGGAGAGCTAGTTACAGCATGAATTAACAAACGCACAGAGCAAACACGATACATTATACACTCCGCCTCGCCTCAGCAGTGATAAACAAGTCTGTGTACCAAGTCGTCATGCATGTCATTTTGGCCTTGGGGTATAAAAAAAAAAAGAGACACAGTCTTGCGTCTAACTGTAGTGACTTTTCCCAACATTGTGGCTTTAAATGAGTCTTTGTATGTTGATTTTTTCCCCCCACTCACCCTCTCTTGGTTACCATGGCAACAGGAGTTGAGGATTTGGTTTTAAAAAAAAATGAAGCTTTTTAAGAGTTGCCAACATTCACAGACAAGTTCTTGGATCTCTTTGCACCTAAGTTTTTTTTGCAAAGTAAGTGTTTTCCACTTTTTTTCCCCTTCCTTTCAATCCTCCTCCATTTTTCCAGCAGTTTTCTGGTGATTTTCAAATAACCAGATTAGTGTGAAGAGCAGCGTTGAAGTAGCAAGGGCATGACCAGTGCCAACAGTAGTGGCTGGCAATTTTGCGTCTCCGAAAAACAACAAGCCACCGCATTTTAATCCTCTTGCATGATTTAACTTACACTCTGCAGAGAGACATCTAAGGCAAAGCCTTTAATGCATTTATTTGCGCTGAATCAAACCTAGTGCTCAATGTAGATATCCTGTCAATAGCCATGCTGAACAAAACCTCAGAACAGCTTTTTAAAGGTTACATTCTACCTGTGTGAAATCACACTGCATGCATCCTTTTAAAATCTATTTATAAGCCGTACTCTAGAACTCTATCAGCTCTGAGTATATCCATCTAAGCTAGTACATTTTTTAAAGGTCATGCAATTATGTGTATTATTATCATTTCTTATCATGACATGCTATCTATCCCACACTGGCCTGACTAATATCGCTCATATTTTTGAGTGATGATAATGAGTGACTCCTCCCTGTTTTGTTAATAAGAATGTGGAACTAAATGGCCAGATTGGCTGAGTGATTTTGTCAGGGCTAGAGAGTAGTGTGTGTGTGTGTGTGTGTGTGTGTGTTTGGGGGTGGTTTTGTGTAATGGTGCTTCTCTCTATTAGATCCCATGATGTAATCCATCTTCTGGATAATTAGCAATGAGGGGATAGAAGGGAGGAGGTGGAGGAGCTGGCATGCACCGTAATAGATGAAGGCTCTCTGCCTTTACCCTGATGGAGGGTGTGTTTAATAGATGTGTGGCATGTTAGTCTCACGTGAAAAATGCAGCCGCTTCAACACTATCTGAACGCTTTCTTATACTGCCTGAACAGCTGAGTGTCCCTATGTCTTTTAGTTGTGCCAAGGTTTTAAAATGTTAACGACAATTTACAAAGAAATAATAAAACATAGCATTTTAAACAGCCCAGTTTGTGTCTCCGTAATATTAAAAAGGAGGAAATGCACATCCTGGTAGAGGTTTGTTGATGAGAACACACTGTTCACATTCTTCCATGTCTTTAACTGTTACAACAATGTATTATTAGATTCCATCCTAGCAATGCAGTCTCCCTTTTGTCTCCATCGTTTCTCATTTAAACAATAGAAGACGTTCGCTTGAAAGAGTAATGCACCTTGTAGGATCAGGATTATGATACTGATGCGTGGGCAATTTCAGGCAACCTTGTCGCTGTCACACTCACAGCAGTGAAACATATGCTGCATTCGAAATTGCATATTTTTTTCTTTTTACTTTTAGTTCACTGCAGCCTATGCATTCAATTGGGACATAACACAACCCCGATTCTCAAAAAGTTATGTTGCGATGTAAAATGTAAATAAAAACAGAATACATCAAATGAGGGGGAAAAAAAGACTCTGAGCAATAAAAATTCTGTCTTTGAATAGTTTTCAACTATAATGCATGTCAAAAAGGTAAAAGTAAATTATCACATTATGTTTTATTTGTATTTTAGACAATGTCCCACGTTTTTTAGATATAGGGTTGTATTTCATCATATCATTGCACCTTGAACTTTGACCCTCATACATGCTGTGCAGATGATTATGAGTCATATTTTTTGCATCCTGCATTTGACATACTACAAAGTATGTATTGGGACACACCAACAGAATTACACGCACACACACAAAATGCACATTTATACACGCTGGAATAAAGATACAGTAGACTAATGGTGCATTGTGCATTGTACAGTATATGTGTAGTATAATTTAAGGTAAGTATGAGATAAAATAAAACTTTAAGTTTCCCTGGAGACTTAAGGGCTACCACATAGACAGGAAGTGGACTGAATGTCAATGTGACGCCTCCAGTGCAATTACCGCTTCTGTGGTCCATCATGGGTCTTTTGATTGCTCCAAAGAGAGCTCTATACTTTCTGATTCGCATATTGCCTCGTGCTCACTGGCGCCCAAACAAGTAGAGACCGTCAGCGTGAAGGAATCAGATTTATTACTGGAGCCTGAGATTAAATAACAGCACACACACGGTGCTGACCAACGCCAAAATAAGGCTGCATTGGGAATATGCAGTGTGCCGCTTGTTTCACTTCCGCACAAATGCCTAACAACAGGTGCACTTCAGGTCATCTATATTTAATTTGAGTGGCCATCGCAGGATGATGAATGTAAACGAGAGTGCGCATGTGTTTGTGCCGGCAGCGGTGGCCAATAAAGTTGTCCTCTCTTCAATCGAGCTGCTGCTCTGTTTTCTCTTCAGAAAGCTACTCATTAAACCCAGCCACATGACTGCATGCATGTGCACTCCAACATGCGAGGAGTTTTGTGTGTGTCTGCATGCTTTTGTGAGTGTATGCACTTTGTATTTGTGCTGCTTTGGCGAGGTACTGTCAGGACTCATGGGAGGGGTCAAAGGGAGAGGTTGTTAATCAAGACAGACAGGAGCAACACCCTGGCGTTCCCAGGATGACGGTGTTGCTGGGAGCCACGTTCCCTCAGCCCAGATCCCTCTCTGATCAGAGCACCAATTAAGAACCGTGCTGCTCCACTCCTCAGCAGAGGCAAGGAAGACAACCTTTTGTTCCCTGGCCTTACATCACACTATGAGACAAAAGCCCAGGAGCGTATGTCCAGCTCGGTTTTGGTACAAGAGGAAACAAAGTAAATGTTGCGCTCTCTGATATTCTAGAGAAGGGGCTCATGTTTTCTATATTGCATCATCATAATGTATGACATGACAAATCTAAGGCAGAAAATAGAGGAGATATTCACAGCAAAATGTACGCAAAACCTAATTACAGCTCATATTTTAAAAGGAAAGACAATTATAGCTGTTTTTGGAAAAAAAAAGTACTTAAATAGAGCAAGAAAAGCCAGTAATTAGACTGAACAAGCTAAAACTAGCAAAGTGTCATTACTGACAATAGAAAAACGTCTCTTAAGTATCTTTCCATGCTTCAATACCACTCATCAAATTGCAGGGCCTCTATTCATCCTTGTTTTTTTTTACCGCCCCCAGACAGCACTAATGATCAATTCCAGCCCTCAGCATATTTATTCATGAGTGTATTACACCTGGTTCCTCTTTGTTGCCAATGCATTTCCTCAAGTATTATGCGACGCCTTGCCTCCCACGCTTCTGGCTCAGATGGCATTTCTCTCTTCTTCTCATGATCGGGCTTTGTTGAACCTCACACGTGCACACTTTCATGTGTGTACACACTGCTTGCTCTTATTGGATAATCTGAGCTCTTTCATTTAGTTTCTCTGTCTCCCTCCATTATGGATCAGTTATATTCTCTCTTTGTCATGGCGGTCAGAGTGAAGTCTGTACTCAAATTACTTTGCACACAGACGACATTGTTTGTGTAGGTGTGTGTGTTTTTTTTTTCTTTGGCTAGTTTTTTAAAAATCATTTCTTTATATCACATTTATTTCAATGTGTGTATCTTACTCTTTCTGTGTGTACAAGTGTATGGATGTACCCTCTTTGAGTGTCTGTGCCTATGGAGTATGAGTCAGTTCAGAAATGATGAAGTGGCATCAAGATACTGAGTGCAAATAACTCCTTCCTGAGAGAGGCTTAAACCAATCAAACCCCACAGCTGGACATTAGTTTTTAAAATGTACAATGTGGTTCACATTGCAGATGCTGCAAATTACTATTTTGATCATCTCTTTTGCTATCAAGACATTTTCTCTAGTAAACAAAATGTCCATCACAATAATCCAGAAGAAATGAAATTGAAAAAAGCAACAAATCCTGACATTTACATTTATTTTTGACCGGCTAATTGGTGAAATATAAAACTGTCTTAACAGCTAAGCTCTTTGTCCCCAGGATTCATTTTAATAATAGTTCCCAAAGTCCACACTTAACTAAAGTAAATTGTCTTGTCTGTCTGGAACCTCCCCCGACTGGATTTAAAACTGCAAAATGGGTTCTGACTGCCAATTTTTTTTGGACTATTTTAGAATCTCAGTATAATTGAAGTTTTTATTTTCATCTATCTTATTTAGTTTCTAAGATCTTAGACAGGTCTTGGGCTCTTTAAGGTTGTTTTTTATGATTTTATTTTTGTATTTTTGTTTAGTTATGATATTTGTGTTAGTCTGTATCTTGACTGAAACCCCCCTGAAAGTACCGTTTCCCTGGTTAATAACAGCTTCACTTCTAAAAATAAATAAATCTTGTTTCATAAATAATACAAAATAGCTCAGTTATTCAGAAATGTGTTTATTCATTCACTCACTCTCAGTGTTGGTGTCATTGCTTTAACATGGCCAATAGACGGCACAACCAAACAAATGAATAATTATTTTCCTGGTCTTATCTGTGTGATATTACTGGATGGTCCTTGTTTGCTTGCCTGTTTGTGTGTAAACACAGCCAGTATGTTTGTCTGCCTGTTTCATCTATTCACAAATGCTTCTGCTGGAGTTTCTTCTCTCCATTTCTCTCAATCTCTCTCCCCCCTTATCTCTCCGTCTCGCCCTCTCCTCACTTTTGCTTTTTCTGCTTTCCTCCCTGCCAGACTGATGGGGATGCACCATTTTAGGGCAGGCTCGGTGGTTAGAGTTTCCTCCCACTGATATGATTAGGTGTCATTAGTCGGTTCAGCCCGTCAGGCTAGCCTGACAGTCAGCAAGTGAGAGAGGTCTATGGTATTGATTGCCTCTACTTTAGATCCCACAACCCCAATCTTTAGCCTTGCTACACTCTGAGAAATGAACCATGCTACTATAGCATCTGCTAGTGAGTGAGCTCAACCTGAAAGATTGAAGAATGGCATGTATATTTGTCTCTATGTATATATCTATTTATCCATCTTTTCTCCCATCCGTCTCCTCGACTCTTCATCTTGATGTCCTGCAGCGGTCTCCTCCCTGAGATGTGTGGTCGCTGAAGAATATGAAGTTTTAGCTGTGGCTGTATCACTGGGGAAATATAAGTTGACTGTCTATTGCATTACTGTTTCTAAGCCTCGCATCAGGAGGTGATCAGATTCCCTGAGGTAGAAGGAACAGGGGAAATGGAGAAAGGGATGAAAGAGTGTGTATGCTGCTTTGTCCCTCAATGTGTGTGCTGAGATGTTTGTGGGTGCACATTAGGGCTACTACTTTTCACTAAATCACATTCGAACAGGCTCTTGTGTTCGTGTATAGGTGTTAAATAACTGTACGCGCTTGTTAATACAATCAGGAAGGCCACTCCAAGCAGAAAATCACACAGCATAAAACGCAACCAGAAATCCATTATTCTTTTAAACAAACATTAGCATGAACAAAATACATAACCTAACTGACGTTTAAAGTGATTTGATTGTTGGTGCCCTGACAAGGTGGTTCCACTACTGCAGGAACAGCAGCTGTCTTGGGATTTGAACACTTTGTTGTGTAGAGTTTGTGGATAATGGTGATTTAAACAAAAACACAGGCAGTCAGCAGATTTTGTGGGGGAAAAAAACAACTTGTCACTGAGATATGTCAGAGGAGAATAGCCAGAAGCTAACAGTAAGGCCACAAGCATGCAAATAATAGCTCAGTGCTAGAGTGAGCAGAGGCAGAAAACTGTACTGGTACACGTGATCACCAAAACAGGTCCAGATACATCATCGATACATTGATTTATCCGGTGTTTTGTTCAAGGAAGTGCATGGTGACACATAAGACATTTTAATACAAACTGAGGGTCACATTGTTGCTAAGCAATTTTGCAGAAAAGCTGCAAGCGACATGTTCACTCGCTGTACTTCCAACATGACAATGCTTTCAGCAACTGGTTTCAGGGACACGGCAATGCATTCAGCTAATGCAAGCTTCCATATTCCCCAAACCTCCACTCAATAAGGATTTGCAGCTTGAATCTGTGACTCAAAAGTCTTTCGTAACTGCCTCATTCTATCAAATTGGCATCATCGAATAATCAGAAATGCTGTTTTCATCATCGTATTGAGCACATTATAGAACTCCTTAAAGAACTGTACCACCAGTTCTAGTCAAGTATACTTAACAAAAAAGGCTACTAAGTGCACTTTACAATTGGTATTTCAAAGTAATCCAATATGAGGGTAAAAGCCTACCCAAAAAGCACTTGTATGTATTTCAGGATGTTCTCATTCACAATTTCTACTTTTACCTACAAAAAGTTTTGCACTAGAATTTGAATTTCATCCATGTCGTCGTGAGGTATAGATACTCTTTTTTTGCATGAAATATTCTTCTTTTTTTTTTAATTTATGAATTTATTATAATAGTAAGGAATATCCAAGAAACCCTCAAGATAATTTGTATTAATTTACATGTATCAAATTAAAAATCACAGTTCTGTATAGAAATGCTAGAGATAGAAAAGCTCTATCATATCTGAAAGTTATTTTGTCATGCATAAAAAAAATAAAAAATGAAGGGCCCTGATCTGGCTAAAATAGCTTGAATTAAAAATGTTATATAACTGCAAAATAATTGGGAGGTCCAAGTTAGTTGGTGCAGATTAATCTTAATGTCTCTGGGACAAAAAAAACTTACAACATATTGACAGACAAGATGCTGCTTGTATTTGAGTGCCATAACCCAAAAAGGTTGGGAAGCACTGGATAAATGTTGACCAATGTTTGAATATTATAAACACATTGTATGTTTTTAATGTAAAATGTTCATCTGTAAACTAACTATAGCTCTCAGATAAATGTAGTAGAATGAAGAGTGCATTATATATCTAAGTAAGATAAAATGAAAGATGATGTGATATATTGCATTCATAAAACAGCCAACCAAGATCAGAATATGCCATATAATATCACCATTAGCACACTCTATCTGAACCCTACCTGAGTTTTCTCACCACTCCCTGAGATTGGTGTCCTTTCTCCTCTCTGATTGAATATATATCCCCACCAATCACAAATGAGGTCTTCAACTATTTGGTTTGACTAAATCAGGGTAAGCACTTTATCCAGTGTCCTATAAAGGCAAGGACCGGCGTTACTGAGAGTGCCCAGAGCACCGCTTTGACGCTGAGTAGCAGCTTAACAGGCTTATAACGGAGCAGGGGAGCGAGTCAATCAGCTGCTATTGAGTGACTCTGTAATGGCCAGCCTGACCATCACACTCCCCAGAGAGCCAGTTTTGTTTTCCATTAAGACTGTCATTACACAGGGAGGCACAACCTCCAAGTGACTGTGTATATGTGAAAGATAGTGAAAGCAGAGTTTTTAGTTGAACTTGGAACTATGGCAGTAGCAAAGATGATAATTTCCTTATTTAGAACTCATAAAGTAGAGGTCACCATCAAAATGACAGTGCTTCAGTTTTCATGCCGTGCTCAATATCAATGCCACACATTCGAGATATTTGTCCTCCCAGGTAAAAATAACGATTACATAGAGCTAATAACAGCTGCTGTTTTTATTTAAGGTCCCATGGTGTCCTGCAGAAGCCAAAGGGGAACTCGATGCTATCCCTGTCAACCACCGGACCAGGAGGGAGAGCCATTAGTTTTAATCAAACGCCACTCTAATAGAGAGGCCTCCCATCTTCATAAAGATAATTACTAGAAATGTCAGACTCTACGTGTGCTCCCCTCCTCCCCTCGACCCGACCCATGAATAGTGATAAACCACAAGGCTGGACATGTATCTTTATAAGAGGGCAAAGCCATGGCATCCACTTGGCTGGAACAATTAGTCAGCATTAGCCGCAGATGGCCTCCATAACAGAATTAAATGATGGTTAGTCGCTCTCAATCATCCCTATTGAACTTTTATGGACCAATCATTTGAGTTACTATAAGTAATAGTGTGTGTGGAAACAGGACAAGTAATGAAATGTATTCTTAAGAGGATTAACTGTGTACTCAAGTAGTTTCCTTAAAATTATAACAAAGAGAAAGAATATTTAGATTATGAGTTTTATGTTCAGTGTAATATATTCTCTGATATTTTTATTTAACATTATCTGCATGCAAAGTGAGTTTGTGGAGCCAAGCGAGGCTTTCATGTAATGAAACCTGGAGGGTAGTCTGGGCGAGATGAATTTAGATGTTGGACATTAAAATGAATTGGAGTATATGTTGGTAATAAGAATGGCTGGACAGCCTTGTATGGGTCAGCCATTCAAAACATATATATATTTTTTAGGTTATTGATGGTATTTACGAGAGTCTTTACTTGTTAAAGAGAGTAGCTGAACTGGAAATTAAATTGATCTTTATTTGGCATTTTATTTATTTGATGGATTTTTTGTCGATGTACAGTAATGCTGTAGTATGAGCATTTATGTGAATGGTACAAACAGTTTCAAACCTGTCTGTTTGAACCGTGATGCACAATAGTTAACCTGTGGCAGCAGGCTCATGTGAATGTGGTCAAACACTCAATACATACATACATTGTGCAGGCTATCCTAAAGGCATGTGTTTCTTTCTGCAGTAGTTCTGGTAACTATTAACAATACCTTTATAACTAGGGATGGAGGACATGACCTGCTTGAATGAATTTAATATTATCCCAATGTCAAAATAAAAGTTAATCTTCAAGAAAATATAAAGTGCTGCCTTAAAGATTAAACCTAAATTAAACGTAAGTAAAGTAGTTTTATTAGAAAATAAGTATACTGTGTACTCAAGTGTCCCTTTCAGAATGTTCAACTATTATATATTATACTTTGGGCTGTCAAAATAACTTCCCATTAATTCCAGAACATAAATTTACAATAAACGGGCTAATCAGTGTGGAACAAATTTGAGCTACTTTCCATGCTGTTGGGTGGTTTACTGTAAAACAATGTGTCATATTTTGTAAATGGTTATTTATAGAGCTATCAAATAAATGTAGTGGAGTCGAAAGTACAACACATTCCTCTCAAATGTAGTGAATTTCAAAGTAGCATAAACTGGAAGTGCTCAAATAAAGTACAAGTGCCTCATAACTGCACTTCAGCAGAGAGTAGTCATCACAGCCACTGTGAAAGAAAGACACCGTAGAATTCATACTTTATACAGTGTCCCAAGATTCCAAAGTCTCATCAGCTCTTTGATGTGGCGTCCCTGTCTCCTGAACTTTGACTGATCGCTCTCTCCGGGCTCCAGCCGAGTGTCAGGAGAATGGATGAGGCGGCAGAGAGTGACTGACAGCTACCAGGCAGCGGCTGCTCCCAGAGCAACCACACTTCAGCCAGCCTATCTTTAAAAAGCTGCTGGTAATTGAATAATAAGTACATTTTAGGATGCAGGCAACGTCTGGTAAATGCCCATATCACTTAGAAGCAAAAAGACCTCCTGCTATGTCTTCTCAGGCATCTTTCGCTTCCCTTTTGCCACTCAAAGTGAAATAAAGGGTTTTAGTTTAACCCCTTTTTTGTAGGAACACATGTAAGTCAGAACTATGCCTTTAAATATACACCACATTGTTATTAAGACGTCTGTTATCTATACTCAGAATGCATTTGGGACAGCTGTCATGAATGTGGCTTTTAATTAGTTAAATACTTGACAACTCTCTGTATACTAACAAGCCCAGCATATCACACATATGGTAACAAACACAAGTGAATTGTTATGGATCTATCATATTCCCCAGTACAAGCGTTAATTTGGTCCGACCCACGCACAGGATATCAAGAAATCAATATTGCTTTCCCGTGTCTGTGGCTGCGCTAGGTGGGCCTAATTGAAATGTATGAGGGAGCCTGCTAAATGATCTGTGCAGGCAAGGGAGCCGGAGTGATTGCAAACATATGGAACGGTTCCTTAGACAAGAGAAACATTTGTACAATGCTGAGAGAGAAACAGACAGAGGAGCGAAAGAGCAGGAGTGAAGGAAAGAGGGAGAATGAAAGAAAGGAGGGAAAGAGAGACGGCGGAAGAATGATGTTTCTTAATGTTCATGCAACTGGACTCGGGAGAGATATTTCATGAGACTTTGACAGCTTTTCAGTTGAATGCTCGAGTTAGTTAGAGAGAGAGATGAAGGTAGAAAAAGCTCAGAATGATGTGGGTGTTGGCACATTATCAAACCATTAAAACAAATGACGGCTCACGCATGGAACTGAGCATCCATTGTTGTCACATGGAAGCTGAAACACTAATCCTTGACCTGCATGAGTGTTTGTTTTGTTACATTTGAGTGACAAATGGTGCTTTCTTTTCATGCTTCCTTCTTTCCTCCTCCACCCCTCTTGTTCCCTCCACCCTCCATCAATCTCTCTAACCATGTCGCTGTCTCTAATAAGCTATTGACATTTTGCTTAGTAATGACTGCAAGAATAATGGGTCTTGTATCGTCCAGAATGAGGAATGAGTAGAAGTGGCATTTTCTAATGTCCAAAACAGGTAGAAACCAGGCTCACTCAATTCCAATTGGTCGGTTTAATTGGGCTATCTCTTCTGGGTAAAGGGTACCATCTCTTGTGCACTGAATTGGCACTCCACCACGCCACTGCACCATGATGCAGTGATTAGTCAGGACCATTTTTGCTCTAATGCATCTAACACAAGTGACTCGTGTCCATTATATCCATGGCAAGAGGTGCAGGCATCAGTGTTGGATATGATTTGGGGAGGATGAAACCAGTTTTTACACCATGATAGTCTGAACTCACAATATGTCTGATTCAGTGTTGTAGATTTTTTTTGTTTCCTTTTTGAACATCAGTGGGGAAAGAAAGTCAAACAGCAGCTATCACCTCAACAAAGATAAGAAAGAGTCAACATGGCAAACTCACCAAAAAAGCAGCACCTTTCCAAGTGGCCCTTCAGCCCTTTATAAATGCCAGGTTATTGAGAGTTTACACCATTTCCTAACTAGCAGAGAAGGGATTATTTTATGACAGCCGACTGGCAAAAATGCTTCTTTTTTTGTGTGCAAACATTGCTTGAGGCTACAAACAAAGCTTGAGACACACGCTTACGGCCTAAGCGAGGTTCATGAGTGAGTGTCAAGTGTACTGATATAACTCTTAGGTTATCTCCACCATGCACATTGCTTTACAAATGGAAATACATCTGGATGTATAAGCACACTGAGTCCATGTTACAGCATGCAGCTTAAGAGGTGAGCCTTTCCTCTTTGTATCAGGTTTGACAGGTAGAAAAGGTCAAATGATTAGTGTTTTCAGGATGGTGCCCTCTAAAAGAAAAGCTACATAATTAACCTGCCAATATGACACAAAAATAGATATATTAAAGAGACATTTCTTTCAGCTCTTTCACTAGCGAACACCCCTTTTACTAGCATGTAAGCCTCTGGAGCAGAGAGGATGCCTTGGCACAAGGATGCCACAAAAGAGCATATATTATTCATTCAGTCAATGTATTGACATGGACAGCTCTGGTGAGCAACGGTGTAAGGTCAGGACAAAATTGCTCCAAGAAATGGAATCTGGGAACAACATAGTTACAGCATGAAAAAAAGGTTTACATATGAAAGATCTCCTTTAACTGTCAAGAAGAAAGTCTGTTTTGGCTATGCTTTACATTCATTTTTAATGCAAATGTATGACATTTCATATGTACACCTTCTGAAGAGTAGGACATATATATATATATATATATATATATATATATAGGATGACATATAGATGTATATGTCAAAGCAATAGAGTTGAGCGGCAGCCAGAATTGATTTGGCACAGACCTGGTTTCCTTTATATACACATATTTTTTATTTGCATATCTCCAGTATATGTCTTTTTCATTCACCCTGCCACTACAGACTAGTAAGTGTTTTCGAGCAAGAGCGATCCAGCCGAGTGTACACAGATGTGGTAATCCATTTGTTTAAATACATCTGACATGTTCATTAAGCTGCTAAGCCACACACCCTCACATTTTTCCCTTTTCTCTCTCAATCCTTCTACCAAAAGCTGCTTTTTCTTACCGCATTGAGACGGTAATTACCATGCAGTCAAATGAGAGGATGGCAAGCAGAAACACAGCGCTTGTCTGTGGCTGCCTGCCAGCCAAGCTACTTACACTGTGGAGCACACAGCGCCCAGACACTACAGGCCAGAGTCAGGCTGCTTATAACTCTGGCATCCTGAGCTAATAAAGATCATCTCTCAGGCTGAGGATTTTGGAGTGAACATGATATAGCGTGTCGACAATCTTTCACAAAAGATATGCTTGTGGGGGGCTGAGTGAAATACAAGAAATACAGTGCCAAAAAAGAAAAAATTATATCAAAATAATGCAACACGGAGGCATGGCAGAGGGTATGACGCTATACTAAGTAAGATGTAAAAACATTCATCATCTGATAGTCTGATTTCAGAGCGTGATGCACCACCATCACTACTTCTGACACGACAAGTCAAAGAAATCAGACAGGCCCTGCACCAGACTGTGCCATTTTCATGAATTCTGTAAAAGAAAATGAGAGGTTCTCCACCATCTTTCCACTCCGGGAGCATTAGAGTCTCTCTGCCTGCTTGCCCGCCTGCTTTTCAGGCATGTCGCTGCCAACTTGGCATATTACCCGGGCACTACACTGGTGTCGGCAATGAGCCATCTCTGCCAGCTCCATGATTGCCATGATCTGGGTCGGCAAGAGTATTACATGGCCACCTGGAAAGAGGCGAACACCTGGACGGAGCTTAACGCCCGGCTCAGCCATAATACAGGCCTTTTCTCTGCCAGTATATACAAACCTCCCTCCTCTCCCTCATATGGTGCACACAAGTAATTAGGCATTGTGTAGGCCCACTGTTGGTCTACTGTAGGAAACATTTAGCAAAATCAAACTGCAATCAGTTTTCAACCTGTTCATAGTAGAAATGACAGTAATGGCTGCTGCCAAATGATGCATTTTGCGATATGCAGCAGGTGATACTTTGTACTTTAAAAATACTTTTTGAAAAAATTGTTAAAATTGTCTCTACTGCATTGTACAGCATGTTAGCTAGGGGAGAGATCTTTCTTGACTTTTTTGATTTTGAGCATGTTGTGGCTCTTGTGGTGCAAATTCAGAACAGAGGGTCAGGTGGTGTTGTTACTTTGATGTCAGCACCAGTCACATTAGGTAAAAAAGAACATTTTCTAAGGCAAGAAAGACTAACACTGTGTCTCACTTCCACTTTCTGTAGGATTTTTTCTTTTATTCAACATGTCCAAACTAAACTAATGAATATAATGTGGCCTAAAAATATACTGTAGCTCTGCCTAACCTTCGAAAAGAGTTCCAGACTCTTTCTGTTCTTTTTTTGTGCCTCTATTCAGTTTCCTCAATTTCTTCTTGTATTATAAATCTCACCAATTTTTTATTCAGTACTTAAAGTGCTGTGAAAACCAGTTGTGTCCTCTGCAATTTCCCTGACAGCACTGTCATCCCACTGTGTGACACAACAATCCTCTTGACTTCTGCCACTAAATTCCATTGTGTTGTGATCAAATTTGTGATTTTTATTCCCTCTTTTGCTGATTATTATTTTTGCAGAGGCTTAACCTTTGTTTCCTTATTGTAAGTGCTTAACTTGGACTGGGAGGATTCATTTGCTGCATCATTCAAATAAATCTACCCTCCTATCCACTGAGATATCACACTGGTTAAGTCCCTTCTCCTTATGCCATGTGCAGCCTTGCTAGATTAGGACTGCATAATACTGTACTCCTCCTCGGCCCCAGCAATCCTCACTCTGTCTTTACTTTTCAATTTTCTTCAGTCAGTAGGTACAACCAAATTAAATGTACCTAACCGTGATTTTGTGGTCTTTTTCTAAAACACATTATGCTGTCATCATATGTTCCCTCGCTATCCATCCTAAAAGATAAAACTTGAATCGTAGGACAAAAATTCTCAGACATATACTGCCACAAGACAGGTGCTGTCCTCTCTCCGAGCGTACTTTGTTTATATCACATAATTCACTTCAAAAAACCTATTTGTCTTCTTTGGAGAACCAGCATTCATTAAATATAGTTCCCCTTCAGTAAGTTCAAGAGTCACAACTCACAAACAGCGGGATATAAAATCACGCCTCAGAGAGCCTGAAGAGGTAAAACGTCTGACTTTTTGTGATCTTGACAATGGATCTCGCTGGGGGCCATCAAATCCAGACAGCTCTCACAGAGGTATTCAGCAAAGCCCAGTATCCCGGCTAGTCCTCCCAAATAATCAGAACCATTTTGCGTGTTGGAAAAAAAAACAGGATGAGATTTGAATGCTGATTGAACACAGATGCTCAGGAGTGATAGTGACGGTCACAGGAGAGTGACTGTGTATACAACACAATAGGTACAACACAGAAAGGTCACACAAGCAAAGAGATAAAAAAAAACCCAATACCACCGCACAGCAAATGAGGTTGGAGAAATGGTGACCGAGTTAACCATGCCTCAGAATTTGTGCTAATTGCTAGTCCTGTGGGTGGTTGTTAGTGGGGAATGTCCACTGTTTATGTGTGCTTATATAAGCAATCAATGGCTTTAATTAGACTATTAGGTGGGATTTGGTCCCAGCGGAGTACTCCCAAGCCTGAAGCAGCCTTATTGTTTACCTCCCTGATTCCTGAATGTGCAGCACATTGGGAGGTTGGAGTATTGGAACGACTGATGCCATGCTTGGCTGTTTGCTTAGATTTTAGACACAAGAGTAGAGGCAATGTCTGACTCTGTCTTGGATTAGTTAGCAGGTTGACATCTGGCAGAACTCAAGGTCGATTATTTTAGCCACGTCAAAGCTGTGGCTCTAGGGATGGCACTGTCTATATGCCTTAAAACACTTTTGTCCTGATCAGGGTTCAACCTCCGGGTCTCAAAAAATTGAAGTCAATGTGCATGTGCCTTAAACCTGCAGTTTCTCTAATGACCAGCAGAAAGCAATTATGATAGTCTGGTTGTATGGAAGTCAATGAGAACATGACCCTACTTTTCATTTTATTTATTATCTTAGTTAACATTTTCCTAATGAGTTTATGGTCTTAAATGCTAGTTCAAAGCCTTGTTCAATACAGCATGATGTTCATTTGTTAAATTGTGGTACCATTTAAAGCAAATGAAACAATAAAGCATGGTATGCTTTACAGCAGGCATGTCCAATCTATTTGAGAAAGGGCCCTGTGGCTGCAGGTTTTCCTTCCAACCAAGCAGAAGCACAACAGACACGAGTCATTTAATCAACTGATCTCAGGGTTCGAACAGCCGATAAGTCGAATCAGGTGTGTTCTTGATAGGTTAGAACAAAAAACTGCAGCAGTATGGCTCTTCATGGAATAGTTTGGACATGCCTGCTTTAGAGCATGGCTGCCTTGTGATTGACAAGTCAAAATTCTAAACTCAAGGCTTCAAAATGGAAGTCCACAAACTTATCTACCTGTTTTATACCATATGTCTATGGTTCACGTTGAAATGTCAATGTTGAAATGACATTTTATACAGACTTTTCGAGCCCCCAGACAATAAAGTAATTTGACTTTGTTGATCCTCTCACTTTTCATTTAGTGGCACCATGAGATAAACATTATTGTTTTTAGTGATTTATCTCAACAACTACTGGATGCATTGCCGTTACATTTGGAGCAGATGGCCAGAGGATGAATTCTAATCAGTTCGTGATTCCCTGAATTTCCATCTAGTGCCATTTGTGATGAATGGCACCAGTGTTATGTCAGCATTCTGTTTTTGAGCTGTGAGCCTCTATTGTCTATTCTATTATGCGGCACAATGCTCTATTTACATTCGCCTGAATTTTGCTCCATTTTTCCCCCCAATTTCTTTTGAGACGCAGTGTTAGTCGATGGTGGCCTTTTACCTGAACCACTATAACAGTCTTGTAGATCCAATAACACTGCGTTTACTGAGCAAACATGCCGAAAAAACACTATGGCACTTCCCCATCTTCATATTCAATATTCCACATCAGGCACATTCACTGACCCCTCAGAAGTGAAACGCTGTGAAATAGGAAACCCTAATGCTGGTATTATTTTCAGGAGCCTTTTATCTTGAAGAGCTGGATTTTATATAAGCAACCAGGGTGACATGAAGAGGGGTTTTCAATGCTGGCTTTTATCCAGCAGGCAGGCACAGAGATGTATGGAGAGAAAGAGAGAGGGTAGTGATGCGGGATAGGTAATGAAGGGGGAAAGACAGAGGAGGGAGAGGAGGAGGAGAAAAAAAAGTCAGGATGAGCTCATAAAGAGACAAAGGCAGATATGGGAAAGAAAATATCCAGTTGAAAGAGCAAATGAGAGAGCAGTCAGAGCTGGGAGGTGGAGGGGAGCACTGTTATAACTTCATGCATGTTTAAGCAGAGAGGTAACATGAGTTAAATGCCCTGGAGATGTGGGAACCAGCGGCCAGCCGGGAGATGACACCAGGTGGACTGCATCTCCTGAGTGACAGAGGAAGTGAAGCCAAGTTACACCACAGAGTGGATAGATATGCACATGAATTAACCAAGCGGATACTATTTAAAAAAAAAAAAAATCTGTTTCAAATATTTATGAAAAATTAAACAAAAAATTTTTAATTTACTAGGTTTTCAAATGTAAGAATTTGCGACATTTCCTTATTTTCCAACATTTTCAGCCTGACTACGTCCATGTCTGTTGGTCAATGCGTGTATGGTTTGAAGTGAAATGTCTCGACAACTTTTGGATGTATTGCATACATCGATTGATGATACACACACTCCAATACTTTATAAATAGTTGATTAGGAAAAAAAATAAACGATTTCAAGATACAACTGGGGCTTTATTCACTACCTTCTGAAATGTCATAGGCTCAACCACTAAATGATTTATCATGAAAATAATCTGTGGAAAATGAACACATACAATCAGATATCTGGGTTATAGAGTTCAGATTTACAGTATTTTTTCAGATAAACATACTGTGCTCTGCGCCCATACTGTCCTGTCCTTCATTCTCTCTCCCATTGTCATCCACACACACACTCACACACAGACTCCCCTCGTTTCACCAGGGAAAATATCCACTGTCAGTGCGAAAAATAGAGTGGAACAGATGGCATCAGAATGATTGAAACCACCTACAATGGTTCCCACAAGTTCCCTATCTTTCTAGCCGACTCTCCCTCATTTGCTGACTATTTCTCTCTCTTCACCCTCCTGTTCCCACTATCTTGCCCAACTACACCCATCGTCTCTGGATGCATCATCCCAGCCTCTTCAATGCCATCCAGGCTCACAGGTCCTGCCAAAGAGGCTCAGGCTCACTGGAAGCCCCATGGCGCTACACAAAGTCAGCCAAGAGGAGAAAGCGAGGAGGGAGTAGCGTGAGGAAGAGAAGAAAGGTGGAGGAAAGAGGAGGCTCCGCCAACACGAAATCTTACTCTCATTTTAGCTGCGTTATTTTTAGCCCATCACATGGTTACATGAAAATATCAATGATTTTGCACCAAAGTATTTTGAATCATAGCTTCACATGCTCACAAAAATGAACTGAAACAAACATCTCTACATATGTACATGTTTTTTTGCTCCTGAAGCAGCCATCTTCTTGTTTCTGAACTATGTTCCCTCTCCTCTTTTTCTTTCTTCTCACCCCCATCAGCCTCGCCTCCCCACCTTATGTCATCACACCTCCCCAACTCCAGGCCTGAGCGCCAGTCATGTAAATGAGATAGTTAACAGATCAAAAGGCATGGTGAGGTATTTTTAATAGCAAAAGAGGTGTTGATTAGTGTCAGAGAAGGAGAGACAAGGCAAAGTGCAGGCAGCCTCTATTACACCCTGATGCTTTGAGACATATGTTGAAGTGTGTGTGTGTGTGTGTGTGTGTGTGTTTGTGTATATACACATAGACACAAATTAAGGAAATGTGTTTCTATGTGTGCACACTCTGGAATACATTTATATAATACCTACAGACATTTGTCTATGAGAGTGTGTGTGTGTGTGTGTGTGTGTGTGTGTGTGTGTGTGTGTGTCATCAAAGTGTGTGTACCTTCCCTCCGGGGGGATCATCGTTAATGCATAATACATAGCTCCATATTTCCGACTATAACAGCAATAATGTTGGCGCGCTGAGTTTATGAAGAGGAGATCAGGTGTAGGAGAAAGTGATTACAGGGCATAAACACTGCAACTGATATTGCTTTATTGTGAGAAGTAGCTGGCGTGGATGTGACAGTAGCTGAAGATGGCCCCGAAGAAGAGCGCCAGCAACATTGTTAATCAGTTCTTTACTGCAGTGATTGTCGGTAGTTACGGTGGAGTCACACGGCTAACGAGTTGTCCTGGCAAATTAAACTGAAGCTCAAATCAGGCTAAGTGTCAGACATGGAGGCATAAAGGCTCCAAATGTGTGTTAAGTCATTAAACTCTGGTATATGATGATGATCTGGCTCGCTCATGTTTATTTCTATATGCAATTTACGTCAACAATGGAGATTTATGAGTAGAACAGGGCAGCCTTCTTCCTCTGGTAATACACTTGATGATTGTGGAGTTAATTGCATTTTAGCTTGACACTAAGCATTGTGTGTAGCATTTTAATTAGACCTCTAAGGGATTGTTTTTTTTATTATTATTATTTTATAAGCGTCATGGTTACGTAACTCTTGTCTTTGAAATTTCATCCAGGACAAGATGAGACCCCAACTAGCTGTCCTTATCTCTGAATCTAAATTTGAATGCAGCCTTTAGATAAGGTCTAAATAAATAGCAGTTCAAAGCTGGCATATCAGTGGCTCTTCATTCTGCGTCCAGGGGCTTGCCCGCATGCTTTTGCCCGTGTCAGAATTTTCATCTTCCCATTCTCCCCAGCTGCTTCCCTTCGCACGGCTCTCTCCCCCTCGCTCACACAGATGGCAGAGGGGTCGAAGCACTTTAATGAATTTTCAAAGGAGCTGCATTGGCAATATTAAAAGGAGCTCAAAAACTTAAACACGTCTGACACCAGAGTCACATGCATGCGCGCAATGACATGGCCATGCACATATAAAAGGGTACAAACATCCACTCTCTCTAACACACATGAGTGGATACACAGCATGCCACGCACACACAAATACTGTACACACCATTATTACTTTCTTCACAAACCAATAACATCCACAAACAGCGAGAGAAAATACCACTACCTACACACCGGTCGACATTCTTAATTAACTCCATTAGAATGACAGACACCCTCTGGAAGGTCAAAGGTCAATTTTAATGATGAGCCTACATATGGCAGCCACCGTGTTGCCTTGCAAGGAAAACGAGCACCACTTCTGCTGATCCATCTGTCCCGTGGTAATGACTGCACCTGGCCTCACATGGGCCAACGCACACAGGTACCAGAGCTCTCAGAACTAGCTCGGTGCACAGAGGGAAACACAATTAAAAAGCAATAAGCACGCTCACATCTCGCGGCCACATTGTTTACTCATTATGTCTAATTATCTATTTGAGTCAGAGATTTAAAAGACTCCTTTGTACAAGCTTTTTAGACAGTCAGCGTGAGCGTTTATGGTGCAATGAGGCCAGAAGCAACTGTGATCTTGGACCTGATGAATTTCATTTGGAAATGCAGTCAATTGTCAGGCGTGTCCTCATGACCTATGTTAATGGTTTTCTTGTTGCAAGAGGCCAATGTTTAGGAACCTGATTTGTGAGTTGAGAGTGAAGTGTCAAACATCATTAAAGCCTCTCTGTTTTTGTTTGTCCTACTCACGCTAGAGCCCGGAGGAACCACTCCAATCCAGGCCTCTTTTAGCTGGCCTTGATCGCGCCAGTCGACATACGACTGCCTGTAGGGTTTCCCCCCCTACGTCTTCACAAGTGGCTGATATGAAGGGCTAAACCAGTGCTGCACTGCCATAGGCATCAAGGCTATTGCCTCTCCCTCCTTTTATTTCTTCCTCTCTATTGTGTCCTTCCGTCTACTTCTCCCCAGGCAAGAGAGTTTTTATCCCACCTCTACGTAGCTGAACTCAGGGTCAGAACTCAGCACAGAGCCCACGGGTCTCTGATCTGCCCAACTTCTGATCAGTCATCAAGGTCTGCCAGGCAGAATTCTTTAAAAAGCTGCATTTGAAAAAAGCCCCTTAAATCCAGTCTGTTTTTTTTAACACAAGAGGGTGGGCAAAGCCCTTGGGAAGATACATCAGACCATGGCTGCATTTGATTTATCTCTGTTCTTTCATTTCATTTCTTTCCTATCTATACTTACAGCAAAGCAGATGGCATTAGGGTAAAAACCCATGCTCTCTTTTTAACCTCCTCCAGATATATAACTCTTTTTGCTGCAATTGTTGGAGAAACAATTATAAATGATTTCATATATAAAATCAATTAGTTATTAGCTTGTCTGTCATCATCTAATTTGACTCTAGTCTGACCTGAGGGGAACAACATAAAAAGGGAGTTTTGTAGATGTGGGTATTGAGAGATACAGAGCGATGGTGTAGCGCTTCTGTTTTCAAACAGGAGACAGCTGCAACGACGAACAGAACATCTGTTGCGGTGCTAACACAAGCATGCCTCGTTCCTGCACTGTCATGCCTGAGCATCCTTTAAACTGGACAGCGCTGAGTCTGACAACCGCCTGATGAAGTTTGGAGTTTCTATATCTGCGCTCATCAGGCTGTCACTCACAAAGTACTTATTCACACCTCGACTTGAAGAGAGATTAAAAACAAGTGAGCAATATTTTTTTTCCCCAATCAAAGAACAGCCTTAGTTTTGGAGCCAATCTGGCTTCTTGTCTGACTTGTGTAAACTTCTAGATTCTTCTGCAGTCTGTGTGAGCCCAGGCCATCTGTAGCCTCCGTCAGTGCCTCTCTAATTCTTTGTTGCAACAGAAAAAAAGAAGCAATGTTTATATCAGCTCAGATGGAAGGGTGCGAGCTCTCTCAGTACCATTGATAACATGGCAGCACTGTTCTCTCTTCTGCAGTGTCTCTTTCACACCTTCTCCCTTCGCTCTCTGTGCATTGATGCCTTTTTGCAGTTAGCTGGAGGTTGGCCAGCCAGAGCCATTTTGTCCCATTATGTGGTACTGTAAAAAAACAGCTGCTCCCATTCCACACTGGTGACTAGGTTAAATGGTGACACAAGGAACACGGCCTTTTCCGTCATGGTCGAAATTGAGCGACAACAGGCGCTGGGGGTTCCACTGTTCCTTCTCGGGCTGCCTTCCAGCTCCATTGCTTTTGATTTCCAATTAGCAGCCATTCAGTCCTGCAGCCATTTTAGAGACAGAACTCTTGCTCTCTCTTACTCCCTCTTGCTCTGTGTGTGTGTTTTCATTGACATGTTTCCATGTGCTACTGAAATAAAAAATGGCCAGTCACCGATTAACTTAACTTAATCCATAAACAGCACCGTAGAGCTTGTGAAAAGAAAAGAAAAAGTCCATTGCAGTGAATGGTTGAGTGCATGTGCAGTATAGTTAGAGCTATGATTGTTTTCAGCTTGCACCATCTTCAATGTAAGCTGCTCTATCATTTATTAAACTGGCCTTTGTGTTTGTTTTCTTGGCCTCCCAAAAACAGTCTACACTTTAAAAATAAGTGGTGGAATTTATCGAATAACATAAGGTCGCAAAGGTATTCACATCTTCTTTTAAAAAGGAAACGTTAGCCTACAATTATAGTCATTATTTTTACAGGAATATAAAAGGTTTAGTATACTTCAACTAAAACATTAACAAGCTATTCACTACCAGTATACTGTATGTGGGCTGTGAGTGCACTTATAAATCAAGTGTTTATGCGTGCTAAGGATAATATAGCAAACCATAAATGTTACATTTTATAGTTCATTTCCCTGTTAAAACAAGGAGGAAGTGTCTTGCAAAATGACACTTGTAGATAAAGAGGGGAGAGATTTTTAGAATGAAAGAAAAGATAAGAGCTACTTAAGATACTTATCAACTGCAAAATAATACAGCTTTCTCTGTTCCCTCAGCTGACCTCAAAGCCAAATTTGCTGCCAATCTCATCACCTTCACTCCTTCATCTCTGAGGAGGTGAAAATTGGAGGGATGCGTGAGTGTAGTCTAAAACTGTATGGGCGAGAAAGGTTTTGACATAATTTCCAGTGGCTGGCGAAGAATAATTGAGTCACTAGTGATGATTAAGAACCCCATCAAACCCTCACAGATATATTGTGGTCATTTGTGTAATGGGAGATAAAAATCCTAATTTTTATGGACATTTAAGGCCAAATCCAAAAGATGATGAATTATTTCTCAGCTAATTATTGGAGTGATGCATGATTTGTGAGCTCTGCATAGAAAACCTGCAAATTATGAGCAAATCATCATTATACACTGACCCTGATATTGTACCAGTTTAAAAGTGTTATATCAGTATTACCGGTAGTCTTTATCCTATTGTTTGTAGCATCCGTGAAACTAACACACAGTGATCATATATTTAAGTAAAAACAGATACAACACCAATGCACAGGGGATAATCTCCATTTATCAATAGGTGTGGCTGCAGTTGGCTGTCAGTTCCAAACAAACCAGCTCCTTCCACTCCCTTAAAATGCAGTGTTGTCCCCACCGTGGTGCACTGACTGTTATGTGATGAATGAGGAAAGTCAAGACTGGCTGTGTCAAAAAGAATCTCCCTTGGGGAAACTGATGTCCTTGTCCAAGAACCGCAAAGTCTCAGAGGACTGAATATACAGAGCTGCAAATAGCCCACCAAGGGCAGATGATGTCTCTCTAAGTTTAATCCAAATTTCTCAACAAAGTGTAATGTCTGTCACCATGTTTTCTTTACACACCAGTAGTTTTATAACAGAAAGACAATATGTACATACTGTAAATACCAAATGTGTTGATGCATTTTACAAGATGACAGTTGCATAGCAGTTTGATTTACAGGCTGGATGAATATCCTATTAACTCAGTACAGACGAGGCCACATATTCAACTTGTTCATAGTTAGTACCTCATTTTTTTTGGCTTGGACTGTTGTGAAGTTTGTCAGCAGGATGACAGAAAAAACTACTGATTTGGAAGGGTGTAGCACGCACAAAGGAAGAACCCATTACATTTTGGAATAGATCTGAATCACCAGCTGGATAAAGAAATGTTTTATTCACTTTGGTAAATAATGCAAGATAGGGCATTCATGCTGCATTCATATGATGTCAGAATAATCATGAATTCCTGATCAGGAAAATTCATGTAGTTGCCTCCTCAAGTAGGACCAACACATTTTTGTACATATTTTATGGCTCGCCTGATATGTTTCCTTTTGATATTCGTTGACAGCCATCAATGTGTGATTTCAAACAGTCTGAGCAATACACACATGCGTCCTTGTTGTTTCCATATTACAACTTAAAGCTCATGAAGCTACAGAATTTCCGAATAATGGCTTCCCAACTCGGAAAATAGGCTCATTGAAACAGCATGTGAATGCACCATTGGCCTAGGCAGAGGTGCCAGTACCATTCTTGTTTGATATGGGGCTACATGTGTAGTTGTGATAGAATTTCAAAGTCTTATGAACTCCAGAAACATCCCAGTGTACTGCTTCCCCAACCTATATTGGGATAAGAGAGACATGGTGAGCAACAGCAGTATCAAGGGAAAATTGCCTAATAAAACTGTCACATCACATACAAGAAAGAAACCCCTTTAATCAGGAAGCAAACTCGAAGGGTTCATGGTGTGGCTGCCAGTTACTCATCTTGGCATAGCCATTTCTGCCTTATTGCAATGGGTAGCCAAAGCAAAACATGACAAAATTGAGTCCATGCCTTCACTTAAACCCATGTCTAAGCAGTGATATGCTCACTATGTTACATCACATAGGCTTTTTGTAATTCCCCCCAGCACTGACCACTCCAAACATCCCCAAATCCCTCTTGTCAATATAGAAAAGACAACACGAGGAGCGGACTTCTCGGCTTTTCTTTGCCTTGTCAAAAGTTTCCATATCGTGTTGTGGGTTCTACACAGCATAACTAAGACCCTGGAAGCAGCTTATCTGCTTAAAACAGGAGGGTGAGAGAGGGTGAAAAAAGTGTCTCCGTCTTCCATCTTTTTCCTGGTTCACAGAGTGGGTTTATTGAAGCCACCAGAGCTTTGGTTTCTCCCTCTAGATTCCCCCTCCGCCATCCCCGCTAGTCTAATCCACTTAGGCCCACGCTACCTCCACTGCTTTTGATTGGCCAGGCTTCCAAATTTCCACCATAGGACTGAGAAAAAAATCAATAATCTTCACTGCACTGCAAAAAGTGCCTCTATTAAAAACCCAAAATGTGATTAGATGAAGAGAAATATGGAATGTTCAGGTTATTCAGCTTTCGTTTTTGGCCAGGGTGTCTCAGCTGTAGAACATTTCGGGAGTCTTTCTTGCTGAGTCGAATTTTGATACAATTTTGGAGTGATTATAGCCACCATGGCTATCTGGTATTCACACTCTATGCCAGAATGCATCAACTTCAGAACTTTGCCACATTCCACTCGTCTCCTCTCCATTTTTATTGTTGTCTTTCATTGCAGTCCCTTCAAGTGTCTTGGTCTCTTACTCAGTCTCTACCTAACAACACTGATGCTAATGTCATTGAAACCCCAGGTGCTTCTAGTGGCTCTTGAAGTCTGACATCAGTCCCTGCCACCCCCCTCCCCTGGGTCCAATTTTCCCGGCATGAAGCTTCAAGGTCCTCAGCTGAGCTCTCTGTTTAGCAACAACAGTAGCAGCGAGTGTGAATGTGTGTCAGACAGAATGGTAATGAGCGTCCCAGAGATTGAACCCCAGTCTTCCCCCCTCTCCCTGAAAATAGATTTGTTCTCACGAGCAAAACAGATATTGTAATCACACTCCCCCCATCGTTGATCCCCTAGGGATTTGTTGCATGCACACCAAAAATGTAAATGAATGCAGGGGGATAGACATCATCGGTGATAAATCATATTACTGGCAAAATCTGCTTAGCAACACAACTAGATTGCACTGGTAAGCAACTGCAACTCAGGTTTAGTCCTGAGTCTACTATTCGCTCACAGTACACCCAGTTATTGTCAGCTCCCCCATTTTCTTGTTTTATTGCACATTTACAAGAAAGCAAAACTCTGCTTTAGAAGAGTACGTTCGTAGAGGGACTACTTTAATTGTAAAAACAGCATGCTGTAATGGAAATCCAGTATATATATTTCTCATGCTGCCACAGAGTTGGTACTGGAAAGTGAAGGAAAGGAAAGTGCAGGTCTTATCCTCTACTTTTCGATAAAATCTTTGGAGATATGACTGTCAGGAAAGTGACAGTGAAAATGTGGCTAAATATTATATGGTTTTTTGTGTGTGTACTGGTTCATTGTTTGTGTCGGGGCAACCCTAGGGTCTTTGCGGGCAGTGCGGGACTGCTATTTTATTATGCCATTGGAACCTTGGATGCCTGCTGTCAAACTAACAAGCTTGGGGAAATGTAGCAAAGGTCGAAGCGCACAGGGTGAGAGATATCTGAGGGCTACTAAATTACCTCAGAGACAAATCGAGAGATGGGAAACACCTTGGTACATGTTTGTGTGTGCACATTTGTTTGTTCAGTGGTTATGTTACACTGGTGCAAAAGGCTTGTTGGTAATAGTTTAGGCTTTTGCTTTCATCCTCTCTGCCTCCAACCTGAAAATCTTGAAACACTGACAAATATTAATGCAAGTTGTGCAAACTTTGGATCCTCTGGGGAAACTATCTCAGACGTTTCATGTCCCTCGATTAATAAATGATGTCCCACTCTTGACAGGGACTATTCTTAACCCCCAGTCGGTACAATGCTGGGACACCATCATTTTTCAGGAGCGCTAGTGACAGCCTCAGCCTGCATTGAAGTTTAGCTTGCTGTACATTGTAATTTGCTGACGTTTCTCTTCTCTCTTTCTCTCCCTCTTATTTTCCCCCATTCCCTTGTTCCTTCTTTTCCCCAATGGCCCGCTTACAGATGTGACCAACTATTCCACACTAGGTAAGACTCATTTCATTTTTCATTGCACAGTCCTCAAGACCGAGAGTCATGTTTGAGTTGTCATGTGTGTTTGGGAGTGATGTGAATGCATAAATATGGAAGAGGGTTAGATGGGGGGGAGGAGTCGAAGCAGCACCAAGATGCTGCTGTTTGCTCAGTAAGGTATGCAATGCTCTGCAGTCCCCACCCATCCCGTTTTCCCACATGTGTGTATAGGAATACACAATGGTAGCTTTTTTTCTGGCAAGTGGATTGTGTGCTCTGTGCCTTCAATTTGAATTTTATTCAAATGAGAATCAAATGGCCCAGATTGTTCAAAGAATACGCCGGCAGTGTTGACTTAAACAAGCATAGCACGGATGGTGTCTGTTTCCACACTGTGGTGGGTGGGTGGAAATATCTCATATGGTAAGCTGTGAATGCGTCCGCTGTTCCAAACTCCACATGTCAACATGAAACCCCTGGTAGTGTGGACACCAACAGTGTCCATATGGTGACATAGCCTTGAATATCGTGTTCTAAGGGGATAACTTAACAAATGTCTCTCAGGAACCTTCTAATCTTTTTCCCTTTATACTCTCTTCATAGAAGGCTCAAGAGATGTAATGCACTTTCACACCAGTACTTCAGTACAAATCCACAAGCGGATTGCCTAAAAATAGGGTAGGTCAGGTATACAGGAAGAGGCTGTACCTGAGTCAGGTTGGTCTGAATATCCTGTGCACTCTTTATAAGACCTCAATAGTGATGTTTAATTGTTAAACAAATTAATGAACAGCTCGTACATTGCAGGGCTCCATTGTTTAATTATTAGCCATCAAACTTTTATGATAAAATACCTCACAGCTGGGAATAACATTCGATCCTGATTTCATATCAGACAACATTTTTTTCTAGGAAGGGAGTTGATGAGGACAAGACTTTTTTTTTTTTTGGCCATATGTCAAAATGACGCTTTTCCTCATAATGGTGGTAAACAGCAGCACAATGGCTATGCAAGCACACCCCAGATTGTATCAGAGGTGATGAACAAGGCTGACAACAGACCAGCAGGCTTGGTGAACTGGGGAACAATTGAACTCTGGTTGAAACAAGCAAACCCAGTTTGAAAACGACCCTAACTGTTGTAAACCAAGACGATTATAGCATCCTATGTTTTGCCAGGCTGTTTCTAGAGACACTCAGCGGGCTGCAGGAGTGTGATAGAGGTCAACTGCATGATTGAATCTACAATAGTAGGGCTGCAGACCAGGACAGCAGGACCTTTCAACACTACCCATGGCTCTGAGCATCTGTTCATAAGGTGAAAATCAATCATCTCATCTTCGACGTGGAGCTAGTGAATTGGACAAATGTGAGAAAAGTGGCGAACCTTGATGTTACTTATTGTTAGGTGTTTGGTCTGAGACACACAGTTGTTCTCAATGCACTTGACTTTTTGTACTTGGGCAGTTTTTGAAGACTGCCACCTCATTGTGTAATTGAAAACCCAGTGCCATGCCACTACACTAGCACAGTTTGGCTGCCCGGCAGAGCATCTGTAAGCAGTTCTGGTCCGGCTCTCAACTCTTTGAGGCAGGCGCTGGCTGACTGCTCGGAAACAGAAAACCCCTGGCTAGCTGAGAATAATAAGTACCCATGGGAAGCTGCCAGATGGACATTTACTGTGAGCCTAGCTGGAGAGGGAGAAATCTGTCAAACATCACACTAGGCATCTGTGGGGGAGCAGTGCAGGTTCACGTCCACTATGTCGGATAAGAGGAGTGCTCTTTGTCAAGACTAAAAGCTGTTAGATTTTTAACACATCACATCGAATTGATGCATTTACCTTCTTTCAAGGTCAGCAATTCACATTATAACACCACCTGTTACAGTGAAAGCTTTAAATAATGTCTAGATAATGGATACTTTAAAGATGTTTATCATATGATAGCAGTGGCCATCGCAGATGCAGTCACTAAGTGCTGCGGAATAGATTTCTCCATTTAACTCAAATTTTATTCCTATTTCCAGATATTCAGTAGCTATTAATTAACACTAAAATCAATTTGCAGCCAGATTGTGCTGTGCTACTGATGTAAAAAAAAGAGGGATAAAGATCTTAATGTTATGCTTGCAGAGTTTCTCTGAAATATTGGTGTCTGTCCCCATCATGGAATAATAAGGCAAAAGCATGTTTCTGCCTTAGATACTTCTTGAAGCCCAGTCTTTTGACTCGGAGTAGAAATGTCCAGTATCTTCTTTTTTTTTGTTCATACACACTTCAAAACAAAGCTATCGGCGAGGAATTACAATTGGCTCATTATACTCTCTGAGGAAACTCAAGGGCTTCAGAGCTGGTAAGGAGAGGGAGAATGAGAGAAAAAGAGCACAAAGAGTTCATCCCAGTATCGTCAGCAGTGAAATAGGACCTTGGTTCTCTTAGACAAGCTGTGCACCAGTTATTATTGCATTATGTCTGGCAGCCCTCCTCTCAGACAGGAACTGAGCCACACTTGATCAGTGATATGACACTGGCACAGAAGAGAGTGATTGCTGGCTGCTCAGTTAAGCAAATACCATTATGCTGTTGAAGTCTAAAAGTAGATCTGTGCTTGGTAAAAAAAATATAAAAGACCAACCCGGACAGTATCCAAAGCACTGGTAGCTTTGTAATACTCAGGAGTGGATTCTTCTGAAATGGTTCTGGTTTATTCATCTCTCAGAGGACAAGAACAATGCTATTTACAGATAATACAACACTTTCAAGTCTCCATCTGGATTTCTCATGCTCTGGAAAAATGCTGTTACATAGTGTTTAAAATATGAAGAAAAATAGCTTAGTTACAAAAATTTGTCGTGATATTTTGTAAAGTCCATACAGTGAAGGTATGGGGTTTTTGATAATCACGTGCAATATCTATGATAAATAAATAAATATTACAGTGAGATGATTTTAATTGGCCGATAGTGGCCAATCACAGATATATTACTGCGTTGCTAAATATAGTCTACTTACAATCAAGAATGAGAGACAAGAAGCTGCTCTCAGTGACGTCAACCCAATGATGTCATTCAACACAAGTGATGAGAGCTCAAAGTTTTTGAGGCAAAATACAACCAGCATTATGAATAAAGTATACATTTGCATTCTGAAACATTAAACAGCAAATCTGACAATTGATTGCACCCATTTGGCCTATACATTATTACATACATAGGATTATAATGTTAATGTAACATGTATATATCGGCTAATATAACAAGATCAGTATTGTTTACTCCTTAATATTATCATTCCCAAAACTCCAGTTTCTATCTGGCTCTATAATTCAGTTGTGTATATAGAGGTGCTGCCCTCCTACTTTCTAAAGAGAGAATCCATAAGTCAAAGTGGTACATAACAGAATATATGTTTTAGCAATGATCTGGAGTTCACAGCCCTCACAGGAATGCTTGTACAGAGAGCAAGCGAGCAGTCATAACCCCAAACCATTAGAGAACAACCATAGCTTGTTCCTGTGGTGGGTCTTAATATTAGCGCTTTCTTTCTTTTAGCTTTGCCCTCTGGGTAACGGGCCATTTCACTAATGGTGAGTTTCTCGAGCATGTCAAAAGCCTCCTGGCATTATCAAAAGCTCTTGAGGGGGAGCTTAAAGTTGCTGTATGTTGATTTCATTTTTCCACTCTTTTTCTTTTTTTTTTCAAAGAATAACTACTGCCGGGTAAGTTATTAAGGAGAAATGTGACTGATAGCTTGTTAGCATGATTTTGCATACATTCGACAGTAATTAGACATGAGTGACAGATTCACAGAGTATTCACATTTACAGCCGCCTCTGAAAAATCTGCTTACATTGCATTATGTTAGCGGAGCGTGTCACTCCTCGCCTCTTATTTTTGATAGGTGACGTCGATATTTTCATAATTACTCATCATGGCAGATGATCGCACATGCAACTATCCATACTGTGCACATATATGCTTTAAAGATGTTGTGCAACAGTAATTTAGGCAGACACATCATGCAGAGTCATGTACACTTGGACGCCCCTACCCTTGCAAGTGAAGCGGTGCTGCTGTTAATACGAACAGATGGCTTATCTTTAACTTTATCAGTGGTGGCAGTGTCACCAGCAAACGCGATAAGTTGCTCCAGTGCCTGGGGAGAGCCGCATCCATCAGTAGCTAACAGCATATGGTGAAGGCACATTAAGGTGTCCTCTCTCTCTCTCCCTGCCTTCCTGTTCTATAAGTGCTCTTGCAGCCAAGCATCAGATGCTCACTTCACAGGATAAAGTGTGTGTGTTTATGTGTGTGCTGAGGGGCAATGGGCACCCAATTTGAGATCTTGTGCTGCATGTTTGATCTGTTTTATGCGATTTCAAAGCTCTGCAGTCATTTATTTACTTATTTATTTATTATCATGGCAAGGATTAGGGTTGGCCCCAGCTCCCTAACCCTTTCTACCATCCTTCATTCCATTTATTTATTTATTTATTTATTTTTGGCTTGTTTATGTCTTTAACAAGATCTTAAACGCGGCTGTTGCCGGGCATGGTAAAATAAAAAGTGTTTTTTTTTCTTTTAATTTGGAGAGAAATAAGGCAATATCAGCATCTACGTCTGTGTCAAGGAGGTGTTGTTTTTCCTCTCTCACCCACTAATAACAACCTCCATCGCCATACCAACCTAACCACCCTAGGAAGACACTCTATTCCAACATTGGAAGGAAAGCGTGTTTACCAAACCCTCCATGTGTTGCATTCCTACATTGAGCTGAATGTCAATCAAAGCCTTGTTTGCTTGAGCAAGTGGCTCAGTCTTCCACAGACCAACATGACAGCATGCTGCTGGACACAAATCAGATGCGCTACAAAAATTGCCACATCTCTCCTGAGGCATACACAAATTGTTACATTTTGGGATGTTTACAGTACTTAACATACTAGACGACAGTACATTTATTATGAACATCAATGCCTTTATGTTTCTAAAGGCAGCGAAAATAAAAAGCCTAATTGTTTAAGTTCTAAGGACTAGTGACACCTCGCCTGAAGGCCTGTGCCTTATTCTCACACTGACGACATTCCTTCTTATTTTACAGGACTTAATATTGTGCAAGAATCACCTCCAGTGCTTTTTAAATACACTCTCTTTCTCACTTTCAGTTTTGACATCCCTTTTATGCTTAGTTTCAACTCATGTATAAAACCCCTGATATGTCACAGCATGCATCCCACCCAGAACCCTCTAGCCTTCCCTTCTCTATTGTTAATTCCATGTTGACGTCTCTCTAATAAGCAGCGTTAATTAGCCTGCTTTTCAAAAATATAATTTTCTATTGTGTCTTCGGGGTTTGGTCATTAAATGAACAAAGGCAGTCAAACGACTGACACAATAGGCTCAGCTGATTAAGGGTGCAGCCGTAACAAAACTTGGTTGAGAAATAATCAGTGAATCTATTTGATTCTACATCATCCTGTTATCTCTTGATGGCGAGGCAATTTGTGCTCGGGACACATTTCTCAAGAACAGAAAATGTAAAATGTTCAACTTTAAGATAAGGTTCCTCCTCATATATTCACATACTATTTCTACAGGGAAGATGCTGCTAATATGCTGCTGTTCTTAAGGCCTAAAGCTCCTTGTATTACCAAGCAACTCTGTAGGGATATCAGCTGAAGTCATATGGTCTCCTTTGAGACAGCATCTGGCCCAAGTTGGCTGAAGCATCCCATATCCATTTTGGCAGAACATTTGAGAATGATGAAGACCACTGGACAGAATCCATGGCCTTGCTTCTCTGAAGGTTGAATGTCAGAGGTCGTTGGGTGGCCAACCCATCTGCCGGCCTGGCACTGCAACATACAGTACAGGCTGCACGTTGGTAATAGAGTGGCATGTTTCGTGGGTGTCACAGCAGAGACAGGCTGTTTGCATAGCCTGCTCAGATGTATACTCTGCAGCTACATCAGAGCATTGCATTCCAACAGATTATGTCATTGTCACGGCTTTGATTACCAATGTTTTGACTGTCACGAAATGACAGTAATTAATCTGCCTTTACTAGGTTACCGTATTTTCCGGACTATAAGTCGCTCCGGAGTACAAGTCGCACCAGCCATAAAATGCATAATAAAGAAGGAAAAAACATATATAAGTCGCACTGGAGTATAAGTCGCATTTTTGGGGGAAATTTATTTGATAAAATCCAACACCAAGAACTGACATGTCATCTTGAAAGGCAATTTAAAATAAAAATAGAATAGAGGCAACAACAGGCTGAATAATTGTACGGTATGCTTACGTTACATGACACAACTGAGAACGTGCCTGGTATGTTAACATAACATATTAAGAGTTATTCAGATAACTATAGCATAAATAACATGCTAAGAAATTTACCAAACCATCCGTGTCACTCCAAAAAAAAACTAAAATCCAATGAAATCTTCATCCTCTGTATCACTTTTAAACAACTCCGCTAACTCTGGAGGTAGAAGATGCGGCGCTTCTTCTTCTACGTCGCTTACGTCAGACTCATCCTCATACTCGGCCTTGAGCGCCCTCTTGCGGTTTAGTGTGAAAATAACATGTGAAATGATATACCGGTAATAATGTGCTAATAATTTCACACATAAGTCGCTCCAGAGTATAAGTCGCACCCCCGGCCAAACTATGAAAAAAACTGCGACTTATAGTCCGGAAAATACGGTAACAATCTAATTAAGACATATGCTTAATATTCTTAAGGAATATCACAGCAAACCATAATTGAAATCAGTCTGCACTGGATGGAAGTAAAGCTGGGCAATATATTTATATTATATCCATGTTGTAATTTGAGGTTTTCATGTTAGTTTTTAAAGGCTGAATTACAGTCAAGTGACATGATAGACATCATAGTAAAAAAGTAAGTACGTAAGTTAGAATGTGATCAGGATGTCACAAAAAAAATGTGGCTGAAACACCACTTGTGTAAGCTGTATAAAAAACTTCTAAAGGATTATATTTCAACTTGTCTCACATAACCTTCAATGTAGAAGTCCTTGGTTCTGTCTCTCGTGTTTGATTTTCTTTTTATATCCATTGCTAAACTTCAAATTTTGACATCATTCAGAATAAAGGATTTACAACTATATACATAAAAATGTGCATTTGGAGCATCAAAAAATGGCTCAATATATGAAATTGTTTCTTCTTTTTAATTACCTTTCACAGTGCAGTAAGCATCACTGCACCAGGGTTCGGGGCAGCAAAAGCTGTAGAGGCTGCACCGTATTTACCCAGCAGAGCTCTATGTACACAGGAAGCTGCTCCGCCATGTCCCTGTACAATACTTCTTTTGCTTTCTTGACCGACACCAAAATAGAAACTTGTGTTAATTAGTCCTCTGTGGCCTGCCATACAGAGAATCCAGGTTTGTAAATACAGCAGAGGATGTGTCCTCGACTGTCCCTTGTTACAGATTAAAGCCTGGAGCCAGATGGGAAATTTGAGCCAGGTTGTTTTTTTTTTCTTCCTGCTCTGACATGTGCACTGACATTCCTGCAGGTCAAAACGGGGAAATTACTGTAGGGTTTGTGTTTGCTTGGGGCCTCTAGTGTCCACAGGCCTTGCTAAAGGGTTAGCCTTTGGGGTAAGCACAGAACAGTGACCATGTGACTGGAATCAAGCTTTAGACACATGAGTAGGTTAATAAACTGCAGTGTTTATAAGAAACATGGTTGGCTTCTCATAACCTACAAACTGCTATGGAGGAGGATCTCAGTCGCTCAGTTCTGTGTGTTTTATTGACATTTAATATTTTATTAATTTCTTTATTTAGTATGTGAAAGTGATCTGTAAAAAAAAAAAAAAACTGTTACCTGTAAAAAACCGGCAGCTGTGGTTGCCAGAAATTTACCGTAATAAATATGGTGCAACTTTTTGTAACAATACGGTAAAATAATATTAGCACTGATGATTTCCCGTTTAAGATTGCCATTTTAGTCCATATTTTACCGTAAAAAATGAAAAGTTTTTCCATCAAACGAAACGCTGTTCAGCCATATAATTGGCAAAAATACTTTATAAATGCCGCATGAATTAAAGATTTTACCATTAAATATTACAGTATATTTCTGTTGGATATATGGTGTTTAGTACATTTAACAGTGAGTTATTTTTTTTAAGTCGAAAATACTGTTTTGGCTGATATATACATTTACGGTGTTTCATTTCTACTGAAACTGAATTAACCCATTTATCATTTTACGTTTTTTTACTGTCATGGTTTAGCAGTTTTTCACCGTAAAATCTACAGACATTTTTTACAGTGTGGTAAACCCTGTACAGAGTGCTATGCAGGTGTGGAGGTCGAGGTTATGGATGGGCATGAAGTTACTCTGACTTTACTGGCTGGAGTCTTGTTGCAAACTTGCACTTCAGTTTACCTTTATATTAACTTCTTAGCCATTGAAGGCTATGCAATTTATAGAGAAGTCTAGTCTTTATATGCAAACATCAAGAGAGCCTTGGTTTTATGCTCTCACATAATTTTCAAATTCCTCTTTAAAAAAGACAGGCTACATAATATCAAGTGTGCCATGTATATAATGTACCACATTAAGGCCATAAGTCAAATTGCCTATCCAAATTTTGATTTCAACAGTTGACATTTAAATCAAATTTTAATCAGTTTTTGATTTAGATGTGTGGCAACCCCACAGCATATTTTATCAGCCAAAACCACAATCTTTCCCTCACCTGCCATGCACAGATATTGAAGAATTTGAGAATAAATAAAAAAATGCACAGCATTATCATATTGACATTTACAATGCTTAACAGATTTATTAGACCACAGCTGTCCTTAATTAAAAGCATTAATACTTACCAAAATCATTCTTTAATTTTTCTTTAATGGTTAATACACCAGTATGTAGAAGCTCCTTAAGCAAAATAATATTTTTAATGCTAAAATATAATTATTATTGTTTTTCAAATTAACTGTGTAAAGTGTAAAAATAGTAAAATACATTATTATTTCTAGACTAAGATGTCGAATTATAGGTATTTCTTGTTTTCCTGAACAGAAAAATAGTTTTAGTGGTTTAATGTTCTGCTTGATTAATTTCTGAATTCTCAGAAATCTGGGTATAAAAAGGTTAATTCAGTTATTATTTGCCAAATAAATTACAGTAACATTTTAGTTTTAAACAAGCTTTTAAAACTTTTTTAAAAAAGTCGTTTTTATGACAGGTGGTCTAATACATTTGTTAAGCACTGTGCATCAGGTTTGGTCACTTATTGTCTTATAAATTATATCACCAGGTGTCCTAAATCCACTCTCATCCATGGAGGTACTCGCCAAAATTTTAGAATAATTAATTGACCATGGAACTTTTCAAGCTAGCTGGTGAAACTGATTTAACTGACTGTCGAAAAAATAAAGTGGCATCATTTTATATAAACAAATTTTGCATTAAATTAATTGCAAATGTTGGGTGGTGCTATTTTTTACCTGTAACTTAGCAACTTACATTTTTTTTTTGCTGTTTGTGTGTTTGTTGTGCTTGATGTCTTAATTGGTGCATTGTGATGACGAAGTGTCTACTCCACCACTGTTTCCAAAACGAACCATATTTGCAGTTCCACTATAGTTACTGACAAGTTGTTTTCCATTCACACAGAGCGGTTTAAATAAAGCAATGTGACTGTTAGGCCACAAGTGTCATTCATACCGCAGCGTCACCATCTTGGATTAATCTGGTGTTTTTTGAGAATGCGAAGAGGCTGTTACATGTGTCACTGCAGCATTACAGCCCATCATTAATTTGCGATCTTGTTACCACGCACCCAGCTCTCACTTCTTTTATTCTCTCGCACTCAAACTTTCCTCTTTGACTTGGCATTATAATCACCTCGCTTGAAAGATGGCAGGCAAAGAAAAGAAATCAAGGTACTGTATGCAAGAATAACAAGCTGACACAGCACAGTCAACGGCAGTGAATAATCTCTGCCACTCTTTTATTCCTCCCCCTAGATTTCCACCATAAACATAGTCCGTTATCTATTTCTATGCTGCTTTTTTTCCTCTTCTGTATCGCTAGAATTTTTTTTGTTTTCTACTGTTTCATATTTTCTAGTGGATTTGTACAGTGTGAGCTCCATTCACACACACGCACACACACACACACACACACACACACACACACACACACGCTCTCACAGCATTGAATAGTTTGTCCAATAGTCAATAACCTTTAACTTTCATAACAGAGAGGCAAGTAGCAAAGATTTGCACAAACATATCTAATGAAATCACCAGACACTTTCACAAATGCAATTATGAAATGTCAAATAGAATTAAGACATGTACAAGTAACAGAATTATGGGAAAAGATTGATTTCTTCTCCAAAGAGATGATGAACTATATCAGTGTCCCGGTGGTAAAAAATCATGTCATCACTGGCTGAACCATATTAATTACTGAGCGAGAACAGGTAATTTACAAGGCGGACATTCAGTGAGGCTAAGTTGAGTTGGGTGCATTATGATTATATTAACATAATCCTGGCTTGTTAAATTGGATCAGCAATATTATTAAAGCAGGCATAGCTTTCACTCAGTGTCTCTAATTCCTCTCATGCTTAAGTCCTAATGAGAAATAAGGAAGCACTTACAAGGGAGCCTACAGACTGAACGGCAGGTACAGATTATCTGTCTGCCTCACTCAATTTCACACACACACTCTGTGTCTTTGTCATGCGCACGATTACACAGAGCGCAGCACACACGGAAACAAAGAAAACCACACACACACTCTGGAATACAGACTTTTGGTTGCAGTCTCGCTCCGTGTGCCTACTTCTATCAAGCCCTTTGTAATAAAGCCAGAGGGATTTTCAAACACATCATTATAAGGCTCTTGGGGAAACTATATGCAATGGAGACCACTTGATAGTCCATGAAAAATGGGAATTTTGAAAATAAAATCATACTGTTGTCAATGGCAGTGCCTAAATGTCACATAAATTATATGTGGTCATATTATAAATTATAAAGTAGAGAGTTGCAAAAAGCCCCAAAAATGAGTATTGGGAGTTGTAAGCAATCGCTGCTATTGAGACGCAAATGGAAAAAGTGAGTCAGAATGTCAGAGAATGATAGTTGGCATATATCACAGTAAGACCAGTGACGTATTGGCAGCGTTTTAGCTGTCTTAGAATCAATACACTGCTTTACTGACACATCATGTACTTTCGCAAACAAAACAAACTACATTTTTTTGTTTGTTATGAAGACATTCAGTGCATGTGTGTATTATAAATATGACATTTCCTCTCCAGTTGCTTTGTGCTGTCTAGTTTGTCATAACACATATAATATGCACTGATTCATGACAATTATCTGCCCTGGTTGGAGAATGAGAGACCTTCAGCAGCTCTGGCATGTGTGAATAGGCTAACATGGAGAATCGCAGACAGCAGTCCAAGGGGAACCATTCACTGTCTTATCAGTCTATCTGACAGCACACAATGCTAATTCAGGTGTGAACAGTAAACTCATTTCCATTTTGTAGTCCGGCCATGCTTTCATAAATATTGAGAGTCTGCCCAACGCGTCGCTTCCCATTGGACACACAAACAAAAACTTAATATCCAGGGTAAATTGGGAATGAAACGAGTTAAAAAGGGTGAATCATTATGCACTGCACACACATAATATGACAGTCAATACCCTATCGATCACTGTGGAATTTTAATTTACCCATAATGACACAACATTAAGTGAACCTGATTGATAGTTTTTACACATGGGAGGACACAATTATGTTGCACACAGGCTACAGGTGCATGCTCCACAGCACACACACACACACACACACACACACACACACACACCCGAACCGGCACGCACGAGTCCACCGCAAATCCACACACTCCCATTCCATAATGTTATTATCTCATTCTCCATGGTCTCATTTTTCACAAAGCCCCGGGGTGTGTGAGGGACAGTCAGGGTTGAGCTCACACAAGCCGAGGCTGCACACCCGACTGCCAGTGAAGGTCTGTGTTAGTAGCAAGTGCAACACTGCCAGAAGAAACAGGAACGGAGGAAATGGAAACAACCCAGATGATCCTGCAAGACAATGTGGTGCAAGACCCCTTCACACTGCCAGTGCAAGCAGCTGCTTGACTTTATTGGATATAACTGTTTGTTTGGAGATTAGAATTGGAGAATGATTATTCAGAGGACATTATTACTGGGGTGATAAGTAGGCCAAGGTCTTTACTGTCACATAATACAAAATGACCACAATCTAACAGAGGGGTTGCTGTTTAACAACTGGTTTTCAGTGTTTAGGTTTTAGGGGGGGAATTTATTTCCGTCCCAACTACTTATATTTATATTTCCAACCATACAGAATAGTTCAGTCCAGCTAAGATTACTTTTAAAAATACATAAACAAAAAAAACACCATATACGATTTCTTAACTGATGAATTACTGCTTCAATTTCCTATCTTATACATCTTTATCAAACCAGTGTGGATTTTTCGTCATGGACAGAGGTGGAGGTGAGATTCTTTCAAAGACTTCAAGAGACAAGGGCGGGTTATCAAACTCAAGAACATCCAATCAATACTTGTCTTTGTGAAGAAATACTTCTAAAGTTGCCTTGGTGAGAGTGTTTCTTGTCATCAAACACGCTTCCTCATCTTATAAAATGGACTGTGTGATTTAATTCACAGTCAAGACACGATCCTGTCTATTTTCCCAGCTGTTACAACAGGGTCTGTGCAGCAGGCTGGTGAACTGCTTGGACATGGTGCGTCATCATTACGATTCATTTTGGGACACCATGCATCGGGTGCAGGTGACTTTTTAACTTGTGCAAACTATATCCTCACTCCATCCTCCATTAGGTGGACACTCTAAGGCAGTAAATTACAAAAATGCATTGCTACAGGTTCAAGAGTTCAGGTTGAGTCCACCTCTGCGGGTACTGTGAAAAAAGGCCATAGATTACCTGATTATATCTGGCAACGATTTTATGTCCGCAGTCCATAGTTTGTTTGCTTGTATGTTGGTTTGCTTGTTTATATCACCGAATGAACTTTGTCAATTTTCATGAAATTTGTGAGAAAGTGAGGCGATAGGTCAAGGAAGGAACTGTTGAGTTTTCAGCTGTGTGGTCATTTATCAAACATTATGTTTCCACTTAGCTTTAACTCCTGAACCAAGAGGTGTGAAAGAGAAATTCTACACTTAACAGTTCCATGCAGATATTCCACCCACACAATCTTCTTCTATTTAGGATTTTTTGCAAATTGAAATTTTCACAACTTGTCCTATAAATGATACCTAATCATTAAAGCTGTTATATACAACAACATATCTGAATGTTAGGGGGGATGCACAGATCAACAGTTAACCTACCAAAGTTTGGTATTGTATTACAGGAGGCAGTACAAGACCGAAACCTGATAGATCAAAATAGTCACATCTGACTCAATTGAGCATCAACAGTTAAGGTATACAGTATGAGGTAGCCTACTCCTAAATACACATATTTCAAGCCACGCTAGTGACATGGTGACTTGGTGACCACTGATTTTTGAGTAAGATATCTCATCAACTATTGGAAGCACTGCGATGGAATTTGGTACATACATTCTCACTCTTGGGAAAATCTGTCTCTCAAGGTGACATCACCAGGTCAAAGTTCTGATTCATCCAATACTGAATAATTGCAAAAGTAATGAGCCCCAGCTGTAGTTTGTGTTTAGTGTTAATTAGCAAATGTAAACATCTAGACTGGTCTCCCCTCAAAAACGTCAATATAGGTCGGAGTTTAAATGGCAGATTGCATATTCGTGGTGGCAGGGAGGGGAACTTGGTAGGTCGAACAAACGGCGGACTGTCACCCACTGTCACGTAACTTATATTTTTTGCGTAACTTACGTTTTTTACATAACTTCTGTGGCTCACGTCACCCTCATAACTACTCCACTTCTGACATTTAAGTACATTTATTTACTGTTTTAACTGTCTTTTATAACACCTAACCAGGAAGTTTTCTTCCCTAAACCTCGGTCAGTGGCTTTGTAGAATAAATTCACCGAAACCCCAGCCTTTTATACAACCGTGAACCTTACATGTATGTATGACGTATGTGCTATTATTAGAACACACCTATGAACCACTGGTTGATTTTGATGTGTTGTTATGGGTGGTATTGATAAACGGTCTATTCTGTCGTTTAGACTGGAGATCTTGTTGTTAGCATGCTATACTACAGTGGTGAATATGTTAAATACAATCATGCTAAACATTAGCATGTAAGCATTAACATTATGAGCACTTTAGCTTGCTGGTGTTAGCATTCAGCTCAACGCTGCTGTGCTTGTAAGAACAACCTCACGGAGCAGCTAGCATGGCTACAGACACATTTTTGTAGGGGTATCTGCTTCAGATACACATTGCCTCCAGCAGGGGTACCAAAATATTTAGAGGTAAAGCTAATTTAGATCAATTTTGCTATCAGAAATTGACTAAATTTATATTTAATACTTTAAATGAATTAAAGTTACTCAGGGGCACCACCTATTCACTTAGGAATAGGAAAAGATAGCAAATCATAGTTAATCAGTCTCATAAAGTTAACAAATTATCAATTTGGAACATTGATTATTAATTATGAATATAATTATAATCGAATTACCTTATTAATATTTAGTAACGGTTGAAGGAATTTTTGAGTTCTTCTCATAGCAGAGGTTTAGCAAATCATTCATTCATGTGCAACATTAAAGGGAGAAGCATATTAATCCAAAAACATATTTATTCTAAATAAAACAAAGCAAACAGAACACACAATAACTAATCTAAAAGACTATTTACAGTGGAAATGTGAGTGAGGAAAAAATGTGTAACAAAATGGCTACCGAAAGGCGGTCATTTAAATAAATCAAAATGGCGGAAGCCCTTTTGTTCTTGAAGAACAATAGACCATGCGGTCTTGAAGGTCTATGTGTTGTTGGAAGCCAGATTAAAAGTATATTTCATGTGGATTAGTGTGTGAGTAAATCAAATGAGTTATAGTTAGTTTACATGTACAACTTGAGATATGTAGAGCAACATTAATCATACAACTTCAAGTGATCTAACTACACAAAATATCCCAACAAATATACTTAAACACACAACGGATCAACACCATTGATTAAAGCTTAACAAACTTGTTCTTGCTTACTAACTGCCCAGTACTGTACCACAGAGTCCAGAGTTGAAAGGGAAAGCAGAAATCCTTTTGGAGAAGAATCTGGTTCCTGGTTGGGTTTTGGTGGTTGTAGCGCTGGTTGCTGTTGGCTCCAGAAGCTTGGTGAGGGTCTCTGTGATTATGTCCAGTATAGATCACAGGCAGGAAACTTAGAAGCGTGGTGGTGGGCCCACTTGGTTTGGGTTTTCACCGGCCTTCCCTTAGAGCTGGAGACAGAGGGAAGATGTCTGATCTTCCTCCTGGAAGATCAGACCAGGACAGCAGGCATGCTGTTCCTCAGGGAGTTGAGAAGAGAAGAGAAGAGCAGGGATGGCTGCACAAGACTTTTGTGTCCCAACCTGGAAGTTGTATTTCCTGTTGGTATCAGCCAATGAGACGCCTTTAGGTATCTCCAGATACCTGTGGGGGTGGGGTCGTTTGTCTTTGTTTGGAGGGGGACAAAGAACGACCTCCATCTTGAAGCATGGAGAGAATTTGTTGACAATTCTCACTGAATTCAGTCTTTAATCCAAATGAATCTTCTGGAGTAGCTGTGAGCCCTACATTTTTCAAAAGGGAAATCCTCTTTCTCCTCATGCACACCATTCCCTCTGTTATGTAATAACAAAGACCCCAGCCTTAAGGTGTAGAACAATCAGTAGATATAGAAGTGACATGTTGCTGAAGGCAACTGGATCTGATGAGTGGAGTGCCAGCAGATAGCCACACACATGATTAGTGTCAGATCGGTGACATCATTTAATGTGATGCCTGAGACATGGGCCAGCTGTTACTGTAGGGAGCCAACTCCCCATCACTGCTTCTTTGGTTTAGAGACAGAATTTTATTTGTGGGCACAGGCAGTGGAAAGAAGTGGTTGGAAACCAAATCTCCATATATCCCTGTCTGCAGACAGACAGTGGCATCCATCGCCTGGAGGTGACGCCACACGCTACTAAATCACAGAGTTAGTGATTAGCAAAGTTGGAGGGGCAAAGACAGGAACAAAAGCCCAAACCAATAACTCTCTACATTGAATTTAACGTTTGTCTTGGAGGTGCTGTAAAATGTCCCTCCATTTTTCAATTTCCACATTAATATCTTAAAAGAGGTTACAGGACTCATGTGGCACTGACATCTTGCTCGGAGGTTGTTAAGAGGTTTGTGTGATCTACTCATACACCTCCACTGTGGTTATTTGAACAATGTGATATATGTGGTCAGTGCTGCCATTTTTGTCTCACATCCAGAGTATCTTAGAAAGTGGTGGTGAAAAAAAAAAAAAAACATAAATATGGACTGTCAGTAAGACAACATGAGGTATAAATTTGCCGTGGGGAGAACATACACTTATGGTGCAAGTGATATACTGAATAATGTATTACACACAGGAGACCAGGACATATAGAACCCTTACACAACATACTGAAAGAAGTTTTCTTCTCCCACTTCTGTTGTTGGAAAAATACTTTTCTAACACATCCACAGGAATAGCAAAGGCAACATCTTTAAATTTAGAATGACGCCCCCTGAATGTGTGATGAACACTAATTAACAACCTTTCAGCTTGAGAAAGAGCTAGTCTCCTGCCTCTTTGCACATTGCATCCCGTTGTTGCTGCTGCCGTGGTGGGTGGAGTGGAGGACTAGGACTTTTTTTTTTTATACCTCCTGTAAGATGTTGATTTCCACACCCCTCCAAAAGTGTAAAGCTCCTGTTTACCCACACTCACATCCTCATGAGTTTCCAGACAAACCATGTGCTTTCAGACAAACTTTCCTCACAATAATTGTCTTCAAACTTGCCTTGAGAGTGTGGTGTTTTTAAGATATAGTCATGGGGAAAAATGGTTAATTATTATTTGTAGGGTTGATATATTGGTGAGTTGTTGCTTATTTTTAACGTTTAATAGATAAAAGCTGACCAAGGAGTTGAAGGAAAAAAACCATTCGGCGTTTTTGTTTTGTGTTCCTTGAAGATTTTTTTGTCGTTTTGCGACAATAAAATCCCATTTGATGTTTAATGGCTGAAAATGTCTATCCCCATTAGGAAAACAAAAATATTCAATGAAAGCTTCTGCGTAATTCAGCATCAAATGACTGAGACACAAGTTTCAAAAGAAAGAAAAGATGCTTGATTTCATGATATCAACTTCTACATCCGTGAAGTGAACCTCTCTCTTCTCCGAGTGCTGGGCTTCATGCCCAGACCTGCCTGATCTGTGTGATATATCCGCATCGGCTAGCTCTAAGCAAGGCCTTGAACTCAGTCAATACCATTTTCTGTTTTATTTTAAACCACACTCTTGTGGCTTTTCAAGCAAACAAAGTGCCAAAGGGACAAGTGGAGACAGGAAAGGTGCGTGAACTGTACAGACAGTCTGTGACAATCAGCTGACTGTATCATCCTCAGATAAAAATGAACCTCAAAAGGGGCAAACAGTAGATTCTTCATCACAAAAAGTATGATACTTAACATTAATATAAACATTTTAATTCAATGTATATATACTATATAATTAGTTTGATCTTTAGCTGCAAAAATGTTTTTCCACTGATAATTATAGCCATAATGTGTGTGTTGATTGGCAAATCTTAAACAAACATGTTGAACATTTTCTTGATACACATCAGTATATCTGCATTGCCAATTTGAATTTGCTAGTATTCTGGTGATAACATTCACTTCAAAGTACCACTGTGCCTATAGCTTCACATAAGCATGGCTGTCAACTCTTACTGTCCTCTAGTTATTGATTGCACTCCTCAGCTAAAAATCATGCATTTTCATAATGCCATATACAATCAATGTTCTCTGTTTGTTCAAGTACCTACCGAGCGGCGCCACATAATGTGCATTTCTGCACTAGAACAGCGTAAATTATTTAAATGGCATCTATGTTCTATTTTCCAGTGGGATATAACCATAAGCAGTTCTATCTCCATATAAATGAGTTGCCTGCTATTTATGTAACTAGTTCAAAATGCATTCTGATAAGTGTTTGTTTGACTCCAGTCAACAATCTATGCATTTTTTTAAATCTTTCTAATTATGCTTGAAATGACTTTCAAAATTCTCTCTCATGTCATATTAGAAGAATATACTGTATTATATATGACTTTATGGGGGGCTCTTTGCCTGAATAGCTCTTATTAGCTACAAGTATGACACTCTGTGACAAAACATGAGTAATGGTTAGTGCTAAAGAGTTTTAATCAATGTCATTATCCTCTTATTCAATATATTAACACAGAGGGCCAAAGCAAACATCTAGGAGACTCCCAAGCATGAATACTGTGCTTCTGCTTAACCACCGCTGGGTGTTGAGTCCCTGCACTGTATTTTTAAGGCTTGTGAAGATCTAACTGTCGAGTCTCAGAGGTGTATTATTCACAGAGAAACGGGGCTTACTACCATAGCCCTCATCCAACACTCACTTTAAAAGGTGTGTGCTCATGGTGTAGTGTTCTCTCCTGTTCCTATTGCTTTCTCCTTCCCTCTCACAGTCTGTCTTACAGTATATTTTTCTCTACTTCTTCCCTCTTATCTTTCTTAACGGGTTGCTTTTCTTTTGTCCATTACATGCTTTGCCTCTTTGTACTGTAATTCTCAGACAAGGCTTTTTCTAAAACAAAATGCCACCCAATCACACCATTATAATTCCCTGATTAAATTCCTGGTTGAAAAAAAAGTCACTCAAGCTCTATTAATAAGATTGAGTATCCATGTTTAACACAACCTAATGGATGTGTGAAATAAGCCCCAGCTATTAATGTTTAATGTATAATTAAATGTTCTACATGGCCAAACTTGTTTACAGGAATAATTGATGTTTCTGATTTCCCATTTGCCTGTATTACAAGAAAGGACAGGGACAGTCGGGGGAAGAGACAGAGACAAAGAGACTTGGCTCATCCTCTGCAGTTGAAGGTGGTGAGGTCAACTCACAGATGTTAGAAGTAATTACAACACTTGAAAGCAGGCATGTTTGATGAGCTCTTATAGGCTTTTGACAGATTTATATTTCATCCACAAACTGCTTTATGGATAAAGACAAATGGATGGATTTTGCTGATATGTTTCTGTCCCCACATCTGCAAAATGACTCCTTGCAGGCTCTCAGCTAAAGCCTGATTTTTATTTTTATTTGTGCGAGGGTGTGTGTACTCTCATTTCATCTGTTGGGTTTGGTTTGCGTGTTTACCTGAGAGGGACAGCAGGGTGTGACTGAGGTGGAGAGTGCACTCTCACGGTCCACTGCACATTAGACATAGCACAGTCTCCAGAGTGAGACTTTATGCTTTCAATTTTCCTGTCCTTCTTTCTTGACCATGCTCCACGCAGGGCTGAACAATTTGTAATAACTATTGAATTGTGATTATACCGACCGATACTGTGATTATTTCACAGGTTTACATCAAAACTTAAAGCCATTAAATTAAAAAGTTATGGTGTGCTTAAAAGTTCAACTACCTGCTAGCTACCTGACAAGTGGTGCAGCTGCCACTGTCCAATCCTTAGTTAGCAACCATCACTAGGCACTGGAAGCTTAGGGTTCTGTCTTTCACTGTGATGTTAAAACTGGATTTGCAAGGGACAGTGCTAATACTGTTTTCATATAAAACATGATAGTGTGACCAACTTGCACGCTACCTCGCTATCTTGTGCTAACCTCAGCACATGTTGCTAACTGTGTACAGCTAAAAGTTTACGATGCTAGGCCTGAAGTCATAACTAAATATATTTGCTCAAAATCAAACAATATATTGACTTGCTGCTTGTTGTTCCTCGAGTTTGTCCTTCACATTAATAGTCAAAACAAACACCCAATTGGGAATTAAAATGTGAATGTAGCTCTCAAATGCATATTGTAGACCTTTCTGTCTATTTCTCTCTGGTATTTTGGTGAGTAACACTGATTGCAAACATACTTTTTCTTTTTTTTAACAAGAAACCTCCAGTGGACCTTAATAGGCAACCATTAAGGTTTCTTTGTTAGTGTTTGTTTATACATGGCTAACTCACAGAATTAACGTTAATTAGCCATAAATGTGCAGGCCACGGTTGCCACATCTGATACAATCAATATTTAAACTTTCTCTTGGCTTGTTAACACAGTTAATCAAGAAAGTTAAAAATTTAAATTGCTTCTCTCACCATTTGAAAATTGCACTCTTTCAAATTGTTCAGCCCTAGCTCGAATGTATCATTTCACTGAACTCTTTCATGCTTTTACCTCTCCTGCCCTCTCTGTTCCCTCCCACATCACCCTTCACATCACTCGAACCAATCAATAATCAATGTGCACGGCCTGCCAAAGACAACTCACCTGTAATAGTGTTTACAGTGACTGGACAATAGCCAAGCCTTGATCAACACACTGAGAGGCGCTAACAGATGCACCCTCTCTCCTGCTGGCTTTGTGGAGCTTCACACTCGGGAGACACTTTCCTCTCTCCCGCAGTTCCCTTTCACACTCCTTCCACCTCGGCTGCTTAACCACACTGCCTTCGAGTCATTTAGATCTCTCCCAGGTGGTTCAAATTTAGTTTGAACTTACAGGCGGGTTTAAGCTGATGAATAGCTTTTATTGAACATGAATAAATTTAGGGATTGAGATTAGTCAGCTCCTTCTCTCTGATGATCTGAGTCCGCCAGAGGATGTGCTCAGCATTAAAAAACTGCACCGAGGGAAACAAAAATGTGCACAGCTTCTATTGAAAGGAGATGAGGGGGGGCTTGTTCTGTGTGAGCTGGTAGCTTAGAATCATGTACACTTGCTGATAAAATATCAGTGCTAAATGCATATACACAATGACTTAGTTATTGTCTAGCAAAGTTTAAATTTTCCTAGGTTGGCGGTCACTATCCCAGCTCTTAATCTCTTGTGCCTGTGTCGTTTTATCGCTGATGTCGATCTACCTTCTCCTTGTCCATAAACTATCCCTATTATTTAGCCTCCTCCAAATTAAAGCCCCTGACACCAGATCTCCCCCGACTTGAGTAATATCACACCCATTGACCTTCCCATCCCTCAAGCAGGCACAGGCCGGCACATTGATCGATCCTGCTTATGGCCTTGGTGCTAATCTTCCAAGGGACCGACAGGAGGTGACGGTATTTCACTGTTCAATCTGATGCAATTACCTTCAAAATAAACACATTTTGGATAGCAGCTGACCTTCCAATGCAAGAAGGTGGGTGGGCGGGATGTTTGTGATGCTTGTGTGACTGCTGTAATTTATCAATCAAGCTGCATCATAAACAAAACATATCCTGAGCAAAGTGTCTCAGATAAGTAAAGAATAGTGGGTCAGGTGTGTAAGTAATGGAGCTCTTTCCTCTAAATCCTGTTGAAAGGAGATGTTGAAATCCATTTCAATACTTATTTCTTAATGAATTTTATTTCTGACTCTAGGTAGGACCCCTTCAGTCCATTTCACAACAACATGAAGGTTTTACATCATGAAACAAAAATCCCCTCTGGGGAGATTATTACAGCAGTTAAAATGAAAGTGATGTGATGAGATCACACGTGTTAAATTGAATAATTATATGAGCTGTAATCACTCTGAACTTAAGCAACGGTAATTAGAGCAGATATGATTTCGTACCTACATTCCAGAAGCAATAGCAGCACTGTTTGACCTCGGCCTCGTCTTTGCCACGGGGCAAAGAAGGCAAGCCTGTAAATACTATGTCTCTGAAGGCAGAAGCAATCGAGCATGGCCAGACACGAGCATCACTTCCCTTTTAAGTATTCCACAACAGAATTCTTACAAAGACATCCCTCTGAGCTGCTTTCTTATACACATCCCTAAAACAACAGCACAGCAAACACCAGAAAGCAGAATCAATAATCGACAGTAAGGGAATAGAAATGCATTTTTAGTGTGCGATCAGACGTTCCTGAGGGCCAAAAACTGTTTATTTGGACAAGTTAGTATATTTAAAAGGATTCAATACACATTTGTCTCTGGTCAATGCTTATGTTAAAACTATTAACATAAGCTATGAGGTCCTCCAACAATTTGTTGGGTAATTCAAAATCAGTTAAAAATACAAGCAGTAAAGGCAGACATATCCTGACTTTTAGTTGGAGTATAGCTCAAGCTCTAATTGCTGGATCCTTTATTTCCCACAATGCAACTGTACCTTTAATTAGACTAATTTCTTCCTATATGTGGAATTCATTAAATTCCCAAATGTCCAGTTTGTCACACAGACTTGACCATGAAAAATTAAAAGTTTCAAGCCCAAGCTAAAATAACAAAAACAACATTACAACTGTTTCCACAGGCTGGGCAGCTCCACTGCTAGCCACCAGCAAGTTTTACCAAGCTTACTTATCAACCAATAGTTTTCAGGTATCAAATTCATTGCTCTAGGACACTTCAGCAGGGCGGGACCTGCTGACACAGGGTCTCAACCTGGACATTCAGTTTGACGGACAGTCCTCAAGCCACTATTCTGCCCTGACACTTTCATGAGATTAAATTTCCAAAGTGTGACAGCTGAAATGCAATTCAGTTGCAAACTTTACACCCACTGTCATCAACCTTGCTCTCCAACTACCAATGTGGGAATGAAGCACATGCGCAACTGATTGTGGCTAGATGGGCATCTGCCTGTCCAGATGCACTATAGCGGCCTGTTGTTGGAAAGCTAAAGGGACAGCGACAAGCACTTAGCTGGTCCCTCAGCAACCAGTCCCATTCCCTTCGTCTTATCTAAAGTGACAAGAGGAGTTCTCCAGCCCTCCTATGCCTGAGGCTCATTCTGCATTATCTCCCAGTGTACCAGCACCACTAGCTATCTTGTGTCCCTGATTCCCTCGGTCTAAAAATATGCTAAAAAGGATGATGGCATTGCTAGAAATTCAGGAGTGTGAACCAGTTGGGCTGCTCGGATGTTTTTCAAACCACCGATCATATCATTAGATGATGGACTCGGAGCAAGTGTGCAGAAAGCATGTGGAGATCAGTGCAGGTCCATTTTCCTATATCTGGTGCCATGTACTGCATTGCCCTTCCCACCAAATGGCTGTAGTTACCGATCCGATAAAGTGTGTGTGGAGAATGCAAAGCGACAAAACATGAACTAAAGTAGACACCCTAATGAGATATTGATTGCCCACACTGATGTTTACACTTTTGCCTGTCTAATTCTCTTCAAGTCCACCATAAACAATCAGCCATCTGTTCAAGCACATTCTGAGCTCTGCTGTGCAATTTAGATAGGTTGGTGTTTGAATGAATTAACTGTATGGTTTGATACATAAGGCAGCCTGTATACCTTTCACACATATTTTCATACTTTTCTTATTGTATAATCTCCCATGCACAAAGTGGACCAAAACAACCTAACATAACTACATTAATATGCATAATTTTAAGCAGTTTCATACTAAATGACTCCACCCTAGTATTCTCACACAACTAAATTTGACACTCCATAAACACAGCACAAACTGCACCCAAACAAAACACATGAAAATGCATGATTTTTAGCTGTTTTGACAATTTTGAAGACTCAAAGGCTACAAGCAGAAAAACACTTTCTCCTTGAAAGACAAGGCTGAGGAAAACCTCAGCAATTACATCTTAGCCCCCAATCCTCCCTTTTCCCTTCTCTTCTTACTGCTTAGCAGCAAATGGTGCCATTTTTCTGTGCTCAATTAAAATGTGTATTAATTGTAAAAAAGCCCCAGGGACTCAAGTGATTTGGATAGTATTCATTAGCTATGGCTTATACTTTATAGCCAGTAAATGCAAAACAGCAAATGATTGAAACACATTTTTGTTCTAAACAATAAAGAAATGTTCACCCCGAGCTTCCTGTTGTTTGTGCAATGGCCCCCGCTGCCTAAAGTAAGGGCTGAGAGCTCCCATATAATGAACCTGGGAAGCTACTCTTCGTGCAAAATCAATAGTGACGAGCTCCTTTAAAACTCTCAACTTTGAGCCTTTGATGCCCGAGAATACATTACCGCCGTTAACTACGGCTCACGTCCAGGCAATAAGCATGCAGCTCACTCTGCAGGCTCCATTTGCCCCTATCCCCACACAGACCTGCACCATTACTATTACAATTACAGTGGACACCACAGCTGTAGTCCACTAGATGCTTTGTTTATCACCCTAATCATTCCCACTCAGCACATGTATCAAATGTTACAGTTTTATTAAGGGGCACTGATAAATCTGTGGACTGGCCGTGGCACTAGTTGTGAAGAAAAGAAGCTGCTGGGTGAGGTTTGATGTATGTAATGCTCTGTGTATGCTTCACACCTCATTCCTGCACACTTTCTCGAGGAACTGTGTCTGGATGACTGCCTCTACAGCATACCTACGGTAAATGTACAGAATTTGCTTAATTGCAATATATGGATCAATAGTATGTCGAAATAACTATATCGTGATGCCGATGAGTGTTGGGACAACAAGTCCTCCAACATAAACGGCAGCAGAGGTCGTGTGTCAGTACCACAAATTACGGCACACATACATGTAGCGCGGCTCGTGGCACTTATTAACGTATCGCAGCACAGCTCGTGGGCTCGCGGTTCAACGGCTCATTCTAAAAATAGCACACACGTACTGTCTGCGGTTGTAAAAAAGAGACTAAAGTTTCTGTGGATTTATGTTGTAAAACCACTGACCTTAGGTTTAGGGCAAAAAACTTCTGGTAAGGCATTATAAAAGACTGTTTCAACAGTAAATAAATGTAGGTAAATGCCAGAAATGAAGTAGTTACAAGGGTCACATGATTGATGCAACTTACATAAAAAACGTAAGTTACGTTTAAAAATGTAATTCATGTACATTACGTAAAGAACGTAACTAAAGTTATAAATGGTTTACTTTTGTTTTCATACGGAATGCGAACCCCGCTCTCCAAGGTGAAAGTCCGTCTCTTGTTTGACCTATCCATCACGCCAACCTCCAACCAACCAAGGGAATCCACCCTTTAAAACTTTGCTTGGCTGTCAATCACTATTATGTCAGCAAGATGGCGGTGGACGCTTTACAGCAGACGGTGAAATTCGTAGATATAGTTCATTTTTCACTGCCTGTACACATGACCTATGTTGACGCTTTGACAGGCTGGTTGGGAAATTTGAGTCTTTTTACTGACTCGGACCACTGACTCTCGGACGGTAAATTGAACACATCTTTGTGAACAAAGTACTTTTGTTCATTTCGCCCATTTTAACTTGTGCGGCACCCACAGCCCTGTGGCTGAGCTGCCAGTCACGTGACAAATGAACAGAAGACACAAACCCAACGATCTATTATGTGACTCTAACGATTTGACTCATTTCTGCTGCCCAGCCCATTGCCCTGTGGCTGACAGACCCAAAACTTGAGGACATAGTAGTATATAGTACATAGTTGAGTTGCGAACACATTTCTGTTTCCTGTCCTAACTGAACTTATGCAGCTGCCATGTGACGAGGGAACGTCTGCTTAAAAATGAACCAATTACTCACAGAGACTACTCATTACTCCCCAATCATATTAAAGATTAGTTCAAAGTGAACAAAACGTTTGCGAACGAAACACCACTAATGTTTCTGTGTAAAAAGTCTGAAGTCATGCTTTGTCAGGTCTGTGTGCTGGAGATGGACGAGCAAACGACTAATAAAATGCTTGTTTTCTTAATGGACTTTGGGTCAATCAGGGCGATGATGTGCAGGATAATGTCAATGCTAAGAGGCTTTTGGGACAGAGCATTATGCATATTCTTTAAAAAAAATTAAAATGACGGGAGTATTATTTCTATTTGCGTCTTTGTATTTACTTTGTAGGTAATCATGTCGCATGAACACCATACGCCCTTCAAACCGTGCCATGCATTAAGTCAAGCCACAAACACACATTGTCATGAAGCCTAAAATATTCATATAACCAGCTTTGCACACAGATGTTACAGTGAATATGAATTGTGTTGGAAAGTACATATTTTAAAGGGTGTTTTCATGTGTTTGTGCGATGTGAATACATAAGCACTGCATTTGTGGGTGTGTGTTAACGAAAATGCAAAGAAGAAGAAATGTTTTGCTTCTGTATGGTTTTGGCCCTGTGAACCCCATAATAGCATCAAAGCAGGCATTAAAATACATCCTGCCATAGGTTGCCATTTGCTGCTGTGCTCATACTCACATTCACACTGCAGGTAAAGTCAATAATTTGCTTTCAAGTCTTTGCACGTATGCGTGTGTTATAGTAGCAGCCTTCTCTGCATCACTACCCGTCACTGTCACTTTCTGGGCCATATCATATATGCACTGGGCTTGTTAAGTACTTTCCCACTTTCTTTACAGTCTTGAATTGCAAATGTGACGAATTAAAATTGAAGCAAAGAGGTTGAATTCTCGCCTCACTGTCCGCCATTAACTAATTGGCAGCATTGTGCGCACAGCGAGGACCAAAGAAGAAAGACAAGAAGAGAGGGAAACAGTCATCTTTAGAGCGTGAGAGTGAACCAAACTCTGAGGAAGACAATGAAGAGGCAATTCCCATGTGTCTCCTCTCACATTTTCCACTTTAATTTGGTGATGCAAAGCTTTAAATGGTGGCCTGAATCACTTTTATGAACAAAAACATTGTAATTTAAGCAAAAAAAAAAAAAAAAAGGAGATATCTGAAACTGGCATATGAATATTTCAAATAGTCCTTTCAATAAACCATGTGTGTTTGCATGCGAGACGAGATTATAGTTCTGTTATACTGTTCGACATCTATATCTGTGCATTCATGCATCAAAATGGCATGCATCTATGTAGGCTGCAAACCTTTACATATTTAAACAGATGCATGCAGCTCATGGCCTGTTGATTTCATAAAGGGGTGCTTGTCCCCAGGAGTGATATGTGTGAGATTACATCTGTGCTGCAGAGCCCTTAAGTGTAAGACTATTATGCGTATTGGATCTCATGTGGGAGGACACAGCAGCTGAAAGCTATTTATACAGATTAGAACTGTGAATAAGGTGTACAGGGGGATATACTGTATAAAGGACTGAATGAAACCACATTGTCTGAAAAAATCCAAGGTTCATTTACATTAGTTTTTGGAAAAAAAATGCCAGTTTTCCTCTTCTTTAAAGATTGAAATTTCTTTGGGAATTTTCAAAAAGCAACCTCGAGCTTTGGGAAATTATGTTGGACATTTTTTTTTACTATTTTCTGAGATTTCCTAAACGATATACGTGTTCTAGTGAAGAAAACCAGCATTTTAGCAATTTTATTATTTTTCAATTGGCCTTTCTGCAAATGACAGTCTCACAAAAAGCATTTCATTATTGTAATTGTGAAGCAAATCTGGGTTTTTAAGTCTGATATTTGATTTGTAGCGTGGTGGGGGACTTTATTATCTTTGAACATTGGGACATAATGGGAGAAAAGTGTATCTCAGCAGGGAATGTGGTGCGATAGAATGACATCACATCATCGACATGTCACTCTACAAGCGTGCAGAGAAATTACCTGATTTAATATCACGCACTGGAAGGCTGCCAAAAGCATAACAGATCTACTGTCATGTGCAAGAGTCAGAAACATTTTTAGCGTTAAAAATCTTGTTTCTCAGACCTCTTTTCATGCTGACATGCTGCTAATGGGGATTTAATTTGACATAACATATTTTTTAAATGAGTAGCTTTAAACATGATGTGGTTGCCTTCATGTTAAAGTCTGCTTTGTGTCTTACAGAAGTGTTCTTATTAAGACGGTGATTCCTTCTCTTGCTCATGGTCTTTGAATAGTGCCAAGATATAATTGTAAAGGAATATATTGAATTATTTAGAAGTACATTTTTTTGTGTTTGCATATCTCAGCCGAGCTATTTGAACTTTTTCTCTGGTACATTTGTTATTCTGGATTCACTGAATAATTGAGTATTAATTGAGAATATAATACAATAAAAAGCTATTAATGTCAGTAAACTAAGGTATGAACTCATTGATTCTGATGACAACAGAGGAATTTAACTAAAGCAGAGTCTTTTATGCTCGATAGAACGATTTAGGCTTTTCCTTTTTACATTTTCTCAAAAGCGGTTACTGTGCCAGTATTGGTTACAGCCTTACCTGTCATTCTGTTCATGGACAGTGACACTGTAAATTAGTAATTACAAAATGTCAGCAATCAGAGCAGAAATTATGTTTGTCACAGGCTTGCAACATACATATGGTTTTAGAGAAACACAGGCCTGTGTGAGTTCAAGTGTAAAACACAGCAAACTGGAAAGAGCTTAGACTGTATATATATTTTTATTTTTCATTTTAGATTTTAGGTATGTTTGGACTGATAAAAAGCTCACATTAGATGCAATGGGACATGCTTTCTCCTATGTATCTGTTCTGTGTAAGGACTACAGTCTGATCCTTTGCCGTCTATTTGAGGAATTCTTGATCCATGAATCTGTTAAAATCAACAGAATATCTTACATTTCAAATAAATTGATTCATATCTTGTGCACTGTTATAGTTAATCTAGAATTACTTTTTTTTGGACCTTTACATATTGATATTTCCCAGCTACTGTGCTATTTAAAGCCATATTTAGTCAATTTAGTCCATATTTGCTACAGTTCTTTGGCATTAGACAATGTGAAAGAACAGTAAAAGAGCTATACATTTTATTTTTTAGTTACTAATTGCCCTTAGCTTAGCTTGGCATAAAGACTTTACAGCTTGTTAAAAAAAGCTTGCCTGACTCTGTCTGTCTATTAAGTTCAAAATACACCTACCGGCCACTCTGGAGCTTGATAACTAATATATTTTATTAGGTTAATTCAATCCTTGCACAAACTAAAATGTACGTAAACGATGACACATTTCCTGTCATCTGGATGACTTCTTCTAATAAATAAATGTAGGCAAAATGGAGAGAGGTTAAGCATTATTCATTTGCATATACTACCCACATTTTAAAGATTCAAAGCTGGTTGAAAAATGCTGTCAAAGTTTCCCTTTATGCACATAGATGAAAGAGGAATAGAGCTCATCGTCTGACTGTTAGAAAAGAGAGAGCATAAGTGTATTTATTAATGTGGCTCTACTCTTAATTCATCTACAGACTTGACTTAAAGTCCCTGATGAATCTTGTGTTAACACTCCGGCTATCTCAGAACATGCTGCTCTTTATTCTGCAACAAACACTTCTTTTTCTGACATTGTGGGAAAGGCATGTTCTCTGCCACGAAGAGGGCACTTGGTTTGGTTATATTTGGTTTGTTAGATGATACACGCCTCCAGGAAAGAAAAAACAATGTATTATAGAACTGTCTGTTCTGGTTCACAACTCCTCTTCACCTATTGTTCTTTAGACCTGGAGTAAATACCACATATATCCTCACTCTGCTCAAGACTTGACATCTCTACCTTGACCAATCTGGACTTGGCTTTTTTTTACCGTATCTCTCCATTTAATGTAAAATGCATGTGCCGGAAAATGTCTGGAGCAAAACACTGTAGCAAAATGTTCTAAATTACCCTAAGCGGTATCACCCCATCACTCCACCTAACAGCTGGAAAAAAACTTGACCAGACACACACACACACACACACACTCATACACATGCTTCTTGACTGAAAAAAAAAACAGGAGCAGCACAATCAGCAAAGCCATTTTTAATGAGCCTCTTCCCCTCTCCATCTATCAGAATGGAATTAGGACAGCACTCAGCGACTTGGGGGAGGGAAGCTGGGAGAATGGGGGCACATGGCAGAAGGAAAAAAAAAGTCTTCATTAAGGACAGTGAAGTGGAGGTAGGGGGAGAAAGGGAGGGAGGAAAAGAAGAAAAGAGCAGACTTAAGTGATCTAGAAATGCTTCTCCCCTCCTTTCTCTGCCACCTAATCAGGGAGACAAAGTTATGCCGGTCAGAGCGTTTGTTATTCCAGCTAATCCCTCATCACGGTATTTCATCAGGTTTGGCATTTGGCTATCTGCATTAATTAGATGTTCGAATGGACACTGACACGCGGCAGATAATGAGAAATCGTCTGCGCGGCCGTATCCTCTCACCATCGCACTCCCTTTGTCAGCACTGATACCTCTGTGCTTGAAACACTGTGTCGTGTTTACCTGCGCCGGATTTCATTTATTGATGATTCAGGCTGTTTTTAGTGCCAGTGGTGATAATGTACTGTCTGCACTTTGGGAGATAAGTGTGTTCTGGCGCGATAGTTTGGACTTGTTCGGAATGTCTCTCCTTCTGTCTCCTTCTCTATTTTTTATCTCTGCTCTCCTTCCAGAATTTCTCTTCTGCTCTCTCCTTTTCTTTTATCCCACAGTTCTCCTTACATTCCCTCCCATTCACTCTTTCTCTATCTCACCTGTCGTTCTTAGTTTTTTTTTTCAGACCTTCCCAGAGGAGAGTAAGAACCCCTATCTCTCTTCTGCACACTCTCCTCCACTTTTAGACTGCCTCCTCCCTCCCCAACTCCCCCTCACTCCCTCCCTCCCTCCCTCCCTCCTTCCCTTCCCGCCTTCATCCATATCAACACCAGGTGAATAGCCCTCTCCCTAATATTCATTCACAGTTCTCCTTCTTCCTCTTCACTGCCTCTCTCTTCTCTGGCTGTGTTTCTGTCTAGCTGTACCACTTTCAGTTTACACTCAATGCTTTAATATTCCGTCCTCCATCCCCACACTGCCTCTCAACGCTTTGTCTCTCCTCCCCGCCTTCCTCCTTCCAGTGACGTGACTCTCTTTTTAGTATTCTGTCAGTCATTGCCAAGTGTATGGTGATGCGCCTCACTCTGTCACAGGTCTCAGATCAGCCGCAATCATGAAAGGCAGGATGTCTTTGACCTTACCGTCTTCTCTGATGTAAATGTTGACTCTTGTATCTAAAGTGAAAACAACAACATTTAATTCATTACTTTCTCTATTTCCTCAATCATTTAACTTAATTTTGCTGCCATTTCCTCACACCGGGGCCCTCCTTTCCTCTTCCCTTTCAGTGGTGCTCTTTTTAGAGCGTAATCCTTTATCAGGCAAGGCGTGTTGACTAAGAACACATTCTTATTTACAGGAACAGCCTTGGGGAGTAGTTGCAGTGAGAGAAAAGGTCATACTCATTCACACCTTCGCACCTGGGAGCTGCCCGGCACTGTGCTGTTTGCAATCGAGCGTCTTCATTGGAGCAGTCAGAGTGCCTTGCTAAAGGGCACTTGAGTAAACTTGAAAGAGTTCTCAGGACATCTGTCCATTTTCTGCTTCCCGTTCTACTTCACTCTCCCACCTTTTCTTCAATCCTCCCTCAAACATGTCTCCTATTCCTCCATCCATCCTGTCCGTCGCCTTTACATTTGCTTCTCTCTCTGCTTCTCCCATCTGTCCCTCGCTGTCACACATCAGGAGTGTGTCAGCGAGGATTCAGAATATGTCAGAACGCCGTCTGGTCACTCTGAGGGTTTTTTTAAACTCTCCTTCATCTGTGAAGGTTTTTGCTCCGTCTCCTCCCTCCTCTCCCACCCTCCCCTGCCATTGTAAACAACTGATTATGCCTTTGAGTTATTCCATCAGGTTTTTTTTCTAGCCTAATGATTCTTGTCATGGCGCAGAGCTGAAAATTGAGACACTCTCAGATCCCCAGTGTAACAGAGCCTTTATCTTTCAACTTTAAAATCCCAGAAGCTCCTTAAGTCTTCTCTTTGGAGAGTCAGCACCAAAAGCCAAATCTCTCAGTCAATTTACCAAGCGGCCAAGACGTCGTTATTTTGTGCGTACTGCCATGATCTTACTGTCATTAAAATTTGTCCCTTACATAACCATCAAGCACGCTATATCTCCTGCTGTGAAGAAGGACAGATGACACCGGGCGCGCATACACAAGCACTCACCAGTACACACTCGCATACTCTCTTTTTCATATACATATTGACTTTCCTCTCTCCATTTCGGAAGAAGCAACGATTCAAAAAAGAATGAATTCTCAATAAGCACAAGCCGTGAGTAAAATATTCAAATGGTGCCCTATTTACAAAGGCTGGAGAGTTTCTCTCACACTGCCTTCACATGTTTGTTATGTGATATAAAAAGAGAGGCAGCGGCAACTCCAGAGACCTCATCCACAGACATTATGCGCCAAGTGGAATCTTTTTATAGCAAGTGTAAACACATTAGGTTGCTGCATTAAAATCTACTCAAAATGTAGGCGCTTTTGTCAAGTATTGGACAAAGGGTGTGCCACGTCTTCAATTACAAGAGGAGGATGATGCTTCTGTGTTTGTGTTTTGGGTGAGGGGTAGGATGTTTGAGGAATACAGTAGAAGAGGGCTTGTGTGTACTTATGCAAAATCCTGTGCGCTCCCACACCTGTGTGCAAAGAAGCGCGTCTGTGTGTGCTTTCGGGCCGAGCTGCCAGACGGCTGCTATCTTCGTGAGTCAGACGTGCAGGGAAGCTGGCGAGGCACGCCGATCGTTTCAAGTGCTATTCTCTTCCGGAAGTTCGATCCGCCCATAGGAAATTTGTCATGTTGTTCCACCTTTCCGATTCCAGTATGGTGGGGGTGACGGGAAGGCTATTTGTTCCTATTTGCCCTCGACATCTCAATAAACACACACTTGTGTGTAACAGACCAGTAAAGGTAACTAAGAAATTTGTTTGGCCTTGCTGCAAAATCATTTTATCTCCTGTTTTTCTGTCTGGTTTGGGACAGAAGTGGGCCAAGCAGTTGTTCTATCCCAGTTCTTGACAGGACATACTTTATCATCTATTCAGCCGGCCCTTGGCTATACTCTTCTGCCAAATATCTGATTTTTTTTCTTTCAATCTTCATCTAAATCTGTCCGTCATTCATTCTTGCTTTGCTGAAAACTGTCTCACCAGATCCCTTTCTGATAGCCGACATCTCTCTTTGCACCTCCTGATCATCTCATACTCACCTCAACACATTCTCCCTCCTGGTTCCCCTCCCCCATCTATCTCCAGTACCTCTTTATATCCAGCCAAGGCTTACAGTATATGCTGGTGTCATTCTATCTGAATTGAATACCTTTGCTTCCATTGGTTAATTAAAGCCACTCTCTCTCTCACATTATTAACGCGACTCCTCTGAGATCCATCAAATCCCCTAGACAGTAAGTTAAAATGAGGCTGAAAGGCGAAGATAGGAGAGTGAAAGAGAGGCATAGGTGGTAATAGAGAGACAGAAGAAGGAGAGAGAGCATATTGTGTAGAGACACAGAGCCTCAAGAGTGATTCAGCCATTGTTACTCATCCCCTCCTTTTTTGCAAGAGGGCTCATGTCATGAGTATTTTAAGTGCTCTCCATTCCGTTGTTCTCCTTTAATCCTGTTAGATAACTCTCTTCCTCCCTCCTCCTTCTGCGTCTTTCTTTCTATTTCTCTTCTTTCCTCCTCCGCTCCCCGCTGCCCACTCAGCAAACGGCGAGTCTTATGCTCTCTGCCACAAAAAAAAAGGCTAGAGTGTGCCTAAACAAGGTAGAAGAAGGAAAAGGAGAGGAAGTGAGAGCGAGAGGCAGAGGGAGAGCACGAGAGAGGGAAGATGACAAAGATGTGGCGGTACTGGTAGGCGTTGGAGAAATCTGCTGGCCGGTGGGGGCTCATTTGTTATTAGGAAGGATGAGTGTGGACGATAGACAAGACAGCGGCGAGTGAGTTGTGAACTGGTGCCTGCACACAACTTGTAGTTAAGATGCACACAAAGACGGATTGGGGTAGATTTCCAAATGCTTGTGATTCAGAAGGCATTGTAGATTTCAATATGTGGAAAAGCTGCCAAACTGGGTAACTTCTGAGTGTATGTTATTGCTTGTATTTCTTTCCGCTGGCCAAACACACACTCATGCACACACAAGAGTGTTCTGACATAAAAGTGCATTTTGTAACCTCAAAATAGAGCCTCCTCATCCCATGCCAGCGTCTGATGATAAGAGGTTGAATCACACTGGATTCTCACTTGTATACCAAACAATACGTGATGCAATGTTTCAAACCTGCCTTGTAACCACTATGCAAAGCCAGCCAACACTCCATCAACCTCACTGGAGCAGCTTCTACTTCGCAAGAAATAAAAATTTCCCACAAGCCCTCATCCCCAGCCCATCATTTACATGAGGACAATTACAAATGATCAAGTTGTAGAGCAGCACCGTGGTTCATTTGCCAAGAAGAGGTAGCCACTTAGCGCAGGTAAGGTGGGGCAGCCACAGTTCCTGCATCTCCTTACATGGAAAAAATGGGTCACAAGAGCAGAGGGAGACTTTGCTAGACCGATAGCACAGACTAGTGGTGAAAGGTTAAAACTGCATGACAGGATGTGCTATAGATTTGAGTCTGTTTGTCTGTTTAAGGAAAATTCCGCTGAATCCAACGACCCTTATTTCAGACATCACTGGAAGTGGATAATTCTCTTTGATACATGGTCCTTGCATTTATGCAGCGCCATCATTACCACTTACTTGAACAAGCTTAACCTTCTCATTTACACTCCACACCACCTGATTTGCTTACAGATTCCGCTCTTCCTCTCACTGCCAAAGAAATTAATTCAGCACAAAGAGGAGGCAGGAGGGGCAGGCACTTGTGCCGAGTAGAATTTGCATGACCCAAAAATGCCCTGCCTCTCCTCCGACTCCATAAATCAAAGGGATAGAGAGAATCCCCAAACGCCTCCATTCTTTGTCCTCAAAGGTGATAAATTGATCCCTGGCTGGCTAATAAGCAGAGGCACAGGGCGGCCCAAACTTCCTAAAGATTTATGCGGCGACAAGTGGATTTATAGAGGAGGAAATGTGAGCGATCTAGAGAGCAAAATCTATTTACTCCATTCGTCCCAGGACTCATGAGATTTGAGATGGGAAGTCCTTAGGGAAACCCGGGGGTGTGAGCCTCCAAGAAGTAATGTATCAGGACAATAGAAATAGACTTTCTGTCATAGAGGCAATGAATGTGATGGAATTATCTGCTTTTGATTGATGAACATGTGTTTTCACTTACAATACAATCTAAATCCATGTGAATATGCCCACTGCCTTTGAATGGCTCACAATGGGTCCACACAGTTTTGAGTAGATTTATTCCCCTGACTTTGCCCCCCTTTCATTAAATCTGATCTAATAATAGCAGATTGCTGAAAATCAATATGACGGATACTCTAGCATTCGTAGGTTTGTCAGGAATCTCACCAACTACCGTGAGGCAAGAATGCGGAAGGCAGTCCAACAGCTTGCCTTTGCGAGGCACGAGAGAAACCTTTTAAGGCAACTCAACCAGTCATCTTAATGACGTGAGGTGATACGGTGACAGGAAAAGCGGCCTTTTAAGAAGATGATCAATGCTATCGTCTTCTCTAAAGCTGACTGGAAAAAGGGACAGAATATAGTGGCATAGAGTTTCCAAAGAGGAGCTACCCTCCTTTCCTTTCTCTTCCCCTCTCCTTGTCTTCGTATAATTCTCCCACTTTAGCCTTAATGTGTTTTCCCTCTTCCCGTCCGTCCTCGCTGCATCTTCCCGTTTCATTCTCAGTTTCATCATCTCATCTGATCTCTCACACTTTACCCTCTTTGTCTCTTTATCCTTCACCACCAAAGCCCTTCCTCCTTTTCCACAGTACCTCCTTTGGCTTTCTGTCTAGCACACATTATCTCACTCACTCCCCTCTTTGCACTGACAGCATGCTTATCCTGTTGTGTTGATGAGATATTTGAACGATTAACATTATGCATGCTGGGCAGATTATGATAGCCTTTGGGGAGGAGCAGTTTCGGCATGATGGAAAGTTTCCAGCATGATAGAAAACTCAGCTGATAAGAGGGTTTTGCAGACAAGGGAAAGGTATCTTATAAAGATGTCTATACTCACCGATTCTTCACCACAGCAGCAGCTGTCTTCATTCTGAAAGGAAGATGGACAAGAAAAATCACTTTGCTTCAAATTCTCAATGGTACTTGTATGCAGAGGACAAAAATTTGGCTATTTTCTCAAGAAGGAGCAATTACATTAAGGAGAGAAGGGACAACAATGGCGAGTTTTAACAATAGAGTGCTTGCACATGGGTATTATAGGTAAAAGTTGCTGCTGCACGACTTGATTTTTTTTCCGAATTTGTATCTTTGAGTTTGAATGGGAACATTTCTCACTGAGACAGCTCACATGGCAAATGTGATATCCCGTCAACATCAGCCTGACAACTGCAAACCTATGCAAATGTGTCTAAAATATCAAACCTCCTCCCACCCAAAGCATATCTTTTTTGGGCTGCATGACGCCAATTCTGAATAGACATATGATGTACTATATAACTAATTCCATCTACGTCTGACAGTGACGCTACCCTGTGCCACTGAGGCAGCTGTTAGTACAGAGTGAGAGGGAGAGAGAGGGAAGCGAAAAGGCAGATCACTTCCCAAGTGCTCATTTTTAGCTGGCTTGTTTGGGCACAGCGCACCAGAGCTGACGAGCTGAGCACAGAGTTTTTGACACAATGGTGTCAAACTCGGGACTGTGATGTTCAGCTCGCACAAGTGAAGAGCATCGCACCTGCTGGCAACATGCAGACACATACACAAACAGACTGTTATCAAGCCTGCGTGGCAATTAGTGTGTTTGGGAGTGCTGTGAACCCTAATGACACATTTGCCTTACATTGTTTCATTAAAGAGGCTCTCAGAGAGATGGCATATGGAATATGTTGGAACTGCTGAAACAATTTGCAAATGGCATCAAGAAATTCTAATGCATGACCAACTTGTAACGAGAATAAGTTGTAACGCATAAAACAAGTAGCAAAGTGAACCAAGGTTGACAGCTGGTCCTTACTTAGCTGCTGTGGAATGTAAGAGTTGCTTTCTTGAGAGTTTTGTTTCACCTCTTCCCTCATGTTCTTAGAAATTATTTAACAGATGGGCTCCTCACTGTTTTCTATGCCATGCTGTGTCAGCGCTGAAATGAAGGCTATTCCTCCTTTTTGATGTCACAAACTGTTTCTAAAATGTGTGGTAAAGCTAGCAAATACACAAACTTACAAGAAATGTGTGAGGGTGGGTGTTGGTTCCTTTGAGATGTGAACCAAACTTACCCAGTATCAAGTAGTATTGAAACTGTTGCAGTCATTGTCTGCGTTTGATCATTTTTGTACACAGATTTAGGGAAAAAAAACACTTTTTGTATGGTTTTGCTTGCAGCTGATCACCACAAGTGTTCTTTGATTTAATGCGATATGTGATTGGCCTACTTCCACAGCAGCTACAACTCATACAGTCAAGTTGGCAGTTCAGTGTGTCAAGATACGACCAAAATAGTCTAAAGTGGCTATACTACACAGCTGTGGCTACTGATAAAAAATGGTGGCATTTTATACAACTGAATGCTTCCATTGACATGATGAGTATCAAATGAAATATGTGGGAAAAAAGCACCATGTGAACAATTGGTCTAATGACTATGTATGTGTACTATGAAAGTTGTACCGTTGTAGTGATGAACTCATCGTGGATTAGTACCTGACTCAGCAGTTTCCCTCTGCTCTTCAGAAGGCTTTAGTCTTTTAAAGAGTAGTTTTCAGGGAATTTACCTTCGCTCCAGTAGGACAGGTGGAGATTGGAAAGGGGCGAGAGAGAGGGCACGGTATGCAGCAAAAGGCCAGCAGTTGGAATCACACCCAGGCTGCTGTGATAAGGACTTAGAATTAAGTATATGGTGCACTCTCTACCAGGTGAGCTGCCTTGCACCCTAGAACAGTGTAGCATCTTTGAGCTCTAATCAGCCTTTTGTCCAGTCGCTGCAAGCAGCTGCAACATACAAAGGAGCATTTAGCATCTAAAAAGTTGGTGGAGACAAGAAGAGAATGGAAAGGTTTGTTAATACTGGACTTGCACACGCCTGAAATACCCAGATCATCCGCTACACAAAACCTTTATGGACCAAAAAAACAGCAGTGGACGGCTCCTCTCTCTCTCTATTGCAGGACAGAGAGATTCAAAAGATCTTTCACTCCTACAGCCATCAGGCTGTCTCATTCTTCAAGAGATTCTACCAGACTAACTGAATTTCCCCTCGGGGATGAATAAAGTAATTTTGATTTGATTTGATTGATTTGCTTTAATCAAGTGGCCAGTAACACAACTCTACATCTGCTTGGTGTGTAAATAGTTGACTGTTGCTAATCAGTTAGCATGCAGTCTTAATTAAATATTTAAATGACTTTGATGGTTTTATCTTAATATTTTGTACAAAGTGTGCTATCAGGGAGCTTTTACATGACACAGTATTGATTCAGAAATCTATGTAATGGACCACTTATAAGTGCTACCCCAACTCGTATTCAATACCATGCTCCATTTGTAACTGGGCATCATTTTTGTTGACATTTCTACAGTATCTAAGTGCCAGTTTTAGTCACAGGCCTGAGGCTGGTTTTACAGTGGTCTTGCAATAAACATTGAACTAACCCCCCATACCATAGTCCATTTCCTGTGCCGTTTATACAAGCACGATGGCACCATCATTCCTGTGCTATGTCAGCAGCAAAGTGTGCTGTAAATTACCAGTTATTAATGCCTGGTGTGATCTTCCCAGCATTCAATCAGAATACTAAAAAATATAAAGAAATAAGTATTTGTTTTTTTTTCTAACTGCTCCCACTTGACTGGCATTTTAGAAGTCGTGTATGGATAAGATATATCTTCACCTCCACCTGAACATTCTGGTGGTTTTACGAGTGGAGCTGGATCTCTGTTGGTTACCGTTCAGGGGAAGGTCATAAACTGGCGATTTATGTCTGAAGTGCAGCCAGGAATGCTGATGCTACTGTCAGAGAGCAGAGATACTGTCTGGTTTGACTCACATTTAATGGAAACTGTAAAGTCCACAACTGAATGTCCTAACTCATGCACTTTACAGTATGTGCTCACACAGAGGAGGAGTTAACATAACTGGCAGACAGAAGATATATAGAATGGCATAATAAGATGGATGGAATATAACTTTGCTCCTTGTGACACTTAAAGCAGGTTTCACATTTTCAGTATCTTACATCACATTTTAAGTCTAATTTGAGGTCTAAGTGCAGTAAGTGTGCCGCCAGCGCTTAACTTAATAGTCATAGTGAGAAATGAGAAGACTTCATTGGCTCTCAGTCTTCCAGTGTTGTCTGCACTTCGTGAAAATAATATTCAATAGAAAGACAGGACTTGCAACACAATCTTAGTACAGCAAGTACAACAATGTTCATTAACACAACAGCAGCTAATATGATGTTACATCGATTACTGCACCACCACCTACATTTTTTATCTGGACTTTTGAGGCACCATTGTTAAGTTATGGGCATTTTAATTGCTATAGACAGGGGTCCATTAGCATAGCTTCTTGGGTGGCCATGGCCATGTTTCTCTAAATCATTAAGCTAATTATACAAGCTAATTAATCAGTATGCTTGGAATGGGCTGCGTGAGCAGACGCTGCTCTTTGTTGGCTTGCATAATGAAAGGAGTCCATTTTTAGATGGGGAAAATGAAGAAGGGGAGGGAGAAAGAAACTTTGATCTCGAAAGTAAACATATGATTTTTGCATATCAAGTGCGTCGGCAGAGCAGGAAAAAAATACGAAGCAGGATTACAGATGCAAAAATCCAAGCTAGATTCACATTTGTAGTGCTTTGAAGATGCAGAATACTGCATGGAGGCAACAGATAGGAAGGGTAGCGTGTGCAACGGTGTCCAACATCCAATTATCAGTGTCATTGTCATGCAAGACAAACACAGGCAGAGATCTGTCAATCACTGATGCTGCTGTGATGTTACAGGGTATAATCCTACGATTTTAGGCATGTGCTTTTCCAAGCTCTGCTGTTGGAAATTCAAAAAGTCTGTGTGTTTTCAAAAGTGAGGAGGACCACTCTGCTTCTCAGCCGTTATTTAGGGTCCCTTGCGTCCCTATTATTTTCCAGTCATTAAGCCGAACCCTGTTGTTGACAAAATCAATTAAAGTCACATGTATGTGCACTTTATGGTTATCACTCAGCATGTATGTGTATCAGTGTACATGTGTATGTCAGGCGCATATTCATGCTTTCTGCACACAACTAAGGGAGCATGAGAGAGAGTCACTGTCAGAAATTATTACTTACAAGCAGACATATCCAAACATCCTGCTATCCCGTCTCCAGTATGTGGTTGAGATGCTGTCAGCATTCATGCAGGGGTCTATTTTTAGCAGCTCTCATTATGCACAACAGAAAATCACCTCCTCAAAGTACATGGAGCATTTACACAAACTCTAATGGGACTGTGCTGATAACACAGCAATACATAATGGCTACAGGGTATGTTGGCATATATTCATCTCCATACGTCTCAACTTATGGTTATGTACGCAACTCTAAAGTACAATGATCCAAGTACTTGTGAATGGACAATGACACAATTAAGTTTTAATAATGCTGGAAACATACAAGTTGGAGACTTTCCAAAGGAATTGACCTGATGAATTTAGGGCGAATTTATATGAATCAGCAGGAAACAAGCAGACATACTCAATTCATTTGTCAAGCACATACATTGTGAAATGTTCCATAGGTTGAGATAGCTTGAACACAAGTAAACAAGTGGGAAAATATTTGACAATGTGAGCAAAGTATGGGTTTTACAATAAAGAATGAATGGAAAAAAGAATAATTAAAGGACCAATGTGTCAGGTTTTGTCAGGTTTTATAGCATCTAACGGTGAGGCTGCAGATTAAAATCAACTCATACAGCCCTCTCTAGAGTGTTTTTTCCCTATTCTGGGGAACTGTAGAAACATGCAATGCAACATGGCTGGCTCAGTGGAAGAGGGCCCCCTCTATTTATGAAGGGCTAATTCTACCTTAACAAAAACACAGTATTTTTATTTTATTTTCAGGTGATTATGAATAAATATAAAATATAACCACTCCAGTGATATATAATCAAAACTTACATGAATGTATATGTCATAATTTGGTTCTTACAATGCACTATATTAGCTGCACATGTGTTGGGGATGCACTGCAGACGGTTGTTTACTTTAATTTACTGAATTCTTATTTCATGGGATGTTGGAAAAATATCCGTTCATGTGTGGATGTGATAGTGTGAATGATTAGTCGTAATTAAATTAAAAGGGGCATAATGTATGTATTGTGTTTTTTGTGCTTTTCCTCCCCAGATAAGTTCATTATAGAAAAGTACACTTTTTAAATGCTGACAATAAATGTACACTAAAGCATAACACACCGTGATCTCTCTTTTTTTTTTTTCCCTCCAGGGAAATTCTGAGGAGTTCTCTTCTTTCATCACTCTGGTCCGGGGCAGCAATCGCCAATTATTATTCCAAACGGGTAAGATCCTAAAATCATTCCTTGAAATTGTATTATTCAATGAAGCAGTCCATCTATGACAATCACCGGTGAACAAAATTGTGCTTTCAATGCTCAAATGTCAATGCACGCACAAAAAAATCAACAAAATAATAATGTCAACCCACAGAAATCAGATTAAGGGTCAAACAACCAAACATTGTTAGTATAGATGAGTGTATTGAAGGAACACATGATGTATTGTTGAGTCACAGTAAATCTTAACTGTCTGACTTTTATTATTTGATAGGAAATAATGCTCAAGCTTGGCAAACTAGTTTGGTTTGATTTCCTTTCTGAAACCAGGCTTGACATTCTACAGACTGTAAATCAGTAAATGCCTGTTTCACTAGCTGTGTTCACAGTATTACATTTTAATGACCAGCATTTTTCTCATAGACATTTGCATATCAGTACTGGTGATTCTGTTGTTTGGTTTCTGTTCTGGACTGATGCTTAATTGCCTGACATATCATTGGTATTGCTCTGTATAGCATAGTGACACACATAAAGCATGCTAATGGTGCCCTCTGGAGTACGGGAATCTCTACTGCTGCTGCTGCTGTTTTTATACAGATCTGTTTCCATATTAAGACTGTGTGGATGGCACACCCATTCACACTTCTCACAGGATTTAGACCACTGACAGGTGCTTTTAGCACATTGTGGAGGCCTCAGCTCACATGCAAACACAAAAGGACTGCAATACAAGACTTGCTGAAAAAACCCAGCAATAACATTTGTAGTAGGCGACTCAAATGTAAACACATTGAATCTCCAGAATCATTCATCAAAATAATACTGTCACTAGAGTGCCCTCTACTGTGTTATCACATTTATACTATGTACATGTGTGCAAGGCACACGTGTTCAACTATACTGCAAATCAACATGTCTCAAATTAAAAATAAATGATCGCCATCATTATCATCATCATAGTGATGTTCAAGTTGAGATAATTAGAAGAACAGGTCATGTCCTCAGGAACCAGCATGGAGTTGCCCTCTGTCACAGTGCTGTTTTTCAGATCAATGAGTATTGCTTTGGTTTTCCCTGAAGGGCTTGCGGCTGCAGCTGTAATTGGAGCGTTTGTGTTGCTGCAAGTTACTTTTCCCAGGGCAGCACACACCAGAGCATTCCTCAACATGTCCATAGTATTTCCAATGAACTTATCAAATGCACCTGCAAGGAAAGTTTTGCAGTGTGCTATTTTGAGATCAAATGATGGCAGGGCCTGTTCTAACCCAGTGCCTCATTATCGGGACACGGCCCTAGTGTTTACGTCTTATTTTTTACCGGCAGTCTCAAAGATATTCCCAAGTGTGTTAAATAGGTGAGAGTAAACACCATGAGGCAGTGATGCTTTTCACTCAGAGCATTTCACACACATGATGCCCTATGTCCCCTGAGGCAATTACTGTGAACATTTGTGAAAATTTGTTGCAGGCTCAGGTGGCAAAGTGATTTAAATTAAAGATGACAGCGACAAATGTAGCTTCAGTGCAAAGGCAAGACAAAAACAGTTAAACACAGACAAGTGTGTTAGACTAACTTCGTGCCTGAAGTATTGTAAATGACAGCGGCAAAATTGTCACTATCGTATATTCTGTTGGAGGCCATTTGAATGTCCTGTTCAACAACCATTAAGGCATTAAATTTAAATTGAATCTGCCGTTTGGTCTCAGACAGAAAGTCTTAAAGACATTTGTTAAATGATGTTGTAGCGCATTTTAGCGAGAACGGTGGGAACGTAGGTGCCCTACACCTGTCAGATGGAGTTGTGTTATATAAAGCTGAATTCACAGCAGTAGCAGATGACCTCGTTTAGAATAGCAATGAGTCGAGCAGCCAAAAAACTTTGCAAAGTCTACTTCCTAAAAGTGCTTACAATGAATGGCCTGTTAACAGGGGAAAATGCTGTCTTTTCACAGCAAAGGCCATTCATAATAATTGGTAAAAAAAAAAAAAAGATAAAGAGCCACATTCCACAGTGCATTACAGCTGTGTGGAATTATGGATGTTGTATACTTTTTAATCAACCCTAAGGGATACATTTCTATTTTATCTGTCTTCTGTTTAAGGCAGAGATGTTGCCAGGCATAAGTTCTCTTGGGACAAGGTTAGGGGTTAATTATCATGCTCAAGGATACGTCCATAGCTATGGCCATCCATGGGGTTAAGATAGAAGCCTTATGATGTGTGGTATGACCTAACTGACTACTGGCCCATTCCTCTACCTCATAGGGTCAGGGTGCCTGATATGATTGTGTCTCCATACTTTTTAAATTTGATATATGGTGTTATGGCTTGCAAAAAGAGTGTGTCCGTGTCCATGTGTCCATGTGTGTGTGTGTGTGTGTGTGTGTGCGCGTGCATCTAAGCATGTGTTGTGGGCCGGCCCCAGCTGCGATGATTTATTATCCCGCTTGAAGGGACTTGTACTTTCATGAGGTCACATGAGTAACATGGCAGTCAGGCATAGCACACTGTTCTCTTTGGCCCTGCCGGCGATAGGGAAGCATGCCAAAACAGCTAAAACAGATTCCTGTTTGCACACATTCAGGTACACAGTATAAAGTATATATTCATTGTACACACACATATTCACACACAGACGCGTGCACACACACACAAAATCAAATACTGTAATCCGGGCTTAATACTGCTTTATCACCTGCGCAGGAGGCAAACGCTATGCAAATGCACATAAGCTATTCCAAAGGCACGTCAGATTTAAGGCCTGTCTTTAATATGTCTTTTGAGAGGTTAATTCTATGCAAATACGGCCTCGTGAGTTAAAAAACGCTCAGGATATTTTTCTAATAACACTAAGGGGAAGCCACCGAGATGCAAAGTGGAGTCTTTTAGATTGACCTTGGATGATTATTTCAGCAAGGATTTCACCTCAGGGCAGCAATATTTCCCTTTTTTCCCCATATATTGCAAATATGAGTCTGCACAGGTGAAAAAGAGACAGTCCTGGTCATTTGCACGTGTAAACTTACAGTTGAATTCAAATAGCTACGGTAGCGATGCTTTCCTATTATTCTTCACACATCTTTGCAGCTACAATTGAATTTGCCCATGACAGTAAAATGTAGTGAGGCTGAAGTGTGCTTGTGATGAGCTTTGGTCTTTTTGCATTCATTCTAAGGTGTCTTTTGTCATTTTCTTTGCAAGATCAAACGAGTGGGTAGAAAAGCATGCAAGCTGGTTGCTTGTGAGACACAATGCACAAGGTCTATAAAAAAGAAGGGGAAAAAAGGCAAAATGAACGTATTAAATCTGACATGTTTGTTTGTGCTCTCTCCCATAAGTATTATTTGGCCTGCTCTCTGCAATAGTAAAAAAAAAAAAACAAATAAGGGCATTTTTGAAAGTAGGCAATGGAAAACATACTAATATTAGAAATGCATTTCATCCACTGATTTTTTTGTGCTTCAAATGATGGACTAAGCCTCTCAGACAAGCAGTGCATTGATGCTAGTTGATTTTGATGCTGTTATTGACAGAATAGTAGAAACTAATTTGGCTATATTACAGTCTTTCCGGTTTGTTTTCTGAAGACGTGCTTTTTTTTTTTTATAGCTTTATGTCATATCGTTTGTTCAGTTATTTAAGATGAAAGCCTAATCCTTCTCTCTTCCTCATATCCTAGGTGGGGCAAAGGGGGCATTCTTTTCAGTGGTGAGTCGGCGAGGTAAAACTACAGCATCGGGCAGCATGTTGGCACCTGCATGAACCCAACAGGGGAGCCTCATTTCTTGGTGAGTAGTATTCTTTATATTCATCACACAGTATATAGGGATGCTGTTTTCCCAAGACAAGGTTTTCCATATTTAACTTAACATTCGTGGTTGCTGCTAATTTCGCTACGACTTCATCTCATTAATACTTGAGAAAAAAGGGCTTTAATGTTAAATAAGCGGAAGAATTTTTCACTTCACTTTAAGCTTCTAATATGAGAAAAGCTGCTTTCAAAATAATTTGGAAGCATTTTCATTGAAAAACCACTGAACCAGCCTTTTTTTTTTTCTTTCAACCAAGCAAACCATCTTTGCTTTTTGCTAAATAATTGTAGCTTTTGTTTTTGTGAATGGTATTAAAAGAACATAATTCTAATTTTGCCAATGCCATAGGGATTACATTTAGTTCAAACCAATTTTGTCAACATGGATGCACCTTTTGGTACTGAAGGCCTTTGCCTATGAATATTTTGCATCAAAACAATAACCTTTTGCAGAAAAAGTTTGAATAGATCTGGTATGTTCTTCCTTTCTCAAGGTTTAAAAGTTTACAGAACAGAGCCTCAGAGTTTTTTTTGTTCTGACAACACAATGTAATTGGTTAATGGTAATTGCAGTGCAAAAGCTCAGAAAATTGTAACAAAATATATGTCGTAAAAAATATTCTGATGCCTTTTCACTGAGTAGCTAATGTTCAAGTTCTGTGTGAAGGTATTGTGACAAAATCAACAGTTGCAAAAAATATACTGTCAATCCAAAGAAATACCCCTGTTGTGTAAAGGCATTTAGACTTGTCTTGTGAAAAGATCTAATTAATTCTTTATTTTATTGTTTAATAGACTCTTTTAATAGACTCAAACAGCGAATTATGGATGAAAAAAGTGGACCAAATACAGCAAAAAATATATGTCACCATTTGAACCATCAGCAAGTTTTAAGGAGCAAAGAAATATTAGAAAATATAGAAAAAGCCTGTTGACTACCGCACTTAATTTCAACTTAACAAATAAATAAAATAAATGAATAAATATACATATACATTTAAAAAAGACTCACCAATTTGACAATTTTTACCTTTTTATTTTTAGTTTATAATAATTGTATATACATTCCCTTTACTTTAATAAACATATATTTAGTCTTTATATTAATCGAGGTTTTAGTGCTTTGTGAACATAATGCATCCATATAGTGCTGCTTCACTGAATGGCTTGCATGCTTAAGTGAGCACCACCATTTAAAATAATGCATTTAATAAAGAATAATATAATAAAATAAAATAAATAATAAACCTGATGTTTTTTTTGTCTGTCCATTAAAACTCCTCTGCTGAAACAAATATTTTCCACCATCATAAGTATTAACATGTGAAGCCTCTCTGATGAAAATGTGTAATGAAGCAACACAAAAGAAAAGAGATGAATGGAAATAGAAGACAGACAAAGAAAGGGCTAATCAAGACCAAGCCAAACAATCTACAGAATCTTCTTCACGAATATTATTATTAGTCGTGCCATTATTAAATCATACACCTACCAGCTCTATAATTGTGCTTTTGGTGCCAGATGAATACCCGAGATAGTTGAAAATGCAGTTATGGCATTAAATCTAGGCATTAAACACATTATGAAAATAAAAAGTTTTATAATAGTCATTGGAGCCATCATTCAAAGCAGCCAGAATCAGATCATGGGACAAATTCAGAGAATTGTTTCCCAGATTTAACTAAGGTCTGAGATGTTAAAACCTGTTCTCAGAAGAGAAAATCCCTGCCCTGGGCCTGTGTGATGATGTAGCTGAGAAAATACATTCAGCTGGGTATAAATATTGCACGGTGAGTACATGGAGGGCTTTTTGGCCGATGAATTATTACAAAGTCCAGTGGCTTTATGCCAGCCTCAGAGTATATCTCGCTCAGCTTCACCCTGCAATAAGCTGTGGCTGGGGAATTGTGGTTATAGGCACGCCACAAATAACTACCAAGATACAAGGAGCCCATCACGCTCATCCCACATGTTGTGTGCTCACTGACTATCTCAACATCAGCCGGTTAGCTTGAAAAAAACAACAACACAATCACACTAAGAGAAGGCATTGGCTGTGAGGCCTAAGGCAGGCAGGAAAGCCCTCCAAATATGTTTACTACAGTACAGGAAGCACTATTATAGCACAGTATATTATAAATTCGATTTTCCACATTCCCTCCATAAAATCTTGCAGCACAGTGACTTTTCTGTGTGTGGAATTGCTGTCTGGAGGCAGGACTGAGAGGGAAATGTTTACCCGAATATTCACCTCCAGGATGCTTTGATAGATGGTTTATCCCCCAACAGAGTAAACCATGCCAACTCCTCATGCTCACTCTTAGAAGAGCCAATCTGGATGAATGATGATGAGTCTATTCGTTTAACATCAGTAGAACAAGGTTGTGAAATTAGTCCATCTTCTGCTTTCTTTTTCTGCTAAATCACTTTTCATTTGCACTAGATAATCATGTAACTCAGCAGAGCGTGAAGTTAATGGTTAATACATCTGATTGTACTGACACAATGAGAATAAAAGAAGATCAAAAATAAGCATCTAAATGGGAAAGGACTTTTGCCCGGCACACTGCATTGTCGAACCAAAGAAATGTCGGGCAGGTTGGGTCTTTTGGTGATTAGCAAAAAAAGCATAATCCCCAGACTGCTGACATATTTCTTTTGAAAACCGCCTGTCTGAAAAAGACAGATATGCTCTGGAAAATGGATCAAATCTGTTTCATGTCAGATAGCAGCTACCGCTTTCCCAGGGTGAATCTTTACTAAGCCACAAACAGACAGGATTAGAGATTGAAGTACTGGCCATAGTAGATCAGGAAAATACAAAAAGGACAATATGAAATGATTAGTGACAACTTATGATAACCTTCAAATTACTTCCTTAAATACAGTGCATACTCCTAAGCCGTGTGTGCTCGAGGTTCAGTTCCATTTATGACATTCCTTAATTTGTGATAAAAGGGCTAATTCTCTAACAGTACATAGCTATTGTGATTATTAGGAAACGAGCATAGGAAAGTAATTTTACTGTATTTCCTTTGCAAAGGAGGAATAATTTGTAGCTGAGCCGAGCCGCTGTGTGTGTTTAATGAAATGCACGGATTTATCTCAAGGCACTATGGATGAGGTATTTAAGTCTGGTGCATATTTCATGACCGTTAACTGCACACCGGCTGCTCATTAGTCGCGTGACAGGTAATGGTTCTGGTGCCTTTTGAAATGCATTATAAGAACTCCCTCTCAAGCACACAAAATATAAACATTAATGGAGCAAAAATAGCATTAGCTATTGCTTACAGGCAGGATTAATTACATCATCCCTCATTCTGTATCATAGTGCAAACATCTATGGTAAATGTCCACATGGCAAAAGCAAGTGTTATGATCCATTCAATTAAAACCTTAGCAAACTTAATCCGATTACAATGCCCAAAAGGAATAAGAAGAGCACTGTTAATATACTTCTCCTTTAGTGTCAAACCTTCACTTGAATGCTATTATAGCAGTTTAACTTGTTGATGAATGTCCTGCTTCATCTGATTCGGCTATTTGTTTTTTAAAGTCAAATGGTGTTATCATCCCTGTGTCAGCCTGGGTTCTCTCCGGGTCCTCTGGCTTCCTCCCACAGTCCCAAGACATGCAGCTTAGGTTTAATTGGAGACTCTAAATTGCCCCTGTAGTGAATGAGAGCGTGGTTGTCTGTCTCTATGTGTCAGCCCTGTGATAGTCTGGCCACCTGTCCAGGGTGTACCCCGCCTCTCACCCAGTGTCAGCCCGGATCAGCTCCAGCCCCCCGCGACCCGAGTTCGGATAAACGGTTAAGGATAATGGATGAATGAACGGTGTTATTATGCCAGCCTTTGTCCAGTATCATACAACCACAAGATGGTGCTGTGCATCACCATTTAGCCTTAGAGTAACACCATCTGAGGCAGTGCTATTTGCCTCCCATCATTAAAGTGATTGGCTTCCATTTGCTTTGATTTGCACCAGCCTCATAGAGTCACGTGCAAACATAAATTAATAATTTAGTCTTTTTAATGGCTTCTGGTCTATTTTCACACCAAACTAAGTGAACTTTTTTAGTCTTTAAAGCATGTACAGGTTGCAGTAATCTCACTTGACTTTATTTTCTGAAAACATAGTCAACTTATTAATAAATATTTATTACATAACACTTTGGCTTTTAAACCTTATATTTTTTAATATTCAGGAGAAAAATGTCTAAGGAAAATGATAAATATTCCATTTAACTGTGAAGGTCTTCATCAAAGGGACCAAAACCTTCATTTTAAAGAATATGCTGAAAAAACAGAAATGTCAAACACACATTTAGACTAAATTAGCTGTTTAGACAATTGCTTTCTGTCTGAGCAGCTTTAGATGTCCACACAGCTGGGATAATTACAGTTAATCACAATCATTGGAGGGGGATACATGTATGCATATGCTGTTTGCAAAAGGACTAATGTTAATAACATAGTATGTATTGAAATTATCATATAATCCAGTAGATGGCAGTCTGTCAATATAGAATCTTTCCAGCCACATCCTCCTCACAGCCACAGCTCTTCCAGTAGGTGTGCCTCTCTTCATCAGAGAGGTCCCTTATTGCAGTGTCTACCCTGCACAGTATGACGGCCGAGCGCAAAGTGACAGCGCAAATGAACTTTTATTGCTGCTGTAATGAAGTACACAAGCTATTTGGATGTAGAATAAAAAGAAACAGCACATGGCTTACTGCCTGCATGAGAAAGTCACCGCTCACACACACACACACACACACACACACCAACACCCCCCCACACACACCTCTGCAGTGCTTTTCCCTCCTTCATTTTCTCCCCTTATATCTCTCGCACTCCATCTCTCACACTTGCACAAAGCCGAATGGCGTCACCACCCACCATTCGCGTGCGCACACACGCCCCGCATAACACACACACACACACACACACCCATACACACACACCTCCTCGCCATCTGTCTGTGCAGCGGCCCATGTCTCTGGCACTGGGAGCAGTTGGGAGCAAGAGAGTGAAAGAGAAAGTGTCTCTTGGCTCTGTAGTCCTGAATCCCACTTCCTCTCTTCTTTCTCCTGCTGTGCTGTTGTCTATCAAATTGTCTCACGACATCACACTGTCCGCCGATGGGCCCTCCCTGCTATCATTACAACTATACTTGATGCCATTTGGAGAGAAAAAACCTAATTCTCTCTTCCTGAAAGCGTATGGGCAGAAGAGATGGAGGATATGTGCTGTGCTGTTTTTGCTGATTTCACTTCACAGTTATGAGAGCACATTTCAGCTTAGTTCATTAACTACAGGATACACATTTCCCTGCAAATGTTAAAGCCCACAACTCAACAAGAGAAAAAATAAACATGCTTGATTAGCTTATGTATCAGGCGTTTCAAATTAATACCGCAGATGGCGGGGTTACTCTCAACATTTGTTGAGAGGCAGAAATATAAAGAAACTGCGAGAGTCTATTCATATGCCCTGTGACAGAGATCGCAACAAGAATCTGGATGTTAGTACCTCTCCTGAAATAGGAAGAAAGCTGCATGAATTTGTCTTCTTCCTGATTCTATTTACCAGCATGAGTTTATTGTAAGTGCAAAACAAAAGTCATACTGATAGAAGCAAGGAATCACATTATCTGCACACAACATAATGAGAAAAAATCCACAGAAATATAGGTGATTCACTGTCATCAAGATTTCCCTCTCTTTGCAGTGAATTTTCTTAACCATGCAGCTATACAAATAGCTTTGTAGGCAGCTTAAGTAATTTGAACAAAAATGCATTCCCTCTCGCAGTCTCTTCCATTTAGACAGCAAGTGAAAGTGCCTTCATAACGGTGCTATATTCAACTGGAGTGATAAGAAATGGCAGCTATCAGCAGGCGGTTTGGAAGCCGCATATAACAGTTATTGTGTGTGTATATATAAAAATTGATTTATGTGGCCTATCACTTAGCAGGCGCAATATGTGGATGAAAATGGGCTAATATAATATTATAGAATGAGGGAGAGGGTTAAGGCAAGGGCCAGGTGCTGCCTCAAGGTGAAGAAAGTATGATCAAAGTCCAAAGACATATAAGAAGACGTATCATTACTCCATGGAAGACACTATATTTCAATATCTAAAGCAATGTGAGACTGTCTAGATACTGCATTATACAGACAGAATATAATAGTTTCATACCTTTTAATTGGATACTACATACGATTTTGTAATTTTCAGCTACTAAATGCTTACTTTGTATTTGAAAAAAATATATATTGTAAATATATATTGTAAGAATGAGAGATTTCTTGCAAACTGCTCAGATGGTGATGGGGGTTTGACATTTAGTTTTTTTTTTCTTCTTCTTTTTTTAAAGCCAGACCCCTTTGATGCTTTTAATATTTTCTTTGGGCTCCCCCCTGCTAACACCATCCCCCCCAACTGTGTCAAAAAAGAATAGTAATATTGAATGGGTTCCACTTGTTTTTATAATTCACTAATAGAGACTAAATATAAAGAATAAAATATGGTGTATTTAAAATTTAAACCTCAGTTATTTTTTAAAAGGAGGATTCCTATTCACATAGCTTTCAATGTACATTAATAATGTAATTATAATTCATCACAAATGTGGAAAGCATAAAGAAAAATGAATATATATGTTTTAATAATTAAAAAGACAAATGGTATTTTCTGCCATGAATGAACTGGGCCCAACATGGCAAGTTTAACCAAATTATTGGTAAACTTATTATGGCACATTTACCTTTTTTTCTCTTTGCAAAGTGTAATGGACTGTTTTATTTGTTTAATCGCTTATCACATATTCATAAAATCCAGTGTATCTCAAATAATATGATAATACTGATATATTGGCCCCTCAGGCTACCAGTTGATTATGATGGTTAAATATACATAGGGTGGCTGTCCTCTGCATGTGGCTCACACACTAAACTACCATGATTGCATCTTCTTTTTTCTTTTTTTTTCTTATTACAAGAGATATTGCAAGAGAAGGATGAAATTAAATATAAATATGAACTGACAAAACAAAAGACCTCTCTCCTAAAAAAAAGTCAGCCTTTCTTCAGCCAAGAGAGGGAAAAAGCAACTCTTTTGACACATCCAGGGGAAGGTGTTTGAATGGGATTAAATAATATAAGTACTTAATTAAAATATAATTACAATATTAATTAATCAAAGAAACTCATAAATATGTGCATTCATGTACACTCAAATGCATCCTAAATGCAGCAATGACAGCTATTATACGTACTGCAAAATAAAAGCTTTTGGACTAAATCACAGAGCTTTTGCAAAGGTTTTATTTGCAGTGTTGTAAACAAATCATAGATCTAAAAAGCTACTTTTCTGTTATGAATATCGGGTTTCTCCCACCCATTAAATGCTGTAGGGAGAAATAGGCTTGGCGGTAGCAAACAGCCTCATGTTTACCCCTTGGCGCGTAGCTGGTGCCATGTCCAGACTTGTAAATCAGGCCCATTGAGGTAGCATAATGCTGATGATTATGACAGCCAGTCGCATGGGAGTGATAGAGGGACGTTGAGTTATGGGCTTGGGGAGGATGCCCAGAACTGAAGAGTCTCACAAATGGAGAAGCACTTTCACCAAAACACGGAGTCCCCAGATGGGGACTAATGCTGCAGTTGGCGGCTGTGCCACCCAAATGAGTGCACATTAGCTGCTCAAAACCCACAGAATAGTGAAGTATGTTTGTTTTTTTATTTCACAGTTCTGCTGCTTCACTCTATTACCGCTAGATAATAATTCAAAAAAACACACAGACTGAATAAAAGGAAAAAAGAGACAGCCAAAGTATTTTGAAAGTGTTGCACTGGCATGCAATGCATCACTTAACTAGATGACTTCAGGATGGGAAACGCATTTCCATTCACTGCATTACTAAAGAATGTACTATGTGCATTCTGCTTTCATTCTACTCCCCTTTGCGGATGAACGATCATTCATTCGCATTGATCGTCAGCCATGATAATATAATCAGGCGTAAAGCCTGACAAGGCTGGCCGGTCCAATAGATCAGAGCTGCTGACAGCAGAGCTATGCACAGGTCATAAACCCTCACCTTCCCTGTTTGACCCCACATCAATTTGGCTCTTTCCAATATGAATGCAAATAACAATGCATTTTTGGTGACATCTTTATGGTTATCTCTGTATCTGCACTCGCTCCGCCTGCTGCCCCTAAATGTGCTGATGTTACCGAGCTAATGGGATTGAAAAAGGTAACCTATTGCTCACTAGTGGTCAGCCCGCCGCCGCCCTCCCCTCCAACATCACCCCAAAACATAAACAAAGCAACCGCGCATGCCCTTGCTCCCACACACACACATGCACACCTACATGTCCTCCACCCCAGTCACTTGTGTATGCATTGAGCTGATAAGTACTGCGGTTCATTTTCCCCATGGCAAAGCACAGTAAAAAACTGGGGAGTAATAATTGCTTTGGAGGGTGGGGGTGTGGGGTGGGGGGGGTGAGGATGGCTAAATATGCTTGATTGCCTCCTAAGCTTTGGTGCTGTGTAATGAAATATGGCTGCTGCAGACAGGAGCTCCCGTGCGATAGCTTTCTTGTCACTTTCTCACTTGCTTTTTTTTTTCTTGGCTTTTTTTATTTTTTATTTTTTAATTTTTTTTACCCCTTCGCTCTTCTGTTCTGGCATTTTCGTCTTTGCTCACCCGTTGCCTTTGTTACAGAATGGAGTCCATCAAAGCATTTGTTGCCATTGAACACTTATCTTAGCTATAATGTAATAATTACGGGGGCCAAATCCAGCCTAATTGAGTATTCCTCACCACATCAAAACGGCAGGCGCTCTAATATTCCTCTGTTCTACAATTTAATTTGTGGATTCATTAGCATGAACAGGGTGTATAGAGAGAAACCAGATAACAAAGAACTTAGCAAAAACACACTGCTGATGAAGTCAGGTTGAAGGAGCGAGGAACCTGCCATATCCTCACCTGGGTAATTATGTTCCCCTGTCATTTATACTTTCAGACCCTAAAACTCTAAATAAATGATTATGTTTCCACTAATATCCACAAAGACCTTTTAATACAATTAAATATCCAGTTTGCTTGTTTGCTTCCATTCCCACTTTTAAATAAAAATCAGCCAACTACATGAACATGGAGTGTGAATTTTCACGAATGACAAGTTTTGGACAGATAGACTACTATAATCATAACATTCATAATCATCATTGCTAATCATCTCATTTGACTGCCATAAAGCCCTACAATAATGCTTTTAAAAGATAATGAGTCAAATTAAAGCTCACCAACTGTAGCTTAAAAAAAACTATGTTTATCCCAAACTCATTTTTGTTGTAACCACCCAAAGCACATTTCACCCTGTTGGTTAAATAAGTAGCTAATCATTTACAAGAATATTAGACCACAGGCTTGTATGGGCACAGCAGCATCTGCTAATGCATTTAGCAAGAAAATAGCCTGAGAAAATCTTCCCAGCACATTAAATGCAAGATTTTTCCCCCTCTCTTTCGCTTCCAGAATAACTCACAAGCCTAATTTGTTGTGCTACTTAAAGGAAAATGTAATTACACTTGTTTTCATTATAATTCACAAAGCCAATCGATAACTGTAGTTAAGTCATTCTCTACTGCACATGCAATTTTCTGTCCCTTCAGCTGAAATTTGGTGGCAAAACAAGGACTCTGTATGTCTTTACTATACATTTTGTACATAAAGGTCCAGAGTAATTAACTAATTTAATGAACAACATAATGCTATTTTTTCACGACAAATACTGTACAGTAAACTTCATTGGTGCTTTATTTTTTATGAAGCGTGGCTTTGTAATAAATGTACAGAAAAAAGCCTACTCTTTACTGCACATAGCGAAGCTGATTAAGCTATTCATCCCTATCCTGTTCCTCTCTGTCTTTCTCATTTATGCAGTTCTCTTTCCTGAGACGTCAACCACAGGATGAGGCCTGCGGCAGGTAAGAGACTGAAAAGAATAGCTGATGAGCATAGGACAAGAATGTTCTGACCTCTGTTTTGCATCATTTCCCATTTGCCTGAATTCCATGTGACACATCAAGAGCGCCCACATGCTGTGTTTTCTTTCGGTTTTTCAAATGTATAAGCCAAGGATTCCAGCTGATCACATATCCAAATATCCATCTTTAAAAAGAGGAATTAGGAATTTTGAGTGCTGAGACAGAGCAGAGAATATGTCAAGTGGTATCAAATCAAGTGCTAAGCCAAATCTTGACTCTGGCTCAATCCTTCCCATCTCCTGACCTGCGATGGGGTGGGGGGAAACAGACTATATCTGGCAACCTAAACCTTTTTAAAGTGACTGAGAGAGTGAGGGAGACTGACTGGCACTGATGGGACCAGACTAGGACTGTGCGATGCTGTGCTGCACTGCGCCCGGGCCTCACAAGCCTGATTGATAGAGTGTGATGAGACTGTCACTGAGCAAGGAGAGCAGCAGAGAGATAGGCTGGATGGAGGGAGGGGAGTGGGCTGACCAGGGGAGAGAGATAGAGAGAAATAAATTTGAGAACATGTGAAGGATGAAGTAGGGGAATGAAGTGGCTGGATGGAATGCGTTTCGGACACATGAAGGATGGGGAGGTGGAGGGGTAGGGGGGTCACTGCTGAAGAGGTGAGTCAGACACTGGAAGGCTCAAGGCTCCACTGATATGCAAGTTAAGTTTGGCCTAGACAGATTTAGTTGACATGATGTACTGACAAAAAACCATAAATCTCAAAAAAGGCAAATGTGGAATGTTCTTAAAAGAAAACTTAATTCTAGCAAGAAGCCAAGCTGATACTTTTGTTACTTGTTGCAAAGCTTTTCAGATAACAGCTTCTGACGTCCAACCATCTCTGACCTGATGCAACACAGGTGAACGGCCTTCCGTTTTGGTTATCAAAACGAACAAGGACACATTCTCACACTTTTGAAATCTTTCAGCACTTCAAACATTTTTCCATTCCCAGCCATTGTGATGGTGTACCTCAAAGAAATGGCAAGAGCTTTTAAGTGGTTATGAAACAGTCTTAGATTCATTGAGTGGACTCCATAAGACCTACATAAGCGGACAAGACCATCAGCAAGAAGAATATTTTATATTCATATTTTCTATATGGTCGTTCTTAAAGCCTGTACCCAGGTTTGAGTCCCCTGCAAAGTGATATATATATATATATATATATATATATATATATATATATATATATATATCGGAATAAAATAAAAGCTAAAAGGGACGGTGACAGAGCTTGTGACTCAACCTTGGTCAGTTATTCAACAGATTGAATTGGCCCTCTGAGACATACTTTTCATTAGTATGTGAATTCATGTTGGTAGTAATTAATCTTAAGAAGCCACAAATCCTATCCCTATGCATCCTGCAAAAATCGGTATAAAAAAAAAAATGAACATAGTATCAACAATTAGTTGCTTTATCTTTCACTCGCTTCCAAAACAAATACACGAATTAGACAGAACAGGATCTTAACTAAATGAGATGGTGGGGCTCTTTAAAACACTTTTGTCTGGGCTGCCACAATCAACTAATATTAAAATCTGGGATTTTGCACTCTTCAGCCAATATGCTGCAAATGAATGAACAAGAAAAAAACAACAATGATTCAATGGAAGTATAACTTGAGACATGACAGTTAATGTGCCTTGTATGCAGTGCACGAGTGCAGCACTTTAATTTAAAAAAATCAAACAAACCAAAAACCCCACCAGTAAACAAACCAGGGGGACATTTACTTTAGAGAAAAAATTCACAAAACAAATTAAAAGTATATAAACTTGATTGCAAAAAAAAGTTGCCATAAAAAGGATGTAATGATGGAAACAAAGTAAAAACTGCAAGCAACACACTTTTTTAGAAGATTTCTTTTTTTGTCTGATTGACCTGAAAAAATAAAGAGTCCATATTGAAATGGAAATGAGCCATGTTATTCAGCTACAGCTCGTTCAATCTTCAGAACTAGATTTCCCCTATACTGTATGCTGTCCGTGTGAATGTCATAAATAGTTTACTGGCATGTTTATCAGTCTATCAGCACCTGCTTTGGACACAATATTAGATCTTGTGGACACATGGCATCTTGGCAGTGAATGGAATACAGGCTGAGCTAAAGCCCTGTTCTGGGAATTCCACAGTTAGTGATTTCAGACTCAATAAAGGCACCATGTTTTACTTTTATCCTTGCCTGAGGAGAGAAGGCTGACTCACCAGAACGCCAAAGTTATTATTAGAGCCTCACATGTGTGGAGAAAAGCTATGCGTTTGTACGTGTGTGAAAGACAGAGAGAGAGACAGAGAGAGAGAGAGAGAGACAGAGAAAGAGACAGAGAGAGAGACAGAGAGAGAGAGAGAGAGAGAAAGAGAGAGGGACACTGAGCTCCAGCAGCAGTAAGTGCATGCAGGAGCAGCATGAGGAGCTCTTATCTGCCGCCTGCCAAGCCCTGACCAGGGCCCTGACTCCTGCTCTCCCTCCCTCTATCCCTCTCTAGCGGGGCTTCCCACTAGTCTGCTAAAGGCAAGGCGGCCAGGTGAAATGAGCAATTCCCATTCAGGGACAGGAGCGTCGCGCAGGCTCGCCTTGTGAAATGGCTGCTCACTTTGGCAGATCAATGCACTCCCTTTCCCTCCCGCACTGCCACTGAGTGATAGCCAGGAAGAAAAAGAAGGGGAAAAATGAGTATGGCTCGAGAGAAGGGAGATGTGGTTTTGTGCACGTGTTTGTTTGTGTGTATGTGTGAGTGTGTAGAGGGGGTAGGGTGTTAGCAGGGCATTTAATGATATTTGCCATGGTTGCTCTGAGTGAGCGCTGTTGAAGGAAAATGGGAAATGCTTTGCATATATTCAAAAGACATGCAATATTGCTGTTGCCTCTTTGGGAAGAGAAAGTGGAGTTCCCCGTCCCACCGGATATGAGAATATTCAGCCAGTGAACTGTAAATTTTGCGGATATGAATGATATTAGTGACTATCATTAAAATGCTTAGTTGGGCGAAAATGAATTCAATATCTCTACAATGATGAAATCCATTTGTCATTTGACATTTATGGCACAGGGACATATTTGTCATATAGTTTCAAAGGCAAAATAGCGAGATAATGATATATGTATATTGTAGACTAATCTCTAGAATAATCATACAAACTCAATAACCTGGGGATATCTATTACTATACTGTGTATATGTTCTTTGCATAGCATGTCTTTGCATTTCATTAACTTCATTTTGATGAAGCAGAATGTCATGAATTAGGATCATGAGAAGGCTGTTGGATTCCTTTACAATTACAACAATGTAAAATTACAGTATACATCCCAGATTAAAAAAAAACATTTAATTTGTAAAAATTAATGATATCTTGTTTATTATCCTCAATATCATTATTAAATTCATATTCAATTATATGCTGCATAAGAGCTATAATTATGCCCTTTTTAGTTGTTACATTTTAGTGGTACAGAGGTCTAAGCTGAACCGCGCTCCAGCAGTCTCTTCTCATATATCAAAATCATCCCCACAGAGAAATCACACAAACTCTCACCACATCCTGCACTTGCAGGGCCCCTGAATCATGTCTGGCTGCGGATGATTCCAACAATGCACTTTGTTGATTGGTTATTGGTTACATCATTGGCTCACGAGTGCCAAGTGATTCATGGTCAAATCTATTATTTAATTCGCAAAACTCACCCATAAATCTACCATCTGTTTGATTAATGCTCATGATATTCTGCTCATTTGAACAAGGGCATCAGGTATCTATTTGCTATAGTGTAAGCAATAACAGTGGTATTTGATTATTGTACTGTGTATATGTTTTTAACCTTAATACAATGTATATTATGGTTAAGCCTTGCAGCAGGGCAGCCTTAAGTACAACATCTTTCCAGACCATCAATAGTATTGAATGAGCATGATAAAATATGGTTAATAATCTGTGCCAGAAGAAAAAACATTTAATTGCATCATCCAGATACCAAATGTATTTTCCTCATGGGGAAAAAAACTGTAAATCAATCTGTGGATCAGGAGAATATGTGTTGCAATCACAGTACGGACCTTTCTTATATGAAAACCATTTACTACTGAAATGAATAACAGCAGTTACTTTTTGAAAAAAACTATTTATCATACAAAGACTGCACAGATCTACAATTCAACTGCTTTTGGAGTGGTACTTTGAAATTGTTAGAAATCAAAGTTGCTACTTATCACCCTTTTTTTAATTCAATACAAGTCCAACCAAGGACCTAAACTAATCATATTAAGATGAAATGTTTAAACAATTTTATTCTAGTTTTCCTCTTTGATTAGTTGATTAGTTAAGGTTGTTTAAGGAAAGTTGAGGTTTTTCCTTTACATATAACTTTATTTCCTCTCTGTAGTTTTATTATGCTGATGAAACAGTATTTTTTCAGACTAAAAAGTTGATGTTTTGAATTCTTAACTCTCATCTATGGCAGTCTCCAACTGTATTACCAGTATGAAGCTAGATCAGAAACGATGAGTTCAAAGGGAAATTGAAAGCAACCCGAGGTCAAGGAAAAGAGATCTTAAGCGCACAATTTGAAAAATCTTAAATTTCCTACAATCCCTCAGTTTTATCTAATAGTTAACAAGGAGTTCAACCACAAAGCAACCTCACTAAACATCAATAACATCTAATTTACTTGGGAATAATTTGTTCATGTTTTGTAGCCTTCAGTGTTCCTGTAAGCATAGCACACAGCTGTGCATCTCAGTGGAGGGGCAGATTAACATTTAGAAGAAAATGAAATCACCTTACTCCCTCTTGTACATCACGAAGGAGTCATAGTCTCTAAGCAATCCAGACCACTTCAAATTCATTAAAGTGTGCTTGCCAAATCTATTCTGACTTAAAATGACACACTGAACAAACTGAAGACATGCAGTGCCTTAATGAATGAGCAATGAATTAGGGGTTCAGTTTGAATAAGGAAGTTCAGAAGCACTTGACCTGAAGCTACATTTTATTCTGTGTATAATGTAAAAACGTGCCTTTTATAGTCGTGTCATAATTACAGCTGGAGTCTTAATCATTTGGTAGAACATATACTCTGATGTTACAAAATGCATTTTACAGTTTTACTATTCAATTTTACAAGCTCATGAAGGGTTTCACAAGTAATTTAAATGTAACCCTTACTGACTTATAGATATAGAAATATCCTGAAATCCCCATTGCTTTTGGTAGGAAATGTAATCTTCACGTTGCCAACCTTATATTGAAAGATAGATATTTCAGTGACAAATTTGGCAGACAAATTGATTTAACCTTTACTGCTGATGTTCAAAGAGCTCCCTTATTACAAAACTATGACTACATTCTTATAAAGTATTTATTTAGCCTATTTTCTCTGTTCTAAAAGGTAATCTATCATCCTTTGTTTCCCATTTCCAAACCCCTGAAGTCTGAACATCAATAAAGCCTGAGGTAAAAAATATTGTCAGACCTATGCAGACATGACAGCAATAAAGTGCACTTGATTACATGGTTGAAAGTAAGGACAAAGAGGCAGAAGAGCATAGGATAAGAAAATAGAAAAGCCTCTCAGCTTTGATCGCTCTCAACATCTTGAAGTTAGAAAGTCCCGTTTGTGTGCGTTCTTGGCAGAGGCAGATGCAGGAGGGTTGCATCTTGGTCATCAACTGTCAAGGCAGTAATGAACAGTGTTTACTAGTAATACCATGCGCTGCCACATTTCAGGGTGTGAAATGTCAAAGTGTCCATTTTCCCCAAGCTAGTCTGAAGCAACACTGTCAAGCCTTTGGCTGTAAACAATGGGAAAAGAGAGGCAAGACAGCAACAAGGAGCTTTCTCCGTTTCACCCATTACAGTCAGAGTGAGTGGGAAAGAGTGGTAGAATGTCAAGCCTAGAAAAATAGAGATGCTTGCAAAGGGTAGAAATAGTGAATTCCAAGTGGATTCCATTTGGCAGACACATAATGATAGCTGTTAAACAAAACTGAGGGAAGGAAAGCAGTCAGAGGCTGAAAGGGGCACAAAGACGCTGGAAGACAGACAGAGGATATGAGACAGACAGGCAGAGAGACACCTGCTGTTGCATCACCTGCTGTAATAATAGTGTTGACATTCAAATAGAAAGCTCTGACAATAGGAGCAGGCTGAGGCAGCACCCAGTATGCAAATAAAAAGAACACATCAGGAAATATTAGCTAGCGTCAGGACTTTTCATTGCACACATTGAAAACCACTTGACCCTTTGGCATCCCACAAGTGCTTATGTATAATGTGTGTGTGTGTGTGTGCACAAGCACAATTGACACATTAAATGAGCTGATTTACCTATTTAAGTCTTTTCATTTCATGCTAACCGTGCATCCAAGGCTATGAATAGGCTGCTGATGTATCTCTGTTTATACCATGTACAAACAGAGTGTACGGCAGCCATTAGATGCAATGAGTTTAACCTCTGCTATAGTGTATAGGGTTTGTTTTTCTTGATTGGCATTCCAATTCCACTCACACCTCCACCACTTCCTTCTCGCTGTCATGCTATCTTGAATACCCAGGTTAAACATAATTCAAAAATAGAAAGGATCATTAGTTGGCAAATTCATTCTTGACTCACTCTTTCATGCACCCTACATGGCCCCAAAGGGCCTATCAATCAAAATCAGATACAGCTGATATCACATTCACCATTGCACATATTTCATTCCCTTTTAAGTGCTCAGCGGTCTTTTGTATCAATGTAGACCTATGTTGATTGGAGTAGAAACTTTTCATGTCTGAACTCAGTGGGATTTGAAGGACTGCAGACATCAGCAGATCCTCGCTGATGCACAGGTCAATACCTATTATAGTAAAAGCAATAGTCAATATGGTGCTCTCACATTACCAGCACTAGATGTGGTTGCTCTCTAAAGCTGCGACGCGTTCTACAGCACTTTCATGACGAATCTGATGGTTTAACAACACTGTGATTGTTTGCCTTGTCAGATTCTTTTTCTTGTATTATGTGAGGTAAAATAAAAATAGATAGGACATCAACAGAAGAGCTTCACTTCTCCACTATACAAAGAATAAACTCTATTATAGCTGGCAGTTCCAAAGTCTAGATTGATTGGGTGTTTGCCATCAATGCTCTGTGGAGAAGTCTGTGCTGCTCGGAGCTTGCCAAAGCACTGCCAGTTTTAAATCACTCCCAAAAACTCATCTTTATTGACTTTTCTTTATGTAATCAACTTTAACTAATTGGTCTGGATTTGTCTGAATGCGGTACTCTCAATCTACTAGCATGATCGTCAATGGACACAATTTGGGATTGTCAGACCATGTTGAATTTACTTTGCCTCACTATACCTCAATCAATATGCAGTTCATCACACTTGAGGAAATACTTTTTCCATTAAATGACTGCTCTTTCGTATTGAGCAGTAACACGTTGCAATAATCTGAGCTTTTACAATTTTCTTTGAAATGTTAGCGCAGTCACGTTTCACACAATACTCAATCCCCCCACATTCAAATAAAATGACACAGTATCCTCACTGTGATCACTTTGCATGGACTGTTTTGATACAACTATGGATGGAAATAAACAAAATGAAGGGATTCATCTCTTTCTTTATATGGAGAGGAATTGTAAAGATCTTTTGTCAGAATATGACACAAAGGTCAGCTGAATGGTGGTATAGTGCTGCAATCAGTTGACAATGATTCATTATATTTCACACTAGCAGAAGCAAAATACGTAATAAATGAGGTCCCAATTAGGAGCCATGTGGCACTCCATATGTTTACTGATCTATTCTCAATTATGAGATGCAGTCTATTTTACAATAATTTAATTAGCACGCAATTAAATAGTGATCATCAGGTTGGCTTAGAGGTGCTTTGTTACCCAATCTCCCTACCAATTGTGTCTATCCAACTGCATTAAATGCAATCCAAGAATAAATGTTTGCTTCAGTTTCACAGTCTTTGTTTTTAGTTGCTTTAGTGTAAAAATTCCTAATATGTAAATAATAAATAAAAATAAAATACCTTGTATAAAGTTTTTTTTTTAAAAAACTGTCATTGAATTTGGGGTTCAGCAAAAGTGGCCATAGTGCATTAATATTGTCACAAAAAAGGAGCTGCAAGTATTACCATTGTGCTTGTCATTTGTTAAATCTTAGTCATACATGGGGGGAAATGATTAAAAAGAACAAGACTGTAGAACTTGAATTTCTGAATGTATTCAAAAAAGGAAAACGAAAGAAAGGGAATGCTCCCATTTATAAAAGGGAGCAGAGGAGTGCAGACAAGCTTGAGCGACTTTAAAGTTTTCTATGGGAAATGAGATTTGCAATATGACAGAGCTCCTAATATCCTTACGCACAGCTTTCCAGCATGTATGCTAATGCCCTGTCTTGACCAGAAACACACAACAGGAAAAGTGGGCTAAATAAAATGAAGGAGGGAGCTGTGAAATATAATTCTGAATGCCTATAACGACTACAGTATCAGCCGTCTTGGATCTGTACTTCTTCATTCGGATGTTCTCATTTGTATCCACACCTGTGTCATTCACAGCCTTACGTCTTAACCTAATTTCATGGTCTATGGGTTTGGATGGATGGCTCTGCTGCAACTTGTACACTGAAGGGAGGAGAGAGAGTACCATCAGTGTGTGTGCATCTGTGTGAGTGCACTCGCACAGTAACACAATTGTGGAAAAGCGGATGAGGGATAGAGAGAGAGAGAGAGAGAGAGAGAGAGAGAGAGAGAGAGAGATGGGTGGGGGTTGGGGGATGCGCTGCTACAATAGCATAGAGAATTGTAGTCACTGCCAGATATTAACCTTTTAACCTTGTACTTTTCTGTTAACAAAAATACATTAAGCTCCTCTGGATAGCTGACAGTGAATTGGGGTTTTACAGACTTTCACTGAGCGTGACTGAAGGATCAGAGGTGAACCATTTTTTGGTAATGCACTCCAATTACAGTAAAAGTCTACTAAAAACACATATGTAAAAGCGAGGTGATATATTGCAGAATTTGGTAATGTTATTACCTTTTATGATCTGAATGTTTTGACTGTAAAAGGTACATCAGGCAAACATGCTCCAAATTATATATAATGCACCCAATAACCTTAAAATCACAGCAAAGAGACATGTGATTAGATAACTGAGGTGCCTCGATTAAGTGTGAGTAATTCCTGTTAATACTACGACAAATTGGTCTAAGAGCTTTGTACAGCCTAATGCCCCCAAACCTTTTTTTGTCAGTGTAATTGCTCAGTATATTCTTAAGCAAAGTGTCAGCAATGCCCTTTTAGTTTGCCAGAGTATCTTCTGGTGTAATGGCTTATTTAGCCAAACCAGGCATGACACCAATTATACTGGAGGGAAATCGATTCCAGCAAAGCACTCTGCTTGGACAAACAATAAAATGATCAAAGTGACTGGATGTTTCCCTTGCGACAGGCAGCAAAATGAATGTGTACTTTAAACTTTTTTTTCCCTTTTTTTAAAATACTTTAGGTTCTCTTAAAAAGAAAAACCTAGATAAAAAGAGATACATATGTGTCAGCCAGATGCAAATCACACGCATGCATATCAATACCCATAATGAGGCTGCATTTGGATGAATTGAGACAGTAAAAATCTGCAATTCTTGAAGCGTGACATAAATACGCAAATACAAAGACAGACGGAAAAAATAAGCAAGAATAAAGCATTAAAGAATAAAAAAGATAAAACTACAACGGCTTCTACATTTCCGTTGCAACAACACAAGGACGATTAAGGCCCATCGCATTCCTTCATTGCCAATTTTCTTTTCCATTTATGTCTACAGAGTTCTACCAAAAGACACAATTCAAGATAATTGCTTTTCCGCACATTAATTGATAAAGCTGGTGACATTTTATTTCAAGAAACTGTGGCTCAAAATGCAGATTTGTTGTCCATTGTCCAAGCTGTGTGTTCTGTTCATCAAGTGCTGTTTGTTCTTCAATGGAAATGTTCTAGCAAGTACACTTGGGGAAAAATGTCATGGTAGAATAAAACCTCTTCTTACCAATAACTTTTAATTCCCCTCTTTAACATAAAGACTTCCATGAATTAGCTCAAGGTGTTTCAACATAAGCCCTTCCAGGAAGGTGATTGTTGGTGTGCTAGGTTGGACAGCAATGTCTCTTGATAGTCATTTTGTCCTTTTTAATTTATGTACACATTATGTACACTATGTGCTCAGAGAGAATACACAACTTATATTAATTAAAAGGTTACCTTTGTCTGGCACAGTAGAGGACCAGCGCCGCTGTATTTTATTATCTCTTACCTTGCCTCTGAGGCATTTAATTTTCTATGTTGTCATTATACATGCGAATTCTGAAGTTCAGAAGGGAAAAAGAAGCAGTGAGGCACAGTTTGCACTAAGCTTATATTAATTACTGTTGTATCTTCCTTGTGCTCTGATGGTACAGTCCTCACTGAAATATACAGTACTGTGGAAGATATTAAAATCATAATGAATATGCTAATAATCTTTATTTCATATTCAGAATCCCACAATGTTTTTTTATTCTAATGACAATAGTGCCATTTTATGTGGGCTATAATAAGTGCATGTAATTACTGATATTAGAATAATGTGAGTGTGTCATAATACAGTAGTGCATAGTGCTGAGTGCTAGGCTACAGAAATTACCATATAGTGACTGTTCTTGTCTGATTCCTTTTGTCTGTTGCCCCTGTGCCACTCCTTGTCAATCTTCATTCCTGTTTCCAGACACTAGTCTGTCCAAGATAGATCCCTCATATGTCAGAACCACACAGACTATTTCCTGGAGTCCGCTGTGACTGTCAGGCTCCACGGACCATGAAAGCCATATATGTGATGCCCGAAATTACCTCATCGCAGAATGCCACAGACTCCCACATTGGCGTGGTAACAACTATCCCTTCAAGTGACACAGAGGGAGCTCACTGACACGTTTTAGGCAGTTCTTTGCCAACAAACATAGTGGGACCTATTTCACATTCTCAGGCAGAAACATAAAATAAATCCATTTTACAGTATGTGGGTAGAAATTGAGTTGAGCATGAATTATCAGGTTAGTGGTGTCCAGGACATTCAGTAGGTTAAATCATAGATTTTGCAATAAAGAATTATGTGTTTCTGGCATTTTAATAAGGCACTATGGCACCCACAAAATACGGAATCAAAAACATTGTAAATCTGTGTTGAATTTTTGGAATGCGGTCTATAATGTCAGCACTCAGCAGCCTTATAATCTGTCTCCTGTCTTAACAAGAGGTGTCTGAGGCAGAAGAAACCCAACTCTCTCTGGTACAATTATAGAAGTGCACTGCAGTCACTTAGCCTGCTAATACACGGTGTGATATTAATTACTGTTTGTAAACAATGCACTTTGCAGAGATTATTGCATGCACTCGGCATCCTCCATTTGTGTTTGGTAATTCTCACAAGTGATTAAGTGGTGAAGCTGGGACAGCTGTTCAAGATGAGTTCATTGGCATGTTTAATTAATTGCACTTGAGATAATTATTCAATCATTACTTTGATTAATTTTCTGCATCCCAGATAATGCATCAAACGTCTGCTTGATGTCAATAGTTTTGAAAGTGTGAGTAGAACAAGGCTAACCAGTTTTGGGAGCGTGATTTAGCTCTAAATTCTGTTTTGTGGAGAAATTAATGTTAGCTGGTTGTGATATGATTTTATTATCATGGCTGCATGGTTGATTTGAACGATGTTAATGCTCACATAACACTAAGGGTTTCCTAACACCTGTAAGGGCTGCATGTGTATCCTTGTGTTTCTAAAACATCAACACCCTGTCACTGCTCACTTCAATGTTTCGAGTCGATTCAGTCCGCATTATGTTTGAAACATGCTTATTCTTCACCCCCTCCGATACGCAGGGTAGTGGCAACATCCAACTGAAGGAAAGCCAGGCAAATCGTTTGTGAGAGATCTTGTCAAACAGATTAATTCCCACCCTGGGCCTCGGGGTTCTGGGCCGTTTTTCTGTCATGCTGCTTTGCCAGGCTCCCTCTTGATAATACCCCAAAGATAAAATTAATTGTGCAGGGAGATGTGGGATGGGGAGTATCTAAAAGGACCTTGAGCAACACATGAAGCTCTCTTTTTCTCTCCGCTCCTCTGCATGTGAAAACACAGAAACAATCAAACCGTCAGAAGCATGACACATTGCACCAACGATCAGTAACTTTGTTAGGAAGTTTCTGGAAGTGGAAAGTCCTGTGAGAGATGTGAAGGGACAGAATCAACCCTCATGAAATATCCTTGTCTAAGAATGTCCATGCTCAAATTACCATCAAAGTGGAATCCCTCGCTTCATCAGCGGTTTAAAAGGAGGGCTGGCACGCCGATATTTGTCTACAAACGTCTAGTTGTACATCTGCAAGTTTACAGACATGTTCCACTGTTCTTTGACACTGACAATCAGAGTTCAAATGAGCTAAAGATGTGACAGCTGTATCAAATTCTGCACTGGGATCAGTCCACTGAGGAATCAACAAGAACAAGAATAAGAATCGACAGCCGTGCTAGGAGCTCTGTGAGGATGTACTTAGACACTCCAGAGCTTTGAGCTAAGTGCTAGTGTCAGCATGCTAACATGCTCACGATTATGATGATGGGAATGTCTTTAGTTTTTAAGGTATTTGGTCAGAAACCACTGGTTGATGGGGTGTTACATGAAAAGTCAGGGGATCACCAAAGTACAATTCTTCCTTAGGGCATCGGCTATCAGTCTGATCACGATTTAGCCTCTGGGGGCAAAGGATATTCAGATAATGGATATTTGAGCCAAGACTTTATTTTCCATAGTTATTATTTACAGTCTGATTAGCAACTTGACATGCAAGAATGGAGATGGAGTTGAGAGATAGGTTGCATTTTGCTCTCCACATGGACAGTTCACCTGCAGTCAACCAAAGCCCACTCAAATGTGTGACTACAAACAAGCAAACTGTTAAATATGGTCCTTTTCCCTACAGATTCATATGCAGCTTCTGTTTATAGACAATATGCATATGTGACATGACTGTGCTCACCATATGTCATGACAATAAACCTAGAAGTTCTTGAGAGATTTCACGAAAAAACCTTCAAATGTCAATACCATGGTGGAACTAAAAGATTCAGGGGATCCCTAAACATTAGGATTCATAATCTCCAAACCATGAATATCTGTACCAAACATCAGTATAGTTATCGTAATAGTTGTTAAGATATGTAAGCCATACCTCAAGTGTGGCTAAAAAACATTCCTCCCGAAAACATTTCCCATTAAGCTTTACTATACAGTATAGCAGTCAACAGCAGTCACACTCTAATGCAAAGCAGACCTTTCCCACAACCTCCTGTCACCACAATCACCATCAGAACATTAGCTAACAAGTGCTAATCCCTGCTGTGACTTTGTGCAAGCACACAATGTCTTAGTCTTTCAACACTGCCGGTCTTCAAAAGCCACCGAAAGACCAATTTTACCAAGAAATATTCCATAGAGAGGAAAGCAGATGAGCAGGTAGATTGTGGCAGCTGTACTACTTTTTTCAATAGCCCCTTGGCACTTGAGTTGCCCCTGTCACCTCCACTGGCAGATGGTGCAAATGAGCCTTTATGTACCGCTGCTAGACACTGTGGACAGGCAGCCAAGAGAGATCCAGGTTTGCATGGGTAGAAGACTGAAACAAAAGTATTTTTTATTTGGTACGGTCATGGTCAAAACACATCAGCGACTGCTGATGGTGGAACGTTTGCATAACTACGACTACGACTAAATCAGGTTTGTCCGCGGCCTTTTTTGCTGTGACAAATGCAGACTAGAGTGACAGTGTTGTTGCAATATATTTTTTGTTAGCACAGACGTTTGGGCTGTCAAGATTCACAGTGCAGTATGAATAAGAGATGAGATCATTGAATTTTTTGTCGGTACAGAATGCACATTTGGTTTTTTGTGCGAGGAGTCTTAGTGTAGTCAACGTGTAGTCCAAGAATGTTCTGTGCTTACTGCAAAACAGCCCTTGTAAAGAATATTATGTTTGGCAGTTTCCCTGGATATGTATTTGGATCTCATTTTAGTGATCATTTCACACACATACTTGTGCACACTCACGATGATACACAACCACACAAAAGCAGTCACAGTCCCTAGGCAGGCTACATCCAACAGTTTTGAGTTCAAGTAGTCGCCGCTGTCACAGTGTGACATCATCAACCGGGCTGGCAGAGGCCCAGTGGTGTCCTCCTTTGGAGCCAGAGATCTCCTCCAACAGAACTCATCCCGTGATGCTGCTGTGTCACTCAGGGGCCCAGACAGGCAGTGAGCGAGGATGACAGCCGGGAATGAGAGCTCAAGAACAGGTAGAAAGTATTGACAGGTCCCTGGGGAGCAATTATGAGAGAAGCCTAAGGGCTTGCTAAAAGGAACCATGTGTAAGTCTATTGAAACAAAGCCCCGACCTCTGTTAAGGGATAACAGTTCTTGCTAGTGAGATAGTCACAAAAGCAAATTTGATGCTCAACTAGTGACAGATTAATCACATGAACTCCAAGGAGACGGTCAAACTTAAGATTTTAGCTTAAAAGCAAGTTAAACTATTTGGCTTTTCTGTCATCTGTGAATCTGTAAAACAGAAAATGCAGTGATGTGATTAACAAGCTGACCTTTTTCAAGCTTTTTCACTGCTCAGCATTTGTATTTTTAAGCCTCTAAAAATCCAACAGGAATAAATTCAATAGCTGCCGTTGACACTCAGCACATCACTCTCCATAAAATACCTGCAAATGATCAAGGCAGACAGATAATGGCTTGGAAGAGGACTCGGTTTGCTGCCCTGTGACAGACATTTCCAATTAAAAAGGGTAAATAACTTGAGATTCATCTATTTCACCCTGTCCTGAAATTTATCAGTCCATCGTGCTTTAAATCCGCTCACCCCTGAAATGGTAATATCACAGATTTGGATTTCCTTGGCAAAGAAAAATGTCATACAGTTCCAATATCCTCACACTCCTATTTAAATCTCCCTGCCCTGTCTGTATCAGAGCTTTCATGAGGCAACCCAAGTGTGGGAGGGAGCTAGTGATAATAGTACACCAGCATGATATGAACAGTAGTTGGGACTGAGTTTGCAAAACTGTTGGATTTGATTTTGTGCATAACTTGTATATCAAGACACTGTATTTCCACAGGCAGGAATGGGATCTAAAACCCTAAACCTTCACCACCCATGGGGGCTGCTAGCACTATGTATAACCTATATTAAATGCTACTAAGCTATATGCTGAGCTACATTACAGTGTTTTATTAAAGAGCAGAGCCTTTTTCTAAAATAGTGCAAACATTGTTGTAGCAGCAAAAAAACAAGTCATACAGCAGTAGGTTTTTAAAGAAACCAAACACCCCAAGACTCTTACATTCCCCAGTTGGCCAAAACTGCCTTGCCTAACTATGACCTAAATCTGGCCCAGCTGGTTGCACAGACTCATGCTGCAGGTGTGATGAATGGGCCACCTTTTTCCCAAAGCTTGCCCAAGTGCTAATAGCTGGAGCTAATTCTGAGCCCAAATCGCCTCATGTCTGCATCAGAAAAACCCAGCCCAATTTTAAAGCTCTGGTGTCAGAATACAACCGAGCTTGCTGCCATTCAGCTGCAATCCCAGCACGACTCAGATGGCTACCTGGGCTACTCTAGATTAATTTTTACATTGCTTCTTTTTCGATTAACTGCAGCCAACATTAACAGAATGCTGCATCATGATAGTGGGGACGATCCATGGAAAAAAAGTCTCCCTTTTTTGTAAATAAAGTGACATGACTCATTAATGTGATGAATGACCATGCAATTCCCCAGGACCTCAGCATCAAGCCTCGGCCCAACCCCCTTCAGGCGTCCCTCTTGTGGGCCATTCCGGGTGAAAGCCGAACATTTAAACGTGTGCCTCTAAGTGCTGAGGCAAGCAGGTCCGCCGGCCAAATGGTTGCTCTTTTCAGCTGTTGGAGCTCCCAAGGACCCATTTCACTGTTAACATCAAATCATTAAATTCACCACATACTCAGTCACTTAGAGTTATAGGGAGATAGATAGCAAGACAAGGAGAGAGGGTAAAGTTAAGGAAGAAAGAAAAGAAAAGGTCATTGTCAGCTGGAAAAGCTAAATAGGCCACATTATTAGGTTGGAAAAAAATAGAAATAAAACTGACACTTATCTCTGGTCTTAATTCTTAGTTCCTTGTTGACCACAAGTGTAAATGACTGCATTTTAGTTCATAAAGGAGGGGATCGATACGATATTTGGCTAATGTGTCACTGTCAAAGGATCTGATAGTATTCTGCTGGAATAAAAATGTAATAACATCTCCAGCTGTGTCTGAAAATATCTGATAGCATCATACCTTCAACTCGTATGAATACACATTCAGATGTGGGCTAGAAGTGGAACCTTTCATGCAGATTTTTGAAAGGTTCCAACAAGTTCACTTTTTCTATACAAGTTTCTGACTTCTACTGCAAAGAAGAAATGGTGTGTCCATTCATTTTTTTTTTTTCATAAATAAATGGTATGAATGGAAACTATCCACAGCAGATGGTGTATTCCTTTAGATGTTCAGTATTTCTGGCTAAAGTGTTTTCAGAGTTCAGCCATTGTATTATTTCTTGCCAACTCAGGGTAAAAAACGTACTGTCGACAACTATCTTCCTCTTGTTTTGAAGGGAAATGTTTTATAATATCTGATATACATAATTTTAAATGGTCATCGGAGTTGTGTACAGATATGTGCTCCATGCATGCTTGTGGCTATATTTTTCTTTTATGTCGGACAAATAACTTGATACAAAACATCTAAATATGCAGTCTCATTATATCACTGGCTGTACTGTATAACAATGGCAGATGATTACTTGCAGATATGCAATTATGCTTATTACCTTGGCACAGGGAGCTCATACAGGATAATCTATTATAGCTAGACCACTTTCAAGACATAAAGTACAGAGGTGGTGTACCCTTAGCTCCAATGGGAGACTGGACTTGGTTTCTATGGGAACCAAAGTGCAACACAACCCAGTAAATGAGGATACAGCTGCTGTGCTCTCAGCAGAAGCAGTATGAGGTGGAATGAATGGGAATCTATTAAAACTAATAAAGGTGTACAGGCCGGGAGGAGAGAAAGGAGAGCACACTTTGTTTAAAAGAAAGATAGTTGGGAGAAGCACGGCACAGTGCACTCCAGGTTGTGTTTGACTTTGCCACTTTCATTACTTTGAGCTCTGTAATCTTGATGTTCAAGGCAAGTAGAGAGATAGCAGGTGAAGGCCGTCATGTTTGTACTAGTCTCAGTTGGGTACAGTATGAACTTACAGGTGCACCATGAGCTCGGAATCACTCGGATACAGTACTCTACGCTTCTCAAAAGATGAAATAAATTACTTTATATCATGTTGTCCTCCTTTGTATTCAGCCCTGGCTTCCACTGGCAATCAATTTTCTAAATCAATCAAGTAAAATACACAAAGAGCATGTTCTTCTTTTACAGTTTTATTTGTAGAATCTGTGTGCCTTTGTATTAGGGTTGTTGTTTTAATTGACAAATTTAATGAGCTACCAACTCGTTAATGGTGTAGCCTACAAAGACTGATTGACTAAAAGATTATGAGAAATGCACCTGCACTTATTAATACACAGCATGTGGTCTAGTGCATGCTGCTTATTAATTAGTAACTCCAGTGAAACATGTGCCAAATTCCCAGTCTGTACACCAGTTCCCCACTGAGTTAAGTCAAGTAAAGATTTCTCTTCTGTTTCCTTTATGTTCTATTTCCTTAACCCTTTATCGGGCGAAGAACCGTATTTGGTAACTTCAGTGGATATCAAAACTGGGTAATATTTTGAGAAAAAAGTAGCAAAATTTCTAGATTAAAGTGGCAAATCTACAAGAAAAAAAGTTGCAGATTTAAGAGATTTAAATTTGCAAATCTGTGCGAAAAAAGTCACAGATTTACGAGAAAAAAAAGCAACTTTTTTCTTACAGATTCACCACTTTAAATCTCAGAAATCTGCGCATTCTCGTAAACATTTTTCTCAAAATATTACCTCCCTCCCCTGGGTCTGTATGTTTTTTTAAACATTCTGGCAGTATGTAGTATCCTCCAATATTCTCTATGGTTGAAATTTGGAATTTGAAAGTATTTCAATGAGTGTCCTATTAAGGGTTAACAACAAAAATATGTGATTTATTTTATTCATGCAACCTGTGAATGTATGGTTATTTATCTTTACATACATTTGGGCAAATGTGTGTGTGCTCTGTCAAGTTTGGAGAATAAAAAAGTAGCAGCACCAGTCAGATGCCTCCCTCGAAGGGCCGTCTGTTTAGGCAAGCGCCCCCCTCACCCGCGTACATGGCATGAATAGAACAGAAAACAAATGTGTCCCTCCTTATGGTACGTCAGACGACAAGGCAGTCCAGATTTTTCAGAAAGTTTATTATAGGGCTAAATCAAAAACTGAATTTCAACACAATGCCATATGAAGCTTTTGCCTCAAGGGCCTGATTTCCTCATTCTCTGGTGTTTTAACAATGAGGCTGCACTTGTTTAAGTGGCCCTTGAGTTCAGCCTGTTTTCTGTAACAAAGTTCAAAGTACCCTAGAGGAGCAGACCACATCTCATGGGAGTGTGGCGAATAAAATCCTATCAGGACAGTCGTTATCAGACACATCAGGAATCATGCACAAAAACAAACTACAAACCCTTTTTAATCGACTTGTTGATCACTCAAATGTGGAAACACCAATAAACCATTGACAGGATTATGTGTTACATCACCACACCACATGCATACATGCATGAGATGCTAACAGTGAAGTGGAGACCCACTCAAAACTAAAAATAGTGCTTCAAAGTGCTTCTACTGGTCACAAACTCGACATGTTACTTTGACTTTTGGGACACACTGACATATGATTTACATTTTGGAGGGATGATATGATTTTTTCCTGGGCTTTGCCACAAAAAAACTCATCACATTTAAAATATGAATTAAACATTTTTTTTAAAAGGTAGCTGTGGTAGACATGTTGCTTGGTCTGTTGTCAAACATGAAAAAAATATTGGCCTTGTAAAAAAACTTTAAAAGTATTTTCAAAATCAAATTACAGCTAACAGTACACTTAAATTCTTAAATCATTTGAGGTGAGAAATATGCCATGCAAGAACGGAATCTTGATTCATATTTGATCAGCGCTGCATAGTTTCATGAGTTTTGCAAGTCGAACTGAATTTATCAAACTAGCTCCATATTAAGCAAACAGCTGTGCTTGGCCCATCCAGGGCTAGGACAAGTAGAAATCTGTCTGCCAGAATAAACCAAACAAGCTCGGCAGGTCTGTAAGGTGTCCTGGCCAGGAAAAAGGATGTTCTTGGAATGACTAAATGTCAAATGTCCCAACAATAAATAGTAGACAAGATTTTGTCAGAAACATTAAATATGCTAGAATATCACAGGAAAATGTGGCCATGATGGACAAAGGCATCCTGTAACTTTTGATAGCCTTGGTATTACTTGAGTTTGACTTCTGTATGAAATGAGACATGCACCTGCACAAACTGCTGCCTCAGACAGGATGATCCTCTTAGTGCCTTAGCAATCTGGGACACTATTCCCACTACTTACTTTTGCCAATTTGCTCCTGGGAGCCCCTGAGTCCTTGTCTTCATTAAGGGAGTTCCTCATTGATCAATCACTGTCAGAGAAGCTGCTCTGTAATTGCACTGTGGCCTAATCATGACTGACGTCTCAACCCCCCTCCCACTCTGTCACAGGTCTCAGGAGAGAGAATGTTCCATGACTTTCACACCTTCGACCTCAAGGTAGGCCTCTCTAAGGATTTTACTCTTCTCTCTGTGGTTTATCTTCAAAGCTATATGGTTTTATAATAGATATTATAACTCAAATTCAAATATTGGTGGGGGTGATGAGGACAGGTAAGTCAAGATAGCTGATGTGAGATGGATATTTTGAAAAATTGAGAAGCACCAGTGACATCACTGCTTTCTTATTTCTTATTTCTACTTCTTTTTGAAATACAACAAACTGTTGCTGATCATCACATGCACCAAAACATGCATAATTACTGACTAGAACTGCAAATAACAATATAAAAAGTCACAGAATACAACTACAATACAATAAGGCTTCAGTTGTAGGGCTGCACTTCCTGGCCTGAGTTCTCGATATTCATCATTCATACCACATTTTCACTGTGAACTGATTTATATGTGCTGTAAGACTTGCACTCTGTTTGTCACATTCAGTGAATAGGCCCTTACATCTGTCAAATGCATTACAGTGAATGTAAGACAAAACACAAGTCGTAACTGCGACAAATTAACAGCCCTTGACGTCTTTACTGAGGCACGTAGAGTGATCCACGAGCAAACAGCTTCAGAAATATGCATAGTTGCCTATATAACAAATTAAATGTTTTGTTAAACTACCCTTGTTAAAACTAATGCCTGACTTTTCTGCAATTGCAATGTTGTTATCAGGATACACTAAAATAACCTATCTAATTACCTTACATCACACACTCTGGAGCACTTATAATGAGCACCAATATACAGTATGTGGACTTTAAACTATTTTCTCTCTCATTAAAAGCAGAAGCATACCTTCTAGATACAAACATGCACACATCTGAACAGGTTATGCACGTACAATACACACTTGTGGCCCTGTCAAAAAATAAACTAAATTCCATCGAAATATAGGTTGCATTATGAAGCACATTACTTATCGGTAAATAATACAATTTCACCTCACAAAATGCTTCTCAAGGGGTCATGTACAACACCTGACACATTAAAGATTGATGTTATGTATTATGAACTTGCCACTTGTGTTAAACTAATGTTTATAGCAATTAAAATAAGGTGTCAAATAGTGTTCATTATTATGTAAAGTGTTGGAACTTAAAGTAAACAAGAAAAAATTCACAAAATACATTTTTTTCTCTAAGACTACTGATTCACAGATCTCTGCATCTGCAGTGCGTCATCCATGGACTCCCACAAACCTTACAGGAAAAAAAGTTTTATAACTATTCTTTTTTGGCTGCTTGACTACACAAAAAACACTAACAGAACAACTATTGTTCCAAACATAACTTAAAAAGTCAAATTGAGAAAAACATCTCTAAATTTATGTGAACAAAGCCAGCTGTGGAGTGATACATTTTACTGGCTTCAGGCAGAACAAACAGTCCAAAGTAAAAAAGTGTCATATATAAAATCACAGTTACTGTCACACAGCCTGGTTGTGATATAGAGAACATCTCTGTTCTGACCTTAAACTACTGAACTTTTCTTCCTCCTCTCCAGAGTTTTGTCGGTAGAGTTGGAGAGAGAAGAACACCTTTGAGCAGCAGTGGTAGCAATGCATTAATAAAGCCAAATAGTGATTCAAATTCAAGCCAGTACATTCTCATAAGATGTCCTTAAGAGCATGTATTTATAATATTATCTTTGTGAAACAGATAATCTGCTGCAGTGCTGCACAAAGACAAGCTTTATTCAGCTGTAAACTCTCTAAAACATGATTTTTCTTTCATAAAACTATGCTGTTCATTGATTTTCTTGTCTAACAACTAACACATGATGATGAGCAGCTGGTCATGGGACACCAGTGAATACTCCAGAATAACGTTTAAATATTCCTGCTCACGGTTAACTTCACACAACTGCAGCACAGTCAAAAAAGATGGCGAGTTTGCCATCAGCTTCTTAATCTGCGGTGTCACACCAACACAAATCTTTGGAGAACGAATTGGAAAAGATGCAAAATGATGTAAAAAAGATCAAGAGCGATTTTCTGGATTGAAATTGATATCTCTGCCATGATATTAAACCCACTGGGATGCAAAAGTTGAGAAAACTTGATGTGATTTTGTAAAATGATTTGCGAGTCTCCCATTTTTGTCACTGAAAGGGGTTTCGCACACCCCAGATTAGTCTCAGGCCTCTTGTGATCTTGCATTAGCACAAGGTTATTCATGCTTACAAACAGTGATTGGACTGAACGCCTACTAGACCTGCATTAAGTACTGTGTGTGTGTGTGTGTGTGTGTGTGTGTGTGCGTGTGCGTTCGTGTGTAAACATGGTGAAATTCTCCTCTCAACATGTGAATATTTTGAATCATTTTTTAAATTATTTAGATTTTTAGATTGCAGTTAGCAGCTCACGTAGGGTTTAACGCATGTATGTACATGACATGATCTGACATCTCCAAGAGAGGGCATGGACACAATTGCAAATACCCCCCTCCTAATATGCTAATGCTTTATCCCATGCCGTATTTCATGCAAATGCCTTTCATCGTATATTTTCAAATGTCATTTATATGACAGCTGTAGCACAAGCATTCATAATGTTTTGACTAGGGGGGAAATTGCAACACGGATCTCGGTCATTGTGAATTCTGCCCTCAGTCAGAATAAGTCAGGAATGCTGAACTCTCAGTCCTACAAACCTGATTGTTCTGTGTAACACTGAAAGCATGTTGTTGATTAATGCTAAGACAATACATACAAAGGATTATATGGAAATTGCATTTCCGCTATTGGACCTGGTCGAGATAATTGAGTGATATATATATATATATAAATATATATATATATATATATATATATATATATATATTACAATGACAGGTGGGTGGAGTTGGTCAAATAGGAGAATACATCTGCACATACACAGAATTGTACAATAAGGCTATACGCAGTGCTAACACAACTCAAATAATCATCCTGATAGATTTCAGTTTGTCTATTTGTAACATCCACACAACGATAGTTGTGTAACATCAACAACTAAAGTAAAAATTAAAGTGTGGTATTTCCCTCCCAGCCGATGAGATTGCAGGCACCTTGGCATTTACTAAGCCGGCTATGTCATTGTTTGCGATACCGTTCAGGACCATGTACTAGGAGGAAAGTTTTACATTTAAAATGCAATCAGCACAATCACCACAAGCAATCAGTTCCTCTTCATTTCACCTGATCGAGCCCCCCGCTAAAACGAGCCTGTTAAATAGAGCATCTTATCAGGCCTGGATTAAGTCTTGACTTTGATTAACATCTGTAGTCTGAGTTTAGAATGTCAAAGTTCAAGTTTGGGGGAAAATATAGTTTTTAAAAATGCAAAAGCACCAGGTGTCATTATCAAGTAAGACAATCACAGTGGCACAGGGTTTTTGGTCTTTTGGGAAGATAACACATTACAAAACATCTGAAAAACAACAAAAAAAAACTTGCCAGAAAAGGTTGACATTTTGGGAAATGCATTTATTCAAGTTCTTCCAAAAGTTAGAAGAGAAGACTGGTATGTTCCTCATACACTAAATATGAACCTGGAGCTAGCAGCCAATTAGTTTGCCTTTGAGAGACGACATCTAAAACCATTTCGGCAAATGAGTTATGCCTCTTTTCCACTCAACAAGGACTGCCTACAACCAAAGCTCACCCAAACAGGATGAACCAATACTACTCAGACTACAAACAGAATACAAATGGAAACCAGAATGTTTCCAAAATCTCATATCATTGCCTACAGATTCTGTATTATTTTCCATATCATCATGACTTGAGAGTAGAGTCAATCCTCAAATATGAAACTCTCAGCAAGAAAGCAAACAAGCATAGTTCCCAAAATCTTGAAATATCCCTTTAAAGTTCCCCTAGACATTAAGATTCACATCATGCATGTTGTTCTTAAAAAAAACTGTGCAGGAAAAAAAAATCAAATAATTTGTGTTAGGAGCAGTTGTAGAGAGCACATTAACATAACTGGGAACAAATGGCTTCGAGAGACCAACATACTGTGACATAAATTACACAGGTGCAGTTGCAGGTGCTGGTGCCACCTGCACACCTGCCCACTGCAGAGAGAAGAGGAGCGATACAGAATCAAACAGAACACCACACAGCATTTGTATTATGTAAGGCTTTGCACTCCTGCCTTGAAGTTAATTCTCAGTTTATCCGATAATAATTTGTAATTTGAGACCTAAATAAAATCATTCCAGTTGTTTGTCTACGCTGCTTCAGTGGGACATGGATTTAATTGTCTATTTTCTATCAACTGCAGGAGTTTTGCTATTTTTGATAGCATTGTTTAATGACTGAATCACAAAAGAGCAAAATATTATTTCCTTATTTTCCTGTGTAATTATTTTTAGATTAACAGTGCTGATACAGCATGGCGAGGCAACGACAACTTTAAGAAAACACTTGATGATTTGAATGATTTGCAAAAATTAAAATGTATAAAAGTGCTGTATTTGTTCATTAGAACATCCACAACAAGCAGTGCTGACTGACCAGCTATGAACATTTTATGAATTTCAATGTCACTACAGCTGAGCTCATTTGGGGAAAGGCAAAGCGAGGCCACAACGGGACAAAATAAACTGTCGCCCTGTTCACAGAGGCGTGGAGAGGTGAGAACACCTCCCCGGTACATCCTCAGACACATCTGTGCCCATGCCCCTCGAATGATGTTTCTTTTGTGGAAGAAATAGGTCAGCCGTGAATACCTGGCTCCTTCCATCTCAAAAAATCCTTTAACACACTTAATTAGGAGTGTAACTATGTGGATTTATTGAGTGTGAATTAAACATTTTTTGTTTTCATGAGCTGTTGTTGGGGAGCTGCACAATTTATCTATTAACAAAGGGAAGGCATTTCATTTTTCCACAAATCTTACATTTAAGAAGCTTCATTAGGAGCTGTAAAGGCACAATAATGCCAACTTGGCCCACATTTAGACACTGAATCATTCAGATAGCACTGCTGTGATTGCTTAATTAAATGCCCGGCTGTGTAATGACTTTGCTTGAAAAGGAATTAAATGTCTAAATGCTGCAGAATCTGCGTTGAGCTGAACAGAAATCAATGGGACATAGTGCTGGAACCCAAGGTGTTTTCCGACTTGTTTAGGGTGAACGCTTTGTATTGATGCTGTCCCTCAGTCAGTGAGTCAAAAGCTCATTCCTCTTGGTCCAAAGCATTGATTGGTGGCATACCAACGGTGTGCTTACTTTGTGCTTTCTGGAGAGGTCTAGGAAGCTAGTTTACAATGCCTTACAAGTCAGCAGTGTGTGTAAAGCTCCATTTATATTTAAATAGGTTGGACTACTAACATCCTTTATTTCACCCTTGAAAAATAGAGATATCCTTTCAAAACAATTTCAATATATTCAAAGGGACTATAAAAACATCAAACACATGATCAAAACAAGAAAAAAACGCCTCGTGGTTGTATGCCTCTGTCAACCAGTCACGTTGCAGGTTACATCCATATCTGTCTAAACTCATATATGTAGTGCATACTATGAAGTACTTTAATAAAAGGGAGTGACTCCACCTTTGGTAAAATAGAAGTTCACAATCACTATATTGAAATGTATCATTCTAGTGAATAATTTCTTGTAAAAACCACGATGTCTGCAGTAAATGATAATAGTGTAAAGGTGAGCTTTGACCTTTTGGATATTTTCTTCTCATAATTAGCATAGACATTTTGAATTATAGCCATTATGGATTGATTTTTTTTAATTTGTCCAATACATTGATTCATGAATACATTAAAAAAAATTGATGATGACAGCTTCAGCAGTACTTTGTGTTTAAACTAAGAGGGATACCTTCATTAACCGATCAAGGAGATTTTCATTTTCATAATTTTTACAATCACACATAACACATACAAGTACCCCGGAGCAGTTGGGGGTTAAGTGTCTTGCTCAAGGGCACCTCAGCTGTGCCCAGGAGGGGAACGGGCATCTCTCCAGCTACCAGTCCACACTGTATTCTTGGTCTGTACAGGGACTTGAACTGATGACCCTCCTGTTCCCAAGCCAAGCCCCTACTGCTGCCCACTAATTAGCACTAACTAGGAATTGTTGGCTTTCTAACACACTAATGGAGTGAACATGGAAAATGCTAAACGATATTATTTTGGCATTGCCATTGTGAACATGTTAGCATGTTGTCAGTAGAAATTAGCTCAAAGCCCTGCTCATGACAAAGCTGTGCATTACAGCCAAAAAGAGTATTTTTTCCCCCTAAAGTCCGCTTTATTAGCAAAGCGAAATACACATTTTACAGAAATATGCAGCAACAGAGGTTTATGCAATAAAAGTACTTATAGTTATATATTCAAACAAGTTTGGCGAATATTTTACATTTGGACCACATGTTTTCACAGCTTTTTGGTTGCAGCCAGTAGGTTAACAATGTTTTAAAGTCAATTTTAATTGCAAAAGATGAGGAATTTCTCAGAGGCAGAAAGTGAAACGCTGACGTCCAACAGCTGCAACACAACAAACTGGTTTTGTTTGGCAGCATAAAAAGTGAAAAGGAAGGAAATCAGTGCTGCGGTCAGCAGAGTAGAGGACCATTAACCTCCCGGCGAGGTGGGAATAGCCTATTTCATTTATGCATTGTGATATATATAGCCTAATAACCTATATTATATGCAATTATTATTATTATTATTATTATGGAGAAATATAATTCACTTCCTTTACATTTAGTAGTAATTATGTCCCAGTCAGAGGAGCGTGTGGCAGCGCTGATTGTAAATGTTTCTATTTGGGTGAAACCACTGGTGGAGGAGACGCTGACACTCCGGTGTCAGAGCCAGATAACGGTAAATATCAGAAGACAATAACATTTAATAGCCTCAGCTAGTAATCTGTTCAAAGAATTTCACAGTTGCAGGGTGCATTTAATTTTAATCAGGATTTTTGTGATAAATAATATTGCCTAAACATGCTTTGGTTTGTCAACATAAAAAAAAAAACACGGCAGTGTTTTATCAGCTCCAGGCATCGATACAATAATCTAAGATCAATTCTCCAAATTAGATGTGTGGACTTCACGCAGACTCAAATTTGTGTACATGAGCTAAGAGCAGACTGAGATCTGACCGTACCCTCCGCTCACGTCCAAACTGATAAATGCCGAGCCTTGCATATAAATGATCGTACGCCCACTTTACGCTCACTTTCTGGCGTACGCTCGTTTGATAAATGAGGGCCAGTGTGTCCAGAGCAAGCCCTAATTATACTTGTGTGTTTATGCTACAAAATATTGCATTCAACAACTGGTATGAGTTTACAATGTGTGCTTGTTGACCATTCAATGGCAAGACAGAATGGCAAAATTTTTCTCAAAATAACTTTTAGAGTCCAGATTTATCAGTCTTCCAGAATATTTTCAGAGTGTTTTACCATGAAAGCCTGAAGGCAAACATTAAAACCCATCCCACATGGAAATAGTTCTTGAAAGGAGTGCAGCCAACTAATCTCACAAACATTTGATTGAACCAAAGACCTTTAGAAACCGCCAAAGCTGGGAAGGGCGCACAACTCCTAAAATGACAACCGATTATCAAACTGCCTCTGGCTCGAGACACTGTAATCCCCCAGATGTTGCAGTCTATGAAATATGAGAGTCTGAATTAGATCTCTCAAACAATGTCAGCTTGTCTGCATTCGTAAACCCTCAGCATTTAAGTCACAAAATTAAGTTGACCCCGTCAGAAAGCTTAAGGACATGTAACAAAGCCCTCGGCAGTCTTATTACTTCATCTGCTTTCGTCTCATCTCCTCTGTGTAATAAGTTCCCACTCTAGCAAGACCACTGGGGCTAATAAGGGTTTTATCTGCTTTTGATATTAGATATTAACACCTCATCAAAGTTAAGCCAGCGGTAGGCTCGCGTCCTCCCTCCAAATTTACATTAGCCTAACAATGTCTCAAAAAGAAATCTTATCAAATTCAAATTAAGGGCGAGTTGAATAGCCAGAAGGACACCGCTACCCATCACTCAAGGAACATGTAATTTGGTTCTGCTGCAAAGAATACAAGCCTTCTTTGTAAATCACTGAGATCATAGTTTTCATGCAATAATGTTAATACTTTGAATTTGCTGCTCATAATCCTGAGCCAAAACAGAGCACATTTGTAGCATATGAATGATAAATGTTTAGCTGCTGGGTATGAAAATAGTTCTGAGTGACACAATCAGGATTTGCGGTTTTGAAATCTCTATAAATAGCAGCTCTAGTCAGCCAGTCTTTGTGAGTTTTACCTGAGGGGAAACACATTTGTAGCATGTGTTTTCATCAGACACTCGACACAGGTTGTAACCCTGTGGTTAGTTAGAAGTCATCTATGAATTAAATGCACATCAAAACTAAACAATTGTTAGCGTTTTATAAAAGCTATTAGAGAGAGAGGAGTTTGAGAATACAGCTTGTATAGCTCAAAAAGAACACGCCGATGTTGTTTTAAGTGTCTTCCTTATTTTAGAAGTCTTATTTCTTCGTAAAATTCTCAAGGTAAATCCTGTATCTGGAGCGAGAGTGCAAAGGTTTCAGACTTCTTATCATCCCTTGTGGCATCCTTTGTCAGGTTGTGTGAAAAAAAAAATGAAATATTAACTGGAAAATATAGCTTGGAGAGATAGAAAATAAATTACTTCAGTGTGGCAGGGAAAAGAAGATTGTGATATTTATCAAGTCAAGATGGAAATGCCTGCTAAGTCTGCGCCTCTACCTTGAAAAATTAAAGAGAAATCAAATGCCTTGGAGTACACAGCTATTGTGATGTAAAAAGGTGTGTGTTTATGTGTGTGCGTGCCTGCTTACTTGTTTTCTCAGTAATTTATTATTGAAATGTTATTGCTCAATATCAGCTATTTTTGGTGTGGTGTGTGGCAAAAGATAGAAGTCTCTATATGACCGTACTGCTTCTACATGGACTTTGCACAGTGACATTCTTATTATACATCTTTTCTTTCTGGAGAGTTGACTCACACAGTCCACAATTAGCCAAGCTGTACTCTCCAGTCTTTTAACACTCAACAGATTTTCTGTGAAACAGCTTGACTGGCAAAATCTATAATTGTACAGATAAGTGAACATGTTAGCTAGATAAAGGTTAAACTATCAGGGATATGTTCTCCATCCATCTAAAGCCAATTTTACACATTCAGCTCAAGCAATAGTGGGTGGGTAAGGGGGGGAAAAACCTGGCAAGTCAATATTGATTGATCTGAAGCCTTAGCAATTACCTCCATGTGCAGAAGACCATGTTAAGGTCAGTATTATCTTAGCTCATTTTATGGGTCAGTGCTCTGGCTTTAGCAGAAATAAATTAATGGGGTAAACACTTTAGTTCACCTTGATGAAATTTACAGCAAGTGTAAAAGCTTTGCAAAGGTGGAAGGTACAGTGCCGGGGAGTGACCCTTGATATTTTGCTGAACCTTCAGGAACTTGGGTGGTAAAATGCAGTCTATAAATAACAATCAATCCCCTACAATGAAACTGTAAGGGTGCAATGATAATGCTGTATAAATGTAATGAGCCTATTAAATTCATACACTTCTTAAACCCATTTTGTTTTAACTGCTGAATGATGACAACTGTCTCTACAAATGGCATCACATAAATAGCCACAGTTACAAAATATAACATTTTCAAGTTGATATAATACTGTATGCTTCTGCTTCTTGCACTTGCCATATGCAATGCACTTTATATGCAAATATGCTATCATACAGCAAAGACTATGTGGGTGTGACAAAATGTTTTAATACATCTATGTAACTGTGCATTTAAGACCCATCACAGTCTATCCAATAATAACAAGAGTTCTCGACTTTGCATGTTATTTCTTGACACCTGTATGTATTTCACTAGAGGGAACAGGGGGAGCGTTATTAGTCAACCAAAACATTCCATCAGCTTTCGGTGTATCGGCATTCTTCTGTGGCCTTCGGCTGACTCACAAACAGCTCTGTTATGTTCTTAAGCCCAAAATAAATTCAATTTCCAATGCAGTGATCTCCTTAATGAAAAGTCAATGTCCCTCACTCATTGACGAGCTCCCAGGGGGACAGTCAGAAAGATGAATTTATCAGCAGGCCGGAGACTGCGCCCTAGGGGACACCACCCCTTATGATCAAACAGAATGCTACAGAGTGTGTCCAACCAGTCCTCCATTATTACCCAGCTTGTGCTCTTAATGTGAGCCGACGGAGGAGGGATGACAGTATTGATCTAATGAAAGTGCTATTTATTTTCTCACAAATCCTCTCACCAGTGATTACAAAAGCACTCCACTATTGCGGCCAGCCTGTTCTCAATTTGTTAAGTGTACTGGGTGACAAGTTGTTTGCCTCATATGCATGCAGTGTTATCTTGCCATGCTTATTTCGACAGAGGGTCATGTAATGTTAAAACATGCCACTGCAATATCTTTTAGTAATGTCTTTTTGAACAAAAAATGTAAGCATAAACCTAATTTTACAACAATTTCCATGTAACTCTTTTTTTTTTTTGCATAATTTCAGTGGAAGTTCTGCATTGTTGGGCTGCATCCAGTTCAGAGGTTTTTGATTATTAATAACACCATGTCTTGTCAGCAGCTCTCTGTGATAAGGGGGACATGAGGTTGTTGTCACGGCATATGGTTAACAGTACTATAGATAAGCTTTAATCCCACTAGGCTCGATGTAATGCATAGCAAAAGTGATGGCAGCACAGAACATACACATGTGTAAACATCGACTGCGGTGGGGGGAATAGTGTCGAAATTATACACGGCAGAGAGAAGAACATGAAATAGGTAGCTTACGACGCAGATGTAATTTGTGCTCATCACATTCATTATTCCATAAGTGCAGCTCTTGTGTAGCTTTTACTCATGTGACCCACAACAGGAAATCATGTGTAGTTTAACATGCATGAGCATATTCTACCCGTGGCTATGCACTCATGAATAAAACACGGAAATATGGATAATGATCAAACTCATATGTTTAAGCATGAACCGCTATCCAAATACTTAAATGTGACTCCATACCGTTCTCATAATAAAAAGTTTAAGAATGGATGATCATTTAAAAAAGATTAAATCTCTCTTGTACGTATATATTTTTTAAGTTACTAGTATTCCGAAGCAGTAATTGCATATAGTTTTAATTGGTAATCATTATGTTATGTATTTTGCATATCTGATTAGCTGCACTGGTATGTGCTAAATGTTATTTAGATTATCAAATTATAGTCAGAGCACATACACTTACATATTTGTTTCAATATTGAAGTAAATTAGTGTGTATTGGTATGATATACATAACATCAATAACTCAAGGGTTTCCCATGGACTATCGGATATTACAGTACTTTTATTAAAAAATGCACAAAAGTTGGCTATAGCTGAGTTTATGGCATAGTAACCATGTCAGGTTTGCTGCAACATATGTAAAGCTCAGTTATGGGATTGGTTATTTGATACTGATAAGGACCAGAAATCTATGTATTTGTAATAAAAAAAATGATTTAATCATAGTCAAAAGACATGTGCACTCTGTCAGGATACACCTCAGCCATCCAGCATTTATAAATTTTTTCTGCTATTCTGTGTATAATTTATTTGACATTTATCACACAAATGTTATTTTAACATGCATATATAGAAGCATGCATACTATTCTGACAATTAATAAGTGTATATATGTTGTATAAAAATATGTGTCTTGTCTTCATATGTAGGATGGAGTAAATATTTGAGCATGGCACACACACAAAAACAAAAACTAATTGGCTAACTACCTATGGTTATACTATAGGTAAAATAGTAAGCCGTCGAAAACGTATAGTATCACGTCCATAGAAAGTGCAAGTTTGCCATATAAAATGTTTGCAGACTGCTGTAGATATGGCTGCTCAGCAAATCATAAAGTTTATATAACAGGAATCATTTTTTTTACTATATTTGCATCCCATGAGAAAAATACATACCATCCATCGCAAAAGGGGTCTAATTTATTGGATCCTTCACAGATAGAGGATCTCTGTTCATCTCAGTCTCCAATGTGTGAGCCTCTCTCTAATGTGGCTGTACTGCCCATAAACAGACATTGAGTGATTAGCGCTGCTCTGCCATTGACATCATTTGCATTTTAATAGACCATAATTACAACTCGGGGAAAATAAATTGCAGTTTGAAGAATGTTTGAATTACTCCAACTCTCCGGCTCTCCTTGCGAGATAGCACTGAGCATATGCAGGAGCTGCCTGGATGGTTAATATCAGGTTCAGAAATGTACAGAGAAGCAGGATTGCAAACTAAAAGGAGCAGAAGAGGACAATGTGGGCTGCATTAATGTCATTCATAGCATAAATCAACGGTTTTGATACTGAACATTTTTCATAAATTAGATGAAACACACTGCAAATTGGGTAGCAGTATGTTTTACAAAACCACTGAAAACTTATCTGGTACAGAAAAAAAGAACATTCTGGTAGGAGTTCAGCGTTGCTTAAGGATACTTCACTGTACAAATAGCTGTTGATAGACACACTGACTATTTCTGGGTCCAAATCTGTGACCTTTCAGCTACAGTACATGTCTTTTATCACGAGGCCCCCCTGCCGCCCTCCTGTAGATTTTTACTTTCTCATTAATGCCTGTGATAATTGCAGTTGTCCGTTTAATATCCCCCAGTCTGTCTTATCGCCGCACCTCACCTGCTGAGATGTGACACCTTCCTAGGATTTGCCGAGGGATGTCTAACCCTGGCAGCTAAAGCCCATGTGACCCTGTAAGCAAGAGTGACAACACAATAATACTCCCCGCGCCTAATCTTTCATTGGTGGATTATCAGATTAGAGGCCCCAGTTGTTTATGGGCTCGGTGACTATCGAAAAAGTTGATCTGTCAAGTTTATCTTACACTTGTCGTATCAAGGCAGTGTTGGACCATACAGTTGGCTGTGGATGGAAGATAAGGCCGACATAGCTGAATGGAACCGCCGGAAAATGAGAAACAAGGCTTTTCTTTTTACTCCAATGATACACTTTATCTAGTTTAAGAAATGGACCCTACCAAAAGCATTACAGCTCTTTTGGATTCACTTGATTTCTTTGACCTCTTTGGCGTAACAGAGCTGCCCTTTTTATTTTATTTTGAAAGGAGATATCAGAAATCATCCACCAGTTTAAGACTCAGGTTAGTGGTTAGGAATCAAAACTTTCAAAGAGGACATAATCCATCCCCTTTCAAGCTGCCCCTTTGTGGCATTTCAAAGACCTGAACCCATATAGGTTTCCTATCAATCTGTTGTTTTGACAAAGTAACAGGATAGAAGGAGTCCATTACTGGACCTTTGGATGGGGTTCACTAATTCAGGCTAACTGGTTTCTTTCCATTACAAAGCAGTGACTCTGAAGGTCGCGGCCTCTTCAACTGTGACTGTCAGAAGATATCTGTGAATAACAGTCACAGATGAGATCACTATCTTTATAAATCTGGTCTTATCGGATTTGCAAGGCAAGGTGTAAATGTTTTGACATCACCCCTGGTAGGATGGGAAGTTGAAATTCCAATTACTGGAGAGGCATCATTTATATGATCAGAATGATAAATAAGCACAACAACCGTAATGATAGAATATTATTCACGCTGTTTTGAGCAAACTGTACAAATATATCTGTCTCCTGTTTATGTATGCATGTTCAGAATAATTCTTTGTCATTTTTGCAAATTACATTTTTTATAAAAATGTTAAAAGGATGCTTTATGTGGGCTAAACTTAAACATTTTTTATCATTAAAAATTGGGATAAATGTAGCGTCTTGTTAAATGTTAACATTTTACTCCCCAGACTGAGGCTTTTGTGAGTTAATCTAACAGTGGTTGTGTCATTACATATGAAAACATAAGTTTTTAGCAGTCAGTCATTTGGTTTGGCTTCATCATCAGGTCAAATACCTGCAACATTACCTTAAGCATCAGCTGTCTAATGCTAACTAGCAAATGTTAGCATGCTAACACAGTCTCCTAAATTGGTTAATATTCCAAAAAGTACACCAATAGAGTAAACATTAGCATGTTAGCACTATAATCAGCATGTTAGCCTGCGGACATTAGAATCAATCGAAGCACTGTTCTCACAGATCCATTACTATGGCTGAAGACTCTATTGGCTGTAAGCACGCAGATCTGAATGATAATGTTGGCAGCAGAGGCTGTCACACATGTTTTCTAGCTTTTAGCAGAAAGAAAACTGTTGAATTTACAGGGCATTTTGTGGCTTACTCCTGCAGAATCCTCTGTCAGCAAACCCCTGCCAACTATATTCCACATTCACTGTATTTAGTGGATCACATTCATCAAACAGTGGCTTAACTGTTTGGGGATGCATGTCATCACAGTTGTGATTCATCTAAAGCCCCTTTGAGTATTGGGGCACTGGAAAGTGCCAAACAGCCTTAGTTTGAATTTATATGTATAAGCACATGACTTATATTTCAGAATAGTAACAGCAGAACACCCTCCTAAAAGGATAATAATGATTTCCCTATGCCCATTCCCATCTTATTTATGGCACAGCAGACTGGTTTGTCACTTCCAGCCAGTGTGATTATTCACCTGGCGTGCATATTATTCTAGCAAATACCACAGCTATAAAAAATTTTCATATTTCATTCCAGGGGTTTGATGAGAATGCACTGAATCCCATTTTCCAAAATATTGGGTACTCCGTGCGACAAGAATATGGCTTCCCTGATTACATTATGCCTCGGAGCTGTGTTTAGCCAAATGTGCATGACTTGCAAGTATAATGTACAATAGCCTGCTGCTAGTGTGTCACATTAAGAAAAGAAAAAGAAGATGGAGAGAAGGCAGGACAAAAAGGTCCCCTTTCATCATGCTATTTTCATGTAGATGAAATCCTCCAAGTTGAATTTCTCCGTCACTGAAAATTAAAACTCAGTGAAGGTTGTGTATTTCTAGTTACAACAAACTGTAGGGCCGTGAAATACTGAAATGTCTTGAATGATTGTATTTTAAATTGTGGCCTTGAAAGAGTTTAGTGTTTCAGATATTAAAATACATTTCGTTGGCTCAAAGTCATTTCTAACATAGGGAGCAATCACTTTTGAGCCCAGTCACATTGTTATATATTTATATTTGAATGTATTTATGTTATTAAAGGTCTTTGTTAATATTATTACATGTCACTGTAATTTCATTAAACACACACACACACACACACACACACACTATTCTTGAAATAATTATTTTTTACTCAGAAACTACCCATTTCATTCTTTCAAAAGCAGACAACTCTCCGTATATAAGACCAAAATCATTCCTTAATACTAAAACAAAGGGACCTAAGCCACAACTGGAGGCAGTCAGTAGCACAGATGTCCACCACATGGAGTGGACGCAACTCATTTGTTGCACTTTGCAGTTATTTATATATTTCCTGGGTCTGATATAGGCAAACATCTGTCACCTTTGCCTAAGTGCCTGCTTGTATGATCCATGGACTATGTTTCAGAATAAAACACCCCCATATTGTTTGGCTCTCCGATCCTGAGCTCAGGTGCAGAATCCTGTTAGGCATTTGGAATGCCCTGCTGTTGCAATAGAGGCAGGCAAGTCCCAAACACCTGGAGACCTCATGTGTGCCACCTGAATTAGCAGTCGCGGCCAAGCTATCATATGGCTTTGCTTTGTTTTTCAATGACATCATACCTTCCTTTCATTTCTTTTTTAATTATCATAGTCAAGAGTAGGTTTGCTAAGCTAGAAATATAATTCCCTAAAGTGTATTTAAATATATATAGCCTCTGAGTAATGAATCTATGGATATAGGTACACTTATTTAGTTTTACAATATTTGTGGAATAAATAAATAAATAGACTTCAATGCTTGTTTGCTGGAGTGGTCAGTGCCATAAATGGCCTTAATTGTTCCTGTGCCCATTCCCATAGGCCATTTGCTAATGGCAGTGAGCCCACCCCCAAAGTAAATTAATTAAATGGGCATAGTGCCACACTTGTGGAACAAAATCTGACGCTCTTGTCTGAAGCATTTGAAGTGTCACTGAAGATAAAGGATGTCGGAGAGCTTCTAATTCTCAGAGCCCAGCCCCAAATAGCCATCTGTATTCTCATTTCTGCAGCACTCACTAAATCAACACTGTCGACACAAGCCTGAGGATGCCTCGGCACAATCATGCATGACAACATCAAAGCTTTTCTTTATTGCCTCTCCTCTTCATTTTTCCCCTCCTCAGCCCCTCTTAACTGCTATCTGGAGCTAAAAGCAGTGGTAACCGCGGCAAATATTATCTTTGGGGTTAGTGCAAACACTGAAAATCCAAGCTGTCTCTTGTCAATGGCTTCAGTCGCAGCTGAAAGCTATGCTCAAGGATGATTTTATCCTGGCGGAGGCGCAAATTTAACATGGGAACCCGCATGCATATGGATTACAAGGAAAGGTTTGTAGCCTGATGTGTGAAACTGCGGCCTTAGAAAAGACCTCCTATCCTTTATAATAGACTGTTCAGCATTCTTCAGGATCTTCCCCTAATTGCATGTCTTTGTTCCTACCTCAACATATTGACAACCATAAATCTCTAAAATGTCGAATGAGCCAAATCCCCAGATTTCCATGAGCGGGATGTTTCAATGATAAGCTGGATCTGTCATTGGGGAGCCACTCAGCACCCACAAACAGATTGAGCAGGCATCCAAGATGGATCTGTCGACACTTCATTCTGCATATCTCTATTTAATGATATTATATTTCATTTCCCGAGCAAAGAAAACACCATTACCCAAAGCAGTGAGTTGGAACGAGCCATTCTGCAACAGATTCCAGGCCTCCTTGGTGGTACAGTAATTGAATTACAATCGCATATGACACAAAGTTTGGAAATTATTGTATTTGTTTCCATTTGTTCCTTCTGTGTTACATACTAAGCTCAACTTTGCACACAGTTGAAAACATTGAAGCATACAGAAGCATAGTACTGTCAAATACTACAATAGAGGTTCTAAGATCTTCAGTGGACACTTAATTCCACATGGAGCCTTACTACAAACTACAAAGAAAGTATTATGCTATGCACGGATGTGGGTAAAATAATATGGGCTGCCGTCTGTAGCATGCCATACAATTCCATCAACTTTTTAATTGAGCATATAGGAAGATATGGGTGGCCAACCAACAGAGAGGTCACAAGAAATGGCCCTTGGGCAGCATTTAGGTTGATTTCTGACAATCACTCTGCCCGGACCCATATTGATAACTGCCTGAAATTCATTTCGCTGGCAAATGTGGTTAAGTGCTTTGAAAGCCATTGGGGTTTTTCAAAAGTGTGCCCAGTTGTTTTGACCACAGATTGAAAAGCAGTTATCATTTCAATGGGAGCGATATGCTCATAGGGGAAAGGACAAAGAGGTCAGCAGAAGTGGAGTAAGTGCTCCCTCAGGCACAAACACAAGGCCATTCAAAAGGCCCCACAGAGAGACCAGAGGAAATTGATTTCAGCTTTATTCCTGGTCAAATGCATGACTCTGCTGGCGGGTGACCCAATGGTGGACCTGTCCACTCAAATTAGGAAACCATTTGGAAGATATGGCCACATGTGAATGGCCTATCACAATCTATGAATATTGTGCCACAATAACATTATTTCACACATCAAAACATCTAGAGGTCATCCAGTGCTCCTGTTTTGTGAGTGATGATCTTTTTGTCGGGGCAGACCCCCATCTACTAAAGTAGTTTGTGATAAGTGCACTGTATGGTCTCCACTGGCAAAACTGAACAGTGACACTGTAAAACGTTTCTGGGCCACTGTCATTGGCACAAATTACATAAAGACATAAAAGCTTTCGCTAACGGCTGCATGCATTTTGACAAAGGAGGAATTGGCACATATTTTTTTCCCATTGATAATGGAGAGAGAGTGCTTTCAGCTCCGCTGAGCGCCCCCAACACCGATCACCCATCATCATCCCCCTGGAAAAGGCAAGAGGGGTGAACGTAGGGAGGTGGAACATGCAGTATATCAGCTGTCTGATAGTTTTAACACCAGCTCAGTTGACAGGTCTTTGAATGGCTATGTATTTATTTACTTAACTACTTAGTTATTCACAAGCAGAGAGGAAACCATTCACATTGCCTAGGATGTGATGGTAATGCTTTAATTAGAGTCTCAGTTCGAATTTCCACGCAATCTGTGCTCTAGTGCATCAGTGCACCTAAACTAGAGCTAAGAGACTGGTTGAATTCCATGTGGTACAGAAACTATATTAACATGGCACACATACAATTAGACATGCAATTCTTCTTTTTAGAAGGAGTGGTAGTCATAGCAGTGAAAGAACAGCTGTGGCTTTGTTCATAGCATGTACAAAAAATCCTTTCTGAAAACATGCCTGTAAAGATGAAGACCATTCAATGATCAAAAGCCCAATGTATATTTAAGCTATAGTTTGGATCAGTTAAATATACCCCCAAAAAACTTTTTCTTTAGGGCTATTATTTGGTAGAAAGTACTCCCAATGCAAACTGTTAACAGCAAGATCTGTGTGATATCCTGAAACACCAGGGCAATGTTACTGGAAAGACACATATTTCTTTTTTTAATCTCTTCACAAATCTCACCACAGCAATTGAAATTCCATTCACCACCATTGTATTTGGGTGTCAGCTGATATCTTATAGACTGGTGTCTCAAAATGTGTTATCTGTTAAAGTTATCCACATGGCTCGGTAAATAAGTGAGAAAATATGTGATTTGGGTGTACAGAGCCTTTAAGTGTGCACAAGCTTCTTTGATAAATCTATTTTTTAATGCCATTTGCACCATTTCATTCATTGGCATTGTCATTCACCTAGTCTTCTTCCTCAGCAAACTCATTTTACAGTCAATGTGGTGGCCTGTCGGAGCTCTGTGCTTATAGCCACATGCTGTGTACATACATGATTTATGTATGTTTTGCTTGCATTGCTGCTTTTACAGCGGTGCAAATGTGGTTCAGTTAAGACCTGATTTTCAGCCATACAAAGAAAAAAAGGCTCATGTTTTTTTTCACCCACACAACCACCATGTTTATACACTACACTACAGTATATGAAGCAGGACAGGAGCATTGGTACGGAAAAGAGGGTTGTACCAACTATTGCTATGTTGCTTCAACACCACGGACCTCAGGGCTTCGCTTGCTGCCAAGCTGCAGTCACCCACAGAGCCGTGTGCTTATTTTCTCTGCCCTCTTCTTGACCATATGGAGCATAAGGGTCATAGGGACACGGTGTATCACAGATTTGTCTGTGTGTGTGAGAGTGTGTGTATACATGTGCGTGTGTATATCTATTGCCTGTTTGCAAAATGAGCCAAATCTGCTCGCTAGTGTCTGTGGATTTGGCAGCAGGGTGCATTGATTTTGTCAGCATTTGCATTTTCCTGCCAGCCAAGAATACTTTTATTAGCTCAACCAATATAGCTGCAGAAAACAGTTCATGTCTTTTCACATTCTGCTGTGTTGGACTTAACACAATGGCTGTGTTCCTTTCTCAGCTTATGCAGGGATTCCTTTTTCCCATTAAATTCAAAACCAAGACTTGTCAAGCCAGTATGAGCTGTTTCTGTTCCTATAAACCCTGGACTATTCCATGGTACAAGTGGAAGGAAACCCCTAGATGATAAATGTCAATGCCAAAGGTCAAAGACACTCTATAGGCACAAGATGATGAATTGTTTTTTACTCCATTGCCAGCTGATCTGGGGTCAGCTTGTCAGAGATGACACGGTGACATAGTAGCAACCTCTCATTTAATCACCATATTAATTCACCCATCACAAAGCCCTAATGACACTGCCGCTGGCCGATTAATCTCCGAATTTGATTTAGCAAGTGTCCATTCATCATAACTGACTGTTTCAGTATGCAATCAATATGGCCCTTTTAGCACTTCGGACACCTAGACCTCAAGAGGTACACAGTCCTGGTGTGAAGAGTGTTATGATAAAGTAAATGCTTGCCCAGGCCAAAGGGGAGAAGCATCGATTATGTAGCAGTGCATACATCAGCAGCACTTTTTCCTCAGGTTCTCTTGAAAGCTTCTTGGGACATGAAGCAAAGGGTGCAGCACAGTACTTGTCAATACTCATCAACAGTGAACACGTGTCTATCACTTCATAGCTTGATAAAACATGTCCACCCTGACCACAAGAGTAAATAATTCTTAATCTTAGTTGGGAAACATGTAGTGATACAGCCTCCTTGCTCGCGGCTCCCAATTTACTTGCGTAGACTTGTTTATATTCCTGTGTCTTGGAATAAGCTGCGTTGCTAGTGCACCTTGTCAGTATCCCTGCATGCTTGCGCTTGGACACACTCTCGCCCATACATACACACGCCATCAAGCCGCGGGGTGAAGGCAGCTCTGCTCACTCAAGGGGAAAGTGAACAGCTGTGCCTGTGACAGCTGGAGCAGTCATGACATCCCTTCACCAAATATCAGGGATGGCTTAGGACGCAATGGCGAATCAGCCGAGAGGGGTCCATTTACAACCTGGACGAGACGCCGAGGCTTTAGCCTGCGACCAGGCTGAAGCGACAGAGCTCAGTTTTTCCTCCTCGCATTTGTGGTGATAATGTGAGAAGTAATGAGTTTCTCCTTGGTCTACAGCCCATATAATAGTCCCCCATTTGCTTCAAAACAAGCCCAATGGAGCAAATTAGATAATGTTGTGCCTGTGAAAAATGAGCTGAATACTAATGTTTATTTTCAGAGGTCCAGTTTCGATGATTCCTCATCAGATTCTCACCAGAATGTTGTTCCATTGCTTACATTTTCTAATCTTATCTGGAACAACGTTTTCTTCTTCGGAGAAAAACATCTGTTAGATGGCTCGAATAAAAAATGTAAGCTGTACATTGAGAATTCACTCTGCTTTGCGAACTAAAATCGGTGGCATGTCAATCATTTCTTCTTACCCTGGAGATACATTAAGAATGCAAAATGTTATCGCACATAAACACTTTTTCTAATCATCCCCGAGTTTGGGTTTTGTTTGAAATATTAAAAATGATGGATGTCTAAAATGTGTTAGAACAGGTCGTAATTGTGAAGGCAGCATTAAAAAAAGAAATCAGTGTACTATGCAAATGAGCATAATCACCTTCAGCCCCTTTAGCACCAGACCGATTTTAATTACACCTTAATTTCATGTATAAATACCCCCAATTCAGACGAGCTGCTGCAGTAAGCCCCAGCAGAATAGACTGAGTGGGAGGACTGTATAGGTACAGATAATTACAACGTGCTGTTATGGACTCCTGATTATATGAGGTGGTGGCCAACATACTGTCTCCAAATACCAGTGAATGAACCTCACCGGGGTGATAGATTAAAGTATACCACAGCTATGACAGTGGTGTCCTGTGAACTGAGCAGTATTTCACACAAGGCCAAGACGGTTTCATTTTATCTTGAACATTCAGCTTGACCAGTGATGTTAAAGCAAGATAACTAAGACAGCAGTCTTGTCACTTCATATAGCAAAGAGTATAAGACTCAGGGTAATATAAAATCAGTCATAAAATGAGTCTCACACGTAGGGTACTGGTTATGTGGTTCATTCAGAAGCATGGTAGAGCTGGATTTTCCCCTATCAGATGTTCTAAAAACTGTTCACTAAGTGGAATTTTGAGACTGCTTTATGTGTAAAACAGACATTTAAAAAGGTTGCCATCTGAAGTTGTCTTTTTCCTGAGTGAGGTTATTTAAAAACCAAAGTCTTATGGTCGTGTTTGTGGGCACGTTTGTGTTTCCAATTCAGTGCGATTTGTCGACGGAAAGTCTCCAGCTTTTAATTAAGTTGATAACATTAACTGACTTTACAGATGCAACCACATGTTTGCTTTTTCCTTTTGATGTCATACATGGAAATAACCCAAAAAAAAGACATATGTTTGGTGAGGTTAATGCTCTCTACCTTCAGTATTACCTGGAAAATTAGCCTGGAATGAAAAAAGCAAAGCCGCAGTCCATCTTGAGGAACCATTAAAATTGAACTATAAATAGAGGCTTTTTTCTCCTGCAGGGACTGAAGATTGAGCATTGTTGAAAACACCGGAGGAACATATGCTGAGGCACAGCTTGTTGCGGCCTCAGATGTTCCTTAACAGTTGATTTCCTCAAGTTGCATTTCCTTTTTCACCACGTTATTGTGCTAATTATTTTTCGGCACGTTCCACATGGGTGGCTCACGGCGCGGACCGCACAAACTCAGTTTTTTTTTCTTTCCCCAGAAGCACCTAACACAAGGGCTGCTGAATATCAGCCCAGCTGTGTGACACATTGGTTCCTCAACACTATTGACTGTTTTGAAATGCTTATGAGAGCTGATGGAGCATTTTCTTGCTCTTCGCTTTTGCAGCCAAATAAGATTTGTGCAGACCAAATTTCCTGCAGAGTTGCCCTCACAGTGTTGATATTCAGGTAAATTCATATATAGAAAAAAACAACATTGTTTATATTGCCTGTTTAGGGTGATTTGTATTCCTCTGTATGAACTCCATCTCCTACCATGCTGGAAAATATGAACCAAGTACTTCTTTTATTCACAAAGTGCACAGTGATGCCACTGGAAATTGCCGTAGACAACAGACAACACACTGACATGGAGGCAGAACAGCATTGCACTAAAGAAAATAAGTGTGTCATTGTATTGCTTGTCACGCAGAATTTTCCGGCTATACATTTTTCACATTTCCCTCAAACATGCTGCCTGGAACCTTTGTTGTCTGCTGTGATGTGAAATGGGTCTGTACTGTGTGTGCACACCTGTGTACCAATGTTACAGTTTGAATCTGAACTGTTATTCTGTTATTCTGCTCTGAGTAACTACTGCGGTTTGACCTGACTGTAAAATCTCCTGACTTCAGCGTACCAGATATGATCTTGACTGAAATGCCAGCATGGAAATTCAGACTAAATCTGTCACTCTCTGTGATGTTTCTGATCATTTCTTTTTGGCTCTTACAAGCAAGCTGATAAAAAAAAATCAGCCCTGTGGGTGTTTTTTTCCCTGTAAAAAGAAGTTGAAAAAAAAAAAAATAGATGAGCCAATGCATATTTCACGTTCTTTTAAAAGAAAGGAAAGTGCTGGGTGTTCTATAATTTCAGACTTGCCTACTGAGGTCAGGGGTTCCATGCTTGAATGCCCACATTTGCATCTTTGACTCGCTCTGGCCCAGTGAGGAAGAATGAGCTGTTGCATCTCCTCTGATGTGCAAAAGTGAGAATGTACAACAGTATTCACTGAACTACATGCGCTCCACTGATCTCAGCGTGAAACTATTTCACCACAGCAGGGTTTGCCTTCTCTCATAAAAACTATACAAATGCAAAACCACATGAAAATGGGGCCAAGCTTTTATGGCAGCACATGAATAACTGCATCGCGATACAATAAGCCAAATATTCTAGCAAAAATTTGCTGCCTAATTCTATTTACATTTACTTTCAGTTAACAGCCCAATGGTTGTCATTCTGTGCCTATTTTTGCAGTTTATTTAAATTCCTTTGTGTGGCAAGGTATCTGCACTGGTCTCCTTATCACCTCTGTTTTCCATTCCCCAATTATGATTCAGGATCATAACAACAACATAACCAAAGGCATTTGCGGTTGCTGGGCTATATGACCCTTGTTTGTCATTCCCAAGCTACTACGCTCAGGATCCATGCAGGCAAGGTGAAATCTGCATCCATTCCTCATATTTACATATAAACTAATGATTCCCCTGTGGGCTGGCTGTGGCCTTCCAAATACTCTACGTGGTGCAACTGGGGTGATGTATCGTACATGTGGGCAACTGAAGTTGGTGACTAACCCAGTATGATACATGGTTTCACAGCCTAATTGCAGCTCCCAGCTGAATAGGCCATAAGCCAACAGAGACCTACTGACCTTGGTAAAAGTAAAAAAGGGCCCCATGCCTCTACATGACCCATTTTGTCAGTGAAAAATCTCTGCTGGACATTGAAAAACTCTGGAAGGCTATTGTGAATGGCCACATTTGCCAGCAGTTACGACACGGGCAGGGATGTCAGGAAAGCTGCTTGTAACTGAGAAAAAAGTCAACATCTGCCACATACCCTGGGGAGAGTACAGTGAAGTTATACAGTAAGCAGTGCTTTGCAATATTTCTGAGGATAGCAAATTTGAACAGCATGAAACAGCCTTTTATATCTATGGCCTAGGCCTCTGCACCAACTGTTCACATCCAGGATGCAACATTAAACAAACCACATGTCTGTCTGCATAACTTAACCAATATTGCTACATACTGTTGTGTCCAACTATATTAGACACACCTGGAGGAAATCTGCTCCGGTGGTGGTATGCCATACAAAGATATTGATGAAAAATAACACGCCATCTTTCAAAGAGGCAGATGCTGCCCTCTTTGTTCTCCGTCTTCCTACCCCGTCGAAGCCAACAGCTGTTCTTTTGCTGTGCACTCCAACAGCCAAGTAAAGGCAGGAAACAGATAATTGAAAATGTCGATCTCATTAATTATCACGGTGAGAGTTGAAGAGGCAGCTTTCATTGGGAAATAAATGGCTCATTCTGATAGTTTCAGACCTGAGTGCTTACAAAGCAAAATCATTTTCAATGACAAAACCTTTTGCCAATACTTAGCGATCTCAAAAGCCTAAAGTTGCATTAAATATATTTATATTGAAAATAGATCAAAGGGCCATGTGTAAAGGGGTGACTCGTAGTGAAAAATCAGCAGACAATAATTAGCCCTATGACAGCCCTGTGACACTTCATAACATTGTTCAGCTAATCTAGAAAAATAAAGTTAAAAACTATGAGGGTAAAAACAACAATATAAGCATTTACACCCAACTGCCCAAGGGTAAATGTAAAAGCCTACTAGATGATGGTGTGTTTTCTGGACCATGTGCAGCACAAGACCTTTCTTGTCCAGCTGTTGTGACATGAAGATCCCCTCAAGTGCAGTTAAAACACAACCCTTGATATCGCCACATCAACTGATTTGGAGTGAATGCAGCCTCAGAACTGAGTATGTCTCTCAGGAGTTGGTAGAAAACAAAACAGAGCTAAAACAAGAGTGAATATTATGACTTAAATTCAGTTGCCCTGAAACGCAACTCCAAATCAATGGAAATGTAGCTTTAGAATGGGTCAATAGACAACTGGTTTCAAAAAAGTGAACAGTATAAACTTGAAACGTAAGTAGCGGGGCAGTTGGAGAGTACCAAACGCCAAGGCCATGCCCTATCTTGCAATGTTAACTTAAGTTAGAAATATTTTCTGTATCTGCCTTGCGATTTGGGACTGCTTCAAAATGTTAGGGTTTTTTTCCTTGGCCCGTGTTACACCCATGCACCAAGCTTCATGCAAATCAGGAGAGAAGTTTTTCCATATTCCTGTCTGAAAAACAGACAAACGAACCAAACCAACTGAACCGAAAAGACAGAAAAAAAGTCCTTAGAAAGTAATAATAATCCAGTATTGCAGGTTTCACTAAAGTTTTGTGTCACAACACAATGCAATGCATTGGACAGGCTGCTGCTATCATTTAGACAAACACTAAAACTTTCACACAAACCCAAGGAAATTGTGCAAACTCCATAGAAAGCAGAGCAGCCATTGACATTTCTGCTGCAAGGCAATGGTGCTGTCCATTGAGCCACGATGCCATTCTCACTCTACATTATAATGCACTACATTGATAACTTCCCATAGTGGCATAAAAGAACACAAATTAACATAAGCCATAAGCCACATAAGTGGAAAAAAGTATTTCAGCTCAAACTTGCAACGTTGCAGACAGAATATACTTTATCTTTGCATTGCAAGTGCTTGCTGTCAAAACTTTTAAAAAGTTTTTTCAACAACTCAAATGTACAGTATGAAGCCACTCCCCACAAGACAAGAAGAGTTTATAGACATTTTGTGACTAAGTGCTGCAGATTATATACTCTTGCATGGTAGATTTAAAACCACTCTCTCATTTAGAGAGGTGCCAGCCAGTGTTGTACCTGTAACACATACTACAACTCCTAATTGATTTTACAAGGCAGCTTAGGCTCTAATTGCTGATTTGCCTGGGGAAATTCTTGATCCAAATGGCTTAGCAACTTCTTTTGTGGTGTGCTGTTTGGAGATTTTCATTCATGGGAGAGAAGATAGGACGGGGATTGAATGAATGCATCAAGAAACAAGTTGTGTGCTGCATTTAGAGTAAATGCAGATATGAGCACCCTGACGAGCAAACAGATGCATTCCATGTACCTTGCGTTCAGCCCACATCCAATTTGAAAGTTATCTTTTTTGGGGATGGCACGGCAAATATTGTTCACATTTGGAGTATGATGATAATGATGATGATAACATTTTTGACATTACATTTTTTTTTTCAAGATCAGGAGTGCGAGAAATAATTGCAGTGTGGAAATAAGTGCAAAATTGCTTTCAACGTGTTTCACAATAAAACATGTTCTTCTTTTATTTTTGTTAAAGTGAGGAAGAAACTAATTGGATGTGTTTTAGAGCAAACTACAGTATTTCATGACATTTGACACCATATCCGATGCAGATGAACAATTGGATAACAATATCAAAATGATCTAAGTGATGAAGCACAGCACATTGGATTCCAATGTGATTTATTTTCACTTACTTAATAAGTAGTTCTGTACAAAAGAAACAAACTCTATCCCCTGGGGGCTCAAATCTTGCAATCTCTATTGCTTTTCGTTTTGAATAAAGCTCTTTTTCAAAACACATGAATTAATTGCCTTGATGGTCATCAGCACAGAGATAGTAAACGCATCAATCAACAGGAAAATCTCATTCAAATTATTGCATGACTATTAAGCTAATGTAGTTCATTTTCACAGGCCTAACACTTTGTTGAAGAAATCACGTTACTGCAGTGGACAAGGGCAGTTTAGTCATCTGGCTGCAAACACTCTTCCTGCTCCATAGACAATGACTACAATAGTGACTTTGTGAAGCAATGCATTTGCCATTTTCCCTTTTATGCTCCAAAGAGCTTTACATAAAGGTCCAGAATTGTCAGCATTGCTGGAATGTAAAACTTATTTCAGAGTCAGATTTTAAAAATGTAATGGTGCAAAAGTCAATGTCGTATTCCCTCTATACAGCAGCTGCAGCCTTTCCAGTCATGTGGCTTCGCAGTAATTCACTTTAAGTTGTTCATGAGCAGGATTCAAAAAGACATTTTGGAGGTTGTCCAATATAGCACACAATGAATATTTAAAACTGCAACAAATCAATATTTTTATGTTAAAAATGGACCAAATTACTAGATGTAGTACAAAAAGGGTCAGTCATGGTGATAACCCAACTCTGCAGTTCCCCATAGTTCTACGGAGCATTTTGTTGTTTTTCAGTTCTTTCTTTTTTGTTACAGCCTGAAACTTTACTGTGTTGTTTCACTCTCAGGGCTCTCATAATCAGCAGAGGCAGGCAGCTGTTTCCAACAAAGAAAGCTTTGATTAACTGACTATACACTACCTACCCAACACCAAACCATACAGACAGAGTGTGCAACTAGATGGCAAACATAAGGGGTCATATAGGCCACTTTTCCCTTGCTTGCTAACAACTTTGCCATAATAACTTCATTTAGTGATAAGCTTGTTTGCTTTGCCTGAGTGGCAATAAATAAATACATTAATTTAAAAATCGACTTGTTTTTTTCCCCTATTAAACATGAGTCAGCTGTAATGGTGGGGTGATTTCCTCTTGGTTGCACATAAAATAGTTTTGCCTTGTTAGTTCTGATTTGTTGTGAAACACCATTCTCACTTTATATGATATTGTCTCTCTTGCAGCCATTTCATGCCCAACCCCAGCTCAGGCAAAGAATAAACAGAGACATTAAGGTCATTTCCTGGCAAATTAAATTTTCACTGTCCTCATCTTTTTTTATTGTTGGTTGTAGCCCATGCTTTTTTGTTCTTTATCTTTTACAACATAGCGACAAAATATATATTTTATTTTATCTCATAAGGGCATCTTAATGGCATACTAAACTAAATTGTACATTGTTGTCCCTCAAACTGATGGTTTGCCTATTAAAACAATGCATGCAGTAGGAAGATTAGGATTAGTGAGCTTTAATTAATAACTACTTAACATACATCCCTTTACCTTCAGCTGAGATGTTACATTTCTCTTATATAACTGAAAAACACTGGTTAGAATCAGGAAAATTAATATGTTATCATAATAATATCATGTAGTAATGTGCCACTGAGACCTTAAACATAACTCTAAATATATTCAGCACATCACAGGATCAGAAAACCATCAATTTAATTTTTAAAGCACAATGGTCCATCTTTAAATCTCTGAGGTGCAGCCTGACTCTGATCAGCTCACACATTCTGTGTTGTTTTGGCCCTCATTTTCAAATCTGCTCCTCAAACACCCGGGAACTAAACAGTATGGGAATATGATGGGAGTAATCTGACAGAATATATGCAGTTTCATAAGACTAGCCAGGCAGAAAATAGATTGGGGGTTGCGATTTGAGGGAGTTAGGATGGGAGTGGCGAGGGTTACAGAGAAATAATGTGTCACTCACAGTGCAGACTGCTGCCTCTGCAACCGAGGCTGAGGCATGACCCGCAGCCTCTTTCATGTGATGAAGCCTGAACATTTGTACCTTTCACCTTCAGCTGCTTTAAATGTTCTTACAGAAAAGAAACAAGAAATAGAGACTAGACAGGAAAAGAGAACCAATTCGACACCCTTTTTCTCATCATCTATTTTATCTTGCGCTGTAATGTAAGCCCAGTTATTTTGTATGTGCTTTGACAGAAGTGCAGGGTAATTATTGAAACATATGGATGGCTGAGCCCTCTCTTAACCCTCTCACTAATGATGCTTGGCTATTACAGAAGGGCATGGGAAGGACACTTCTACCATTAACTGATATATCCCACCAGAGATCCATGACTTATCTTACACTTGTTGGCTAAAGAGAGGCTGTTAGAGCTTTATAGAGAGGTGTGAAAAAAAATCTGACACATATGACCTTTTTTGTGTGCAAAGTATTCCTAAAAAAAGGGACAATGGACACTCCTATACGAAGCAGGATACACTTAATGTGTATAACCCATTGGTTTATAGATTACCAGTTTGAAGAATTATGTCACCATTCTTGGTCTTTGAAACCAAAAGGGACCATATTAGGACAAAAGTTTGGAGCTAAATTGTTAGTAGTACTAGCACTAGCACTTGTTAGTAAGGAACAAAAGTAAACAGCCCACTCCTTAGAGTGTCCGGTAGTACAACTGTGTTTTGGAAATGTGTCACAATTAACATTCATGAACTGAGAGCACACTGTGAAAGGTTCAAAGGACTAAGATGAAAACAGGAACAGCACCTAAACTGGACAACAATGTTGTAAAGACCTGTCAACAACAAGGTAGCCTTGCCATTGAGCATATCCTACTTGATCAACCAACTTACAAAATGAAAATCATGCTGTATTGAAGAATTCTACAATTCTACAATGTCATTTAGCAGATGCTTTTATCCAAAGCAATGTACAAATGACAGTAATACAACACAAGCAAGGATGAAGTCAAGAAACATAGCAAGAGTAAGTGCTGTGGGTTAAGTTCGAGTCCATTAGGACACAAGTGCTTTATAGGTCGCAAGAGCGATCAGTGCCATACTTGTCGTAGTCGTCAGTGTAGATCAAGAGTGAAGGTGATCAGTAAAGAGTTGGTCTTCAGTCTCTTCTTAAAGATTGAGAAGGACTCAGCAGAACGGATGGAGTTTAGAAGTTCGTTCCACCACCGGGGCTCTACAGAGGAGAAGAGTCTGGTTTGAGACGCAGAGCCCTTCAGTGGCAGAGGAGCCAGACGTCTTTCACTCGAGGAACGTAGTGGACGGGAGGGTTTGTGAATCTGAACAAAGGAGTTTACACAAGAAGGGGCTGTGCCCGTTGCTATTTTGTAGGCAAGAGACAAGGCTTTGAATTTGATGCGGGCTGTGACCGGGAGCCAGTGCAGAGAGATGAGGAGCGGAGTGACGTGTGCTCTCCTAGGCTGGTTAAAGACCAGACGCACTGCTGCGTTCTGGATCATCTGCAGAGGCTTGGTGATGCAGCAGGAAGACCCGCCAGTAGTGAGTTGCAGTAGTATAAACGGGATAACACAAGGGCCTGAACCAGGTGTTGTGTCGATTGCTCGGTCAGATAGGGTCTGATTTTCCTGATGTTGTACAGGGAGAATCGACAAGATCGGGCAATTGAGGATACATGAACCTTGAAGGTCAGTTGGTCATCAATCATGACATCCAAGTTTTGTGCAGAGCTTGTGGGTACAAGTTGCATGGATCCAAGCTGAAGATTGATAGGCTGATATAAGGTGGACGGGTTGGGATGACAAGGAGCTCCGTCTTTGAGAGGTTAAGCTGAAGGTGGTGTTTTGTCATCCATGTGGAGATGTCCACAAGACAAGCGGAGATGCGGGCCGAGACTGTGGGGCCATTTGGTGGGAAGGAAAAGAACAGCTGGGTATGATTGCAGATGATTGTGCCAAGTGAGGTGGTGTAAATTGAGAAGACTTGAAGTTAGTGATTGAGACAATAAACTCATTAGGAAATTGGTTACTGTCATAATAAATCAAGTAAGAAGTAGGGGGATTTCCCCATTGACTTCCATACAATTGGAGTTAGAATTGCCTCCTGCTGGCCATTAGAAAAAATGCAAGTTTAAGGAACTTTCAAATTGGCTTCACTTTTCTGACCGAGAGGTTGTCGATGGGTAAAAACATGGAACTGTTAAGATCTTTTATTCCATGACAAAATCTTGTGTCCTTTTTGTTCTCTCCACCAAACTCCTAACTCTGCCGAACTCTCACCAACGTGCTGACAAAACATTTGTTTTATCATAATCAGTTTGGATAGTGTGCCTCTCATCATACTGGCATCTTTTTTATAACGAAAAGAAGACAGCGCTGGTTCATGTTTTAAAAGAAAACATGCTGAACAGCTCCAACTGTATTTCACTGCATGTTGTTACCAACAGTGTAAAGCACCCACTGATGTACTAACAACATTTTAAAAGGGTTGCTCTCTGAGGCTGATGGTAGTCCAGGTTTGCACATAAAATTACAACAATTGCTTAATCTTTGCTACATCAAAGCCTTTCCATTGGCAGCAGACTCAATTTAACTGTAGACGACCCACTTCAACTCCATTAACTTTCTTTGCTGAATGGGATCGGGGAAGATGCCTCCCCATAATGCCAGCTCGCTTAGGGCAATTTTTCAGCTTGGAAGCTGCAGCTCTCTCTCATGTTAATGGACCCAGCAGTTACCCTCCCCAGTCCATGGAAAACATGCGTACATACCCCAGGTACATCACAGTGTGACCCAGCCAGCTGGAGCTTTTGTTCATGCGGTCTTGTGGCTATGGGCAAAAGTGATGGTGCTACACAATGGACTAAAAGCTTTGGCGGACAGCAAGAGTCCCACCACAATGGCTGTAGCCGCTCCAGAAGCAGCAGTTGAAAATAGCTTCACTACTTCAGCTATACGCAGCACTTACACAATTTAGCTGAAATGGTCTTCTGTTAAATAGACCTCAGCATCAGCAGCAGCTATATGGAAGACATATTTGCATTGGATCATTAAAATGTAAAGTGGATATGACAGGCATGCATAGCATTGTGAAAATCTCAACTCTAAACTCGGACAAAGTTTATTATGAGACCATATTTGGTGTTATCCAGGCCATTGCCACAACCTTACTGCGCTGTTGATTTTATCTTGAGGCAATAACGATGAAGTGAGCCACAAGTCCAGCTGAGTGGGGGAAACTACAGAAAAATGAAGGCCAGCAAGTACATCTGTTTAGTCATTCTAAATGAAATTATTTTAGCCCACTAGTGGACCACCTCAACACATTTCTCAACTGGCACATTGCACACATCTTTGATTGGTCCATAACACCACAACAGTTCTCACATCCATCTCTCCCAGTTGCTAATTGAGACAGGAGAAAGGCTTCCACCATTCCATTCTTCCCCTAAACGACTATGGGACGCTGGAGACCAGATGGTCTGTCTGCGAATGTCACTGGTGGCCAGTTGTTACATTTGACAATGTGGGCTGATCTGGCAAGTATCAGTACAATTTTTGCTGCCTTCAAGAAGGAGCAACTGGGAAAATAGCACTTGGATTGATTTCATCCCTCATTCGGCGCACAGCAAATATTTTTGACAAAGACATATGGTGGAGAGAAGTGAACAGCAGCAGGCTGCCCAGCCTCAAGCCTGAGCCGTTTTCACTTGATTGTTTCAGGCAACATGCGCATTTAGACAAGCAATGTATGCAATGTTCGCATGCAGGCAGGCTGACAGGCACACACGCTGCTTCAGCTCAAACACAGACACAGAGGCAAGTAATAAATCTCTACAGAACCACAAATATCCCCCACTTACAATATTCTCCCAAGAGCCTTTCCTTTTTTTCTCAAAGCATCATAATGTTTACAAATATAATTCAATATATTGCTTCATGCTGGTGTTATTAAATCATATTCATCAGCCTACATGAAGTCAAACTATTTGTCTCTGGACCACAACACTGCATGCCAGATGTTGGCTCTAACATGTCAGGAAGGAAGTAGCAACGCTGCCTCCAAGCTCCACCTCAGTCACCCTGTCTTCAGCTGAACCAATCTTTGAGAAATAGAGTCTTTCACCTTCAGTCTATTTGGAATTGGGGGAACCAACCTGACGTTCAAAGTTGCTTGCTGAAGCAGAGTCCCTGTCTGGGCTTTGGCAGCTGGACTGATAGCCAGCCCTGTGGAATGGCAGCTGTTGAAGGGCTTTTTAAATTGCACCCAGGTTGATGGGTGGCTGTCAGGAGGGCAATGGACAGAGAATTTAGAACGGGGAGAGGGAAAAAAAAAGATCAGGGAGGGAAGGGTGGGAGGGATGGGGAGTGGGAGTGAAGCTGGGAGGACGGTGACCCTGACACCAAGGTGTACAGAGAAAGAAATGTTTCAAATCCTGAAAAAATTAAAGCATATGAAGTGAAGGCTTTGGAAAAATGGTGAATGGGGAGTGGGTGGGGGGACGGGCATTAAGGTGAAGAGGGAGGGGGTTGACATTAGTGTTTGAATAAATGGAGCGCCAAGGCCTGTCATCACCAGGGTAATGTAGGTAGGCAGCACATCACCACTGTTCATCATGTTTGATATTCCCAGACTATGTTTACATACAGCAGGATAATATCACTTTCTTTGTAAGCTTGATCGCTTGTCAAAGATACAAATGGAAATGTCAAACGTCTGCAGTCTCATTCTCCTTTTCATAGTGATACAGTTACAGTAGCCTTTGAGCACATACAATCTTACTCTTCTGCTAATTACAATAGCAGTGACATGTCTCCACTGGCTTTTGAATAAAAATCATTGTGAACGCACAATAGCTTTTTAAATTAAGCAAAGTGGAGATACTGTGTTTTGCCATTTACAGTGCAGTGGAACACTGTGGGTGTCACATAATATGACTCTTTCAGCCTCTCTGACTAATCTTGCCTTGCTGTGGTTGTGCTGTGCAACAGATGGTGTTTTAAGAAGGTCATCATGTCTATTTCCCCAGTTGTTACACATGCTCGTTTCATTATTTGGGGATATTTAAGGCACAATCTAGAACCTGTCAAGGTGTTGTCAAACTGCGGCTGAATAGACACAGTGCTTGTTAAATCTATTAGACTTTGTGGAGATCTCTGTGGAGTGTTTGAGACTGAAATGTCCTGATGTAACACTGAGCAGCAAATTATTATAATAAACTATCCAATTAGTCATGTTAAGTGTACTCTTACAGCTCTGTAGAGTGACTAGCAGTAATGTCTGCCATCCTTACATTTTTCATACTATAATGTGAATACAGTCTTGGGCACCATTATGTGTGACTGTCTGTCTATTTTAGGAAGGAAGGAACATTATTGTCTGGAGCTGTTCTCAGATTCTAACAGGCTCAAGAATTTTCAGTTGGAATGTATTTTCTGTATTTTGTGTATACTCTCACAATATTCAGCATAAAGCAAACAGATTTAAATTATTCTGTTTGTATCTCCAACCAACTGGCTCTGTGAGGTTCTGATAGCACCAGACTGGTTACATTCATGGCCAATTATTAGCCATAAATCTACGAAGGGTGGTAGGACCTCTGACAGGTGGCTCTCTTATTGCCTGCTGATTGCTGAAGTGTAACTATTAATCATTTTCTGTGTTCCCCGCCGGTCTAGAGGAGGGCCGGATCAGACACAATGGGGCTACCGATTTCCTCTTTTCTAACTCTTTGTTGTATTTTGCAATATATATCTTAGATGCAAGACAAAATTGAAGCTACATATCATTGCAGATTAATTCAAAATGGTTTTTTTTTAAGCTCAAGTATCAGATTTGCAAAATGTCAGTTTTCACAGATAACAAGCTGACATGTCGACCAATATTAAGTACTATACAAATACTATTTCATTTTTTGAAATGGTAAGGATTTGTCATTTGCTAGTAAACGATTGTATGCTTGCAATGCATTCATTGAATCCAGGCGCAGCACCCATAAGCATGTGTCTAGAACAGCTCTGTGATTATACGCCAGGAAAATGACAGCATACTGTACATCAAACTGTAGCCATTTAGTCTCAGTAACTCCATGATATAGCTTGCATATAAACTAGGAATAAATTCCCCTTCAGCATTTTGACAGCAGCTATTCAGATACTTAGCCCTCATACTCTGCAGTCATATTCCTCTGCCAGAATCAATTGCGCTGGCAACCATTGCCAAGCCTGAATTTTATCTCCCAGCTGAAAAAAAGGGGGAAGGGAACAGAGCATGGAGATATGCTGTTTATCGGTCACACGACTAATTCTCTCTCCCATCTCTCTTGATTCCCCTTTGGAAAGTGAACTTGTATTAATCTACGAGACCTTGAGCGCCTTGTGCACACAATCAGCAGTGACGTGCTCCCTTTTTTCTCTTTTTTTGGTCAATCTCTGACCTTTTGAGTGCCGCCCACATTTTAATTAGTGCGAAACTAAAAAGCTGCTCAGTGCCCCCCCTAACTCCCATTTCCCCTTTGTTCTCACAACTCGTTTTTTGTGCCCCAATGAAATCCCTGTTAGATATACCACATTCAAGCAGTGATTGAATATCAGTGGTGAAGAAGGGGTTTTTGTAACGGCTTGGAAAATTACAAGGGCTTAAGTGTCAGACACATATGCCTGCCAAATGTAATCAGTGAGTAATAAATGTTTGCCCTTTACACTATAAAAAGGCAGGCAGTACCGAATGTGTGCTCAAGCTCAGGGCAGCAGATCACTGCGCTGTTGTGGCTGTGATTAAAATTATTTCCCAACAACAAAACCTACTGCTATGTTCACCCATGCCTCTTGAACTCTTTCCCACAAATGACATCAACTCCTTATCATAACAGCTTTTATGACGGTGAATAAACTCTAATCTAATGTGTGTTATTTTTTTGTGTGTGTGTCCTGCAGCTCTTGAACTGTTGGGAAGGTTGCTTGAGCACTGAAAGGTAAGCCTTTACAATCACATTTGAAGCAAGAATCACTGTATAGTCAACAACAAAGATGGGTCATGGCATTTTAAGCCGGGTTTCCATTTCTGCTCAGTCTCAAGGCTGTGTGTGTTAATGCTGGTTGCAGCAGAATGGATCCTCAGAGGGTAGAGAGTGAAGGCCTCTTGCTCTTTTCTCCCCACTGTTTAATTAGCATGGTCTCAGAGACTGGTGTGCCGCTTTAGCAATCACGAATCCTGCCCAGCCAATAAGAACTTGTGTTCAACCACGTCTGACAGAGATAAATGGCATGCCGCAACATCTCAGCCTCACCCATCATCTCTGTTACCCATGCAATAGTGCATTGTGGGAAGACTAGAGGAGTGCCACAAATCTAAGTGGGCATGTGGGTCATTCAATACCAGCATAAATCTGTGTGGGTGTTTTCAGTGTGTCTGTGTGTACGCCTTGTTTGCGAAATGAAGCAGATCTGCTTGTGTTTACATTGTATGCACGGTTGTGTGTTTGCTGAGCATACATTCAACATCCTGACAAGATTCAATATGTGCAAAGTGGAAAAGTTTGACATGAAAATACACCCCTATTATCAGTCGTTGCCACAAAGTGGGTCTGCATTAGAGAAGAGTGCCCTATATTTCCTAATTGGCGTGCTATTCATCTGCTCTGTTTCACCCAAATGAGGTTTTAGGGCTGGGTTTGGTCAATAGTTTGGAAAATTCATGATGAGTTTATGTAGCAAATGTGAGCCCATGACAAAAGACTAGGAGGATGATATATTCCACTCTCTCCAATTTGAAGCACTTTGGAAGGTTAGATTAAAAGAGTTGTTTGAGAGATGTCTGAAAATCGGTCCAGCATTGAAACAAGAAAACTGTTATTGAACTGGTTATTTAACTATTAAATTGATTTCACAAGGTTATTTCAAGTCAGCTTTGGCATTATGCCCTCTTCTCGGGCGACACAATGAAGCTACTAACTCTACAACATGTGTAAAAAGGTCAAAAGTCAGTTTAAGATTACAGCACAGATTAAACTGAAGTGGGAAAATACAATAATCTTCAAAGTTTACGCAATTGTGTTGCAACCGACCACGCTCCACAATAGAATACATTTTTTTAGGGATTTATAGCTGTTAATAGCCACTCGTGAACGTCTCAGTTAAAGGCAACATGCAAGCATACTGAACTCATCAGGTTGAAGCTCATCCAGTTGTCCTGTCCAAACAGGAGAATGTAAACCTGAGATCAGCTTCAGTTTACATATTTACATAGTGCAGTTTTAAATAATTGTTTCCGGCCTAATATATATTTACATTTAATCAATTTCCATTAGCTTATGAATTTAGAGGCTGTTCCAGATAAAGAGTAAGATAATTTCCTACATGAACTATCTAATGTAGTTGATCTAAAAGTAATTGATTACCTATTGCTGTGTATTTATTTCTATCATATAAGCCTGTTTAAGTTGGGACATGAACTGTGCTCTATAGACCCAGAAAGCAGTTCAAGGACAATTCACAAAACTAGTGTGACTGAACAATGGTAACTTACTACAAGTAGGGTGTCTTTATTAAAAAATAATTTCCCCTACATCCTGACACTTTCTTATGACTAACACACACTTCACTTATGGGCTGGTTTCAGCAGTAATTGCTGCAGCGTTTTCCCCTGTCTCCTGTTTCAGTGGATCATAGTAAGGGAACAGTTTGTAGCAGTGAGGGCATAATTAGTGATAGGCCTTGGACATGTCATACTCTGTTAGTCAGCCTCGCTTTAATTCCTTTGTCTCCTCTCTGCTCCTAGCATTCAGCCAGGCAGTGTGTACGGAAGTGTGTATCTTTGCTCAGGCGTTACAGTGCGTGCGCATACATAATGTATCTAGTAAAATTTAATTTGACCCTATATAATACTATTATGGTAATAATAAAGGAAATACATTTTAATCAGGATGTACGTTTGTACTTACATGCTCATGTTTGGCTTTTCTGTCCGTCTGTAGTGGGATACCTGTGCGAGTGCCCCTTTGATTTCCTCTGGAATAAAATAAAAGCAAATCATTTTGTCTTTGTCTCTCAAGCTAGAAAGGCTTTAATATTCAGCTGGCTCGCAAGACTCATTCTACTATAATTAGAGAAAACCTTTTTGGGCTTTCTGTATACCTTTTTAAGCAGTTCCCTGTAGCAACAAATTTCATAAAAAAAGCTTTTGTGTGATGCCAAAAGGTAGACTGGTGATTACTGTCAAAGGACGCTTTTTGGCTTGATGAGTGTGTGTCTATGTGTGTGTGTGGAGTTTGCAGTGGGGTTTCTCAACCTAGGCTGTTGATGTGAGGGCGGATGAAAGCCGCTTTGAGGATACAGTATACAGCTAGGAGGAAAAGCTCTTCCTCCGCCACCTTCCTTTGCTTTTCTCCAATTTTCCCTCTTCCTTCATCTCCATCCTTTCTACCCTCTCTCATTCTGCTGCCACTCTACCCTTGCTATCTCCTCTTGACTGCCTCTCCCCTCCCTCTGTTGTTTCCCTATCCAATTTTCCCTATACATACAGCACGCTCGTTCTCTGTTGGCTCTTTCCCCCACCATCTTCCTGCCTGCGCTCATCTGGAACTGCACTCTTTCTGTCATCCCTCTTTTTACTGTTTTCCAATCACTCCTGACCTATTCTTTTTCCCCCAATGTGAGGCTGGCAGCAGTGAAGGACACTGCCTATAGCATGCTTTGTCCAAGAAACAGAAATCAACAATTAAACAGCCAAAAATTAAATGTAATGTCCAGCACATTTCTCTCAAAATGTGCACTCTTCGAGCTCAACTAATGTGCAATACGTGCATCTCATTTGAAGATGTAAATTTATAAATGTGGAGCACGGGGTTCAGGTGTGTGCCCAGAGCCATTTTAGGGAATACTCCTTCAGCCATAGCACATGGCACCTCTGCAGATAGCAACCCTTGTGCTTCTGTTCTTTCATCACGCTATATTAGCTTTACAAAGAAAAGAAAAAAAAACTCTGCAGCGTGTTTGGAAATGACCCTTAAACTTAAAGCAAAATCAGAAAACAGGCAGCTCTGCTTGATCAGATTATTATTATAAAATACAATTCAACAAGCAAGATATATGGTGGAAGGTATGTATTTATTTTTCTATTTTTTTATGTCTGCGGTTATAGGCGATACAGGACAGCTGGTATTTAAATTGTATTATCACATCATTGTCACTTGCATTGTGCATATTTACCAGAATACTTGTTATTGTTCAATATAAACATAAATGGCACGTCATAAAGATTGCATCAGGGTTGTGCTGTTGTTATGTTAGACTTTACCCTTTCAATTACCCCTCATTAGACAGACAAGACAGACTTCGACTTTGGCTGATGCAGAAAGTCCACTGGTTGCACAAAGCTGTTTTGTTCTAGACTATTTTAAGTAGCACTAATTTTCTATGTATTTGGGGTAATCTAAGAGTGCTTTCAAACCAACAAATATGGCTGACTGAGATAAAGCTTCATGCTGCCTAGCTCTCTTCACAGCAGCACTAAAATATAAAATAAATATTTCTGGTAGAAGAATTTAACAGTTACAAGGACAGGTTAGACTCAATATTTAGGAAAGAATTATGACTTTATGTGGCTATTCTGGTCTCTAAAAACCCTTTCATTGCTTCTCACAAAACGTGTGAGCAAATGGAGAATTATGGTTCTTGTTTTCTTTTGTGTTAGTTGTCAACATGTGTTATTGATTCTTAACATGGAAACACAGTACAAAGCACTCTGGGTGCTGGTGTGTGGGTAGGTTGGTTAAAGGTGAAGTGTTTGTTTTTGTGCATCTGTGTAACTCATATTAGTCTGGTCTCAGAGCACAATGCGGACTGATTTGACATACCTTTGTACAACCAGTGCCTTGCCTCATCAATCAGTCAGTCAATACTCCAATCCAATAATTCATTCTTGAGATTTCTCTTTAGACATACATCTCAAATGCACTGTATCTTATCCCTGCTCTCTCAAGCCTCTAGCATTATTTGCCAGATTATAATTCACCATCTACTATTTGAAGAGCCTAGGCAGCTTGTTTGCTATTGATTTTATTTACAAGGCTTCTATATTTTACTCTGTGCAAATCAGAGCAATTGTTTCCAAGTGCATGCATGAATCAATGCTTCCCTGGAGTCTGCGCTGGCGACTGCATGCAGCTCAATACCTCCAATTTATGTTTTAATTACGATGATCTACTAAGTGTTGGGAGCTCGGCCCTGCTCTCACAATCAGCATCAACAAGCCCAACAACATGCATTGTATTGTACATTGGATTTTACTGTCTACATATGCGGACAGTGGTTTTGACTGCATTCACCAAATTGCATTTCAACTATGCTGATTTGTAGAGATGATGACAGAGAGTGCAGTTGCAAGGAAGTTGCCCCTTTTGCTGACACAGCTGACTCGAAACAGAAATGACATCTATACAATAGGAAATTGGTTTAAAAAGATCTTGAAAGCATTGCAGTTATTTTCATATTTACAACACTGGGTTGACTTTTGGGAAGCCACATGAAATAGCAGGTAGCGGTTTATTTTATGATTTGCTATCAATTGTGCAGACACAGAGTATAAAAACAACAACTGCTCAGCCCTGACAGCCTTGTTTGGCAATGTGGCTCCAGACTGGATTTTATACCCCTCAATGTTTGTTCTGTACTGTTTTTGTTTGGCAGAACAGTATATCATTTGATCACCTGCCATTAGAAGTGATTGCTCAACTCAGTATGCCATATAAGTGGCTTCTGGCAGGCCTGAAAGCCATACATTTATTGACTCCTGTAATTAGGGCAGATCAATAAAAGGCAGTTTCTCTCACTGCTTCCCAGGACTGTATTGGTCTGTGCAGTTCTCTAGGACTCCACAATGAAATGCTGAAGAACATGTTTATTGTGTATTTTACAAAAATATAGCAGCACAAAAGATTTTTACAATATCAATTCAATTCAAAATCATGAAGACATACAATGTAGTTTTATGGAGAAAGAGACCACCAGGGCTCCACTCTGCTTTCAGACATTTTCTTTCTTTATAATTTGTTGCTGTTGTTTTGTGTTACACCATTTGCAGATGCTCCACCAGCAATACCTAATATAATACAGTGGAAAAACGGCCCCATAGTGTGTTGCTGTCAAGCCTCTTAAGTTGATAGCTGTGTCTTTGCACACTGCGGGAAGAATCCCTTTCTGTCAAACAACAGCTGGTGAAGACAACATGATGCGGAGGCCACGGACGAGTGAGCCATCAAACCTCCGACTCTGACAGTACTTTGGCAAGCCACGTTTCATAAGAGTCTGTCTCACTCTGCTCTGCTTTTATGGTGCATGAATCAATGATAATTATTCTGTGTTCTCACTTGAATGGCAGAAGTATCCCCAATGCGGCAACAGTCAAAAAAGGGGAGTTTTGGAGGGATGGATCAAGGAATTCCCAGAAATTAGCATGAATGAAATGAATCACAGTTCCCCTGGGGTTATGATTCATTAGCTGGAAAATGTTCGGTTCAGAATGCATCAGCAGCACTGTGCCAGTACGGCTAATATAACATAAATATTGAGTGGCAATGAAAACCAAGGTTACACTATGCATGACGCATGCCTGTTGACATAGGTTCAAAAAAGAGTTGTGGAAGGCAATGAATGGACAAGCTGCTCTATGGCTATGGGTGACCCAATGGGGTGAAAAAGGTGAATGAAAAATGAAAGCTGTGTAGTATGTTCCATGTGAAGTGTAGATTTGATCAAACATGCTACTCAAAAGCTTTCAAGCAAACGGTGTTATCAAATCAAAGCCCAACAACCTTATCCCCAGCTCCATCAGGGCCTAATTCCATTCCAAACCAGGCTCCCATTCTCTTTTCCCTTATCCCCTCTGAAAAGCCCAGTGATTAGAAGTAGACTTAAAGTCGACTATAGCACCCCCACACACACACCTCACCCTACCCAATTCCTGACGGAACCTTTTTTGAATCCCCAAAGCCTTGGCTACTTTATCAGCATCAGGGGATCAGGCAATCTTCCCCCCCCACACACACACTTCAAACGGGGAGCCCAATGTGTTCCTCGGCCTTAGGTGTAATCTCTTTGGCTGTTGACAGATCTAGCAAAGGGTCAGCTGTGATAACAGGATCACTCAGGTGGAGACAGGGGAGGGGACCACTAAAGAAAGGGACAGACGCTAAAAAGAGAGAAATATGGGCAAGTGCAAGGTGAGTTGTTGCTGGTGAAGTGGAGCTGCCTGTTCAGATGAGGAAGAGGATTTTTGTGGTGCACATGCAAGGCCAAGGAAAAGCATGGAGTTGCGTGCCCACACATGATGAAGAGCTGCATTCAAAAGCACACTCAACCACTTATTAGATGGCAGGAACTAGGGTTGCAATGTATGGGAGCCCTGAGAGGCAAATGTGGAAAAAAAAAAAATAATTGTGATGCATTTCGAAGTCTAATGAAAATATTTCTAAAAGGTTTTTTTTCAGAATATTCTTTCGAGAGTTCCTTTGCTCTTTCTAAGTATTTAAGTGTCTGTTGTTGTAATATTCATTTTGGCCACCAGAGGGTGAAGAACATATATAAGGAACATAATACAATACATTGTATGTAACTTGCGTTTATGATGGGCGGATAAATTAAAACTCACCTGGAAGAAAACATGAATGCTTTTGGGCATAGTGCTGCACTTCATCCTCTTATGGTCATAATTAGTATAAAACACTTTATAAATGATCATTACATTTTTTTTTTTTATTACCTGCCAAAGGAGGTCACCAGTGTGGAGGCATAGCAATTTAGTAAAAAGATTATGGAAGTTTTTACCTGGGAATATTTTTTTTTATTTTTATACAGAAAAGAAAAATGAAAGGGAACAATTTAGATAGGACATATAATATATCATCTTCTTGTGGCTAGGAATGATTAGCCAGTCAACAACCATTTTATTTCAATGACTTGTTTAAGTCATATGCAAAAAAGATATTCCAGCTCAAGTGTGAAGGTTTTCTGCCTTTTTTCTGTCATTGTACAGCACTTTTCTAGTCATAGCCACCATTCAAAACCCTACAAGTCAACATTCACCCATTCACACACACATATTCATACACTGCTGAGGGTACCATGCAATGTGCCACCTGATCATCAGGTAGTTAAACATTCACACTCACCCGGACACCGATGGGTCAGCCATCAGGAGCAATTTGGGGTTCAGTATGTTGCCTGAGGATATTTCAACTAGAGATGGGTACCGAATTCGGTACTTTTATAGGTACCAACCGAATTCCGTCTACTACCGAGTACCGATTCATGTGAAATCAAACGGTACCATGTTTTGGTAGCTAAACGGCGTTAACTTTAAACTGATCATTGATTTCATTTTTCATTGATGTCTTTGATTAACAAGCGTGCTGACGATCACACTATTTTTAATTTTTTTTATTTACCTCCTCGTCTGGTCCTGTCTGCTCCCCGCGGCCACAAGCTGCTGCCCTCGTCCACCCCGGCGCAGAGACGAACAGCCCGGCTCTAGGCCTGCTAGCCGCCAGCTGCTATCTCTCCAATGTCTCTACCCGGGCTTGGCCTTCGTCTGCCTCCAGATTGGACCTTCCTTACTCCGTTTGCTCTCTCCATTCTTCTGTAGACCAGTCATTAGCAGCTAGCAGCTACCAGCTAGCTGCTGCATCTCCGCTAATACTCCGCTCTTCAACTCAGGAATATTACCTGCCACTTTACTCCAAACTGATTGGAATTGAACGCGGCTGTTCTCGCATTCAGGCTGATTGTTTACTTACTTACTTGATTCCTATGGTCTATGCCTAGTAATATCAGGTTGAATGCACTTATTGTAAGTCGCTTTGGACAAAAGCGTCTGCTAAATGACATGTAATGTAATGTAATGTAATGTAATGATTGTGACAAGCGTAGACCGCCCTCTGCCAGAGCTGTGAATGGTTGGAATTTCCAATGGAAGTGCAAAATTGCTCACACCTGGGGGTTGTTGCCAACCCTAGATGGCCACTTAATTGCTCACTTGAGAGATTCAGACTGCCCCAGCTGAAAAACTCTTACTGCCCCACTCAGTATAGATTTTTTAGTGAATTTCTGTATATGTTGCCAGTATATACTTTCACTTCTCTTAATGCAACGCAACCAGAGGACTTTCGTCTGGGTACGAAAGTCCTCTGGGCTTTATTACCACATAAACAAACGCAAAAGTACTGAAAATTGGTACCGCTGAGTACCGATACCGATTCCCAGGTACCGGGTATCGGTACCGTATAGGTTCAAATGTGAAAGATACCCATCCCTAATTTCAACACATCAAAACAGCAACCTTCGGATCTCTTATCTGAGCCATTGCCTTTGTATCAACTACTTAAACAATCAACAAGTAATAATAAACAGATTAATCAGTAATGAAAATATTCAAGAACAGGAAAATCAGCAATTGCTGCCAAATGCAATATTTAAAAAGAAAAGTCAGTTGTGTGTATTACAGTGGAAATAATAGAAAAATCCAATATTGGGTTACAAACTGAGCCCTATTTGACATGGCTGGCTGCCTGACAGAGCAGCGAGGCACCCTGACAAGGCAACTTTGGCCTGTCTTGCCCAGTCTGCCTCTTGCTGCATCCACTAGCACTCTGACCTGGCATCTTATTAAAACGGCTATCAACCGTAGAGAAAGAAAAATTGAAGCAGTGGACATAGTGGAAAAAAAGGAAAGGTGAAAGGTCATGCAAAACTGAGCAGCTACAATGACAATTTTACGCTTGGGCATCTAGTTGACATGGAGCAACAAACACACATAAGCCATTACTTACACCACACACGCAAAGTTTTAGTAACACATTTTGTTTGCATATGGACACACTGACATTCATAGACTCTCTCTCTTCTCTCTTTTTCTGACTCTCTCTCTCTCTCTCTTTCTCTCTCTAACACACACACGCTGAGAAGCAGCATGGTAGGCAGTGACACAAAGCTAATGCCTTGTCACACAGGCTGTCAGCAGATTAGCCAGTGGATTACACCCCAGCCATTAGATGTGCACAGAGCGAAAGGCCACAAACATGGCAAAGAGAGAGAGGAGAGGAGAGGAGAGGAGAGGAGAGGAGAGGAGAGGAGAGGAGAGGAGAGGAGAGGACATAGTGTGAGACTGGCAGTGATAGGGCACTGGCATTAGGGCATAGGAAACAAGTAACAGAGGATAGGTTAAAGGAGAGGGAAGGAAAGGAAGACAAATAAAGGTTGGTTAAGTAGTGCAAAGACAGAAGTCAACGTGACACAAAAGAGATTTTAGGTGGGAAGATATAAGGATAAGAAAAAGGGATTGGGTCAAAAGAATTTGCTGCTAGAGCAGTGGTAACAAGATAATCAGACAGACAGGACAGAAAAGGTAATAACAATGGTAAAGGGAGAGACACTGAGAAAGGCAGAAAATGTGTGAGGAAGGATGGGAGAGTATCCAACAGCACACGAGGGAGCAGAGAAGAGGAGGAGAAGTTGTGCAGGGAGGAAAAAATAAACAAAACCAAACGGATTGGAGGAGTGGAGGTGATGAGAGAGACATGAGAGGGGAGAGAAAAGGGGACGAGGATGCTAGAAAAACAGAATGAGAAGGGAGGAGAGGGTAGGGGAGAAGTGGAGAGAGATGGAAATGAAAGGACCAGGAGAAGAGATTAGAGGGGAGAGATGGGATGTGAAGCACCAGAGGAGGGGATGGAGAATACTCTGCAATACATCAAAAACAACGCAGCACGCAGGCGGCAGACTGATGGTCAGAAGTGGAAGATGGACCTTTATGTAGAGTTTGACAGTGAAAATGTAAAGATGGATTCAGTCAAGGACAGTGGGATATATTGAGTCAAAAATCCATGATTTTATGATTGTCCTATTTCATATTCAGGGATCTTTTCCTTCTTTGGTTAGCTGAGCTGATCCGGTCGAAAACATTGCCAAGGTCAGGTTCATGCGTTGTGACACTTAAAGCTGCAATAATTAATTTGTCTGGCTACTTGGGGGCAGCAGCACATGCTGAAAACATATCATCTGACATATAAACGCCTCACAAAGTTGAAATTGTGAACGTGCAAACAGTCGCCTTTTTTTGTAACCAGCAAACACGGAGTATGATAAGCGTTCATTTGGAGTCACACTTTGGCCATCTGACCAATGGAAATTCAATATAACTCTCCAATCAGCTCTCTTTTGGTCTCCACCAACTCCTGAGGAACTTCAGCTGGCTAGACATTCAACATTTTTCACCAGCTACTAGTTAACTTTATCTCTCACTTAATGCTGGGCAGGTTTACAGTGTGATGCTAGGTTGATGCTAGTGGAGATGGAGCAGGTCATAGCACTAAATCAGTAAGCTGAGGAAAAGCGAGAGAAAACAAAGATTGGTATAGCTTGGAGGAACAGCAGAGTTGGGTGGTTATTCTCTGTGGGTTAGCCACTATGAGTGATTGTGTTCACACTGCACAAAAGCATTTAAACATTAATAATATAAAAGCATTGATGCTGCAGCTTTAAAGGAGACATATACTTATGTATCAGGTTGTTCAGTAGCAGTCAGGCCACCAACTGGACAAGTTTGACCCAGCTTGACTCTGCATGAGTGTTAGAATGTATTTGGTTGGATGCAAATATCTCACCCCAACCTACATTTGGTAACTGTTTAATTTGCTTTTGATTTCATAATCTTGATCAGCAGATTGATTTTGCCAGTTGTCACATAGTCAAATTTTCATTTTTTTTGGATCTAAATGTTTATGTTAGTCCTAATCTTACAATTTTATTTGACCAGTTTGAAAAGCTCTTTCTTAAATTCTAAATTGTTAAAAAAAAATGTAATGTAATTATCAATGAGATTATAATTATTATTACAACTACTACTACCACAGATTACAGTCTCTGGACATTAAGTTCACAAAGACACCCAGCTTACTGTGACTCTTTTCAAACAGACACTCTGCTTCCCTCTAGACGTTGCTAACTGCAGATGGCACTATTGATGGCAGCAATGTCGAAAACTTTTCAAGCACTTGTCAGTTTAACTTTTACCACGGCACTCTTGTATCACCATCTGCTGAATAGAATGAAAGCAAATCCCTGCATTGTGAGGCAATAACGACTCTTAGGCTTTTTTTTTTTTGTTCCTTTCCCTTATTCAACCAGTCTCCGGTTCCAAGTGGAGAGGTGTCAGGCTTTCTCAGTTGGTGTTTCATTTTATGATAATCTACTTCACTGTCCGTGCCGTCACCACCACCTACAGCCCCCACCACAAAGCCACTTTGTGGATGTAATGGCACATAATTGTCTGCTGGATTTGCTTGTTAGGGGCTTCATTTCGAGCTGGTATTTGTGCAAGAATGGAAGGGAAGATGTCGAGTTAACGGGGGCTAATGGGAAATTCTGATATCTATTCAGCCTGGGAACTGTGCTCAGACAAGCCATGAGAAGCATGTGACACTTTCTTCACAGCATGCATATGTTTATTGTGTAAACTACAAGTGCACTATGCGATGTGAGCACATAGCGGTATATTCCCTGATTATTCTTGTTGACTGAGGTAGGAAGGGCTTAACATGCTTCTGTGTTTTGCATGTATGCCAACATGCGTGTGTGTGCATTATGTTTGTGCATGCGTGCATACGTGAGCGTATATATGTGTGTGCGTTTGACAGCAAGGCTGATGTCATTTAGGACGCTTTAGTTGGTTGAGTGATTTGAATGTGTGCTGTGGAATGAGCTGAGTCTCAGAAGTGCCGGAGGGAGATGGGGGGAGACTAAATGTGTGAATCCCCACAGGATATTTAGACTGTTTATTATGATAAGCCTCTGTGCGCACAGATCCTCCACATAAACATGCATAAGTACACACATAAACTCATGTGCACACATGTAAAGAAAGAATGAAAGAAGGGGTTACAGATGAAGATGTGGAGAAGAAATGATAAGGAGACAAAGAAACGGAAGGAAATAGAGTAAGAGATGCTCTGAGGCACGTGATGCACATTTGTACAGTGATTGGTCCATAGTTCACAACCTATAAAGACTAATTCCACACCAGCCTATCCATAGCCATCTCATGTGGGAGCCATTCCACCTTTTAAACCTCCTCTCACTTAAAGCGGGCCCAGATGTAAGTCAAGGGGCTGCTTTGGATTAGCCAGAGAGAAAAACTCATTTCCTTTGCCATTTTACGAGCATTTAATTTGAAACAATTAAGATATTACGGTGCTGCGGATTCACTACACAGAGTGACAGCTGGGAGCAATCCCATAAACCCCTGAGCCAGTGAATGAGGCACCTTGCTTCCCTCTTTTGCTCCACTCGCCTCCTCCTCCTCCATCTCCTCTCTGTTATTTCATTGAAGCATTTAGCTTCAGGCTCTGTTGAGGTGAATGTGCTACCTTTGCCTCAGCTGAGATCTCGCCACTACCGCCAATTACTTTAGCAGCTCATAAATGCACCAGTTGGCTGATGATAGAATGGCCTAATTTCCCAAGACTAAAGGGAGGAAGCGAGCTCAGAGGATGTTTACCTTCTGGATGGCTTTTTCCATCACACCTTTTATTGCGTTATTGGATTTATAGCGTACGTTGCATGACTCATCTTTGGAGAATTAATGAGAAAGATGCAAACTACAGGGGGCAGCAAATGGTAAGCTGAGATGCAGATGCTTGCACTGTATATTGTGGCTCTGTGGTCAACATCATGAATAAGCTCTTTTCATAGACTCCACTGGATGAATTGGAATTGGAACACTTGTTTGGCATCATGCAGTTGTTTATTTTGTGGACTTTGATGGCACATATATTGATGGCCCTCCATGTCCTATCTGTCCTACACTTAAAAAACTTTGTCACTCCTTGACTTGGAATTCAAGCCAGCTTTGTCAGCACCCACCCATCAATTCACCACCTCCTCCTGCCTTCCTCACTGGCATAGGAGGGCATCGGAGGTGTGAAATTGATGAAGGTGTGCTTGTGAAAATGTCAGCAGGGGATCACTGGCCAAAGAGAGAACGAGAGAGAGAGAAAATATATTTTGGGGTGGAGGGGGTGACAGATAGGAGTGGAAAAAGCTCCTTTTCATGAACACTGAACTGTAAAATGGAGGACCCAGTGCAAACAATGGCTGTGATCAATCGGCTATGGTGAGAGATTTCTCGTAAATACCCAATGCCAGCCCGCACAAGCTGAAAGAGAGTGAGGGAATGAGGGGAAGAAAGGGATGGAAAGGGGGCGGCAGAAAGAGACATAGACAAAGATGAGGTATGTGTCACTTTTAGTTTGGGGAAAGAAAGTCAGAGAGGTAGAGAGTGTAAAGAGTGGGTGTCTAGAGGGTAAGGAGAATGGGCAAATAAATGAGCAACGGGATAAGATGATGGCAGGAGAAGGGAAAAGGCTTTTAGAGTTGGGGATATTTAAATAAATGAAAAGCCAATGAAGGGAGATGGGAAAAGATCAACACACAGAAAAAGCAGAGCGTGTGAGTTTTTGTTCAAACACACCCATGTGAATTCAGGCAAGACGGAGAAAGTACAAAGTAAGGAAAAAATGAGATCCATAACAAAAGTATCCCAACAGTGCCACATTATCACATCAGCACTCTTCATCATAGTTGTTGTGGTTTACTTCATCATATCTAATCCGTCCATTTCTGCGTATAAAGGGGCCTTCCCAAGTAGATTTATATTGCACTCCTCAGGAAACAGAAGTAGAGTATAAAACTATATGACAATGAGCATGTAACAGTGAAAATGTCAAGAAGTAAAAAAAAAAAAGACTCAAGGTCAATCCTATCGGCTAAACAGGCCTCCAACTATGGGTGGCAAGATTCTACCGATCCAATATTTAATTTGACTTTTTGATTTTAAGGCCATGATTCAATTGAAATGTTCGATTTCAGCTTTTTTTTCAGCACTGATTGTGATGCCATTGTCAGACTGCAGAGTCTTGATTTGTCAAGATCCACTTATCATTGTTTTAATGCCTTGAAAACTGTCATTTGCATAGAACAATACTTTCAAAGTAATTTGGGGTGGTGGGGTATGTAACTCGCTATGTTCAAATTTTCATTTACAATCCTACTTTGATTTCAATAATCAAAACTCAAAGCTTTTTTCAATCTAAAAATCGAATTAAATTAATTAATTAAAATGTGACACCCCTGGCTGCAGCCAACAATTGTTTTTATCAGAAAATTATTAATGTCTTACACTTAAAAGAAGTATCATTTAGTCAATAACATGAATTTCCCAGAGCCTATAATATAAGGTAGGATAATTTAGGATTGACAATGATAAAAGCAGGAAGAAGCAGCAATTTTTCACATTACAGAAATTGATTGATCAGCCTTGACCATTTTAGTGCTTGCCCATAATGTACAGTATGCACATACATAGCATAGCATTTAACGTGCATGTTCATTCTTTTGGGATGTTCTGCATTTGCAAGGAAACGGCACACAATAAAAGCAGTGCAGCTAATGCATCTATCAGTATCCATGGTGACAGATGTTCCCTGCTTATGGAGGAGAGTGTTCTTCCTACTATTTATCTGCATTTATCTGGATGTATACCCTCCTCTCTAATAAAGAGTGCCCTCCATAGCTGCACATGTGTCTTGATGCAGGTTGACAATCAGTAGTAAAGTGCTTGCAGGGTTTAGATCAGGGTCTGTCTGTCATCCACTTCCACTGGGTCACTTCCCTTCTCTTGACACCTCCTCATTCTCCATGTCCATTTCATAATCACAGAACCAATGCCAACTTGTTAAGCACTTATTACATGAAGCACAGCCCCCACAGGCACATTTGCATATGCAGGCTCCCACTACACACACATTCAGATAAATTTGCACAGTTTCACCGGACAGGTGTCCTCAGCTGAGTTCCACAGAGGGACTTTGTCAAGCAGAAGTTGACTCAATCTGTCTAAACCCCTTTCCCTCGCTACCTCTATCTCTCTTTGTCTCTCTGCGCAGGCTGCTGCACACCATGGCTGCTGACGCCATCCCAGTTGATCTCTTAATGGACCTAATTGCTTTTCAGCTCATTGCACCCCATGCCAACACTAAACTAAATCAAACCCAGGTCCCATGCACAAGCCTCATCGCGAATCTGATTTCACTTGACATCATAATAAGGTGATATTGACTAACCATGACTCAGCAGTTCCAGAATAGATGACTAAGCATGTGCTTCTCATCACAGCGCGCCCTGTGACAGGCGAAGCTGTTTGGGTCATATAAGAGTTCAAGTTGCCCTCTTTAGGAGTGCAGCCATTGTGTTTTCACTGACAATATGCTTGTGACCCTCTCTGTGGCAGACAATATTATGCATTGTTGCATGCTGAACTATGGATTATAAGCGCTGCTATACACAAGGAATGGATGCTGTAGTCATGTCTGTTTCTGTGGTTTCACTACCCTGGCCTTCTCGTGCCACACTGGTGCCATCTTGGGTACTCCAGTCAAAAGCTACTTGAAAGCTAATCAAATCTGATCAAACATGTAACATTAGCCAGCAGTCTGCTTCTCCAATCTCAGGCAATGTCACGCTAGACTAAACATGTCGCCAGCTTCGCCAGAATTTAAGACTACGTGCAGTCAGTTTGGAGGTATTGTGACACCAGGCTGCAGTCAGCTGCTCCAAACATAGTTAATATCTAACAGAAAACTGTTGGCAGCAGCACCAGTAAGAGCTAATGTATAACCACAATGCTCTTAAACCTATTTTCTAAATCAGCTTATCCCTATGAACGGCAGGGTTCTTTATGAACACGACATTTTATGCCAAATTTAGAACAGCTTTGCTTTATTTTACATAGAATATTGATGTCATATATTTCTGTACACTTGTCAAAGTTAGCAACATTCAAACCCAAGTGTGATGACAGTTTTGGGGCTGTTTGCTCATGCTGCCTGCACTGTCAATCAAAGATGATCAAACTACAACCACATAGTCCTGATGAAGCAGACAAGATAAGTCTTGAGTGTAAAACTTTTAATAAATAATAACTGAAGATGTTTTCCTCAAATTTTAACTTCAACTATTGCTACAGTCATGCCGATTTAATGTGACAAAGAAATGCTTAATAATTGAGAACATTTCAGAAGGCTTTAAGATACTGCCTGATTGTGATCCAAAAACTATTTATTGAGTCTTATGTGTGATTAATAGCAAGGTTTCTAGGTTTTTCAACCATCCTAGGTGGAGGTGATGCTCTAGGGGGATGATTTGGAAACATAAATAGGGGAAATTTAATAATGTGGTTCCAGGAAGGGGTAAAGAGTGTTTCTCCTAGGGGGACATGTTATATGGCTGTCATTGTTTCCAAGTTATGTAGGTCAATAAGTGAATTATAAAGATGTTCTCACTGGTTGTGTAACGCTTTGGATATGACATCAGACCAATAAATTAACCACTTCTTCCCTATCATGTACATAATTATGGCTATCAATGCTCATGAAAGCACGGCTGTATGCTTAGCTATCCATCATGTCTGACAGATTCTAAGAAGGAGAGAAGTATTAGGTGTCTCGGCCAAGGACTACAGTTGGGTGTTGGTTTACATTTTGCGCGCCTTGGAGATGTGTGTAATATCACCTTGGCATTTGTCGCCCCCACCACCACCACCACCACCACCCTTCTTTCCCTCTCTTGACTGCTTGGGCAGCGGCCATAAACAAGTCAATCTCAACACATTGGATTAGATTTATCCGCTTAAGATAGATTGTTATCCCAAAGAGCGTGAGTCTCGCTTGATGGGGAAATTAATTTTACGATGACTGGTTTACTTGATCAGGGTTGCAGGGGAGGAGGGGACTATAAATGTATCAACTCTGGGGTGTGAGGAGCTGAAAACAACAGTCCTTGTTTTTGATTCAGACAAGTTGTCTCTCTTCCCCGCAGTATTATACATGGTGTTGTCTTTGGGTCGCAGAAACTAGAGTAATGACTTGACTGACAGTCATTTGTAATTTGCCAGCAACTTGTCAAGGGTGAAAAGGCCTGCACCTCGGGCTGTAGGGAGATTGACAGTGAACGATATTGTATTTTCACGTCTGTCTGTCTAACATTAAATGTGAAATTGACAGTTTTGTATGCAGAATTATGAATAGGCTGCATGATCAGAAGTACATGTGACTTATCCAGCATTAAAATGCTGTCCATGGAGGAGAAAAATCATTCTAAAATAACTGTCAACCCCCTCAAATCTAGAGTGTTAAACTGATGGCAGTTATTGGATTGAGTTACAATATAACTGACCTCAGCCTATGTGCAACAAAATCCAGTCTGAGCCCAGTACTTATTGTAAAATTACCTTCATTACCTTATTTCAGACAAAAAGAAAATCATTTAATTTTATGTTAACAGCTTGATTGATGTTCTATCTGTGTTGCCTGCCAACTTCTCAATCAGTCATTTTAAAGCTACTACAAAGAAGAAAAGTATGACTTTAGGAAGTAGTTTTATTCCCACCAAGATAAACACTGCATCCTGTAAAATAAATGACATAGTACAGAAGGCCACCACTGAGATAAAGTTTATAATTTATGTACATTCAAGTACGTTCATACGTTCCACCAACTTGTGAGTCAGAAGGGGTTGTCAAGGACTGAGCTTGTGCTAAAAGGTTATTAACTGTTATTAACTAAAAGGTTATTAAAAATAAGACTGAAGCCAAGCCAGTGGCTTGGGGAGGCTGTACTTGGACACTGAAGTGCTTTAAGCTAAATGCTATGACTAATGCTCACAATAGTCAATAGTAACAGGTTAATATTTAGCTTTTATAATGTTCAGCGCCTTAGTTTAGCTTATTACCACTTGCAAATTAGAGTTACAAAACAAAGTACAGCTTGAGGCTGATACAGATTTCATTAGTTTTACAGGTATTTGGTAGATGTTGAAATATCTTAAAAGATAAGTAAAAACTGCTGCGCCTGCTGGTGGCACTAGAAGAAAAGAGGATTATTAAAGTTATTAGGATTCATCCACTGGGGACCACAAATGTCCAACATGCTCTCATACCATAAATTATTGCTCTATATGACAAAACAGCTGTATGATCACATTTTAAAACACAGGTTTAACATCGTTAAACAGAACTAGTTTTAGCTAGATTTGGGCAACAAGACTACCAGGTTAATTTAAGGAAAATATAATGCTTTGGGTTAAAAAAACAACAACTATGTGACACAGTTCTGTTACATGATGTAGTTATGCTACGTGACATAGTACATGATGTGGCTATGAAACCATATAATGTAGTATTTAGCTAAAAAAAACTTAACGTTAACCTTTGTTTTTACACAGGCACCAACAACACTAGTACCCCTTTTCGATCAAGGCAGTTTCAGGGCCAGTTCGGAGCCGGTGCCTAATCTTGAACCAGTTCTTTGCTTATCGACAGTCAAAGAACCGGCTCTCAGCCAGGAAAACTGGTTCAGAGTGGCACCAACTCTCTGCTGGTCTTGAACCACAGACCACTTATCTCAGGGGCTGGGGGCAGGATTAGCATGACAAGCAAGACAAACTAAAATGTGTATCATTAATTTTATTGTATTTGTTTAACTGCAATGTGATTGACATGTGCTAGCGTTAGCGGGCCAACATTAGCTGAGAACAAAGTCTATCATAACCATCTTATGTTCAGTGTTAATAAATGTAATCGCCATCCATATCTATCAAGACAAGCAGCACATATGTGCTGTACCAGTCTTGGATGCGGATGTAAACTCGCAAAGCCATGAGACATTTGTAAAGAGACAATGAAGTCTGCCATTGCTGTTATTATACATGCTGAGAGAGCGGAGACGTATATAGACATATACAGTCCCGTAATGATGTGGCTGTGGATAAGTAAACAGGTTCTGACATGGTTTGCAAGTTGAACCAACTGCGAACCTCTACCATTACAGCAAAACAACTAGGTTTGCATTGGTCAAAAAGGGATATAAGTCTCCTGGGTGAAAGTCCTGTCTTAATTTGATCCATTCATCCACCCTGACCTCCTTCCTCCAAAGACTTTGTCACTCTTTATCATGCCACTTGCTCCCATCATGGATACTATAGCCACTAGAGGAGACTGTCTAACAACAAACATACATATGGGTAGTGATACACTTCTTGTACGTTGAACTATACAGTCGTACATTGTCTTGAATGTTCATACACATTTCAATGAAAATGTATCCAGTAGTTGGCAACATTTCTCCATTCAATTGTGACACTTTACATGATAATAAACAGAACAAAAATAATTAAATATTCATGGTGATATTTAGCTGCTAATAAATCCTAGCCATAACTAAACTCATAATTGACTATTGCATTCAAATTATTTGGCAGCCTATAAGACAGCCCACTACCATATTAATGTTATATTAAATAATTTAGTATTACAAATACAAAAAGAAACAAAGAAGAATTTAAAAATATTCAATGCTAATTAGTTTTGTGCAATCAGAATTGTCCCCACAGATTTTCTGTGTAGGCAGGTACACAGAGCAACACATACATCAAAAGATTTGCTTACATTATTCATCCAAAGCAAATGCATATCGAGATTGTATAACCTTTAGCATCTTTGGCTGCATTTGCATTGTATTTACATAGTGAATGTCAATCAGTGCTACACTTTGCCTGACCCCACACACGTATGGATGTAAACATGCCCGAGGCAGTACATCAAACCCTGTTGGCTCATATAATAGTAATGTGTTGTTATTGTCCTACAACAAAGAAAACATTTGCCAAGTGAGTTAAATGGTCCTCCTACTGTCAACAGTATAAATCAGCAAACTTGCAGCATGTGGTAATGCTGCATCTCAGCTCGGCACTCAGGATATCTCCGTCTTGGATCCTTCTTATTGAAGGACAGTTGGTTTATAGACTACTGTGTCCTGGTTCAGTCATGATAGGCCAGCAAGGCGGCCTCTTGATAAATCCTACCCTGGCCCCGATTTGTCAACAAGTGCTGCTGTATTACTGCTTTAGCTGGTGCCAAGAATATGAAAGCACAAGGTTAGAGGCAGAGCAGGATTGTAAATCCAATAACTAGTGTCATCCAATTATGTTTAAAGATCTTGAATACACGCGAGGAATTTGAAAAAATAAAATAAATAAATAAATAAATAAATAACAAGCCCCCTGCAGTCATGCATTTGAGGTGAATGTCATCATGCCTCTAAAGCTAAAGGACTGAAATCATTTTATTAAAGAAAGCAGAGGTTTATCAAAGATGGATATTTTCTTTATAACCAAAACAACGTCCCGACCTTCAGTCTATACCCCTGATAAATACGAATATTTTCAAATGAACTGCTTAATTGAAAGTCAGATAATCAGACATTTGTGATCTACCATACATAGTGTCTCTAGACACAACTAGCTATCACTCCCACGGTGTTTTCTCATTGCCAGCAGTTGAGGGGCAATAGTTCACATAACAGTAATTTCATCAAGTTTCTTTATTGTTCATTGTAACAAAACCAAGACTTTCTTTTGGCCTATAAATCTACATGCGGAGGCTGTATCAAATTCTGCCCTTAGGAAACGGAGCTTGGTATAATTTGCAGGTATAAATCACCATCACAGTTACTCAATCAGATACATGACAAGTCTGAGTGCAGGTAAGAAAACAGATCTGCTGACTGCAGTAGTCTGTCTCTCCGAGTACTATTGTTGGATGCTAGATGTTGGTGTCTGCAGGGCTAGGTTGTTCATCAGAAGGTTTGGGTTGCTGCCACAAAAGCAACTTTTCTCAAAACACAATTGGTCATAGTCATCTGTCTCCTCGGGCCATTGCTGTTATTTTTCTGTAGCCCTACATCAGAGGACTATGCACTTGACTGTGTTATCAGGAGCAATATTGTCCCTTTATGCATTGTTGTGCACCATTATGTCTACTCAGTAACGTGAATGTGAATATATCACGTCTTGGAATCATTACATGAAATGTGTGATCATTACACATGGATTATAGTTTACTGCTCAACTCAGCTGCTCTGTCAGGCTGACCTTGGAGTACATAATGTGAATGCAGCTTTCTTTCATACAGCAGCAATGCCTTTGATAGAAAAATAAACAAAATGGTAGATGACAGGCTTGCACACAGATTCAAGCAGAGTCTGACATCAAAATCAATATAATATCCCTGCAGGGACCTATAGTGTGTCTATGGCTCTTAGTGATGAGTTTATAGTGACCTTATCGTACATGATGGTATTTTTTAATGAAGTTTGCACTGACATTACCCTAACCAGAAAGCTCCCTGTATGCTAAGCTCCACCTATACCCTGCTTAAGGACGAATATAAGGAAGCAACTAAATACACTTACTCAACTACTCATAGTATTACGATAGAGGATATTTTAAAACAAAGTGAGATTGCCATGTCATTTTTAAAAAATGTATAAAGCTGACATAGGTTCTCACAGCCTGAATGCAGAAACTGCACTTTTAAATGAGCCGTGAGGACTTCTATAGGGTTTTGATGTCACAGCTATGCTATATATGGATAGAAAGTGCTGCTACAGTGCCAATATAGTGATTTACTTGCTGCAATGATGATGCAGAGACACTGAGCATGCAGATGCAATAGACTTTTTAACACTAATCAGTCAGAGCAGACTGAGCTTTTTGGGAGGGGAGCTTAAAGAGACAAACGTTAAAATTTCAGACACAGGGTAAATACACATTTAGTCAGATAGGCACTGTGCGAGAAAAATATGTTTTTTGAACATTAATACATAGTATTAGTCTAGTAGAAACTCAAAATACACATATTAACCTGATATATTCACCTAATATTATCCTAAATGTGCACAATATGTGCCCTTTAATTTCAATTGTAGTATTTTTTTTTTTTTATACTTTATGCTCAGATTTCACTACAGTCCAGGAAGTAATATTGCACTTCTGACTACTATTTTTATGGTATACAAATAATAGTATACAAAATATTTAGATGCTGTTTGTATTTAATGCAATAGCTTCATCGTGTAAAATTAAGGAAAAGGTCATTTTGCCTACATGCACTTGTTACTATTCATCAGACAAACACATACTGAGCAATTTTTGATCTACTCATTCTCAACTTCATTTTTTTTACCTACTATTCCTCAAACATTTGCATTAATTCTTATTATACAGTCTTATATAACATCCTTCTGCATAGCATAGCTATATGTGTAGTATATGCAGACACATGTGGTCCACACACTCTCTTCCTCGAAAACAGCCATGTCCAAGTGCACATTCCTGCAGTGGACTTGGGGGGGAAAGTTGATCCAGGAGAGTTGGGAAAGTGGGACCTCGTTGAGTGACGTCACCCCTCCTACTCACACACACCTCTCTCTCTCTCTCTCTCTCTCTCTCTCTCTCTCTCTCTCTCTCCATTCTCCCGTTTTTCTCTGCCTGAGGTTCAGTCCGCGCTCTGGTCTCGGCAAAGAGAAAAAGACAGACAGACGGACTGACAGACAGAGAGTGAGAGAAGGAGAGAGAGAGAGAGAGAGAGAGAGAAAGAGAGAGAAAGAGAGAGAGGAGAGCGAGAGAGAGAGAGAGCGCGAGAGAGGGAGCGCGAGGGGCTGTGCGTCCCAGCCACACCGCACTCTTCAAACACAACCAGTCTCGCCACGTTCAATCCAATGAAGATCTAACGAGCACAACACAGACAGACCCAAACCAGAGAATATATCACATACACGCTTCACGTGCGTGTTTTTCGTCCTATCGCCCTGAAGACCGTTAATGCGTTGCTGACGGGAAAACTCGAGGAAAGAAACGCAATAAGAGCGAACAAACGGGAAAAGAAGAACCTGAGGACGGATTTCTTTCCTCCACGTTATTTTATCTCCCCAGGACTAGACTGTCATTACTGGATGTAAAAAACTCTCGACTTCTCTTTGCACAGAAAAAAAGGAGAGACTGAGTTTCAAACTGACCGCAAAATGGTGATAAGGTAAGAGTGTTTGGCGAGCCTGTGAGTTTGGAGGTTGTGACAGTCGGAACTGAAGTCGCTGCCGCAGTGATTTCAGGTGTGCGTATGAGCCTCATGAAGTTGGCTCAACATATTGGCTGGAACCAGTTACACCTATTTGGACTGGCGGCTTACCCCCCTAATGCATACATGATATATGTTTTGAGCGTTATAACCGCCCTATTTAGCCTATGTGTCTGTAATTGTTTTATACATAGTTTGTTTTATTATGAATGCACGCAACCTTGGATATAGCGCGTTCCAAGCCACGTTAGGCTAAGTAAAACGCCACGAATGGCACAAAAATACCTCCGTTAACTGTGTGATCAATTTATTTATAATATGTGTCTGCACATAAATTACATCGGCGAATGTCCAGGTGGAATATTTTTGTAATGGTGTGCAGTTTGTGTTGAGGTTTGGAAAGACGATTCATGTCAAAATCATTTAAAAAAAAAAAATCATCATCACGCAGGTTATTAGAATAAATATATTGCATTGTTTTAATATATCGTTTTGAGTTAGCTCAAGTAGATTTGTTGCCATTTATGTTGGAAAAAAATAACAAATCCCGCCGGCTCAAGCGTGTTATTTTAAGCTCGCTGTCATGTAAATACAGTTCATATTAGTGGACCCTTTTAGAGTTGTGGAAGCCTTTTCAGCGAGTCGAATGTGAAGAATTTTTCAAAGTGCATTCCTGCAACTCTCCAGAGATCTCTCATCTTATCTGTCTTATTTTTAGAACGCATTTTATTTTCGCGGGGTTTAAAGTTGACTTTGCTTTTTAAAGAGCTCACATGTTTAAATAAAAAAAAAGGAGCCAAATATCAATGAGGCAGGCAGAGAGTCAGTCACGCAACATATTCTGTCAATCAGGTGAAAGTGAACCTTTATTTCCAGTAGAGCTGTGCACACCACTTGTGCTCAGTGTGCCAGTTAGGCCACTAGGGGACTCATTCTCCTCAGTGACTTTAGAAGGGGTTTTAGGTACTATGCCTATATAGAAAACAATTTCAACATTAATAGTCATATTGGTGTGCAAAGCTCACAAAATAACTGGACAAATTATCCATAACTTGGTTTTAAATTAAGAATTTTTAATTTGCAATACATATTAGGATGCTCTGTGCTGTAAAACAAAAATATCTGACCATATGCTTTGTAATATTTTGCTGTCACATGAAAAGGAAGAAAAGGCAGTGATTGAAGCCGGAGTAGGCCAGTGAGGTGATGGAAGGTCCAGTAAGAGAGAATGTGTGTGTGTGTGTGTGTGTGTGTAAGCATGCAAATCAGTGTGTATGTGTGTTTGCTCAAGCAATTTCCAGTTTATAGCCAGTAAGCACACCCAGCACCTCCAGTCTGTCTTACATGTTTTACTGTTCCCAGCTCAAACAATTAGCACTTGCCCAATTTTGACACAGCGCAATTAACGCTGTCGCCACACGTTCGATTTCCAATTTTGCTGTTGCGACAGCAGCGCTCAAAAGAAGAGACAAAATGGATAAGGTGGTGCTCGCTCAAAGTGCTGCTATCCAAAGTCGCTGAAGGGAGCAAAGTGTCTCAGTCAAGGAAAAAGCAGCACTGACACCGCCATCTTCTATCATATATCTCCTCTTCCACTTTATTTCTAAATCCGCCAAAATAACATAGATTATTGTGATAAATCTTGATGTAAATTGTGAACAGGAAATTCCATATTGTAGCGTAAAGGAAATGAAAGGAGAAATGAATCAAGCGTTCACCAGTGTGTATGTGTGTGTGCGTTTGTCTCTGTGTGTGAAGGATACAAACAGTTCATGGCATGCAAGCCATTAAATTGAAAAATGATATAAAGGGTTTAGAAAGTGCCTAAAAGGAAGTTGGGCCATTTTGCGTGCCTGCCGATGTACTTTTTCTCCAGCTTTTTGTGCCCGAAGCACATTTCGGAAATCATATCCCACATTTTTGACAGTGTCTAGAAGGGACAACGGGGTATTTTTAAGAGTGAATGTTAGAGCCAAGTCAACAGTGTCTTTCAAATGTCCTTTTTTACTTGCATTACTTCTCAAATGTACGCTCACCTGTCTAAGTGTTTTTACAAGCACGACTACATATGCGGGCGAAATGTTTAGCTCATCGATATAAGCTCATTGACAGCAGTGCACTTAATGTAACAGAGGCATCTCAAAGGACTACTGGTGCTTTCAACATTCCCTTATCCAAGTCCTTCTTCGGCACAAAGCCAAGCCCTCTTACAGACAAGTGTGCCTGCACCTCACAGTCCCATTGTCATAGCACAGCCAAATAGCTCTGACTCACTGGTTTATTTTCAAGTGCAGGCAAAAAAAAGTGAGAAAAAACTTTCTGTGCAAGTATGTTTACGTGTGCCCATGCCTGTGTGTGAGCACTACTTCAGGAATTCCAAGGCCAGGGCCCCTATTACGAGTGTGGAATGAGAAATCAACACTTACATTACAAAAATGGATACGTAAACATAGAGGCCACAATTATCAGGCGCCGTGGTGTTGGAGCAGGAGGAGATGGAGTGCCAATAGGTCTGTTAGCAATCAACCCCCTCACTGCCTGCCCTCTGTAATCCAGTGGGTGTATTCTAGCTTATTTTGTGCCAGCAACAGCCCTTAACAACTACCCACTGACTGGCAGGCCGGCTGGCTAGCTGGCAGGGTGGGTGGTTGGCGGATGCAGGGAAAGTTTGCCTTTTAGAGGTCATGTTGGAGGAAAAAAAGGCATGAGGGCAGCGAGGTGTCATATCAGCGTTGGTATGTGTACTGTATACTGTACATGTATATATATGTACATGTGTGCATGCATTTCATTTGAGTTTTCTCATGTTGATCAAGCGCCGTGTGCGCCTGTGCGTCAGGGGCCTCCAGCCGACTACAAACCCACTTCACTGAGGCCAGCTTGATGCATTGTGACAAATGAGAAAGCAGTTTGATTTCGCACAACACTGAGCTGCACTCCAGCATAATGAAGTGATCATGACTTTACCCTTGGTTCACTTTGGCCCCGGTCCCGCTGTGTTTTTCCCCTCTATTCAATCGCTTCACTCACTTATTTACTTGGCAAGCATTTCCTCCCGTAACCTCTAGTACTGCATAACTAGCGTCAAGGGTGGGTTGCTTGATAAAAACCACCGCTACGGGGCATTGGTTTTACACATAGGGGAACGCTAGCAGTTTTTTATTGATATTCAAGTTGCCACTGGGTTGGAATAATAAGAAGCCTATTTTCACGCCCAGGCAAAATCACCTCTACTGTCCATCACCTTGTCAGGGCAGAAAGCTGAGGCATAAATATTATTTGGCAGTGGAGGGAGCACGGGGCTATAGCTGAGCTTGTTCTTTCCTGTTTACTCTTATATTATGTGTTATACTTGTTTTCTTTCTGTCCTTCCTCATATTCTTCTTTCTTTCTCTCTGTCTCAGATGAGTCTCATCAAAATGATGAAAAAGTTCCCTGTCTCCTTTCCCCTTTCATCCTGGTTTTATAACATGTATCTCCTTTAGTGAAATTGACTTGCATGAATTCTAACACACAAAGCATAGTGTCACTTTCAACATGCTTTAACTTAACGTTGGGTACAACACATTTAATGCTTCACCTAGAGGCTCTGCCTCCAGGCTTGGCGTACAGGGGGAGTACCGATGTGTCAGAAACAGGGAGGACTGCTTTTTGCTGCAGCTGTCCTTTGCTTGCAGATTGGGTTTCAGGAGATATGATGGATGCCAAACGCCTGTAGCCAGTTGTGAAGACATGGGGGGGGGTATGTTGGTATGGATTTGGATCGGGGTCAGTGGCACTGGCAGAGGATTGGAATTCTGCCCTTGACCTCCATTTTGGATCATCCCCTATCTAGCAACTAACAGCCTGTCACTATTGGCACTATAAGCGAGTTAGGGCTAATTAGAAGACAACTAAAAAGCAAGTGAAAGATATTAACTCTGGTTCGAATATTGCAAAAATCTTGGATATATTTTTTAAAACTTCACTTTTATTGTGTTGCAACTCAAAACATTATTTCTTTTTATGCCCTTCCCATTGTCTCATTTTCTCTTATCTTAAATTTTGGAAAGGCTGAGAGCAAAATCCACTGAGGTTCATTTGAATAACCGGCGGAATGAGGAAATAAAAGCTGGAGGAAGAAAAAGAAGTGGCGGCCGGCTCTGTGCATTCATGTCACACAGCTTTATCAAATTATTCCACAATAGCAGCCACACAAGTGATGGAATTTCAATTAAAGTGTGACAGTTTTAGAATGTGTTTCTGCTCGCAAGAGAGCTGGTAGGGGTTGTGTTTCAGGGGTTGGGGGGCGAGGGAGTGGACGGTGGGGAGGGTCCCCTCCAGAAGACATATTTTCCAGTCTATATTCTCTATATATCCATCTTCTTCCTCACTTACCCCCATCCTCCATCAAAAGGGAATGACTTAGCTGAAACACTTTTGTTCAGAGGCGCTCTGCAGTTAGAGCCTGGAGCCGGGCAAAAATGGGGTGTTATGATAAAGGTCTCTGCGACGAGAAGTCAAAAATGGAGCCTTTCGTTGATAGGCTCCTTCCGAGAACAATTACGCTACCTGCTGTGCCAAATAGAAGGGTACAAGAGATAAGTGCAAGGGAGGGGTGCTCAGCTCAAGCTGGTGGCTACCTCGTAAACTGGGAAAGAGCAACGTATATATATGACCCTCGGGACTGTAAACTCTTTCGGGGCTGAATTTGTAACACACGCAAGCTCACAAACACTAGTGCACATACAAAAACCAAATATGAGCCGATACACACAGGAAAAAGTAAAAGGCCATGTAGTGTTTGTTGCTGCTGCAGCCCTGCTTAAAATGATTTGCATACGATAAACATAAAATAAGACAACTTCATTTTAAATTAAGCCTAAGAACAATGGTGATTGAGATTTGTATTCCTTGGCCATTTGCGTTTCCCAGACTCCCACTGGAATTGGCAAAGAGGAGAAAATTCCATTAAAAAGTGCAGTGACATTGCCACATAGCAATTTCACGAATGAGGAATGCATTTAATAGTGGATGGATTTTTCATAATTTGGAAGTGTTTCCCCAATTCGTGCCATAATTCTTGAAGTGACACGTGTTGTAATGGGATCCAGTGCCTCACAGAGTCTGGCACCCACATGTCCACAGGGAGATGTTTAAACATGTATGGATATTTCACTAGTAAAGTGAGAAACATTGGACAGAAAGAGTCTGGGAATTGGGACTAATTAACATCATCACTACGTAAATATTGGTTCTGTATGATTCCTCATTTATCCTTCCCTTTTTTCTGAATTCAAATTTAAATTCCTGCATCACTGCAAGGTTAGGAGTCAATGTTTAAATTCTGTGTAACCCCGGCATTCTCTCTCTACTCAATCTGCAATTATAGCTAGCTGCTTTGAAGAAGCCAGGCGGAACTAAAATGACTTTTCATGTCCGGTATAATGACTGCCATTTGGAAGCGAACATGGAGAGAGAGGGTGAGAGAGATAGAGCAACAGCGGAGAGAGTGAAACGAGATGGAGGGAGGGGCAGAAGGAGGGAGAAAGGGGGACAATCAGTGGATGAAAATGGTTTAGGTCACCTCTGGTTCTGACCAGACGGCCCAAACCAACCGCCTTTCCCTCTGTCATTCCTCTCAGATGAATCCACCACATTTTGGTTCTTTTCTTCCCTCCCTTTGCTGCTCACTGAAACTTTCACCCTCTTGTCCCTCTGTCTCCATCTTTCCTGCCATTGGTCACCATTCATTTGCCATCAACGGAAGCTTAGCAGCTTTAAGGCGGATTACAAGATGAATTGCACAGAGCGAGACGCCGTATATTCTCTTTAGGGTGGGCCACTACAGCCAAAGGCCAGAGCTGAGCGCCGTCACCTGGGCTAGCAGCTGGCTATCTTTTACACTTCCCTCGCTAATGAGGCCAGACAGTTGGGGCTGAAGTTATAGCGCAGGCTGGCTGCTGTGTTGGTAATCTATTATTTAGACTCTCGTGGGGAGGCTGGTCTCAAGAATTTCATGCATGCATTTTGCAAAGCAAATGGTAGCCTGGGGGGAATACAGAGCTCTGTGTGGGAAAAAAAATGAGCGAGTATTAGACATTAATGCGAGTTGCAGCGATTCCTTGTCCTGCCTATTTCAAACCTGCCAAGACCTGAAAGGAAACTTTTTGGTATTTTGTCATTTTTCATTGTACTAGAACAGGAATGTTGCTCATACATATGTGCTTCAGTGGTGCTAGCAATGCTGACAACTCCATCCGTAGCGTGAGACTTCTTTGTCTTTTTCATTCAGTGAATCTTCCCGCCTTCCTTCCTTCCTTCCTTTATTTCTTTCCTCGTTGTGATATTTTCGGGATGACAGATGAAGGTTGTGCTTGCGTCTTCAAACAGCCGACACAGAAGAACGGGTGTATCTTTCCGTTCCCTTTTCATGTATATTTTAGGAACTATTTCAGAGGGGTTTCGTTGAGTTGCATCACACCATTACAGATAACACTGTGCAGACGGGCCTTGTTTATATTTAGGCAGGCTAGAAAACTATGGCGCATATGACCCCACCTACGTATTAATAGAATAATACGAGTCTTTAAGTTTCCTTTGGTACCAGGGATTGCTTTTTAAAGCGCACATTTCCTAACAGTCCCACCCATCTAAACTTTAGAGACGCATACTGGCCTGGTACCACTCACAAAATCAGCAAATAAGGTGTCAGTATCCACTTACTTTCACATAAACTCATTTGGCGATTAACTATATTTGGGCCTGTGAATAGGGAAATCTACGAGGGGATGAGATGGCAACAGTTAAACATAGAAAGGCAGTTTTAGACAGAGCTGGTTAGCAGACTTAGGTTACTCTTAAATGAAGTTCATGCAGAATGGCTCAAGATACCACAAATAGCTCAGAGTTATAGATGGCACAAATAGTCTGCACATACCAAACCCCATGAAGTCACCAAGTTATTTATGACTTGTAACGCAGATCCACATCATTATAATTTAATGCTGATATTTGCAGAGGCGTGAAATAGGGCATGTGATGAAGAAAGGGACCTATCAAGTCATCAAATCATGGCAGTTACAGCAGGGGAAATTGACTGTGGGTGGCGTACTGTCACATCACAGTCACAGGCACATTATGCCACTGACACACCTCACACCTGCATACAGATGTTACAGATAAAAACTTTGGAGAACACCATCAGCCATCCATGAAATCCCCCAAACCCACAGGGTGAAGTTAACTAGAATTTCTGTGACCTCTAATCCTAAGATTTTCCACTCAATTTCTCATGCTGTTCAAGAGCAGCCTATGTCAGGTGTTGGGCAGCGTAACCCAAGCTGCCACACTTAATCCTCCACCTACCCCTACCTTGTCCTTGCATGTGTTCTCCCTTGGATCTACCCTAAAGAAACATTCCAGGAGAGTTTTGGCGTCGCTGTAACTGGACACTATCGTGCCTTGTGTGCGTGTTTGACAGTGAGAAAGGGAGAGTTTGTATGTGGGAAGTGGAATGCTTGGGTCCGGGCTTTTCTTTTTTTCCCTCCAATTTGTGAAAGTTCAACACAACATGCTACTTGGGTTTCATGATGTTAGGCAACAAATGAGTGAGGTCATGTCTCTAGGTAGCAAAGGCTAAATTTAGTAGCAAAGGCTAAATTCAAATAAATTTTTTTTAGGCTAATTTAGATTGGATGACAACATCTTGGGCATGTGTGGCTATGCACCCCACTGGTCAGAGGGGTGCTGGAATTAGATGAGGGGATGAGAGATAAAAGGATGCACACACACACACACACACACACCCATGCACGCACATACGCCCACACTATTAGCAGGGTTTGTAGTTAAGATAGGGATAAATGAAAGGTTCTGGAGAGTAAAACAAAGCAAAGGAGCAAAACAAACAATGGAAAGGTGGATAGACTAAAGACACATTCTTCAGTGGACTTAAACACTATTCATAAAGTAACTCAGAGGCACAAATGAATAGTTTAAATGCAACTCAAGAGAGAAATCCCCACGGAAACCTGACAATCACAACTGTAGTTGAAACTGAAATTTAGATTGCCTATGGAATGGCTTACTCGCTGTTGTCCATATTTGATGGCTTGCCTCAGGTGTAGACAAGAAAAAAATGGCATCAATTACGGCAGGTTTCATTTTAAAAGTATTCACTCAGAATGAAAGCTAATATGCACCAAAACAAATGTGTGGACGGAAGGCAATTTAGCTGTTGATGCTGTTTGTCACACCTAAAGCTTTTAATAATGTGAGTGGATTTTCTTTTTGCCACAGCTGATTTTCATTCCTGTGACAGTCTGAGAAGAGAGTGTGTGTGTTTTACAGTACTACGCTCTTTGTGTCACAGTCTATAGAAAGGTTCATTTGGTAGCCATGAAAACACATTACAATGCAATCCCTTCCTTCCCCTTCCTTCTGCTCTCTCCCCCGTCTTCCCACCCTCTGCCGTTATTTGGAAGCCTTCCCGACCGTCTATTGTGATAAGCTAAACACAAAGCTGTGAGGAGGATGTCCTGCGCTAGCTGCTAGCCATATTGTTGTCTTGCTCCTCCGCTTGGACTGCCAGCCTGCATAACACTGCACCAGGGAATTAACCTCTGCTGCTGTTTCTTTCATATTGTATAAATTTTTTGCAACAGCCACTCCAACAGTGCCGCGAGGGGAAAAGTACTGTAAATGTTGCCAAATTACTGACAGCTTCTCTCTAGCCTAGTTGCATAAATACACAGTGAATGTGATAAACAGCTCTGTCTCCCTTGCTTGTGGCTGCCTCTAGTGCAACCTTTACAGAAATAAAAGGGCATGACATTTTTTTAAAGACAAGTTAGTTGACGTGAAAGTGGGAAGTTAAATAAAGGAGAGTGTAGTTCAGTGAATGGGACATTACTACATTGTCACAGTTTGTGACCTTTCCCATTTGTTCTGACAAGCCAGGGTTTCTCTCTGTCAAAATGGCCTACGCTGTTTGTAAGCGATTCCTCCCTTCCTGTCCCTTTTTTTTCATATTTGCCATCTGCAGTGACTGCATGACGCCACAGCTTCTGTGTCATCAGTGACAACACTCTCGCACACACACACAGGGACTAGACAAGAGAGAGTGGAGAGGAAGAAAGCGGGAGACAGAAGAGTCAGTGAAAAAGAGAGCTCACTTCATCCTTTAATTGTGTCTCTGAATGTCCCAGTGGACTTCATTACCCAGGCATCCTAAGAAATCTCACTTGTTTGCTCTTGGAAACATGTAAAAAGCGTTTGTAGTTCTTTTTATGTCTCTACAGCAGCATGAAGTGCTTCAGTTGGGCTACTCAAAATTTCTCTGTAGCACAGATCGAGGCATATTTCAAGCAGTCAGTAAAGCAAAGGATTCCTTTGCAGTAAAAGTTTCGTTGATTATGTGCTGAGCTAATGAATCTGATGGCTGCCCTCAGCAGGCCCTCTATACCTCTGTCTTTTACAGCAGCAGAATTGAAGGACGGTATTTTGGTCCTAGTCATTTAACTTCATATAAAGTATTTAAATTTTGTCCTCTTGTCTAGTTTAACTAGACATTTATCGAACAATCTGAAGAGAAACTTTAAATTTGACCATATTTTAGTGGAGCTAATGGACTCTAAATGAGAGACAGACTGGTTCACTTGGCCATAGAAAATGTAATATAGTATTCAAGACTTTAAAAATATTCAAATTTCCCTGGATCGTGACATTAGTCATTCGATAAACTACCATGTTGGTGAAAATAACACCCTTTCTTTTACAATTTAAAGACAAATATTAGAGAGACATTCAGCTTCTGTAGACCTTACCGGAGGATTGGAGGTAATTTTTGACTTCATTAAATCCGAGGCTAAAAATCTACAGCATCTCTGCATAAAAACACAGCAGGAGAGGTGATTATCTTTGGAAATTAGCTCACTCATTTAGAGCTGTGTGGATGCAGATGCCTCCGTTCAATGGAAGCCTATTATTCCAAACGACTCTCATTAAGCCATAGTGAAATAAGGCAAGCTGTGGAAGCAGTGAAATAAAATCTTTAGACTGGCTGTGCAGAACTCGGCAGCGGTGAGCTACGCTGTCTTCATTAAGAGCTCTGACGTCAGGAGTGAAATGCAGAAAATGAGTCAGTGTGAAAGAAAAAATTGTATGCAGCTGATTTCTACCTCTTAAGCCCTATAGGAGGTTATTAAGTGTTTGTGCTCCGAGCCGGGGGAACTGACAATATAGTCTGAGCTTAATGAGTGAGTTTACCTAATACTGAGGAGCGTGATTCACAGCTGATGTATAATTTCTGTATTTCAATGTCGACCCGCTGATCAGGAGCTTTTGAATAATATTCATAGCAAGTCTCTTTCCTGATTAGTCAAGCTGTGCTGTGCTCACTTCTATATGACACGAAAGCAACTCGATACTTTTACCATAGCCTACAATACTGGTTCCCCACGCAGACCACCATAAAGGTCCACATCCATCCTATTGCCATTTGTTGTCTCCCGACAGCAAACACTTGTCTGCCACTGCTCAAGTCCCTTCTAGGTAGTCATTGTCACAAAAAGCAAAAAACCCTGTAATGTCTTGGTTAAGTGCTGCTTGTAGTCAGCTAACAGCATAGATCACAAAAAGAAAGTGTCATCGACCTCCTCTCCTTTCCAATGAACACCTTTCCCCCCCTTTTTTTCTTCTTTTTTTCTTCACAACACAAAACACGTGCATTAGGGGCCAATTCACGCCAGTCTGTCAATTATCCATTCATTATCCAGTCCATCCCCATCTACCAGTGCACACATTGATTTATGGTGCTTTCTTTGCAATGTGAATGATCTGTTTTTGGTTCTGTATGGTTAATTGACTGGGATGTAATTAAGATTAAAGGAACAGTTGAATTTTATCAAAACACTTTTTGTGCCCGGGTCAAAAGCCAGGTCCGTTTAGATTTACATCCAATACAGGTTTAACATGGGCCACTGTGTTAGTATGAAAAGGGTATTAGTGATGCTCATGTTCAGGTATCTCTTTGCAAACATTTGCATAAGCTTTGCAACAGAAGTAGAAAAAAAACATTTGCATGTACTGAACCTATGAAAAGTGTCTGCATTTTTCTTTATGAAACAATCCTAAAAAATGAGTATGTATTGATAAGTAATACCGTCAGTTTGATCTGTTTTTGACAAAACACTGACAAATGCTGCATTTATCTGATTATTTCAGGCCTGTTACATGACAGCATAAACCCATGCTGCATAACTAAGCACCATGGGACCATACAGCATCTGGACTTATTTTTCCCAGGATCCATTTCAAGTGTTTAACACCGGGGGAGCACAGTGAGAGGAACGAGGCAGGGAGGGAGATTAGATGGACCCTTGTCAAATGAGGAAAAATACTGATGGGTCTCACGGTTCCCTGTGGTCTCAACAACACAGCAGGTGTCCTTCATTTGCATCTCCCATGAGCTTACCCCCCTCCCCCCCTCCCGTTTCCGTTTATTTATGACAATGGCCGCAGGTGGAAATCTGATGACTGTCAGATCGCCCTAATGTTGAACAAGGTTCTGGCACACACACAAACACACTCACAAGCTCAACAGCCAGAGACTGTTTTAAGAGTGTTTCCCAGTTTATTACTGCTCTATGATAACCTCCATCCATAGATTCATGTGCTGTTTGGCTGGGGCCCTAAACATCAGTCGCCTGTATGAAGTGATGGAATGTACACATTAAAATTCGATCTCCTGCATCAGTACATCCAGTGCTGGTCAGGACGGCAACTATAAATTGCTGGCCATTATTTTCGATTAACCACACTGACACCATGGCCCATCACATTTCTTCCCATTTTTACCCCCTGTCACAGCAGCGCCATATTTTCAGCGCCGTTTCATTTTAGATTGTCCCGAAGCATGATAACACAGACCAGCAAACCTCGGGACACAAGCCACCGGGCGATCTTATTAATGGCAGAGCTGCGATAACAGTAGTCGTCTACGTCCTCAGTTGGTATCTCGATCTTCAGGCACATCCTTTCCAGGGCCTGGAGAGCAGAAGCGTCATAGCGGGTGCAAAGGGGCAATGACTTGACAGTTTATCATTAATATGCTGGGAAAGTTAAATTCCCTGCATCGCCAGTACAGCAGGATTCCCTAAATAGTGGTTCAAAGGCAGACACAAAATGGCTTCCTCTGATCGTGCATGTAATGTAAACTTCCTTTTAAAACGGTTCTGAAACAGTTGTTGAAGACTAGCACAATTTCAGAAAACTTAAAAAGGGAGGAAAAATATTGCCAGATAAACAAAAACAGCAGGAAATAAACAATAAACATCCATGTATAGACCCTATATATTGATATACACATAGTGAGGATGCATGTTACTATCAATGCAGCAGAAACCTTAAAAGCTTCACAATGTATTATCCATAATGTGTGGATAGGATGGAAACAGAAATGGTCAGCTGCCAGCGAACATCAGGGATAGCAGATGCACTACACAAGAGGAGTAGATATATGACACTGTTATCATTTGCTCATTCTGTAAAATAATGGCCAGCTTCCCAAAGCAAGAAACCATTGCCAAAATTTCAGTGTGATCAGAATTATAGTCATTTCATTACCCTCGTTGTTAAGCCATTACACTATGCATATTCACCTAAATGTCTAACTTCAGCTTAAAAAATAGTTAAGGAGAGCTGATATTAAAATCATTGATACAGCTCGGAGCTATAGCTCATTTGGAAAACAATGAGTTCAAAAGGGCAAAAGAGTCAATTGAATCTGTGAAAGCAATCTGACTGCTAAGCTCTTGTTTTGACAGAAACAAATTGTTGTGTCTGTGTGGAAAGTCCTTCTCTTAGTTCTTAATTAGTTTATTGGTAATCAATATCCCTCTCTCGTCCACTGGCATGTGACACTGAGGCCATGACCTAAAAGGGACCCTTAGACGGTGGAGTTGAGTAGGTCAGTGAGGATTGGTAGTCACTTGTTCATGCTTAGGCAGACAGGAATGCCCCAGTTTCACCCCGGTGAGACAGAGGCAGGAAATGAAAGAAGCTTCATCTCAGCACTTAGCCCATTGCTGGAGTCTTTTCTCAGGCATAATGTTTTTCTTCACTTAAATTAAGGAAATTGCCTTTCTTATTGTGATCTTTCATATCCCCCTATTTCTATCAAGGAATTATTTATCATATACATTATATAGTGCATGCTAACAGCTTTGGCTTGCACCCAATGCTCTCTGAAAGAAGACCTCCTTGAAGAGCTGGGTCTGCGTCCCTGTCAAATATTGCACAAAATGCTAGTTTGCCTGTCATTAAAAACTTTTTCACGGAACCTCTCTTCTCGTGATTCTGTTAGCATCCTGCTGACACAGGCGCTTTTTTAGGAGTGTTTTTTCTGGAAAATGGGGCCGGGACTCCCGCTAGGGGTCAGAGCGGTTGACCCTACCCTGGCGAGCTCTCAGCCTGCCTGTGATGGTTTTATTCAGCCCCACTCAGTAGAACAGCGGGGTGTGACCCGGGTCGATGTGGCACTGCCAGCGCTGATTCCATTGAGAAAGCCGAGGCCCTATGAGAGGCACTGATCAAGGGTGCCGGATGTTTTTGATTCACACTGCTGAGCCTCTATATAGTCAACAGTCAAATCAGTCTGCTAAAATTGTTTTTTGTTTTACTTTTCTGGAAACATTTGATTCAATTGAGCTGGCAGGGTGCAACAGAGCTAAAAAAGATATAGTCTTTCTACTATGGTTTATGTCAAACAAACTGCATATGAACATCATTCAAGGTTTTTTTTTTTATTATTATTATTTAGCCTGATACAAAGCAGAACAAAGGAGGGAGAGAAAAGGATATCTGGCAAATGAAAAACAATTTGGCCAGGTGCCAGGCTCAAGTCAAGCATGTGAGCTCAATAAAGCACACCGTATCGATTTGCGAGTTATTCATTATTTGTTTTGGATGTAGAGAAAGTTCTTTGGAAAATGATTTTGGTGTGCAGTTCAGACTCTGAAATAAATGGTTTGACAGATCATCAATGACCACAGAATATGATAGTAAATGGCCTGATATTGATTTATTTTCCAATGCCCCCCTTCTCTCCTCATGAGCGGTTATGCTTAAAGCAAGACCAAGCACTCTCCTGAGTATTGGATTTTTGTCCACCCTGCTTTCAAATGTGAAAATGAGGATTTATTTTGTCCTGCTGCTTGACTGATGCTTATAAGAGAGCATGGATTGGACTAGATGAATTGAGATGGAGAAAGGATATACATCACTCTGCACTTAATATCTCCCATGACAACAAACAGCCTTGCCGGTGGTAATACGCAAGCATCTAGACCCTCAAAATGCAAAAATGGCAGCTTTGTTTACAGCATTCAGAATAAATGGCTGAGGCCCCGCTGTCACTCACAGATGGCACTTCCTTTGAGGAAAAAAAACTGCCGAGCCAGTGACTCGTAATAATGCGTTGGCATGGCGGCAGCCATTTTGCACAACCTCCGGAGGCACTGATCGTCACAGAGAGGCGTTGGCATTGTCTTGGCACCGGCCCGACCCCAGGCTCAGAGTAGTAACTGATAGCCAAGCTGGAGCTTGTCAGGCCTGACGCTTATCACTTTTGACATCTGTCCACGCCATCTCTCTTCCCTTGTCTGTAGCCGGGCCCCGAACACTGACCTTGGGATCTCTTTCTCTGTTACTCCACTGCCCTGAACCTCCCACCCCCTCCTTCTATGTCCTCATTTGGCACTGCTTCCATGTGTGTTGTTTTGAGGCTATCATTTACCCTTTTAGACCTTGCTTTGTGGTCAGACATGACTTGCAAACCAATGTCCAAACACTGACAAGCCCCCCCTGCCTTATTTGGATTACTGCTTCTATGCAATATTGAGATATAGTAGTCAGTGTCTATATTGTAATTGTGTCTTGTCTAATAAGTCTGGGCAATATGGTTTCTTTATTAAACATTGATTTATATGAGTAACATACTTTGTAATTGCACCTTGGTAAGACCTGATAACAGATGTGGTGCAAGTGCAAAAATGAAAAAAAAAACATAAAATCGGTTTGTTTTGTTATTTTTAAATATAATTATGTAAACCATGGTTTAGCTCAAAACTTATTTCTGCCTGCAGATTGTATGAGTTTGTATATATTGCTGTTTCAGTGTTTGTACCAACAAGACAATAGAAAAAAAAGAAGGAAAAAAAAGACAAACTGCCACACACAGTCCAGTGTTGACAGCTGGCAGGGAAGGAAAATGTCTGACACGATGTGTTGTGAGCTAGTGCTGCTGCTGCTGCCGGAGTGCCATGTTACTGCTCGACAGCTTAAAGAAAGGGTCAGTGTGGCAAGCACATCTAGACACATATATGTCCATATGACATTCTGAGTCAATGTGTGTTACGGCTGGCAAGAAAAATATGCTAAACAGCTTTCAAATACAGTGACGGCCTACCAGTTTAGAAACTAATATTTTCATCCCCCTCACCACCAACTCACCCCTCATTCGAGCAAGTCAAGGGGGGTCTTGTGAGTTTTTGTGTTTGCACAAAGCAGCTGAGATATTAAAAGAGCTAGTTAGACTCCCACACTGCTTGCAATCACAGATCATTTTTGCTGAATAGTTCTTTGCTACTGAGTCACCACTCTAATCAAAATCCACAAATCGGTTGCATTTACAGCAGAGTGTATTGCATTTTCCTGGCTTACATCGCACATCCTTTTACATTATGCTACTGTGACTCATCCGCAGCCCTCACCCCTGGCCTCCCTTATGAGGTAATTAAGCCCCTGGTTGTTTGTTTAGCTGTCTGCATGTGTGTCCTGTATAAAACACAGGGGGGGCATATGTTCTTCCTACCATAAACCCATTGAAACAGCGGGACATGAGTGGTGAGGAGGGGTCGACTGTGCATGTGTGTGTGAGTGTGTGCTCTAATTAGGCAGGCAGAAGTGTATTAGCCTCACTGGGCAACAGCCAGCTGGGAGCATCTGGAATCGTCTTTCATACTCACCAACTTCCCCACTGCACACATACTTGTCAACAAACACACACAGACACACACACACACAAAATTAGAAAAGATATCTATGGAACAGCAGTGTGATAAGAGAGCGTAGGTCAGGCATGATGGGTCATATGTGCAGCTATTTACGTCTGCCACATTTTAAGCCTCCCTCACATCACAGCCCGGTCTAGAGTCCTCGTTTTAGAGTGACAGTGCCACTCTCACGTCTCTCTCGAGACTGGAATGCCAACAGCAGAGAGGGGAGGACCTCATCCATTCCCAGCAGCTTCTGCACTCCCAAAGACGCATCAAAGCTGTCTGGAAGGGCCTAAATACTTTAGTTTCAAAGCGGGCCTGTATCTAAAATAATCCTCGCAGCCTCTTGCAATCACTCTACTCTGCCAGTGTTTGGTTTTATTAATGGTAAATGAGATGAGTGTTTCGCTTTTTTACGCCCAGCATTTTGATTGTTACATTCTTTTAAACCCACTTCTTCTATTTGCCAAAATCTTGAAACTTTAGCAGTCCCTGCAATATAAACAGTAGAGCTATCAATGACATACTTGCTGCTCCCACTCACTGCATTCCCTCGAACGTCCAACTCATGTTCCTGCGTAGGTGCACACTTACCACTCTATGAGATACATCACTTCCTGTGTATCAGCTAAATATATTAAAAGAAATACTGCTGTCACACACTGTAGAAGGAAAAAAAACAGATACTGAGTTGGCACTCACAGTATTTCTTCTGTACAGAGAGCTCAGTGAGCCAGCTGAAATAGTGTTTCTCTGTGCTATTGATTAGCTGGTTAGGCCATGAAAAGCCAGGGACAAGACAGCCACTGAGCTCCCTTCCTCTGGCTTACCACTGCATGCTAGTGTGTCTCTCACTTTTCTCTCTCGTTCCCACTTTTATGCCCCTTTTTTCCCTCAATTTATCCCAATCCTCTCAGTGTACTGTATTTGTCACCCTCATTCTTGTGCTATTCTTATGTGTTTTACAATTCCTCTCACAGAGAAAAAGCCCCAGCAAGCCACTTGCAGAGTTAGATCACAGGAACCCAGCTGTTCACAGTCAAGGGCCGCTTCTTTTATTAGCCGTCAGTAGGCCGACCTGGTAGGAGAGGGAGAACGGGTGGGTGGCAGGAGGAGGAGCGCTAGGGCAGCGGGGAGCACAGATTTCCCAGCTGTTAGTCCACAAGCTCTGCCCCCCTGTCAGAGATTAAGTAGATCAGCGGGAACGCAAGTACATACACAGAGGCGAGACAAGACAGCTGACACAAAATGGATTGAGATGGTCCTCCTCAAGGGTGATAGGAGTCGCACGCAGACTACCAAACTCTTTAAGTTGTTTTTTTTGGCTGGGGACCGTAAAGTTTTACACACTGCACCACTGGAATGTACAGTGGGATAAGGCACAAGCCAGCAGGCGTGCAATGCCTTAATACCGCTACAAATCCCCCCTCTCCTGCCTCGCGTCCTTTTTATTTTTCCCTACCATCTCACAAACCCATGCCGCCTTTCAGTCTGTGGAGGACTGTTTTACTAGTGAGCCAGTTGTCTGGAGGGACACAAAGGACCTGAGTGTAAAATTATATTTCTAGCTATATAACCAGACCTCCATTGTGCTATTTTTACGATATTATTTTCATTAAGATTGCAGGGTTGGTTTTCTGTCTTTGTTGTGCCTCCCCTCTATCTGCTTCAATTCTAACCACAGTGGAAACAAAACCACTCAAAAGAAGTGGCAGTGATGAGAGCTGCACAGAGTGCTCCTATTTTGTATGATTATATTTACTGTGACAAGCAAGCATGCTGTGTTTTGGCAAAACATGTTGCAGCAGGAACCCAGAAACTTCACAATTCCTGAAAAAAAAGCATGCCCCACATGACGTGATCAAAAGACTTGACTCAAGATTTTCGAAAGGGTCTTCGGCAAGTCTTTGACTAAGTCCCTTTTGCACTCAAAGTACTCAAGATGTCTGTATTGTATTTGCATATTTATGAGAAATGGGTGTCACAGTGATTAAGTTAACTGGGAGCCAGTTCTGCAGAGTGTGGATAATAAAAATCATATAAAATGTGAAAGTCAAAGGACATTTTCTTAAAACATATCTCGTTCAACCTTGTGATGGAGTTGGTGAAGTTTGGTTAACAATCTAGCTTCAGCTAGATAGACAAATATTTGATTACTTGTGTAAAAAGATGGACCAGCAACTTTATGATTGTTGGAAGATGGTAAAATATCCATGATATAGTAGACTTTAAGCTACAGTTGACTTTCATACAGGTATGTAAGTTCATATTTGTTGAAACTGTCAATATATCCTTATAGTAATACATGAGATGAATAATCTGAAAAAATTCAAGAATCCACTGCGCCTGAACCAAAACAACCAATCAGAGCCGTTCAAGTAGTCCTGCATGCAGATATTAATAATGTCATCATGAACTGCATCACTGATCAAATATGAATCAAGATTATGTTACTGTATTGCTTATTTTTAGCATCTTTGCTGTTTCAAAAATATATTTTAGAGTACTGTTAAACTGTAAAATTCCAAGCAGAGAGTCTGTTTGTTTTTTTCATGTTTGCCAAGTTACCCACTATATCTTTAAATATCAAAACCTACAGAATGTCAATTTAAGTTCTCGTTTACAAAAGAAAAGAACTGAAGCAAACACAAATCCAGAGTCGCAGCAGTCAGGTCGAAATATTTTCAACACACATCCGTGTAGCGCTACATAAACATGGAACCAATATGGACTTCACTACTAAGTGCTTGAGACCAACGTAGCTCAGTGGCCCCAGACAAGTAATTAGAGTTCACACTGAGACCTGACTCTAAAATATAGTCATTATCCCAGCAAAAAATACAACCTTTCCAGGTCACATCACTTTGTTTGCAGCAGTAAAACAAGTTTATTTCTGCATTGAGCCACCATTATAGTAGCCCCAATCCACTTGCCAGCATTTTATGGAGCACAGAGTGATTGGGGGCGACTGAGAGATTCAATAAAAATGTGGTAACACAACTAGCACAGCACAAGGTAACCACAAGAGCGTGACAATTTTTGTGTGGAATTTGTGCTCGATTATAGTATCGTTTTATATACCCGTGTATGCGATGCATGTGTAGAATAGTTTTCATCGCCCTAATTTAACAAGCGCTTCCTGGATGAAGCCCCAAACGAGGGTACCAAATTCTTTACAGCCCCCTAAAGAGCTAATCAGCCATCTTGCAATGAAACACTAGAGTTTATATTGGACCTTCTTACACAATAGTCCCAGTGTGTGCTTGTTGTTGAGCTCAAAGGTCTTGGCAAGAATAAAACTCATCATGTTGCTGTCTTGGTGATTACTGAATGCAGACAGGAGAAAAAAAAGGCTATAATCTCAGTAGGTCCAATGCCCAACAGTGTGCTGGACTGTGAACAGATGTTTCTCACAACAATGCGAAAATGTCTCCCCAAAAATTACCCTTGGAATAGGAGATCAGCCGTGAATTTTCAATCAACTCCACTTTCCTCCTGCAAAACTTCTGAATCAGCAAAACATCTTGTAAATATGTTGTCTAACCACTTTTCAGGGACACAGTTTGCAGTGCTCCATTAGTTTGCATTGGTTTTTGGTTGAAAATGTATGATAAGGACAACATTCATAGTCTGTGCCGGAGTTTTGTTAAGCTTAAATTAAACTGTTATATTGTAGAATGGTTGTATATGTGGTTAAACCATTGTGCCAACATGTTGGTAACACTGATAATTATGTAATGAATCCAGTCAATGACAGGTCTTCTTTTGAGTTTCTCGTAATGGAGATTTATAATATACACAACAATTATTTTCTTGTCGAAACATCTGAACTGATATTACAAAAGATGATAAAAGAGATGTATTGGTACTTAAGCAGTCGTTGAGTCAATGGTGACTCATTGAGCATTAATATTTTTAGTGTCTTTTTTTAGTTTGTCTTTTTTTGAAATTCAATAAAGTACCCATTGTTTTTCTTAAGACACAGCACTTGAATGAGGATATGCGGGAGGATCCCGCTCAAACTATGACTTTAAGCATGAGACACAGGCTGTACTTTCAAAGACTATACACTTCATCAAACACACCAGTGAAGGGGAGGATGACCTCACTCACATATACACAACACTACTGGCACCATCTCCAATTTATCACAAGTAATTTCCTCAGCTCTTGACCTTTGACCCCTCCCTACGGCTGTGTTTGTATTGAGGGCAACCTGCCACTGTCTGAACTGTCTGTCTGAAGCCTCCCCAGAGGGACCCAGCGGTGTTTGCAGGAGAAGTACGCTGCTTAAGCCACTCCTGGTGAATCCACCCTTGTGCCCAGCATGCAGTTCTGTCTCTGTACGTCTATCATTGTCTTCTCAGCCCTCTTGTGTTTTATGCATGCTGCTCATTAGCCAGACAATAGCCACTTACGATGAAATGCCGTTCAGGGCAATATGTCAGCAAACCTTTGGGATGAAAGAAGGAAGGGTGGGGGGGAGAAAGCGGTGTGCTTGGAAAGAAAGGGGGGTGGAGCAAAAGGAAAGGGAGGTGAATGTGAGGGGAATGACAGGGAGAGTCTATGGACAACTCCACAACAAAAGAGACAATATGTGCAACAAATTAGGTTTTTCTCATTACAACAATCGCTGAATTAAGAATCAGCTAGACCTCAGTTCAACCCAACCTGCCTTTCAGAATACTGACATTACCAGCGAGCCCGGTGAGTCAGACTGCCCTGACCTCTTGTGTTGTGAGACCTAGTAGAACAAGCTACTGCTACATACATGCACGAGCCGCGCCGCTGCAGCCCTAAACGAGGCTCTAGCTCCATCCAGTATATGCTGGCTCCCCTCCCCTTACATCACCACGTCTGGAGGCGGAAGGTGGGGAGGGGTACAAGATTAATGATGGTGCTAACCGCGTATTTATCATCCGGCTGGAGAGTAATGCGACACCTTTCTAATCTGAATATATTTCATTGGGCTGTTATGGCACTCAGCCCTGAGCCCCCATATATGTGTGTGTACGTGTGTGAGCTTGCAGTAGTGTGTGACTGGGAGTGTATTTGAATGTTAATCATATCTGCACAAGTTTGTGCGTAAGAATGCGCGTGTTTTTAAAGACATGTGAGTACTACGATACCAACCAGCCGCCATAAACGCTCACACTATCTACCCTGGCAAAACGGCCCTGTGGTAATTAGATAAAGATGAAGTTCCTCTTCCCGGCACGTTGGGGCCACGCTCCCCAAGATCCTCTCCTCTGATTCCCAGCTGCCTTATCAGGTGAACACCCTACTTCCATCCTCCTCTCCATCTCTCCCTCTCATTCTCCTGCTACTTCTTTTTTGGCACTCAGCAGAAATCAAGATGGATGTCTCCCCAACAGAGATGGGGAGATAGTGAATGTGCAAGGCCAAGATGGGACCTGATAGGGCCCACATTGGGCTGCCGCCCGTTAGATTGGCTCGACTGTCACCAGGACTGCCAGAACTACAGAGAAACTTTGGAGTATAAACTACCTGGTTTGGAGGATCATTCTGCAGTGGGTGTTTTCAGATGATGAGGGGTTGTCTTCACACAAATGTTACATTATGCAATAATTTTACTAACCTTACATTATGCTATATTTACTGCTGCCGTACTAATCCATGAATGTGGTAGATTCTCAAATCAGGGCAGCAGCTCAGTGTATGAAATCTGTTTTGCACACGTTTTTAAATCTTTTCTGGTGTTTGGTCTTACATATGGGGTGAAAACGTGGTCATGTGCATTTGTCCCAAGATAGCATAAACATAAGATGCAGTACTGGTCATGGGGAAAAAGGATTTGCAAAATTCAGTGACAACATAGCATTTGGACAAACGCTCCCCATCAATAATTAAATGTCCCAGTCCATAGCTAATTACAATCATTCACAAGGCACAGCCTTAGTCTTAGGACAGCCTTTGTACTCAGGAATCTCCATTTTAGGCATTCACAGTATCGAGCATACCAGCTTACATTCTAGTCAACAATCGGCGGTGACAAGGCCGTCGGAATTTTATGCTGGAAGAGAGTACACACATCGGCACGCTTTCTCGCACAAAGAGGTTTTCTCTCGGAGATTATGTGTCTTGCTTTCTTGTGTACCCTTTGCCAACCTGCCATTTATGCGGGTGAATGTATTTCAGACGCTGAAGCTTAATGTGCGCTTCATTGTTCAAGTTCATTGTAAAGCAACAAAGGGAGAGAGGGAGTTAGACGATGATTTTTCAAGTGAGACACTTGGATAAGACATACAAGCCATTAACTAACCTACCCAGCTATCCATGCTTACATTTAAACCATCAACGACCTTCGCTCCTTGCACATTAGAAGTCAAAGCTCATGTTGCAGATATGTTGACTGCAGCTTGTGTTGTTGTTTTTGTTTTAATATCTATATTTATTGGAATTACAGTCTTCAAGTCAGGTACATGGATTGGCTTGAGATATATACTGTGGCTAGATGCTCAGCTACAGAGTGATAATCAAAGATATAATTTCCCAATGCTTTACAGCAGTCCAACGATACTTTGAGTTGTTATTATTGGCGACGTATGGACAGATTTCTCACCTGTCATGTTTGAGATCCAAGTTCATTTCCTCGCTAGCCCAGCAACCCTTTCAACCTCCATCATGTCAAAGAAGAGTAATAGGTCTTGTGCGAGACCAGCACTGACTGACTCATGATGTTTCAGTGTCATTTCAGCCCTGAGCATCTTTGGCTAGACTTCAGCACCATTCCCCACCATAGTGCTCATATGAATCCCCAGAGGGAGGGACAGTTTATCTGTAGCAGTTAGCAGCTGCTGTCTGCCCCAAAGACTCCAATAGCCCCCAGCTAGCGTTGCCACTTCAGATGCTAGTCATTTAGCAAACAAGTCAATCATGCGCAAGGCAACTGCCAGTGACTTGCCAACCTCCCCAGTGATCCCAAATATAGAGATGAGGGGGCAAGGGAAAGTCACAGGCTGCTGGGTCATGGAAATTAGGTCAAAATGGTCATCAGAAAAATATTTGGTTCTAACATGCTGCTCTAATGATTGTCGTTGTTGAAATTGTAATGACAAAAGATCAGGGGCCCCTGGTGTAGTCCAGAGTCCATCTCTTTTCATGGATATCAGCCCTTGTTGTGGACTCTGTCAATAACTTTCGAAAAAATTATCAAACAAAGTGTCTTTCACACGTCTCTGCACAGAAATATGCGAGTAAATGAGCAAAGCACCAATTAGTCATGTTGTGGAATTGCAAAGGAATCTGTGGCCACACAAAAATGTAAAATGTTGGGGAGGAAATTGGAGAGCATTCTGTCTGCACTGAACTGGTGGTATTTTTTGTCACATTAGCTTTGAAGATTTCAAGGACTTCACAAATAAAAGCTCCTTTTGAAGTAAATGTAACATTTTCTTCTTTGCCACATCAGAAATTCAATTTCAGTGGTAAACATCACAATGAGTAATTGTATTAGCCTAGCTTCTGTAAGGCAGATAAAAAAAGATACATATCCGTCTTGTATCTCATCTCTTGTCTGACAAAACTGCTTTAGATGTAGCACTGGAGACCCAGGGGCTGACACAGCGTGGCGTCAATGAGAGCATGAGTTTGATGGCCAACAATGTTAGCGGCAATAACTCGCTTGCTGTCTTTTGTCATTGGGCGAGAGGAAACTGAACAGTAATGTGTGCACACAAATTTCCCTTCTATTGGATTAAATTAGCTTCACAGAGATGGGAAATGTTTTAGCTTTGTAGTGTTTTTCTTCATCATGTGTAGCACAGACTGGTACTCTCAATTGTTCTCCTTTAGTTTGCAGCTTTATACGTCTGGCAATGACAGTGTTACCCAAAAATAGCAGTTGGAACAACTGGAGCAGAATTTGCATCACATTAACACAAAGACTACCTATCTACCCTCGAAGTTCTCTTTTGAGTATAGCAAGGGGCGAATGCCTTTATTTGTCAGTTTTTATCAAATAAATAAAGAAAATCTATGAAAGCCTGCATTAAAACATTATATATCAGCACTATAGAATGAGAAACTCATTAATTTTTCATTTGCTCATGGGTGGAGAGCGGAAAAATGTCCACTCAGCTAAGTCATACTGTAGATACAGTAACTTAATCATCCTTATGTTCCAGAATAAGTTGTGAATAATTGTTTTTGTTTTGATACAATCATGGAATATGAACTAATAATGACTATACATGCAAACAAAGCCCCCTCCTTTAAAATGTGTATGCAAACAAAGCCCCCTCCTTTAAAATGTGTAACTATATTTAGATTATTAAAGGTTGAACATGTGAAAGATCACAATATAGCTCTGGGAAAGTTGCTATGTATACTCATGTCTTTGAGTCAATTTCAAAAGGTGAATTTCAATAAGATTTGCTTGAACAATCATGTCCCAACAGTCTAAGTGCAATGTAAACAAAAAAGACATCCGTGCTAACAAGGTAACCCTTGAATTCAAGGTTACAGTCTGCTACAGTTCCAAAATGCACACACAGGCATATGCAAACCCACATACTCTTATCACAACCCCCCATACATACACACACACACACACACTGACACACACTCAAACACATGCATAAACACATGCATGCACAGGCAAATACATCTCTATCCCTGTAGT